>NC_140675.1:16413750-17800000 GCF_054131305.1 Coturnix japonica
TTTGAATCCAAACTCTAGAGCCTTTCAGGCTCTCATTGTTTTTACTTACTTCTTTTGTGACATTTCTGCATCTTTACGTCAGTGAATTTCTCAGTGTTTTCAAGAGCCATTTCATCCAAAATAAGGCTCCCTGCTAAAAAGATGAAATATTGCAAATCTCAACCTTTGTTCTTCTAGAAATGTTACAGGAGGAGATAAAAGTGAGAGAATGACACAAGAAGACAGCAGTGATGAAACATGATCCAAATAAGAGATGAATGACAAAAATCATTCTGCAAAACACACCCAAATCTATAGGATCTAGAAAGCCCTCAGAACTCCAGCCATAGATTCTGTCACTCTCTGTTAGTTTTCAGAGTGAAGACATTGATGTACTGTGAGAAATTCAGTGGCTACTTAAACACTACTAATTATGTGCAAATAATTAAACATCATAGCTGGATCTCAGCTAGATTGGAGCATTTGTGTGATCTCTGTACCAGTAAAGGTTCTCAGTCACTATATATATGAAAAAAATTAATTCTTTTAGAGGAAAAGTAAAAGTTTCTAAACTGTTCATATATTTTTTGTGTTATAAAACAGTGAAGCTACCTGTACCATTGTTCTACAGGAAAATACATAAATATTAATATAGGATCTCATTTCCTCCATGATCAGCACCAGTTTTGCCATTAGGTTCAACCTCTTCACTCTGAATTCTAAATACACCAGGGAGAGGTAAAAAACATTTTAAAGGTCACATGGGCATCTTGTAGCCAGAATTAATTGTCCTGGATATGGTGTGACCTTTAGCAAGCAATTTCAAATTACTTTCCCCAAGCATAAAAGAGGATGTGCAGATATTGTGTGAATCTTTCTGAATCTATATATTTCTCAGTAGCCACACATTAATACAGATTCTCTAGAACAGTAAACTGCTGCATTTGTGCCACAGTCAGAACTCAAGATGTCAAGCAAATATCTCCGATCAAGTACTGATATGAAGAAATCATTCACTGCGTATATTTTTACCATTCCTGCGTAGATCTGGGAGAAGTAAATGCTGACATGGTTTCTCAGGCAACTTAGTGCATCCTAGACAGAAATAAGGGTGCATGAACGGAATTTTTACATGTGATAAGTCCTCTTGGTGTGTCAGGCTTATCGAATATATGCACATCATCTGTGTCAAATGCTGATAAGCTTCTTGTAGGCATATACTGCAAGTCAAGGAATGCCTACCCTATTGCTTTGTTTGGCCACAGATACAACTGCTATCACAGAGAAAATCCTGCAAAAAACAATATATCCCCAGAATTCGTCAGGACACAGTTCCTGGGTGAGAGAAAGCTGAAGGTGGACAGGGATAGCTGATGACAGAAACCCTGCTAGTGTTCTAATTATGAGCATGAAGTACAGTGCAAGGTGTTATCCAGAACTCTGTCATGATGAAAATTAAACTTGTCTACATAAATCTTACCAAAAGCATCTTCCACCTGCTTCTCATGCGGATCCTTGAGTACATATTCTGCTAATTCAGCTACAAAGAAGAAAAGAGACAGGAAAACAGTAATACCACACTATATTTCACAGTAAAAATTGTTTACTACTTTTCACAGAGTTCTGCAATATAACTGAAATAACAGAGTTAAATTAAGATTTTCTTGTAAATTGTTGGTCAGGAAACAAAGAACATGAGAAAGGAGAAGTGGAGACAGGAAGTATTAAGCAGAAGAAGCCATTAATAGAGAGATTTTCCCCTGACAACCACTGGCTGCTGTTCATCTGTTTCCCCACAATGCATGGTTTTAGGTACCAAGGTTAGACTCATTGTGCATGAGGACCCTTGAATATATGCCACTGCTTCAGAGTGAAAATAGAATTTGTAAGAAAGATCGGTTGACCAAATGGGTAGAAAAGAATGATCATGTTAAGATATCAAGTGTTGAAAAAAAAAAGAAAGCTTTCATACCTATTCTAGCATAAGCATCTCTGGCACTGGAAGAGAGATACAATTCATCCTCATTTTCTTCATTTTCCACCGTACACAGGAAATCCATATTATTAAATTGTTCATAGTTGCAGGTATCAATTTCAGGATCTAGAATGAAAAAGGAGTTAGCATTGGTTTTACAGATACCATAGCTAAGGACACATCACTACACACCCTCGTAGTCTCTTCCCCATCTTTCTTTTAAGCCTTCTTTAAGTATTGCAAGGCTCCAATGAGATCATCCTAGAGCCTTCTCTTTCTCAGGCTAAACAACCCCAGCTCTCACAGCTTGCCTCCATAGGAGAGGTGCTCTAGACCTCTGAGCATCTTTGTGCCTTCCTCTGAACCTGCTCCAACTGCTCCAATGTCTTTCTTGTGCAGGGGGCCCCAGAGCTGAAGCACCACTGCCAGTGGGGTCTCACAGGGGTGGAGCAGAGGGGAAGAATCATCTCCCTCACCCTTCTGGTCACGGTTCTTCTGATGTAGCATGGAATAGGATTGACTTTCTGTGCTGCAAGTGCACATTGCCAGCTCATGTCAAGTTTTTAATCAACCAGTTCCCCCAAGTTCTTCAGCTCAGAGAGGCTCTCCATCCACTCACTCTCCAGTTGGCACTGATGTTTGGGATTGCTCTGGACCAGGTTCAGCACCTTGCACTTGTCTTTAAATACGTGGTATTTTCTGGAAGCAGTCACTGTTTTATATACTTATACGGACAAAGTTATCATACTGCAAAACAAAGTACCTTGTGAATTCAGTCCAGCCACCACAATGAACTGCCATTGGATGGCCACTTAATCTTGAAGAGGTGTCAATGACTTCTATCTAAATTATTCAAGTGCTTTTTAGTGCATTACTAACCTGCAAAAAATTCGACTTCATTTCCAGATGACTTAGGATCTGAGAATGTAAATAGATGCACTGGATCAATATCACAAAGCAGCAAATCGAGATAGCCATTTTCAGGCACAGATGCTGAATCCATGATTTGTCTCTTGTTGTCTGAAATCAGATCACAAAACAGTGAGCTATGACAGAGACAACTTTTGTCAATCAAAAGTAAAAGTCTAGCACTGTGGCTTTCTGTTGATCATAAGCCATTGAAATCTGACAGCACTTGAACTGTTCTCATTGGTCTTATGGGTGAGTCTCATTGCTATCTGCATCTAGGTCTGTAATTTTAAGTCAGTCGTATGAGACTCACCCATTTTTCACTCTATTCAAGAGATTGGGATACTGCAGTCTGACCATGTGGCCCAAAACAACCTGGCAAGTACTAAATAAAGTGCAACTTCTGTAACTTCATCAGACTATAAGTGGTGCAAGCACAGATGGAGCAGTTATTGAGGTAATGAGGAGACTGCAGTGAAGAGGATAGAAGTACCCCATGCTGTACAGCTTTGACAATGTCTGTTCAGGGTCAGCAGCTTCTGGCTGGGATGTTGCATCCGAGCTCATGAGACTTGTAGACATCACTAGGAGACATCCCCTCAGCACAGAAAAGAACTCCAAAAGATCGCACAGCTATTTTATATAGCTCTTCCCCAAACCCTATGGTTTACTTTGTATGATCACATTGGGAATTCATTTCTGGTAACAGGGCACTTGCTGGCACAATTATCCCAGTAATTTTAAAATCCATTTTCTTTCCAGACTTAGCAATATCTGCCTGCACTAGACAAATTAAAAAAAAAAAGCATTTAAACTATAGATACATTAAGAACTTGTGTGAGTACCTGCTCATGAGCTAAGAATTGATAAGCATTTTAGAGTGCCATACAAAATCCAGAGAACTCTCTGTGTACTCCTGTGCTCCCTGCTGCTCTCCCACATTTCTGTATGGACTGGGAACTGCTTTGTTTCTATGTTTCTTTAGATAAAGTTTATCTGTCCTCCATCTCATTTTAAATCCCTTCTGTATGGTTCCAGTTAGTGCAGCAAGCGCCAGCATAAGCTCAAACATTCCACAGATAGTGGGATAACTGTACATGTTGGTTACTCATCATCTTTATCAATTTCCACAACAAATATTGGCTTCTCAGTGCTTACAGATCTCTGATATAATTGCTATCTGTGTTGATGATCCAAGTCATTCAATCCACCATAATACTCAGATACTAACGTGAAATGGACAACCAGAAAATTTTCCAGTCTGCATCCTGTTAAAATAGCTGGTCACACACTGCAACCATGGAAGTTTCAGACTGGTATTGAGAATCATATTTTGAGGTGAAGGCAGCAAGCAGAACCAGTCACACTACCACAAGCTACTTTCTTATGAACTAATCCTCATTTCCTTCCCAGTCCTGAGTGGAGCTGTCCCTTTGTGCATCTTGGAAATGGACCTCTCTGCATTCTTCTGCAGAGGACACACAAATCTAGAGCTAAACCTTAGGAGAGCAGGTGGACACAGCAACACCCCACGTTGTAGGAGTGACCTACACTCAGGTACTTCTCATTTTTCATACCGTGTGGCCTCATTACATTACCAACATTACAAAAAATTGTGGTTATTGCCTGCCCTACTATAAATGGAAAGCAGAAGTTGACAAACCTTCATGAGAACCAAGAAGGAGGTTATAAACATATCACGTTAATTTCTCAAATTGTTGCTGCACGCTCTGTGTTGAATTAATGTAAAATCTAAACAAGTTGGGCCTTGCAGAACATCCATGGCCCTGGAAAACGTACAACAGAAGAACCTTGCCTTACAATTTAATTTTTATATCAGTTTAGGAAGCAAAGTGCCCAGCTTATATTTAGCACTGGAAGTTTGGGGTTCTATTTCAAACCTATGAGAAGCTTATGTCTGAAAGCCCGTTTATCTTTTCCTGCTGTATCATGTGATTAAACAAAAGATAATACTTTAACCAAACAGCAGGCATCTTACTTATGCAGTAGTCTAAAATGGAAGAACTGAGATGATGCTGGAAAAGAATCTGCTGTATGTCCTACCTTACTCTCCTTTGCTTCCATCAGATGAGTTTAGAGCAGTTTGAAAAAGTACAGATGTCAGCCAGAAGGATTTTCTGCCTTTCTGTGAACTTCATCGTATAGTGACGAACAACAGATTAGAGAAACAAACCCCAAAGCCTCACCAGTCTTGCCTGGTCGATAGCTCAGTGTGGGCAGGCTGCTCATGTGCTGTCCTGCAGGTGTCAGAGTTGAGAAAATCTCTGAGAGCAGAATTTGACTCCTGAACCCAGCAGTGCCTCTGCTGTCACAGCTGTGCCCCTCTCTCCCATCTCAGCAGGGAGGTGATATGAAGTGGCAGAGCAGACCCCTTGCCTATATTTTACCAGACAAACTACCTTCATATTCAGAGACCTCCTCCATCAGAACCTCTACCCTCCTAAACCAGAACATTTTCTTGCCAGAGGAGTCAGAAGAACAGAAACTAGCTAGTTTATTCCAATACTCTGCAGTTTCACTTTCCGTATAAACAGTAGCTATACAGAGTACAAGCATGTTCCCCTCAAAACCTGAAACTATACATTTTCAAACAATTAATGTAACTAAAAGTCCTCCAAAATCTCACCCCCTCTACTTCAGACTTCATCCTAAGAATACTTCAAGCAATACAAGTCCAGGTGTTGATAAACAAGACAGTAACAGTTCTTCACAGCAGGTAAGATAAGATGAATTCATCATGACAAAAGCATAGCAGTGGAGAATTGAGCAAAAACTGACCTTAGGAAAGCAGGTGGTTCCTGTTCCTTCAATTTGGATTCAGCACCAGAACAGCGGGAGAGCTGCTCTCACTGCTCCGTTCATAGAAATAAGGAGGAAATGAGCCAGGCAAGTCACAGCTGAAATGTTAGAGGCTTAGGGGAATTCCTAAGAGGAAAACTAAGAGGAAGCTTCCTTCCAGCAGCCCTGTACAGTAAGCATTGGTACCTGTCACTCGCCACAGCTACGAAGAGCCCGCACTTGCTGCTTGGTAGGAACGGAACCATTTATCCACTTGGAAACTGAAACTGGTTGTGAGTTGGCGGAACAAGGTTTGGTGTTCCCCAGAATTCTCAGTTTTTCTCCCATTTCAAATCTGTCCCAAAGTCACACAGTTTAACAGTCCCTTGCAAAGAATAAAGCAGGCAGCATGCAAACACTCTTACCTTGATGCTCCATTTGCTCAAACAGAAGTGAAAGTGTCCTTCACATGGTTACAAACCGCCAAAACAAAGCCAATTTGGTACCTTCTGCAAATGGCTTTTGCCCTTGGTCCAAACTGACAAGTATGGTGCTCTATGCAAGATAAAACTTGTCTAACTTACACGACATTCAGAGTTTGCTGGTACCACCATTTAGCAGACAGTGTTTATTCATCTAATGAATCTCAGACTGAGTCACACCTTGCTGGTGCCTATCTGGAATAAGACAAAGATGAAAATTAACTTACCTAATGAGTGTTCCTACCACAATGCCTATAATTACTTCCGCTTGACAATGCGACCCTGTTTTCCTATTTTTCAATTCTTTTTTATTATTATTATTATGCAAAGACCTACACAAGTTGGAAACTGCTTAAAAAAGTGAACTTATCCTCAAATGAGCAAATGCTTCTTGTAAGTGATAGCTTCTAACAAAGTTCCAGGGTTTGAAGGGGAAAGGAAAGCAGTGAGATTTGATCAAGTCAGTGGTATCCAGGACTTGCAAGTTTTTGGTCAGCCACTTGGTAATAGTTAGCTTCCTCACAAGGCAGCAGCAGGTCCTATGAGCAAAGCAGCTGCTGATCTGTGAAAGCCTTTTTCCTTTAGCTCCACTTCCACCAGGTTCCGTGGGAACACGTTAACCTAGAAGAGATAAAGCTCTTTCTTTCCTGGGAACAGTCATTGCAAGGAAAACCCCTAGAAATCAGGTGGGGTTATTGTTAATGCAGCACAACCCCACAAATCACAGGCTCCTTTATCAGTCCCATAGGCAAACTTCATCATTCCTAAGGCTGTAATCCCTAGGAATAATCAATGTACTTCAAGATTGAAAGTTTGGAGAACAAACAAGTTTAGTTGTTTACTGTAATTCCAATTAATGTAGCTACACTTTGTGCACAACAGCCATAGCTGCTAAGGAACATAAGGAAAGAATTGCTGGAGCAAATCAGAGTACTGGTTCATCTAATGGACTAATCTCTAATGACGGTCTCAGACACAGAGTATAAAGAGGATAGGAGTCTGCGAGACAGCTGAGAAGTGCCTAAACTCTTTAGATGAGCACCTGCTTTTGTGCTTCAGTTTTTGCTGATTCAAAATGAAGACAAGCTGCTCTACAGCAAAAGGAGCAAGCAAAATGTACCAGGAAGTACTGGAAGCACTGCAAAATTGATGTAAATGATGCACTTTGCAAGTGGAGGAAATCTGAAGCTTTCTCAACCAGATATTATAAAGATTATTCCAGACCTGCTGGTATCAGTCTGTTCCTGATCTGTGCTGTCTTTGCCAAGTGAAAGTCATTGAACACAGATCTGATAATGAACAGATTGGAAAAAGAAACTTAAAAAAATAAATAAAAAATTGCTTCAAAGGAAGTTTAGTCAAATAGTTTGAGTCATTTCCTGGTAAACGTATATTTTTGAAGCTACTTCTTTAAGCTTTGCTTCTAATTACAAAATCTAGAAAATAGTGACAATGGTTGAACATGCGATGGATGAAGACTAATGCTTATTCTGGTATACTTTGGTTTCCCTCTGTCATGTCTTCAATTAATCCAAGCTTTGTGACAGAAATACAGAGTCAGGCATGACAGGATTATGATTTTGGGATGAAGATTTTAGGCATGAGCATTACAAAAATGAGAAGCAGCGGATGTGTTTACAAGCATCTCAGGGATTTAATTAAAAGCAGACTATATGTTGTCCCAGCTTATGTCACCTTAGGCTACTTGCTGTGATTTTCCACATTTAAATATGACTCCTTGGTATTAATTTGAATGTAAGAACAGCACTAAGATCTTCCAGTTCAGTATTTTCCCACTAATAAACTATCTTATTTCTTCTCAGAAATGCCCTGAAAAGCGTTGCCCAAAACCATATTACAGGAGAGGAAAAACTTCACACACAGCCCTGTGCTGCAGCCCAGTGTTCTCCCATCAGTTTTACAAGACTATCTGCATATTCTACTAATTATTCTTTCATTATCCTTTTAGAATTGTTTTCTAAAAGTCATTCTGAGTAATTTAACTAAGCTGAAGTTATCTTTCACACAGGATGGACCATGTTGGGATTATCCCAACGCTATTTCTGTTCTCCATTATACACAACATTAATCTTCTGATGGGCAAGACTTAAAAGTTAAGTAAGTTTACAAACTCACAATTATAAGGACTTCAAATTTTTATCTTCCCTTCTGCCAACTAAGAACCTCACAATTCTTGAATCCAGCTTCTTAAGTCATTAAGTTCCCCCTCTCCTTAAACATGCAGTGGTCTGTTACAGATACTGTAATTTTTGTGCTTATAGGCAGCTGGAATTTGCAATAGAGAATGTTCTTCCTATACACGCTTGAAAAAGATGAGTGATATCCTGACCATGAGCTTTCAGGATGGGTCATGAACAAATCCTGCTCAGGGTATCAATGGTTGAGATGTCAGTTGACAAAAACTGACCTTACTGTGGTCATTGACCTACTTTGCATTTCTCATTCTACAAAGATATCAAGGATTAAATTTTATTATGGACTGACTATGTAAATGACTATTGGAGAGCTATCCTAAATGGGTGGACCTGCTTTTAGCTGCTCTTGGGTTACATTCTGCTCTCTTCTCTTCCTTGGCTGCTCCCCACTGATGCACTTTGCACTATGTCAGAATGCAATAAACAAAAGTAAATCTTTAACAATACAAAAAGAGAAATCTGATTTACCAGATAAGTACTTGGTTCCTGTTGGCTCATTGACTGTCGTGCTTTGAGGTTTATTGACACAGAGGTTTAAACAATAGTGGATACTCAAAGTGTTCAAATACAGATCCTATTTTTCCTTAAATGTCAGTGATATCTTCCTAGGTAGGTCCTCTCTGTCTTTTTGCATGGAGTAAGGCCTGGTGATACTCCTTGGGTATCACATCTTCCTTCAGCATGAGGTTAAGCAATGCATGGTCATCAGAAGCCGTAGCACCCAAAATAATCCTTCTTACTCTAGGTAGGATCTCCTTAAAAAGATTTATACTTGCATCTTAAGACGCATAAAGGAGGTTTGAACAAAATATGAACTTCAACTAAAATAAAAGATTCACTCAGTCAGCATCAAAAAGATGAAGTGAAAAAAAAAGTTGAAAGACTTTGGCCTGCAATAGCAGAGGTGTTTCCTCATTTGAGTTAGGCTTTAAACAACACTTCCAAGAATAAACAACTTCTTCACGAGAAGACAAAACAACACAATTCTTCCAAGCATTAATAAAAGATGTGGTCACTTGAAAATAAAATAATACCAAAAATGCTTGTCTCATTGAAGAGGATTACTATGCAGTATCTTTGTCTCCCAGTAGAGGTGGAGTGTGAGCACACCAGTGGACATGCCAAGGTCACTGCTAAACACACCCCTGCATGAGGGATAGATTTAAAACTTGGAGGTTCCAAGGCAGAATTAGAGATTAGGTTGTGAATGAATTCTTTCAGGAAAGCCAAACAAGACAGAACCAGGGTAGAAAGCCAAGGCTCTGGGCAAAACCTGGAACACCCTCTTCATTCAGGTATTTATGAACACTGACAAGACCCCCAGAGCCTTCTCCAGGCTGAACAGCACTGGCTCTCTCAGCTCCTATCCCTTCATCATCTATATTGGGATTCTTTCCAGTATGTCCTTGTCTCTCCTGTACTGGGGGGCCCAGTAAGTATCTTATTATTATAGCATAATGTACAGCTATAAGATAAATACTGCAACAAAATTTCTAGGGCTGTTTGAAGGCTTATAGAATCTTTAACATCCAGTCTACTGTGTGACTGCCAAACAAGAATGGAGGTCAACTATGGGATAAGGATTTAAATACCCAAATATTTTTCTTATTATTTGCTTGGCAGTTTCACTTCCTTGAACACTGCCATAATTTCTTTTCGGATTCCTTTTTATGGGCAAAGAAAGAGCTCATATCCATAGGGTAGTTCCCTCCAGATGCAGACAAGCAAGTAAAAAAATATCTTGTGTTATATCATGAGGATCGCCACTAAAGCATGAGGAAAGCAGGTATTTTATGTTTCACACCTGTAGCGGTTTCTCCTTGCAAAGGTTCCCGGGAAAGTACAGCAAAAGGAAGTGATTGTAGGCTTCTTAAATCACATACAATATTGTTTTGTTTATTTTTTCTTTTTATGCTGGATTTCAAACAGACCAAAAGTAGGATTGCCTTTGCACAGGTATTAGAGTATAAGGATTATAACTGATCCATGTTTTACTCTTCCCACACATTTGCAGGAAGCCTGCTTTCTGCACAGCTGTCCCCAGCTTTTGCTGGACTGTAGGAAAAGATATTAAGCAAGTAATGTGCTAGAAGTACTCTCTGCCTTTGACTTAGAAATTGATTATCTTGTAGCTATGAGTAAAATGAGCAAAAGGGGCCTACAGCAGCATTAAACTTTGAAAACTTGACTCAACTTGTAGCTCTGCTAATTTGCTATTTTGGACAAATACATGATTTTTATTTCTTCTTCTGTGTTTGCATTTGTAAAATCAAAAGATTCTCTTACCATCTTGACACAGGTAAAATCTGCTAAGGCTCATGACACATCGCAATGCCAGGTACCAAAAGCTGGCCTACATTGGTACGTTCCAGATGCTTCACACCCCTAGGAAAAATAGTGAAATTAATTGCCAAGATTACTATGGCTATTTGGATTTCAAAATTCATGTAGATTGATATTTACTTAGAAGTGAGACTTCCTCTCAACAAAGAAATCAAAAGCATAAGTTCTCCTTTCTAACTAACTTTCCTCTTTGAAACATATCATAACACAAACAATGCATATGAAAAAGGAGAACTAAGCCAGACTGTATATTTTTGCTATTCATTGCTTCTCACGTTGCCACTGTTTAGAATTTTCTAGATTTCTTTTCCTTTGGACTTTCAGAAAAAGCTACTATTGTGATCCTTAAAGAGAGACACCCTGACTACATCACATCACTTATCCACTTTAGTGTATGTGTTATTTAAAGAGAATTCTTGGGCAGATAAGCTGTGTTGATAAATAAACACATTTATCTGTGATGCAAGTTACTGACATGCCAGTGCTACCCGCATACAGCAGCTCCAGAAGGGCAAGTGTAGCTTCTTATACTTGCATTGTAGGAGCAATGGAGACACATGAAAAGTGGAGAACATTCCTGAGATGACTTGTACTCATTCTTTGGAAGATGTGATAGATCTGTCCGTCTTGTTTTCCACTGCAGCATCATCATTGCAGGTTTTATCACAATTAAGAGTAGCTGCGCAAGTCCCACTGATGTTCTCACCTGAAAGAGAAGAGGTAGAGAGAAGATATTTCAGCAGATTTTCAAGAATTTCCACAGGAGCAGTATAGCCATGATGGCTAAAAAGGAAGAAACTGTGACACTTCTGAGGGTGGGGATCCATCGCTGTAAATGCAGAGGTACCTTTCTTACTTGTCTTTGGAAAAGTAGATAACACCTGCCACTTGCAGGAAAAGTAATACCTTAAGGACAAGGTATTTTGTCAGCATGCCATGGAGTGCAAACCATTTTTAGTAGCATCTGGCTGCAGCTGCATGCTCTGCAAGCACACTGAGAGCACCTGCACCTGCGGCAGCATCCAGATACTTCCTGGCCTATGGACTGAGGAAGAGAAAGGAAGGAGCTGTTATTCCTCCTCTTGGTTTTCAAGAAGTCTGCAAGGGTCACATAACTGTGCAAATCTCTCGATATTTTTGGGACAAGCAGCACAGAACAGTATTCATCTTGTTAAAGAAATGTTATCTAAATTATTATCTTACTTTTCTTCTATAACAGAGAGCAATTACAGAAATGGAAGGAACAGAAGAAAAAAGGAATTAATACTCTTTCTGTCACCATCACTTGGACTTCACTTAATTAGTGCAGTACACAGCAAGAATGGGAAACAGAATACAAGTTCAAACCCACTCCAACAAGGAAAAGCACAAGTTCAAAACCACAGCTCTGTGTCAAGTTTCATAATGATGGAGATGAGAAAACTGGTCAAAACCACTCCAACTGACAGTTGGTAAAATCATGTATTTTAGGGGCTTCCCTGCAGCATTTCTGATTTTTGTCAGCTAGCAGATTTCAGACACAAAAGATACTAAAATACACATCAGTCACGGTAGCTCTATCTTTAGTCACTTGTAAAAACAAGCCCTTACTGCTACTTTCACTCCTGTAGCTGTGCTCATTTTCTTGTAACAGCAGCCAGTGAATCTGATGATCACAGAGTCACACAGATTTCTTCAGGTTCATGTTTCTACAGCTCCGCAGTGTGACCTAAGGGCTGCTTGGCTGAGAGGGACATGGAGCTCTCAAAGCCTTTTTTTGAAGCTGTTCTATCCTGCCCAAAGGATGAAACCAAAAGTTAATGCCTTCTGGGAAACAAGCAGGGCTGGGTTCTTGCCCTTCTTCTAAGATGTATTTCAATACCTTTATTTGGTGATTTTGGCATCTTTGGGGCAGATGAAGAAATTGTGGTCTCTTCCTGAGCACAGACTCCATTGAAAACACGCTCATAGGACACTGTTAAGAGACAGACATGCACCATGCTTTTGTTTTGGCCAAAACAAGTGGACCCCTATCCCTAGGAGAGCCTCAGAGCTGTGTACTGCATGTAGGGCAAGACATCTCCAGTATTTGGTATACCTTGCAAAGAATGTGCGAGTCAGTGTGCTGGACCTCACCCCAAACCAATGTTTCTGTGGCTTATGTGAGGGATTGAACAGTTCTGAGTGCCTCCACCTCTGGGTGTGACACAGACTTACAGAAACAGCACGGATTCCTCCAATAGCTCGTCAAGTTCTCTGTGATCAAGTTCAAGATTTCAGGGAGTGGAAGCTATCCAATGAACCAGAAAAAAGATGAGCAAATTAAGGAAAGACACTATTGAGCAGAAACAGCGCAGTACTGGCCTGCTTCACAGCAATCCACATGTCAAACAAATCAAGAGTTGTAAACAGAGGTTTCTCTCTTCACTGCATAACCAGGTTAGGAGCTCTTTTTCACTTCTCTTTTTTAATGATTTTTAAAAAAATTTTTTTTTGTCTGTATTCTTTTTCCTGAGAAAGATTATTTCTCCCTTTCAAAGCTACAAATTTGGAATAAATAAGAACAAACACAAGCAAACATAGCAAAAGCCACTTAACCACAGCGTCTGTGACAAAAGATGAAGTAGACTTTGCCATTGAAAGCTGTGGTTGAAGAACTGTCCAGCAAGCATGTCAGAGATCTACACAGAGCTGTGCAATAATACAGATTTATCTATTCAGTAACTTTGTAATTTGGCCAATCTATCTCCTCAAAATTTAAGCATTTTACTGATCTCCCATCAAAGTGCAGCTGTGTATCTAATACAAGTGAGGGAAAAATCATTCTTAATCAATATCTTCAAGCATTTGGTTCCTCTGAATATTAAGCTGTAACTGAGATACTGAAGGCACAGTTACAACTATAGAGTTATTCAAAATATCTTTACGCAGTTTAAAGGGCAAGTCTCTGAATCTGTGCCAGTGTAGATTCCAGTCAGGACTCCAAAGCATTACAAGAAATCAGCTGACTTCAGTTAACCAAGTCAACAAAGCACCGCCTTATCCTTAGAGCAGGTTCTATTTACTGTACACTAACAGACTTAAAAGAACAAGAGATATTTGTATCAGGTCCGTGTTGCACACCGTGGTTGCACAGACTTTCTGTTGCACTCCCTTCTGTTCCCTGCCTTATGGTCAGTGCTGTCACTCTGAGTTCAGTTAACACACTTCACTTTATTACCATTCTGGGGCACTTACAGACACATTAGAAGTGTTGATCACTTATAATCATGTAACCTGTTTTAACTGTGAATCCTACTGACAACAGCTATACCTGATCTTCCAATACATTAGTTGCAGCATCAGAGCTGTACCAACACTGGGGATTGCACAGAACTACTTTCCAATTAATGCTTTTTAAACGTTTACCTGGGCATCTTCCGGACTTCCACTGTTTCATTTGGATATTAGTCTGGAGGAGGTGGCTCTGGGCAGACCTGATGGCTTTCTACAACTCTGTCACGGTTTAAACCATGGTTATTAAACCATGACAAACTCCTTCAAGGAGGCTGTGCTGAGGTGAGGGTTGGCCTCTGCTCTCACGTAAGGATGTGAGGTGATGGCCTTACACTGCACCAAGGGAGGTTCAGGCTGGGTATTAAGAAAGAATTCTTCACTTCGTATCTACTTGACTGACCCACTTCTCAGTCACTGTGTGTGCACTTTGGTTCCCCTACCCATATTCAGAAGCCTTTCTCTGTGTTTTACACTGAACAACCAACAAAAGCAGGAAATCCTGACATATCTTCACCTCCACCCTCTCGGCCGGTTTGTGGGGCGGCCCCGCTTCCCTCGGGGCCGGCTGTGTGAGCGCAGGATCCCCCCGGCCCCGCGTTACCTCAGCCCGAGCCTCTCGCCCGCCCCCCCCAGGCGCCGCCGCGCAGCTCAAGGCGGGCAGCGAGGATCCGCCGCGCCTCAACCCCGAGCGGGCCGCGCCCGGCACCGGCGGATCCTTCTCCCTCCGACACCTCGGGGCGCTGGCAACAGCCACACCCGGCAACGGCTTGGCCGCGACATGAAGCAGGTAGAGGAGCGGGCGGGCAGCGCGGGGCGGCGGGATGTGGCGGCGGCGCGGCCTCCCCGCCCCTCGGTGCTGACGGGAGCGCTGTGGGGGTCCCCGCCGCAGGCGCTGGTGGACGACACCGAGGATGTGTCACTGGATTTCGGCACCGAAGAGGAGCTGGCGCTGCGGAAAGCCAAAATCAGGTAACGGGGAGCGGGCCCGGCCCCACGGCAGGCTCTGCTCCTCCACAGCACCACCACAGCACCGCCACTGCGGCAGCGGTCTGCTCGGAGCGGAAGGATGCCCAGCCAAAGGCTGTGGCAGGATGAGGTGTATCACAGCATCATAGAACGGCTTGGGTTGGAGGGGACCTTAAAAACCATCCAGCTCCAACCTCTTGCCGTTGCAAGTTGCCACCCAGCAAATCAGACTGCCAGGCCCGTGCAGCTGTGGGCACCTCCAGAACTGCTCAGGGCAACCAGTGCCTTTCACAGGAGGTGCCCAGACCTCTGACCATCTTCATGGCATCTGACCATCTTCATGGCCCTCCTCTGGACCCGCTCCACCAGCTGTCAGGGAACATACACGCTCATCAATACCTCATATAATCACCTTCAATTGATACTGCTCCCTCCCCTCCCACTGCGCCCCAGATGACTGTAGTAGACTGCAACATTAACACACCTTATAGGCATAAATAAAGTAAAATAAGGACACTAAGCCTGCACAGCTTATCTGAGGCACACAGGCAGTCACGCAGCTTTACAGTACAATTGCTCAACTTTGCTAGTGTCTGGTGGGACATCGCAGCCCTTCCACTGCACTAGACTTGCAGCAGCTCCATGGTGAGCTGCCATGACGCAGCATTAACATCCCCAGAAATGTTTTCTATGTTTTCTACTTTAGCACGTTTGAGGAAGGTTCGTATTCTGTTTTGTATCATGGTGTGAAGCACATGGCTTGAATGGAGGTGACTAAACTGGGAACTAAAACTTCCAAGTCTTGTATGTGTCAGGCACAGCCTCACTGTGTAAGCAGACTGGAGTCTGGTGGGAAGTGGAACTTTGCTGAAGTGCTTGTTTTGGGCCTGTGGCACCAGCACTGTACTGCAGAGCTCTGTGCTGCAGGTTCATGCTCCCTGATAACCATACATCTTTGTTTAGATGCCATTTCATTAAAGACTGTTCTTTCTTACCCTCATTATAACAGTGCTAAAGGATAACTTCTTACTGAAATAATATTTTGTGCTGTAGAATACAGAAATGAAACTGCTCAGAAATAGAAAAACTTCTGTGTGAGCAGTTGTGCAAATGAGCCTGGTACCCACCCATGAGCTGCAGAACTTCAGTATCTGTTAAGATACTGATGCTGAAAATGTATTCACTGAGAGCTGTACAGCTTATGTTAAAAAGCAAGCAGAGGCTTTGCCTTCACGCTTGAAGTTTTCTTTATCTCAGATTATTTGTTAAACATTCTGTTCCTATATGGTGGAAGCTGTAAGCTTCATCTGGTGGCTGTGCATTAGGGAAATGCATGTTTGCTCTGCTAGATGAGGAAGCAAACAGTATGAACTGGATTTGTTTAGTTTCAGAATTGTATTTATTTATTAGCAACACGGAATCACAGAAGGGCCTGGGCTGGAAGGGACCTCAAGGATCATGAATCTCCACCCCCCCCACCACAGGCAGGGCCACCAACCTCCACATTTCAGACTAGACCAGGCTGCCCAGGGCCCGGTCTGTCGTGGCCTTGAACACCTCCAGACACAAGGGGCATCCACAACCTCTCTGAGCAGCTGTTCCAGCTCCTCACCACTCTCTTGGTATAGAACTTCCCCCTGATATCCAACCTAAATCTTCCCTTTTTCAACTTAAAACCATTTCCCCTTGTCCTGCTGTTATCTACCCTATCTACCCTCCTGTTTATAGGCTCCCTTTAGGTACTGTAAGTCTGCAATGAGGTCACCCTACAGCCTTCTCCAGGCTGAACAAGCCCAGCTCCCTCAGCCTGCCTTCAGAGGGACGGTGCTGCAGCATAAATATCAGCATAAATATGTGCACATTTTCTTGACTGAGGGAGTCATGCAGAGATAACACATCAGTGCTGAGCAGTCCTCCCATAGGACCTGTAGATGTGTCTTTGGCCTGAGAGCTATATCTCTATATCTCTGTGAGGGGCTTGACTCTCTGTAGTCACCATGAAAAGCATTCAGTGCTGTAACAAACGTGGGCCTCCTGCTCATGTACTAGTCAGTAAACACTGTATAAAATCCATCACCAGAACAGTATCAGTAATGCATCATCACACCTCCAAAATAAAGCATTATAACTTCTCCAGAGTGCCCCTAGCATAACTATAAGAGCTGACTGTCCTGACACTCATAGGGTGGCAGCCTACAAATAGCCTTTATTACTACCACATACTATTTGTGCAGCTGAACGGTTACATCATTGTGAACAAGAAATACCAAGGCAGGATCTGCTTTTGGCAGCTCACCGTATTCCTTCCGCCTGTGTAAGAAAAAAACCCCTTTCATTTCACATGTCACATGTTTATCTGTAAGTCAGAAGCTTTTTGGAAAGTTTGTGGTTACTGTGGGCACAGCAGTAAGTGCAGGCTGCAGTTGTGTGTCATTCTTGCTTGCATGGTTACTACAAGCACAGTATTTACATTATATAATAGTCAGCTTCTACAATAAATAGGTACAGAGTAATAATACTACAATAAAGGAATACATATAATAAATAGTATAACTTAAACTCCATTCAAATTTATGAAGATTTATATATATGAAATTTTTAATTATACCTAGTAGAATAAGAAAGAAAATAGTTAATGAAGGTTTGGGCCATACTACTGTTAATTGCTTAAAGAGGTAGGGGGCTTAATGAAACAATCACAGATGGAAATAAACCATCTTTTTTGGAAATCAGATTTCATTCCTTATAGTTCCAAGGGAGGAAGTTACTCAGCTGGAATGGCTTTTAATTAACTGCTATTTTGAACCTGCAGAAACAACTGTACAGAATTAGTTTTTCACTTTTCATATTACCCTTAAGATTGGACTGTGCACATTATACATTCTCCCAAACCTGTGCCTTGCTGTGCAGACCAACATTCAACCCTGTACAATTGGTTCTTCTACTGAAATTTCCTTTGAGAAGGAGATTTTTTGGCCCAGTTCCCTTTGAGAAGCACAGCACAGAGAGGCAGAGATGTGAAATTGACGACCGTTCATTCAGAAGAATTGTAAACTTCCTAAATTGTATTCCCTCTGTAAAAGGAAGTGTTCACTTTCAGTTATTCCATATGAAGGTTCATTTTGTCTTATTCTACGTCACTTAATTCCATAGAGTTGCTGGTCTTGTTTTCAAAGCATTTTAGAAAGACATAAGATTTGTTAATTCCTTTGTGCTCTGCGACACAGATGGAGGAGCTGGGAGTGCAGTGCTGAATGCAGCCACTCACTGGATTCCTTCAGACAGCAGTGCAGTGCAGTACAGGTTTTGTTCCACCTTTGAGGTAGCATTAATACAACAACTGCCATCTCTTAGCTGTAGATTGGAAGTTGGTTATTGGAAGTGTCACCACTTTGATCATTCATCAAGATCTGAGATAACAGCTACAAACTGAGATGCCACTGTAGACCAGAAATAGTCCTTGTACTACACTGTCAGCACATACACTAACTTTCCTCCTTGTCCCATAACTTCCTAAGTGCTCTGTGTTGTTTTTCCAGGCACCCACTGGCCACCTTTTTCCACCTGTTTTTCCGAGTGAGTGCTATTATTACCTACTTGTTCTGTGACTGGTTCAGCAACAGCTTTGTTGCCTGTTTTGTCACTATTCTCCTTCTTCTATCCTTTGACTTTTGGTCAGTTAAGGTAAGATGACCCTGAACAGTAATTACCTTTGATAAAGTATTGTTATGCCATTAACAAGTATATATATCATTACTAAAAAGGGAAGATATATACTGAAATGGAGACAGACATTGTGATGTGTTGATTAAGTGAATGGGTCTAGCCCATTTTATACAAGACTTTTACATATCTGAGTATCTGATGTGACTAACATGGTAGGAAAGTAGCCTTGCTACAGGCAGGTTTGTTTATATACTTTGTGTAGCCCTAGGAAAAAATAAAGAGATAGTAGATTTCAATAAGGATGGGAAAGGACCCATTGGATGTCTATAGCTGCAGTGCTGTGCCTCACAGCTCCTGGAGAGCTGAGCCATGGCACCAGCACCATAGTGATGGTGCAGGGGGGTGGTGGGGCCAGCCCAGAGTCCCCAAGGATACAAATAAGAACGAAGTTTAAGTCCTAAGTGAAACGTAGGAAAAATGCACCCTATTATTTCTTATCTAAGTTACTATTATTGTGTTATTTATCAGATGAGGAGAATGGGTCTCTCCATTTCTATTAACTCATCTGTCCCTAGAGACTGTTGTGCACATATTGACATAGCCTTTAAAAATACGTTTAGCATTTGGTAAGAAATCCCATTTTCAGACATGCTTGTCTTTATTTAAAATGTTTTCTGACAAATGAGTGATGCAGCTGCTTAATGCAAATAATTGTTTCTGTCACCAGAATGTGACAGGAAGACTCTTGGTTGGTTTACGTTGGTGGAACCAGATTGATGAAGATGGAAAAAGTCACTGGGTATTTGAAGCAAAAAGGGTAAGAATGGCAATAAAAGGCACATGACAAACAGAACACATGTGAAAAGCTCGTCATATCCATAGCAATTAAAAAGAAGGAACAAATGTGAACAACTTATAGAATCCATCTTCCCATAGTTATTTACAAAACAGAACTATCTTTAGGAAAGAACTATGTTGAAAGCAAGGCTGAATAGTTCAAATCCATTTCTTAAGAGTTAGTATCTTTTATTGATGCTTGTGGAATATGCTGGGCAGCAGCACCCAGACTCTGGTGTGTTCAAACACTGCTGAGCAAAGAAACACCATCAATTGGCACCTGGCATTGGTGCTAGAGACAAGAGTGCCAGTTCCACATTTGTTTGCTAACACTGTCCAACAACCTGGCCAGACAAAAGCTTGGTCAAATACCACTCAGGTGTTGTACAGCAGGTCACCCCTTTCACGCAAAGTCAGCAGCGCACACAACTGAGGTGCTGAATGGGAACTGACCCAGAGATGCAGGCCAGCAGTGCCCTCTAGCAGCACTGCGTGCAGCTGGAGCTGGACCTGCAGGAATGCAGCAGGGTTGTGGCTGCACACCAGTAAGAGATAACAGACGTCAGCATTCTGCCTGTAATTTAAGTGAAATCTAGGATACACGCAAGTCTGCAGCAAAACAGAGAAGCTGGAAGACCTCCAGTGTATCACGGTTTTGTGGATCTGAGAAAGACAGCAAGAGCTTTCTTGGCACTTACTATGAGTAAGTGCACTGACTACTTCACTCACTGCAGTTTGTCAGCCTACAAGTCCGAAGTCAGCTCACCTCTGTGGGCTCAAGCCTTCCAAAACTTCTGGCAAATAGTTTGATTAACGTGAGTCTCTGTTGATTTGCTATTTATTGTGGATTTTAGTTTTGTGACTAAATGTTTCAATAATTTCCTTTGTAGGTGCCTACAATAGCTGCCTCAACTGAAGCTGAAGCTCGGATCTTCTGGCTTGGCCTCATCATCTGCCCTGTAATTTGGACAGTGTTTTTTTTCAGCACCTTGTTTGCCCTGAAGCTGAAATGGCTGGTAAGTCTGGGGTCACTGAATGGACGGCAGCTGACAAGCAGTGTTAGTTGAGGGAAAACCCAGAGCTGCAGTTTTGCAAAAATCTTTGGATCAAGATCTCAAATATTACAAAAAAACCAATAAGAACTTGAAATCAGAGTTTTCTGCAGTGAAACCCTGAGCTCAGGAATGGAACTTGTAGCCTGGCTTTCCTCTGCTATCAGCTGTCAGCAATTTCACCTATCTCAAGTAGGGCATCTTAAATGGTTGGCAAAATTATTGCTTCACTTTTAATTACAGAGGGTTACTTTTCCCCAGTGTTATGTACCCCATGTGCTGTATTATCCTAACAGACTTAAGGAAATCTTCATGTTTTCCCCTGTAAAGTTTCCTATTGTCTGCATAATCACCATAGGATACATTTTTTAAGTTCCTTTGCTATGTATGATTTGTTATTGATCTTTAAAAGAGATAAAGTGCCTTGCTTACATACTGCTACATAACAAACAATATCTGAGATTACATTTTATTACTTAATGGAACAGGAAATTCATCAACGGCTATGAGTTGATTGCAAATAATTAACTGCTTTATAGTGGCTCAAATAGAATCACTAAAGAAACAATAGTTAAAATTAAACCAGCAGTTGTTCTCCACCCTTACTTTTGAAAACCAGAAATTGTCTGCTGACCAAAGAGGCACCTGGGGAAGGGACCCAGTCCAGCAATGAAGATGCACTTTGTTCATACATTGGGAAGCCAAGTTCCACAAACGAAAACGCTTCCAGGAAACAAAGTTTCTCAAGCCTATAAGCGCCACCAATGGTTCTTCTTACTTTTACTGCCTGCTAATGATGGATACTGATTTGTATCTGTTGGTGCTCTTTGTAAACCTGCAAGTTGCAGGATCTGGGTCTGCAGTGAGGCATGTGTCAGTGAATATAGCTGCAGACTTGCTGTGTATCGAAAATGAAGGTTTTAGATACAAACCAGGCTTGGAAGAAGTGAAATGATCACAGATCAGTTGGGTAGGTGCTGCTTTTGTTTGAATAGGAGCTTAAGTATTTCAAGATGCACAATGAACTCAGCCAGAAAATGAGAATGCTTTTAAAAAACGTCATTTCTTACAGAAAGGGATTACTGTGTTTAATAGGAACGCATCTCTTTTAAGGTTATTCCTTATTTGAAGCAATATTCCTTTCTTATAATGTATATATGCGTGTATTTTCCACACATACAATCTACATATAGGGCAGTGTATTCATCTCTGCTAAACTCCTGTTTGTCTGCAGGCTCTTGTCATAGCTGGTATCTCCCTTCAGACCGCTAATTTATACGGATACATCCACTGCAAACTAGGGGGACAAAAAAGCATCAGCAAGATGACATCGAGGTTTTTTGTCACAGCAGATGTTGCCAAGAGTAAGTATTAAGTTGGTCTGCCAGCAGTAGCCTGTGAAATATCAAATGCTGACCTGCCTCATTCTGTTGGCTTTGGCTCCTTCCAGCTACTGGTTCCTAATGTATCTTCTGGCAGGGCTGTAGTGATTCTCCAGCATGTCAATCTTGTGAGATCCCACCGCAGGGTTGTACCCAAAGTCACCTGGGCTCTGTAATTAAGGAGCTGGCTGAAGCTTCATGGCTGAGCAGCTTCTAAACCCCATGATGAATTTTCTGAGTTGAATCCTAAGTATGATGCTTTCTGAGTTAGCATAACACACAGGCACTGCTGAAAGAGATACCTTAACCCATCAGGTTTCCAACAGCCTCTTCCCTGCCTATATTAGATAATGCTAACAACCACCCATCATGTCTTCATTCAACAGGACAGAGCAGGGGGATTTCAGAAGACCGCATTGAAGAACAAGGCAAGACACGGAGCAGATAATCATTTAAGGAAAACTGAAAGAATGAACAGTAGGAATACTTATTTATTAAAGCTGTTTTTCATATGGAATTGAAGTAAAGCTCTCCTAGAATCATCTGCATGAAATAATGACTTTCTATCATTTGTGTTTGTCTTCTAAAACCTCTCAATCTACTTCAAAATAACACTTCCCCCAAAAGGCAGCTTGCTCGTGGTTGTGCAGAACATAAAAAAGCAGACACTGTCTTGAGAAAAGCCTGTAAATGAACCTGGAACTGCTGGACTAAGCATCAGAATGCAGTCAGAAGACAATCATTTGTTTCATTTTGAGCTAAAACCAATAAAGTGAAAGTACCTTTTCCTCCTGTACTCAACACAGATTTCCCAAGTCTTTGATTCCTCAGTAAAAAGAAGAGGAATTACAATTGTAAAAGGGCAGCTTGGTTAGGGACTATTATTATTTTAAAAGTGCTCGGGCTTAAGATCCAGCACAAAGAAACAGAACAGTGTCATGCAGCCGCAGTTCTGTTGAAGGAATCAAAACCCATTAATCTTATTCTGATTGGTGTAGTAAATAATATTCTGTACATGTTCTGTTAACTGCAAGCTGCCTAACCTCGTGGTTTCAAAACCAGCACCAACTGTGAGGAAAAAACATCACTTTGCACATTCCACTCTAAAGACAGATCTCTTCCACTGAAAGAGATACTGATGTTTTTCAGTAAGAGAGAAATCTAGTGCTGCAGCTCATCCCACAGCAGAAGGCAGGACAGAGCAGTGCACGTGTGAGTTTAGATGGAATGTCCCAATGCCAGTGAAACCTATTTTACATTCAGCTCTATGAATAAGATTTTACCTATGCACATCTTCAAACACCATATTCAGGATATCAGTATGATGACAGTGGATGCAAATTGCACCTTTGTAACATATATGAATATTCATTTATTTTATTTCATTAACTCCATGGCAAGCTCTGAGACCAGCTGTGAATTTCAGTAATCTTGATTAATCTTTATGGAAAAAAACAACCCTAAGAGAATGACATTAATACTAAGAATTTATTTGCAATGTACAAAAAGAATACATTCCTTATATTAAGGCAAGGCATAAGTTATTTTTCTATAATTACCCACAAAGCATGTTTCTATTCTATTCAGATAATCTTTTCTTCTTGACAGTGGTGCTGATCACAGTACTCCTGAATCCCTGGAGAGACAGGGAAAAAGTAACACATAGACACCAATCCCACCACCTGCCAGGCATCAGTGTATCCCCTGCTGCTGTCACAGGTTGGGCCTTTATAACAGCGTTAGGAACATTGCTGGTATTTTCAAACTGTACATCATTGGCTCCTGAGGTAGTTTACATGTAATCACAACCAGAAGGAGGCAATAGTATCATACTGTATCAGCACTATCATACTTAGTAGGCTCCCCTTGGTGGCCTGCTTAACAATTGCTTGAGAGCAAGCAAACACACCTCTTAAAATTGATCATTTAAGCAAAAGGATGAAAAAAGTTTGTATTTACAACTTAGTCATCACTCTAGAAGTCCCTCATAACTATGAATCAAAAGAAGTAAACTTTATATCGCACATTATGTTCTTAATTGCTATGCATGTGTGCCCTGGTTTGTTTTCTGATGACACGTGGTAGAAAACCAATTTCCAGCACCTTCAGTGCACTGCAGAAGGGATTCACCTTCATGGTGACTGTAAGACTTACTTTGAATGATGTTCCTGTAAGATGACGTCGCTGGAGAGTCAGGCACTTCAGACAGGAAAGACTGGCCTTTGTCACAACTTTTTCCTGGAAGGACGGGAGAAGCATGAAAACAGTGCAGCAGGAAAGGAACTTGTCTTTACTTGCTGCTCATCACACTATTGATTACACTCCTCCAATGAACCACCGGTATCCACTCCTTTTAAGCAGCAGTTCCATCAGTGATGGAGCTACAGCTCAGTTTTACAAAGGACCACAATCAGCAGGAAGTTCCAGTCATTACTTTGGAAGTACTGACCTGATCAAGTCATTAAATCAAGTGTTCAGCTCTAATAGCCAGTGGGTGATGAACCAGATATCTCATAATCCACAACAGAACCTGAGTCATGCCAGTGGCAGTGATGACAGAGCACTAACTGCTTCACTTTCTGTACCTCAGGCTTCCCAGTAGTAACACCAGCACAGTTTTAAAGCTGTTGCAGTGCAACACGGTAACGTTACCTATTTGAGGATCTAGAGGCACTTTGCCCAGCAGGGAAACATTTAAGTTCTGGCACATCTTCTCTGCACCTCCAGTGGTTGGGGGAAAGATCTGAGATTCTTTCTGGGATAACATGAAAATAAGAGTTACAGTGCTCTGATTCTGAGAACGAGGTGTTTTTCATGTCTGATATGCAAACAACATTGAGATAAAGAAATGCTTTAAGATACAGAGAGCCTTACCTTACAGTTTGGACATATAAAGCCACTCATGTTCTCCACGACACCTATGATGGGCAGTTTCACCTTATGACAGAAGTTGATTTCTTTTCGAACATCCTGAAGTGAGACTTCCTACAAACAGGAAGAAACAATTGGACTTTCTAATGAGTTGTCTGTAATCAATTGGTGCCGTTCCCTTTGTATCGTGATCAACATAACCCCATGAATTTGATGTAACTTCAATTTCAGCTGTCTTTCTCTTTTAAAAACGTACACCACAGAAATCTGCCATTTTTCTATTTGCAAGTCAAACTTTCCCCCAGATTTTAAGCCTTCATGTGACTTTTCACTACTCCAACTGATTTATGCATAGCATCAGGCAGTTGGGAGGCAGCACTTTCTTTGCTGACAAACAGTGCACACCTTATCACTTAAACACTAAACTTACTGACTTCTGAGCTTTAAGCCACTGGTGACCAAATTACAAATGCACAGTGATGCCAGCTCATATCCTGAAGAAGGAAGTGAATTAATGCATTTCACTACCCAGTACAAATCAGCTTTTGATCATGAACCACTCGGTGGTGCAGAAGCTCACTTAGGTCCATTACTCCATCCAAGCACCCACATAACTCATAAAGCAGCCAGAGCAAGTCAGTCAGCTCCCTTCTCTGAAATTAAACACAGACTCTCAACCAAGGACTCACTGTGCTGCTTCTGTGAGTGGAAATGAAGATCTCTTACCTGAGGGGTAGTAATTATAACAGCGCCATCTATATGTGATGCACCGAGGTACTGCACAATTGACAAGTGCTCATCTGACGTTCCTGGAGGGGTGTCTACAATCAGGTAGTCAACTTCACCCCAATCCACATCGCGAAGAAATTGTTTGATCAACCCTAGAAGAGAGGAGAAGAACGTGGGATTAAAAGAAATGAAATCCCTTGTATACTTCAGTCTGCTTCAAATTCTATAGCCCAGGTATGCAAAGCCTTCTGACTACAGTCAACTCAGGGACAGGAATGCTTATTTATTCCAGAGAACAGGAATGTTCTCTGATAGAAGTGGAAGGTGCAGTAACTACCACTGAACAGTCTGAAGTATTCACTGCTTTTCTGCCATCAATTACTATATTAGGTTTGTGCTGTTAGCCAAGTAAGCTCATCTTCAGGTATTTGTTCCTCTAACCATGTAAGTTGTTGCTGAAAACCCTGAACACGTACCATTTTTCTTTGGTCCTCTCCAGATGACGGCATCGTCAGGACTACTGAGCAAGAACCCCACTGACATGACACCTAAGTTTTCCTCAACATACTAAAAGAGAAGAGAAACTCCATGCAGAACAGGAGACAAAGGGCAGAGGGATACATTATGGGTGACCTTTAGACAAAAACATCACCCTGCATTTTCCCTGCATTCTTTTGAGATTAAGGAGATGTTTTTTGGGGGCGTAAGAGGCCCTTTGTCCATCAGAGAGTGACACACTATCACCTTACTGTACAGAACCTGGGTATTTATGTCATTAGAATTAATATAAAAGCACGCTGTGCTTCTTCCCCAGTCCTTCTGCTCCTCAGAACAGTGTCAAACCCATCCAGCCACCTCTGGGAACAGCTGCACAGCTTACCACTGGAGACCATCCTGATCCACTCTGATGAACCTGAAAATTGAAGAGATACAAAGTTACACTAGAAATTAATGCAGAAATTATGTAAAAGATGAGCAGAAGATAGAAGAGGATAAAAAGACCTTGTCTGTCCATGTGGTGCCACTTTATTGGGCCAGTTTAAATAAAAATTGCAGAGGAGCCTCCATTAATAAGTGAACTGCTGACCCCCCTTGCTGGAAGCACACCCATGACTTTATATAAATACATGAAGCACTTCAGAGCTGACAAAGAGCAGCATGCTGATATGACCCAGTTCAGCATGAATGGATTAGCAGTAGATACGGAGCAGAACCTGCCGGACAAAACTGGTCCCCCCGACTGCCTGCCATTCTTTAGCAAACCACAGAATCAGAATCACAGAATGACCCGGGTTGGAAGGGACCTCAAGGATCATGTAGTTCCAACCCCCCCGCCCAGCAGGGCCACCAAACATACACCTTTACTAGATCAGGTTGCCCAGGGCCCCGTCCGACCTGGCCTTGAACACCTCCAAGGACGGGGCATCCACAACCTCCCTGGGCAGCCTGTTCCAGGACCTGACCACTCTCCTAGTGAAGAACTTCCCCCTAACATCCAACCTAAATCTTCCCTCTTTTAACTTAAAACCATATCCCCGTGTCCTGCTAGGCCGCACATCAGCCATCTCACCCTCTTTGCTCCCCTGCCCACTGGCTGGCTTCCCAATAAACAACCTCATAGAAGCACAAACGTGAAGCTGAAGCCTTAATGAAACATCGGCAATGCTTTTAATGCACACGTTTGGCCTCTCGCTATAGAAGCGGTCATTGCGCACCTGCTCTCCTTCCAGACCCATCATCTTAGGGATGGACGGCCCACAGATATCGATATCCAGCAGAGCGACCTGGAACACAAAGCAACGAAGGCCCGTGGGAACCAAAACCCCGCAGCACAAACTCCGCTCAGTGCCGGCTCCGACCCGCTGCCTCCCACCTGTTTGGCCTCGTCGGCCGCCAGCCCATGGGCCAGCATCGCGCTGAACGTGCTCTTCCCCACGCCGCCCTTCCCGGACAGCACCACCACGATGTGCTTCACGCCGCGCAGCCGCTCCCGCAGCTCCGCCGCCTCGGCTGCAATGCGGGCAATGAGTGCAATGAGTGCAATGCAATGAGTGCAATGCAATGAATGCAATGCGGGCAGTGCGGGCAATGAGTGCAATGAGTGCAATGCGGGCAGTGCGGCCGTGTCAGCCCCGACACAGCGCCCAGCTCCGCCCGGCCCGCACAGCGCGTCTCTCACCCGGGTCCGTGGCGGCGGCGCCGGTGGCGCACAGTTTCTGGTTGGGGCATCCCTGACAGGCGGCGGCACGACCCGCCTGAGCGCTGCTGGTCCCCGGGCAGTCTGCAAAGGAACATGAGAGCTGCAGCGGACGGGAGCGGCACCGCGAACCGACACGAAGGGACGGAGCGTCCCTCACCCTCCGGCTGCGACCCGGCCGCCACTTCGGCCATGGCGCCGCATTACGACACTTCCGCTGCCGGGGCTGCACGGAGCCGCCTGGCCGCTGGGGGGCGCTGCAGGGCCGGGCGGGGATGGAGGCCGCAGTGCCATGATGCGATGATGTTATTGCTGGGAGTTTGGTGTACATGAGGTTATGTGTGATCTCAATACAGACACAACGCTGGTAACACTGAGCAGCAGCTCTGAGTATCTGTGGAAACCACAGCTGTAAAACTGAGAACCCAAAAGACCCCAACTGGGCATCCACTGTGCTCAGCAAAGGACAGCCACTGCCCTAAGGGTGATCTGATGGAGCCCAGGGTGATCTGATAGAGACTGAACCATGATGGAGCCTGAACCATCTGATAGACCACTGAGCCATGGTGACGTTCTTCATCTTTCCTGGGGTAAAATAAAACACTGCTTTAAGTAACTGCCCACCTCCCAAGAAAGACAAAGGATGGCCAGAAGCCTTGAAGCACAATTAGTGTGAGGGGTCCCGGCCTCTGGGCTGGTTGTTCCCTACAGCGCGTTACTGTAAACATTCTGAAGGGTGGAGCAAAGGCCATGGAATGTACCATGGGCTCAGAGCCCTGTGACACCACTGTGTGTCACCGGGTGCCGGCACGCAGGGCAGCGAGCAGCGGGGCTGCCTGGAGGCGGCTGCCTGAGCCCTGCGCACCATGGAGTTTTTGGGGACCACGCAGGTTGCCAGTTACTGTGGCACAAAGAAGAGCTGCCTGTTCCCGGACCCAGCCCCGACCAGCACCACTAAGGACACCTACCAGTCCTACTACCTACCAGGGTACCGCCACCTCAGCTCCTGGAAGCCCAGTGTGCTTCATAAGGTGGTTTCGGTCCTTCCCAGCTCTGCTGAGCAGTTTGGTCCCACCGGGCGGCCACCCACTGTTCTGCCCGCATTGCGCTCTGCTCTGCATTCCCGCTACAGCACTCGCGACTGGCACCATGCAAACATGGTTCAGTTAAAAGGCTCTGAAGCCTCCAGGTACTGGGCTGGAAGGATGAACACTGATTCTGTGCGGATGATGCAAGATAAGGACCAACTGACTCATCAGATGCAAGAAGACAGTCGCAGGAACTTGGGAGACAGGATCTCTAACATTGATTTCTGGAGATCTGAGCTCGCCTATGAGCTGGAATGTCTGCTCAAAGAGACCCAGGCCTTGGAAACAGCCAAGAAGCGGCTTGAATGTGCTATAGCTGAAATACAAGTACCACTGAAGGTAAGTTTGACACAGCCGCTTACTTCATGATTATGTGGCCAAATGGGTAAAGAGAATAGTTTTCTCTCTGTTGCATACTGTTATAACTTCCTTGTCACCAAGACAGACCTTGGTCAAATATTACCCTTTGTAGGAAGGAAACTTGGCCACCATGGTCACAGCTCAATACAGGAACATACCAAGGTGCTTCTCCGCCTTCTTGTCCCATCTCCCTGCTCCAGGAGGCCGAGCCTCTGGCAGGTGCAGGCAGTCATTTCTGAGGTCATTTCTGTGCCTTCCAGCAGAGCAGCCAGTGGCTCAGTGAGCTGCAGTACCCCTGGGCCCCCTGTTCAGTAATGGTAGTCATTCTCTATGGTTACAAGACTTCCAAACTTTGATATTGAGTAAGGGTCATTTGGGAGAGATGAGTGTCAGGGATTTTGCTATGGATCAGTGTAAAACAGGTGTTTTAAGTAACACAATTTTAAACAAAACTGGGGCAAGTTGTGATGTCGGCCTTGCTGCACATTACTATGCAGCTCATCAAATGAAAGTTTGGGTGGCAGCTCACCCCTTAAAGTACGTATTAGCAGGTAAGGTAATGAGCCACAAAAACTCATCAGTTCTGTGCAGTGAAGCCATCTTCTGTTTCACCCTCAATGGATGCCATTATTTATCATGTCAGCTCTATGGTCTCTTCAGCAAAGTTTTTTGCTCAATAATGCAGTACTGTGCCTATTGCAACTGTTCCTTGCTTTGCTTGCAGACAGCCCTGGAATGCTTGTACTACCGTGAGAAACGGAAGGAAATAGACTTGGTTCATGATGATGTGGAAAAGAACCTCATGAAGGTAGGATTGGACTCAGTGGTTTATTTTTTCAAGCTGTGAGAATAACCGAAATCCAACTAAATGTTTATCAGGGCAAAAGCATTAGTTCATAGCTCATTTGGAAGACTGAAGGTGAGAGAGGAGAAAAAATGGGTTAAACTACACATGTGGGAATGACTGATGTTCTGCTCATCCTCCCTGGAACAAGAGGAGCAGCCATGGGTCTATGTGAGGTCCCTCCAGTTTTGTCTTTGCCCATGAAATGATGTAGAAACAATCTTCATTGTTTTTGAGGCCATGTTCTATAAAATCTCTGAAGTCCTTAAGAGCTTACAGTATATAATGCTGCCTGAAGGACTGTAAGTAACGTTTGCGTAGTTTCCAGTGTGGTTTATTTCAGCATTTTTAATTTATTTAAGTCTGAGTGGAAACTTGGCTTTGAATTTCTTTGACTAATATTTGTACTTACGAAGAGTATTATTTATTTCAAGGAACCTACTTCTGAAATGAGATATATTTTCAACCTATTCTGCTATTAACCAAGTGTTTGTATTACTGTAGAAAAATGTAACGGTAGTTAGAGAGTAGTTTGATGGATTAAGGCTCATGTTTCAAGTACATTCATTATACGTAGCCCAAGAAAGATCTGACTTTGTCAGAATAATGACTCTATCCATTAAAATCTACTAGAATATTTGACATAATATAAAAGGCCACGCAGAACCAACTCCAAAGATACAACTTTGTAGCACTGAGGATGAAAGGGAGAAAAACACTTTCCTGATCCACACATTTGAGATACATGAGATGACTTCAACATCTAGAATGCAGAATAAGTAGGCTGTATTCACTAAAACAAATGGAGTTTGATGAAACAAACACTGACATCTGGATGTTTTCCACTCTAGGAGGTTGATCTATACAAAGACTGTCAAGAAATACTGGCAAAACTTGCACAAAGAATCAATCATCAGCTGGGGTAAGTATTTACATTTAATTCCTGTTTTAAAGACAAAGAAGCTAAATCCAGTGTTGGCTGGGATCTAATGACAGACTGAAAATAGCAATTGCAAAATCAGAGGCTTAAGCTGTTAGATGCTCCTTGCCCTCCGCCTCTAATTCTTCCTAAGAATAGAATTTGTTAAGCTGCAGAAGAGCAATACCTATCACTTAAAGCTCCAAGTGAACCAAGACAATTTGCCATCCTGTTCAAAGATTTCTCCCATCTTACAGCTTTGCTAGTGTGAAAGCTGTTACTGAACGCCCGCTCTCTTTTGCTCTGAGGCTGCCCCACGTGCCACACAACAGCTATCTGTTGTTTTTCACCCATGTGGTCATTTGTCATCAAAACGACAAACAACATTCCATGCACTGAATTAAATGTGGTTCTTTGGGGGATGCTCAGAGGCTAAAAGGTGGGCAGGGTGAAATGGTACAGCAGCTCCCTCTAGTTAAATTACAGCGCAAAGCATTTTCATGCCACTGTAAATGCCGGCAAATGATATGCTGAAGCATGGGAGGGTGTTAATGAAGGCAATTAGCTACCTAGTACTAAAGCTTTAAAGATATTCAGATTAAAGTAAGACTTTCCCCTTCACAGCATCAACCGAGATGTGCAGCATGCCCTGGAGCAGGATCTTTCTGACAAAAGTGCAGCCCATTTTATTGACACGAAGTGCTTTAACCTGAGGAACACATCAGACAGCATCAACTTCTACCACGGAGTGGAGAAAGCAGATGGGACGTGAGTATGAGTGGTCGCTGCTGTCTTCTCTTGCCAAGCAGGAGCCTGATTACAGCACAAGTTTGAGCCTTATCTTAGAAAAGCAGCAGAAAAAGAAGTGTCTCCTTGTGTGGCTTTCCTTGGTGTGAACCCTCCATCATCCTCAGTCAATGCCTGCTTTCTAACAGCTGCTGTGGCCGGAGAGCAGGCAGAAGCTGACAGCCTGCCGCATCTACAATATTGTGCGCTGGGCTGTTTCAGAGAGAACAATCATTTACAAACATGTTGCAGCTGACTCGCTGCCTTCAAACTGCTTCATGCAGATAGCTCTTCTTGTTCTTAATTTATAATCTTCTGTGTTCTTCAGGTTCCAAAGCACGTGAAATCAAAGCAAAACATAGCTAAGGCGTGCGGTTAAGTGTAGTGGGGTGAGCAGCATGCAGGTGCCCACCAAAAATAGCTTGGATTATTTGGAAATTAGCCCATCAAGATGTACAGGACATGTATTAAATAGTATGACTGAAAAGGATTTAGTAGATTTTAGCATGATGAATTGAAATTTCGCAATAATATACAGCTTTAAAACTGTATGTCATGGTATAGTTATGAACACCTGCATCCAATCCTAAAGCGATAGCAGAATAAAAACAACTTGCAATAGAGGGCAGTATTTTTGTGCTAATGACTCGTTAATGTGCTTCTCACTTGAACAGAGCAGTATCTAAATGGTGAACATACTCCACAGTTTCAGATGATGGCGACTCTGTCTTGCTGAGCAGTGGAGGGAAGAAATGTGCATTATTTGTTTACTAACAGAACAGAAGATCACCTCATTCACTACTGAAATGAGGGAGTAAATGAGAGAAACTTGGCAGGAATTCTGCTGACTCCAGTCATTTTACCTGCTTTTAGGATTAGCAATGAGTAAAAATATGCTTGTCAACTCTGGTAAAAAAAAAAAGTAGATTAATGTGGATAAGTTTTACAGCCCCTTTTGCTTTTCACCAGCCATAATCCAAAGCAATGCCATTTTTCATTAACATCTTACTGAAATCATTTGGCAAAGTGAGACACATGCAGCACTTGGGAGCAGAGCAGGTGTTTTCTGCTTGAATCATTCAACAGAGCCAGCCAGATAAATTACAGTCTGGGAAAGCAATGTTAAAAAAACAGATCAGGTATTAACTATTTCAAACCATCAAGATTGAAACCTTCTTGGTTTGGAGAGACAGGAATACACTGTGAAAAACTGGAAAGACAAAAAAAGAGCAACTGAAAAAACAAGCCATAACAAAATTAAATTATTTCATCCCTTAATGTTAAATCTCAGCATTCAATTAATATCTAAAGAAAACAAATGTGAGACTCAAAAAAATGGCAAAATTTCCCCTGTTGATTTTAACAGATAAGCATAGAACTAAGAACCCCAAAGTTTTTTTGCTACATGACATTGCAGAGGGAATATTCTTAGGTGGCATTTTTCTCTGTGCAGGAGACCTTTATTCAGTTTTTCTCTGTCCATTCATGTACTTTCCCATAGCAATGTTGTTTCTATATGTCTCATATGTATTAATAAGGTTAAGAATAATAGCCCCATAAATTAAAGCAAAAGTGTTTGTTATAATACATGGAAAAGAAAGAGGATGGATATCCTCCAAATAGTAGAAATGGACAGTGATAGCGCAGGAAGAAAATTCCAGCTCTCCTTACTCCTATCCTAGGTCAGTCAATGAGTTATCCATTTTCCTGCTACCATTCTTTCTGATGTTAAAGGCTACTAGAAGAATCAAAACCACATACTTTACAACACAGGTCATACATTTCTTGTGACGCAGGGCTGTTGATGTGTAACAATCCTGCTCTCATGGTTAGTTGGTCTTTTGCCATCACCTAAGTTGGCTTCTCATGTTTTCTGGTAGTTGGTGACACACAGCTCAGTTTCTCCAGGAGAAAGGCTTTGGGTTCACTCAGGTAGGCAGCATTTGAATCTAATTTGATGACGTACAGTGTACTTCTATTTTCCTTACTAGTGTTTCAGTTCCTGCAACATGGGCTAAATTCAGTGAAGACAATATCAGGTGCTCTCAACTTGCAAGAGCCAACTCTGCCAAGCTCCGGGAGGATACAGAGCTTGCAATGGAGAGCACATCTGAGGAGCTGTGGAATCAATATGTCAGCACCAATTTGGCCTTTAACAAACGCATTGCCGAAGTAGCTGATGCAAAGAACAAACTCCAGGCACAGCTGGCTAAGGTAAGATTCACTAAGCATCGGCAGCTGCATATAATCTTAGTTGTGCATGAAAGGCACAGAAATCTCTAGGGTTTACATCCTTCTTGAATAAGGCATCAGAAGGCACAGCTCTATTAGCTTCCTCAGGCAATGCATTTGCATCACTTGCAGCCTGGGGAGAGCTCACTCAAAGATGAGCAGCCTGAGATGACACAGTTTTACAGGAAACAATTCAACATGTGTCCTATATGAAGGATCAGTGTGCTTATGTTCATTTGCACCTTACATGCCTGAAGTGGGAAAAGATGTTTTAGATGGTATTTTTTAATTTTCTCTATTTTTCATTTATTGAGGCTATTCCCCAGTCATTTCCTGAGCAAAGGAAAGTTTCGTTATTTCTTTTGGTAAGCAGTGAAATAACCTTGGAAAGCACACAAATAAAAAGGCCCACCAGCACTGCAACATTCTTTTTCTTTTAGAGGAAAGAAAACATTTTAAGTTTTTGCACTTTCATTTTGCAGCAGTAAGAGAAAAATTAAGAATCCTTATATTCAAAATGTTATCAGACTGTCTTTGAAACCTAAGTTCCAAGTTGTCCTTCTGCTTTTAACACAATATACTTCCACATCTTTAACCTGACTTTCAGCCCGGTTGTGCTTTGAAATAGTCTCCTATTTTGGGGTGGTTCAGATGGTTAAATTCTCAAACATTTCTTCTTTTTATGTGATAAAAAGGAGAAATAGCACCAAAGGTGACAGACCTGTATTAAATTCCATCTGTATTACCTTTCCAGTCACTTTGCATGGAAAAATGTGATTTGTTGGAAATGTATTGGTGGAATTTTGAAACATATTCTGAAGTTAACAAGAGGTGCTGCCTTTGTACTGACAGATAAAAACTTGTCGAGCTATTAAGATTTACCTTGTTATTCATGTGACTTCAGTCAGAGTTCACTGTGTTCTTCTATTAAGACTCCTTCTCTTATAGAGGAGGCTCGTGTTCACTCATTTGTTTCAATGCACATTTGGAAACAATAGAGTTTTCCTGCCATTCTATTTGTCATAAGTTGTTTAAGATGTTTTCAGTTTATTTTTAGGGACTCAAAGGAAAGTGCAAACCAACCAGCTAAATATGTGTGAAGTCGCAGCACATAATGTTTTCTCCTATTTTTTCCTGCTTATAAAGCACAAAAGATGTTGAATGTAGTTTTTGTGTGGTTTGGATCCTATATGAATGAAGCCAGCTATAGCACTTTATCCCTGAACTTGCAAACTAAGTTTCTCATGGACTTTATCTAAGAACACTTGCTGCTGGTTAAGAAGAGGATGAAGCTGTATGATAGAAAGCCTGTCAATTCTTTTGCTCACCATACCTCAAAAGGACAAGAGGAAGGAGAGAGAGTAGGGGATGAATGCTTATTTAACAGTCATCTATAGCTAAGCAGAGCAGATTACCTTTAATTCTTTCTCCAGGCTTGTATTGTAGTCTGAAGCACTTAGAGGAAAAAAAAGTACTGCTAGGATATGCATTAAGGCAGCCATAGGAGCAGCTAGGACACATGGCTGTCCCTTAAACACAACCACTCTTCTGTTTTTTCTTTGGGTTATCATTATAGTCAATATATTGTGCTACAGTTCCTTTTCCTCTCACGTGTAATACTAACCTATTAACCACAACAGGTGCCACAATTTCATTTTCTTGTGATTAGAAAATGGATCACTCTTTCAAAGGCTGTTTTTGTGCTGGCTTCACAAGCAGTGAATGTCAATATTAGAGACATCCTTCCTTCTGCCAAATTCTTTTCCTAGCTAAGCAGACTACCTCCATGAACTGAGAGGAGAATGAATATAGACAAAGTTTGCTTGGAACCAGGAGAAGTTCTATATTTAATGAAATCTGAAGCTCATTTCTGAATGAAAAAATACTTTTCTGCTTTGTGAAACAGCCAAATCTCTTCCAGACAAAAAGCTGTACAGGGAACTTCCTGCAACCATTTGTTTCTAAAATCAGAAAGGAAAGAATTAGAAAGAAAAATACATACAAGAACAAATAGTGTGAATGTGGTGATGATAAAAAATAGCCACATGTTGAAATAGCACATTTTCTTCTGTCTGTATCACTTGGATGTAGAAGATCAGCTGGTTAAGATTATGAACCTAAATGCCTCAGCTTGTGGTCTCAGCATGCTCTTCCTCCTCCTAAAAAAGTACCAAATTTGTATATAAGAAAAACCCAAAATGTAAAGAAAATGAGTGATTAATTATTATTCTGTTTAGTTCTATTGTAGGATATTGTCTTTCTTTACATCCAGATAAGTGTTTCCTATTTACCAAAAGACACAGGGACATTCTCTATGTAATAAAGGCATCCTGTTGTTTTCACTTCTATCAAGAGTTAGGCCAGGAGTTTTGCCAGGACCTTCTCCATCAATGACATAATGTCTCCATTTCAGGTTACAAACTGCACAAGTCTAAGAGCAATAACTACACAGCAGTACATCTGCTTTTTTAAGCATTTTTTTTTCTGCTGCTAAGATGGTGGGTGGACTTGAACCTCATTCTCTACCACATTCCTGCGCCATTTACCTTGTGTTCCTGATATACAACTGAACAGCAGATCCCAAGAAATTCCCTGTTGCTGATTGAGGTTCTGACACAGCTTTTAACGTAGGTTCCCACTATAAAGTGTTGGCACATCATTTTTTAATAGTGCATGAACAAAACATGCACTTGAGAATAGTACTTCATATATTTGCCTTCACTATACACACTTCCCAATCCAATCAGGACCAAGGCTACAGTGAAGAACTCTTCCTGGAAGGCATTTGATAAATAGACATGAGGAAATTATTTCAAGAGGAATGGAGCAAAACCCTCAACAATGAAAGTGTTTGGCACTCTGCTTCCTTTTTGTATTTAAACGAGTCCAAATAAGGCCATTTTATAACACAGATCACCTGCTCCACTATATTTTTTTACTACAAACCTCCACTAATCTGCATTTATTTATAGGAATGGTTTAGTGACTTACAGATGTATCATCTTGGGTTAGATCAGCTGTGACTTTATCTTTTATTCTACTTGGAGTTCAGTCTGAAGGTCGGTGCTTGAAAGGGCTCCAAGTTCAGATCGAGCTTCCAAGTCAGTGTAAGAGAGGTCTCCAAGGAGCATTGTTTGCCAGTGATTCCAGCTTGCCTTTCTGCATTTGCACTCCAGCTGCTGTCTGCTCTCACTGTTGCTCCACTGATGTATTCAGGAAACTGTCTGAGTTCTCTTCGAATTTTGATTGTCTGCTTTTCCTTCCTCCCACTTCTTTTGGGGAAGCTGGATGGTGAGGCTCACAGCCCCCAGCTCTATCAGAAGTCTGGGAAGTGATTTGCATAGGGAAACAGCAAAAACGGATTGAAGTGGTTCTGTATGACTCTGAACAGGAATCTATTGAATGCAGAAAGGAAATGCTTTCCTTAAAAACTTGCTTTATACGTCTCCCTTTCTAGTTCATGGTAGGCCTTCCATGATCAATTCTCCTCTGCCCACTTTTGCTTGATTTTTCTCTAGCAGGCTGAGACAACTTGCCATCTTTTTAGAAACTTAGTGCAGGAAGTATGGGTGTGGTATAAAGCATTTCCTACTGCAGCTATGAAGCCTGGAAGTCATCACAACTGCAAGAATGATTAAAAGAGTGCAAAGCAGGCAATTGCTTGAATAAGTTCCTCAACTTCCTCCTTAGTAGGATGAAAAGGGTGATGTTAGGAGCACTAGATGACTGCACTTGATTCAGCTTATTCAAGGGACTGCTGGGGAAGGGGCAGAACACTTGCTAAATCTGGCTCTATAAAAGCAGACAAAAACAAAAGAAGAATCAGTGGCAAGAAAGAAGCCAGACAAATCCAGATGGAAAACATACACACTTCTTTCTCAAAGCAAAGGAATTCATCACTGCGGCAGTTTACCACAGATAGGTGACTTTGTTAGCACAAGGAACTGAAAATCAAGATTGCTGTTCTCCCTGACAGCTCTGCTTTTCCTACAGGCACTGGTTTATGAAGAGGAATTGCTGCAGGGTATTGTAGTGTCCTGCAGGCAGTGTAGGCAGCTAAATAACTCAGGATTTCTTCTCACCCTGAGACTGAAAATGTTCTATTTCCATTTCTATCTCAACTGCATAAGTCTGTCATTACTTGTCTTACTTGATTCTGGGATTAATCTTTGGAGAATTCTTGTGAGAATCTGGATGGAAGAACTTTAGGTATATGAGGTTCTGGCTGGAGACAAGAAGCCCCTGGCCAGGGTTAAATCCTAAACCAGAGGGAATCACAGCTCTGCTGTGTTTCATTGTCACCGGGCTCACAGAGAATGTGGCTGTTTGGGGATGGAAATATTTTCCAGGGTTCTGATCACAGTGTGTGACCCTGGTCAGGCACAGAGCTGTTCTGGGACCAATATTTTAGGGTAGTGAACAGCAAATATAGCCCACACAATCCAGTGTAGAGATGGCGGTATGGTAACTACAGTATGTCTCAGTGCATCTCTTTATGATGAGAGAAATTATGGTAAATGTATGTGACATCTGATATAAAATCTACACAAATCTTTAAGAAAAGGAGGAAAACCTTTTATCATGGTTGCAGCCCCTCATTAATATGTTTGCATCTATTTTCCATAAAGTTAATATTAACGTAAATAGTTACCTTGGCTTCCCTCTCCTAGAAATAACCAATAGGACAGGATGTTTACATGCAGTAGGGCTGAAAATCAGTCAGACCAGAGAGCGAGTGACATATTTACACAGCCCAGTATTTACCCCATGCCTAAACACCAGATTATCTCAGCTAGCACTGAACAAGATAGAACACCTGCACTGTGCTCAGAGCATTTGTATGCTCAGAGGCAGAGCTGCCCAGCTCCTCCCTTCCTGCAAGGTTTGCTATTCCTCTACCCAGGAGCACAGGGATCAGAAACATGCTGGAAAAACAGATAGATATTCAGTAAAACCATGAAAAACTAGCCACTCATTCCAGTGAAAGAGTAGCCCCAATTCTGAGTATTTCCATTCAGTTCACTGAGAATGAGTGCTTTTAGCAACGGTTCCCCCTTACTTATTTTTTTTAGCCTCTGGGGTGTGAAAAGGCAGTATATTACATCAATATATGATGGAAACTAATTCTTACTTACATTTCTGTTTGATATATCTTTACTCTATATCTGAAGAACCTACAGAAATTTCGTTTCAGTAAGTTGCTCTGTCACTTAAATAGATTATCCTCTGAGTTTCCACCCTTCACACATCTTTTTTATTAAATTCAAATGTATTTATAAATCCAAAAACAAGCAATTTGTTGTCTTAGCACCTATTGAATATGTTTATATGATGGCTAGAAGGAAATACTGAATATTGGTTACATTTAATAGTTACACAATCTACTTCTAGTTCAAGACATAAGCAGGGGTGCAGCAGTGTTGTGAGCTGAGGGATGGAGCATGTGTATAGGAGAGGGAGCACTTTCCCTGTGGCACTTTCCCCACATGGGCTTTCATCTTGGATCCCGGTCTATCCTCATATTTTTATATGTCTTTTGCTACTTTTTTCTCTTTCTCATTTCATGCCTTAAAAACTCAGTAATTTGTGGTTTCTGATGACTTTTCCTGGTGGCTGCGTATACACTTCATTCGCTTAATCTTATCGTTTAATATGGGAACCTGTTTGAGAGTAAAGTTTTCAGACGATTAATGAAGAGTGACTCAGAAGTGGTTGGGAAGGTGTGTGCTGGTAGGTTTAAGCAGCTCAAACATGCCTGGAAAAACCTGTTTGAAGGAGGAAATAGATATGCATGTATTCTAGAAATTTCAAATGAAAAGTAAGGCAATAACTGGAAAACAAAGTTAGATTTATGCCTCCTAAAATGGCTGCTTAGTCTCACAAAGTCATTAAGACTTGCACAGGCTGAATCAGAGTACTAAGAGTGGGCAAGGCAACCATGTAGGAGAAGCCTGGCTTCTTAGTCTGCCACACAACAATACTTCTCTTCATGGATTAGGCTAAGTGGCACTCACAGTGGGTAGGCTAGAATTGGAGTAATCAAGTGGTAGCCATTGCACATCAGAATGCATTTGGATTGTTATGGATCCAGTGTCTTTAGCTGCACAGCGTCTTCTCACACTGAAGGACATGCTCCCAGCTGCTAAGTAAGGCAGCCTGTATTGAATGAAAGCAAGCCTTTGCTGATGTTGCTGTAGAAGGCAACTTGTTTCTTTCATTGATGACTAGAAAGAATCTCATTTCCATCAAGAAAGATTAACGATAATTGTCAGATTGTAGCATTGCTGGTGTTATTCGTTAGACTGCTCTGATCACATGTGTGACCTAGTGGCTCCTTTTCTGAGTTGTACTGTATTCAGACTATAAAAATCATGGCCTTGGTGAGGTGAGAGAGCAGCAGGAAAGCAGGTTTCTAGAAGCTCTCAAGTGTTCTGCAGCACAAAACTTTCCTCATGTCCTGGAAGGGAAAGTTTCCGGGTGGGCAGCAGCCTGAGCCAATCCCTCAGCACAGTCTCTTAGGAACACGCTGCTCAGCATTTGTTGTTTTTGCTTCCTGCCTTTGGAGGCCATCCAGAAATGACGTGTACTAGTGCAACACTATCTGGTGATCGTCCCCACCAATCCGTTTATGCACTGTAGATTATCTAAGTCATTTTATCCAATGTGTGTCCAGAATGAGTAATCAAAAAATGTTTGAACTAAGCTTCTGTGATGCTTTGGAGGTGGTTCCCCCGAGGCCATTTTACTTTGCATGTCTGAAACGACAGCACTTAAAAAAAAGCAAGGAAAAAAAAATGGCAACATACAAGGAACCACATCCACTTACATGAAGCCAAGCAGGGCTTGAAGAGAGATGCATGGTTTTACATTTGAATTTTGAGTTAGGAAACAGGTTTAAACAACTTTTTTCTCTGTGAATGAGTTGTGAGGGATTTGCTCGGTAGCCCTGGTTGTGCATAATGCCCTTGCACACTACTGGCTCTGTAATGAGCAGGACTTGTGAAGACGTGTGTGTAGCATGAGGGTGCTTTTTAATGACTGTGCATTACGTAGACACGATGTTATAAGGGCAGGACATACAACTGTGAATTTTAGATGAAAGCTCTCTTCTTGGTACCAACAATCAACTGGATTCTCAATATGATGATAAATTACAGCTGAAATACATGGGTTTGTGGTCTAGCTGTTGTCACCAATAAAGCTCAGATTCTGAACCACGCAGGCCTTACTCAGAAAAAGGTCTGAGAATGCAAGTCCTCTGTTTCACCATATGTAGTAAACAAATGACCCTCCCAAATCCTTTATGAAATTGAAACATAGCTTTGTCGAGTTCTTACTGGGCTGAGGTGACGTGAGCTACTATGTTTCAATGGTTTTAGTTTGATTTACACTTCTTTAATATTCTTTTAAAAATCATCTTACCATTTATTATAAACTGTATGTAGAATTAATGTAAGAGGCCCAAACCCTCACTAAATCACACTGCAGGTAACATAACCACACCCCAGTGAACTTGGCTCACTTGTTTGCAGCAAGGCGTAGCATGGGAAGCACTCCTGCAGTGAGAGAAGCTGTAACATAAACACAGGAAAGGAGGACCCTGCTAAGCAGTGGGTGACCTCTAGAAGCACTGCGTACTCTTCCCTCACAGCCTTGGCACATCCCCACAGGTTGATATTTTGGTTGGCAATGAAGATGAAAGCTGTGGACTAAGGGTAGGGCTGACAGGCTTGTAGAAACCCCCTGACATCTCTTTAATCCCCAGCAGCCCACCTGGGAGCTGCATCTCACCTCCTCCACGTGCACATGAACATACACAGGATTCTCTTAGAACATTTCTAAATTGTGATGTTCTTGCAACAGCATAAGCTGCTCCAATTCTGCTTCTACTTTTAATTGAGCAACAAAAAGACCCAAAACCTGTGTGTTTTCATACCATCATATACTATATTGTATATAATGTCCCATTCCCTTGTTTTTGTTTATTTATTTATTTTTTTTCCTAATCTACAGAAATAAGTATGTACCTGGTAAAATTGTAGGCAATATAGAAAACAGTAGATCTAACAATGTGCTATTACTGTAAGTAATTAGTGTGCAAAATAAACAGCTACCAGAACACGTTGATGTATCTGCATAAACATTTCCTATAAAACACAGCTTGCTTACAGTGATTATTTAATTAAGAAAGATGTCTCACATTGCTCTACTGTACAATATCAACCAAGCTCTTAAAGATTTGGGCTGGTGTGCCGGCTTCTGGGTTTTACCTGTAAGTAACTTCAAGAAGTAAGAGCTAAGTTGTTCTCCAGTGTTGATACCCAGTTTTGCAGGAACAACTTAGTTACATGTTTTAACAGCATTTAATGGCCTCTGGCTCTCCCATGAGCTGTGACTGCTGTATATCCTTTGAAAGAAATGGCAAGATCAAGCCAACAAATTATACAAATATGTTTGGTTGCTGTGAGGCTGTAGAAATCTCCTCCCCTAAACCAAAGCAAAATGACATACCAGAATGGAAGCAGTTTCAATAGGACTGTTTAAAGCAGATGAAGTTCTGATTTTGGATGCATGTGAGGCTTACAGAAATGTTCTTCTCTGGTCAGGTGCTTCAAGAAATCTTCCAGACAGAAGATACAATCATGCTACTGGAGAGATCCATAATGGCAAAGGAGTACCCACTGAAAGTGGCTCAGACACGCCTGGAGGGAAGAACTAGGCGACCCAATATAGAACTATGCCGTGATGCACCTCAGTTTCAGTAAGTAGAGGCCAGACTACCCCATCCCTTCCTCAGCTACTCAAGAAATTTAACAACAGTATGAATTAATTCAACAGGATTAGAATTGTAATCATTATGTGACTATACACCCTGGAAGAAAGAACTAAAATCGAAGTAGCTATGCTGAAGTAATGGGCCAGACCATAGAATCGTAGAATCATGAAATACCTTACTTTAGAATTTTTTTTCTCAGGAAAAATTCTGTCTTGATGCAAAAATTATCTGATGTTCAGATCCCTTTAAAAGTTATCTGCCAATTAGAGCAAGGCTAAGGAAGAAAGTTCTCTTTCTTCCTGAACTTGCTGTTTTCAATACTTTTATCCAATATAGTGAGTCCAGAATCATTGTACCGATAAGCTCATCTGCTCATTTTGGTTGTGGGTTCTTACCTTTACTCTGGGAGCAGGTCAGTTAATACTTCAGTTACCTTTGCACCATCAATTAGGAATACAAATAAGCTAGTATCAACAATTTATTAAAGAAATGCCAATCACTACCAACAAGATGGCCTTAAATATTACTATACAACTTCAGTTATTACTCACTCAAAGTCTGTTATTTCCTCACTTCCTTCCTGAAGATCTCCTCCACAAAAATGTCTGCAGCATCATGATTGGTGTCAGTCATCAGGACTGTGTGTATCCAAAATACAAAACTTCTTTGAGTTAGGATCAAAAATGCGCTGAAGCACAGGGTCATATTATTCCTTTTTCCTATAACTGAAAGTGATGCTGTTGATGTTCCAAAGGGTCGTGTCTGAGAAAGTTTGAAAGCTTCATTTGAAATCATTGAACATTTTCTTCACCTGTAATGATAGGATATAAATAGGAAATTTGTGTAGGGCTTCTGAATCAGTTCAGCTCTCACCAGCTTACAGGTTATATAAGAACTTAACATGCAGTTATAAAAGTATTCAGAAGTACTTTTAGGCTTAATGTACACATAATTTTTCCATCAGTCTGATACAATTTCCAGTATTTCAACCTAAGTATCTATGCAAGTACACTGTTTGCTAGACAGTTACATTGATAATTACCATATCTTATTCTCCTTCCTTTGAAGAGTATTAATTTTGTTATGCCACAGCTCCCTAAGCCAGACGTTGTTCTGGATGCTTTAGCTGATCTAACTCTTTGTATGCAATGTTCATCCTAACTGTGATTAGAGCTTGAAATACTGACGGAGTGTATTTGAAATGTGGGCACTTCTTCTATCACAGTTTTTGGCTGAGCTCATACCTCAAATAAAATATATTTTTATTGAGAAACTCCAACCTGAGAATGAAAAACCATTTACTAATTCATTTTTTAAATAATTTGTTCCACATATTTATCTCTTGGTTTAAATCACAGATATTCAGCTCAGTAGGGAAGGAAAATATCAAATGAACCACTTATTTGTAACATGTAAATGTTATCTGAGTTTGCTGTTTATTTAAAAGGAAGTGCTGATGTGCATTTGTTCTCTGTGTGTGTGCTGCCAACTTTGTAGTTTAAGGGATTAGAGAGAAAACAAATTAATAAAGTCTAGTTTTTCTGTGCTGTTCCATGCTGAAAAAGCTGGGACTATCCCAAAACAAGTTGAAGTGGATTCTGGAAAAAAATCAGTTTCTTAAAGCTTACAGTGCTTGGCTTATTTAATAGAACATTTGCTAACACACCAGGTTGACAGTATTAAAGAGTTTACCCACTCAGTGACTATGCAAGGAACTTTGCCACGTCTGCATTGATAGGCCATGGAACTACACTGATGGTCTCCAGAAATGCAACATGGCCATGCTAGCCCTAGAGCTGCTACCCAAACAGGAGACAGCAAGTGAGAAAGACAGAATTCAGGATGCCAAGTGCCTTAACCTGCTGTTGAATGTCGGTGTAAGCAGAAATTGACACTTCTTACAGGTGCTGTGGAAGCTAGTTTAGCAAAGAATAGGTTTCAGATTGAATTTTGAATTCTGTTTGAATTCTGTCTGAAAATCTGACTTGTCCTCTGTGAAAAAGAGGCATGTGGTGGGAGATTGCTAAAGTTATTGGAGCAACCTGTGCCCTTCTCTTTTTTCAGGCTTGTCACTGAAGTTCATACTTTAGATGACACCATACAGACCTTAAAGAAACATCTGCAAGAAGCCCGTGATACTCTGCAAATGCTACTTAACACCAAATCAAAGCTGGAACACGACATTTCTGTGAAGGCAAACTCCTTCTTCATTGACAAGAAGTGTATGGAGATGCGCAAGACCTTCCCCTGCACCCCACGGCTCATTGGCTACACTTGAGCAGTAACCTTTGATGTCTCCTGTGCATGACATGAAAGCTACAAAGGTTGCAAATATTTCCTGAAGGCAATCATTATTTTATTGGGGTTTCGTTTCTTTGTTTGGAATCCAATAGAAATAAACCAACCAAAATCAATACTGTGCTTCTTTTCTTTGAACAACTGCGTAATCTCAGCTGTAGATGCTCCATGGAATAGAATTAGTAGACCTGTTCTAACAGAATCAGACCACACTAAAATGAATACAGAAATACTGCATGATTTGTGAGTTACTAGCTAAAGAAAATTATTAACTGACATCCCACACTTTTCAACAGAATATGTACAATATAGGATTTAACTCTCTGGGAAGTCCTGGTCTGAAAACATCACATCTAAATGCTTGCCCGTCCTTCAACTCTGTCTAGTAGAAGTAAATTTGGTGTTTGCTTGAAATTAGAGGAGGCTGAGCAGACTTGATTCATAGAAGAAAATCTTGTATATTTATGTGAACTATTCATGACCAATGTTTGCCTTTGAGACCAAGAGGTCTTAACTATGCAGAAATGTGTACTATCAGTAGATGTCAACAGACTTCATGAGCACAGACCGTACCATTGTTCTTCATCATCGAAATGAAGACAGTGAAGGCTGAAACACTGATAATGTGATAATCTCAGAAAGGGATTTGAGGAAGCACTAGTTTTAACCCATGTTAAAGCAGTCTGACTTTTGAACAAATTGAATAACAATGTTTTTCTGTTAATTGTGTTTCTGTGTGGGGTTTATGTGCCTTCACGTACAGCACAATCAGCAATGCACAGTTCTAGCAACTGAGCTGCTTCCTGCTACCTTGGTCCTACAAGGGTCCCCTTCACAGAACAGCTCTAGGAACACATAAAACACATTTTAACTGAACCAAAGCCAAATCTGAAACAATGCTTGATTTGAAAGTTGCCTGAACAAACTGGCTCCGTTCCTCCTCTTTTGTTTTGTGGAGGTGGTGGCTTCACCCAGCTCACAACAGACGTCACATTGCTGGGGAACACCGAGCTGTGCAGTGTTGTACTTCCTGGCAAGTGAAGTGCAGCTCTCACTGAGTGTGGTTGTGGCTGAGCCATTTCACACTCCATTTTACTCGTACAGTTAAAACTTTTTCTGTCAAACCATTTACATGTGGTATGTTTCTATTGATTCAAAATCACAGGTACTCATTTCACATTGCATCTTCTTCTAAATTAAGATAATTCTTGCATCATGGCTATGAACAGTGCAGACTGCTCCATCCAGCATTATGTCTCCAGCTCTTTGGGAGGAATTACCCAGGTGCAGGAAAAGTCCCAGAATCACAGTTTGTGTTGATTGTTTGCGATAGTGATAGCAGTGCAGAGCATTTCCAGGGCTAATGGAGGTAGTGGGGACACACTGAAGATTTGTTGGCAATCTGGTTGGAATTAAAGGTTGTATCTTACTGCCTCTTAATCTGAAACACTTTACAACAACCTTTGAGTGCAAAGTAAGGAATCTCACAATGCTTTGTTTCTCAGCAGGGAGGACTGTTACCACTGGTAACGTTTTCCTCCCTCTGTATGCTCTGGTATGGAGGGAAATTTTATCACTTGTTTCTGTTACCACCAAACTGTTAAGCCCTTGATTTGCATTTTGTATGTTATTTTACAGCGTATGAAGAATAATATTAGCATTGAGCTGTTAAATATTGACAGCGGTCCCACCCTATTCATCAAATAATGACAGCTGACCATGCAGAGAACTAAGAATTATTTGGAAATTTGAACATGCATGAAGGCAGCAAATAAATTTCTAGAAATTGGAGTCCTTCCCAGTTCTCACAACTACTCTAATAGCTAGAAATAGTTTCTCCCCTTCTTATGCCAAAAACTCGATTAAGAAGCATATAGCAGAAGGAAAGCACTTTTAGGAGAGTCAAATTCTTTTAACAGTTTTATACAGAAAAAGAAAGAAGGAAAAATCTTTTCCTGACAGCAGACAGCATCACTAAGAAGTCAGTCTGAATTTGTTAATGTTGGGGTTTAGGGATGCTGGGGGTCAAACAATAGCTCTGAACATCACAAATTCCAGCTCCTCCCTTTGCCTTTCTTCAGCCACAGTCTCTGCAAGATCTCAGCTCTGCTTTTTGGGTGGAGTGCTCTCTTTATTTTCAGTGCAAACAACTCTGAACTTGTCTTAACACAGTGTGAACTACTAGGAGTGACTGCCTACAACCAGGGATCTATGACAGATAGTTTCATTCTCTGAGAGCAGCGTTCTGCATGTGAACAGTAACTCCCTGAGGTTCAGCCACCACCAGTATGAATAAACTTCTACTGGTTACTGCAAAACAAGAACAGAACAGAAAATAATTGTATTCCCTATCTACAGCTACCAGAAGATATAAAGTATATTAACGTAGTGGAAAAGCCTTAGCAAAGAAAATGCTCCAGTCTTTCATTAGTAGTACCCACATATGCAGCACATTTATGTTTGCTGATAATGTTCAGCATCTTTGTAAAAGTATAAAGTTTTCTTTAGGCAATCTAAGAAAAGGGGGAAACCTGCTCAGGTTATAAATCTATATAAATTGGAAAGGGCTGGAATTTGTTAACTAAATTTTAGAGGATGGAGATAAGTCAGTATTTGGTTCTTGGGAGGATGAGTTGATAGATAAGGCAGAAAGGCTAGATTATACTCTTGTTTTGCAACTGCGTTACTGTGTAAATGAATTTACGCAGCCTTGAAAGCACAGTTAATATCATTTGTGATGGGAATACGTCAAAGGAAACACATTTCTAACAAGCATAAAGATACTCAGATAAACCTGAGAATCTCTTCAGAAAACCCTAAAAAAAACAGAACATAAACATCCTTTCAGGCAATTTTTTTCCTTTTATTTCATGGATCTCTTCTTATGAACTGGATCCTTAATTAACCCACAAATCTAATAAGCAGATCCATAGAACTTGAAAGATAAGATCTGTTCTATAGCAAATAAAGTAACGCAGAGAAGACCAAAACCTGTCCCTGCCTGCTTCAGACAATGAGATAATTTTAGTTCCAGACAAGCTATTTCCTAACATTATCTAAACTACAGCTCATAAAAGTTTATGGACTCAACCTCCAAACAGAGCAAGAAAACAATGGATCTAAGTATCTTCAGTAATAATAATGCCATTTCAGTCCCACATAGTTACTGACTGCAGTGAAGATATCTGATCTTATCCTGATCTACCACTAGTTCATTTTTCCTATTTTACTTTATTAAATCACACCAAGGAAGTACAATGTGCCCACAGAATTTACAGGTGGTGTCCATTCCCAGTCAATGCATGCGATGGTTCTTGTATGACAAGTCATCCCAGTAGAACCACAGAGCTAGGTAAGATCTGGCATGCACAAAATCACACAGGATGTTAAGGTGTGTTAAGGAGACAAAGAACAAATATTAACTAAGGAGATTTTAAAGAAGTGCTGATTTTGGAAGTTCCTGTTGGCAAGGCTGTGTCCATTCAGGTTCTGAACGCTCCTAAGGATGGAGACTCTACAACCCCACTGGGCAGCCTGTTACAGAGTTGATAACCTCCATGCACTGTAAAGAAGTGTTTTTTTCCTCACATTTTCTCACATTTCCTGTAATTCCTGTATTTTCACCTGATTCTACTCTACCAAATATGGCAATATGGCACATATCTAAATTATGTTCAGCAGAGATGAGGTTTGGCATTTTTGTCTCTTCAGTCCTGATTAAAAATGATCTGTTAGATGATTGAGACTGTAATCCACAAGCAGCTGTGATACATGACTGTCACTACACCCTACGGTTTTGGATCATTTCTCTCCATCATTGTGAGAGAAAGCACAAAGGTCAATAGTTTCTATAATAGAGGTTAATCAGAACACGAGGGTAGTAATACAGTAAAGGCAGACACACCACCTGAAACACAGAAAAAACAGATGGCTCTGGATCTGGATTTCTACAGCAAAGCAGTAGTCAGAATAGTAATGTACAAATTACTGTGAAATTTTCAGTTTATTTCTGCATTACTTGGCTCAAATTCATCATCGTCATCATCATCATCATTATTATTATTATGAAAGGAAATACATGCCAAGGATGGTAGGGGCTTCTTTTATAAATCAAGAGATTCAGTTCTTACAGAAAAGCACAACCAATTCCAACAAAGAGATAAATAACCAAATGACAAAGAAATAAATAATGCTTTACTATGCAATAAAGAATTTAAATCTACAGACAATGCAAACCAGCAAATCTTTCTTACACTCTGCTCTGCTTTGAAGTGTTAAGGATTGGTAGAAGTTTCTTGTCACTGAGCTATGATCCTACAGCATGTAAGAACATGCTTGCTGTTCTTCCTTAAGTCATAAAATAACCGCTGCCTCCTTATTATGTGCATTACCAGTTCAGATCTGTTCTCTGGCCCCAAGCCTGCTGAAATCCATGCTGTAAGACAAACCTTCTATTAAAACTTGCTCAGGAGAATAAGACACAAGTCAGACTTGTCTGAATATTGTTTGTCATAGGAAAGACCCTCCTGACTATCTGGGTGTTATAGTTCTTGTTATTTTTCAACTGAAATTCATAAATGTTTACCCACTCTTCCTATGATGTCCTTTGATCTCTCACATATTTTTATTTTTAAAAACAGAGATAACATTCCTGTATCCCTCTTAGACAAATAAGAGGAGACAACACAGTAGCTTGAACTTTTGTTTGGATTTTCTCTGAGGATTTATAAACACAAAGGCAGCCCTTCACTGGTTGCCAATGCAAAGACATTCAGGTTTATATAAAAGACCCCAGAGTATTTTATCTAAAGCCAACCTACTCTGCACAAATGAGAGCCCTGACCGGTGTTTGTTTATTTGTTTGTTTGTATGAAGGCATTTTCTAGTTTATTACTATCACCAAAGCAACTAATATTCAGTGGAATTTTTAAAGTGAAAAAAAAAAAATATGAAAGGAAATATGCCTAAATAAACAAGGCAGAAGTTGTCTTCTGGTGGGAAATTTCTTAATGTTGTGAAACAAACATTCATAAGAAAATACAGCACAAGAAAATGAGGCTATATACAAACAAAAGAGAGTGATGAAAATATTCTGTAGGTCAGAGGGCACAGAGCAAAGCATGGTCAGGAAGGTGCTGGCACAGTGAGTGACAGTGAATCCCTGGGCTCACAGACCCTTCCAAGCCACAGATTTCCCAGCCAGGAGGGCTGGCAGAGCAGGCAGCTGCCCCAAACTCCAGGGGCACAGATGGATGTGCTGAGCAGCCCCACAGCCACGGGAGCCATCCTGTGCACTGACCACTGAATACATGATGGCCATCATCCTGCACCAGCTCCTGCAATATGCTGCTTGTGGCCTGTGAGGAAGAAGCATCAGGAACAAACCCAGCTATTTTGTTGCAAACATGGAACAGAGAGAGAGGAGAGCATTCATCCCCCTGTATCGCATCTGTGCCCTGCAGGCAATGAGAAGTCTGTGAAACTTGCACTTGCAGCAATCTCAGAGAGCTCCACCTGTAACCGCCTCAGCCCCGGCTCTCCCAGGGCCTGACTCCATGCCAGAAGTGTGTACGTGACCCTGATGTTCCTGCCTGCGTTTAACTAGCAGCATTTACAAACACGCTGTACAGGAAAATGAGGTGAACATGAAAATGGGCTCAGGAGTTTCATTTGCATCAGCTGTGTTTGTTTGCTCTCCCTGCAGAGAGGCACTGGGATCTGAGTACACTGCACTGTTGTACTGCTCGGTGCAGCTCTGTGCAGGCAGCCCACGGCACCACTGCACTGTGGGGCTGCTGTGCCTTCAGCCTATGCAGTGATATCATTAAATGTTAAACCAGGGATTTTGCATTTGTTTTACAGCCAAAACTGAGCTCTGTGCTGCCATGGTTTGTGCATTCTCTTCATTAGTTGCCATTTTGTTGGATGCTTTTACTGTGATCTAAGCCCTCTTGGCCATTCCAGCATGTCTTCCCCAGCCCCTGGTGGTTGACTAAGACTAAAGTGGCACTAGCATTACTGCTGTTCCTCCACCAGCCCCAGGGTCTATTCCCAAGCCCATCCCACAGGCAAACAGGCCAGCAGGAGGGCTCTGCAGCCATCCTGCACTGCAGAGCACAGAGGCAGCAGCCCCAGAGCAGGTCAGAGGATGGTTGAATGGCAGATGGTTGGCCAACCCCGGGAGGCGGAATTCAGAGCCAGCTGCCCACAGACGTGACACACATTTTACTAGATTGCAGTCATGCTGGCCAACAGGCTAAAAGCATTTACATACACAAATCAAATCATCGCCTTGGTTTGTGCTGCTGTTGGTTGCTTGTAAAAGTACTGTACAGAACTGTATCCCAACAGTAAGGAGTCACCAAGAAAAATCAGTTATGCATGTAGCTATTGCAGAACTAGGCTTGTGCTCTTACTGGCTTAGTTTAGTTGGGTTAAACCGGCTGCTGAAATTGCAGTTGCTTGTTCTAACCTGCCACTAGCAAGATCCAGCCTTCACCACTGCTGCTCTCTATCCCACAGCCTGTCTGTCTCCTTGGGAGCTGCAGCACGTGAGCTCTGGTCTTTCTGCTGATACTCTGCTTGCTCAGTGCCCTCAATTCACCTTTCTCATGAAAGAAAAGAACACAGCCCTTGCCAGGTCTCTCCCTGCAGCCATCTGATACATGCAGAAAGGGCACTGCTGTGCTTCCATTTTGGCCAGGAAAGCAACTATCTTGTGAGCTCAGGGGATGCTCGTGTCCCAAACACTGTTTGCAATGTTTGGCCTCCTTGGTGTCTGCAAAGACATACATACTCCTATGAAGAGGGTGAGTCCCTCAATATGATCAGTTCTCCAGATGAATTTCATAACTGGAAAGTGTCACCCAAGCTAGACAGGCTCAGTGGTGCCATAGCAATTGCAACCCATGTTCAAAACAAAGTGAGAGTGTAATGAATAATTGCAAACATATGTCCCTTATCATACATTGCAAATATGTTCCCTATTCTAGAACTTCAAAGCTGTGCTTGTTCTTTAAATGTACTGGAGAAGAGGAAAAATTCATCTGTGTAAGTTACTTAGTGATGAATTAGTTGCATTCTACTGCATAAAGAGATTTGCCCAATAAAAAACCAATTCATATATTAGTGCTGCTGTCTGTCTGCATAGAGAGTGCAATGGTTTTCAGTTAGATAGAAGAACGCCTTTTAAAAATGCATTCTGAGTACTTCAGCACAGATTTTTGGCATAGCTGAGGTTTCCTGTGGCCTGAACACAGAACAGGCAATGCGTGCCTGAGCAAGCAGTGCCCTTTTACTGAAGTCACAACTCCATAGAAGGAGAAACTAGGAATAATATGGTCTACTTGACTAGACTGCTAACCTGCAAGTGATGTGCAAGGCTTTGCTGCTAACAAATCACTGGAGGTGGTGGGAAGTGTGTGCATCTTTTGCAGTAAAACTGATAGACTTGCCAGGCAGATAGCCCCAAACAATCCATTATTTTTGTGCCCCAGCTGAAGGCACTTGTGTAAAAGAACTACTACCTGATTCCCCCAGGGACAGCTAAAATCATAGCTGAGTGCTGGAGAGCTGCAGAATTTCTATACATAAACATTTAAGCAGTATGATTTATTTCTTGTAGATAGCTCCAGCACATTAATGTCCATTTACCTTTCATATTCTTAGAAGAGAAGGACTATTCTGGGTACAAAAGCACAGTGGAGTTTATGCAGCCAGACTGATTTATTGACTCAAGGCCAACACTTGGTACCTAGGCCTGTCACAGTCTAGTAGTGTGTCCTGGCACATGGCACTGAGCCTGGAGGCAAGGGTGTTGGGTACCTTGAGGAAAGCAGAGGCAGGGCTCTCTCTCTGACTGGAGTATCCGAGGCCCTGATGAGGGGAATGGAGGACAACTGATGAGACAACACCAGGCTGATTATTTTGAGTTGAACAATACACATGGTTTTAGAACAAGCTTCCAAAATAGGAACAGTTACATAGATGAATGCAACTGGGAAGATGACAAAATGATACAGGTTTACAACAGGGAGAAGGCATAGCATCACTTGCTTCCCTGTTTCCCCTAGTCTCTGCATGGAGCTGCTGAGCACAGGCCTATCTGGTTTCCTCCCTGCCCCTGAGATATGTATGTCAGCAAGCACTCATGGCTCAGTGGTGATGATTGGTCAAATAACTTGGTGCTGAGCTGTCTGAATGCATCCTCTGGGATGATTTTTCTTCTGTTGCCTTCTCTCTAAGAAGCAGCGATCAGAGATCTCTTAACAATATACCATTTATGTAGTTAGGTATGAAAAAAATACTGTCCTTCAAAGCTGATGGTAAGATATCAAGCAATGGATGAGATACCTTCAACCCTCTATCTTCAACTCAGAAAATATCCCACATTCTACAGAGAGAATGATGAAGGAACAACAGTGTTATTTCTCCTCACAGTCATCTTCCAGCAAGCTCATTTTATCTCAGTTGCCAAGACTGGGGCCTACTCTTTTAACAGTGGGCTGATCTGTTTGGAGCTGTGAATCAGATTGCTCCATTACCCAAGGGAAACACAATTCTTCATCACCAGCACTCATAGCCACACACTAATTGGCTTGGCTGCTCCCTGGCACGTGGCCTTGGCAAAGCAAGCAGTGGCTGCCACTCGCAGCATAGAAGGCATTGATAAGAAGAAGAAAAAATTATATAATAATTTTTAATATATAATAATAAAAAAAATTTTAGAGAGAAGAAAATTGGTTTACTGCTAGTTGTGAAGGACATGCAGTGAGAAAAGGAGTGGGGAAGATGTTCTGAGAGGGAGCTACAGCAATCAGCATAATTTTATCATATACATGAGGAAAGTGGAGAATGTAATAGTTACCATCCAAATTCTTTCTTGCAGAATGCATTTCCTTCCTGCCTGATGAATTCAGCACTGGCAGCTCAAGCCAGTTGTGACCTTAACTTTTCAGCTTGTCTCAGTAATGTAGAATTGCAACGAACAGCACTAGCTGCAGAATAAATATACAGATTTCTCAGTCTTAGGCACTGACAATGAGATGTTCCAGACCTGCAATTCAGGCTGTGGTACATAGCTATGCTACGCATACACTGGAAAACTGTAAGTGCTGTTCCTTCTCTTGCTTGCTTTCTCTATAACAAATAGCAGTTCATAGCCTTACCCCAGGACTCACTGCGCTGAGATGTTTTACAGTTCTTTCCCAAGCCACTGCAGAGTCTGTGCTTTAGAAATACTCATAGAAAGTGCATTCAAGGGGAACCAGAATTTGAATGGCTTTTGTGTGCTTCCTCACAGCAAAGCAACCGTGCTGCAAATGATGTTAATGATGTTATCTGTGATGAAGTGTCAATCAATTAACAGTGGATTTTATTTTATTTTTTAACTTTTTATTTTTATTTTTAATAAAATGAACTGCACTTCCAGCAATGACAGAGCAGGAAAGAAAAGTCAATTGTTTCTTTAGTTCAGAAGTTTAGCTTCCCTGTTCATTGGACTTTTTATGATTTATCTAATATAGTCCATCAATAGTCCAAATAGTACTGAAATGTTTGCGACATTCCTTTCTTCAGGAAAATATTTTGGAGTTTATGGGATCATATTAGGTACAATGCCCAACTCTCTGGAGATGTTTATTTGCTCAGACTGTTTCTCATATAATATATGATTACCAAATCAAATCCATCATAATAAAACTTCTCATTCTGTATTTCTTGCAAATTTAAGAAAAAACCATCTCTTCCACAAGTTCTACATTCTTCTCCTGTTTAGAAATGTCAGGGTATAAACACAAAACAAAGTAGTAGCTTGTTTCCATTTTTGCTTTGCAGAGTGCACTGAACAAGTGGCTCCTTACATACTGGCCATGGGGAAAAAAAAATGTTGCAAGTAATTAAGATGCCAATTTTATTATTTTCAGACTTCTCACATGCAGAACATTTCTCGACATTAGCAAACTAACACCCAGTTATTGAAAAATGAAATCTTTCTAAGAATCTGGAAAAGCCTTGAGGAATTTTCTCCATCTCTCTAGGACTAAAAATGCCAGTGTTTCTTCAGAATATTACTTAAAACTAATGTTCTCCCTCAAAAACCTTCCACTTGCCAATTTTTAATTTTATTTATTTTTTTTTTCCTGTTCCTCAAAAATCAAAAGCTCATTTTGAAAGAAATATTACAGGAATCAAAGGGATTGCATTGAGCCAAAAGTCCTCCTTTCTCCATCCTCACTATACTCACATGGAAAGCATCTGGCAAACAAATCCATCAATAGCTTAGAAAAGCCTTTATCTATTCTCACAGGCTTAAGTGAATAACACATATTTCATGGATTCATCGTGTATCTCCTTTATGTAATTTCAGTTCTGAAAACATAAAGAGTACAGCAGAACATCTATCATGCTCCCAGAGAACGGATGTTCCTGGCAAGGCTGCAACAAGCCCTAGTTAATAAAACAGTCATCACTTGTTGCTCAGCTCCATCCATGAAGGCATACCAGCACATGGAGCTCACCTGAGTCCAGTTGGGTTTATTGCTCATTATTTGGTTATGCTGAATCAGCTACATACATAACCTCAGCCTGTTTGCTGCCTCAATACATTTCGCTGGTCTTTGAGACTCTTAAGTGGCTGATCTGCTGCTGAACATAGAGGAAAGGAGCAGAACTGGGTCCAGGCAGGTTCTGTGTGCATTTGCTGGGCTCTCCCTTGATTCACACTCCACAGTTTCCACATTCTTGACATTGCTAATGCTGCAAATAACAAACAGTGGACTTTGGTTCTCATTAGAGTGCCGTTATATTCAGATGTAGAGGAGGACTATGTACTAAACACAGAGGAAATGTTTTTACAGCTCCCTTATATGATGCTGAATTTTCACCATACAAAGCTTATAGAAATACCATCATTCAAAGTGAATGAGTACAACTTCTGGAGCATAGATATGAAGCATGTAAGATGGTCACATAAGAAAACTGTGAGCTGCACTGCCTTCCCTGTAACTCTATGCAAACTCCATGATTGCTTTAATCAAATCAGCACTGTTATATAGAACATTCATCACTGAATAAATGCAAATATTTATACAATGGGGTTTAAGTGGGAAATATTCAGGATGATTCTCTGCAAGGAAAACATTCATTTTCAATTAATTGATCACTGTAAAGGTAAAACTGGAAGCTGGCTGTTAGAATTTGAATGCTCAGCAGACCTTGGGGTACCTAATTCCTCTCTGGACTTCCAGAATCAAATTCCCCTCAGAGTGAAAACTTAACCTTAAAGCAGCATTAAATGTCTATAATGTATATAATAAGCTCCCAATTTTCTGTTTATAGATTTCTTAGTATTTAGCTTCTTTCAGTGATAGATACAAATCCTCTAATGCTGTTTTTCACATAAAAGCACCAGAGTTCTGCTTTCTCACTCCTCCTGCAAATACGTAGGATGTACATACAAGATCAAAAAAGATCAGCCTATTTTGTGCATGTGTGTGCTGTGTTCTTGTCAAACACACCGTATGAACCATTGCAATGTATTCTTTGGCACATGCAGAGTCTCAGAAGTTATTTTAAATCTGTGAAAGAAGTTAAAACAAGTTTGCAAATGATTCAGACTTTGTGGAGAGCTCTTGGGAACACTTTCTTGGCTGTGCTACAGTTCAGAACTGGGAAGGGAAATGAGAGGAAAGGACAGCATTATTTGCAGGTGGTTTCAAGTTTTTAACAGTATCAAAGTGCATTTTACAGGCCTTTGTACTTGTCTTTTAAGATTTTACATGTCTTGAAAACTTACGTAGCTCAGCCTTACATCATGCAGCATCAAAAGGAAATAGTGGCACATTACCAAATAAAAGTCATCTCCTGCATGGTATGAGCCACTAAGTTTCCAGGATGAGACTTTCCGCAGGAAGGCAAAAGAGAAGATTTCATTTGTCCATATTTCTACTTCTGATTTATAATGAGGGCTAAAATTTGTTTTGAAGAGTATTGCTGGGAATGCAGTGCAGGTCTGTGGAAGCTGTCATGCTAATGATATTACATTGTGTTTGGCAGCCCTCACTGCCTTGCCACATATTCTTCACCGCTGCAATTCCATTTTAGTCATTGCACCGAGCTTCTTTTAGGGAACCATCAGACCCTGAGGATGCTGATGTTAACAGCTATCAACAGATACACAGAAAAACAACTACAACTAGAGTTTCCTTTTCCTGAATGGATAACTCGACTCTTCCTATGGACAGCTGCTATTTGAGATGGAGCAAGTTACCATTCCAATACCATGCTAATAGGTGTGACTTTGTAATCAACAGTCACACACCAGAGACAAGACTCATTGCCTCTCCAATGATCTGGTTTACACACAGGAGTGCAACAGGTTTTCTGCCACGTTCTTTTGCTTTTTTTCCTTCCACTTGACTTATCTTCCCATCTTTGCATTCAATTAGTACTACAGTTTAACTTGAAATGGACAAAACATGTACTACCAGATTATTTTTCCATGGTGAGATTTGGATCTTTTTTCAAGATAAATAGACAAATCTTAGTGACAGCTTCTATTGCTGCACGGAGAAATTCCGAGAGCTGCTTGTCATCTGTTGGCTGGACAAGCAGAAACAAATCCCAGACATTAAAAAAAATAAAAATAAAAAAAATTCTCTTTCAGTCGGATAAAAACAAGATTTATAGACTTCGGGCTGAGCTGAGATACAATGGGCTACTGCATCTGCCTGTTCTCACTGGTTCTTTATTACTGTGTCTTTTAAAATGAAAAATATTACAGCATTCCACTTCTCTCATGAAGCATTGTTGAATTTCAAAACAATGAACATCACAGCTTTATAAAACAACAAGTGACTCTGTGCTTAAAGCTGGGCAGAAACTTAAACTAGATGGCAGTATTATGATTAAGCACCAGAAAATTCAGAATTGAGGTTGTTTCACAGCTGCCAGGAGAACATTAGAACACAATCTGCAACCTTCTCAGTTAGTGAGAAGTGTAGCCATAAGGCTGACTCTGCCAACAAAGCAGCAGGTGCATTCAGATTGATAATGTCCAAGCTTTAATAACACAAAAGGAGATCCGAACTTCATTTTTACCATATTGAATGCTCTGAAATGACATGCTCAGACTGAGTGCTGGCCCATCACATCTGTACACGATAACATCCCAGGAGGGTTTTGACCATCTTTTCCCTTTGCAGCTCACAGTTCACTTCAAGTAAGTTTCCAACTATAAAATGTATTAGAATTTTCCAGACATAAAGTTGCGTCATGTTGTTAATTCAGAATACAACCAGAATCAACCCTTTCTCAAGCAACAGTACATGTACATTTCTCAACCACCCATTACAAGTAAATTCACTCTTACCATATTCCCATTGACAAAAGCTGCTCACAAGCTGACTGTTACTAGATATGCAATAGTTAGGTGAGAAACATAGCAAACATGCAGAATTTTAAGGATATGACTCATGATGAAGCAGTGAGTCAGTAAACGCCAGTAGAAAGTTTCAGGCAAAAGAATCTCCATCAGCATATTACCGCTATGCTTGTATGCAAATCCTGACAGCACACAATTTAACCAAAGTCTCAAGAAATCAGCCTCCTAAGTCTTTTACTTTTCAACAGGAAATACCTCAAGTCAAAGTTATTAAAATAATGTACATGCATTAGAAGAATAAAGCATCTCCCACTATCTATACTGACAAGCTGTGATGACAAGCTTTCTTCTTTTGCAGACAAATCCTATAATCTAATACTTCTGCTATCTTAACTTCACCACATCAGAAGTTGTGTTGCTAGCAAAGCAAGGGCAGTGGCAACTGGTATTAATGGAAATGGACAAACAACATAAGCCTTCAATGAGGATATTCACAGACATCCTAAGAGGAATCCAGCAAAGAGGGATCAATCACAAGCTTCCTATTGTAGTGTTCTGATCTTAAAGAAGTTTTACCCACATAATAGTAGCACTTATAACAGACCACAGTGTTAGACTTAGAGGAAAAGCTAAACAATGACAGTCATGTCACCCAATGCACCCAGTGATAAAGAGCACTATTAGATTAAATTTGGATTTACTTTCAGAGTGACACTACTGTCTTTGTAAGTTCAAAGGAGCCCCACAAGTTAATATTAAAACAAAAGCTACCACCAGCATCCTGCTACCTATGCACAACATGCCCAATGTCACTTACTTCATGCAGTGTCCAACTGCACCTCTTCCTACCATGCCAGAAAGGTGTAGGGCTCCCCTAAGTCCCACCTTACAATCTCCATGAGTGCTCCCTTTCAATCCAATGGGTTATACCTCCTAAGAGGAATGCACAGGAAACTTAACTTGCATTATCAGCAGTAATATACACAAAAAAGTACAGCTAATCTTGTTACTTCATACTTAGGGAAACTGCAGGATATTGTGAGAGTTCTTTTTCTATTGTAAATACAGACACCGAAATACAACATAAAAAAAGAAAAGTTGCCATTTTGAGGATTTCAATCTGTAGCCAGAGAGCTTTTCTTTCACACTGGGATGCTTGTTATATTTAGTACCAAGTTTGCTTGCAGGGAACAATGCAAAATCCAATCCAGGACGTTAGGAATAATTTCCTATAAATGTGGATAGATTCTTGTCAGTCATCTCTGTTTATAGATGGGTTGGGTCTTGAAAAAAGAAAAACACATTAAGATTAATTGCATCTGGCTGTATCTCAGTCACTCATGTGCTTCCTCTCTTCTTTGAAAGTCAGTGCAGTCTTGTCTACGTTGGTTCTATCCTCAGAGATATCCCTCCCACAGCCCCAGTACACAGGAGAGATTTGCATTCCTGCAGACTATCTTTAATTCTGAAAATATACATTCAGTCCAGAGAGGAAAAATGAAACTGGGTGCCTAGACTGATATGAAGAGCATCACTGAATGCACAACTGCAGGCAAAGAACAGTGTGTTGTTTGCTTCCTACTTACAACAGGTTTTATCCACTTGACATGCATTTAAATTACTGGATAAGCTTGAAATTAGAGGACAAGCAAAAAAACCTTAATAATAAGAGATAAAGGAAGAGATAGAAAATGCAAATAACCCTCCCTAACCATCCTCCTTACCACTCACCAGGCTACTCCTGTTTGATCTTGCCTTGAGGTGTCATTAATAGACATTACATGGAGAGATACTATATGGGGGTATGAACACTTACATACAGTTTGATGGAAGAACAGGCTTATTTCCTGAGCAACCTCACTCAATAGATCTCCTACTACCACTAACTCTTTCAGACCTTCCAGCTAGACTCTCCTCCTACCAATTCTCCTTTATGAAGTCTCAAATAGATGAAGTCGAATTGCATACACTGTCTCAGAATTAGGAAAAAGTATCTCATCATCTGCTGAGTTTATTCTAGAAAAACAGAGGGTAACATTCTGATTACAAAATAGGAAATAAAGTTATCAAAACCAAAACAAAAAGTAAGACTCAGAACATAACTTGAAACATCTGCCTGAAGCATTTTCTGAGTCATGTCCCAGAAGTAGATATGGGAGATTTAACTTAGTTGTACTGAATCCTGAGTTCTCAGGAGACATGGAAGACAAACTTTAACCAGGATTTCATAGTGTTTCCATTTGATAATCAACACACCTCTGTTATACAATTGTATCACTTGGTGGAAGAGTACATCTAAACCTATTTACTAGTTTTCTAATCAACAGCATCAATTATAAATGTTTCAATATTTCTAATGTCCCTACACTTAACTAAATACGTACATGAAATGTAGTTTTATACAGAATAAACCTCGCAAAAGACAGGAAGAATAAGAAATATTTGGATGTACTGATCTCATTGCCATTACATTCTTCAGTAAGACACAAAGAAATTCACTGTGTTCTTGTCAGTACACCACAGCCTCTACCTTTGACAGTCCAAAAGTACACGACTGGATAGTTTTTAAAAACAGTATTGGGAAAATGAGATCTAGCTGCTGGTTGCAGTATGAGAACTATGTTCTACAACTACATGCTAGAAAAGAGACAGGAGTGAGACATCATTTCCTGAGTGGAGGTGGAACAGGACAGATGGAAGACACTAAGAGTCCGCAGAGAGAGATCATATAAAGAACAAAGTGGCTCACAGTTCTGATAAAGAAAAGAACATTCTTTCTTACCCAGTCAATGAAAATTATTACATTTAATATAGGCCATTAATCTTCCCACATGCCCTAGAGACCTAAGTGAGTCTATGCACACTGTTCTGATGTTTCTGACGGCAACCAATTAATCTTAATGAGAGGGAGTACTGAGTTTGGAGGTGCTATCTCACTGCACTGCAATTTGTTTTCACTGTCGGTTGAATTTTCCTTCATAACACGGAGGCTATGAATGTTTCATTTATTTTGACAATGCAATCACATCACAAAGGGACAAGAGAGTGGGGTAGGGAGAGAAGGACTGGATCTTTTTGGCTGACAGCAATAGTACATACTAAGATGTTTCCAGAGACCTTGGACTTTGCATTTGCACTGACAAAAAGCTATCTGGGTAATTACTGTGAGTAACTGGAGTGACTTTTAACTATTAGTTTGATCACAGTTCATTTGTAGAGAAAAACATTGTATTATTTTATGTTTAAATTTCTTCTTTAAACGAGGTAAAACATTAAAAACTTTGCTAGTAATTATCACACTTACAGCAGCTTTCTCCATAGGCAGTATTACAAGTTTCTATCTTCCTCCTTATGTAGAAAAATGGTAGATATCCAAACATCATAATGAAGGAGGTATTTATTATAAGGCAGACAACTTCTTTTATTAGGCTGTAAAGCATGCAGGACTTGTCAGAAACCCTCTTGCAGCTGGTAACAGGACTGCTGGATAGAAGCACAAACACAGTAGGCTCCCTGTTTCCATTGCACACAGTCTTCATTTCATTAGCTGGCACACTTCCAGTTGCCTGTGTCTTTAAGCAAAGACTTCCTGGGGCTTTGCAGGTCAATACAGACATTCTCAGCTTCTGATATTTTTTATTTTTTATTTTTCCTGGAAGTCCAGCCAAAAATCCTAAGTCAAAAGGCTCAGGCAATGACTTGATTGCAAAACAATCTTGAGTGCATGAACCTAACTGGCACCATCTCTGTTCCACCAGCGATCCCCTGTTAACCGCCACTACTAAGTCCTAGATGCTTTCCTTGGCAGCCAAACTCCTTCCACACCCACACAGAAGTGGAATGTAGCCTTTTAGCTTGAGGCTTTGGTACTCTACAGCATTGTGAAGATGCAGAAGTGGAACTAACACTGTAAAGGCATGGCTGCACTGAAGTTCCTACAGTTTTTCTTTCCCAGTACATGGAACACTCATTCCAAGTATTTCTCTTATTAATAATGAACTGCAAAGAAACATTAACTCTGTAACACCAGCTGCCTGCTTCCTTTAATCAGCAATAGGTTTAATCATTTTAATATGCAAACAAAGTCAGTTAAGCCCCCCTACTTCTTCCCCTCTCCAGCACTGTCTCCTTCACAGTAAAATTAAATTCCTTTAGTCACAATCTCACTTGGTTTTCAAGGCTGCTGTGCAATGATTACTTACTGATTACTTCTGTTTCCCTCTATCTCCTAGATTGTTTGAACACTAAACATTGGTTTCATGTTAACATGTGAAAATTTAGTAATGATTTCAATTGGCCTGGACTGAGCTCTCAAAATAATCAGCATAGGTCACAGTACTGCCCAAAAGCAATAGAAATGTGGATTAAGAACCAGCAGAATCTGTGCTGTTGGTACTTGAATGCATTCAGGTTGGACAATAGACTACCAGTAATTTCTGTGTAATTCTTTGTACTGATCTCTCCTGGGAAGTGATGATGAAATTTGAGAAGTACTCAGGCTTGTTTCAAAAACAACATCAAGAGTTTCTCAACATAATCCATGCATCTGCATAATGAACTTAAACCATTCACCGGCTGGTCAATTTACAGCAGTAAACGGAAATAAAGATCCAACTTTGAAACCTCAAAGTTGCTTTTACTTTTCCTTCCTTAAGTACGCATGGAGGCAGAAACATTTTATTTTTGCATTATATTTGTTGTCTTAAAAAACATGAACTGCTTTTATTTTAAATAACTGCAGAGTTTCAAGAGAACCTGTTAGGGGAACTTTTACTAGAGAATTTAGAACAGAAGAGTTGTGAAAATTCCCAGGCTCACGTAGTCACACTGTCCAGAAGGAAATAAAAGCAGAAGACTAAAAACTGTGTAAGTTATTTCTCTGCTCTAATGCATTGTTGATGTATCTAATATTGAGAAGATCTTCCTGATGTTTCTCCATAAGTTACTGGAAAAGGCAAATGAAGGCATTCACTACTGTGGGAAAGCACTCTCCTAGACTAGTCACCTTTACTGGATTAATTTCATCATTAATAAGCATGTGTCCTACTTGTGATTTAGTAGAAGGTTTGAATTGATTACATATTCCTGAAAACTGAAATGGAATTCCACCAAAATATTCTCTTTCTCCTGTAAGTTGAAAGGCAAATAAGCCACAAACTGGAGCTAAAAGAACTATTGCAGTGTGGGACTGGTCATGGATGGTCTCTACTTTCACCCACCTCTGTAGCATAAATGCACAGTCAAGACATATGAAACAAGCCATATCCTTGTGTGTTATCCTTGTGAAGGAGCTGGGATAGACTACCTTTAATGAGCAGCAGATTTTATTTTAAACCCTTTTTGCACAAAATGCAAAGCCTTGAATGTTTTCCAGGAGTGTGGATTGTGCTGACTTTAGTGCTCAGAGCAATAAACACAGCTGTGCTTGACTGACTAACAAATGTGGATATGCAATTCTGCTACTCATTCACAACAGAGCAGTCAAAATTCACTGTCTACCTCATCAATAAAAGTAATGACACTGTAACTGCAGCCATTATATATGGCCACCTGTGCTTCAAATGTGAATGAAGATTGGTCCTTTTGCTTACAATATTGTACTTGAGTGTCTTTCTGTGGGGGTGTTTCTTTTATTTATAATAGTAGTTTCTTAGACTAGCAGCCAAGGTTCCAAATAGTTCCCATTACACAGATGACTAATAATCAAGGTGCTCCTCACTGAATTGTGCAATTCTCCCATAATGTCATTCCCCTACGCTCAGGAGACACAGAGCAAGCCACTTTGCATCATCAGCAGACAGCCTGGGAAAATACTGTTTGCCTGTCATCTTAGTACTTTAATTAAAAAAAGTCTGCAAACTCTAACGCCTCTAGGGATGTTAAATTTAGCTAAAAATCTAAATGTTAAATTACACCAAATTGGAATGCATAACAGCATCTCCAAGTAAGATGCTGTGACGAAGGATATGGTAATGGCAAAACAAGTAAATAAATAACTAGAAGTTAAGCTGTACCCAATCTAGGCAGTTTAAAGCTGAGTTGGGGAAACAAGTTATGCCAATCCAGAGGGAGGAATTACCCATTTGTCTTATTTTGCTCTCTCACTTTTATGTCTAGGCAATACCAATGCCAAAGAAAATACTCAGCTATAGCTGTCCACAGTCCTAGTATCATTGCTCACTGGAAAATATTAAATAGATCACAGCTCAACTGGAGCAAAAGGAGATTAGCCAGGAACAGGGATTGTGGTAGCTCCCTCTGAAATCAGTTTGGATCTTATTGTAACTATTTCTTATCAAACCATCAGCCAGAGGAAAAAAACAAATTTGTTTCAGGAAAGAGATGCATTCTAGGTATGGGCGCTGTCTCCTCTTGTTTATATCCACTTGTGCTGTAGATAGTCAGGCAGAGGACATTTGCCTTTTGCTGTATACAACACTCTGCTTTTCCAATTGTATGTGCTTAGCTTGCAAGTGTGAGAACAATATGTGGAATTCAGGTTCAGATATTTCCCAGCCTTATCCTGTATGAAAACTTGTTGTGTCTCTCCTTTTTATTAATCTAGAGAAGTTTTGAGATTTTATACTATGATTGAAAAAAAAAACATGGCATGGACTGAACAACACTAATCACTACCTACTTCATCATCCCTGAAATTCAGTAGAGCTCACAACATCCTCAAGATAAGGAAGGGTGACTTTGTTTTGACTGGGAAGAAATTTCCTTCCAGTAAAGCCCCCTATAAAATCTGTAAATGAGTGCTGCCTCAAAAGACTGTTTACTTTGCTTCTTGGAAATTAGCAGCTATGTTGAACTTGATACACGGGACCAATGGAGAAATATCTTATAAGTAATTACATTTCTATTCTGATTGTAAAATACTCAAGTGAAGCTGTGAAATCCAGAAGAGTCCAAAATCATGACCTGGCTGTTACTGTGAGGCTGCACTTGCAGCCTGTTTACTTTGATTTTCCTTTGTCCAAAATACATAATTCTTGTTTATGGTATCTGTCAGTCTTCCATGCACAAATCAACCCTGGATCTGGAAAACCCACCAAAGTAAAGTTTTCATTTGATGTGGCTGCCTCTTGGGAATGAAAGTGAAGCCATGTGATTGAGTTTCAAGAAGTTCCTTTCCAAAGCTAACTGGCTTTGCTGACTGTGGCAGAAGACAGCCCTGGAGGGGTCTGCAGCGGGACTTAGTTGAGACTGTGGTACCAAAACACACCAGATGGTCTGTAACAGTAGTGGAAAGACATTGCCATCAGGATCTCCACCCTTAGTGTACTTTCAAAACTTTTTATTGCATAACCCAGGGAAAAAAAAAAAAAAAAAAAAGGCCTGTGATGCAACACCTGCAACACCAACATTCTAATAGTGCCTCCCCTCAAATGTTCTGTATTAGCATGCTGGCAGAATGGGAAGAACTGAACCACCTGTTTTTTTGTGTAAAACATCATTTTCCACTAAATCAGTGATCAACATCAGAGTAAGATCAAACATTCTCACATTTATCAACAACACAGGTTTCCCTTCCCTCTATATGCTCTCAGTGTACTTTGTGTGCCACCTGAAGACCTGGCCATTACTTAAACATCGGGGCCAGAAAACTCTTAAATGTTCCTGCTCTATCTAGTACTTGCCTAGAATCAGCAACTACAGGACCACTGACATCTTTATGTGTCACATGCTTCTAATAAATAAATAAATTAGGCTCACAAACTTGAAGCTATATGGATGCCCTCCCACTCCAAAGCTTCCAAAACTGACTATGTTAATGGACTACATTAGAATTACTAATTTTAATTATTCTTTATATAGATGCATGTTGAAATACTGATCTCGGCTCAGGAAGAAACACTGTCCATTTTCTCCATGTTCTGGAGCTACTACTGCCTTGATCAAAGCGGTGCAGATGCAAGCCCCAAATGAGGTGAAACAAGCAAACAAAAATCATGCTGATGCACATGCAAGGCTGAACGTGAATCTCATCACCTATGAAGAAGGATAAACCCATGAAGCATGAAGTAATCAGTCTCACTTTGCCTTCAAGGGAAGAACTCAAGTGCATTAGCATCTGGAGTTATCTCTGAGAAGCTTGTAATTTGCACTGCATAACATTCTGATATTCTGAGGATCAATATGCCATAAATTATCTATGCAGAAGATGCTGAGTAATGATAGATCTACAATCTTTAGAGCCTTTCATATAAATTTCTCCTTCAAATATCCTGTTGGCAGAGCTTTCCCCCCGTGGTGGCTGAAATCAGCAGATGTAAGGAGGGCATATCTGCAACCTGATCTAAGACAGGACCTTTCATGTTCCGTGGGTGGGCCTCAGCAGCGTCTGTTTCTAACAAACTAGACAGCACTAGATAAACAGTTCTAAACTGGAAATGTTGAGGCAGCTAAGTCAGAATGCCAAACAGTCCAAATCCTATGTAAGTCTAAATCCAGCAGTTGTGCCTTTTGCTTTCTGTCCTCCTGCCATTTCTAACTTTGGCTGACAGTGTTTCCTTTGGGAATCCAGAAAAAACACACAAATCCCAGCTGTGGTGATGTACTTCCTCTTGGTTAAACAGGCAAAGAGAACTAGATCCACTTCCTTACCACTGATGAAAATCCAGAGGAACTCCTCTAGATTACATTAGTTAATAGGTAGAGGTGATACAGTATAAGTAAAAATCCACTCCATGGCTTTATTTATGACAAGACTCAGACTTGTAGGAGATACTCTTAGACATCAGGGAGACAAAACTTAACAGCAATAACAGCTGATTACAGCCCGAGGTCTGTAAGGTACAACAATTTGCTGAATGTCACAGCATGTTTAAACTCATTTCTTTTTGGAATTCTCACAGAGGAAAACCATTTAGTATTTGTTTGAAGTGTGTAATTTAATTCTTGTTGTCATCCTCCCCCCCCCTCCTTTGTTGAGTTTTCTATAGAAAGGGATGCAAAATTCTACCTGCTTGATCATATTAACTGCTACTTTCATCAATGAATGATCTTATAAAATATTTGGGATACTCAATAGATATAAGCAATATCAAGCTGATATTTGATCATGGCTCCACCTTACCTACCACTTTATTTTAAAAGTTAAACATGAGCTGAAGAAAATAACCTGTTCTACATGGGTTAGTTCAAAGTATTTTGTAATTAGTTCTCCAAAGAAGAGTGAAACAAAAATGAAAGACATCCTAAGAGCCAGACTCATTGAAGATGATATTCTGGCCCAGATTTCAAGAGGAACAAATTTAAATAGCCTCTCTACAACAAAGAGATAATGCTTGTTTTTGGAACCATTATAGATTCACGATGCGAGAGTAAAAATGTGCTTAGTCCTGAAAACCAGGGATTGACAGACTACACTAGGTGGCACTGCTACACATGGCTTAAGTTTCTCTATTGTGGGTTCAAATAAGCTTCGTTTTTTAACAAATACCTGCATTAAGTTTATAAGGGAAGTGTTCTAAAGGAACTTTGGCAAGTAGCAAGGAAGTTCACTTCGCTCTTTGCACTCATGAAGCCTCTAATTGTTTCTGCAAACTACATAACAAGACATGGGTGTCATTACAGAAAATTGAAATGAACAGCTAGAACCATACATGTAAAAAGGAGAAGCAAGAGTAATGGCTCTATATAATTTTTGTGCCACAACTAGCAAGTCTGCTGTTCAGAATCCTGTAATACTATCTGCTATATTAAATGGGACCATATCTTGAGCTATGCTCACATCTTGTTAACGAGTACACTTGGAGCTCACTGCATGTAAAGTTAAGGCATCACCATTTTGGTACATCCCTTCTCCTTTCAGCATAAATATCAGGTTCTATGCATCTAAAGATGCCACCCAGAGTTTAAGATGACAAGATTGTTTGGCAGTCCTGCAACCCAGGAAGCAACAAACTGAAAGCAGACATTCCTGCTCAAGTCATCTTTTAATACCTTTTAGTTTTCATTCATTTCAAGTGTGTGACTTTGTCTTGATCCGGGATAGAGGAAAAAATTCATTGTCTTATGGAAAACTGCAAAATGGAAATGCTGAAATCTATAAAGCAGCTCTTTGGCAGGTCCTCCGGGCAGTGAGTCTAAAACTATTCCAACCAATTGCATCTTTCTTGGAAAGCAGAAAGAATCAAGAAGTCCTATATTATCAAGCATATTCTACCATTTGACTTCAATTAAGAGGAAAAACTGCAATCACTGTTACCTTTTTGAACTTGGAAACTTGCACTGTAAGAAAATGTTGGCACCTTCAGGGTCTGATTGTGTGACAGAGTCCAAAGGTACAGAATTAAACTCTGAAGGCATCGTATTTCATTCCTTAAGATGATGCCAGGCAATTGCATACCAGCCTGTTCTCTTTGCATCCAGGCAGATACAACAGAGGTGCTATGTATTTTTTTTTTAATGGATGACATGAAACAGATGTCTGTGATAGACTACTCCAGAATGCCAAATGGTCTGAGAGGCTGAATGCTTAGGGGTAAGGTAAAACATGAATTTGGCCGATCTGTTCAGGACAGGAACTCTGTCCTCATTCCATCCTTATTTGACAAGCAAATGGCTGGCAAACATCAGGCATATGCTAGGGATGGCAGTACAGGAATCTGAACAAGGGGAGTTCCTATGCAGTACACAGTCTCAGTCGTGTCCTGGAGGATGTTTAATAGATAAGAAATGAAACAAATTCAGTAGGACAGAGGAAGATCTGCAAGTTGGGAGGCAACACTGTCAGCAGAACTGCAAACCAAGACCTGAGGGTAGCCACATTCTCTGGTCAGAGGGACATCTAAGGACAGCTCTCTCGCTCAAGCAGTAGGAATTCTTCCTTGGAAAAAAATGCCAAGTGTATATTTTGTTCCCACAAAATTATTTGAATTTTCACAAGTCAGTGTTTTCCCTCCTGTACATTATGTAAAGCAGTCATTTTAGGTAAAGCCATTAGCAAAATTCCCCATATTAATATACCACCACAGGTTCAAGGTCTGAAAAGCAGTAATGCATTCTTCAAGATATCAAAGAAACAAACTCCAGTAATTCTTTGTATTGCATATAAAATTACATACCACTTACAAGAAGTGTTTTATTTATTTTCATCTACTGGTTGAACCCACACGGATGGCTTCCTCACATTCATGAAAAGCAAGACTACATAGCAGTATGTGAATAAATGTTCACTTATGAAAAGAGAAAGAAAATCTTTCAGTGGCAGAGGAAAGAAGAAAATGAGGGGAGACAGGACACAAATAACCCAGAGATCACAAAAAAGACCAATTAAAATGTTTGCTGTCCTCAACCCCATTAGCACAAAACATTTTCTAAAACTGGGAACCTGTTTGCATCAAAACTACATTTGTTTACAAAACAGAAGTTTGTATTCCAGTATCTACTGGCACATGCAAATATTCCATTCAACACTAAAACTGTTTTTGTCACAAGTAAGCACTACAACTCTACCACTACCATTGTGGATATGTAGAAAACAGTAATACAGTAAGTTTACAAAGCAGCAACTCTGTCTTTGGAAGGGTGGAGAGGGATCCAGATTCTAAAGGAGTCTATGATCTTTACAGTTAGCCATTAGGAGAAAATAAAAACACAGCATTCCAATGGCACAAGCTCTTCTTTCTTCATTATGGATTTAATTATTCAGTATAGAATAATACAGGGGCAGATGGGGCTTCCTTCACCATAGGTGGTCTTCTTTAAGCATGATGTTTAAGCGCAGAGTTCCCTACCACCAGTTGGTAAAGGCAGGTTTCCCAGCAAAGATAAACAACTCAGCACAAGGCAGCTCAGCTCCCATGCGGCCACACCTTGCACCTGGCAGAGCTGCAGGCATTATCAAAGCAGGCATAAAATAACCCACACCAGAAAGCCTGTTTCTCACCTGTCAGGCTGGTTTTAGGTGCACATGAAGGAGGAGGGTGAGGGAACGGCTCTCCAGCACCAGCACTTCAATGAGTTCACTCAGTGCCCACATTTAGAATCTATGGTTTCACAACACAAGTGATTCAATATTTTGAGATTTAGTTTATTATTCTGTGCACTAACTTACAACACAGTTTGTGCCAAACAAAAGGAAAGACAAGGAGACTGCAATGGACAGCCACAGGAAAACTGGAAAATAATCTGGAAATGGATGCTTCTATCACTTACAGAGTAGAAAAAAAGAAATAGACCAAAGAGTAACAACCAACATTTTGAATAAGGATGAGAGTTTGCTGTAGTTCTGGGTTAGATGGCAGATCAAATGAAAAGATACATATCCCCAAGGCCCCTGCTCCTCCCCTGTGACATGTCCACAAGTTCTGATGCCAGTTCCAACCTCTTGAAGCAGTCACTGAGTACTGCCAATCAGCCGCAGCAATCTGTAAGTGATTGTGAATATTCTAGAACAACAGACAACACTTATTGACAGTTGCTTACTTTAGAACTTTTGTTTTGCTGCAAGCTAAAGCTTTAATCCCAGTTGCTAAACACTGAAAGGGTAAGTCAGATGAGAAGGCCTTGCATCACAGGAAAAGCTTTTATCTTCTGCAAATGTGACAGTCAAAAGTTTCAGGGGATAAAAAGCACCAATATAATCTTTCTAAGACTAAAAAAACTTAAAATCTCAGGAACAAAGAGATTTTAGGATCACAAGCTAAGCACCCTATACTGTGCAAGTTAACAATGCATCAAGTAATCTTCTGTGTTCTTGCAGTGGCTATTACAATAAATTTTAATATATTCTTAGATTACATTTTGGGATTACAGAATAAAATATCCAAATCCTACATCTTTCCCTTCTGCCTCCTGTGAAGGACAGTGCAGAAATATGCACATTATAGGACTGACTGAAAGCCTCAGCATGGCTTATATACACAAGGGGAAGAAACATTGTACAGTACTGGCTGACAGTATAAAACAGATTCCATATGTGCAACAGTGAAGTGGTTGGAAAAAGTGAATCATCTCGTACAGAATGTGATGCACAATTGAGGACATTTAAAACACACACAAACACGGACTCAAAACGTCATAGCAGCCCTCACTCATAGACGGACTCTTATTTGCGGAAGGAAAACGCAAATTTCTTAAAGCATGTTTTTGTCAGTATTGTACTTTTTGTCCTACTGGGGTGTCTGAAGTCATTGTTACCAGGCGTAAGTAGTGATTAGCAAATGCATATTGCTGCCATACACCAGCATGCTTTGGGCTGAAGATGCTAAACTGGCACTGTACAGTATTTTGTGGTTAGCAAAAAGAGAGATAAGAGCTCTTGCTGTACATGTTTTGATTAAGTGAGAGCCTGAAGCAAGCAGTAAAGTCAGTTAACTCCAAAGATGAAGCAGATTTTTAAAGTGCTGATAGCAGTCCTAGCAAATCTTCTTGCTTTATAGTAAAGCCTCATGGGAGAAAATGAGTAGTGTTGTATACCTCAACGGACTCACTGTCTCCTTTCATTTCTACTTCAGGACTGCAGGTTCCTTTTCACCCCTTGTTTACCCTGAGGCAGCTGCCAGAGCCAGCTCAGTGCCTGGTCCTACAGGCAAGGTGGGGAGGCACTTGAGTTGTCCACTGAGCCAGTTTAAGGGCACTTCTCTGGGCTGAATTTCAGCAGCTGTTCTCAGCACTTTTCTTCTGGGCTGTAACTAGTGAGACGAGGAGTCAGCAACGAACTTATGCCAACTGGAAAGGAAGGAGAGTCAAACAAATGCTATAGGTTAAACACGAGGGGTGCTGAGCAATTAAATGAGGATGCTATCTGTTATTGAACACATACAGACAAACTGCGGAAAGCATTCACAATGGTGGCAGCAAGGTTGTACATAATTAAAACAGGGATAGTGGGAAGAAAATATGGGAATAGTTTATATGATATAATTTAAGAGACCTTCAAGAGGCTCACAATGAAAGGAGATTAAGCTGCTTGATATGGTTCACCCAGGCTCAAAGCACTGAAGGACTCAAAATCTTCTTGTACTCTAGTACAGTCTTTCCAATACACTAGGAGAGCAGAACTAATTTTAGTCAAATATGGGAAACAAGCTAGTATGAAGATGGCTAAATCATGTAAGTAAAGATAATAGAAGAAGAAACTTACTGCAGCTCTAGGATAATTCATATTCAAGCCCTTATGGGGCATAAGTAGAAACCTGCTCTTACTGGGTTGAGTAGAACCTGTTCAAATTAAAGGCAGAATACCAAGTACATTTAATCCTAAATAGATTTAAAAAATAAAAAAAAAGTCGTATCTTCAATAGTGAAAGGGCAGCAGTAGCTTTGTCCTAAGCCACATTCACAGAGTTTGAATAAAAGGTAGTCATGTGGCTAACAAAATGGGACATAAGTAAAGAGGAAGAGAAATACATTCTGGGATGATGATTGGAGGTACTTCTATGCAACAACAGCCTCTTGGGCAGGACAAGTAGTGCAGTGTCAGACAGATGTTCATTAGCTCTGATGCAGAGCCCAGTGGGAGGAACTAACATGCAAAAAGTCTTCATTCAATTTGTAGTGTGTTCAAAGCAGACCATGCTTGTTACAGCAAACAAATGCACCTAGAAACAGAAGTTTGCATGCTGGGAGCCAATGCTACATTTTCTTAAGATGTGGTAAAGAGTTCCCCAGGGGCTTCTGCAATACCATCATGAACTGAATGAAGAATCCTAGGACAAAGAACATCAATGGATTAGAGTAATGGGAAAACTCAGATGAGAACACAGTGGATGAATGACTCAACCCAAGAGACTCTACATATTCTTTCAGGAACAATTTAAGAATCCCATACAGCTTTTGAACTGCTTGAGCAATTTAAAAGCTAATAATAGAACCTTGCTACATCCCACCAAACCCACAACCATTTGCACCTACAAAGCGTTGCTAGGTCCATATTTTCACAACAAGTAAGGCTGTTTTGATTTGCAAACTACAATGGTTTCCACATACCAAGAAGGCCTATAAGGACAAGACCTTTACCTTCCAGCACCTTCTGCAGAGCAGCACTTCAGGTGAAACTAGAGCAGTCCTGCAAGGTTGTGGGAGAGTAGAGAAACAGGCTAAAATGTCCTGCTTGTACAGTGGAAATAAAACAGAATGACTGAGAAAATAAACAGAGCTTATAGCTTTTGACCAAACAGAAGGGTAAGAAGGCAAAGAATCCCTTCATTCCTTCTTTCCAGCTAGAGAATCAACAAAGTAGCAACAGTGAATATTTTGGTTAACTAGTTTATCTGAGTATGAATAGTTCTAAAATATGTATTACAAAATAGGCAGAAGTTTGAAAATGATATAACCACTTTGGCTTTGGAACAGTAGAACTAACTGTAGAATAACTGACTGCATGTTAGCAGCATTGCTAAAATTGGGTATTTTACTCCAATTTTTAAATATTTAAAATTTTGATATTTATTGCACTACTAATGACCAGTCTGAATGCCATCACAGTCTGATTTTCTAGCAGTATTCTTCCCTTCAAACTGTGTATGCTAACCGGCCTTATGTCCTTAAAGGAGGTGGATATTGTGAGATGTCTCATTCACTAGCCAACATCTTCATCATTAGGGCAGAAAGTGGAAATTGCTAAAACAAACAAACAAAAACAAAAACAAACACCAAACAAACTATTTAATGCCCCACTTTATTATTTATTCCCTGCATTGTCTAATCTCTTCCAACATCTGCTCAACAATGCAGTCTGTCTGACAGCAGCTGGCAGACACAAAAGCAGACTGGGCATTATGTAGCCTTGTTATCTAGGGTGAAGTTCTGTTCTGTTATCTGTTCTTGGGGCACCTCTCTCTTTGTATCCCTCCAGCATTAAACATGATATGGGAGCAACTTCTATTGACCGAATTATGGAGGACTAGTAGTACTCATAGTGTAGATCTACATTATCTGTATGTTTAGTGAACACACATTGTAAACATGTATGTGTAGTGCTTATATGTGCCTGTATAGTTCAGGGATTGTGGTTTATCACTGAAGAGTTCACAGTTCTTTGCAAACCATCACTCTGGAAGAAAAGAAAGAATGTGACAGGGAGAGGAAAATCTGTAGTATAGTAGTTGCACCACCTAAATAATTCAAGAGATTCTGGAACAGATCTGTCAGCAGACAAGGGTTACTGTGGGAGTCCACAGCAAACAATTTAAAACTTACTTGACAAAGATTTGTGCATGTTTCTTTACAAAAGGCATTCTTACTTTTATGCTGAGATGATGTCCAGCTCTCCACTATGACTGGCTAGAGATCTTGTGCATTCAGTGACTTCATAAATCATTAATGTACTGAAAAATGTTTGCTAAGCAGTAAATCTCTTCAAAGAGGGATTACTGTTATCAACTAAAGGTTGAACAGGACAGTCCCTAAAGAATTTTAACACCCTTCCTGTGAATTTAAACTGCAGATTGCAGACTGCTTCACTGTTTGCTCTTCAAACAAAGTGGCAGTTGGATAGTTAGCAGTCACAAGCAATTGAGGCATGTGAAGTAAAATTACTGAATGATATTTAGGACCATGCTCTTGGTTAATTCAAGTTTATTAAAGCATATAGGAAAAGATTTTTCAATGTTTTTCAACAAAAACATCTGATACTTGTGAGCTCTGCTTAACTCATTGAACTTGTACACATTGAATGTTGAGACACAGGGAGTAAAGACAGTTCCATGCTGGATTATCAAAAAGGTTATTTCTTTCTCTGCAAATTTATCAATAGAACATGTTGGAAAAATGTGAATTTGAATTCACTTACAGTAACATGTAAATACTTCCATAGTAGTTACTAATAAATGGTATCACTGATCTAAAACATTCATAGCTAATTACGAAAAGTGATTAGTGCATCAATTCACTACAAGCACCACCACATTTGCCAAAAAACACCCATCCATTTTTTTGTGACTTCCATGTTCATCAGCTTTCCACAGGCTTGCATGTGGAAGTGTAAAAACTGTATTGTTTTACATATACCTTACCTAGTGCATGAGGTGAAAACAAAGTGCTGCTACCAGATGAAATAACCACATGTACTGCATAAACTATGAAGTCACAGGGGAAAATGAGAAGGTAGTTTTATAGATATAGTTACCAACCACTGTAGGAGATAATTTACTGTCCATGGCTTTCTATCTTAGCACATCCACATTCTCTTGGTCATAAAAAAACTACAGTGCATCACTGTTTCCTGCCACACAGAGAAGCACGTGAGCATTACTAATCTCTTTCCAGTTCTTTGAAAAAATGCTGAGACTGTAAATAGAGGATGAAACCTTCTATTTTTTTCCTAATTTATACTGTTTATGAATTCCTTGACATGAGGTCAACACCAGTGTACGAAGTTACCTTCTTATGTCTGTTCTTAGCTGAGACTATTCTTATATCTCAACTTCCCCTCTGCTTTGTGCTGTTTAAGTCTTAATCTACTCTCAAAGCCTTCTTCAGATGTTATATGTCCATTTCCTGAATTATACTTTTGCTTACCACGCATGGACAAAATAGGTGCAATCAAAATGTGTAAACTTTAATAAAATGGAAATACTATCTCACCATGATAAATTGACAGATTCAACTGAGCCAAACAGGTCTTATGTAACATTCTTCTAGCACTCTTATGATAACTTACGGCACTGTGCCACAGGGAACAATTTTCAAGAGTATACTATGACATACATAAAGAAACACAGAGCTTCAGATTATGAATTTATACATAACTGGGAGGAAGAAAATCTTATTGCTGTTGTGCAACTGAGTGCTGTAATTTCTTCATGCCTAAGAGATATTCTAGGTTATACTAAAATATAAACTGTATATCCTGAATGGTTTGTATTGGATATTATTCTCTTCACATAGGGATTTTTAGAACATAGGTCCTTCAGCTTCACAGATCTAAATTCCTAGAGTAGCCTCTGCTCACGTGAACACACTAGAGTAGAAATAGCAGGAAATGGCTGACACATACTATTCACATTCTATGAATGTCTGCCATTTTTAGAATTTTCTGCTTCCTGGTATCTGTAATGATTCACTTATCTGCATCTAAGCCCTGGCTAAAAAGAGAACTAATGAAATAAATATGTCATTTGATCCTGAAAAATAGACATTGCCAGGAAACCTTGCGGCAGTCTCACTATCAGACATGCTCTGGTGATCTGCATAGTGAAGTGTCATGCAACTCACCCTTGCAGGTGCTGCAGTGCTACTCACCAGACACAGCTGCTGTGGCATCATGCTATCATCTGGCTTCCCTGCTTCTCCCTCCTGGTGTTACATTTCATTGTGCATCCTACAAAAAAGCATTTGTTTAAGCTGGTGAAAAATAGAAAACTGGATGGCAGGTAAATGCAAAGTCCAAAAAGGGAAAAAAAAAAAAAAAAAATTAAAAAGTGCCCTTTTACCAAGCTTTTATGTTTCAGAACATGTCCAAGAAAAGAACTTGACCCATTTGGTAACTCTACAGGATAAGTACATCCAGTGACTTATAAAACCCATGTGGAAATGGGAGCTCCTGTTATTCCTTTCCTGAAGAAATAATTAGGGTTTTATCTGCTATTAATTATTTTTGAATATTCACACACAAAGGAGCTTTGTGCAGGAACAAAACTGAGATACAGAGTCTCTGAAAGAGGAAGAACTGCAAGGCTAGATGTTATTGAGAATACACTTTTCCACACAGAGGACTGTAAACACTGCCCTACGTGATGTTTTAACCACAGAGAAAAGAAAACAACACAGTTTAGATGGAATTCTTAAAAGGAAGAAAACTGAAGCTGTTGTGGTTTTCAGAAAGCAGCCCAGCCTGGGCATTCTGGCCACATCTCCTTCAATCTGAGCAGCCCACATGCAGCCAGCAAGACATATGTTTCCTTACAGCTGCCAGGAATGCAAGGCAATACTAGACAAGTCTAGACTGATCTTGGGATAAATGCAAGAAGTAAAGCAGTGGATCCAACTGTGCGGCGGATGACATTTGCCTGGCAAGGGAACAATTGCAAGTGCTCAAGTCCTAGAATGGGGTGGATGGGAAGAGGGAGGGAAGAAGAAACAGCTTTCCCAGAAGTGCTTTCGGTTCCAGAGAATTCACTTCCAGAGAATTCACTTCCCATCAGGGAGAAATTCAGTTCAGCTAAATTTGCTCTCATCTCTATTAGACAAATACTCCCCCTTTCTCAACACAAGTATGTGCAGATCAAATTGAAAAGCTGGGTCCTGAACACAGCTACTGTACAAGTCATCTAGATTAATCTCACTTGGTATTTTCTGTTTCTGCTAAATACACCAGATTATGCTCTGAACTGTCTCTCTCTCCTTCTTTTTCAGGCAATTCCCTGATGCCCCTTCAGTTACCAAACTCCATAGAATCAAAGAATCATAGAATAACAAGGTTGAGAAGGACCTAAAAGATCATCTAGTCCAACTGTCCTTCCATTACTGTTGCTACCGTTGCACTTATATGCAGAAACCCACACTTTATCTTATCTTACCTCATCATAATGATACTACCTCTTACAAATTAAAGTTTTAATGGCTTAAAATTTACAGTGCTACTCCTACCTTCAACAAAGTCCTGCTCCTTGATCTAAATCCTGCTGCTGTCCCATTTGCTCCCAGTGGTGGCCATTCAGATTGCCCAGCTAATCTACCCATCGCTAAGGGTAGATACCAGCCATAAGCTAATGGCCAGTCTGGAGAAACACAGTCTGATTTCCCTTTGAATCTCCCCTTTACAAGTATGTGTTTCCTTCTGGTGGAAACAGGGAGCGGGTCAGAGGGAAAGAGGAGGAGGGCTGTGCACAGCCACTTCTTCAAGCAATGAAGACAGACCTTTCCAATTAGTTCTTTCCTCCACAGCTTCAGATTTTCCTTCAGTAGTCTGCGTCTAAACTCATGAGTATCTCTTGCCCATACCTTTTATGTGAAACCGATTTTTACAGCTTGCTCCTGCACTGTAACTTGTGCTACCTTCCCAAAGTTTAATTAGAATCAGAATATATATATATAGGCATTTGAACCAGTATGATGGCATCTTAGCATTGGCAAGTACCTACATTTAAAACACAGGAGTCAAGTCACAATCCATTTCAAAATTGGCTTAAAAAATGACAGCTTTTATATAACAAAAATATTTCCTTCTTTTATTTATTTTCTTTTTAAATTGGATATGAGGGTAAAAGGCTTTCTCATATTCCTATGATTATCTTTGAGAAAACACTAAATGCCTTGAGACTCCTAATGTTGCAAGAATTACAACACACTGCCGTCTCCTAATACCCTCATGCACTGTTTATGTAGTAGAAATTAAAATGTAAAATTTGCATGATTTGTTAATACCTTTAATTTATGCTTTTTATTAGAATTGCCTGTAGCTTGCTAAAAACTATAGCTATTATTAATGGCGAGGCTCATGTTGTGTCCATTTAATATTAATTCTTGCAATCGCTATGAAAATAAATTCCACTCTGTGAAATGTTTTAAAAGTGCACAGGTCCAAATCGTGCCTGTGGCAACATCCCAATAGAACAATGAGATTTAGAAATGAGTATCTGAGGTCAGAGTCTGTTTCACTGCTGAATGCTCACCCAAGGAGTTAAGGGCTTATTGCACTGACTTCAGTGAGTTAAAACCTGTAGAGGCTGTTTTCTCCCTGCAATGCCTTTACTTTGAGATTTAACAAAGTGATCATTAAAATACTGAAACTTACATCAGACTTAAGTAGGGGCAATATTCTGATGGAGACATACTATAATAATAAACAAAGATAATGAATTTCCACATGGACTCTGTAGTGTGTGTTCATTCTCAGACAATATATTAATCCAGAAATTCTTTTCAGATGATTGGGTCCCTGGACTGGAATTTTTATGTGCAGATATTTGGAAATGTGCATATGTATGTGTGCACCAATTTTAGGGGGGCAGTACGTCTGCACAGCAGACTTGCCATTTAAGTGAGAAAACTGCAGGAATGCAGTAGTTTGCTGCATGGGCCTGTCAGCAAAAACATCTTGTAGATGTCAGAGTCTAAATATTTATGGGTATGTTTTACAGAGCAGATTCATACAGAAAGATAGCATTGTCACGAGTGAGCTGTTTGTCACTCCTTTTGCTGTAAATGGGTACGTTTCCTCATGTGTCTCGTCATTACTAAGAAATGAGAATGCTAAGTAGCTTATTTCACTTTACAGTTCATGTGAAGAAATGATTTATTCATTTCTTACATTCTAAACATTTGATATTACTTGAAATGTGCTGAGAGTTATCAGTTCTCTTCAGGAGCAAACAGGCGTGTTTTCTAATTCACTCTTAATGACTTCTGAGTGGTTCAAGACTTTTTTGGGTGACAAGGTCAGTAACCAACTGACGAAATATATCCTTTTATCTAAGCAGCACAAGTGGCTACTTTTCAAAATAGTTTTTTATTGTGGGCACTTTGACCTTGTTTTGAATTTTGTTTGCCCAATCATATCCTAGTCTTGCCATTAACCACACACTTCTACAGATTTCAAACAATGGCAAGTTTTCTCTGGCCAAGTCCTTATTACCTCTCTTGTTAATAACAAGATCTAGTCTACAGTATTCATCTCTCTAGCACAGTGACTGGTTAGAAGTTGTTTTCTTCTGCATTTGATTTGTAAAGCTAATATGTTTAGACGGTTGGGTTGCTATTGTGATTGTTTTGGCAGGATGGAAAGCAACGTACAGCTTTATTTGCAATGTATGAAGCCCTTGACGTGCTGTACTGTACTTCAGAGACTCCACAATTTATTTTTTGTTGTGGCTTGTCTTTAGTCCTTGCCAATTTCTTTCCTTTCCTTTTCCAAACAAAGTCAGGGCTGACAAATCCTAACGCTACAGAATTTTAATAGCTAGATCCAATTACTGAGCACATTTTGTAATTTACCATTGTCCTCACTACTTTGGACCCAGAAAAGCTCTGCAAATGGGCTCCAGAAAGGTGACACTGTAGCCAACATACAAACCAAAATGTCCTCCGGCCTTAAAGGCTTCTGGAATCAGTGCTTTTGTCACCATTATCCATAACCATTCTCTGCTTTCAAAATGTTCTTTTAATGAAAACACATAGCTTTGTCTGATCCAGTAATAACATTTCCAGGGGCCGCAATAGTTTGCTTTGGCTAGTTTTTGTCAGAATTTTTATTGGTTTCCGTAAAGTAATTACAATGTTAATACAAAAGGAGCATTTTTCAAGAGAACACACAAGAGTGGGGATGAAAAGGAAGGGTGAGCTTTTCCTTTTCATTTAAATCCCCTTGACTGATGTGCAGGTTCTGCAGATCAGCTTGGGAAACAAAAGGAAACTTGGAATTAATATACACTATATATGTTTGCTGCATTAACAATGGAACAGAGCTCTGTGATATGCTGTGCTGTTCATGCCCAAGCCTTCCACTCTTTTCAGTGAAGCCTTGCTGTAGCTACCTAAAGGCTTTCATTTATTTTCTGGCTTTATTATTATTATTATTATTATTATTATTATTATTATTATTATTATTATTATTATTATTATTATTATTATTTTGTGATGGAGGGACTCGCACATCATTTGGTTCAGAGGGTGACAGCAGAATAAGTGGTAGTTGGAGAAGCGTATTAATAGGTATGAAGGAAGGGAGTAACAAATTTTTTTCGCACTTCTCAGGATTTCATAAGTTTTTTCAGAACTTCTTCCAACAGCCCTGTTCTAAACTCAGCAAGCCTAAACATGGATTTCAGCACTCAAGAAGTCAGAGATTGCTGGGAAGCTGAAGCTCTTACTTAATCTCATAATGATCCATTAAGAGGGTGGTGGAAACATTCCCAGGGCTGGAGTAGGTAGGAGTATGTAAGGTGTTTACCAAGGACCCACCAAGGATTCTAAAGGTGAGACCCTTTTTATGGGTATACCAGAGCTCTGAGGGATGAAAGTGAAAAGCCTCCTTAGTCTTGCAATGTTGAAGATGGGCTGAGTGCAAAGCTAAGAGAACCCTGGTGTGCCTCTGTGGGTAGTAATGTACCACATTTGGTGCATAAATATTTATCAGTAAGACCAATGTTTTACCCTGGATTTATGTTATATAGACTTTCTTGGTCATGATGGCCTGCATTTCATTTATAAGAGTGAATCATATACACTGGGAAAAAGGCTTTTTTTTCTTAGTGCATCTTTCCATGTAAGCTTGCCAAGGGAGAAGGAAGCCTTCCACCTTTGCCTCCACAGTACTATCCTTCATGCAAATGAGCCAAGAGGAGTCAGACCAAAAGGTCAACAGCACTTTTCATACGCTCAGCATAACCTTAAAAAAGAACTCAAAGCTCATCAATGCAACATTAAGCCTGAAGAGTAAAACCTGGATAATTTGTTCCCAGTTAAAGCCTGAAGTGATCTGGCACTGTGTTGATGTTGCTTTAACAATACTTCTTCTTAGCTTCTAGCTAAGAATGAAATATGGTTGACAACTATACAACAATTAAAAACACAAGTAATAGAAATTAAAGAAGAACCAAGACTATTTTTACCACTAAATATTGCTCTTTTTTCTTATAGGAACAGTATTATACACTTACCAGCAGGCAATGCTTTTCACACAGTACATGATGAAGTAGAACAGTCAGTTTTCCTCTTTTTAGTCACTTAAGTTGTAAGAAACAACATCTTTTGTTTAAAAATCAAGTGTTCTGGTTAATACCACAATTCCACTGGCAAACCTGGAGGGAATATTTGGAATGATTTCAGCTCTAATGCTTTGGTCAGGTGCTTTTGCTCCCAGTGTTCAGCCTGGCATATTTCCTTCCCAAAATCCCTGGGCATATGCAAGCAGGACCACATCTTCCACTGCCACTACCAAGTCTCTCCCTTTTGCTCCTTCAGAGCTATGATCATCCCTCTTATAACCACTTGGTGTTCCAAATCCTGTCTTCACTACTAGAGATGTTGGAAGGATGAAAGGAAGAAGTCACAAAAGCACTCTGCCAATCTCTCCTACCCAGAACTTGGGATTTATGGGGTAGTAGAAATCCAAAGTTGTACAGGTGAGACTGTTTATGACACTGGATGCTCATATGTGTAGTTATGGTTGTAACAGAGAGAAAGCTAATTTCAGACTGAAAATGACACACCCAGAGGGATTTCTATGTCAGAGAATGTCATCTTCTCAGTTGAATTGCCCATAGTGTTTGAAGCTGATGGAACTTAGATTGCTGAAGCAATCTTTTCACCACATTGCTGTAATTCCACTCCTTAGCAGGACACGAGCTTGCTGACAGCTGTTAATGTCCACTAGTCCAGAGGGAGTGCAGTGAGGCAATGCAGGCCGTGCTGTTAGCTTTTGGTTAGGCACTAAGTGGGCTTTGCTCAGCAGAACAGCAGCTATTTGTGCAAAGACTTTAAGAGCCAACTTTGAGCAGTGTTAAGAACTGATTTTGATCAGCACACGGGACCTCAGCCCTCTGAGTGAGCACAGGGGCTCTACCAACACAAAAAAAAATCTGCTAGGCAACCAAAAGTTGTCTTTGTGAGTGAAAGCAGCATCGCCTTCCTGCGAGCAGTCATTATTTTGTCCATTCTGTCATGCAGTTTGTGAAAGTTAAGCTGGGAACAGACACGGGTCAGGACTGACTTATTAACAGCGATGGCGCTGACCAAATCTCCTCAGAACTCGTGAGGTGCTCGGTCACCAAAGGGACGACCTGAAGGGCGCGGAAATGGCTTCCTAAACCTTCCCCCAGCTTTCCTTATTCAAGAGAGATTTCTGCGAGCTCCACTTCAGCGGAGCTACGGTCTCCACGGAGGAGGCTCTGCCTCAATACGGCTCTCGCTTCAAAGCCGGGACCCGGAGCTCCTCGTACCGTGCCCTCCCGGGATGGAGATCGGGCGGTTCCTCACAGCGCAGCTCCCCACGGAGCCGCCGCTCCCGCCGAGGTGCCTCGCCCGCCTCCGGACTGCCATCCCCGCGGGGCCGGGGCGGTGGGGCCGAGCTCACGGGACGGCTGCGACCGCGGGGCGGAGTGGAAGCGGGCGGGGAAAAGTTTCTCCCTTGCTCGCCCCGTCCCTCCCTCTACACACACACACATACACGCACCTCTGCCTCTGCAGGCGGATGAGGGGCATTTTTGACAATTATTTTCTTTCCACTCCCATCCCTCGTCTGACATCACTTCTGCAGGAGGGAGGGCGGGAACAGCCCCGCCGCCAGACGGTCGCGGAGAGCTCCGCCGGCCCCCGCGCCCCGTGAGTACCGCGGCCGGTGGGGAGGGGTGGGGGGACACGGGGGAGCTGCTGTGCCAGCGAAGGGGACGGATAAACCGAAAGAAAACCCCCCAAACCAGAATATTCACATGGAAATCAAAAAGTTTGGGGGGGGGTAGGGGGGAGCAGGGGGGCTTTGTTTACTACTATCCGGGCCCGGCTTGCAGTGCTGGCTGTGGCTGTGAGCAGCCGCCGCCCCGCTCGGCACTGAGGGAGCGGCGGGCGGGATGTTTCGAGCTGCCCCGAGCCCGCTCTGAGTTCACCCTCTACTCACATCTTCTTCTTTCTTTCTTCTACCCCATCTCCCCCACTTCTTCATCTTCTTTTTTCTTTTCTTTTTTTTTTCTTTTTTTCTCTCTCTCTCTCTTTTTTTTTTTCCTTGTTGATGTGATTTGAGTAATGTTTGCGTGTACTACGGTAACAATTCTTTTTGGCAGCCGAACCCCCCCTAGTGGAAGAACTTTTACATACAACGCAGCACAGACTTCGGTTTGTGAAGTTAGGGTTTTTTATTATTTATTTATTATATTTATACATATATTTGCCAGCGTTAGGCGTTTTTCCACTTGAATCAAACCACCACGGTGTCAAAAAGCCGCTCCTACGCTCTCAGAGGGGCTGTTGATGGCTGCAGAGCCCCGTGGCACCAGGAGCTCGATGCCCGCCCCGACTTTGAGCAAGGCGGGTCGCTCAGTACGGAGCTGTGGAGGTCAGCTCCTTGTTTGGACATCTCCAGGAGGAGCTCCCAATGCCTCCTTGCATCAGCTCGCTTTCCTTCCCTGCTCTCATCCTGAAGCCACCAAGAAACCCTGAGCTCGGCCTCCTCGTTAAACTCTTGGCAGAAAGATTTGCTTCAAGTGGTGCTGGATTATTTTTTAATCTTTTTTCCCCGGGAATACTTTGTAAATGATGAGTAATTGTTGCAGTTGAGCGTCTTAGAAGTATCTGACTTCGTTACAGGTGTGTGGAGGAACTCTTGAGAATCGCTGTTCGTTTAAGCACGTTTTCATGGAGTTCTGTAGGTACTTTGAAAATAAACAGCTGGGGTTGGCTGGTCTCCATCAAAAAGGAAAAAAGCACTTTCTTTTCCTTTACTTTCAGACTCCATACATACAGGGCTGGTATGTTAGCTATGTAAAATAAGCCAGCTTTCCTGCAGAGCAGATATTTTTTTCCCCATCAAATGAAATGCTCTGTAATGATTCTTCTATCTGTTCTCTTGCTTTGATTTTTGAAGGCTTTGCCCCCCAGAAAAGCCCTGCTGGCAGTGGGATGGCAAGGTGGCTGCAGGTGTTCAGACAGCAGCAGCCCATGAGCTTTCATGAGGGCAGTAAGATGAGGTGCTGTGCTCTGCTTTCAGTTGTGAACTTGTAAAATTGACCCGGAGAATGGGTACGTGGAGGAAGATTGATCCTTCGTGTAGAATACAGTTGTGCACAGTTTGTATCATGTCAGCTGCATGGCTGACATGGATTTACCGAGTCAGCTGCATACCCTGCCAGGTTAATTCTGATGAAACTAGGAATTATTCTGCTAGTTGGGGAGTAATAAACATCAACTCAAAGTGAAATACAATTATATCATGAAATCTCTAGCAAGATGACCAGTTTCTTGTTAGCATACTCATTTGGGAAGGAAAACAGTCTGTTGGTATAATTTAAAATAAAAACATAATATCGGTAGACAAGACACTGCTGGTGGTGTATTCTTTGTTTGTGGTCTCTGGAAGGACTTCTGTCGTAAGCACCCAAACAGTGTTGATTATGCTGTGGATCTGCCAGGGAGGAAAGACACTGCATTCTATTTGCTTACACAGATTTAAAGCTCTTGCTAATAATGGAAATTGCTCCACACACAGAGCCAGTCAAGGTTGGAGGCTGCTGAAACGTCCTGCTTTCAGATGAGTTCTGTTGCAATTCTCAGATGCTGAAGTTACTCTTTCTGGCAAACATGGCTTAAATGAAATCAACATCACCAGCTTCATCTTATACCAACTGCTACTTAATGCATTTGTTGCCTCGTGACTTATTAGCATCTCTTGCTTCACAGTTGCTTTGTGTCTTTCTCTTCCATTTTCATGACTTTTCTTTTATGGTGTTGTTCATCTCAGGGTTGTTTCCCATCTTGGGATTGTAATTCTTAGAATGATCAGAAGAACATTGTACTGAGTAGTCCTATATGGATATTTAGAAGAGCAAGGCCTTCCTCCGATTTTGCTAATCACATCAGTTGTAGTTTGTCTCTTGTCTTAATGCTGTTTGCCAGCCCATTTAAGAATGAGGTATTTGGCAGCACTTCCTTTTCCACCTCAGTGGTTTGTATATATTCTGATTTTTCAATTAGATTTCAAGTTCTATTTCTGTCTTGAATATCCTATAAGACATGACACCACCACACAAATCACTACAAGAATGCTTTTAGTTAAAGAGATAAGTAAGTCTCTGGGGACAAGACCACTTGTATTGCTAGCCAGCAGAAGATGCACTTTCCGGGTCCTGCTGCCATCTTCCTGTTGGAAGAAGACCTGGTGGAATAAGGCACTGTGTTATTCAAGAACTGATAAGAAAGAGATTCACCCTGATGTGTACCAAACACTTTACATAAAAATACACTCACTGCTTGAAAGCAGACAAATGTGAGTGGAGAAAGGAACACATTTACTGAAATCGCATTGGTCTCAAAGGGGCCGCAGCAGTAAGGAATTCCATGCATGGAGCTGTTCAGCATTTGTTAGGTTTCGTTTGGTTTCTTGGATGCTCAAAGCGAACCAATGATTGTTGTGGTGTGGGCTCTGTGTTTGCTTTCTTTGTTGAAAGCATTACTATTTTAGAGAGGAGATAATTCTGTCGAATGTATCTCAGTACATCAGGTTGTGTTCATGACTTCATCAGGAAGATAAGCATCTTCATTTTCAGAAAATAGATCTTGCTGGGTGGGATTCAAGAGAAAACCTGATGGCCTGAATTCATCCATCAAAGGAATTCATGTTTCTTCACCAAATGGGGAAAATGTAATTACGCCTTTTTATTTTGTCTATGAAGTTTCATGGGCAGGTTTAATGACGGTATGTTCATGCCAAGTGAAGCCTCATAATTTGGGTGTGACCTTAAAATACAACCCTCTGGCTGTGGAGAGATATTCAAAGGAGGCTGTAGGTTGGGCAGAAAGTGGGCTGACTCAGGCACACCTTAGAGATGGCTATGGGACATACATTTATGGGTGACTTCTCCAGTTCTTAAATATGACACGGTGTCTGGAATTGCACAGACAGAAAGCGTGAGTGTCTAACCAGGTGCTAAGTGGCACGTGAAATTTACACCCCCTCTTTCAGGCAGAAAGGGACCTTCCAAGGTACCCAGATATCACTGTTGAGATGTGTGTGCAACTGCTGAGCTCTTCAGTCAGTTTACAGACTCACTTGGTCTCTAAGGCTGACAGTTCTCAATGCACAGGAGCACCAAATCAGCAATATAATTTAAACACAGAAACAAACCGTAGTCTGGAGACTGCAGGAAGAGACTAATGTAGTGAGCCTGCCCATTTTATCCTGTGCTTCATGGAACCTTTAGCTGGGAGGTCAGCCTGCGGTGCAGCAGGCATTGTGTGGCAGTGAAGAGGTGCTAGAAATGCTCCTACCTGAGCTGGTAAAGTTAATGTAGCAATCCTTAAGCTTTACTTTCAGTTGCACCGGTTGCAAATTAGAACGTAAAAACAGCCTTCAGAAAGTCGATTAGTTGGTTGAGTATTAAGACCAGTTATATGCTACCACGTTGCTGTGAAACAAAAATAGTAGTAATAGAGGAAGAGTTTGATCTTCTCATTTTATAGCCAAGTGCTCTACGGTCAATAGGGATGTATTTTCACACTCTTTCATAGGTGATGTGTAAACTCTGAAATAACTAAAAGTCAAATTTCTCAATGCAGAGCAAGTCATTGCCAAATCAAAACAAGCACTTTGAAAATTTTACAACAGTGAATGTAACACATTTAATTGCCAGCAATTTCCATAAAGCATCTGCCAAAGTTAAAACAATATCAGCTTTCGTTTCTACTGAATTAAATGAATTGCTTTCAATCTGGAAAGACAGACTTTTTTCTACCTTTGTTTGTTGGTTAATTAGATGGAACAGCATTAATCACTCAAACTGTTCTGTTGTATCTGGATTAATCTTTGGATAAGCAGGAGCCTGTAGTCAGTCAAACCCTGGTTCTGAGACTTGCTTGCAGAGCTCTATTATTGTCTAGAATTAATGCTGCAGGTGCGTTTTGGTTTTTTTGTTCTATTTGCTTGTTGTTGGATCAAACCGATGACGCATTTAAACTGTCAACCTGATGAGGAGGTCTCGTGTTACACTTGGTCTATACCTCCTTGCCCCGACAGGTACTAAGTGGGGACAGCCTCAGTGCCAGAATGTGGCCATGTGGTGATGGAGTGCGGGTGAGGCCAGGCCACACCTTGGCTCAGTTGTTTGCTGCAGGAGTGGGTTCCCAGGCACGTCTTGCAGCTGGCAAAGCTTTACTGCTGCTCTCGTGTCGTTGCCCAGCTCCGTGAGGTCGCCCACTCACTGGTGCTGGAAGCAGGGATGTGCTTGTCACCTGTGCTGAGCTTGGCTGCTCCAGACCAGTTCTGCTGAATGTGGGAAGGAGCAGAGGCCCTGAGGGCACCTTCACAAGGCCAGACCTCACTGCTCTTTGGAGCGGATTGCTCTACAGAGCCTGAGAACTCTGAGAGTTATGATGTCCATCCTGAATGTGCTCACACCTGATTTATAGCTATGTGTTCTCATCTTTAGGTTACATTATTCTTTTCCCTTCTATGTGTCCTAACGTGGAAGAAACTGCTGGCTTTTTTCCCCTGTTTTGTAAGCATATTAAGAAGCTCAACCTATATGTAATTCAGGGTATTTTGTAGTGCTATTTAAACTGTGAAAGTTAGGAGAATATATGCATATTTTGTAAGAAACCAAAACCAACAGTATATGAGCAGTTCCTTCTTTCACATTAGTGCTGGATTTTCCCAAACAGTGGGTACCTCTTGAGGTACAACAGATCTCTCTGCTGCCATGGGGCATCTTTCATTAAAAACAAGTTTTTGTTAGCATTTCTCCAAAAGCATGTGACTATTTCAGCATAAACTGAAGGTGGATGAGCAGATGGTGGAGGACACAAGCAACAACCTTGATGGGAATTAAGAGATGGTGTTACAGCCACCTCCATGCAACAGTGTGGATCGTACTGAACTGACCAAACCTCGGATTATGATTACCTAGTGGAAAAGTACAGTTACATGGTGTTTTTAGTGGAAAATGAAGAATATATTAAAGATTTCCTTGGGAAGAAAGTGCTGCTTTGCACTCCTTGAGGAGGACGCATCTTCCTGCTGAACACAAAAGCATCGAAAAAGGCTTTGAAAGGATGAATGCTTGAGGTGTACTGTTCAAATGCACCTTCAGTCAAGGTTTTGTCCACCGAGCATAGGGAGCAGGTTTCTGTGACTGCAGCTTTTTACCTCCTAAATGACCTTCTCAACACATTGTGGCTGTTGGGCTTCTCATTCCATTTTTTTTTTTTTTCTTCTTCTGGAGTATTTGAATAACTTTATCTTGAATCTTTTAAGCTCAAGACTGTTCTAGGATTTTCAGGTATGTCAGAAGGCTCATTTTCCCTGTGAGTGCCACTTCCCCACCCTGTGGCAAGGCATTGTGCTTATGTTTTCCCATAGGCCCTGCCTGATTGCTCTGCTGTCTGCCCACAATGGCTTTCATGGCACAGTGACTTTGTTCTGTAGTTCAAGCAGCAATACTTAAGGTCATAGTGAAAGGAGTCGTAGGGCAAGTCTAAACCCAGTCTGAACTTGTTTGCAAATAAATGACTGACATGGTTACAGAAGTGGCGGCAGAGCTGCCATCCCTAGGTCCAAACTTTATTAAAAACATTCCTAAGAAATTAGAAGCATCAATTTCTTTGTACTCAAAGCTAGCAGTTTAGTTACCCTATTTCGCTGCAGTTTTTTTTTTTTTTCCTTGGTTTTGATTGGAAATGTATGGGATAGCAGAATTATAATTTCCCAGGCTTTGAAGTTCTGGCTTAATAGCACAGATGTAATGAGGAGAGATGACCTAACTGGTAAGCACAGTTTGTTCTACCTTTGGTAGCCAAGTAGGGTTTCTGAGGAGGAGTTAATGCTTAGCATGAAATAGGGCTGAAATGCTGCTTTAGGATCCCCTCACATATAGGTGAATGTTAGGCAAAGGATGTGGGGTTTCATTTTAAGTGTACTATTCTTCGGACAGTCCCATGCAACACTTAACTGCTGTAAAGAAAAGGCTTTAGAAAGACACAGGTGCACAGAAAAAGCAAACCTTGTGGCTTTGGTTTCAAGGCAAAATCTCCTGAAGGAAGTTGGACAAAAAATAAGTCAGTACCATATCTTGACAGTTGGCCTCCAAGCTTCTGTATTTTACTGTCAAAATACAACAAATGGAGTGTTTTAGTTGAGCTGAAGTTCCTGGGTTCTGAGACAGCCTGCTGCAAGTGCAACACAAAATCTAGATCTGGAGAGTGATACTATTTTCATTTTCTTGCACTGAATTGAAAAGACATAAGTAGTGTAGCCCACAGAAAACAAACTCTAGCCATTCATTTTTACTCTACTATTTTTATTATTTTTGTATGTATTAATTCATTGTATGTGGGCAACATTGTTTCATTTCCTTCTGATTTCCCTGTTTTGTGATGAAGGACTTTGAAAGGTAGCTGGAAGCGTAAGTGAGAAGTTTCTACATAAAATCTACCCCTGAGCATGGAGAATAGGTCATCTATAGTCCTTGGAGATCCTTCAAGACTCTTAAAGACCAAAATGTCCTTCAAGACAGGTTACCCATTGTGTTACCTACTACCTAAGAACGTATTCTTATGTTGTAGCTGTATGGGGTATCACCCACAGAAGCAGAGTTCAGACTTATCCATTTCAGACTTGTTGCACAGAGACATGGCAGCACGTAGGAAGGCAGCTCCAGCACATGCCAGCTGCCCTGCTTAACTCCTTGGCAACAATACCAACAAGAAAGTGATCCAACAGGAATTACTCAAACAGTGGAGCAATGTACGGATACTGCAGACTGTGAGTAGGGTTAGAGTAACATAAATACAGTCATGGGCACTAGTATTTCACAAGCCACTGAAGGTTGAAAATAGAAGTGTAACTGGTGTTAGAAGAATTAGCCTGAAGCAAATGATATTCTGGGCATGTTGAGGTTTTAATCCAGAATCCCTAAAATGAAAGAGCAGCTGGTGAGAACAAGCAATAGGCGCCACTAAAATTTATGTAACTGGTTCACCAACAGGTTAGTGAGTGGTGGCGGGGAGGAAAGTGGAGCCTCCTGCATAACAAAGAAGTAACTGGAAATAATGCAAGTTAGCAGAGAGTCAAGCTTAAAGACAGGGCTGTGGTGCCCAGGTTTATGTGCTAGTCAGCATGGAGAACCTGAAGGGGAAAAATATGAGCTTGAATATTATTTGCCTTATTTTAAGGAATATCACTTAGTAAATTGTCCTGTAATGTTGGTGTTCCTGATTAACTCAGGCAGAAGTAATAATGAAACCGGAGTGGGTTGGTTCACCTGGTGTAATTATTTCCTTTGTGTTAAATTTCCTGAATTTCTTGTCGTTTATGTTGTTTGATATTTAGGCATCGTTGAAACCCACAAAGCTTCTGCTACTTTTGCTGTCTAAACTTAGTTCCCTTCTGGTTCCAGTTCTCAGAATCACACAAGAAAAACTGAATAATTTGTATGTGATAAAAGAAAAAGAAAGAAAAAAGCTTACAGTATTTCTCTCCTCCATATAAACCAGAGAATACTAGGCAGGGTTAGAGGTAATGCACTGATTCCTGAGTTCTCTGTCTCTGTCATGAGACACCATGAGACGTGGCACAGGAACTCTGAGCAGAATGAAGCACTTATCATGTAGATCCAAACATCTTATGATGCATCACAAGATGACAGGCTTTTCATGTGACCAGTATACAAGATTTTTCTTCTAACTTCACATATACAGCCTTAATTATAGCACCAAGGGACAGAAGAATTGGCAATTAAGGCTTGCCTTGATTCAGTTTTACAGCGGTGACCTCAAGAAAGTTCAGCTGAATTAAATTCTTATTGATGGCCCCAAGACCTGCTGTGCTAGTTGCAGTGAAAGATCTCAGGGCAGAAGGCTGCAGGTCTGCTGACTTGTTTGGTCAGATCTGCCCCTGCATTGGGTGTGCCTTTTCTGCCCACCAGCTGTGGGTGACTGGCAGCCCTCACACCTCAGCCATGCTGTGTGTAGAAGTTGGAGTTGCTCTGTGCTGTTCTCACCCTGCTTCTGGGAACATGAACCAGGACTGTCTGGGCTGAGATCTTCTACATGTGTGGACACAACTGAGTACGATACAAAGAAATGATCTTAGGAAATGAGAGCTAGGGATAAGCTCTGGTTTTCTCAGTGCAGATGAGTGCAGGATAAATTGTGCTGTGTACATGGTGCTCTGGTTGCAGAAGTTAAGTATGCACAAACATGAGCCGTAGATTGGCAGTAGAGTGTAACCACATGGGAAGAAAGAAAAACACGGGTTGCAGAAATCACATCTGGGCTGGAAGGTAGTGATAAAACCTTCTGTTGAGAGCTATCGAGGCAGAATTTTTGTTCTTAATTTATGCACTAAACAGCAAAAGAAATTCATGTAGGCATAGCTCTGTACTGCTGGGCAATAAACATAATACTTTATCTTAAAGTTGGAATGACTGGGGGGAGTTAGTGAGAAGTGAGTCAGTGTTGTAATGTGTTTGCTTATTACGATACAGAAATGTTGGGAAACGTGGATTGAATGTTTCCCCCTCAAAAACAGAAAAGTTGAGCAATTTTAGAGTAAGAATCCTGAAAGAGCAATGAAGCTTTCCATGGCAGCATGTACAAACAGTGGCTAAGTAGGATATTGTTTCCAATTCTGCAAAAAATAGGAAATTAAAAAAAAAAACAATAATTACAGAATCCTCTGTTACATCACACATTGATACCAACATTTTCTTTGAGGTAACTGATACTTTCTGTGCATCTTCTTAATGTTGTTGTAGATTCTTGTTCATGTACAATACTACCAAGTGTTAGTGCACTAAATATATGTGTTTTTTTTTTTTTAAAGGTATTTTCTATTATTATTATCAACTACTTTTAAGAAACACTTCTTGGCTACATAAATTAAATGTGAAAGATTGGGTTTTCATCTAACCTGAATTGTTGGTGCTTCTGCTGAGCAGAATTAGGTCAACCAGGTTAAGCAGTGGTGCAGGCTGATCTGTTCCTGCAGGTGCTCTCCATTTTGCAGACGAGGCAGATGCTGATCACATTACCAGGTGGAATGCTGCTGGTTTGGCAAGCTGCGGCTGCTGGAACAACTGGAACCAATTGGGAGCCTGAAGAGAAAGAACCCTTGAGGAACAGTGAATAAAAATCAGGGAGACTTACAGCTAGCATGCAGAAATAGGATGCTACTAAAGCATTTGGTTAGTTAATATAGTTATTAGTTAATAGTTAAAATATTAAGAATTCTGAATGCTAATGCAAACAGTGTTCTCAGAAATTCTCCATGAAAAAAACATGACTTTGTCAGTTGCCAGCTCATGAGAGAGGACAGTTGTTGCCTGCTTCTGAGAGGGGTTTGCAGACAGACCTCAGAGAGCCAGTGAAGGAAAAACTTTTTTTTAGAGAGTAGAAGAACACTGAGTAATCAAAACAAACTTTTAAATCCCAGATTTGTCAGGACTGAATGAGTAGTGGTTCCTTATAGGTGTGCTGAGAGATGACGTCTTTTCTGCCTTGAGCGGGATGCAGATACTGGAAGAGTATCTTCCTCGTTGCTGGCTGCAGCTTCAGGGGAAGGAGCTGCTCTGTGCTTCCTGTGCCAAGATGTATGAAGGCTGGAAGACCCTTCCCTTGTTATTCCTTACTCAAGCTGGGATGAACTTTATGCTCTCCCTGCTGTCCAGAGGAAGAGGTTGCCAGCAGTGACTGTAGCCTGCAGATCTGTCTGTGCTCTTCTGGGAATGGGGAGCAAGTTGTTGTCTTCCCTGATGTGAATTACTTGGAATTGGCCTAGCTCCCCCAAAGTGTTCAATGTCCGTATCTGTTTGAGGTGTTTGTAGCCCTGTCTACTGAGAAGTTGAAGAACTGAAGGTTCTTGAGAAGCATCAGGCTATTCTTACTGCCTTTGTTTGTGTGTGTGTGTGTGTGAAAACAAAATATAAAGCTCTTTCATTTAATCTTGGCTTTATTTGGGAGAAACATACGTCTCCTCATCTCCTGCCTGTTTTTATCTATCCTGTTTGAAACTCCGCTTGTTATGGCTGAAAGCAGTAAAATAAAACCACTCAGTTGATTAAAACTGGCAAGTTCTGGGCTGGCAAGTCTTGATTTTGCAAGGTTGGTTTTAATTAGGTTACATTTTTTCCTCTCTCTCTTATTTTATGACGCATCATGTAATAAGATGCATTGTTAGCCTTAAAATAATAGAGCACAGTTTGATTCTCGATCCTTATATGGCAGATGACTATTGTCTGCTTAGATAGTATCTGTGAACAAATGAAACCGAAAAAATCCTAACCACAAGACAAGGGAGTGCTGTGTGAAGACTGGTACATTTTACAGTCAAGATATTTTGATGTGGCATTACACAAACCCGCAAAATAGCTTCTTTTCCATCTTCCTGCCTTTCATTCAAGAAAGTCTCGGTAGGCAGCCATGAATGACATTTCTAGAAGCACAATGTGGCTGCTAGATTCAGAAGATCCTGACTCGGATAGCAGAGTCGGCTCTGTGGGGGAAGTTACCGCTTCTGTTATTTGTTATGACTGACAAGTCAAGTTTAATGGAGAAAATTGGAATAAAAATTGGACTAGCTGCTTTCCCTGCTTTAGGATTCGACATAGTTTTCCAATAGACTCATTCAAGTTTGATACAGAAATAAACAGATCAGTTTTCCTTATCTCATAAGCACCTGTATGTTTTTTGGCTTTTTGCTCATTGTAACGTGGTGCTGCAGTGAAATGTGCTGCAGTGTGGACAGTAAAGGATTGATCTGGAACTTCTAGTCTGTATTCAGCATGTTTTTGCAGAGTATAGTTGTATTTTGGATTGATGGGAGTGCCAGTGGAGCTGCTATTCTCTTTGAAAATGCTGTCAAAGTTGTCCTTTTATTTGATTACACACTCCATCTGCATTGCTCGTCATACATATAGCTTGTGAATCTAGAAACAACAGCAAGGGAGAGAGGGTTAGATAAGCAAAAATGGAGTCTTCAAATATTTGCCTTTTCTTCCATGTATTTGCTGTGTAACAAATATGTGGTCATCTGACATAGGAGGAAATTTCCAAAGTTAAGGAAGGGGAGAAACACTGAAAAGGAACTTACGAGTGATACTTTAAAAGCATGGTTGAAACAAGACCTTACCAAAAAGCCAATGGAAGTTCTGGCATAGCATGGAAATGAGGATGCCATTTGAAAAGTAATTCTTTAAAAGTCAACATGAAAGAGTGCTTTATATCTCTGCAGGAGAAGCTTGCAGAAAGAAATTTTGTGTTTACTCACTGCATCCATCCCACTTGCATATTACACAAACACACCTCTTGGCTTCACTTCAAGTTGAGATTCACTTAAACACTGGTGGTGCTAGCTACATATCACATGTAACAAACAGAAAGCTGTCGTACTGGTGTAAAGCATGATTAGTGGAGTTTTTTACCTCCGGAGAAAGAATACGTGCCTTGCAGCCAAACTACATATAACCTTTCAAACTCTTTAATAGTACTGTGCTTTGAAATACGCTTGCAATGACCATGAGCACTCATAGCCACACTGAAGTAGTATAATGATGGGTTTTTAATGAACAATCTTTTAATGAACAATCATTTACAATCTTTTTTTCTTTATAACAGATTTATCTCAAACTAAATACTCCTCAGATCAAGGATGTTGATTCTTCTGGCTTTCATTATTATATTTCACATAACTTCAGCAGCGCTGTTGTTCATCTCAACTATTGACAATGTAAGTGTCATTTCTTCTTCTTGTCCCTCTAGCACCCAGTTATTGCTTTGCTTTATGTGATCTTATTTTATTCACTGTGATTCAGATAATTTTCCAGATGTATTTTGAGCCTTAGAAGTCTTCCACCAACTTATTATCAGAACAAATGTTTGTATAAGAAAAAAATCGTATTATCCTAAAGTTTGTTTCCAAATAACACTTAAAACTGTGCAACTGAAAATAGATTTGGCCTCTTTTCTTCTCAGAGGAGGATAATTTCTGCTATGGATTAGTTTCTATTTACTTGAAGCAATTTCAGCTCAAAGTTTTAGAATCATGTGGCTTTCTTTTCTGATTTCTTTTAATTACTTTTGTGACAAGAAAAAGATTACTTTCCAGTGTTTACATCTAGCTCTTAATATGAATGACTTATTTCCAAAACAGCTGGCACAATGATTGATACTCTTAACTGCAATGGTTTCTTTCTCTGAGAGGTTCAAATGAGTGCACAGGCTTTTAGGATTTAAAAAAAAAATGTACTGGAAATACTTTACCTCACTCAGTGAAGCGGGTTTGAATCCCACAGTCTTTCCAAACACTGTTCTCTAAGTGAAATGATGTGATATCCACAACTCTTCATTGCAAAACTGAATGAACTGACGTTGCTTTTCAGCCAACTAGTTGATACACTGGAGTAAGTAATAAATTAAAAGCACTAAAACCAAGTTTTATTTTCCTGCTCCTTTGAATATTTAGAAAGCTAGGATGGTGGACAGGCAAATTATTCTTAGCTCAGGTCAGTTACATACAAAGGATTACAGAATCCCAAAACCATGAGCTCTGCTTTGTGTCATTAACTACTTTTAAGCAGTAACAAACTACGCAACCAGCTTCTACTTGGTTTTAGCACTTTCATAGGTTTTATGTTGGCAAGAAAATCTCTCTCAAAGTATTAAAAACCCTTCAAAGCTGAAAAATAATTTATTCCATGCTGACAGCAAGAAAATGAATGGCTTAGTGCGTATTGGGAAAGTAATGCTTTTTCTTAACGCAGTAATCCATTGTTACTCTGACATACAGAGATACCATCATAACACAATGATGTCCTTATTGCTGCCTTTAAAGCTGCCCAGTATTCAGCGAGGTTTCTGGAATGTCTCTTTAAGCAGTTTATGATTCCAGGAGTCATATTTAAAAGTCATATTTTTCCAGAAGCTACTCAAAACTGAGGCCTGGGTAGCTATTGGAGCTGGAGAGGATTTCCTGAGGAAATGCCACTTGTGTGGAGTGGTTGCAGCATTTCCCAGGCTACTGTAAAAAATCTGTTCAGTTACCGTAGTAGTATTTTGCATTAAAAGTTAAAACACTGAAATAGAAATACCATAGTGAGATCTTAATTTATTGCTGTTACTTCCTGTCAGATGCCACATTGCACAAACCACATTTGCACATTGACAGCACAGCTACGTTAGCTGAGATTAATTCATTCAGTGTTGGGAACCAGAAAATTTGTAAACAGGGTTTCTGTTTCTTGGTTTATTACTCTGCTGTTTCCCATGAGTTAAAAAAAGTGCTGTGCCTTAAGGGAATTTACATTCCAAAGGAGGTCTGGATGAACAAATTATAGCTTGTCTGGGTATCTTCTGGAGTTAGCAATCTTTGAATGTCCAAGACTTCTGTCTGAGAAGTAGAAAATTGCTTGTGCTTCAGGGTTGCCATCTTGTCCCTTTCTTACTTCACATGGGTTTAAGATGAAAATGATGAATAAAGAAATATCCTTTATTCCAGAATCGAACAGACAACATGCAGCCTTCGGATTTGTGGTCAGTACATGACTCAGTACAAATTTATCAGAAAAAATGTAGAAAGGTCTTTGGTCTCTTTCTTCTGCTTATTACCTCCCAAGCCTTGATTTCAAGCAGGAGCACTGAAGCTTTTAGTTCTTTACTGAGAAGGCAGAAGTATTTTCCAATTCTTAATGCTGTTGGCTTCCCATCCCATCTCCAAATATGGAATAGTAACATGTTTCTTTCCCTCTCTTTCTTGAGGCCTAGACTGTACAAATGCTTTTAAGCTCATTACATCTGAAATTTAGTTTCAAAGGTTAATAAAATGAACAGATGTTTTGTTTCAGTGGATGTAACTTTACTTTCATTTTTCAGGCCTGGTGGGTAGGAGACAATTTTTCTACAGATGTCTGGAGTACATGTGCCACAAATACTAGCACCTGCACACCTATAACTGTTGAATTCAGAGGTGAGTATCTCTGCATGCATATGTCTCAGTTCCTTTAGCAGGAGATAGGGGAAACCAACATAAACTTTTCAGGGGCAAGAATATACTTATTCAAAAACCTGTATGTTCTAACTACTCATGTCTTCTAAACTTTTCAATACTGGATTTCCATTTTGGAAAAGCAAACTGTTCTTACAGGTTTTCTCATGGGAGAACAGAAAGGACTGTTAGGTATGCTGAAAGCCCAATATGAGGGACTAAACACAAGCAATTAAGAATAAGTGCCAAAGAACATATAAAGTACTGGATCAGGTAGAAGTGGTGAAGAAGTGGCTATGCAGTGATGGAACTCGCCTCTCAGAACTGAACTTTAAAAGAAGAACCTAAATACAATGTTTTACTGGCATGAGGGTAAAAGGGAAAGAAAATGAGAAAACAATCTGAAGTTGTAACATGGATAAATTAATGTACAGTACAACCTAACTTATCCCACTTTACCTATATATATATATATATATATATAAAATTTATATATATATAAAATTTATATATATATAAAATTCTCAAGAGTTACTGTAGCTATTTTTTAATCAAAGCTGCTTTTGTTTTTGCAGAATATCAATCAATTCAGGCTGTTCAGGCCTCCATGATCCTATCTACTATTTTCTGCTGTGTGGCGTTTCTGGTTTTCATTCTTCAACTTTTCCGTCTAAAGCAAGGAGAAAGATTTGTGTTAACCTCTATTATCCAGCTCCTGTCATGTGAGTGACTTTTCAACACTTGTGACTTTAATGATGTTTACATGAAAGTATGAAAGGGAAGGAGAAAAAGGTTTCAGAAAGAATGAGCTGTATGAGAAATGTGTAGGGCTGTGGAGGTCATAGCTTGTCCTGCATATATGATTAAACACGGAACTGCTCAATTCTGTACTGTTTAGGCAGTGGAAACATGGGAAAAATCACAGCTCAGAAGTAAAAATTTGGTAGGGAAAGAATCTAAGATTCTGAGCATCTTGATCAAATTAAGTAACTCTGCAAATGTTGCAGGCAGGTACTTCCTTAAGTTTTGCTAGTCTTTAAAACTATCCAGATGTTAAGAGTCATCGTGTGTTCATTGCAAATTACATGAATATGCAACAGCACTTAAAACTTAGTCCCTGCCAAAAAAAACTTGAGAGCATGTCCTGAAATGCCCCCAGTTTCATTGGCAGATGGAAAATAAGTGTTTGCAAAAAGACACTGCTGGAAGCGGCCATCAGATGAGCGTCAGTGGATGGTTATTATACATGTTGATATTATCTAACATTACTAACCTTTGCTGTATTTTTCTCCTCCAGGTCTGTGCGTTATGATTGCAGCTTCAATTTACACAGATAGGCATGAGGAACTGCACAAGAGCATGGAATATGCCATTGAAGTTTCTAAAGGCCAATATGGCTATTCCTTTGTCTTAGCCTGGATTGCATTTGCCTTTACTCTGATCAGTGGTGTTATGTACCTAGTATTAAGGAAACGTAAATAAATGTTGGCAGCTAGTTATTACTGTCACGACAGTACAAAACCAAATTCCAATAACTATTTTGTATATAATCATTTACATGGTTTCGTAGTAAAGGTATTGTTTCTCTAAAAATGTACTGTGTTCTTGATATGAAACAGAATTTAAAAAAAAAAAAAGAAAAAAACAACAAAAAAACAAACCACAACAAAAACAACCAACAGCAGGTTTAATGGAATGCCTGGCATTCGGTCTGAGCAAGACTGACCCAAGTTTTCTTTTACTTATTTCACCGTCATCACAGGTGAAATGGTGTATTTCCCTTTTCTAGGCATAAACAATTCCTGGCCTCTGTCAGATCACTATTAAAGTCTTTGCAAATTAATTTGGAAGCAATATGCTAAGCATATTCCTGGCCTGGATCTAGTCCTTTGGGATGGGATAAGTACAAGGGAAGTGAAAAATGAGGTCAGGATCATGGTGCAAAAGCAAACAAGTATGAAAGCCTAAAGCTGCACTCAATGTGGCTGTTATAGCAGAGGACGAATGTTCTGCTATTTATAATGTGCAGTAAGTGTCATCAAGCTTTTATTAAAACCACTTGCTTTGCAAAAGTAAACAACTCCTTTTTGTACTCCAGCAAATGATTCTCTTTATCCTTCTTCACTTTTAATTTAAGCCTACAGAGCCTTTGGCAGGAAAAGTTACAAGTAAATTTGATGTTCAGTGCACAACTTGGGACTGGAGCAGTCTGAGCAGAAAGAGATCCTCCACTCAAGTCCTGCAGCCCTTCATTTTTGCATTGTGCAGTACCAAATATAACTTTTTTTTTTTTTTTTTTTTTTTTTTTTTTTTTTTTTTTTTTTTTTTTAAAAACAGCCAAACTCAGTATGTTTATTCCACTGGGCTTTGGTTGGATGTATCATGTTGGCTAATATATGATTTAGAAAGGCTGCTTTTTTTTTCCTGTGTCTGCTCACTAGGAAATTGGCCTTTACAAAATTCATTCTAAGTTCCTATGTGAATTTTACTTGAATAAAAATTTCTGCTAGAGAAACCAGAGTGTAACTATTAATGCATAGGAGTTCCAGGATAGTTTTTCAAAGTTTTTGGTGATTCTTACTTTTCAGTAATTCTGTGAGAGAATTACTGTAATACCAGATTTAAGTGCTCAGCAATATAATACTGGCTTTGGCTGGTGGTGATTTCAGGGTTTGGAGACCTGTGTGGGGAATGAATGAAGTGGCTTCTTCATGTTAGTCACACCTTTGATATTAAAACGTAGATTTGACTTTGTAAAAGCATTAACCATGTATTCATTCCATGATATTCGCTGCAGCTGACCCAATATATAGGCAATAAAAGTAAATGAATTTTAAATGAGATTTTATACTTAATGTAGACCAAAATTACTACTACAAAATAATGTAGCTCTACTAATGTTGATAACTTTCCCTGTTACTCAGCAACTGATAGTCTGACCCTTTGCTGCAGGTAATTCATCCTTGAGTTCTCATGGAACTGTGTAGAAATTGTCTCTGACATGAGTAAAGTAATGGGTCATGCTGTTCCATCTCCATTCCCTGAACATCCTAAAATGCTCTAACGAGTAATACTTTTATTAGGGAGCAAAGAAAGCACAACAGGGGTGTTGAGAAATTAATTAGACAAATAAGCAGAACAGCAAATTAAAATAACAGCAGTTAAAAAAACCCCTCGATAAATCAGTCTGAGCGAAATGCATTCTCACCTTCCCAGTCTTGCATGATGTGGTGTTCTGTTAGTCCTATTTCTCTTAGTGGGAACACTCTGAATTTCAGGCATTACCACCCTACTTTTTAAAAAAGTGTTTCTGCTGTTTGCTGAATACATTTCAGATTCAAAACCTGAATTTTGCTGGCAAGGAGGATTTGTTTTAAATAAACAGATGTAGGTTTAAGGCTGAAAGCAGATAGATAGATAGTTTGTAAGTCAGGTGTTTGGCTAGTTTTATTCAAACGTGAAATATTAAGGGCAAAATTCTAAACCAAATGTGCATTAAAGCTATTTTATATCTAGAAGATAATCTTATAACACTGTAAATTAAGCTGAAATGCCACTGACTTGAAGAGATGCTTCTTCAGTTTCTTGCCTTAATAATACTTAGGTCATTTATAGAGCAAATATTTAAGATAAAGATGTATATATACATGAACTCCGCTTACTTCTATGGTAAAAGCTCTGCCACTTTAGTTAGAAGTGAAAAGCACACACACTTCAATGTACAAACAGCAGCATGCACATGGTGCCACACAGAGAACCTATGTCAGTGTTGGAAGTACCAAGAAAATAAATGCCAAAATTTTGAAAGAGAGTTTTAATGGGACAAACATATTTTGGAATATTCTTTTTACCTGATGTGCCTTTAAAATATACCATTTTCTATGCTCTATATATTCTGAAACTGTACATGAAAATAAAACAAATTCTTGTATTGTATTAGCAAGATCAATGCATTCAGCAGTCTGACCTTGTGTTTAAGCCTGGGGTACATTTATACAATGTGGGATGAGAAATAGTTGAGTGTTTGTGTGAACAGGTGAAATCAAATTCTTCCTGCCTGTGCTGGAGCCACACACTGGTTATTTTTGTCATTTGTTGAAGAGATTTCAGGGTAAGTAGAGAGAACATCAGTGTACTAATGTGGAAGTGCACAGTCCTGTTAGAATAGCTACCATGTACTGCAGGACCCATGTGTGCTGTGATAAGAGTTACTAGTAAGGTCTCTCTTTCTCATTGACAGAAACAGCTGTGTGTTTGAGATTATTTTGAATGCCTTGAGAAATGTTAGAAACAAGTCAGTCAGCAGCTTCTGTGTCTTCTCCAGCCTAAGCTTCATGTGTGCAGTAGGATGACAGAAGTACAGGTGGGTTTGTACAGATTGCTCTAAAGTGAGAAGTAATTAAGGATAATAACGTGTGATGAACAGCAAATCAAGCCCTTATTTTGCCTGTTGTCCTCCTACATTGTACATACCTGTTCCTGATGTTTTCATGGAGCAGGCACAAATGTTAACTGTGTAGGGGAGCACAATTGGTTCAATTTCTGTAAGGGTCTGTGACAGTGCAGCACCCTTTGGATTTTGCACATGGAGCTCTTTCAGTTTCAGACTTCTGAGGAGGAGAAGGAGGGGTCATTGCCAGTGGTGAAGATGTGGATCATGCTTGGAAATCCATGCACCAAGACAAGAGCAGTTATTTGAACAAGGTTAGCAAGCCAAATGCACAACTTCTAGTTCATGCAAACCTTCCTTCATATAAATACAGAAACTTCTGAACTGCTACTGTCTGTATAGTTTGCAAGCTACCAGAATTGTCCCAGATTATCTCTTATTTATGTATTAACATTCAGCATTTTGCTGATCCCTGTTTTCTATCTTTAGCCTTTTGCCTAGACTAGAAAATACTCCTTGCAAACTCGTAATAACAAAGTAGAAAATGTTGTGTGCAATTGAAGGGAGCGTGTTATGTCAGAGGGACGTTGATTTACTTTGGATCAATACCAAACTAATGGAATTTGTAGACTTCTATGTTCTTTTTCCTTAATTCAGCTTCAAAACTCACCAACCCGTGCATGTACTCAGCCACTTACATTTAAAACAGGCATACACTACGCAGCTGCAGGTGCTGCCACAAAATTTGATGACTACGAAAGGCAGTTATATTGCTGTCATAAATGTCAAAAAACTTCATTCAAACCAGATGCACGCACATAAATACAAGGGAAAAGCCAGAAATACAGTGCATGGGTGCACTGCTTCAGGGATTCAATTTCTTAACATATTATCAGCAATATACAGCTGCTATATTCTCTTTTCCTTGATATTTTTGCATTATCACTCTAGATAGTTTCATTTACTTTTTAGTAAAATTCTTCGGGCAGAGAAATTCTTTAAGCATCTGTGTTGGGGAATTACAGTTTTGGAACCTACAAGTTGGTGGGATTTAAAAATTGCAATCCTTTTAGGAACCGATGTCTTAAAACATTTTTAGTCGTGAAAGATTTGGAGGAAGAGAAAGGCAACAGGATGAGTAAGGAAGAGAAAAAGGTGAATGGAGCTGTTATGTGTTTGCCTGCCCGTGGTACCCACAGCATCATTCCCTTCCTGCTGGCCGTGCTGCACTATTCGCGTTCCGACAGAGCCTCCTCGTGGCGAAACACCGCTGCGCACCCATTTCAAAACGCCTCTAAAAAGTCCGACTTTCCGTAAGTTCTGAAACATTCAGTTAGGTATAAAACCGCAGGGACTGGGGATCCTCCCCTCTCTGTTCAACCACTCTTTATTCCAATGATGGAGGACATTTGTGAAGATGCAGTCTTCTCTCTCATTGGGTTTACTGGCAAACTTGCAGTTAGAAATACAGAGGAGCTGGGGGTTTATTTTAATTTTTCTCTGAAAGGTTTATAACATAAAGGATTTTCATTAATCAAAATGATTTATTAGGTTTCTAGTTTCTCTAGTTGCTGCATCATTGCTCAGACAACAGACTCAAATTGAATTCTCATTTCCCAGGGAATGTATTTTGAGCATAAAATATCATGTATTTTTTCTTAGTGACTGTTAAGCAAAACTTTTACGTACTGAGAAACCTACATGATTTCATCTTGGCTATTCCTCTGTGAGAAATAACCACAAAACAAAAATAACAGCACAGACTGACACTGCTTCTCCTCTATTAGATGTAACAGGCCTAGAGATTCTTAGACAGACCTGGATGAACACATTACTGGTGGAATGGATAAGCAAATGAGTAGAGAACTGCATATATTTGGAGTGGACTGACATCTCTCAGGTAATATTAGAAAAAATTATCAGGCTGTCTGGATTTTAGCTGAAAATAAATCCAGTCCTTACCCCACATTTCCTCTATTCCTGTAACCCCTTTTTCCATCTTCAAGTGTTCGAATTTAGACACTTTAAAATGAATCAACCACTTAAACAGGCTCTTACTTTCAAGGGCTGCTTCTTATTGCATTCTATACCAAGCAGTTAATACTGTGGTCTTAAGCCTTGTCTGGCTCACATGCAAATATGTTCCTATGCACCAAAGTAATCCAGACCCGCTTGATTTTTCTCAGTGTGTGACTCTTGTTAGAAGCAAATCTGTTTATGAAAAACTTGCTCAGCAGCTATCCTTCTATATGGCTAACATTGCTGGAAATGTGTGAATAAAGTGAGAAAACGTCCTCTCAGTGAAATTTAAACCAATGCAACATCATCGTTCCTAATGTGATTTACAGCTTTTCTCTATGGGAAGCAGGGAGGCTGGCTTTATTAGCAATGATCACTGCAACAGTGTATCAACAAAAGTGTACCAGGGATGTTATACTGGACTGTATTTGTGTTGGTCCTGAAGCTTGATAAGCTTGTGCAGTCACTGATTACAGGGAATACATTATTCGAGTGGCTGCTTTAAATATTTTAAAGAATGAAACAGATGCTTTATAAGGACCTGTTAGTAACAGTTGAATGGGCTTCTCACCTTACTCTGCTGTATGGTCATTTCCCATGCTCTATCCTATAGAGAGAGGCATATGCACTCTTGCCTCCTCAGTGTACTCCTTTACCCAGGCTTTGGCTCCTGTCTGCATTAGCAATTAAGGTCAGAGCAGCAGTGCAGTTTTGAATGGAGTCCCCTGATTACTTCCATTTAGTTTCTGCTGGTTCAGTTCTTAATGCAGTTCCTGCATGCATAAATTAGATTCCTCTCAAAGGAAAGGAAACCAGAAGCTTTGCTCCAAATGGTTTTTAGAGCCTGGTAAGACCATTAGGTTCTGAATCTGCTCAGAGAAGCTCTGCAGAAGAGATAGGAATAGCTGGAACTCTTCTCTGGGGCTATCATAGCCCTATCCACTTTGTGTTTCTTTGGTTTGTAATATTTTAGCATGATTCTCCATCTTCTAGAGGAGAGGTAGAAAAAATATCATTTAACAGGATTAGAATATCTCGTTGGCTTCTCCTCTCATTTACAGATTCCATACCGTATCTTTTCATGTGGCAGAACACATGCTGAGTTTCAAAATCACATTAATTGCTTACCACCTCCAATGAGAAGCAGGGCACCAAGCACATAAGCCAAATCCACCACACTGTATTTTGTACATTTGATTTTATTCATAAATTGAGTTCAGCACAATTTTTTCCTGAAGCCACGGTTAGTCAGGCTAATAGCTGGAGGTAAGTTGTGATGTGTGGTGAAGAAAAAATGGGGATTCCACTCTGGACTCCATTGGGTGGTGCAATTGCTGCATAGGCTGGATACAAGATCTACCTTGAAAGGCCGGGAGCAGGGAGTAACTGGAGTCTTTCTCTAAGTATAGTGAAAAACAGCTAGAAAGCAGAGCCACTCTGCAGCAAGTAAATGAAATGTAAAAATGAAAGAGGGGTCACTATTTCTGAAACAATATTTTGGTCAGGAAATAACAGTCAAGAACGAAGTGGCAGAATTGCCCACAGATTGAAGTATCATGACGTACTCAGTCTTAGTACTGAAGACAGCATTTGGCATCCTGAAAGAAACAGAATAGCTCAAACGAACCTTTACATGTAGTGTCTGTATGAAGAATCTATACGGCTGCTAGAATATGTATGGCGGTGAAATGGGGATCCTTGAAGGCTGTGAATCTATCCAAACTGTAAAAATCTATTCTGTAGATAAAAAGTTGGCAGATAAAAGAAAAATATGAAGATTTAATAATATAATCTTGTTCTAAAATAAGGAGACATTTGACGTATTAGTAAAAAGAAATTATCCAGATGTTTTCCTTAACTGTAACAAATCGTGCTAACAGCCAAGTCCATTTCAGAGCAGTGTGAATCTTTGATAAGACAATGCCTTTAATTTTCTTTCCTCACTTCTTGGGGAGAAGAGGAGGAAGAAAAACATAAACTTTAGATGGAAAGTAGAAAAGTGGAGATGGGTTCATACAGAACCCAATACAGATCTTCACAGAGCACTTTTGCCTATCAAGCATCTCACTTAGAATTACAGCTGCTAGTTTTTATCTATCAGTGAGTGTCACAGTAAGTCAGGAGAAAAGAAATGAAAGAAGCTGAGGTGGTGGCAATATGGTAAGTAATGTAACAGATTTTGTTATGCACCAACTCCAGTTTTCAGTTTAAGTCTTAACGTGAATCTGGAATAGCAATAATAGATCTACAATAGATCTAAGGGGGACCCAGGTTGAAAAGCATGTTGATTAGTCAGATAGAAAGTCAATTTCTTATTTATTTAATTAGAAATGAAATGCCATACGTAGATTTGTAGGCTGCAGATGTTTATTTCAGAACTTCAGAAAACTCACTGCCTGCGAAAGTTAATGATCACACGAAGTGACTTTCCTTGAAATCATGCTGGGTAGCATTAATTATGCTTTTTTAGTTTGTTTCTCTGTTTATTTATTGCTTTCCACAATTCCACTGCCTTCAACATCATTTCCAGTCAAAACCTTGCTGACTGATTTAGCATAATAGGAGGAATTTGTCAATCACTTTTATCCGTAGGGAAAATACTCTCCAAACTCCCAGGTTTGAAAATTCCAATATTCACACATTGCTCGTGTGTATATACAGAAGGAAACAAGTTAGGACAATTTAATACAACTTGTAACTATTCATCCTAGTTTACACTTAAATGTAAGGGTAAGCTTGTCAAATGTCACACACAATTTATGTCATCCTTAAAGGCTAACATGTTCTTATGCAGACAGAAACATCACTGTGACATCTGAAATCAAATTAATTGGCCACGTTCTCCTGAACAATCCTTTATACTGGTTTCCTGCATTAAAACACACCGCTGTCAGACTTTCATTCATCTGTGCTTATTAGAGACTACTATTTGGCATTTTTCTTTGAAAGGTCTGAGCTGAAAGACTTGTGTATCATTTAGAAAGCACAATGTAGCTTGCCCTTAATACCATAAGTTAGGTAACGTGAAACATCAAGCCTAAGCACAGTGTAAGTGCGTATTGAGATCATCTGTGCAATTATTGCATATGCATGTCGTCTGACAGAATCTGACTCATTCAAGTCTTTATTTTCTAATCACTCTAAGCTACTAAATAAGTAGCTGTACATGTCATTACACAGCAGCTTAAACTAATTCAAGTCAGCACCGCTTCAGTCCTACCTTTCCCCTTCTTTCCATATGACGCAGTCTCACATTCTCTTTGTGGGACATCTGTGTAATCCATGTAGAGCTAAGTCAGAGAGCTGACTAACAGGATGCAGACTGTGTTTTTTTTTTTTCCCACCAAAAAATACACTGTTGGGTCAGCATGGTGCCAGCACCTATATGATGGCAGACTGTTAATATGGGCTGTGTAATGCTGGCTTATGTTATTACAGCTGTTTGGAAATGCATGAATGGCTGAGCTGATTTAATAACTTGCTGTTACTGGAAGAAAAGGAGTAGCGATAGTTCTCCTGATCCTCGGCCAGACAAAATCTGCCCCTTTCTCTGTTTGCTTTATTTAATTTAAGCTTGTGCAGTTTAGTAGCTAATACATTTTTGGCATCTGAAGACTGGGCCTTGCCTGATGGAGAAAAGTCTATTTATGATTCTAGAATAATTAATTTGGCACCATACTGTGAACCCAAATGGGTCCAGAAGTGTTTTCTACTGAGCTATCCCACATTGGTGTCCCATTGTTCATATATTGTACTCTGCATGCTTTCCATTTGCTGAGCCATTCATCTTAGAATTTGAAGGGTATGGAGATGCCAGTCTATCTTGCCTCATGTAGACTTCATTAGCAAAGTGGGATCATATCTCATAGAGTATGTTATGCTTAGTAACTCTTGTGTACTTTCCATGCTCCTGTTAGTAATAACAAGGAAGTTTTCACAATGTAGATTTTAAGTGTAAAACTTCTGGGGATATGCCAAGTAAGGAGACAGGATAGTGCAAAATCCAGTAATGATTCAGGTCCCTTAAGTGATCATTTTTGGCCCTGTGATGATTATAGTGTTATGCAGTGTGGTAAGTATGGTGAACCTATTTGATTTCCTGCACCAGCTGATTTTTTTTTTCCTTTCATACAGCTGGTGATCTTGTTTTAAGGAGAATTCTTTGAAAAATCTTCAGTCTTAGAACTAGACAACAATATATTTTAACTTAAACTGCACTGCCGAGCTACATGAGCTCTGCTAGGAAACTGAAAGGAATACTGTTCATTGATCAGAATTTATGTTCTTCATTACTGAGCATAGTGAAATACTGCAGTATGGTAAGGGTGTTACTTAACGCTGTGAAACTGATAATTACCACTGCGCAGTACAATTCAGTTCAATGTTAGTGCTTTCTGCATCCAGTATTTGGAATTCGATCTCCTGGAAGAGAAAGAAAATGCAAGGGTTAGAATGTATACATTTGTAAAGAAGACTTTAGGAATGTTAGGAAAATGCTGGTTTTAGGACAGCACTGGAGTCTGCCTCAGGTATTCATTTCAACCCATTCAAATTAGGATGCTATTATATGAGGTAGTTGCCAAATTATGTCTGTTGAACTATACAGACTGAAATAGCATTAAGGCTTTCAAAACTGCTTGAACAGTAAGTTTAAGAAAAGAAAGAATGTGAAGTCACTGAAGTTACTATTTAGCAATGTCTTTAATTTCTTGAAATATGGTATAATGTATCTCAGACCTGTAAGTGGGAGAAACCAACTTGTGTTAACAATTGGTTATTTTAAATAGTGTGAAAAAAATCCACCTACTGCATGAGTTAGCATCTGAATTGGTATTCAGAGCTAAGAATTGGTGGTGCAGGATCCTTTTAGGGGTATTATTAGGAGAGTCCCTGGAAAATGCTGGTTTTAAGAAGTCTATTTCACCTGTGTACTAAGAGATATGTATTCCTATTCATTGGTATATTTTTAGAGATTATGGGGTGAAAAGAGACAGACCATTGGTAGTCAGTGTGGAGGGCAGAAAGTGGCTGAGCACAGCTGTAAGCAACAACAGCAGTGAAAAAATACACGTAGCAGAAACTGGAAGTGGAGAATTGCAAAAGGTTAACAGATTTTGATAGAGGAAGATGAGTAGATTATAGACAAATAAAGTGCAAAATGGAACAAGCAAACCGTATCCAGGACAAACTTCAATGCAGATGAGTCAGAACAAGCTGACACACCATAGTATGCCATAGCTGCAATATCAAAGGCAAGATGAAATTCCCATCTTTGCCTTATTTTAGGCAGTCAGGCTGTCTTTAAAGAGAAACAAGTAAACCTGTAATGAGGAAAATGCAGATCTTAGAACAACTGCTCTGATTCAGTTGCTGTCAAGGCCCTGAGGGCACTAATAGGTCTTAATTGCCCTGATCAGCCTTTGCTGGAGCCTCCAACCACTGGGCCCCATTTAATCTCAGCCCCTGCTGTGTTGGTTGGGCTGTCTTCCTGTGTGGCAATGTCTAGGCCTTGTTGTGCTGTTATTTGGGGGGGGGCCTGCTAACCTATAACAAAAATTAGGGCCAGACTAATAAGCTGTATTTCTTCGCCAACTGATCTTATTAGTATTCTTCTGGGATTGATGTCCCAGGCCCAGAGCCTTGAGCACAGGTTGGCTTTCCTTATCTATAAAGGAATTAAGTAATTTGTGGACTTGTAGAAGCAGGGGAGCTGGGAGCTTTTGGCAGTGATGATTTTAGCTGCATCCTCAATCGTCAGTGTCCCTATGTGATTTTGCTGTTGCAGAGGATATCTGCCTACCTTGCTTCTGGTGATTGTTGGTTTTCCTAATTAAAAATAAAACAACAATGTTATGGTGTTGCTTTGAATGAGAATTCAAAGGTGTGGAGCCTGAAGGCTTCAAAGTCAAGGAGCTAAACTGTATTTTTATCTTCAAAGTACAGATTTTATTGTTTCTGCTCTGGAAAAGCATATGAGCTGAGAGCTCCTGCACTGTGCGGTGGTGAGATGATGTGCTGCTGATCAGCAGGTGGGCAGCACAGTGCCTTGGTGCAATGAAGTTTAACAGACATTTAACAAATCTATCATACATAGTTTAGTAAATGAAACATGCAGTTGCAGACAGTGAAGATGGCTTCCTTCCCCTTAGTATAGGGCAGCATTGAGCATTCTCGTGCTTTACATAAATAACACAGTTGTCTGGAGCAAAGGTTTGTGTGCTTCTGTAATATACAGCATATAACATTGACGTGGCACTTCTTCTGTTAAAATAATTCAGCCTGTCCTAAAAACAGTTTTAATGATGGGGGGAAGAGGGTAGAACCCTTGTTCCAAAGTTCCTCAGCATGTTTGGCAGCTCCTGTATTGTGAGACAGCACCATGCAGTCCGTCATTCATGTTGGGGCTGCATTTCCATTTGTTTGCTGTGTTTTTTCCATAAAGGGTGAACTTTGCTGTTAATCCTACTCATGAGAAATTAAAGCTGATCACCTCCTCATCTTTGTTTTGGATCCTTTGTTGTCTCTCCTCTTGTCTTACTGGTCTCTAAAATGAGAGTTGAACTTGTTCTTCTTGAATGTTTGGAAGACCATACTGTGCACAGGATGATCTGTGATGCATGTGAAGCTTCAGCTTTGGGACATACGTGTAAAAAGGCATTTACCAGCACATACAGTTTCTAGCATTTCAGTTCTAAGTTCTCCAAATGTTTTCCTATGTTGCTCTCTATAAATCCATGATTGCTTTATTTTAACTTGCACTTTCTTTATTGCAATACATGATCACTGCATGGTTGTGTGTATTCTGCTTTTGAGTCATGTCTGTATAGCTGTGGAGCTGCTGAAAGCCAAGCTGTTCTTGTGTCTGTGTTGTACTGGCCTACCGTGCGTGCTCTCTGCATATCTTAAAGCAGGTGTGCCCAACCCATGGCTTGCAGGCCTCAGAATCTCTGAGCCTCTTGAACAAAGATGATGTGTGGAAAAATGCAGTGCCTGTAAAAGGGGAACCTTATTATCTCTGCCAGCGTGTGAAAAAAAAACAAGCTGAAAATTTTGAGTGATACGTTATGCAGCTGTTGGCTGCTGGTGATATTTGTATAGCCTAAAGTAAATATTAAAATGTTGCTTATCATTCTTGTATTTCATTTCTGTACTTGGTAGTATGAATGTTCATGTCAGCACAAACTCATATGTATGCTAATCACTTAACTATTATATCTCAAACAGCAGGAACACCTACTCAAAGGCAGAAGACAGAACAATTTGCTAGGCATTTATGCAAAAGCCCTGTCTATTAGTTTAAGGATGATGTTTCTAGCCATCTAGTTTTCAGGTATTAGCAAATAACTGGTTCTCAGAGAACTTTTTAGGAGGGTAAGAAAATCAAGAAACAGTTGAGTCTCTGAAATCAAAACTTTAAAGGGTAATGGTTGGTTAAGTAAAGGAGGTTTCATTTTTTTTAGCTGGTGTCTTCACTGCACAGTTGGTGTCAGATTTTCTATCATTTAGAGATAAGCGCTAAAAGTCAGTCTAATTTTGTTGATTACAAGTTGGTTTTCTTATTCTTAAGCAATAAAAATATACCTTCTTATAACTTATTTCAACCAATTTTAGATACCTTCAAATGAAGCTTCAAAATTAAAGCATTTCTTTTCAGCAGTGCAGTGTTTTCTAAGTTGTCTGGTTTTATTTGTTTGCCTGACTAGAAACCTGAGCAGGTGATCATATACTGCATGTATTCATTTATATTGGATGCATATTCTTTGTTCCCTTTGACCAATAATCTTCAGCTGCATGCAAATTTGGGAGCTAGTGAAACTAGGAACAACAATCAACTATATTCATGAGTTCAGTGTAGCTGGGACCTCTCCCACCTTCCTGTTCAAGATCTTGCTGTCATCCTATGCTTGAATTACTCTGCATGATGTTGTTAATTTAGACTCATACATATTTTATGCTGAATAACTACTTACTACTTTATATTAATCACAAATATCTCATAGTTACTGCAACAATAGGCCGTACACCACACAGCTGCGTGAAGAAAGCTAAAACTGAAAGAAAATGAATAGCCACATCCTGTTCGTTATACAGATAGGTAGGGAGGGAGGTGTTCCTTCAGGAGGTAGGATATGTGGGCTACATCCTCACTGATCCTGCCTGCTGGTTGAATGCTCTGCTGAAGTGATGTTCACCATGTGTCTGATTGTGGTTGAAAAGCAAGCATCTAGAAATAGAGAGGTTGTTAATACATATGTCCATAATAGGAAAATAAAACAAATTCGGTATTGATTCTGCCAAGATGGTTACGTTCTCGAATGTGAGATATAGAAGATGGTAAAAGTATATTTTCCCTCTAATTCTGCTGGGAAGCAACAGTTCACAAATGATTTTTGCAACCTTTTTTTCATCCTTTGATTTACTTGACCTTTCTGTTCTGATTTCTCCTTACTGCTCCATGACTTTGGACTTTCTGGAAAGCAACTTGTGATTCTTCAGTGTTTTCATTCTTCAGGAGCCTGTTTGGAGATGCACTAACAAGGGTCTCTATTTTACAAAAATCCTGAGTATTTTCTTTTTCTTATCTCGTTACAAATGCTAATCAGTTCTGATGGTCTTGGCTGAGCTTCTGATACAAAGTTAATTATGCCTTGTTAATACACTGAGAGAGGCAAACAATGCTTTAATCTTTATAGAAGAAATGCAGATACTGTCTGAAAAACTACTAGTAAGGCAGTTTTCCAAAGCTGTTCAATACCACAGCTTGGTGTTGGTAATGGGCTATTATAATAAAAGATAAACTTCTTTATAGGATTTAAAGCTGTAATTAGTAAATGTGCAGCTGAGGATTGGGTCAGCTAAATTAGTAAAGTGGGTATTAAAATTCCTGTTGTGCTTATGGGTCAGTGAGAAACTGACTGACTGCCAATCTCTTTGACTCATCTTAATGCCTCAATTAGCATAAAGCAGTTCATTTATAGATTAACTTGCCGCTCAAAGATTTGAGGCTAAGGATGAGATGACTGATGGGAGATTAGAGTGTAGTTTTGTGGTGTAAATGAGAGGTTGCCATTTATCAGGAATAACAAGTTCATCCTTCCATAATTCTAGAATGAAACTGTGGTGTAAAGTCAGTCTCCAATTTGTTTATAAGCCCCCTTAAGTACTGGAAGGCTGCAGTACGGTCTCCCCCAGATCCTTCTCTTCTCTGGGCTGAACAGCCCTGCCTTTCTTTGTGGTAGAGATGCTCCAGCCTTCTGATCGTCTTCACAGCCTCTTATAGACCCACTCTTGAGCTCAGGACCTCAGACCTGGCTGCAGTGTTCCTGGTGGGGCCTCATGAGAGAAGAGCAAAGGGGAGAAAGTCACCTCCTTCAACCTCCTGGCCATTCTTCTTTTGATGAAGCCCAAGATACAGTTGGCCCTCCAGGCTGCAAGGTCTTGAGGGTATGTTAGATGGGATGGGTTGTTGTAATGCACTTTAGAGTACGAGAGCCGTGGAAGTACTTTGGTTTTTATCAGTGAAGTTCCCTCAGCAGTTTTCTCCCATCCACTTTATTTTCTGGGCAGAGGAGTTCAAAGCATGTGAACATATTCCATATGAGCCGTTAAAAGCATTGAGGGTTCAACTTTTGGCCATTTTTTTCCTGTTGCTATATCGTATGGCTGAGTTCTGATTTTGCTGTGAAGGTGTAAATGTGACTGACAGTGGTTGTGGAGTTGGACATTTGGGTGAAGCGTTTTTGAGCTGAAATACGCATTAAGACTTTAATGTTTCATAGCTTGTGATGGCTTTTTAAGGATTCTGTACACTGGGTTCCTGAACTTGCTGTAGTGTCACGTGGATGCTGCTGAGGCTTTCCAATTCTGGCTTCACTCTGCAGCATTAACTGTTGGAAACTCACTATAAGCATCTGTTTTCTAGGCATTTCTCCACTTCTTTTTTAAAAAAACACTGTAAAGTACCAGGAAAATGTAACCTACCCAAGCAAAGGAAAATGAATCCCTCAAATCCGTGCAGTGCGCTTTTTTATCCAGGTAAGACAGTTTTTATGGTATTTATGAGACTCCAAGGGGTTCTTTGAAATTCAGGGTTTGTGAGTGCTTGAGCAAGAGGAAGGGATTTTCAGGGGGATGTTAATTTTGACCACATAGTGATAACAGATGAGTTTTGGAACAGTTAAGATATGTTAAAAGATAGATGATGTCCTCTTTCATGCTTATGTAAAGTATCTGATTAACTGATATGCAGAAATCTTTTGTGTTTATATCTTGTTTAAATCTCATCTCATAAATGCTTTAGATGAGGCACTCATTTTTGATGTGCTGCTTAAAGGTCACTGGGTACAGCCTTTGGAATAATGTCAATTTATAATTAATACTACAAGTTCAAAGTTTCTAAGCTGTAACTTAGGATGAAATAGAATGAAACATATGAAATAAAAGTAATACACATTAGGATGAGGCAAATTACTAAATTTAGCTTAGCTTTCTAATTTGAGAGCTTAGCCATAAATATGAATTATTACCTAATTTAATTAATTGTGTGGGCATATAATCATGTTCTCTTGCATGTCAAAATTTCTTAACCAGCTATGAGTCCAACTTTTGTTAATGCAGCAGTGAAAATCTTCAGTCTTCCCTTTATTGGGGTAGATGAAGGTCAAAATTATGAACTGAAACATGGCCAAACCTTTCCCCTGGCAAAAAATAAAAGTGAAAAAAATGTCCTGAGACAGGTGAGGTATGAGCTGAAAAATTCATACAACCCTACCTAGGAGATGTATATATATTTTTTTCTTAAAGGGCTTATAGAAATATCAGTGTCACATTTCAGTTGCTACCTCTTCAGGTGGAACTGATATTGTGAGGATGCTTTGATTTGAAATGTTGAGTTCTTGCACCTTGAGTAGTTCACAATAGAAAATACAAGTGCTCTTTTAAGTACAGTTCCTAATATATCGTTGTCTGGATAGAGGTGAGATGTTTGCTCAGGTGGCTCTTGCTTTTGTAAGTTATGGCAGGCCAGCTTGACTGTGGAAGCTCTACATTCATTACTATTACTCTTTCAGTGATTTTTTGGTGTGTGTTGGTACCTCTCCATACAGGCAGCTGTATGAAAGTGAGAGCAGAGTGCTGGCAAGGAAGCAAAATCCTTCTGCAGTGCAAATTCATTTGCTTTGCTTTATTACCTGCGCTGCCAATAAAATAGAGAAACTGCCCATTAGTAGCGGTTTACTTCATGGGTCCCTAACATCTCAAGGAAACAGCGTAAATTCAACCGGAGCACAGTTTGTGATATGAATCATGTACAACTGCAGAGCTCTGCACCATCGTTCATTAAAGGCTATTATCCATCTTTCATTTGTAAATATTACTTCAGCTATGACTGAGAGGACAGGTTGTTGAAGACAGATTGGAAATTACCTTCTGAATGAAAATAGAAAAGCTAAAGAAACCATTAAAAATTACCTACTACACAGCTGAAAAATAAATATTTGAAATCACTTCAGTAGCAATGAGTAATTGTTAATTAAAATGTCTCACTGTGTATGTGTTTCACAACTACTTTAGTCATAAATAAACCTCTTCTAGTGCTGTTGAGTCAGTATTTGATAGGGAACATCTAAACAATCATGGTTATCTGAACTGGCTTCTAGCAGTGAACTCTGTTCTGCAGATCTGAAGATTTAACTTCTCAATATGTGAAGAACTAAGATCAAGGGTTGTTTTTGTTTTGTTTTGTTTTGTTGTAATAGAGCTGTTTATTTTTATGCTTCTTGTAGGAAACTGTTGAAGGTAAAATCCTCTATTCTTTGTTCAAAAAATTAAGAAGAAAATCAAACTTGTGTTTTTTGCAATACAAGTATTACTATTGATCATGAAGCAGGATTAAGCCAGAATCCTCGCTTGTTGAAGGACATTAAGATGTGGCTGAGTTTATTGGTCTAACACCACTTTTGGTTGTGTGAATTAATATGTGCTGCCTATTTTTAAAGTTAGCCATAAAGGGGTTTAGTTGTGTGTCCTTTTATTTTGCATAGGGTTGGGCTGGTAGCCCAAGCCATCACAGTAATGATTTTGGTTCTAGGATTGCAACATATTTGTTTCAAAGCAGCTTCTGATGCTTCTATTTAATGATCATAAAAAAGCTTCTTTTTAATGATCATAATTTTCATAAAGGCATGAGTGAGTTGGAACAGAATGAATGATGGAGTCTTGATGACTCCTGAAAGCAGGTTGCATTACCAGCTTGCTTGTGTCCACAACAGAAGGCCACAGTTGCCTTTGGCAGGTCCACTTGAAATTATCCATCTTCTATTCTAGAGGAACTCTCCTGTGGGGTGGGAGTGAAGTGAGCTGGCTAAAGCCACTCCAGTACTTTGCAGTACGATGCTTTTTTTTTTCTTAAAGAGATATAAAAAACAAACCAATTATGTTCTAGTTGGAGAAACTTGTGCATATTTGAAGTGTAGGTAGCAATTTAGTAGTGGTTGTAGTGCAAATGTCAGAGCGAGAGTCTGTAAAATAAAACAAAATATTTTTTGGTGTTTGTTTAATTTGGAGATGAGTAGCTTTCAGTGAAGTGAATGGATGGCACCTGCTGTGTGCCCATTATGCTGAGGCTTCAGTGGCAGAATGTGCATTGTCTTGGCAAGGAAAAAATTTTGTACTTTTCCACATTTTATCCTAGTTAAGAGGCTGAAAAGTAGAAGTGAATTGAGGCATTTGTACTGCATTACCAGGAAGGTGTTCCTTAAGGTTCTTCTAAGAACAGGAGAAATGTGATGGAAATGGACTGTTAATGGTCAGCCACCAGTCTTTATTTTAATCCGTTAAGTACTGGAATTCTGTGGGAACCAACTTTTTTTTTTCATCACTTGAAGATGGACAAATTATTAAATGAATTTTTGTTTCTGTGATTTTGTAAACCCTGGAAATGAGTCATGTGGGGTTTTGAAAACAGAACAGGCTCCTGTAGTAGACATCACTCTTGCTGAGCGTAGGGACTTCTATCTGGCTCCTGGGGAATCTTCTGTTGTACTGCTTGAGGTGAATTAGGTGTATACTTAAATGTAAAAAGATCTAATGGGAAGGGTCTTCAAGGTGCAAAGTTGATTCCCTACATACACTGGCACAAGCAGTCATTCTGTGGGCACGGGCATGGTGTCTGGAGGCCAGGCTAGGTGGGACCCTGAGAAACCTGGGCTATCACGAGTGGCACCACTGCCCATGGCAGAGGGATTGGAACTGGCTGATCTTTAAGATATCTTCCAACCCAGGCCATTCTATGAACTCTGTTCACTAGAGGTATCCTCTGAGCGCTGGCATTCCACCATTGCTGTGGAACTGATCAGAAAGGGCAGCTTTACACCCTGACGTGGATTTGATCTGATTCTGGCATTCCTGCTTCCTGCCAGCTTAACCGGCTCTGCAGTCAGACCCTCTTGCCCTCCATACCAGGTCACTCCTTGGTCCCTTCTCTGGTCTCAAATGCAAGACTGCAGTATTTTGTAGAACTGGCTACTGGAGGATTTATCTCACTTTTCCAGTATGAAATGGTTTCTGTGTTTGCTTGTTGTCCCATTTTGGTTTCAGACTCCTAGCTGAATTTTCAAGACCCACTTTTCAATACTTCTCCTCAACAGTTCATTAATCTAAGCTTGTGTCCCAGAACTGCTGCTGTCACTGAGAATACGTAAGCTCTGAATTCTAGCTTGGAAATATCCAGTTTCTTAAGATTTAGGTCAGAAGCTGATGCAAGCATAATAATTTATAATAATGAAACTAGGGCAAAACAAAACAAAAATAAAACAACAATAAATGAGGCTTTTCAAGTATGGAGAGAGGAATAATCCACTACATGCAGATAGCAAGCATATCATGAGTTGAGACAACAAATTACTGCCCTGTACCAAATTACAGACCCACTCAAGCAGTTTTCTTTAGTAACCATTGTTCAGTTCCTTCTTGTTAGTCTTTCCTTTTCTGCTTGTGTAGAATGGTGGCATCTATGAATATTACTGTAGCTTGCAAGGAACAAAAATGGACTTAGAAAGGAGAAAGCTATTTGTCTCAGTGCACAATGATCAACAGTATAAACTGAAAATCTGCTCATAAAGAGATTAATTTCCTGTGATTATGCATTAATTAGTTAACTATCTTTAAATGTGTTGCCAGTGTGCTTAATAATTTTATACATAACTCAGTCGTGTGCCCCTCTTTGATGTGATTACATCTTTAAGTTGGTAATTTCATATTTCTATTTAAAGTATAGCAATTCTGGGTGAAATACAATATTGAGCATTTTGTTGTCATTTTTGTATACTTGTTGTAAATTCATGCTGTAATTCTGATGTTTCTTCTGTTTTTTGAGTTATAATGTAGGACTTCTACTGAAATTTTGTATGAATGAAATATTCTGTTCTTCCCCTGTGGACATGGGATCCATTGTGTTGAACGAAACTAAATCTGTTGGGGAATATCTTTGTTATGTTAGTGTTGATTCTTTCTACAAATAAAATGTGTGCAAATCTGTGTAACTTCTGAGAGATATTGGAGGCGGTGCTCATAGAATGTTATGGGTTAACCTTCCCAGAAATGAGCTGATAGAGAAAGACTCAGTGCATAACTAAGTAGTCATCCCAGGTAGTAAGGTGGATACTATGGTATAATTCTGGGGGTTGGCAGCAATTAATCCTCTCAGATCTTCTCAAAACACATCATGAAGAAGGCAGAGCAGTGCATAAACTTCACTGGATGCGTTGGGATCCTGCTGGACTGGCAGTTGTTTTGAGGAGTGAAGGCAGGTAGAAAGGGGCACACAAGGTAAAATGCTGTTAATGTGTTCTACTTCTGAACAGAAATGGGCTGTATTTTTTTCTGGCCATTTATTCAGTAGAAAATATGGACTTGGGTCACCTGAAAGTATGATATTGCTCTCTAATCCTATTGAGCTTGTCCAGTTGTTGAAGTAGTAATTTTAGCCAAATATTCTTGAAACAATGTTATCTTGCTCAGAAAAGTGAATGTGCCACACTTCCTTCAAAACAATATTGCTCTCTTTAAATCAAAAGTTTGTTTTCCTGTTTTGGATTAACTAGTGAACTGAAAATATCCTTCATTCAGATGGCAGTATTTGTGATGCTTCTACTGGAGGAAGCTACAGACAATTCAAAGCTTCAAAGTAAATCTTCTTTAATGTGTTTAAAAAACATGCAAGACACTCCTTGATGGGAAACAGAACATTTCTGTAATATTATGTAAAAGTAAAGAAGCTGAGGAAAAAAGAGGCTAGGTGAGTCATCACTGAGAAAGCTGCTGGCAAAACATTTGCCCATGTTCTCTGGAAGGCTGGAGTACAAGTGGGGAGCCCTTCTCTTGTTAGAGCAAATCCCACCCTCTGTTCTCTCTTCTGCCTTGACCTGTAGAAATCACTTAACTTTTCAGCCATGATTTCTTAAATTTTTTGTAAATGCAGTACAGACTTGGTTCACAGTGCCTTCACATACAGGATTGCTCTAGTATGCTGAGACAAAAAATGTAATGTAAAAGAGTTTAAATCTATAGGTGGGCAAGGTTCCTAGCTGTGCTGCACCATTCTGTGTCATGCCTTGAATGCAATGATGGTGCAGCTCCAACCACAGTCCTGCTGAAGTGAATTTGCTATTCCGGTGCTGGAGCAGCAGGAGGAATGTTGGGGTAAAATCTGATCTGTCAAGCATACAAACAGGGCAGAGTTGGTAGTTTACAAGAGATAGTGATAACCTTCACATAAAGACTGTGAGATAGCTGAAGCCTGTTCTTCAATGAGATGGTGCTTGCTTTGGCTGTACCCTAGGCTCCCTGACAAGTCTGTCTTCAAAATCTTGTAAGGAAGCAAAAAACACCTGAATTAAACCATGGGATGAAAGCACAAACTCAGAGATGACCTAAGAGTGGCAACCAAGATGTGAATAATTTGATCTCAGCTCTGTGTCCTTGTAGAGGAGGAGGGGGAAGGTATACAGGAAGGAGTATCTGCTCTGTATTCTTTAGTTTTCCCCTGCAGGCAGGCTATGGCAGCGTGTAACTGTAAGCTACTAAAAGAAAAGAAGCTGCAGTTCCACCTAGGAACTTGGCATGTTCTTAAATAGATACGCAGGGTTGGAGTATATGCCTGCAGCCTTCACAGGGTGATTAGAAGAGCATCACAAGAAATAAAGAAAAATCCCAGCTCTGCACTCAACAAAATAAAGAACCTCAACTCTCCAGGCAGTGATCTGAAAGGATGATCTGAATTCAGAAAGGTTTTGTCTGTCAGTTCTCACCAGGGTCAGGAAAGAAAGCAAGCATCATCTGTAGTTTGTTTTGCTCGTGTGTATTCTCCAGAGTTCTTAAAGGTACTTCATGTGCACACAAGCTTTGTCTGTATGCTTGTTATGTTTGGTAAATGTTCCCATGCCCCAAGCGGTCAAGCCTTGCGAAGACTTGAATAATGGGATTTCTTCAATGCTAGCTATGCTCAGACTGATTTATTTGTTCTTGCTGTTTGTTCTGATAGTATCTGAAGAGTTAAATGCACTCTTAGCTCTGGTTCTATGCTTGGCTCACCTCCGATGCAATGCAGTGCTGCAACTACACTGCACCGTCAGTTTACATCAGGTTATACCATAACAATTTTTGAATCAATGAGGTTGCGTTGTTTTCCTTTCCTCTTGTTAGATGCTTGCTGAGCAATCAGAGCTGCATGGTAACGTCTCCAGGAGCAGTTACAGATCATACCTTGACAAATAATTTGATGTGGACAGTATGTGGATAGCTTCTGAAACAGCTTCAGTGTAAACAATATAAATATAGCTGTGTACTGGAAATCTTCAACCTAGTTTTGAATGTAGCTTCCATGCGGAAGGAAACTAAAATAACTTGCTTGTGCTGCACAGTAACTTTAGGCTGTTTTGTGTGGGACAGATCTTGTTTTGCAGAATAATGCAAGTGACTGAAATCCAACTGCATCGCGTGCTGCCTGTCCAGCTGATCTCTGTAAAGCTTAGTGCAGTCCAGGGGAGTTCTTCTATGCAGGGGCTTGATGTTTGCACACAGAGCAAATATGCTTCTATTGCATGTTTTGATACCATTCTGGACTTGACTTTTTGGACAGCTGGAAAAACCACAACAGTTTTTCTGTAGCTCATTGTACCAGGAGCTATAAAGAAATGTTCAGCTAGGAAGCTCTCATGTCTACAGCCTTCCAGATCCAACTGCAGTATCAGTGCAGACCTGGATTTTAAGCCTTGTACTAAATGATTTTAAGCTCTTAGTATTAGCACAAAGCAAGCTTTCAACACATCATTTTGCTTCTGCCTGTACAAGTGTGAGAAGCTTGCATGCTAGTGTTCACACCACTTGGGAAAAGGAGTTCTCACTGGATGGGATTGGTACCAGTGACTTGAAGCAGCATGTGCAGTGCACAGCTTTAGCAAGCTTAGTCATTCTTCTGCTGCAGTTGGAAGGCATGGTAACTGCTGAAATAGCTGTTTTCATGTTCTAAGTTTACCTTTCCTATAGAAGAACATACAGCATGCAGTTGCTTTGTGCTTACACAAGACTGCTGTACTCTAGTGACATGCAGCATTTATTAGGTAATTGCCTTTCAAGGCAGTGCATGAAATTGCTTTTTGTCCCCTTGACTAATTCTAATGTCCTTTGACTTCTAGACAAGCTTTCCATTCATACTGCTCCCTCTTCTTTTCTTGGAGGGAAATCAAAGACGGGGATGCTGTTCTACTTGATAAGAGTAGTCATAGTGGAATCTGGGGATTTAGCTGGAGCTTGAACTATTCAGAAGCCTTGTGAATGAAGCCAACTATTCTGAGCATGACACTTCAAGAGGAGCATTTCATACAGTAATGTCCTAAATATTAAAAATAAATGTTTTTATGTGCTTAGGTTAACAATATCATGCTCCAAAGGTGATACGTACACAAGCTGTTTCAGTCTACTTGCACCTCTTTAAAATGAGGTGGGGTGGTAGGCTCTCATCATTCTCTAGTTGCCAGGGATGCATCTTTGTGTTGCACTGATTAGTGTGTTCAGCTACAACAGGGAACGTTTGTTGAGCTACAGCTGTATTGGTTGAGTCTGCATCTTGAGATAAGTGGACAACTATCAGATCTGATCTTATTTTGAATGGTTCTTCAGGTTAAGTTCCAACACCATATTTTACAGGTAGAATTGTACTTATTCACCTTTTAAATTCTTTTTCTTTTAGATACATGTTGCTTCGTAAATTTGTAATTCAGTTGGAATTTTGACTTAATATTCCCTTCTATTGCATGCTGCTGTTTTAATGGATCCATATATAACATCAAAGCTTTTGGACCTGTGCCGATTCTCGTGTTTGTATTTTTCATGGTTATAAAATTAACTTACTGGAAAACAATTTGAATGAAAAAATACTATTTGCTCATCCTTAGAAACTGAGCTTCATTCCTGCTTGTGCTCTTCTCCCTCAGCAGTCCAAGTGCCTTAATTGATCATCCTGAGATGAGGTTTAGCTCAATGGTTTATTTTGCTTCTTGAAGTTCAATTCACTTTTGTTTACAGAAGTGCAATTTTTCCTGTGAAAACATTAGATTTGTCACTGCTCTGTTGTATTAGCAATTCACAGATGGAATGTGATCAAATCGATGTAAGAAGCAGATGATCTTAAGGCTTATAAGACAAGAAGCGTACACTAAAACAACCAAACCTTCAAGGGCCTGTTGCAATCAGTTTAGCAGTCTTGCATGATGAGGGATTTCTCTACCCCACCAATTTTCTAATTCACTCCCAGTGTAAATGGCCAGCCTGGGAATTAATTATTTAAATAACATCTTTAATAACTTTTTAAAAGTTCACTTTGATCAATTAGAATCAAAATGAAGGCTGGATAGGTCTGAAGGTTAAATACAGAACTCATTTTTCATTTTGTTTTTGAACTTTCACATGGTTGTCTAGGATAAATCTTCCACCTGCATTTGAGGATACGAGTGGATAACCAGAGAAGATGAGAAGTCAGTTGGTAAAGGAGAAAAATGCAGTATTTAAATTGCTTCAAACCCAAGTCAAGGAGAACTTGGGGCCATGAAATATATCTCTGTAATAGATTAGGACTACAGTGAGATCACTGAGATCCAGTTGTTCTATACTTGTGTAGGAGAATGTAAATGAAATCTGTTTTAAAGTTTCTTATTTAATATAATGTAATTATAAATACTCTTTAACTGCCTGGGATAGCATGCAAGCACATGCTGTTTTTCCTGCAAATACTCACACTTCTGTGAATTTTGATAAGAGATCATAGCCAAGTATGTAAGGTTGGAAGCTGTAAACACAGCTGCAGGTGGGCTTCCTCCTGAGCCCCTTCTCCTGTGTTACTCCGCTTTGGAGAGGTGCATGGCTCTTCACCAGCAAGAAGGCCTAAACACAAAGCCTTGTCTTCTTGCTTGTCATCTGGCAGCGTTTTGTCTCTCTGGTCAACACCAAGACAGCAAGAAATCTGACAGATTTTATTTATTTATTTATTTATTTGCAGGTGAAAGATAAGATCTGGCAGGCTGAACAGAAAATATTCTTGCTCCTACATATATCACAGCTATTTTGGAGTCTGCTGTAGAAAGAACTGGTAGGAACATAAATAGTTGTGTGAAAGCTGTTAGTATAGAACTGTCTGCCAAGAGAGATTCTAGTTAATTGACTCGTAAAAAATTAGCAATTGCATACTGGTTCTAGAAATTGGATCCGGGGCCATTTTTGTTCAATAGATTGATGGAAAAACTTTCAGGAGCTTATATTTATCTAATGACTTTTACATGTATAATTATCACTTAAAGAAATTGCTAACCCTGCATGTATTTGTGTTATTGAATGTACTTGGATGAGCAGATAAAACAAATCTGAGGATATCTGCAGTTTAAAGTATGTACTTGAACACATACATGAGTCTATCTTGTGAATGAAGATGGTTCAGAGAGGTATCAGTGCTGCTATTTAGCAAGTGCTGCTTCAAAGAATAGCTGAGCTCGATTTAAAGGATGTCAGCAGTCAACAAGGATCTCATTGGTATCTATTTATGTTGCTATAATGAGGTCATGATCATGTCATTCCAGGAAGTCACTGACTGCTCTTTATTTGAAAAGTTGCTTGTGTTTTGCTTTCAGTTTGTGAATTTCTGAACAGCTATGATGATACACTTCATTAAAGAATATTCATCTACGTGTATTTAAATACAAAATACACCTGGGTGTTTATATTCTGATATTAAAGTAATGAGATGAAGATCTTAGCTCAAGTGATTTACATCTCTGAATGTGAATGGAACTGTATGTTGAACACAGAACCAGCTTGGGAAGATTAGGTTATAGTGGTACTGCAGGCAAAGTCAGTAGTATCCTCCCAGGCACTGGATTCACAGAAATCTCAGCCTCTGAACTCAGCTTTGTTTTCCAAGCAACACAGAGCTGAACTGTGTGACACCTGTAGAACCAGGAGCTTCTCATCTCCAATCAAGTGTTTATAGCAGTGCTGTGACATTTGAGGTTTAGAATTAACAATGAATGAAAGCTAGAAATGAGCCTGTGCAGTCCTTGACTTCTCTTTGTAAAGTCCATACAGTATTTTCTTTTTTCTCCTTAGGGAGGGGGAGGAGGAAATAATAAGAGTCTGAACAGTAACTTTTTTTCTGGGAATAGGCCTTTTAATGACTCAGAAACCACTGCAAACAACAGCAAAAGCCATGTCTAGTAAGGGTTAATTCTGTAAGAGTTACCTTGAAGTAGGAGAGCAGACAGTGCCTGCATGCCCAGCAACCTGAGAGATTCCTTGAATCCTCCCTCCTTCCTTCAAACCTGACTTTCCCTGCCTGGAAGCCAGTTCTTTCAGGTTTTAGGAGCTGTTGTCAGGCAGCAAACAGTTCGGAGGAAAGGGAGACAGCTTTTGCTTTCCTGAGTTGGAGCTGCCAGGGCCATAGCAATGATAGACCTGAGTATCAGTTACTAGAAATGGGGTTATCTGGGTAAGCTAGCCCATAGCATTTTAGGTAGATGAATGTGTTTTAATATGTTATTTTATTTTAAACCCCTTTGTCTTATTCTTTGTTCTCGCCAGTGAGATTAAGCCATGCAAGGTTTGAAAATGAAATAGAATGAAACTAATTAGGTCTAATAATCACAGTTGATGTAAAGTGCGCTGCAGCCTCAATCCTACCCAGGCAGGGAAAAGCAAGAGGATTCCTCTCTGAAGGGAGCAAGGGATGGGTGAACTTGGGCAGGAGCAAGAGCCATGTTGATACAGAACCCCAGAGAACTGTGATCACTGCACTTTAAAGGAAACCAATAATCAAGTGGCTCAGGAGCATTCCAGCATGTGAACAAAAGCCATGCAACGTGTTGCAGAAATGGGTAACAGAAGGCTCTGACTCATCATGTGGAACTGTAATTTAAGACCAAGAAGGATTTTTCTATCTTGGATCTATTCCTACTGGCTCAGATGTCTCATAAGCCTTTAGCACCTAGTTTTAATAGAGACAGTGCCTACAATTGAGAAATGAGTTGGATCTGAGGAGCAAAATACTACTCATCTTAAAAATATCTTCCAGCTCGAGCTGAGGTAACTGTGTGTTGAGGAGCTGTCATTGACCTTTACTAAATTTGATGTTCTGGATTTAGCAAAGTCTCAGCTCCATAAGCAGAAATATACTTAGTGAAGCCCTGGGGAGCAGCTGCAGTGTAGGCACTGCAGTGCTTCCCCCTCAGTGCAGCTTTGGCAGCAGGAACTGCTGAGGAATGGAGTGTGAGAGGTCACTGGTGTCAGTCCGAAGAAGTCTCTTCTTTGTGTCAAATCAAATCTGGAGTGAAATAACTTCAGAATATTCCACCAAGGCTTGGTTTGCAGGCAACACTAACACTGATAAGACTGTAGGAGTTCACCTCTCTTCAAGATTCATGACAAATATTCTGATATTTTCAAACCTCAGCAGTCTGTCCAGCCCTTTGAATGCACGTGCATTGATCTAAAGGGCTGGCGTTTGGAACTGATTGTCATTCTAATCCTTCTAAGAGGCAATTTCCAACTTGTTTCAAGTTTTTAGCAGAAGTTCTAAAAATATGCATCAGCTACATACAGGAGCTTTTTTGGGCAAACAATCTGTTTGTATAAATGTAGACCGTCTCAAACATGGGGACACAGAATGCTCCACGTGAGGCAAAAGCAAAACTTCCTCATACACTTGCAGTATCTGAGCATCCTATAGGCAGGCTGATACAAGATGGGGCCCATTGTGCTGTCCAGAAATAAATGGGAAGGGGCTGGTTTGTGTGAGGGTAAGGAAGACTTAAAATAGTATTTAAAAACAAATCTGATTCACAAAGGCTTGTCACTTCTGCTGTACTCAGTGATGATGACGGGATTGCATTTTGGCCCTAAACAGCTGATGAGAACTTCTTGCTTGCTCTTGGAGGTGAATGAACAAGTTGTGCTGGATATACAAGGGTGAGGTGCTTCCTCGGGTGCTTCCTAGAAGGTTTTATTAGAAATAGATGGGTATTTCATAACTTCTGCTGGGGAGGAAGAGAAGTAGCCTTAAGCTACGCATTTACAGCTCATTCAGATCTGCAAAGTCCAGTCCTCATGCAAGCAGCTGGATGTACTACGGGATTGCTTCTGACAGCCTTCACACAACTGCACTGCTGTGACATAGATCTGTTAACAGCACAGCTTTAATTAAAAGGCATGGAAGTCACAATGGAATTCTGGTTTGACCCTCAGTGAGATCTGACTAATTTAGTGAGTTCCCAGAGAAAACAGGATTCCTCTTGAGATTTGCAAGGCAGAGTTTGGAAATAAAGCAAAAGCATGATTTGATAGGGAGAAGTGATGATGGAAGCAGCAAATACACAACCCTGGAGAGCATGGAACAACTCCTGGCCATAGTTCTGGGGAAAGTCAGATACCTGATGATGGGGGCTAACGGGTGGGCAGTAACTGCTGCCCTGTCCTGGGCTGTTTGCAGGAGATGGATGCTGTACCCTCAGGTCCTCTCAGTGAAGCTGTTGCCATTTTTCCGTGGCAGCCAGCTCGTGTCCTTTGCAGAACTGAGAGTAGCTCAAGGCCATCATTTCATGCATGACTTGGTAAATTGTACAAGAAAGGACACTGCCAAATGAGGAGCTAAGCCAGTTTTCAATAAGAGGGCCATCTGTAACCAAATGTTTTAGTCAATCTGAAAGCAGTCGAATCTTTTTTTCTGTTTTTACTTGTAGAGTTCATTTAGTATGCTTGAAACTTTGCAGCCCATCTGAAAGTAAGCTCGCTATTTGCCATGTGTTAAGGTTTTGCTGAATCAAATCATTTCATTTCAGACTTGATCCTGTGTGTACTGAGAAATGACCTCATGTCCATGTCTTTTCAGTGCTTGCTGTGGAAGCTTTCTGAGGGCGGAGGGCCTTGAGATGTTTGCGGCAGATAAGACACAGGTAAATATAGTCCTGTTAATCACAGAGAGATTTTCAAAATGCAAAATGAGTTGTCAGGGGAAATAGGGATGTTTTTAAAGTTGGAGTAAATCCAAAGCGTGTCTCCCCTTAACCAGTTCCAGCAGTCTCTCCTTCCCATCTTGCCATCATGGAGACTGATGCAGCAGTGGGAATGACTGCAAGTTTGCTTTAGAGGAATCTTGAATCTCGACTTAAACTTTTGCAGATAAACAACTTCTGAGAATAGAACGGCAAGAATTTGATATCTAATGCGTTGAAGAATTTTTGTCGGACTTTGGTGTCATGACATGAGAACAAATCTCTTTTTCACAGAATCATAGAATTGAGTTGGAAGGGACCCTAAAAGGTCATCTGGTCCTACTCCCCTGCAATGAACAGGGACACCTACAGCTCAGTTAGGCTGCTTGGAGCCCCATTCAGCCTAACCTTGAATGTCTCCAAGCACAGGGCATTCACCCGCGGCATCATTTTTAGTTTTTCCCATACTAAAGGCCATTGTTACATGTATTTCAAACACTGATGTTAGAGCCACGGTTCCCCACTGTGGATTTAACTCGCATTGGAGGATCCTGAAGGTCTCCAACCCGTTTAATTGCTGCTGTGACAGACCTATGGAAGTGAGGCACGGCTGGAGCTGCTACCCTGTATGGATGGAGGGCAGCGTGCACCGGGGTGACGTGCAAAGATGCACTTAAACATCAAACTTTAAAAACTGGCACAAGTTGTAGCTGCTTAATTGCTTTGCTTCGAAAGTCTAATGTGACATCTGAGGGAGTCAGCTCTAAATAAGTCAGGAGACGATGTTTCTCGAGAAAGAAAAGGCGTAGATCTGCTGGGGACTCTTACAAACAGACTGTCAGGAGCAGTAAAACTGACGTGCGCTTAAGTGCCTTGGGGACCGAGTTTCGTGTTTTGTGTGCCCGGGGGGAGTGGCAGGATGGTTTCAGCCTGTTCGAACCCAAAGTCCTCCTCTGCCGCGGGTCCTGCTGGACAGGGGTCTGTCCCGCTGCGGGTCCCAGCTGTTTAGCTTAGCAATGAGTGCCGTTGTAAAGCAGTGAGTGCATGAAGACGTCACCTGCGTGGTAGCGAGCTGCTGCATTACTCCGGCAGAAGAGAATAAGTTTTGGCAGCTGGAGCGGGGTGCTGGAACGGGGGGAGCAGCGGAGCCGTGGTGTAGGTGCAGGAGGAGGAGCGGGCAGCGCTGTGCGGAGTGGGATCGCCCCGGGAGGGCGGCAGCCGTGGGCACAGCGCCTGGAATGGGGTGCGGGGCTGCACAGAGCAGCGGGAGCGCCCCGACGGAGCCCGGCTGCTGCACAGCGCCCGTGTGCGACCTGCCGGCGGACTGGAGCTTTCCGGGCTGCTTTTAGCGCAGTGGCTGCCGCTCCACGTTCGCTCCCCTGAGCCCGCGGCAGGGATTTCACTTCGACGGCTCCTGCATCGAGAGGAAGGAGGACGCTCGGGGGTTTCCCGGCCTTCCAGCCTCTCGCTGGGGCTGTTAAACGTGGGACGAGCGCTCAACTTTGCCGCTCTTCTGCCCAAGCCCCGGCGCTTCCACCCGTTCTCGATGTGACACCTCCCCCGACTGCCTGGGTCTGACTCATTCGCTGGTGCTGGGAGAGGCAGAGCGGGGAGGGGGAGCCTTCAAAGTAGCCGCGGTTTGTCTCGCTTTGACGAGGCGCCCGTGAGCTTCGCCCCGGCAAAGGCGGCGGGGCCGGGGGCGGCGGAGCGGAGGGGACCGATAGCAGCCGCCGGGTGGCTCCGTCGGTGGCTCCCACCGCAACTCGGGGCCGCGTCGCTGTTCAGTCCAGCCGGAGGTGGAGGAGCGGGGAGCATCGGACCGGGAGCTGCCGCAGCAGCGTTGGAACTGCCCTTCCAACAACCGGGAAAAAAAAACCATACCAAAAACCCACCAAAAAAATAAATAAAAAAGCCATGAAGACATTGCAACGCCTCCTGCCAAAAGTAAAGAGCAAATCCCAGTTGTGATGGCTCTGCTAAAACTTGATCCTGCGGGATTTCAGGCGATCAAGAGCTGCCGGGTTTGCACGAACCGCGGTGGGCGCGAGTCGCGGGATGAAATCCCGGCATTAGAGGATCTATTCCCCGCTCCGTTGTTTGCAGAGGAACCCGCTGAGATGAGTCGGAGGAGCTCGAGCCCAGAGCGATGTGGAGAGAGAACGCGGTGAGTGCGGCGCTGAGCAGCGGTGGGAGCCTTTGGGTGCTGGGGACGCTTTAAGAAGTGTCTCCGTGCGTATTTACTGGGGACGGTGAATGAAAAACCGAAGCAGGCTGAGCTCGTGTGCCTCCCGGGGTTGATTTATGGAAACCTGGGAACAAATCGGTGCATTACGAGATGCGGAGCTTCGCCCCACGCGCCGTTCCGCTCCTCGCTCTGTGCGTGCCGCGAGCCGCCCCCCCTCGTGCCCGTTGGCGCTGCCCCCCGGGGGGATGCGAGTGCGCTCCCGGACAGGAGGGAGCTGCCGGCCGGGCCGGGGCTGTGAGCTCCGGGAGCATCTCCGGTACGGACAGCTCGGATTCGTTCCTAAACACGGGCAGGTGGGGGGGAAACTTTAGAGTCCGGTCACTCGGAATCGCTTCCAGTCTCGCTATTTCGGTTCACGTGCCACGTGAGATCACATTTAATTTTTCCCCGTTAAATCTCCATCCCTACTGACGGCTTTTCTCCTCTTCCTCCCCGTCTGCAGCCCCCCTGCTCCCGTCTCGTTGGCCGCCTAGCTGCCCTCTCGGGATGCGATGGGCCTCGCGCTCTGCGGCGGGGATCACGCTTGCGGCCGGCGGTGCGGAAGCCGCCTGTGAGCCCGGGCACCGAGGGGCACGACATGCCAGCACCGGCACCACCGGCACCACCCGCGGCTGCCGCCACCGCTCCGTCTCCTGATGCGCTGGGTACGTGGGGCGGCGCCGCGAGGGGGCGCTATCGTGTCGTTGCGGCCGGGAGCCGTGGGCGTTCGGCGGGGAGCGGGGCGCTCTCGGTGCGGGCGGGGGGCTCGGGATCGCAGGTTCGAATCCCCGCGTTGTGCAGGTGGAGGTACACGCTCTGCTTTTGGTCTGCAGAGGTGGGAACGTGGCCTTGCTGCGCTTTGATTTGGAGTCACGTCGGGACAGATTTGGAGTTAAATGGTCTCTTAAGCTCATCTCCTAGTCTGCCCCGAGTGGAGGTGATGATCTAGCGAGCCCTTGTATTGGTGTGCGGTTTCAGCAGCAGATGATTCTGATTGATGGTGGAGATACGGTTGGCAGGATGAGAGGGGAGATCTGCAAATTGCCACCCCTGATTGGCCAGCCCTGCCGGTGCTTTCTGCGTGACGCTTTGCAGCGAGGTTGGCTCGGTGTGGCACAGGGACTCCCCTCTTGCAGTTAGCGGAGTCAGTTGTGGGGGTGGAAATCCCTCGGGGCACAGAAACAGAGGGAGATCTTGCAGAGTCAGAGCTCCTTTCCCTCCCTCACACAGTTTAGATCACTTCTTCTCTGGCTCATCTCCCTCTATTCAGCCCCATACAGAGATTCAGCGAAGATCTGAAGTAAACCAATGCAGTGATGCTCATTTCTGGATCACTCTCCCCTTCAACACCAGTGACAACTTTGTGTCCGAGATCAGCAGTTCTGAGATGCTCAAGTGAATGCCGTGTAAGAGGAGGGAGAAGAATTAAGATAGAATATTGCGCTGCTGAAACTGTTCCAGAGATGCAGTAGACTGTGCATGAGCAGCAGCTGGCGAGGAGAGATCTTTGGAACTGAGGCTGCATGCTTCTGGGATGCTGTACGATGTATGGAGTACATGGACTGGGCTTTCCAGCAGACCTTGGGCTTGCTTCTCTCATTTTAAGCTAACACACCTCTTCCTACCAGACTGTGACTAAATCCTAAATAGACATTCACACCAGAGGAAGATAGACTTCTGTTCCTCACCAGCTTTAGGAAGGCAAGGTTAAAGAGAAGGATGATGGCACTTTTTTTGAATGGTTTCAGTCATTCCACTTTTGTTAGCCACTCAAGAGAAATGTTAATGGCTGTTTCTCCTGAACTTGTGCTTTTTTTCTTATTTTTCCTGTTGCCTTGCTTGTGGGAGACCAATTGCAGCACTATCCATCATTGCAACTCAAGTTTGTGAGGGGATGTAAGCGTGAAATGAAACTAGATGAAGAATGTGTTATAAAAAGCGGCCAAGCTTTGTCTGGTGTCCAGCAGCTTTCTGTTTAGAACCTTCACTGGAGATATACAGTACATATTTTCTTCCTCTTTGTTGCTTTTCTCATACAATGTGATCACTTTTACAGGGGATAAAGCTGGCAAAGATGAGGAAAATTGGCTGCGCTCTCCTGGTACTCCAAGCTCTTCTTGCGCCTTTGGATCTTGTTTGTGGAGCAGAGAAGAATTATCCTGTCCTGAACATTGCAGTCATTCTGGGAAGGACCAAGGATATCACGGAGAGGGATATCAGATCTCTCTGGACCAGGGAGATGTCAGCAGACCTGACCGTTGATGTCAATGTAGTGACCCTTCTGGTGAACCAAACTGACCCTAAAAGCATCATAACACACGTTTGCGACTTGATGTCAGGTACCAAGATCCATGGAGTGGTTTTTGGAGATGACACTGATCAGGAGGCAGTAGCTCAGATTTTGGATTTTATTTCATCTCAGACTTCTATTCCAATTCTTGGAATTCATGGCGGGGCCTCCATGATAATGGCTGATAAGGTAGGAAGATTATTCAAAGCCTTTGCTACTCTAATGCACTTCAGTGTAAGAATAACCCTAATGATCTCTTTTTACTTTAAGAGAAGAACATAAGCAGGTATTATTTATGAACATGGCAGAATAGCATATATAGCCATGACTGTATTTAAGGACAGTAGTAGTAACAAGGCATTTATATCAGACTGAACTCTTGTGATCTACTATGGTCTATAATTTACATAAGCTTTCAAACTTATAGTCCCTGTATTAATTGAATTAATTTTTCACTAACCAGATACTTCCAACGTCCTGCTATAGCTCACAAAAACCCACAAAGCATTGTCAGAGCCCCGGAGGTAATGACAAATTGCTTTGTTGGGAAACATTTCTTTACATAATCCATCGTGAGATTGTGGAACGGCAAACAGAGGTGACTCATGTATGCAGCTCATTTGCTTTAACACTGCAACAGTTAAAATACATATTTACTGGCACCGGCAGGTAGGTTTGATCTTGCGGAGTGATTGGTGCCGCTTTGGAAGCAGCGTGTGGCACCTCCCAGGGCAAGGCGTTCTGGTGTGGACAGATGCTTGGCCTGAGGGTCTGTGAGAAGCTCCTGCTGATGCTGAGGAGCACGTGCTGTGTGGAAGGGAGTTTGTGTGGGCAGTTTCCAGCACGCAGCTTGCACTGCACGCATCCCACACAACGTTAATTGCAACTTATTACTTGTGCCCTTTAGGTTTTTCTCAGTCCCTAAAGATTGTTCATCCTTATGTATAACTTCTGAGTAGTCCTTCAAGATCTCTCTGTATCCATCTAAATATGAATTGCTTTCGTAACTCAGGGGGAGCAGAAGCGGGGAAGATGCAATGATCAGTCATGACTGAGAAATCTGTACTCAACTTTTGAACCCTTTTATCTCTGCAAAAAGGAAGTATTCATCTGCTATTAAAGAGATCCTTCGTCTCTCAGTATCACGAATGACCTTTAAAACTTGTGATACAATGGTGAGAGTAATAACTGCTGAATTATAGCAGAGATTCTGTAACAATGGGCTGGACATCTTGATTTGTACAGAGATCGTTACAGTCAGTACTGCCGTCTTAAATGTAAGTGCAGCTGCCAAGTAATACAGATGGTTATTTCATGTGCTTTTAAATTACGGTACAGATTTCTTTATCTTTCTGAAGTTAGCTTCGTGCACACTTAGGAACTCTATTTGATGCGTGTCACTCAACTTTCTGTACCAATACTAAAACATCTGAGATGGAAGAACCCAGGACAAGCTGAATGATAAAACTGGCAGAAATCCATACAGTATCAATGGTCGTCGGTAGCTGAATGCACGATGTTCCCCGTACAGGTGATTATTATTTACTTGTATGTAGGGGCTTCTGTAACATGAAACAGATTGCATTTTTTCTGTCTCAGGAAGTTAACTTTGTGTTCCCGTTGCATGCTAATACTGTCACTATTACGTCACCATCCTTGATGTCGGGGGTTATCGCAGTTCGATAATATAACGCTGTGCTGAATCTCGGCTTCTGAGATTTCCATTTGGAAAATCAAAATCATTCACTTGTGTGTTAAGGCGATTGAACAGAGCTGTCTTTAGTGGCTTCAATTGGCCGAGAGAGTTTTATGTTCATGAAACTGAAATTGCCTCCGTTTTTCTCTTGGCTGTAACAGTGCGCAGTATATCTTGGCACTGCGTTTGGAACAGTGCAGAAATAAGGCTTTCTGTGTGTCACTCAATTAACCCATCATTTGGGAATGAGTTCCTGGGAGCTGAAGGTGGAATTCACAGTGCTGTCAGAAAAGCAGAGGGGTTGAAATCTGGAGGAGAAGAGCTGCAAATATAAAATCTGCCTTCCAAGGCCATGGGTGTGCATGTGTTGTACTTGCTCGCTTGTAGACTATAAGAAGGCTGGCACAAAGGCAGCACAATTCAGTACTTACACGATGCCTAACTTTCCTAAATGTGAGCTGAGCTGCCCTGGGCGGCAGCACATGCTTTGCCTGTTACCAGCACTGTCACCTGCTGCTGGCAGCAATCCTTCTGCCCATGAGTTGCTCCTGGGCTTTGATCCTGAGTTCTTCTGTGGGCTCAGGGATTTGAGATTTGATTGACGTTCAGATTTGAGATAGTGTGCTGCAACAAGATGAAGATTGTGTCTGGGGCATGTGTGCCAACCTGCTGTGTGTCGGCAGCCCTGGGAGGATGCTGCCTACAGGCTGGCTCTTTATTCATCCCGTGTCTGTTCAGATTTGAGATCTCAAACCAAACACTGACTTCAGCATTTGATTTTAAACTTAGTTACGTTTGTTCCACCACATAACATTATAACTTTTGTTATAATCATTGCAATTAAGATTCCTAAGACAGAACATTATGGTTAGTTCTGTATGGTTAGTTTCCTTCAGAAGTGGCAAGAAGCCGCCTGTGTTATAAAAGCATTTGTGAGCACTGAGCATCTCTGAACTATGGTACTTCTGCATGTTTCAAAACAGAGTTTAACTTCTAATTAGAAACCTCTATGAAAGACACAAAAACTGGACGCATTTTAGTGTGGTGAAGGTGTGTGTGTATCTGAGCAGCGCTAAAGGTGAGGGCAGTTTTCCTTTAGGGCCAATAAAAAGTGATGTTTCTTAAATTTTTGATATCCCAGGAAAGAATATCGTGAAATTATAATTCTTCATTATTCTCTGTGCTGATGAATGAACACTGACAATTAACACTTTCCTTAGTAGTTTGGTATAAAATCCATTCTGCACCTACCGCCATTTTCTGCTTTCCTTTCATCTGCCTTGTCCCCAGCAGTGAATACAGAAGGGCAGAATAACAGAAATCAGAGGAATCTTTGGGGTTGCCCAACCCAAGCTCCACTTGTTACCGAGTGAGCTACACTGTTGGGTTGGGTCTTTCACACCTTCTCCAGTCTGGCTCAGAGCACCTCCATGGATTTAGATACAACAATCAGTTCCAGTACTTAAACTCTCACTGAATGAATATTTTTATTACATCTAATTAGTGTTTCCCTCTGTAATGTAACCGTCACCTCTTTTTTTGCCATGAGTCTGACTTTTAGACACCTTTCCTTACCTGCCCCATCCCCAGTATCCCCCATTCCTTTGGCCTTTCCTTGCAGCCTTTGGACTTGCTGAGAGGCGGTGGTGGTTGTATGTGGGGAGCCCGAAACTGAACGTGTGATCCACAGTTGTACCTTTTACAGGCATGTGCTGTGACTGCTTGTAATTAAATGGTTAAAAACGTGCTTGAAATCTGTCTCACTGGGGCATATGGACTGGATTCAGTTTCCTGTGCTTTTCTTTACCTGGAGCCAACACTCAGTGAGCGCGAGGTGGTTAGGATGCAGTGTGTTGCTTTGCATTGCTATGCTTGTGCTGCTGTGGCTGTGGGAAAGTGAAGTTTAACAGTGTTTGCTGCAGTGTTTGCTGCTTCGAGCTGTGCCTCAGAGCTCAAGGGAGCATTATACCATGATGTGCTTTGCTTTCTTGCTGTTTCTCTCCTGCTCTCTCCTAATTTTGCTAAAGGATTTTCCTGCCTGTTTTGGAGACGATTGTATTTTCCTCATTCTTCCCCCTTAGTTTGATGAATGAAAGTGTGATGGATTTCCTGGAATACTGTGAGTTAGCTTTGAACTGTGTCTCTGGGAGACAAAGGGAGACAAACTTGGAGTAATTTATCCAAGCAGAAAGAAGACAGTGACAGAAATTCCTGATGTCTTCAAAAACTAGCAAGCAGGTTGTAGTAAGTAGAAATCTTTTGCTCAGCCCTGTATCCTAGAGCTCACCTGGCTTTTGAGGTGGCTGAGGTGTGGGCAAGGTCCTGTTTTCAGCTTGCTTCAGTTTGCAGTGCTGTAGCTGAGCCCAGGCTGCAGGGTGGGATCCTATAAACCGCTCCTATGTAGCAGAGTGCAGTGATTGGCTTCACTGGGACTTAATCTTATTTGCAGTAAGTGTAATATATTTTTGTCTCAAAGGTATCGTTTTTTTTCTTTTCATGTGGTCTGTTCTTAAAGTTCTTGAAAACAAGAATCCATAAATGCCTCTGTGTGTTTTGAGCAGTAACATCTTAAAACTGCCAGTAAGTGAATGTCCAGATCGTCCATGCATCCATCCAAGCTATTGCCTGCCTATGGGAAATTATAACACAGCCAGCTCCCAAGCAGGGGAAAGTAGGACACCAGGCCTTCAGCATAATTTTCTGCTTGCAGAAATTCTTGGTGGCAACTTTAGATTTTTATTTTATTTTTTTTCCAAGAGCATTCTCCAACATAAAACCTGAAATGATTTCCTTTAAGCTACAAAATAATAATGGGACTATTATAACTCACATAAGGCACTTCTGGTAATCAGAATATATTTGATTCTGCCTGAAAATATTCATCCTAATAAAATTATGCAGTGAAAGAACAGAAGGGCATTGGTATCATATAAAAAAAACCAAAACACTTTTAACATCTTTTCTATTAATTGTTTTTGAGAGCTTGCTTAGATTATTTGATTAAGTAATTTAATAGTCCTTTATATTTGCCACCTATTTGAGCTAACAGTTGAATGTGAAGAATTCTTTGTGCTTTTTTTTTTTAATGAATGATACAATTTTGCACTCGCTTGGAGGATGTCCTTGATAGAGCTGTTGACATCAGTGATGGTACAGAACATGTTGCAGATGAGCAGAATCTCTGCAGTCTGGGACTGGTTTTGTCTGTCAGAAACTGGGGGTCATCTGGGCCAGCTCTGCCCTCCTCCCAGCCCCATTCTGCCTCTCCTGCCTCCCCTCTCCCGGAGCTATAAAGTTGTGTGCATTTTATTGAGTGAGCCCAGCCTGGATTGTCTCCACGCCATCTGTCACCATATTGTTTGTTTAAATCCCTGAGATATTTTCTTCCCTCCTTCACTGAAATTAATAAAACTGTAGCAGCATCATTGGCTACTTATATTTGATTTACACTTAATGTTCTCAGGAGAAGAGCCCCATGCTTCCACTTGAGGTGTGCAAGCTAGACACTCTGTCTATACTGAGTGCCCAGGAGAAAGCCTTGGAAAGCCTTTTGCTTCACGTTTAGGAATGCTCTGGCTTGAGAAAGCTACACCTGTGGTTTATATTATACATGTAGATTCTCCTCTCAGCTTTCTTCCAGATTCTAATAGTGAAGGTTGAGAGAGAGAATGAGAAAATAAATCCCACGTTTGTGCTTTTAATATTTTGTGTGGAAGCACATTGATGGCCATAGGAAATGGCTGCAAGTTGTACCAGAAGAGGTTTAGACTAGACATAAAAAGGAAATTTCTCTCTCAGAGAGTGGTCAGGAGCTGGAATGGCTGCCCAGGGAGATGGTGGAATCAAGAGGCTGCTGGATGAGGAGCTAGGAGAGATGGTTTAGTGGTTTGCTGTAGCTACAGTAATGGGAGGACTGCTGGACTAGATGATCCTCTAGGTCCTTTCCAACCTTGCGGTTCTATGATTCAGGAAGGAGCCTACATGGAGCAGTAGCAGGTGTGTGGGACTGGCTGGAGGCAGTGTGTTCTCCCAGCAGTATCATATATCACTTGTCTTTAAGTAGCCTGAATGATGATCTGATTTGAAAAGGGAAAGCTGTCTAGGAGGCCATGCACTTTTCATCTTTAAAGTGATGCGTACCTTAATGTCAGTCTTTGAGTAAGCTCTCTCAGGGAGTTTCTTCACCACCAGCTGATGCATTGGTCAATGTTTTAGGCTTTCTATCCCCACTGCAATTTTCAGCACGTGATTTGATCCCAGGCCTGCACAGAGGATGTTTGCCTGTTCCCTCATTGCAGGCTGGTCACCTGCTGCAGCGCGGCCGGGAGCGCCAGCCCTGCTATTGGCACAGTGCTGTGCTGTGCTCAGCTATTTATTTATAGCCTGCTCTTGTGCATCTCAGAGCAGGATGCTTCTATAAATGTTTCATTCGAGGGATTGTGGAGTGGGAAGATGCTCATCTTTTTGTATAGTATCCCTTTCCTCACAGCATTTATTCCTCAGCGTCGCAGCTTTTGGTTCAGGACTCTGTGCCTGTAATTCTGTCAGCACCAACTTCTGACCATTCGTGTTTACCAGTTTGCCTCTCCCCATGACCAGAATTCACAATAGGATTGCTTTGTTTTCACTACATTGATTTTGTGCCTGGTGGAAACATATTGCATATGTAAAGCCACCACGAAAGAGGAAAGAGCGAGGATTTTATAGTCACCTTCCAGCTCAACACAATTTACAATACAATTAGGAACGACAGTTATAATTGGATAAACAGAAAATAGAATTAAGGTAATCTGTTCTAAACGCACAGCATTTCTGTAATGAGTTGCTTTTAGAAGTTGCAGAAACATATAATTACCAGACAAATTACATGTTGTTCTTTTTTTTGTGTGTGTGTGAGGCTAATTTAGTGTTCTGGGTAAATTGTGCTGGCAAAAGCAACAGAGTTATGTGAAGTACCTAATTGGGATGAGATAAGGTTTGTGAGTTCATCATAAGAAAACAGATGCAAAAATTATGGAGGCTGTCTGTATTCTAGTCAAGTACTGTTCGGATGGTCTGCTTTATTTTAGATAGTCGCATCATTTTTGTAGTCAGTAAAGTAATCCTGTTTGTTTCAATCCATTTGCTGTTCCTTCCCTTCCTTCTTGATCTGCATTTCAGCTGCTTTTTCCAAAAGGCTGAAATTTCCCATTGTGGAATCTGGATTATAGCAAAAAATGTGGATGACTCTGGTGCTTCAGATGCAAAACCTTAAGCTCTATTGCTTAACAGTGTAAGACAAAACTGAACTGATACAGAAGATGTAAAAAGAAGCTTTTGTTTTCTTTTCTTGCTCTTAGACTGAGTTTTTCAGTTATGACTTTAAGCCAAGCCCGTTTCTATTTAATAATAGAAAATACAAAAAGAGTGAGAAACTGAGCCAGGGTAATTGAGGTGCAGAGCTGTGGTGGTGAGAAACCAGCAAGAGAAGTTAGTGATGAAAGTGGTCTATTTGTATGTTTCTACTTGTGAAGAACGGAATATGAGAAATCCAAATGGATTCAGAACTCCATCCAACATCTCCATCGTGGTATCTCTTCAGGATTCCTGGCCTTGGGAGTCTGGAGAGCTCTGCTGAGTGATATCTTCACTGAGCACCTTGCTTTCTCCTGTTGGTGAACTGTTCTTAAAGTGCTTTCCACAGCTACTTATTTCTATAGAAAATAGAATTACTTTTGGAATAATTCTCTGATTTGTGGCAATAAACATACTTTTGTTTCTATGCATTTCTATTGCATGCATGCGCTTTAAGGGGGTGCCAACTGCCTTGGAACTGGCATTTGAAAATATATTGATGAATCTCTTCTTTCACAACTCATTTTCAATTAAATTAATTTGATTTTCAGATCTCCCTCTAGGGGCATCAGAATACTTGGGAGCAGGGCGAACTGACACTTAAAATGTATGAAAACAAATTGCTTTCCACAGTGTATGGTGGCTTGCTGATTCTGCAGTTATTCCTACGTGGTGTTTGAGAGTGTGTTTTGCTTTGGCTTTAAAATATTGTGAAGACTTGCATTTACTGGCACTTACAACTTAAATTGCGGTTATTTGTGTGGTACAGATTTATGGATCGTTAATTATATAAATGCTGATGTCATCCCAACAGCTGGCTGTATGAGGTTGAAAAGAAGCAACAGCTTCTGAAAACAGAGAATAAGAAAGTGTCACATGAGGATATGCTCTCTGACAGAAGGAAAAATACAAGTGTGTGTCATTTCTTTTCCTTATGTTGGCTAAAGTAAACAAATATCTTCCCTTTACTTTCTAGATAATGCTCATTCTGACACTAAATTTTTCTAGGTTGTCACGTTTCCCTTTTTCAGACCTTTTCCACATCAGGATAGAGGCATCTGGCTGCAATCTTTGTTGTTCTTCTGTTGTCATTTTGTAGTGTAAGAAAAACTGGAATATTTCCAATATTCAGTAAGTAAACTGACACTAGGACTGTTATTAATGAATTAGGATAGGTGTAATTAGTAAATCTTCATATTTTAAATATCCCAAACAGTTGTTAAATGGTTTCTCGCTGTACACAATACTTTCAGATTCCCAGTTTGTCCTAAAAAGGCATCTTTCAGTCTCTAAATTAAAATTTAAATGAATGTGTGGATACATCATACAGGACTGAGCTGTTGCCTACAGCAAATTTTCCTTTAATGGTCTTTGAATCATAGAATGGCTCAGGTTGGAAAAGACACTAAAGATTATCAAGTCCAGCCCCAACCTAACCATACTTCCCTAACTAACTCACTGTAAGCACCTTTGAAAGCCTTGCTGATGTAATTTGTGTGCTTACATCAGTTTTCCTTGTGTGTGGACTGGTTTTCAGTTTCCTTGTGTTAGGTGACTGCTGACTTGAGAAGAGCTGCTCTGTGATTTACCCTGTTCACAGTAAGAGCTTGAGATCTTAAAATAGTGAGTTATCCAATAATAAAATGTAACGGTCCAGCTCAGTAATCCTTATTCCAATGTAAGTTCTATTGATTTGTTAAGCTGCAGTGGGCACTTCAGTGGACACTTCCTGAAAGCTGTGGAAAATGTAGGGCAGAATAGAAATGTAGTTCACTAATTTCCCAACTTTTACTGCTTTCTTACTGCATGCAGTAAATTACAGACATGCAAAAAACCTGTTTAATAACAGCTCATGCTGAAAACGATTCTCCAGGTCAGCAAAAGCACATCCAAATGCCGAGGAGGGTGACACTTGGAGACACTTCCACATACAGCATCCAGGCCATGTGTGAGCCCTGTGTGGAAGGCAAAGTCCCACTGTGCACTCCTACAGCATAACTGAGTTCATTGTGAAGTAAAGGCATACAAAGCAAGTGAATGTTTAAAATATCCTTTAATGCCTGCTTAAGTGCTTTTCCAGTGGATCTTAGTGCTGCAGATTTAGGAGATGAAGGAGCTTTTGCCATCCTAAGAAGTTGCTCAGTGTATTCATTGCTTAAAAGGTGTAAAGATACAATTATAGCCTATTAATGTATGGAGTTTGAGTTGGAAGGGACCTTTGAAGGCCATCTAGTCCAATTCCCCTGTAGCAAACAGGGACACCTACAGCTTGATCACGTTGCTCACAGCCTGGTCCAGCCACCACTGCCATCCTAACATCTGCCTTTGATCTCATGGGCCAACATAAAACAATACTCCACATTACATGTGGAGCAGCCCTCATACATAAACTTCATTTTAAATAAGAAATGCTATCTTCTTTAGGTCACTTAAAGGTTTCATTTGCATGTTAAAGTTGCTACGTCATTAAACAGCTTTTCTGGTTCAGCTCGGATGGATGGATGTTTTCCTTCTTAACAAGCTTTCTGAAGCTGTATTAAAAAAAACCACCAGTGTTCTCCCTCCCTTAGCTTCTTTTAAAATCAAGTATGTACAATAAGACTGACTCCCTGTTGAGCTGGCTTAATCATTTGTTTTTCCATCTGCGGAGAGTCCATTCCCAAAGTAACTTCAAAGAGCCCTGCCTCAGTAAAAGCTTCCAGCTTTGGAGCAGCAAAGATTACAGAAATGTGCTTATGCAATACTTAGAAACCTCTGGCTATCTTGGTATGGAGGTTAGAGCTGAATGCGTGCCTCTATTATTCTGTTACTATAACCCCTAAAGGCTTATAACTTAAAATTGTGCTGCCATAACTGTGTGCAGTGTGATGCTGTGGGCACACAGCGCGGCAGCCAGAGGCCCTGGGGAAGCAGCATCTCCATGAACCCCAGGCTTAGCATGAGTTGTCCATAATGTACCTGCAGCAGCACATTCAGAATGTTTGTTATATTTTACACTGATCTGTGCAAGCTTTAATCAAAGAAACCTCAAGCGGAGTGGCTCCTGGGAGAGTGGTTTCTTTTAAGATTTTTTATGCTGACATTTATAATTACTAAAAATAACAACAACCCCCCTGGCCAATACAGAGAAATAGATTGAGATAAATATTTTATCTCTAATGTGTATGCCATCGTTTTGATTACGGTAACAAATATACAGCAGTTAAAATTGTCATTGGTGTGTCTGGGAGGATGTGAATCCTAAAGTTTCAGCATGACTGTTACTTAAGTGCTCTGGAGCCTGTGCCTTATGCGTGGTACTCCACCCAATGGCTGTCATCTTCATTTTGGGGAGTCGTTGATATGTTTTATTGTTTTTAAGTTTTGACAAAGTTCCTGTCAAAATCCCACCCCATCAACATATATGGGATTTGCCCCAAATTAATTTCCTGTGGAGAGAAGGGCTATTAGTTTATTCTCAGTATAACGACTCTTGTGGATTATAGTATCTGTCAGTAGAAATGCACTGCTTTGATTTTAACTCATACTATTTCTAACTGTGGCCAAGATCTTAATTTTTGGCTTAATCGAATCCTTGCCACAAGCAAATCTAATTCTGGTATGCTATTTCAATCGTGCAGACTTTCATTTCTGACTAAGGATTGGAAGGATTAACCCAGATTTTAGCAGTTCTCTCCATGACCGGGTGGATAGGATTAAAATCTCTGTGCTGCTCATTGTGGATGTTTATTTCAGTTTTTAAGCATTAGACTTATGTCTTTTGACCATGACTGGAAATTAAGGAAGGCTTCTGAGAGTAAAAGCATGGCTAAAGGACAGCATGCTGAATTTGCTGGATGTCACTGTGTTTCAATTTAAGAAACAAACAAACAAAGGAACCACCAAACATGCTCAGTCTGTTTACAGGAATGCAGTGTGTGTTTATGCAGTTTATCCTACTGCAGATTTTACACTTTGTAGTGAGTTTATCAACTTAGAGACATTGTAAAAACAGATACTTCAGAGTAGAGAGAAGTAAAACAAGAATGAGATTAGCTTTGATAGGACCAAATTGGAACATCTTGCTGAAGCACTGGTTGTATTCAGAAAACTTTTCTGTGCTGATAAAGGCCAGCATAAAGGCTATTTAGTCCAACCACCCTGCAATGAACAGGGACATCTATAGCTCAATGAGGTTACATAGAGCCTGGTCCAGCCTGACCTTAAATGTCTCCAAGAAAGGGGCATCCATCACCTCCTTGGGCAACCTGTGCCAGTGCCTAATTTCTAATATCTCAGCTCCTAGAAACTGATATCCTACTCATTTCCTGAGGAAACATTAATTTTTTTTCTTATAAAGTAGGAGAATTTTTGACTTCTGCATGTGTATTTCTGCCTTTTTGTGCTCCATTGTTTTATTGTGCCTTAGGCAGGCACAGAATTCTCAAGGGAGAAGTGATGAACACATACTCTCAACTTGAAATAACAAAACTGTTTGCTGCATGTCATCCTGTCTTATTAGGGAAAAAGCAAACCCATTAACAGCCATGGAGCTGCATGGTTAGAAGGCTGCAACATTCATAGAGGAGAAAACCTGAAGTTGTGTGGTCTCCTCTCTCTTTAATCTGCATGTGAGTTTGTCTGCATGTCAGATACATAAAGCTAGGTATGCTGTGCTTTATGTTACTTACATTTGTGGGCAGACTGAGGTGTAGCTGTAGCTGGACACCCGAAACTGTGTTTCTTAATGGCTGTGCCAGAAATTCATGTCTGTTCTGTGGACTAAAGACGGGAGTGAGTAAGCATGAAATAAATCAGGAGGTTTGCTTGGTGGCGGTGGCTTTGTTTTGCTTTGGAGAATCAAACCAGTAGCACTCTGCTTGCATGAATATCTTCCACGGGATGTTTTTAATTTTAATTCTGTGTTATATAGGCATTTAGAAGCTAATCACGAACTGCCCAAGTCTCTTAAGCTGCACAGATCTCAGGCTTAACAAGTTCTCACTCCTGTCCAATTGCTGCTGCCCTGTACCAGATACTGTAATCATTTCTTTCAGAAGTCTCTATTCCATAATCTCCAAATATGAGAAAAGAACATCTAAAAATCTCTTAATATTCCAGTAAATACTTTAAGCTTCAAGTTTGTGGCGGTATTTCTGCCTCTGTAAATAATAAGGAGTTCCAGGCCAAGCAGCAGCTGCCTCGGGCACTGAGAACTGACTTGCTGAAAATTCTGGCTTACTCAGAAGTTTGGTTTACAAAACCAAATCCCATTAATTTTTGCTTGTGCTCTGGAGGAAGGGTTTCTAGTGAGTGCCATCACAGAAAGGGAAAATGTATTGTGCTAAGACCTAATATGCATGTAGCGGCTTGACTAAGAGAGGTGATGATAGCAAGATTGTAGTGTGTAACCATATCAAGAAAGCAGAAATTGCTGTAATAAGTAGATTTTACCTCACTCCTGAGTGTACCTGGGGCAAACAAGTGCCCTTTAGGTGGACACCTGACCCTGAGGTGTTGGACAGGTTGCTTCAGGGTGCGTGCAGTGTGTGGCAGCCTGCTGTGCCATTTGCCCTGCAGCTCAGGGCAACGCAGGAGTTCCTGCTGCTGTATTGAGTTGACTGGAACTAAGAGACTTTGAAAGGCTCAGTGAGATGTTACCAATGTAGCTTTAAACTTTGAAAATCTCTCCTGGCTGTTTCCCCCAGGCTAGTGCTTGCCCTCACAGCTGCCTGAGGAACTGAGGATTTCAGGTGCTTCCTCATAGAGCTTGCAACGCTGTCAGATGAGAGGGGTTCCTCAGAGACACTGTGCTTGGCCTCCGGTCTTGTTGAGCAACTGCAAATGAGTGTTACTATCACTGAGAGTTTGATTTTATTATTGAACAGATTTTATATGCTGCTGGAGAAGGAAGTGCATCTCACGATCCATCAATTCTGTACAGTCTCAAGCAGGGTCCGAATGTATTCTCTGCATCTGAGAAACGGCTGCAAATGCAGGGCATGACAATACATACACAGCAGAACATTAGTGAGGGAAGACTATAAAGACATTAGTTATGCTGCACTGTTTGTATGCCATTCTGTGCAGCAGTGCTTAAAGGACTGAAATGGTGTCCTTGCAGGAATGGAATTTTCTTCCTAAAATACTTTTATGAAACATTCTAAATCCTTGCTGATAATTTAGTGCCGGAGAGCAAGGCTGAAGTGATGTGCTAATGAATGCTACATATGGTCTGCAACACATGGGTAGTACTGTTTATAAATAAGTTTGTTTTTTTTCTAGAAAAGACTGAACAGCAAATTGGATAAAATTCTGTTTCAAAGTGCCCAAGCCTGCTTCTTCCCTGAAGCAATTCAGGCTTCTTCCAGACTTCATTAATACCAGAATTATCATAATGTGTTTGCCTGTTACAGCTGTTTCATTTTCAGGGACCTGCAGCAGCCAATTATTTTGTGATAAAGTGCTTATTAAGGAGAATATGTGGCCAAGTGTAAAGAAAAGGCCCAGGCAGGTGGGAAAGTGCTTTGGGAAGTTTTTTAAGGCACTCCTACTTGTGCTTTTGGGAGAAAAGAAAAACGCAATTTTTTAAGTTAGATTTTAAACACCGTCTTCTCAGAGGTTTTGCTGTTCGTGTGAAGATGCTTTCTTGCACTGAAGGTAAGAGGAGTGGATTTGAAGGTATAAAATATAGACTGCACCTTGTTTTGTACAAGAAATTAGAAGCATGCTCTATTTGTACTTGCACTGTTAGAAAAGGCAATGTGAAGAGCTGGAAAACATTGGTGTTAATGTGATGGATTCCTTTTCCAGGCACAAGTTCATGGATTTCTTTTTGAAGGAGATGGCTTTGCTAATTCAAAGATTAAGCTGGTATTGCAGAGCATTTATTTTCACTGACTTAATGGAAGGGAATGAGTACAGATAATGAAAGAAAGCTGCCTTGCCAGTGCAGGCAAAACTTCTTGAATCATTTCTATATCCACCAAGGAACCTCTTCCTCTGCACACCCAGGGCTGTCTTCCCAGCTGATATCTTACTGCACTGGACACCTTTGTTACAGCAGTTCCTGCTCCCCAGCTACTTTGTGAGTCATGCCCATATTTTCCTCATAGATGTAGCCCTAATAGCATGGTAGAGGCTACTTGTGCACTGATGTAGTTTCTCTGATTTTTATAAACGTGCTGTTGTGAATGTTTTCATCATTTCATTGACTTTTTTCCTTCTCGTTTATCAATTGATGTTTAGAGTTTTTGATTCTTTGAGGTGATGCCTATCTGCATTCAGCTTTATCTTCTTCAATTAAGTTTTCAGCCTTGATTCTCCCCTCTCCCCCATAATGTTTCTTCTTTAGACTGATGTCTGCTGCTGACGGAGCGGAGGTTTGGAAAGGGATTTTGAGTTTGTCGTCTTTTACATTCCCTCTCTCTCCTTTGCTGCTTCTGATCTAATCTGACTGGTACACAGAAGCCCTCAGGGCCTCAGTTCAGTTGCCTGTGGTCAGCCTGAGCTAAAACTGAGACTTGGCCTCCTGCCTCTGTTTTAATGGAAATGTCTCTGAATGGCAGCTGTGCTTTGTGCTGTACTTTGGGTAGCAAACTTAGAGGATTCACCACGTACTCTTTCCAAAGTGAAGTCTGAAATGCTACCAAGAGAGCAAAACTTTAAGTAACACTTAGCAAGTCAGCAGAAGGACTTGTATCCCAATATTTTTGGATGTATATCCTGTATACACAAGATGAGATTGTATGCTCTTGAAATTTAGTGCAGTCTTTACAACAAGGCAGTATGTCATTGCATTGTAATGAGCTGGGCTGTGGCTAAATCGTGGGGAACACTTCTCAGATGACTTATGAAAGATAAGTTTTAGGGAGAGGATTGAAGCACAGAACTCCTGCCAGGCTTTGGGTTTGTATGTGCGTGATGGCATGATGATTCATATGCTTTGTGTAAGCTGAAGATAACAGAAGCACTTGACATTTGTCTGCAGGTCCCTGGTTCATTGTAGGGAGCCTAAAAAATGTTAAAATGTTAAACATATACTTGAATGCTTCCTTGAATACACATGGCTAGAAACAAAAACAATGGCCAGTGGTTATTCTGTTTTTATAGTAGAGTGCTCTTAGGAAGGTGTTTCTTTGTAAACACAGCAACATTTCCTTTTTTTTTAACCTTCATTTCAGGTGATTCAGATCTGTGACATGTCAAAAGTGCAAGTTATGACTACATTTATGGTGACAGCTCCTTCAGAGTGATTACCTTATTTTAACTAAGAAAACAGGCAGGAGTTGTCTGTTTGGAACTAGCCTGGCAGGGCACAGCTGTGCACAAGCTGCTGCTTTATACTTGGGGGGGTTTTCTTGAAATCCGGCGACTTCTGCTTCTTTAATTACTTGACACATGTAATAAAAAATGAAGATGATAACACTCCTAATTTAACTTGTAAAGTATATGTGAGACCGTCCTCCTCCTATTTTGTGCGTGGGAGAGAGCTTTTCAGATAGGGTGTATAGAACAGGGCATGGAAGCGTGGGATGATTGTTTCTACTTTTCATGTTAGAGTTACTTTTCTTAAAATACTTCTTTTGCATTTCTTATTGCAGCGTTAGAAGTTTTCATTTCCCCTGCAATATGGAAAGATTCAGGGCTCTACACTCTACTAGAGGTCTCTGCCAAAAGGTGCTTCAAATGCTGAGAGTCCAACTCTTGCTTCCTGGCAGTTGGATTCTGCCTTCATCTCCGAATCCAGAATTCTTATGTGCTGTTGGTTTGGGTTGTGCCCCACCTCCAAGTTATTCTGTGAGGCTGTACCTGAGAGGGCTAATTGTGCAAGTTAATGATCTCTTCCTTCTCTCCTGTGAGTGACTGGATGTGATGTTTTCATCCTCTTGTCCCTCCTGCCAGAAGTTTGCAGTGACAGCACTCTCAGGTGGAGATCTGCAGCACCACCTCCAAAATCAAAGCCCATCATCACAACTATGTAAATATTTGGTTTAAGCTCCTGAGTTACCAATCCGTAACATAACACACAGTTTCATTTACCTGTGGCTCATAGAATATCTATCTCTTGGCTCAAAGACATTTTATTACAGAAGTTGTGTATATTTAGATGCAGTAGCACTGGGGAAGGGTAACTTTTGATTGTAGCTTTTTCTCATTTTTAGTGTGACTTGTCTAAAGCATACAGAGCTGAATTTCTCCAGGCCATGTTTTGCTGTTAAGATATGTAAATGACTCCTGCTTTTTCAGCTATCCTGGAGATAAGCTGTATTTGTTCTGTGGCAGGTGCAGTGTTTCTTTTAATCTTAATGTGAATTAAGAGTTCAGGTAAAGATTTTCTTTCTTTGTCTACACTACAGATTTTCTTGGCTGAGTTTTATGGTAGCAAGGCAGTGTTCCCACCACTGACTGCCCTGCTTCCAACACGTGGTTAAGTGCCAGCATTAAGTAAGCATGGCTCCAGCATCTTCAGAGTGAAACAAGCCCAAACTGAACCAAAATGATGAGTTGCTGGTAGATCTTAAGCATGGAGAGCTCTGAGCATTGCCGCCATCTTTTCTACTTAGCACTGATAAAGAAAGCTGAAACCGGCAAATTCAGCATTCATTTAAAAGCTCACATGAAGCTATGTATTTTGGCTGAGTTTTAGTAAGTAAATTTAATTGGATCTAATGAATTTCTATTTCTGATGCTTTACTTCAGAGGAAGTATTTTTGATTAAATGAGAACTTTTTAAAACAGATTTAAGTTAGAACCTATCCTGTACATTCAAGCAGCTGAAATAGAAGTAGAGACAATGAGAAACTAAGAAAGTTTAAATATGACAGATCAATTTTAGGTTTATTTTAAAATAAGAGTTCTTGTACTGAAAGTGGATGTGAAAAATGGATGAAACTTTATAATAGAATTTCACACTTTACCTCGTATAAACCTTGTTGGTATGTATAAATCTTATTTATTTGATGTTCCTCATAACTTTGGCTTTCATTGTGCCATAATTATTTATGTTCGTGCGTAACTCAGTACTGAGGAAATCAGTGAAGCTGGAGACTGCATCAGTCATCTGGGAAATGAAGTAAGCTGTGGGATAAGCACAAGAGTTGAGTATATTTGTAGAATGATCGGTAGTGATTGGAAGTTACAATTTAGAATGAGAACTGCACTTTTTAATGATCCCTCTGAGATGAGCAGTTTTGATTAACTGATCTTCTGAATATTCAGGAAGATGTTACTACCTACAACTGCTTGATATACTTAAGGGCGGCTTAATTGGTATGATGCTGGCCATAAAACTCTTTACAGACACTGGAATCGAGGGTTCAGTATTTTTTGGGGAGAAAATGGATTTTTCATACAGAAGAATTATTTTAGCATGGGCTGTTTTGAATTCTTCTGTACATGGGAGTAAACAAAAGAAATCTCCTGGCTTATTCCAACACGGACCCACTTTACAGATCTTAACAGGTGATTTCTTCATGGATTGCTGAGAGGTTGAAGGCATCTGCACATGGTATATCCGGGAGTGGATCTACTACATCTGTGCTTCTAAAGATGATGGCTGGGCAGCCATCATTTCTCTCCTGAAGCTTCAGCTGTTGCCTGTATGAGGCTGCAGCTTCAGGGGCTGCCAGAACTGCTTGCCTCATGGGAAAACATGGAAGTGCCATCCAGAAGGAACATCTGACGCAGTCTGTCTGTGTGAAGCTGTTGCTGCTGTATCAGTAGCTGCTCTGCAGTCTTTGAAGCTGCTGTGTGCTGCTTCTCACACGGCTGATCTGATCAGTGCATCTGGTGCTGATGTGTGTGAAAAACATCAGAAGTCACCTCCAGGTGTGGGGCCTGGGCTGGTACCGTGCATGGACACCAGGCTGTGAGGAGAAGTGCATCATTCCCTCCAGACTTAATGTTATTCTAAAAGTATGGGTTACTCCTTTAGAAAACGCTCCTGGTCTTTTCTAAAAGTGTGATTCATAACTTTCATCAGGATCAGACTCACAGTGTTTGGTATTTTCTTGTGTGGGAGTGCACAAATAACCTTGGGAGGAATGACAGAGGTTTCTCATTTCTGTTATGAGGACTGCAGATAGAGAAGAGTTGTAATTGTGCTAGCACTTATAACAGCTGTTTTGTGTTATTTTCTGTGAGCTTTGGCCAGCAAAACGCCCCTGTGCTACATGCAGCAGTCTATGGGCTGTGAGATGATGATGCACTCCCTTGTGTTATCAGTTGTTCTAGGTCACCATTGACGTGCATTGGATTTTCAGCATCTGTGAGTGTCAGTCTGCCACATCATTAATGTTTGGCTTTATTTTTAGTTTTTCTAGTTGAGTAAACTTAGAATTTTTGGAGGTGCTGTGGTCTTTGAATGCCCAGAAGGCAGAAGTTCAGCAGATGCAACTTTGTGCCTCACCATTGACATCAACCTTCTTTGACACTGTCGGGCAACTATCAAATGTTTCTGCTCATAATTTGTTTCTGAGGAATATTATTTTCTCTTAATTAAAATCATGAGTGCAACTCTGGTAGACTACTGCAGCTTGCAAAGCATGTGTCAGTGACTCATTGATGGGGATACTGAATAACAGCGTTATTGAACTGTGTGTGAAGATGCAGGGCTGTTGTTGAGAAGGGGTTAATTAGCTGAGTATGCTAATTACTGTTCAGTGTCTGGAATGTTTGCCAGCAATAGCCATGGGTCTAAACAAAAGAAAAGGTCAGCTGTGTACATGCTCTGGGAATTACTGATACCAGGAGTCTAAGCTGGGCTCTCTCATTAAGCTACCAAGAATGGGATGCTCCAGCACTTCAATAATGCTTCCTCCCATGCATGTTTGGCTGTGCAGCACTGGCTTAAAGTTCGCTGGCAGCTGTGCAAGTAGAGAAAGCACTTTGCTTTGCAAAGGTGGCAGACAAGACAGCCTGAAGAGAGCTGCAGGGACTGGGGCAGGGAGCTCCTTGCAAGGCTTTGGGGTAGTTGCAATGGCCCAGGCAATGAAATGGATGAAGGAAGTACCTCCAGAAGTTGGAACTGAGAATCATTTTGGAGTGGGTAGCAGAGGGTGATTAACAGGGTTGCTGTGTGAGAGGAGAGCTGTTCAAGACAGGCCAAATAGTGGAATTAGGTGTGTATATGTGTGAAGGGAGTGTAAAGGATTTGCTAATGATAGGAAGATTGGAATAAGCAGTGAAAATTAATGTGCAATGTATTTGTCAAAAAGCATTAATAGGAAAAAAAAGATAAAGTAAAAGCTTTTAAACGTGAGCTGGTTCAAGGGAGTTCACTGCACTGTGAGTGTTTACCTGCCCAGTTTGCAAACAAAAAATTACATTGCAGAGAAACGTCTCGTGTAATAACCATGAGCTTGAAGGATCTATTGATAAAATTCATTAATGTGTTGCAGTTAGCTCTGGGTTTTATTAAGATGGTTGGCTTGCTGAGCTTTGCTGGAGGCTAACGGAAGCAGCATAACAGGCTGAAGAGTCTCCTGGTATCACACTGAGAGAGGTGACTTCTGTTGTGTAATGAGTGATCTAGATTAAAATTGCTGACATTCAAATACATGGACTCAGTGAGAAAATCCCAACAGCTCTCTTACGGGTTCCTCTCACACTTCCATCATGTATTTTACACCTTCTGGATCAGATGAGTTTAGAGCTTTCTCATGGTGTTTTCTTTACCCTGTGGAGAAGTGTGAAGCAGCCTTCTGTAGAGAAATAGGCTGCAGTCACAAGAGGGTTTTTTGACACTTTTTCATCCTTTCCTAAATTTTTCTGACTTTGTAAGAACTCCCATCTGATGCCTATTTTAATAAATACAAGATACACATTTTAGGTAATGGTTTCTTGCAGTTGAAACACACAAGCAACTTCTTAAATATAGTGAAGTGTTACTTAAACATCCAGCTGAATTACTACCTGGTTCTGCATGGCTTCCTATTGTGGACAGGAAAAAAGGCACGTCTAGCCCCTACTTCTAAAGGCAGTTTGCTTTATTAAGTCAGTTCAGCTGGTGCATGTGAAGACCTTATTCCTGTCCAAAAACCCCACTGGTAAATCTCAACTGCATCTGTAGAACATAGGTTCATCTGCTAAGTAGAAATGTTGCATTCAGAGATGTGCTGATGTGTAGGTATATCTGTATTTGGGTTGTGGTAAATAAGTTATACATGTCCCAAGTAAGAGCACATCCTAAGTCAATAATTCCAGGGGGTAATTCTGGTTGTATTCAGAGAAATACAATTGTATTTTGCTTTTTGCAATACCAGCTATTTCTGATAAATTCTTTATGAAGAAAAGATCTTTTCAGTTTTCCCAGAAGCCTTTATTTTACTTCTGTCCTGCAATACATGCTTATGATCTATCTTAGTCTTCATTCCCCAGTCTGGCTTGGTACTCCTCCGTCTGCATCATGAAGGACAGAGATCTTGAAGTCAAGGAAACCTTCAGTACTATGAAATGAGAATCTAACTAATATACGGGATTTTCAATTCCTTTAGTCATTCTGCCTGTGCTTAAGCTAAGAATTGGTGCTCCCCAAGCAGATATTAAAGGGTAGTAGGTGATTTAGTGGACCTAGCTCAGACTTTCTGCAGTGTCCACGTGGGAAATGTAGGTACCTAAACTAGATGTTTAAAATAACAATGCACATTCCCTACCACCCTAACACATTTTACTGGAAAATCTGCATACAATTTCTACTTTCTGTTTTGAGTTTAGCTTTTAATTCTGTGACTGTATTTAAATGCATCCTTTTCATTTCAAATTTCAGTCCTTACTTGATGTTTTTCCAATTCAAATAACACAGTAAAGTACATTCTCCCAGAGGCTTGGTACAGTGTGAAAATGTGCAAATAATGGATGCATGCGCATTGTACATCTTCCTTCCAGATGGCACTGTTCAAATTTATAGTGCGTTGCATAATCATTTGAGGAGAGGCTGAATGAATTTGGTTAATTTTAAAATTTCTTTTGTAAATGTTAAATGACTTTCCTGCAATGTCTGATGTTTGTTATCTCTACCTCTTGCCACAGTGATGATTTACGCCATAGAAACCCATGTTAAAAGACATGTCAATATTGTATTTCCTACCAGTGGGAGAATGGGCAGCTTGTGATTGTTAAAATAAGGCTTTTTACATGTATAGCTACAATTCACATGAGACAATGCATTACATTAAGGAATGATTTTGATTATTGTAAGCAAGCTTGGCAAGGTGTCTTTGATTACTGCTCCTTTCACCCTAGCCCTTGCATTTCTGCTGGGATACATATTGGATGTCAGAGCTATGGCTTTGCATACTACTCGTTGTACAGTATTTAGCTACTGGCACTGCATATGTTTCCTAGTGTGTCAGAAATTACTGTGGAAACTGGATGATATCAGTGTTGGCTCAGGAAGATATCTTATATTCCTTCATATCTGCTTAACAAATTTAGATGAGTTCTAATGTTTCTTAATGTAATGTTAAATGTAAAGAACACCGATATAGCTGAGAAGGGATGCTTACAGAAGTATGCTGGTTGAGTCATTTTGTACTAACATGCCTTCAGTGCTTAATCTGAAGGCCATTTGTAAAATATGAATTTTTAGAGCCAGGAATCATCAGGCTTCTGCAAATCTAACCTTGGACGAAACTCTATATGATTATGAAACTCTGCCAATATATCTGTCCATAATTTCAGTGAAAGATCAATTTGCTTAGGAGAGGGAAAGAATCAAATTTGAAGGGCATAGGATGGAAGCAAAGGAAGCCTTGATTTTTCTCTGCAGCTCTATCTGCAAACTACTGCTGTCTTTTAATGGAGCAGAACAGAATAAGATCTTATTTCATCACCTGCTTCTGCCCAGCTTATAACTCAAATCTGGCTTTGACAAGAGATATCCTAACCACAGTCTTGCTGCCTTGAAAGTACTGTCTTTTGTTGAAAGCTTTTACTTGTGTTTCAGGTTATTCTGCCAAGTTTTTCAGATTTCAGTCTTGATTTCAGTATGTCTCACTTTCATTGAACTTGTAGTTCACTTTGGTTTTGCTTGTCTGTAAATTCTAGTGTCACTGCCACTACTTGTCTGAGACTGAGTCACAACTCAGACGTGATCTACTTAAAATTCAAGCAGAAAATTCTAATATTGAATTATTACTGTCCATCTGGTTTGGAATCTAAATATAATTGCACTGCATATTGCTAGACTAGCTGTCCTCTAATTCTTCTTCCTGTCCTATGTTCAGTGAGCATCTTTCCCTGATGGGAAGGGAATGTTTTGGTTGGTCTGTTTTCTGCTAAGACCATGCAGTCATGAATTATTTCCAAGGGAGCTGTGACTTAGATGTGTCTGCAAAGTTAGCCATTTATATTTCAACCTTACTGGTTTTTATCAGGATATTTCGTGTCCTATTCATGAACTTTACCCAGCTTCCATGTGAAGAACTGCACAATAAAATCTCTTCCATAATTTGTGCAAATATTCTATTAAAACTTTCTTGGTGTGCACAATATGTCCTTTTCAGAAGGATGATGTTTGTTAGCCTCTTTATCTTTGTGATTAGATACTCTACTGTATGTTTGAACCTAAATTTATTCAGGGTTATTTCACATACACTTTGGCTGTATGAGCAGCATACTTTAATTCAGACAGCTTTTGCACTTTTCTGACGGTCATATTCTATCCCAGTTACAGTAGGTGAGTCTATTCTTTGGTCTTAAGTTTGCTGAGCTAAACCAGCTAAGCTCTTTCATGCATGGTGGGTTCTTGTTTTTTCCTGTTTGTCCTATAGCCTTTCTCAACTCTTGTCCAGTTTTAGTTATCTTTCCTGAATGAGAATTGATAGAACTGTATTTCAGCTGATTGTTCACCGTTGCTTTGTAGATTATCAGTGATATTTCAGCAGCCATGCTATGGGAACTATAGCCAATGCATTGTGGGATGAATTTTTCTTTTTCAGGTCCACATTACAGCGTGATCAGTGACAGTGTAGTTCATGCTCGGTTTTACACTTCAGGAATATATGGCATGCTATTTCAGACAAACACATACAATACTTATTTGTGCAATAAATGTTATTTGTTAAGAGCAGGTTTTCTTCAGTTCTTTGTATTTTTTGGCACTCACAAAATAATGGCTGTTTACTAAATATGTGACTACCTAAGAACAGTTCTGCAGTTGCCAAGACCAGCTTTCCTTGGTCTTTCCTACATTCTACTGGTTGCATAACAATTGAAATTATACCTGTCATCCAACTTGTCTGTATTTGGGCAATTGCACAGCTTGCTGAAGTTTGTTCTGTATCTGTAATAAGCTATTTTGAGAAGAAAAAATCAGTTACTATTCTAGTCTACTCACAATTTGTAATGGGCTAAATTTGGATCTTCCAGGAGTCAGTCTGTCTGTCTGTGTTTTAGCCCCATTTATCACTTCATGGAAGACTGATCTTTGCTTTGTACTTCACGGCCCATTGTGCACCCTTAAGATTAAATGTAGTCTATTCTGTATAACTATTTTCTAGATCTAAAATAATACATTTGTTTTACTAATAGTTAACTTTTAAAAGTTTTGGATATATTTCTTCAAGTACTTACAGCATATGGGATTCAGGCTAAAAGGTTCATGCTTAATTATATTGAATTTAATAAATCTAGCAATCAAACCGTGTGAAGTATAATTGATGTGTTGGCAATGTAGCCAGACTGTCTACAATACGAAGTAATTTATACAGAATAGCAGGACCCTGGGAGAGGAGCTATGCTGTAACAGTTTTAGTGGGTTTTTCTTTTGTGCTGGTATGCAATACTGTTAATTCTGCAACTTCTCAAGACTTTACATGGCGGAAGATTCTGCTGTACTGAGTTTTCTTCTTTAGTTATGAGTATTCTGAAGTTGTCTTATTAACACAGATGTACTCTAGTGTAGCAGCAACAAAAACTGAAGTCATAAGGAAAACCATGTCCTGGGTGTACAAAGAGTTTGCTGGAAAAAGAATTCACCGGTTCTGCACCTCAGAGCTGTGCGCTGTTTTTATGAGTTCATGTTCACAAGTTGATGTATGTCTTGAGGTAGTAGAAGAAAGGGCCTGGCACCATTTGTTCTTTCCTCCAGACAGTCCTGGTGACAATGCAGGTTACATCTGTTCCTACGGATGCGTGGTGCTGACTAGTGATGACTTTTTGAAGTCTGGCATATGTGTCAAAGAAAAGTGGGAAGTACTGAATGAGTCCAAACCGTTTAAAGACTTTGGTGCAACCTGGAACAAGTCCTGGAATATTTTGCTTCTTGCCTTTGATAGATGTGTTGTGCAAGTCTGCGCTTAAATCAGCATTACTCAAGTGTCAAGAGAGATCCAAGAATAAAAGAGTGAAAAATTGGTCTCTAAAAGGCCATAAGCAAAACTGTTTTTAAGGATCAGCAACTAGAACTGCGATGAGCTGTGCCGGTGCTGCTGCGTGGCATGGGAGGGAGGTGGCCGAGAGGAGCTTGTCCTCTGCTGCCAGGATGGGTGAGCAGACAGATGGCTCTGAGCCACCTACCGAGCGGTAGGTGTGATGGAGTCTGCAACCTGATGCTGAATCTGCTTATAGGGAAACTGGGATGGTGGTTGGTTGCTGCAGAGTCTATACAACCGAATAAATCCATACATAGATGTACAAAAGCAAAACTTTATGATGTGACATCAAAAAATGTGTGTCTATTTCCTCTGGAACTTCCTGCTATAAGTCCACCAGCTTTATAGAGAGAATATCCAAGCTAACTGGAGGCAGAAAAATCAAGAGCAGTGAGTTTCCAGCTCAGTGGAGCATATTTCACCTCTTCCCCAAGGGGAAATGTAGAACATTTTCTTATAATTCAGGTGTGTAAATGAGGAGTGCTCCGGGCACGTCACTTTGGTCTCATGGCTGCATCGTGCTTACGGAACCATTTTCTCATTATTGTGTTTATACAAAAATAATGTGGTTGTCAATGCATTTGAAGCTAACTCAGATGTCTAATAAGAAACTTAGTTTAGAGCATGTACATTTGCACAGTTTTATATCTAACAGGATTTTCAACACCTGAAAAATATTATTGGAAAAGTTTATTCCACTTATGAATGTACCAGCTTTATCTTTAGACCACCCAACTGTTCAGTTAAATTAATGAAGATACCTAATTGATTAAATAACAAAATACTGTTGTCACTTGCATTTATAAAGAGTCATGTAAGGTATATAAAATGTGAGTTTTGATCCAAGTTGAAATGACAGCACTGTCCTACACTTTTATTCATTAGGGACTTTGAGGAAATAGCCTCTGACATATACACCTCCGAACAAATACATTTAACCATTTTATTGACAGGCTAGCAGCCCTATATAAATCAGCATGCTCTGCAGTTCAGCTGTTGGCCTAATTTGCCCTAATAAAAAGTAGCCTATGGGCTGAGATTGCTGCATAGAGGGCTGATGATTCCTCCTTCTCTTTACATGGCTTTCATCAATCTCAGTTTCATTATTCCAATAGCACTGCATTAATGGCGGAGAGCTGAGAGGGATGTGTGTGAGCATTTGAAGGATTTGCTGGATCAGTGATACAGACATGGAAGAACGTAGAAGTCTGGATCTTGCTGCCAGGGGTGCAGGGAAAGTTTTAAGCACTTCAAGTGATAGAAAATGTTGCCTGACTTAAGGTCTTAGTCTGGCTTTATGCTAGTATTAGGCATTTGATACATACAGTTTGCAGCACCTTCTTTAGGCTTCAATATAAGAAGTAAATGTATTTTTTTTCTGTTATCACTGTTCTGTTTATATTGAGATTACAAGGTACAAGTGATAAAGCGATACAGTTGTCCTAGTTTTCTTGTCTAACTTAGTCACTGGCTGTTTTCAAGGATGATGTGCTTTCAAGGAGAGAAAGCAAAACAAAGCAAGGACTATAATATGGTGAGTGCAGCAAATCTATGACAGAAAGAAATTCACTCAACTGAAATGAAACATCAGCCAAGGTATGAATCCCCTATGCCTGGAATAAAGCATTTGCATTCATTTGCTGTTGTTGCCTGAACCAAGGCTTTTTTGTCTTTCAAGCAGAAGTTTTCTTTAAATCTGGCTTTATATAGAGCAGGGATGAAAATACAGTGACTGGCAAGTGACTTGGAATGAGTCTTGGGGATATTTGGTTATTTTTGAGGGTCTTATTGTACCTCTTATTTTTTCCCACTGGAGTTGTGGGGAACCATACACTGGTTGGAAAACTTTTCTTAAACTCAGTGTCCAAGGCAGAAAGTTAGTCTTGACTGATATACACTGATGACTGCATGTACCATGATCTCTTGGATCATCAGGTTCATCTCAGGTGAACTCAGTACTCCAGCGGGCTCTGAGTGGTCTTTCAGGTCTAACATGATCTGCATATGCAAATACTTGTTAAAAGAAATGCTGCATGAAATGCCATTTTCTTTGCTTGATTCCATGCAGACCTTAAAAAGCCTTTTTAGTATGGTAAATAATTGCTGTAATATGGCTTCTAAACTTCCCTGCTTTCTACTGTTAAATACAGCATGATGTATAAGTTTCTTAAGCTGTAAAAATCCAGGGGCTCTGAATCTAACTAGAAAGGTTTTAATTTTGGAGTATATGAAGAGGTAAATGTAGAGATAATCCAAATTACAAACAGAAGACTTAAATGTTTGAAGAGTGCATGGTACAGTCAGAACTCAGTGGGTGAATTGTGTATGTCTGAAGATTATGGAGGCACAAAGAGAATCTCATAACCTACCAGTCTAATTCAGCATTCCAATGTGTTATTATCTGCTAGATTTAATATGATTTTAATTAAACAAATACTGGTGGATTTATATTGTTTTCATTTCTCTGTTTATCAGATAAATCTTTTCTTTGGTGGATACACAGCCTGAAATGTTTTTTGTCTGTCTAGCCAGGTTTGGTTTGGTTATTTTTATTTTTATTTTAATTATTTTTTTAATAAGGATTTATTTTAGCAGCGTTGATAATGATCAAAGCATATTCAGAGCAGCTTCGTTCAGTTCCGTAATGTAGTACATGAGTACATGAAGCACACCAAGATATGAAAAGCAGTTAATCAGATTTTAGTTCCCCCTTCGCCTTTTTATTAACTACAGCAGTATAGATGTCTCTTTAACCAAATCCTCATAATTCAGTTTCTTTAGCCATTAAAGCAATTTGCTGTTCTCTAAGTGTCCTCCTTTTGTCTGACACTTCTACTGCTGAGTTTTGAAATGGCAGACAGTTTTATAGGTGAAATCTTAGCAGTGCCCCTCAGGTTTTTTTGATTTGTGCCATGTCTATAAATGTGGAGGAAAATGATAATGGCTTTCTCCTGCCACAATACATTGTTCTATAGCTGGTTGAAAAATACAAAGAAGTTTAAGTGAGAACCTCTCTCTGACTGTCATTGATATTCAGATAACTCATTTTTTGATACAATCTGTATGATTTGCTGATGGCCCCCATTCAAAATGGCGCACAGCTACTTATTATGACAATGCAGGTTCAACATCTTCTGTTCTGTTGCTTATTCAGTTACTCCAAGTTTTGTGCTCTAATCTCACTGCCATCACTGATGCTATGGCTGACTTTTAATGTTGGATCTACAAGACACCCTGATTCATGTAAAGGCAAGCCTTGAAATGGTGTTCTTGACTTTGGGTCTAATATTAAATGGCTTCAGAAGTATTCCTGTGCTATCATGCCAAAGTTTTTTAGTCTTTACATAGCACTGAGGAAACAGATGGTTCAAATGCACAGCTGTTTGAATAGTAACTGATATGAATATTTTACTCCTGGAAATTAAAAGAAGTGCATCTATTCTCTCTCTGCGGTCCTCTTTAGCCATCTCATTGTCTGTTCTGTAGAGTTGTCTGTGCCTTATAGACAAAAATAAATACGTAAAAAAGCAGTGAAGAACTTTAAAAGCTGTTTCAGTGACCTCTTGGCTGAACAGTTGTGTTGAAACTTCTGTCACTGGAAGTGAATCAGAGTCCTTGGGTCTGTGGTGAATCTGGAAAAAAGCTTTGTTCTCTATAGTTTTTCTTATAGCCCTTTAGATACGTAAGTAAATGCTGAGACTCCTGGCAAAACTCACTCTATATGTCTTTTTTTAAGACAAGTGCGAAGGGCTTTTTCTAGCACCACAGAAATGTTTTTGGAATGATCATTTTGGATGCAGCGTAGGATTTGCTTTTGACACCGACTGCAGAAATACTGGCTGATGTAAGAGCAAAGCTGGCAGAAGCCAGATTTCTAAGTGGTCTTCCAGGATGTTGTCCAGCGTGAGGACTCAATAATCAGCTGTCAAAAGCTCCAAATCCAGCCATTCAAAGTTTGCAGTTCATTTTAGAGCATTTATATAAGTCTGTTTCCTAGTGCTGATATTCCCATGATTATGCGGTGTTCTCATTTAACTTGCAAGTCTTCAACCTGCCAGAGACTGAGCTCTCTGCAACAGAGGTAACATCCACCAATATTTATATTAAAACTTGGGAGAAAATTCAGAATGTGCAGATGTGATGATTTTTCTGTTATGAAAAGAATAGTTTAGCACTGCCTCAGGCACACGTATGTGTACAGCCAAGTATATGTTAGTGTGATCTTTGTTTATCAAGATGCCATTACCCAAAGCACTTTCAGTTCAATTTTGCTTAATCTTTAGTCTCCTCTTGGATTTAAAGCATTTAACCTCTAAAGCTGTTTTCTTGTGGAGCAATCTCAGTAGAGATTTATCTAATTGTTCACAAATGCTAGTCTTTATGTTTAGCTGTGCCTTTTAATGATATGGGAAAAAATGTCATTTACAATACAGTTTCTTGCCATCCTTTCCACTCCTCGCTTTTCCTGCATTTTCTCTGTTGAGACCTTTGTACTTTCCAAAGAGGGTTCTAGTAGGAAAGACTTCTTCCAAATGTACTAATTGATACTGACTTTCCAAGTGCTTTTTTCATGGTACCTGGGCAAGCCATGCCAGTTTACATACAGGCTGAATGATTTTGTGCATCTTTAGCCTGGTTCTGGCATTCAGTGATATTACATCTTTTAAGACTGAACAGTAGCAAGAGATGTTTTCATGTTTCCTGAACCTGTTGCCTTGCTGGGCAGTACAGTGGATGATGGAACCTCAGCTGCAGTGCTGACTTGTGGCTCTGCCACTCAGTGTTAACACACAGTGCACGCTCTCAGTGATGAAATATGAAAACATTCTGATGATACTTAAGAGCAAGACAGAGCTATAAAATTTGTTTTCCACTGTGGTTTACTGCTGTCTCTTGAGTAGCATATGCTTGTGCTTTGCTTTTTTGCCTCATCTCTGCCTGTGTTGTTGGGCAAACAGGTTGTCACAGGTAAGTCTGCAGATGGTTTTCTTAGCTTTGATCCTATTTAGCTAATTTGTAGGTTCCCTGTGACTTCCTGCTTCTTTCCTAACTGTGAGACATAGCAATATTAGAGCCACATGGAAACACTATGCAACTAATTTTCAACTAAATTACCCCGGGCATGTAATTATAGCCATTAGCAAAGCTCCTTCTGTCTTCAGCACTCTCCAAAAAACACTTTTCTCGGGCAAGTTAGGTAAAAAGCCCTCAGCAGTTAGCAACTAGACAGGCAAATCAGCCATTTAAGGAATCTCTTGATGTGACCAGGAGAGCTTTATTGCATGCAGTAGAACAATACCTTGGAAGGGGAAAAGAGCTCTGCTTGCTTGTTTGTGGAATTCTCAACTGTAGAAGAGTGAACTCTTTCATTTAACAGTTTTGAGAGCTGCCTCTTTGCAGAGTACTCTTCAATATTAATAGCAGGAGAATTCAGAATGGCTACTGAAGAGGATTCAGGATGTTACAGAAAATATCCTTCCAGAAGGCAGCCTCGTTCACATGATGTGGTTACCTCGGTAGCTACTTTGTGGCCTGGAATCTAAAAGTTGTTATTTTTAACTTTATTTTGAAATTTTTGGGTTGCATTATTTTAACAGTAAAATAAAATTAAAGAAAACATATAATACATATCATTGGGGTTTACACTTTGTAAGGAGCAAATGTAGTTTTTCTTGTTACTAGTTCCATAGTGCAGTGGTATCCTCCTTGCTGTTGGCTGAGCTGGCAATGTGCATTGCTGTGTCAGAGTTCAGCACTACTGAGGGCTGGCTTGGTGAAGCATGCGAAGGGAAAAGACCATCCTGTGCTCCAGGAAAAGTCTGTCTAGTGTTATGGAGAAAACAGAAACACCAAAAATGCAGTCACATATAAGTTCAGCTCAAGGCATTTGTGTTATTTTCAGCCTTGCCTCCACACTGACTTATCTGGTTTCCTGTTCTTACCTCTTTCAAACCACATCTTTTACTGTGGGTATTGTGGTGGCCTTGTGAAGAGGTGCTACGTCTTGGGTAATCCAAATATTTGAAAGCATTTCTGAGGTTAAAGAAAGCTGAATACAGGTACAGAGGAAAAACGATGCTGCCAGGGGATAAATGGCCTGGAGAAGTGATTTTCTCTGATATTTGCATCTCTGTCCTCCCACCTACTTCAAAAAGATTTCAAGCAGAATTTGTACTGAAACAGATTTCTTGCAAACTTTCCTGATATGTCTTCTCATGAGATGATAGGGAGTAGGCAATTATCTTCCGAGGGGTATTAATATAGATGCTAGCTCTGCTGCACACATGGTAGTTTATATTAGTTCTTTCTTTTTATAGCCTGGTGATCTGAAATAGAAGTGACTGGTACAGAGAAATGTCTCAAGGGACTCAGGCATCTTAACAGAATACATAATGTTCTGTGATACATATTTACCTGCCTAACCATCAAACCATCCACATGATTCCTCTCCTAGGTTTAAGTGGAATGTTTATTTTTCACATTGGTTTCCTCTCCTTTTACTTTTTTCTTTTCTAACAATGTTTGCTTATCCTTGTTCTCAAAACAGTCATAGTGCTGCATGGCTTTGTTAGTATGTTTAGTACTCCCAGAGATGCCTGTGCCCTGCCAGGCAGTGTGCTGTGCATTGACCTGGTACTGTTTTGTCAGTAATGGATGCCTCAAGCAATACTAGCAAATCTGTGGTTCTGTGGAGGTGCAGAGATTCACTTGGCTTGGTGGTAGCAGAGGGATTGCCACTGTGGCACCCTGCTGGTTTGAAATACGGTACTGGATGTGAGCACACACAACTTCTCTATGGCAGTTTTTTTTGGTTTGGTTTGGTTTGGTTTGGTTTGGGTTTTTTTTTGTAACTCAAAAGAACTGGGAAAGAACATTAAGCAGAAAATGGAAGCTGCTGCCTGGGTCTTCTCTGTTTTGCTCCTTCTCCACAACTTGCATAGAGACAAAAGATTTTAATGTTTTTTTCCTGACCTTTCTAGTTCAGCTCTTGAAAGACACCATATTTTGATGTGTTTATTCAACCACGTCTCTGAACAGCCTTAGAAGAAATATATTGTCTAATTACATCCATGTGCCATAGGCAATTGAGGATATTTACTTGGGTGCATAATTGGCCAAAGTATTTTTATAGCCATCCCTCATCCCTTCTACCCTTCACAACAATAAGGAAGAGAGGAAAGTTAAATGTCATCTGTGAGTGTCTTGGTCACCAAAAATGAAATTTTTTACATTTATTAAGCATAACTTCATTAAGTAGATGCGTCAGTAGAAAATCATGCTGTGCCAAACTGGTTGTACCATGTGTGCAAGCTGTATACAGTTTATTTCATGCAAAACATATGAAGTGCTGTGAACAGTTTTTTAGCAGTATCTAAAATGCCAAATAACACATATCAATAACCATCTCAGTTTATCAGGTACATGTAATTACACTAATTGCATTAAAGGGTCTGATTCTAGTAAAATTAACTACTTTAAAAGTCCTTTAAATAATCCTGTGCACATGATGCATTTCTGTTTTTACTTATGAAATACATGGGAAATACTGTGTTTTTTGTATTGCTACGTTTCACTAAGTGATCAGAGCCAAATATAATGACTTCATCATTGAATCTTTTTAATACTTGGAACATTTCCTTTTGGTACAAAGAAAAAAGACTTGGCTAAAATATACCATGGCTTATCTTGTAACTGGAGGAATGGATTCCACGCTCAGAGGGCAAGAAATGGCACAAATTTAAGTCCATAAATTAGATTTATAAATAATTTTTTTACCATATACATGTGTGTAGTACATCCCTATGGAGTGCTGCAGTGGCCGGGCTATGCCAGTTTTGTTTTCAGTTGTCTAACTTTGGTCAGAGTGTTCAGTTAGTGTTCCTGACTGATCTGCAGAGAAGTGACCTTTCTTGTTTGTCTGGGCCACTCACCCTGTGTTAACTGTAGCCTTGTTCACCTCTGGATTGTTTCTCCAGGTTCTTGACCTTGGATAAGAGTTGTTCTTATGCTGTCATCATGAATAGGTCTGAGGGTACGTGCAACCTTTTCATTGGTGAGCTTGACCACAGGCAGATGCTGCTCCAGTGCAAGCTGTGGTGACCTCTTCAGGTCTCTGTCTCTCTGAATTCTGCTTGACTTACACAAACAAATGGTAACACAGAGGGCTGCACAAAGTGTTGCACATATTATGCCAGTAGTGGTATGAATGTGATAGACTCCTTCAGGTAACAACATTTACTCTCAGAAAAAAAAAGAGCATAAGAGACCTTAAGCAAAAAACCTCTCTGGAGCTGTGTGTATGGGCTTATACCATTTGTGTAGTCATGGCTCTATATGATCAAGCTTTTTAATAAAAGGGATAACTTGTTCTCCAGTTTGGGAGCTTAGAGAGGAGTGGGGTGACCAGGATCCTCTGTGGGTGTATCCCTGGTGTCACAGCAAAGCACTGAATCTGAGAGCAGCAGCACTGTGGGAGGATGAGCTCATGGATGCGCATAAAATCTGCAGCCCAGTGTGCAGGAGTGCTGCTGTTAACCTTTGGGATGAGTGGGCTTCAGCAAGATTAAATCCTGTGCCACCAAGGTGTCTCCTAGAGTTTTCAAGGTCTTCCAAGGGAGGTGCCAGAGAACTTGTCCCCTTGACAGCCTTGATAAGGGAGATAGAATTTGATGACATTGCAGTAGGCCTTCATCACAGAAGCAAAAATGGGATAAGTGGTACACATACTAAGGGAAAATACAATTAAGAAAATTATTTGAGTATAAGAACGCTTAATGAAGAGAAATTGAAGAACAGATTATTTTTTAACATGCTGGCAAATTTGAAACCTTTGTAGATACTTTGAAGTGGATCTGATCTTAGCACAGGAGGGCATCTCCCAGGCTGCTCACTGCAATGTGCTGCAGGCACACAGAGTTTGTTTGATGACAGTGAGGGTCATGCAGATCTCATAGTTTCAGATAAAAGCAAAATACTGAAAAAGGAAATGCAGGATACTTGTGATTTTATTACTAATTTTTCAGTGGTCACTGATTATTATGTACTGTTTGGGACCTTGATTTCTGTATAGGGGAAGAAAAGGAGAAGGGAACTGTTGAGAATAGTGCTGAAGGTGCTTGAAGCCACAAGAGTTGGAACTCATTTCCTTTAAACACATGGTTATCTTTCTCCCAGGGCCTGTTTTAGTCTGACCAGATTCCACCTGTGGCCAACTAGAACTTAAAGAATTGGTTCAGTAAATGATTCTATAAGTAGCTGATCACGTGTATCATTGCTTTCCTCTTGGAAAGAGTTTCTGTTCTGAAATGTAGACCTCCTTGTAGGGCTGCAGCAAAATCTTCCTGTGAAAGTTGAATGATAGGACACACCAGCAGTGGAGCTACTGCTATATGTAATCTGCTGCCATGAGCTGTTAGAAGACCGAAACTATTTGCTATTTGATTCTCTAAGAATGTAGCTGAATAGTTGTAACTGTATGATTTCTTACTTAAAAGAAAAGGGTTGCTATTATATGTAGAATTAAGCTTGTGTTTTGTGTTGTAAATCTAGATCTTTGATATCAGTGTCTTCGTTTTACGTGCCAAATTTTATGACTTGGCAGAAGTGAGCTGGGCTTTCTCACTGAGGTATCAGTCTGTGTGTTCAAGGGAAAACAAAGAGGATGGGACCACAGAAGGGGAGGGAAGAGGACAAGAGCATTCATTCACTCTGAAACCAGAGCTTTGCTGCAGGGGACGAGCAAGATGTTCAGCAGTTGTGTATGACTCCAGTTGTAGGTGTCAAGTTGTTCCCAGCCCCTGTGCTGGGTCAATGCTTGTTGATCTGCAGCACTTGGAGCCAAGCAGGCTGCAGGGGCTGCTTTGTTCAGTGTCTGCTTCTCTGAGATCAATACTGCGGTCAGGAGCCTCTTTGCAGCAACCAGGCTGGTCCAGCTGGCTCAGCACAACTTCTACCACAAAGCACTGTTGTTTTGGCTGTAGGAATGTCATATGGAGCCACAAATGCTGGACACAGGTTTGTGGATTATTAGCTTGAAGCTGGAAATATGAATCTGATACCAAACAAAAATACTATTGCCAAAAAATTCAAGAAGTATTGGGGAAAAGGAATTAATGAAAGTAGCAGAACAATAGTATAATAGGTATAAGAAGAATTTGGGAAATTCTATAAACCAGTAGGATCTCTGTGTTCAAAAAATACCATGTAAAGAGCACTGGGTGTTGCTGTCCCTTTTTTTGCTGAGCTGGAAGATGGTGATGTTTCTCATTTCAAAGCTCAAGTTGTATAGGAGTTGTTTTTGCTGCCTGCTCTCAGATTATTTTATTTTCTGAGATACATTAAAGGTGTGTTTAAGCAGCTGTGCAGATAAAAATGCCAGGGAGCTATTACCCAAAATTAATGTGCTATAACTGCATGGTGTATTACCGTTATGTAGAGAGACCATTAAATCTTTTTATTTTCAACAAATTCACCCAAAGGTGAAATATTGGAAATTTCTTAAAAGTCAATGCACTTTTTATTAAGCAAGCAAATGTTGGGGAGAAGACCCATAGTTATTAATTAAAAAGCACTTCTAACAACCTTGACATTTTTTATTTTCTTCCCTTATGACAGAAGGAGATGATGGTTATCTCTGAAAAAAGAAATGATTAGACAGGCATGATCAGAGAAGGGGAAGCACCCAAGGGACAACTTCACAAGCCTTTGCTCAGTCAGCCCTGCAATGAAGTGCAGCCTTGTGGAAGTAAAGACACCCGAGAGGCAGAGTCAAGGCATGTCCCAAACTTGAAAGTCTCTGACTCTTCCGAAGGTGCAGCTTCATGCTGAAATACTTAAACATTAGCCTAGATGAAAACTATCCTTTTCTTCTGAACTAGCCAAAGCCTATAAACGCTGCACAAAATCAAATGTGTTTTTTATTAGAGCACAAAGATGGAAATGTATGCAATTATTAAGGTAGCTGAGTTTCATTAGTGACAAATGAAAGCAGGCCAAGGCTGGTCACTAGCATAGGTTCTTGCTTGTGTTAGCTGTCCCTGTATTCTCTTAGAACTCTGTAAGGTGAAAATTAAAGCAATTGCTTACAGAAGATGTTATGTTTGAATTGGTAACTTTTTTTATACTTTAAACTGAATTCTCACTACTGTTTAAGGAATTTCAAATAAGATGAAATGGCCCTTCAAATTATTTTGTGATCAGAAAACTCAGTAATACTGTCTGTCAAAAAAAAACCTAAAAGCCTGGGGGGCAGAATGCATCATGCTGATGGATGCTTACCCTGTTGGGCAGGGAAGTGTTGCCATTGCAGTAAAGACTTCATGAGTGGATGGTATCTCATTCCTTGCTGTTGCTATTGTATTTCCTGGGAAAAAGCACATTTAAAGTTTTTAAAATGAGTTACTACATGCAGCTTTTTGCTACTTGATTGAGATGTAGTGGGTTGTTTGACATTGTGCATATTCCATATAGCTTTTTTGAAAGCTTTAATAATACATTTTAATGATACTCTATAAGACCTTCTGTACCATGGATCATGCATTGACTAATGCATCCAAATGTCATCCGAAATAAAGCTAATGCTCAGCATGCAGTTCAGAAATAATGTTTGGTCCAGAGGTAGGTATCCCTTCCTGTTGGGTTTTCCTTATGTTCCAGACCTTTAGCAAAAAGATTCCCTTTTGCATCTTCCTTCGCAATTACTGTCTGGCATGTAGACAGAGCAAAATAATTTGACTTTGTATTGTAATGTTTCTAGTAGCCATTTGAATTCTTGTGCTTAATGCCTGTTAAAGGTTAAGAAAGGTTACACGTGTGTTCGCATGGCGGAGCTGGTGTTCCCTTTGAGGGATGAACTGCCAAAGGGCATCCTTAGCAGTTAGACTGAACGAATGGATATGATAAGGGCTGACATGCTTTTACTAGTGGTTTATGTTATTAGATTTATCATTTTGTTGCTCCACTGTAGATTGAGAGCATAAGAGAAGGGAAAAGTTGCAAGTTATTGGGTTGGATTCAGTACCTGAATGGGTTTCCTTTGACAATCTAATTCTGAATGTTTGTGTAGGGGGGCAAATAGATACAAGGAAAGGTTGAATGAATCAGTCACATAATGATCTGGATGGGAAGGGACCTTTTAAAGATCATCTCGTCTGACCTCCCTGAATTCATACAGCTTTCTTCTGGAAATGTCTATTTTATATGTACGTGTGTTTTGCTTCCAGTTCTGAAGCCAAACTTATTGCTGGCAATGACCTTTTAAAAAATATATATATACATTCCTGTCATCTATGTGATGCCTGTATGTCTGCTGAAAAGTGTCTACAGCTTTTCTTCTTACATCATATTGTTTTTTCAGGCAGATCCATACTATCCACAAGAACCTGCTGTTGAAGATGTCTAATTGAAGTGTATTCTCTCTGCTGATGATTTCAGAGCTGGCCTAGCTGGTTTTGCTTGCAACAGATTTTGTATTTTCAAGCCTCAGATGTGCAGCCTAAATCTTTGGCTTCTAGTTATCCATCATCTTAAAAATAAAACGAAGTATTTGAAATTCATATGAAGTTGAATAGAAACAGCTCCTCTCCAAAATATGATTTGTGCAAAACTTTATATATGAAATTAAATGCAGCGTTGTGACTTTAGGCTTGCTGCCGTGTTTTCTGTGTGTGCCTGCTGTGTGGTGGCGTGGCAGGGAGGAGAGGTCTTGTTCCATCATTACTTGTGTTCTTGCACTTTTCTATGTCGTGGTACACTGTGAATGCATGAACACGATCTCCATATGTCTCAATGGCCCTTCATAATCATTTCAGCATCTTTGATTTCTTTTTGTAAGTTGTCTTCTGTAAGTTGTAAAATGGGCTGTTGATTTCTCTTCAGACCCTGAACAGCGTTTCAGCAAAGTGGAAATATGCCTCCTGTGCATGAGCTGGGTGTTGTTCATCTGCAGAGGCACCTACACAGCCCCAGATGTGTGCAGCCTGGTGCACACTGAGGGCTTGCTTTGTGCTGGGAGTGACATGAAGATGCCACTGGCTCAGTGTCTGTGAGCACAGCATCATGTTTTCATGGCTGTATGTAGCTTAGGTTTTGTATCTGTGCTAATATCTCACTGCTGTACAGAAGTGACTGGAACACTGCTGTGGCTGAATTCCGCCAATCAATGAGCATCAGCTTTGAATGTATGCATATGATAATGCCTCCCCTTTTATTGACAAGTTCTGCTTTTAAATGTTGTTTACTGGGAATCCTGGCCACTGGGGCAGGATGTTTGTGCCTGTAAAAGCCACTGAGGTCACGCACCTGCACTTACTGAGTTCATTGTGCATTGTTGCTCTCTATGAATGTTTTCATAAGCTTTTTTAGTTTCTAAGGTGTGTGTGCTCACAACAGCATCCTGCCAACTCCCCTCCCAGAACAGACTGGTGCCCTTCATGGAACATTCTTGCAATGGTTCCTGTAGGTGTGCTCACTAAAAGTGCTCACTCGTAGCAATCAGATTGCAGATTTCTTGTCACTTGCTGGAAGATTGTGCATGTGCTGGGATGGAATGTAATCTGGGGCAGGAGCGGGTACGGTACCCAGGATTCAGATGAACTTTTTGGCAGATCCTGTGTGATCCTGTGGAAAAGTACATGGGTGGCCCTGTTAGTTCCCACCTGTGAGCATCCCTTGGACAGCTCCAGGAGTGCCAAGCTGTTGTGGCTGGAAGCATGGCTGCATCCCCTGACTCACACAGCAGCACTCTGTTTTTGGAGATGCTCCACAGCAAAAGCTTTGTTTCCTTTCCTGATTCCCAACCTATCCTGGCAGGGACAGAGTGCAGCTGGAATGGCCAAACGTGTTGCACAGGAATCACATTCAAAAGACAACCGGCCCTGTCTGCATGCTATTTCCCAGCCTGCAGTGGCCAGGTGAGGTGCTGGAGTGGGGCCAGCTCTCTGCAGAACAAACAACATCTCTGGAGCTGCAGGGCTAACTGGCACAGTATGTTTAGAAGGGATTTAGCATGAACAGTTATGACTTAATTTCCTAATGGGAGTGCATTCTGTGATTACAGAAGAGAATGCATCGAATGTGGCTAAAACATGGCTTTATGCGAGGAAACCTGCTGTTAGCAGAGCACTGACTGAAGGCAAGACAAAGTGAAGTTTGCACCATAACAGTATCTCCCAGTGTGAGATTTATCAGTATTAAAGGATGCTGCCTGGGTTTGTACAAGAATGTTTTTGTAATTCAGAACACCCTTTCAAATAACACGTGTTATATTCTCAATTGTAAACCAAGGCAAAGTGTTGCTGTAGTGATCGTTTCATTTGTTCATTTGTATTTATGTATTAATTTTTTTGGTCTTTTTTCTTCTTAACTACATTGAGATCTGTTTGTGCCTTCTGAAAGTTGTGAACTCATGGCGCAGTTGTAATGGTAGCAAAGATATAAAAGGTTGTACTTGGAGTTAGAATGTGTTTATCATAAGGAATTATTTTACCTGCATGTCTATTCACTCGTCTTTGGTGAAGTTGAAAAGTGAAAATGCTACTGGATTCACCAAATTCTTTTTGTTGTTTTAATTCAGCTATTCATGTGATAACCTTTTACTGTTCTTCCTTGATTTTTTTTATTCCCCATAAGCTGCTGAGGTCTGTGATGCATTCATACTGCAGGCAACATCAGCCACAGCAGCGAGAGTGGATTGGGCTGCCCCTGGGTTTGTTTGGAAATCGCAGCTACACCTCAGGTTTTTCCCTTTCTCTCCTGGAAAATGTTCCTGGCATATAGCTCTATTTATGCACCAATTGGGAACCTGAGGTGATACGCTTTTGGTTCCCCAGCAGCTTAATATCAGGTGATGCAAAATATCAAGGTCTCCATTAAAAAGAAAATAAAAATCTTATAGGAAGGAGAAATGCTCTGTAGATGGCAGCATTGATGAGGCCTTACTTGCCTTCGCTCACAAATGAAAAGCAGTGAAGGAGTGGTTAACTGACGGCATTTTCCTGGTGGCTTTTTATACAAATATAGAAGTAGTTCTGGACGTTTTACTTACATAATAAACTGAAGTTGCTTCATAGTCCAGTGACTTGAGACTCAGTGTAGGTTGCCTATTTTTTTTGTAATTTACAACTTGCCATTTTAGGAGGGTGCAGCATTTCTTGCACTATGTGATATTATAGTAGCAGTGAGATATTTATTTATTTGCATAACAGGAATTTGCAGGATCAGGTATTGGTCCTCTTATTTGGTTATGTATTTAGTGAAACCTGTTCTGGCTCATTAACTGACTCTATGTCCTTTAACTGCAGGTTCCACTGTAGTTCTGCTTAGTCCTGTACTCTTAGAGCTTTTAGGCACTTGTACATCCTGTTTTCTGTTGAGCAGTAGTGAAAGCTGTTCTACAAGCTTTCAGAATGCTCTTCCCTTACTTCCCTACCTTATGACATTTTTCTTGCCAAGGATCAAATAAACTTTATTAGGGAGTGAGGATGCTCATGTAGTAACAGGTCACAGTTACTCAGAAGCCACAGATTGCATACACTGAAGTTATAGGTCTGTGGATGTTTCAAGTTTCCTCACTCCTTGTCTTTCTGCACTGAACCTTGGCTTCTATCTGCGCTGGTGTTGCAACAGGCAGCAGTGGCTGTCCAAGGGAGCAGGGAAAAGGAGTTTTTAGGGGAAGTGCTTAAACTATGTCGACTAATTAATTAGGTGTTTAAACTGTGTGACACTGCAAGTCAGACTGAGTTGTCTTTAGATCAGCTACATTGCTCTTCCTATCATAGGACTGTAGAATCCTTAGGGTTGGAAGGGACCTCTGAAGGCCATATAGTCCAACTTTCCTGCAGAGAATAGGGATAGAATAGGTTGTCCAGGGCCTTATTCAGCCTCACTTTTGCATTATTTCTGAATGTTATGGGGGTATCCAGAAGACGATTCTCTTCTTTTATGTGTCTATAGCTGCCAAAAGATTTATTCTTAAATGTATATTGTAAAATGAAATACACATAAAACTATGTGTGTAATTCCTTTCATTGTTACGTTTTCCTCAGTTCTTTCTGATCTTCAATTTGTACATTGAGAAATGTAGGTCTTCATCCTCACAGATGCGGGCTGGAAGCAAAGCCTGAGCCCTAGCTGGATAAGTGAAGCGCTTTGTCAGCTCTCCAGCTGTGCAGGCTGGGGTTGGTTGCGAACATGACTGCACATTGCTCAGGACATCACTTTCCCCTCTAGAAAAACGAAGATATAGCTTACATTGTGGCTATTGAGAATGTATTTATTCATATCAGTAAACTGCTTTGAATTCTAGATAGAAGAGTTAGAATACTGTCAGGAAACTGAAAACTATTAATCGTTGTTGCGATATAGGCTTTAATACTTTAATCACTGATAAAAATGCTCATAGCGTGAGGTTCTTTGAGAGCAAAGTAGAGATTTTCTTAGCTTAATAGCACATTAACATGCTAAACAGTCTGTTTATAACTTCATTTGCAAATGAGGCAGTCTAGTTATTAGTGTCAAATAAGTATAAACCTGTTTTGTTGACTTTTCAATCAGTGAGACAAAATATGAAGATAAAAGCAGTATGGCAGCAGCTTGCTCTACCACAGCACTGCAGAATTGACTGGGAGGCAGTGATGTACAGAGATTAAAAATGAAAAGCCTGTTCTTCGGATATGTAGGAATCACTGCTGCAGAAGGTGACAATGAAGTTGTATTAATAATAAAATAGGGTTTAGTATTTCATCCTAGTACTTGTTTGATTCCTACACGGACACTCTGACAGTAACTTTGAGGAAAGATTTAACTTATAGTGACTCTTTTTTTTGCCAAATTAGATCCAACATAATTTGGTAAGTCAGAATATCTTCCAGTTCGGAGCAGATATGGATGGATACCTCATTTGCTGTTCCATTTCTATCAACTGCAATGAAGTCATATTACAGATTCTGCTTAGTTTCTTCTGTTAGTTTCTGCATAATGCAAACTACTAAAAAGCCGTATGAATTAGGAAAGAACCTTTTGTGCACAGTTGAAGTGACACAAATGCACAGTCCAAAAAATAAATGAACTTCACTTGCTTATTGTTATGTTAACTTCTTAATTTTTACATGCTAAAATCTGTAATGTTTTATTCATTATAGTAATGTTTATTTTTATTTTATTTTTTTGTTAGCCTTTTGTGTCCATTTAATTTGCATAAACAACCTTGGCTTGGAGAGCAAGGGTTTTGTGGCTGATTGCATGTGTGTTGGTGCACACTTGGCCTTTTCTTCTGAGGCTGCGCGATAGCCCAACTAGGTTTTATAGTGTATGCTAAGTACTGGATTTGTCAGTCTGCCTACTGAAGTCCTCTCAGTGTATGAAACAGATAAAAAATAGGCAGTAGCAGCCTCTATTTTGTTATCTAGCCTTATGTTTGCTTGTGACATCTGACTTGCAGGGCACTCTTCTAAAGTTTCTGAGAAAATAGTACCTTTGGGCTCATTCTGTTTCAGACCTTGTGTCTCGTTGTCCAAGGGGAGTTCAGCAGGTTTTGGTCCTTGGAAGCATATTGAGACCCGCAGGTCTTTCCAGTGGAAAGTTCTGATTTTATTGTCCATCACTGATTATATTTTGTTATTTGTCCAGTGGGCTGCTAAGGTTGCAGGAGAGAAACAACGAGGGAGAGGAAGAGACTTTCAGGATGATTGTAGAACAGTGCTGGCCATATAATGCTCCCTCTACTTGCCTTGCATGATTTTAAGGGTGGCGACCCTGCCCACGGCAGAGGGGTTGGAGTGAGGTGAACTTTAAGGACGCTTCCAACTTAAGTCATTCGGTAGTTCTGTGATTCACAGGCAGTCTGTCTTTTGTGTTTTCATTTTTTCCTCTCTTGAGGTGAACTTCTGTTTGTCATAGTTTGCTTCTAGCCTTTTCACTCTGTCTGTGTTTTACATCATATGTTTCCTTGTTGCTTTAGATACTTTACCATCGCAGTGATTTAATGGGCTGCAGTGGAGACTAGGACCAAGAAGAATTACTCTGTATCACACAGCATTAGAATTCAGATCTAGATATTTAGCTCAATATTCAGTCTCTTAAAGTCACTGCTTAATCTTGAAATACTGCTTACAACAGCTATCAAGCAGGGAAGGCAGTTGATGTAGAAACCTATGGCCTGTGTGGAATGATGGAGCTGGGGAAAGAAGCCAGGGCTGTGTCTTGTGTCACTCCCTCCTTATTGTGGCTGCAAGGATGCTGATACCTCATGGGAGCCTGACTGTCACAAGGCATATGAACATGAGAGAAGCAAAGGTTTTGTCCATCTCTTTCTGTCTCTAAAACAAGTAATAAAATCATGTAATTTTTACACTTGTTAGGAAAAAAAAATAAAAAAGGTATAAGAGAAGTATCTGTGACTCATGTTGCTCTTCTGTCACAGCACAGAGGAGGACTTGTATGCCAAAAAGAGCTTGATCCTACCATTTCCCAGACTACACAGCTTCCTTCAATAGAAAATGATGCATGAAAATGTTGTATCTTGGTAATAGACTATACTTAAATGTGAAATGTGTCCTTGGAGCTCATTTTTATAGTGCTATACTCTTTCTGTCTAAGCTAGCCTTCTGTAAAAGTAATTGCTAAAACCAAGGGAACACCTTACAAATAGCTCAGGATCCGTTTAGTGCTTCTGGACCTTCTCATCTGGAGCAATATTTATGTATTAAGCATTCCTTTAGTGGGTTAAAAGTCATGTGGGATACCTTTGTATTCAAATACATGCCTCAGCTCACTGACTTTTGGGTTTAGAATCTGCTTTGGGTTTATGTTGTTGTTTCACATCCTGCTGAGCAATTTTTCCTGAGCGCTGCTAGTTTTCACCCCCTGGAAAACAACTGGAGAATTTGCACATCTGTTTAAACCACTAATTTAGGAAGATAGATATTACTGTATTTATGCCACAGCACAGCAAACTGGATTCTGTATAGTTTTACTTGGAGGTCTCAGTCTTTGGAACAAATTCTCTAAAAATTTTGTCTTCTATCAAGGAAAGGATGATTTAATATGACACAATACAGTGATAATAGCAGGTATTTTAGACTGTTAGTTTTCCTTCCCCTTTCTATTTAGCCGTACATCAGTAATCAGTAAGAGATGTGCAGTAAGAGGCTGCTGAAGTTCACTTGGTTGAAAAAGTGTCTCATTCTTTGCCTGTTTTGTCTGCATCTTTGGTGTCCATGCTATAGGTGAAGGCGCTCGTCACTATGTAACTGTAATTAGTTTGTCAAATGGATCAGGTTCTTACTACTCAGAGGGAAGTAGGTCAGAGTTTGCATGAGTTGAAGAATAAAAGCATTAATCGTCATTTAAATTGTTGGGATTTTGATGGGTATTTGTCTGTGAGACCTGGACAGGTGAATTGACATGTGAGGGTCTTAGACAGTATGAAATGCCTTGGAAAGAGCAGTGAGCCTCCATGCACTGAGAGCTGAGTCTCAGAGCGTTACCTGTTATGAAAACCCCCCAGCAAGGAAGATCTCTTTAGGCAGTGCATGTAGTGCTGTGTGCTTGCTAGCAGCACATCTGAATAACATAACATGGAGGGTAGTGCGGCGCAGTGCCTGGCTTATCTTGTGCTGGTGCTGCAGAGTGCTCTCCGGTGAACAATTACTGTACATCTTCCTTTTGGGATCTGAGAGCTTGATAACTGCACACTTCTTGATGTCAGTATTAGCCTTTCACATCAGTGAGTCCTGAAAAGACTTTTACTACAAGGCTGAGACCGCTGAATCACTTCCAATTAAAGCTGATATGATGTTAATTAGCCCGGTGCTGCTTGGTAAGCTGTTTAGCACTTTTGTCCCACCTATAAGAAGTGCAAAGGAGTTGTGACTTTTTCTGTACTAGGAATTTCTGGAAGCAGGACTACCATGAGATCCCCACTGACTGAGTGAGGACCAATCTCACATGGGAAAAGTTTCTCCTTGGATAGCTTTGCTTGTAGAGCCCCTGGACCCACAAGCAAATGCTCTGTTATTTGTAAATTAAGTGAGCCCAGTTAAAGCAACACTGAAAATCTCCTTAGAGTGGCATTAGCTCTATCTCTCATCTTACAAAAATGTCTCAGAAATCTCTGCATCATGAGAAAGTGCTATTCTGTCATGGGGCCATTTTCAGAAAAGAAGGGTTCTGCAAACTTGGAAGTTCCAGGTGAAAATGGCCACTATAAATGCAGAAATTTCCCATCCAGGTCTTATGTAGTTGTCTGCTTATCCTCGTAATGCAAGCTGGGCTCCTAGTGATTTGGTAAGCTGTTACAACCTACTTGAAAGATATATCTGAATGCTTTCCACATCATCTCTGAAACAGTTTTAGGTGAATTAGGTTAAATTCTCTGTTGTATGGCATCCTGCAGCAGGAGCCAGTGAGCCTGGAGCTCAGAGCTGAGCCCTGCCACTGCCCACGTCCCCATTGACGCAGTGGGTGCTCCCAGTCCTGCTGACACTGCGCACATGGGCTCATCCACTGCCCTTATGTGCATTTACCTCATCTCCCTGCCAGATACATCACTGTCTGTCTGCTTGAGAGATGTGCTGTGTAATTTCATCCTGTTTTGCATTTTAGTGTTTTGTTTGCTAGATACTGCCTAGCCTAGTTGTGCAAGTGAGATTCCACTGCAGGTGCCGGCAGCTTGGTTGGATTTTAATGTGTAGTTCCTTTATTGCTTTGGAATGCTCACTGCCAGTGATGTAGAGATCACCAGCACAGTATATACAGTATATATAGTGTTATCATTGATATATGTATTACTTCATAGGATGAACCAGGTATATAAATCTTCGGTCCCAAAAGATTGTAGTTAATGAATTGTTTGTTCATGCTGTTTGTGGCTATTTTTAAGGAATGAATCTAGGAAAATAATGTATGTCATACTTTGCAAGCATTGAGCCTGAAATAAGGCCGATGCATTGAGTTTCCCCAACTGAAGAAATGAACTTTGATTCCAGCATGTGCCTATTAAAAACCTGAAGCTCACAAGTCCTCATCTGTGAAATAATGATTATCTGTTATGATATTGTCTGTGTGTAATGGCCAAAAGCTATTCCAGATCTTTAAGATGCAACAAGTGCTTTTTAAATTGTTATAGAGATATTAGTAATAAGGCAGCTTCGGTAGTTCATCCATTCTTTCATCTTCCTGGGAAGTGATGGTCAGCGCTGCCTTCTGAGCCTCTTGAAATGATGCTGCAGTTCTGCTCAGAATAAACTGCACATAGAGCAGAAACTGCACGTGAATCATAAGCCCTGCAATAACATTCTTATGTGGTTTAAATATTGGAAAACTGTTTCTGGTCACTGAAATGAATATTTTTTTATAGGTAGATGTATAAAAACCAAGCAGATACTGCTGATTTGTTAATTCATATCAATTTGTGTATTTACATGTAGTTTAAGAATGTTTGTTGGCAAGTTAATGGGAGAGGCTCAGTAGGAGAACATGGAAGCAGCATTCTCAGCTGAGCACTGACTGCGGTGATTGCAGTGGTTTCTATTTAATTAGCTCTAAAATGTCCTTGCCTGGAGGGAGCTATGTGAGATCCAATAAAAATACTTATTTGATAGATTAATAGAGTGCATGAATTTTTAATGAAAATACATTGGTCCTAGGGTGCCTTTCTTCTGGAAAAGCTTTATTAAATACACAGGAATAGTGCAGGAGAACAAAGTAATCTGGTCCATACATCCTCAGTTAATCTTGTTTGGATTGATGTGTCCCTTAGAGCAGACAGGACTGTCACACGGCTTCCTGGTGAAAATGAGAATCGATGTTTCTCTTGGCCACACTTGTGGCTCCAACTAACCCAAGATCTTAGCATTTTTTTTCCCCTTAAGAAATAAAACTAAAACTCTTAGAAGAGTGCACCTTAATATTTGGCAGTTTAATATTATAATTGACTGTAATTGTTGCTGGTGATTGAAAACTAAGGTCAGGCTGAACAAGGCTCTGAGCAGCCTGATCGAGCTGTAGGAGGCCCTGTTCATTGCAGGGGAGTTGGACTAGATAGCCTTAAAGTCCGTTCCAACTCAAACAGTTCTATGATTCTAAGTTTTCTCCTCTCTTGTTTATCTTCATTTCTGGTTTTCTGTCCAATGCTGGAACAAATTTTAAGTTCACTTCTTACTACTTTATTTCATTCTGTGCTGGAAAAGGCAATAGAGTCATGCTATTAAAACAGTCTAAGGGACAGAACTTTCCTGTAAGATTGATGAATATTTGAAGGTTTGCTGAAATACATGTAATATATAGATACTATATGCTACAAACACTGTAAATATTGTGGTGCAGCAGCAACTCTGCATGTGGCAGGCCTGGTATCCCTGTGGTAGGATGGGTTGTCAAACTCAGCCCTCACCAAAAGGAATCCTTTGTGACAGGGCATGCTGGTTTCCGCTGCCATCAGTTTGGGGGTGGCTGCTGTAAGAGCCAAAAGGATGCTAAATTGTTAAAAAAAAAATATATAAATGTGGTTCTTTGAGGAGCCACAGCTCTGTGAGCAGCCTTCATACTTGGCTAGGCAATTTTCTAGGCAGCACGGCAGTTTTTAGCAGCAGTGTAGAAAGTGAGATTTGTTTAATATCAAGTCACATCGGGCTCTTGCTCAGCCGAAGTTGGGGAAGACTCCAGCATGACAGGTGTTGTGCAGATTTCATCAGGGTCCCCGTATGAATAAGTTGGCATTTGCTGGTAGGGAGAGACAAGAAATAAATAAAGATAGTGAATGCCCAGAAATATTCTTATCAAATTTAAATGAAGTGAACAACATTTACTGACAGAAGATGCTGAGTGGCAAGGAAGAAGATCTGCCTTAATGGCCTGCTCTGACAAGTGGGGTCCTGCTGCTGTCCTGCACCCTGTCTGCACTGAGGGTAAGCTGGGATGCCATTGCTTTGTCCTGTTTCTCTTCCTTTATCCATTTAATTCTGTGAGGTGCTGAAGCAGGGAGAGTAAAAAGAAATCTGATTGCAATGTCAGATGTGTAATTAGCAGATTTTGGCTTATGGGCTCCTGTATGTGACTGTGGTACTCGCACCATAATGACTCAAGATAAGGGGCTTTAACCTATCTTCTTAATTAGAATGAAAAACCCAAACACCACAGCAATGGGTTTGTGTCCCTGGTACACCACAGTACAAGAACAAGGAGTGTTTGCTGTTCAGGCTGGATGGAACCACCCTAGCAATACCTGAAATCAGACAAGATTTAACACTTCATATACAGTACAAGGATTCTATTAATGGGCAAAGATGCTGAAAAGATAATAGAAAGGAAAACATGAATTGGAGATCCAGGACATTTTCTGAAGAGATTGGTGACTTTCTGCTCTGGGTTTCAGGAGAATATCTCCTTTAAAGCATCTCCGTAAAGCAGCAGCAGCCGAGGAAGTTTGGCAGGTGTAGGTAGAGACTATGAAAAACCAGGTAAAGAAGGAAGGTGATGGCAGTTCTGTCCCACCTTCATCCTTCAAGAACTGCACAGAAAATGGCAAAGTGGCTGCTCTGCACAGCTGGTGTGGAGATGCTGTAAGCAATGATAATGACAGTGCTTTGTTTGTGCAGATTTCCTGAGGCAATTATGGAAATGTCAGACATATCTGGACAGATCATTCACGGATTCTCTGTATAATATCTGTTTTTCAGTTTAAATAGCTCTTATGAGTTGATTTCCATGAAAATGTAAAAAAATGGCATGTGTGAAAATTATGAAAGTGCAACACTTCTGTTTGGAAGCACTGATTTCTAGGCTTCATCACAATTAGGATTTTTTTTTTCCCATCAAGTTTTTTACTGGATTAGAAGAGAGCTTCCTACTGTCTAAGATGCTTTCAGCATCCCTTATTTACCACAAACTCAATTATTCTTTGGGCATGTCTGCCTGCAGCAATGCTGTATCACAAAGAGATGCATCAGATGAATAAAACTATCCAAAACTTTCCAGCCCCTCCTTCATCAGATCTTCCATTTACGGACTCATATCTTTTCCCTTTGCCATTAGGAGCTGATCTCTTGGTGAGCTCTGCTGCTCAGAGATGAATTTCATCTCAGGGTCTTTAAGCATTCCAGAAGTGAAATTAAATGTATAACACTTTACAGTTTAGATTAAAGAGCATGTCATCTGTATTGAATCTTCTGCTTGAGCTGATTGCTTTGGATTATTATTATTTTTAATTTCACTCCCCACTGTAGGTGGACTGGATAAATGAGTTGTGTTTCTTTGTTCCTTTCTGGAATGTTTTCTCTTTCTTCTAGTCAGCAGCCTGGATATATCAGTAAGGAGCAGCTTTAAGCAGAAGTTGATTAATGATATATTTATTAATAAATACATACACCTTTGGGGGAGTGGATTATATAAGCAAAGTGTTTTGATGCTGAGACAACCCAGAGAAGGAACACGCAGCTAAACCATTTCCTGAGGTGCTCTGGCACCCTTTAGCATGTTGACAGCAAAGAGATAAATGCTTTTCTATGGCTTTTATCCACAGACATTTGTACTTGAGCTGATTATATGTTGTACTTAGCCTTACATTTTGAGTGATTGCACAGAACACTGGTATAAATGCATCTCCGTTATAAAACAGCTTCAGTATAATAAAAAGAATAAGTTTATCAGTAGGACTGTAGTACTTTAGGGGCACTCTACATGAATCCTGGGACACAAAGGCTTGATGAGAATTGGCAGAAGATATTTTCGCTCAAATTTTGAAAAGTAATCAGGTGAACTCTTTCATTTAATGACAGTGGAAAACCTTTCAGCAACAATTCATAAGCTATGTGGCACATACTGAAAAGACATAAAAATGAGTAGTTTCACATATATGACACTGAAAAACTGGGCAAGGAGTTTTCTGTGGTGTTGAAGCTGAGGGATTTTGTCGTTGCTATAATTATTTTTAAATAAGATATGGAACATTGAGATATCAAAGAGAACAAACAAAGGTCTGGGGATTTCTTGCCTCCTCCCCATGTCAGGTAAAATAGTTTAACAGCTGGCGTATGACTTGATTAATAGAAAATCAGGAGTAATGCAGTTAGCGTCAATTGAAATGAAAAATAAGCTAATTTCAATTTGCAATGAGATTAAAAACTATGAGAAGTGATTAAATAGTTTTCTATAAGGCCTTTAATTTGATTAAGCTTGGTGAGTTTTTGAAAAGACTTCCAGTGTCCGAAAGTCATGCATTCGGTTGGCTGACAACATTGAGATCCTACAGACCTGCACTAAACATACAAAGTCAAATGGAAAACTGTATTTAGTGGAGGTACTACTAGCAGGCCTTGAACTAAATATTAGTGGAGAAGTTCAGAGGAGAACTATTGAAGCTGTTTTGGCCCAATAATAACTGAACTGCTACAGAAATTAACTGTCCAATTCTGGTGATTGTAAGGAAATCTGTAGGGATAAAATATGCTTCTTTTTTCCCACAAGAACAATGAGACACTGCTTGAACAAGAATTCAAAGCTATGGATTTCTTTGCCAAGATAAAATGAACCAGTACCTCAACCAGAGGAAGTAATTAAACAGAAAACAAAACTTTCTTTTCAGCTGAGTAACAACAGTTTTGAAGGAAAGGAAGTTAAATTCACAATAGATTTTAACTCTGAGAAGTGATTAATTAATGGCAGATTTTACTAACCTTATGGATGAACTGAGTTGGTTATACTTTGGATAAAAATGTTGGTCTCCTTCCAGAGTGTGTGCTGTAGTCCCAGTAGGAATAAATTCAATGCAGGACTATCTGTGCCAGAGAAAGCCTGCTAGGTAGCAGTGGCCTTTTCTGGGCTTCAGATAGACCTGCCTTTTACAAAAATAGCACATTCTTTGGTCCAATCTGAGACTGGAAGTAACCTTGCTTAGTATCAGAGTTAGATAATAGATTAGTAATTATATCACTTCTGACGTGCAGTGTTGACAGTTCTTTGGTATTGTGCCCAGAGCAGTGCTTTTTCTTTTTGTTGTAATGATAATACAGCATTTGGATTCCACTTTTTTTTGTGTGTGTGTTTGATGTGTAGCTTTTTGTTTTTTCTTTTAAGTGAATATTTGGAATCATCTTCTCACTGTAGTCAGGCTACTTCTGTTGAACAATAAAGAATACAGAAAATACGAGATATTAGGGAACTTGTGATTTACTTCTTTGTGCCTGTAGGGTGTTGTAAATTTTTCTTTTCAGATGACCTCATCTTGGATGTATTTGTATACTGTCTGTACTCAGGGGGCTATGGCTTCGCAGTGGGTTGTATTTGATAGCAATATGACATAAAGCATGTCTGTTTCCTCACCTTCCCCCAGACATCTGTTGTGTCAGCACAATGTTTGTATGGCTGTGCCGCGAATCAGATCAAGGAACTGATCTAGGTTTTAAAGCATCCTTGTGAAGACTATAATATTTGGCCTCATTCCAGAATGTGAATGAACTTCAAGTGTGTCCGTATAGGTTTTTCCTGGATGTGGCATAAACTTGGTTCATGATGAAAATGAAAGCACAATTTCTTATCTTTGAGTAGCGTGTAAAACCTTTACCTTCACCTCCTGGTAGAAATATTGGAACAAAGGATGAGGATACAATTGTCGATGAATTCATTCAGTCCTTTTAATAAGAAAAGGCTAAGTGAACAGCAAGGATGACCCCCATCACTCTGAGAAAATGTATTGGAACAGTTCGCTCACAAAAAAAGATGCTTGAAACCTCTGTAATGCTACCAAACCCCACTGACATCAAAGGGTAATGCCAGTTCCTAAACAATGTCTATGCAGGAACTGGTTTAATTTTAGTTCTTCCTGAACTGGAATGGAATTCAGCCTCTCCATAAGCACTCAAAGGTTCATAGGTGAAGGCAGAGAAAATAACTGTTATAGGTTCTTGGTTTGAGTAACTTTGAATGGGGTCATGGAAGTTTTTAAACGTGTAGATGATCTGAGAATTGATCATACACACCATGAAATGTTCTTGGGAATACAGCCCTTAATTTATCAGAATATGCTGGAGACTTTTCCTGACCTTCTCCTCTGTTTGATTACTTTCCCTCGATTTTCCACTATAATAGATATTTTCTTTGTAAGTCCTAAGGTGTCCTCCCACACACCTAAGATTTGTTTGGCAGATTGAAAATACCCTGACAGCTTGCTTTTTGGGTCAATTAAAAATGATGCTTTTTGGCTACCAGTAATTTTGTCCTAACCATGCCAGGTAGGATACAACAGTCTTAGGCAAAGACACTGTTACAAGTTAAATCTACTGCATGATTGATCCAGTCTACATTTTAATTGGTTTAAAAATATTGTTTTCATACCACATTTTTCTCTATCAGTAACTCCCCTTAATGCAGATAATACCATTGTTCTTCTGCAGCTTTTTACTAGAAACTTTGTTTGGTGCCCAGAAACCTTTACAGTTCCTCAGGAGAAATACTTGCTTCTTCATGTCTGCCACAGCTCTCAGTACTGCCTGAAAGGAGTTTACACTCCTTTTACAAGAAGCAGCTGTAGATTTCTGTTTTCAGATGCTTATTTTCAATTCACAGCCATCCAAGGAACAGCCTTTGGCCAACTGCTGTGCTGCCCAGGTTCACTGGACCAAAACAGCTCAACGTGCTGAGCTGGAAGGGGTGAGGCTGAGTGCAGGGATCTGTCACTGAAACCTTGCTCACTCATGTGGGTAAAGTCCTGCAGGAAAGCGTTGCAAGTGCATCAGGTTTTTGTCTGATTTGATCTTTGTCTGTATTTCTGTGCCTCTGAGTTTGTAGGAAAAGTTTCAAGAAATAGGTGTTTTTTGAAAAGGATTGTTTTCTACAGATACAGCATATTATCAACTATCTTTGCAGATCTCAGGCTAGTATTTTGTTCCACTTTGTATTCTCAGCTAAGAATTTGTTTTTTGCTTTACCTTGTGGAACCCATCTCAGGTGCAGTTGAATATTTGCTTTCATTGAATTTTTGTAGAGTGTTAAGCCATTTCTATCACCTGTTGATAAGGAGGTGTCCACTGCTTTTCATTCCTATCTTGTGAAGTTCAGCAATCCTTTATATTAGTATTGTTAGACTTTTAAAGTCATACACCTTGAAACTAAGTGAGACCAAGGCTGGAACAGCAAAGAGCACCAGGGTCTTAGTGATGAAAGTGATATCAAACAGAACATCATCTGGATGTCCTGCTTCCTGAACTTTCTGGTTCTTTTTGTTAAGCGATTTGTGAAACAGTAACACATAAAAATAATGTATTTTCTAACACTGCAGCAAAGGCATATTTCCTCACTCCCACTCAGCACCATCATAAAGTAGCATATGGTTGAAAGGTAAATGACTTTGAACCTGCCACTTAAGGACTCCTGCCCTAGGCAGGAGATGATACATGTCTAAGAGCAGTCTGACACAGGAGTGGAATAGCATTACCTGAACAAAGAGTCATCACTGTCACCTCATCCCCATCTGCTTGTTAACTCTCATTAGTGCTGACTTTTAGCAGGTTCTGAGGTTATATGCTTACATTAATCTAGATAATTTGTATTTTCACAAGGTGACACACAGAGCAGTTCATATTTCATCACACTTATGCAATTTCAGCACTTAATTCTCTCCAACTTCTAGATTGCTGTGGTTGCAACATGTAAACCAACATGGCACTGTATAGACAGAGACTGTTCCACAGTGAACTGAAGTTCTTTTCATGTTTCTTCTTTCACTGAAAATAGGAGTTTGTATTGAAATGGACTTCCTGCTCCTTACTTCTGTCATTTCAGGTGAGGCATCTGAATTACTTTTTCCCCAAAGAACCCTATGGCTTTTCCCTCTTGAAATTAAGCTTTCAATTGATATTTTAAGCATTTCTTTTCTTTGAACAGGAAAAACTTTTTACTTCCTTGTGAGGAAAGCTACATGAAATAATTATTAATAAGAACTCATTCTGTAGTATTTTGCCACTCATTTTCCTTTCCTTATCATTGCAAAGACAATGATGTCTTTAATTCCAAATCTATTTTATTGCATCAGTGAACAGATTATGCATTGCACTGTATTGGAATTTGTTCCTTTAGTGAGAGCAATAGTGTGGCTTTAAGGGCAGCAGCAGCAGCCGTGGATTTTGCTGAGGATGAGGAATACATCTATGCATAATTCAAATATAACTGGCAGGAAGCGTAGAGACCTCTGCAATAAGATGTTGTAGTTCCTGAGTTAGCAGTTTTGAGCTTGCAAAAGAAATGTTTCTTAGGTTTATTCCAGGACTTCCCCAGGGCTTAGTGCAGATGGTGGGAGAAGGAGGACAGGGTTATAAATATAGGTGTAAAGGACTCATCGATGGGCTGGGCTGAGAGAGACCTCAACATGTGCTCAAGGTACAGCTTTGCAACAGTGGTGGCTAAGGAGGCCGCACAGCTGTATTATGAAAGCTGTTTGTGATTCTGTGTTTGTGGCAACATTTCCAAGTGTCCATTGTATGTATTTGAGATTACTTCTCTATACATTTTCTATGATTACTTTTTGAAAGGTACATGGTAACTACTAATTGTCCCTCTCTGCAGGCACCTTTCAGTTTGGTGATGATGAATTTAGGCCATCCCAGTTTTGTGACCTTTGAAAGTACAGGCACAGCACAGGAATGCTGTTGGCTTCCTATACTCAGAGATTAATTGTGTCAGCTTATGGTTTTTGTAGTTCTGAATTCTATACTTCCTTCTCTAGCCACACTTTGTATTTAAAACTAGCTGGAAAGCTCCCTAAGGCAGTACAAAGGCACCTGCAATTAGTTGTGTCGAGCATCAAATGTGTGGCTGGTACAAGACAAATGGCAATAGAGGGGTCAGCTCACACTTACAGGGAAATCATAAGCTATGCAGCTATGCTGAGGGCAGAGGACAGGGACAACTTTCCAAAGCAAAGCCTAAAAACAGTTGTTTTGCTTATTCCAGTTGCTCTTCTGAAGTTTGTAAGGGCTGTAAGGCTCTGCAGCTGCTATTTGGCAGCTTTCAGAGATGCTCTCTTCCCAGTAAAAGCAGCTAGCTGCAGGGTCTGGCTCAAACCTGTAGCCTTTATATGTCTAATTCCCTGGATGCTGAAATGCCATCCATAGGATAATACAAGACCTCCCACTTATTGTATTTTGTTGGCTCTATTAGAATTACATGTCGATCATTTGAAAAGTGTAAAATTTCTCTCAGAGGAATAATGATGGTGATTAAACACAGAGCACTTTCTGAAAATGCTGTATGCATTAAGAATGTTCTTAGGCCAGGGTCCTAGGGAAATTCAGGCACCCATTTCCCTTTGACCTGAATGAAATTGGGCACCTAGCTTAACATCTTCAAGAATTTGAGCGTTGAGCCCTTAGAATGTTTTACATGCAGTGCATGACACCTTGGGAACAGCATTTAGCATTTTCAGAGGAGCTGTTCTCCTGAAGAGTGAATTAAACTGAATAATGTTTTATTCTTGTAAGACACACTTTTTCCTACAAGAGAGAGAATTTAAACCCTTAACAGTGCAAAGCATGGATTTTGAAGTAACAAAGGGAAAAGATGAGCATAGGAGGCTTTGACAGTTTTGTCTCCCTGCTATGCCAAGTGACAGTCAACATCTTATTTTAGAGGGAAGCTTTCCACTCTGAAAGTGGTGGCATAGAAATTCCTTCAGATTTGGCCTGATCCAAACTGCAGCTGATCCTCGTGATGCTTCATGCCAATGACAACTTAATAGGTTGGATAGTGGGGTTCATTCAGATGACAACGTGACATTTTCCTTGACTTTTTAACACTAATACTTTGAATATATATATTTTTTTCTTTTGTATTTATTATTTTGAATGGTGTTTGTTGAGACAAGAAGTGCATATGATTGATTTATTATTAACCTGATTCTGATGTGCAATTTGGCTCTAAAACTACAGAGCTGTTTTAATGGCTGCATCTGTCCATGGAAAAGTCAGATTTCTTTTTAGAGGTGCACAGCAAAATGGACTCCTAATGAAATTAAATCTTTGGTCTCATCTGGCTCTGTGTCTGGACAAACTGCTAAATTCAGCATTCAGTCACAGGAGAGTAAATTATTCCAATGCTATTGATTGATTGGAGCAGTGATTGGTTAAACTAATATCACATTAAATTCTTGCACTGTTCAGCATTCGTGTCATGTTTTGCAAAAGCACAGATAAACATGTTGTGTCTTCTGAAGTTCTGACATCGATTTTTAGACCATTTTACAGACCTTGCCAATTAATTTATGCAGCCATAAAAAGTGTCTGCAGAGGCACTATTCCTCGTGAATGTTCCTTGTGGTAACATTTGCTTATTTATTTGCATAGCCGTGAACAAATACATGGAAAATTAAAAAAATATATATTAATTGGCAAATCTTGAAAATTTACATTTTTTTTCTACTTATATGTTTTCCCTTCTAATGGAAAGCAGCAGGAAGTTTAGTGAGGACAGTGACCAAGGAGTAGGATGCTAGCAAGAGGGCAAAGTCGCAAGCTTTGGTCTGGCAAAAGTGGCTGTGGGAGATGCTGTGTGAAGCACTTTAGGGTGGATGAGCTAAGCCAGACATTCCCATTGTAACAAGCTTCCCCCCAAAAACACGCATTGCAGTAAACTTACAGCAAGGCTTCACTGTGCTAAGAAGTTGTTTTAAAAGTGTATTAACAAAAGCTTGAAAAGGCTCTCAAAGAGACAACATAAATAGGGAAGGTTTGTACACCATTTTCCCATGAATCATTTTTTGAAGCTGTGATTACTCTGCTTTCCTTCAACAAGATAATTACAGGCATGTTGGGATAAACTCCTCTGTGTTTAGGAAGCATTCAGACCCTGTAATGCTGTGCTCATGGAAGGCCTGAAAATTAGCTTTGAGCACTCCAAGAATCATCATTATGGCTCAGTGCATGTGGGGGGTGCAACACCCACAAGCAGCTTTCTCTTGCTGGCAATGATGTTTTTGGCTTGTCTCAAACGAGAGATGGATCCATGCGCTATGGGTCACTTGGGAGCTATGTCTCTCTTCCACTTGTAATTAAAACAACTCATTTAAAAGACCGTGTATTTAATTTTCTTTTCATTATTTGTAAAAAGACCAAAACTGATTTCTGTTATAGCCTTTTAACAACAGAAAGAAATGCCTTCCACAAGCCGTCAAGGTTCCTCACACAAGAAACATCATGTCAGGAGATTTCAGTGGGGTCTCTCACAGATGTGGAAACAGACTCCTTTTGTTTAAAATGTTTTATAGAAGCTATTTGTGCCTTCTTGTTTCTTTTTTCTTTTTTTATTTTACTTGCTTCCTTTAGCAGAATTAAATGCTTCCCAGCCCTAGCTGTAAGCCAGCTAAAGGTATCGTGCAAAATTTACTATGCAGATAAAAAGATGGGTGTTTGCTTTTCTTTTATTGATGAAAATACAAGTTTGCAGCCATGGATGTTGATCAGGTGTGGAACTGTTTGGGATTTGGGTTCAGACCAAGAATTCCAGCTTCTGCAAATCTCCTAGAAATGCTTTTCTGGAAATTAAGGAAGTGTTTACTTTCCTAAACGCATTAAAGGAAAGAATTTCCTCACAGTCTTATGTGTGGATTTGTTTGCTTGATGTGCGTGATGTGCTATGAAATTTGCTACTCATTTCTGTACTATTTCATCAGTCCACTTATGTCTAAGTGCAATAAAAGCTTAGTTAAATTTCTCTCCATACATAGAGTATTGCTGACATGAGAGACAGGATGAAAGCACTGGAAGAATTATAGCCTGAAGAAAATACCAGCCAGTCCACCTTCATTAACTTTACTCAGCCTCAGCAAGTCTGAGGTGCATTTTGCAAATAAACTTGGAAGAAGAAGGACAGTGGAAAGGTACCTGGGGTCTGAAAGGGTTTGTGGCCCGTGCTGGACAGGGAGTAGCTGCAGAGTTCAGAACTTGACCTAGGATCTGGGAAACAAAAGGAAACAACAAACAACACTCACAATGCTGTGTCACTGCTTACCTTCAGCATCCCACAGTTAGCTGTAAACTGGTAATGGGGTGACTTCTATGCACTTCAGTGGTTATTTAAATGTCAGGACTTATGTTTTAATTACTGGGCTCTTTTTTTTTTTTTTTTTTTTTTTTTCCTTCTAATCCAATTTCTTTAAGTACTCAAGTACATAGAAATTGGTCAACACATTCTTTTGATGACTGCGTATAGACAGCTCTGGAAACCAGGTGATGAGCATAAAAGAGGTTGAATTCTCTAATTTGTGCTGTGCAGGGAATAGATGGAACTCGTTTATGAATATATAGCCAAGTGAATCACATTCTCTGACTAATCTGCTCCTAATTCTCCAAGCCATCAAATACCTTGAGCCTGCCTGGAGATTGGGAATGGTGATGGGCCCCATCTTTCTTTACAGGGCAAGAATTGATCCTAAGCTTTGCAGTAAAGTTGCTCCTGTTGTCAGATAAACCACTGCTCAGCTGCTGCTTGATGGGGTGAAGAGGTCTATATTAAAGATATTGAGAAAGTGTTAAAATGTTTAAATAGCTACATCATATCCATGAGTAGGAATAGGCACTTGATTTTGGGCTTCATGATGCACTTGAGTGCAACTGAGAGTCCGAAAGGGAGGACAAGTCCTCCCGTGTAGCATAGCTGGCATTCAGTTCCCTTTTGTATTTTTCTTCCTTGTTTGCTGGAGCAAACATCATTTTATTATTCTGTCTACTCAAATTCTTTTGCTCATTGTATATTAATTTAAATGAATGAGTTAATGAGAATTTCTCTTATGCATCCATTTAATTTCCAAGTGCAGCAGTGTATGTATAATTGCTCAGCTGAGCTCTCATTTTGATGTACTTGCTTCATTTTCAAGTAATAATTTCAGCCCTTTCTCAGGGCTTTTCCCTCTGTGCTTTTTTCTGCCATAGCACCAATCATTTCTATATTGTTTTAATGATTCTATTTTTATTTATACCTCATTCTATGCTTTGTGTTGAATTTTGCTTATAAATACTCCACATAAAATCTGCTCTATGTTGGAGGTTTATGTGAAGCTATAAGAAAAGCAATTTTTCAGAGGAAGAAAATAATGGAATATTTTACTTGATCACCACAAGTGGTTTGATATTTTCATAGCAAGAAAATGTTAGTGTTTTGTTTCAAGGGAGGGACTGTATGATCATAAATCTAACTTCTGTATGAGATTGGTTGGACAAAGAAAAAAAATGGAAGTGTTCTTCATCTCCAGGCATGGGAATAAAGAATTTGGCATTCAGAAATCTTTCACTGTGGATAGTTCTGTACATTTTATATCTCACGGGTTTTCATTTCATATTAGACTGGAATAGAAGTTACAGTTTCTTTTGGATCTAGAAAGCTGTTGTTGATCTAAATCCTATAAATGGGCTAGCATTTAAACTCAGATGTGATTTTCATTCCACAGCCAGACCATATGTTATCATTTGATAGATTAAGATGAGGTGAGTACAGTCACATCCTATATATGGGCACGTATAGTGACATCTTGTCATCCAACTGTAGGACCAAAACAACCTTTGGACCACACTTACAGACACTTGTAAGGGGAGACCAGAACTTCTTTCTGTACAGGTGGCTTCAAGGTGTGTTCACGAGATGTGGCACTGTAGCATGGGCTGTACTCTTATTCTTCGTATCCTTTGGGATAAATGAATCTTCTCTAAAGAAAGGTTTACAAGGAAATCAGATATACTCGTTTATTCTAAGGCTGTACTATTTATTACTATGGAAATTATTACATCTTTGAAAATGGATAGCTGTTGAACTGCAGCTTTTGTATAAGTGCCTTTTTATGAAACAGTCATTGTGCAAATACAGTCTAAAGACTGAGTGATAATTGCTGGCTAAGCTGTATTGCTGAGAATAACAGTTAATTACTGCTCTAATTTGCTGGGCTAAACTTTTACTGACCCTTGCTGATTTAATCTGAAATAATGTTACTCTCAGTATTTTCTTAATAGGAATGATGATTAACTTTCAGACAATGGATTTTGGTAAATGGCTTTTCTTAACCGATTGTGTTTGGCATCAGGTCGTCCATCACAATGTATAGTTTCTGCCCTATGCTTTTTATTTCTTTTCTTGGTATGAATATATGACTTCAGTGATGGGATTTCAAGGCTGTATATTCAAATGAAGGTGTTTTGTTGGTTAAAAAGTAAACAAATTAATATGTAACATCTTTAATTTGTTCTGCACTATTCATCTGTTTCTAATGGTGCCTCCAGTGTGCTGAATGTTTTCTCTGGACCTGTGTCAGCTCCTGACAGCAGTGCTGGTATAGGTGTTAAGAATAGCGGAGCACCATCAGAAATGCCGTTTGTAGGGGAAATGGTTATGTGCAGAGTGCCCAGCAAAGAACCTGTGGGGTATGAAACCTGCACCCTGATCCTCCCCTCCTGCAGTCCCTTCATAAAGGAGCAGTGTCTGCTCCAAAGTACTGCACAGCCTCTGCATGCACCACAGGTCCTTGCACAAAAGGGAGATCTGTTTCAGATTAATTATTCATCTTATCTATTAACATAACCTGAAATGTCATCATCTGGTGAACTCTGGGTTGCGTTGCTTTTAAAGAGGGAATTAGGATTCATGGAGAGGAGTGCCAGGATAGCCTAGTGAGAGTGGTGCTGTGAAGTCTGGCTCTGTTCCTCCACTTTACATCCATACTTGAGGAGTTTTCCTTTGGTGGAGTATATTGCAAAGGGTCATGACACTGCTTTTTCTCTTCCTTTTAGTTGTATGTCATGTGACAGTTAGCCCATCTGAAAGTGATCAATGCTTCAGAATATAAGATCTATATTTCAGTAAGGTGTTTAATGATGGTGAAAGGTTACACATGCTATGGATAGCGAGTATCAACCAGAGAAGGCTGGGATGCTACTTTCCAGTGTCAGTATTTCAGGCTGAATTTTGGATAGCTGAAGATCCACAAATTATTTCTAAAGGACCTGCAAAGCACGAGCAATCCTGTACTGTGTAAATTTAACACTGTAATTCTAGGATGTGACACTGGGGGCACGAATGGAGACAAATCAAGACACGCTCGTAGGGCAAACCACAGTCCCTTGTGCGTTATATATTGAAATCTAAGTTGCAGCTGCAACTTTCTTAACAAGCTTTGTTACACAAGGCCCCTGAAATGTAATGAGCACTCATCTTTTATGTGTGGCACTGAAGGCACTTAACTTGTGAGGATGGGAGTTCTGTTTGTTAGCCATTCTACATGTAAGGCTTTTACTCAAAGGAACTAAGAAGATTGCCATCTAAACACCTTTGCGCAGTTCTGGTAATGAATATGAGCTCCATATTGGTAGGCAATCTGTGTCAGTTAACTGAGTACTCAACACCTTTCAACATCATACATACATACATCTGTATGTAGTATGACAGTCAAGTATGGAAGCATTTCTAGAAAGGATTACTATGTCTTGCAGGGACCTTATCTTAGCAGTTTGAACATTTTCTTTCTTTAAGTTGTTTTCCTCAAGATGTTCATTGTAAGTCAGAACCATGCGTAAAGATATTTTGCTTCTACTTAACTAAGTACTGGTAATTTAAACTCCATTATTTCACACCAAAAATAAATAGTTTTACTGCCTGCATAAGAATCTCAGTAATTTGAATATATGTAGGTAAAGCTTTTCTGCCCGGTGTATTATTTGCACTTGGGAACAGTGCTTGGCAAATAACTTGATGTGTGACATTCTTGCAGCTAAATAAATTGATGCCTCCTTAAGCAGAGCACCAAAAAGAAAATGTAGATTTACCTCAAAGATGTGGAACAGTGTGGGTGGTGTCGGAAGAAATACATGCAGCACAATTTTTTGTCTGCATATGTTACCTTACCTTACTTCCCCTCCATCGTAGTGTGCAACTGTAAATGCTCATGTCCTCACCTGGTTAGCACGTTGCTATTGTAAAACTGATCTTCCTACGTCTGAATTCCACACCCTTCCTCAACACCCTGTGCTCCTTTTCATATGAATGGTGTTATTTATGCATTGCTGTTCTGAGCTATGATTTTTCAAAGGCTCTGAAATGAATATCAGTGAAACACCATCCTGTGTTGGTACTTTGGTCTATGTTCTGACCAGTGGGTTTCATTCTGAGATGTAGTCAGCCACCCTCTCAGCTCAAGCTTGTCTGGTATGAACATATTGGTGTAGACCACTCATCTCAGAAATGCTGTAACTGAAATTGCTTCTGACCTGCTGCTATTAAGTATACAATGGAAAACGATAATCACTGTGAGCCTGATGGGCTGATCACTCTGAGAAAGATGTAATTCCTATTAGCATAACAGACAAGCAGCTGTTGCTTTGCCCAAGAGGTCAAAGGAGCCTGAAGAGGAAAATACAAAGAGGATAAGCATAAATGGCATTTTCCTCAAGTACCCTCTCTTCAGATCTGCTGATTGTACATTAGAGCAGAGGAGCACACAGTATTCTGAAGCACTTCTTTCTAGGTGAATTAAAAAGCAGCACACATGCTCTGGATAAGTAGGTGAATTTTGTGACTTTGCTTTCCAAAAGCAAGTGAATCAAGTTCACACCTCTTCTCGCTTAGCACACAAACCACCTGGGCGACCAAAATGCATCTGTCTTGATCTTGAAGAGATCAAGAAGAATCTTGAATCTCACATCTTATCCTCATCTTCCTCCGTTGCTTGGATATCTCCTACAAATCTCTGTTGCCATGGGAAGCTGCTCTGAGTGGTTCCTTGAACTCCTTTTATCCTTTCTCTTACAAGGTTTCCTTCCCATCTGTCTGTTTGTCCTCTCAGCTAGCCTCACGCTTCTGGATTTCTCTCTTCAGTTCAACGAGGCTGAGCTGGTTTGGGGTTGGCCAGTCCTACGGTCCTGGCTTATAGGGGAAAAGCACATGGTAAAAAGTTAAACTGGCTTTACCTGCTTAATATTTCATACTCACCATTTGGTGAAAGGGGGTGGTGGGGGAGGTTGTTTGTTGCCTTCATTTTTACTTGTTAAGTGTAGATGTATGGAAATGACTTAGTTAATGGTTTTCTGGCATCTCATCCCACAACAAGTGAAAAGTATATTAGCATTCAATTGAGACCAAATGTTTTCAGATAAAGAAATGATGTCTTAAGATATTCATATTTAGTTATGCATGTATTTCTATATAATGTAAGGCTTTTATGCACAATTATGCCATACCTACAAGAAGTAATCAGCCTATTTAGCTTGGCTCAGCTGCCAAGTAATGACAAATTGCTACAGATTCTGGATTTAAGACTGGATTCTTGGCTGTAACCAATGGAATCATGGTGAAGTTTTTGACTTTGCTTACAGGATGAGTAAGTTTGAATGGTATATGTTTTAAGGTTCCTAATAGTAGAAATGGAATGAAAAACCTTTCTGTGAAATTAATTGTTACATGAGGTTTAAGCAAATCATTATGCAGAATTTTCCTGTGCAAATTACTCTGTGATGCCACCTTACAGTGAAGTGAAATGGTTTGTGTGCAAGCTATCAAAGAGCTGGAATGAAAGTTTTTCCTAAGGATGAATTACTGCGTAACACTGATTCTTCTAAATTTCTACAAATCATTCCAGCAACATGTAATTTTGGTTCCACGGCAGTAATAATGTAAACACATGAAATGTTACCATTGCCAAATAATTTCTGTGCTTAATATCTTGTGGGTAAACCTTTATCAAATGACATGAAAATACCTGTTGGTTCATGTTTTTTAATTTGGCACAATCACAACCTTGTTGATGTCATTTAATTTTTCCTTTACCTGTCATGGTGGAATGGGAGCTGAGGCAGAACCTCCAGTGTCCAATGTTTGCACAGCCTGAGAATGAGAGCCCAGATGGTGTGCTCCAGCCCAGAGAACAGATCCTGATCTCTGTGCAAAACTAGTCATCTTCTGTAATTAACTTACACGTTTACTATGTGATGGCATGTTGAGTTACTTTAACTTCATTAGGTGACATTGTGTTATTTGAAGAATGTGAAGAATTGAAAATCAGTGGATTCTGCAATGATCTTTAGAATCCTGAATTCTCATGTCTTGCTATGTGTTTATTTGCTGTTCTGATGCAGCTAAAACTAATGGTGAGTGATGAATCTCACAGCTGGCCCCCATGTGTCAAAAAGGCAGTATAAAATGAAATGGATACAATAAAGAAAAAAATAACTGTTAGCTGGCAAAATTCTTAGGATGAAACCAAGATCTGAAAATACAGAGACCTCTACAAAATAAATTCCTGCAGGTTCCCTTGGGATATGTAAGAGAACACGCTTGATGAAGCTGGTGCTAACCTTTCACAATCACACTTCTGATATTTATTCCTTGAAATAACAAAAAGGGACGTGTCAGCTGTGGGAAAGCTATCATGTACTTCATTGCTTGCTGCTGTCCTTGTCTAACTTGAGTGTTAGAGCAAACTTTTAAAATAAAATGTAAGCCCTCCATTTCTTCTTTTTGTTGACCTTTATTGTTTAGTGGCTCTCTGTTTGCACAGTTATGTGACATGGTAAGAAATTTGCCATCCTTTTTTAGCTGTGTCAGAGGGCCTTCTTCTTCTCAGTAACTAATGGTAGAACCATCTTTACAGGTCTGTGAAGGCAGATTTGGAGAATATAAAATCCATCCTTGTCTGTAGAGCCTCTGCTCTGCTGAATGTTTTGCTATATGTGAGAGAAGTGAAAGGTCCTAAGGAAGGAGATCTTTTCTTCTCTTTGTACTAATATTTTAGTTCTTTCCACAGTGACATATTGCTCTGCTTCTCCTGAAAGTACAGAGTTTTGTATAATTTCCCCCCAAATTGCTCCCATGGTGATAATGGAGGAGTTTTCTCCCTGGGTGCCTCTGTGATATTTGTATTGGGAATTGCATGTTTTATACCCTTAATGAACAGAGGCAGGAATTTAATAACATAAGAGTTTAAAAGTGCGGAGGGTTTCTTGGAAGGAAAGCCTTTTCTTTCAGCTCCCCCACTTCAGTGTTTACATTTACTGAGAATTTTGTATGGGTTTATATGGAAGGCAGATCACATGGATGTGAAAGCTAAACACAATTCGCCTTTTATTAAATAGGGATCATTGCATCATTTCAAACAGTCCAGGGCAAGTAGTACCATGGCAGCACACTGCAAGATACATTTTTCACCTACATTTGATAATGTTAAAAATAATTTTCTTCTCTGTATTTTAGATGTGATGTTAAATGATTCAGCTTAAACTCATGACTGATCACCTGTTTTCAGTTTTTTCAGTCTCCATAAACGTGCCAAATAGATACTGTAATTCATTAAACAGGAAACAGCTTCTTCTGTATATGTAGATTTACTGTGTGCCTTAAAAGTAATATCAAATTGAACATCTGAGTTACGGGGGCATAAAATAAGAGAACAACCATTATTTTTCTGGATCTCTTTGAAGGATACAAACAGCGAATGAAGCAATTGACATATTTTAAAGTCCTACCTGTAGTCTCATTGTAATAAAAATCTTTATAACTGAATATAATCATTCTGTAGATTGCTTTTTAAATTGCATTCCATGTTATTTCTTGCTTCTTGTCCTAATATTGTTAAACATAAATTTGAAAAGTCCCACAAGTGGAAAATTGATTTTTGTCTTATGTTGACCCCTATTTCGTTCTGATTTAGCATTGTGTTTTCATATAGCAAAGTAATATGGTATTTTAGACAACTAAACAACGATTGCTGCTCCTTCCCTAGCAGCCACAGTCTGCTGGCAGAGCCAACCTCTGCAGTGACAGCGGCTGTAAATCTGTCCTGCTCATCTCATGCAAAAGGTAGAGCAAGGAAACTTAAGGCATTGTAATAACAGCTGAGGGTGTGCTTTTGAGAGAAGAATTCACATAGTTTGTTGGAATTAGGGAAGTGACATGTGCAATTCTTGTAATTGTGAGAGTTATAGACATGGTTCGTGCTAATGAAAAAGCTAAGTAATCGATGAATTAAGAGAACAAAAGAGAACTGCCGTCTGTTCTATGCATGGGCATAGGTGTGTTGAAGTGCAGACTTGTAATGGCAGTTTTACATGATATGCAATATGACTGCTTCATTTCTGTACAGCGTGTCTCTTGGAATTTAGTTCCACTGTGACTAAGACTTACTATGAATTTACTGAGTCCAAGTCTGATGAATCTAAAGCTGAAGATGAGATGTTTAAGCTTGAGTGAAGCTTGTGCTTCCTCAGTAAGTACTGAGTTCAGTGGTCTTCATGTGACAAAGCTACTGGAAATATCTTCCATAAATACCTGTTTGTCACTCTTTGGCAAATATTTTAATTAGTTGTGGTACTCGCAATCAGCCTTGCTTATTAACAATATGAATATGATAGAGCAAAGGAAGTTCTATAAACACAACAGAAGCTTGGTAGCTGTGGTAGACTTAAGAATTAGAATTAGAGATACACTTCTTTTTATGTTCGTCCAGAAGTTGTAATCTTTCACTGTATTTTGTATTCTAGGATGTGATGTCAACATTCTTCCAATTTGGGGCTTCTATCCAGCAGGAAGCCATCGTCATGCTTAAGATCATGCAGGATTATGACTGGCACGTGTTTTCTCTTGTAACCACCACCTTCCCTGGATATCGAGACTTCATCAATGTCATTAAGACCACAGTGGAAAATAGTTTTGTGGGCTGGGACATGCAGAACATCATCATACTTGATACTGCCTTTGGGGATGCCAAGACACAAATTCAGCTGAAGAAAATCCATTCATCTGTCATCCTGCTCTATTGTTCCAAGGACGAAGCTGTCTACATACTAGATGAGGCTCGCTCACTGGGCCTTACCGGGTATGATTTCTTTTGGATAGTTCCAAGCCTCGTTAGTGGTAACACAGAAATTACTCCCAAGGAATTTCCTTCAGGACTCATTTCAGCATCTTATGATGAATGGGACTACAGCTTAGAAGCTCGGGTGCGGGATGGCCTTGGGATTATTGCCACTGCTGCATCAGCCATGCTGGAAAAGTATTCCTTCATTCCTGAAGCAAGAACTAGCTGCTACAGTCAACTGGAGAAAAATGACCGGCCATCTCACACTTTGCACCAGTAAGGTTTATTGTCTTTTATTTTCTTTTCAATGCAACATTGGTAATTTTCCTCTGTAGTAGTATTATATGTCTCTTGAAGCAGAAAAATAGTTTTTGCTAATGCCATCACACTCCTTTCAAACAATGAATTTCAGACGTTCCAAGGGAAGGTGCAGTAAGAATGGCTACATTTCTAACTGTACACATGGAAATGGTATGTGTTGTTGAGAACAAACTCTGAGTCTGATGTTGAAGGCAACAGAAATTGGTTTTAAGTGGTATGAAATTAAGTTAATAAAATAGTGCCATTGCATACCTGAACTGTGAGGTACAATATCAACAAGCTATTGAAGGCGTTGCCTTGTTACTGGGACTCTCATTTGCATCAGCAGGAAGATGGTAATATTTCAGAAGAAAAGAGATGTGTAATGTTAAGTAGGTGTTCCTGGATATTATAGAAATATTAGATTAGTTAACCAGATTTCACTACCTAATAACTGAAATCTGTCAATTCTTCTTGTGAGCATTTCATCTTTGTCACTTCCTCTAGAATAGCTTTAAATCTCATCTACGTAATCCAAGTTGGTGCGGATGTTTTCTCAGAGCAGTTTTTTCATATGGGAACTGGTACGGTTTAAATGAGGATTCTTTGTTATTTATTTATTAATTTTGTCCTTTCATTTATCCCCTTTGGATGTGGCACTCGTTACTTGTATCCCAAATGTTGCATAATAGATGCTGCACAGAAACAATTTTTTTTTTAATCTAATTTTTGAGAGGAAGTAGAAGGAATCTTGCATATTTTTATAGCTCTTCACAATCTCTCCTAGGGATATTACTAAGCAGCATTTTTGAAATTTGTTTTGACTGAATATTGCAGATGCAGCTCTTTACAGTAAAGGAGGTTGGAATTACCAGAAAAAGAAAAATCAGTGACAGTTTCATTTGGGAGTTTATGGGATGTTTTTAATCTTTTGAGATGTATGTGCATATTTAGTTTGGGAGTTGATTGCTGTATGATGTCCTGGAATGGTTATTTTTTTTCTTAGAAAATGACATCTTTAAGATACAACATGCTTCAGAAACTCCCTTGTAGGCCAAATAGTGCTGAGTAAATGGATTTTAACACTTCACGCATGTAGTGCATAAACATTAAGGGCAGACTTAGGAAACTGGTACACCCTTTTTTAGGTATAACTTCAGTAGGTAGGTGGACATCATACTTTAGGTATGACACTTCTACTTTTTTTGTGCATCCCACCTTTCCTATCTCTAAGCCTCTGCTTCTAGAACTGTCCAAATTCACTGAAGGGACTGCAGAAAATCTGTAACTCTTTCTTTGCTACCACTCATTCCCCAGGAGAATGCCAGTAGGCAGCTCTGTGTTGGTTTGCCATTCTGGCATGGCTTCTGTAGAGCTGTCACTGGCCACCCATGACAGGAGTCACTTCTGGGAGGACTGTCCTACCCATACCATGTATGCAACCCCTAAATGATGCACTGGCTGGAATAGATAAAATTTAAAGCTTGAACTGCACAGGTTTGGCGATTCACAGCTGTGGAGCTGAATTGGGCGTTCAGCATTCAGTGCAAGTTGTCCTTCTTCAAAGTATCATTTTTTTTCTGATGAAAAATGTATGACTGCAAGAATAGGGTTTGTGAGTGATTGGGCATTGAGATTAGACTTCACCAGGAGATTCTGCGCTGAATGATGCACATTCAGTGGTGTTTTAACACAGTGTATTTTGGTTAATAAAGTCTTTTTATGCTGCAGAACACTGAGTTGCAAAGTGAAAATATATCTTCTGTACAGAAGATGCTTTGAGCTTCTCCAGCACCACACAAACAGGAAACAGGTTGCTTTAAATTTAGAAATATTAGTATTACACTAAAACGAATAAAGTTTAAATAGACATCCTTATGTAATAACTCCCCAAGACTATTCTTGTCACATTTAAGTGGTAAGAAAAGTAAGTTTATAGAAGCATTTAGCACTGCAAAGTAATCTCTGAGAGCTCACCAGTGATGACAAAGTGAATTAAGCAAATTCATTGTATTTTATTTTTCTCACCCCTAAATGTTAATTATTTTTTTTTTTCCCTAGATGAAAGGAATCTCCTAAATTGGGATTTTATTCTAAAATGTAATCTTTGTAGTTTCAGGCCACAAATAGTGCAGCTTTGTATATTCTACTAAAAGATAAATGGGTAAGACCATGTTTTAAGGAACTTGAACAAAGGATTTTGGAAGGCACTTACAGTGGTAAAGGGCTGGAATATTGTAAACAGCTGATGGACCTGGGGGTGCTGTACTGGGTTGCTGTTTGTGCTGGATATTGATGGTAGAGAAATGGGGCTGCACAAAGGGGAATTTCTTCCCAGTTCAGGAGCAGACCACTCAGTGGAGAGCAGAAAAGTGACTCCTTTGCCCGAGCAAAACCAAGCTCGAGAGGAGAGCAGAAAATAGGATTTTAAATTATATCAGTTATAATGACAGTCTAATTCAGCTTTAAACTGAGTATTGTGTTCTAAGGCAATGCCATAATAGCTAATTTGCGTGCAAATGGAAATAGGTAATGCTTTATGTGCTGCTTCCCACATCTAGCGAGGTTCATCTCCACTTATAAAGAAATTCAATGTAAAGAAAGCTATGAAGTGAAAGCTCCTCCTCCCTCTTTTTCAAATCCTTTGTGTATTAAATTGGCTTGAAGTTATATATGTTTTGAAGCACACAATTTATCCTTCCCATGTCATGGCAATTCTAAAATGCTTTTATTAGCTTTCTAAACCCAGAAAAAATCTGGTTTGCTTTAGTTTTTGGAATGGTCCGATCACTGTTCATTTCTGATACAAGTGCAAAAATTTACAAGTAAAGGCTTTAAAATAAAATAGGGAAATCATTTTCAACACATTTAAAATGTGTTTCTATGTATTCAGATCTTTTGCCATTCATGTAAGACCCGCAATCTTCTAATACAGAAAAATATTGTTGTGTGAAATAGCAGCATCAGCACTGCAGGATGTCTAGAATTAGCAGTTCATTACAGCAGTGTCAGTTGAGCAAATGCTCTCTCTCTTACAAAGGAGCATCTAAACAAACAGCAAAACAAAATAACCCTATTAGTTGTCATGGAAAATTCGACTGCTGCATGAATAAAATTACTTCTGCATGATTTAGTAGAATACTTGTGTTTAGAAGTCATAACTGTGTTGAGCTATGGTGGGTTATGACTGAAAAAAAAACATTGATGTGCCTGTCCAGCAGTTAGTTGTTGACCAGGCTGTGTTTAGTTACATCCAGTTTCCAAATACAACCAAAAATATACAGGATTTGGAGGCTCATCTTTTTGTAGGGAAGTTGTGGGGCTAAAAATCTGTCCAAACTGCTCTGGGCAGGCTGTGGTTTAATGCTCTGGCCACACATTGTTTCCATTATTCACTGTCACCTAAGCAAGAGAGCAGCAACTGTCTGAATTCCAGAGAGGTCCAGTTTGACGGCCTATGATAACATTTCATTTTCTTATCTATCCTGTTGTTCTGCTGTTGCAAGTTACCTATGAAATGTCTGCTCCGGATGATGAGAATGTGCTGTCCCTGAAGTCCTGGTATTCATTTATCAAGTTCAATATTTCGATGCCAGCTTTTAGCAAAGACAGATGCATTTTCCTCTTTTTCTTTCAAGTGAACTCAAGTATTACTTGGACACAATGCTTTGATTGATAATCCAGCGTATCTGTTTAATGTTTTCCAATTTTCAGAGATTTGTTCATTTCATTAAGTTCTGTCAAAAGACTTGGAGGGGGAAAGAAAATATCATCATATCATCTGCTTTATAGTCTGTTTGAAGATGTATTGTTATTTAATTGCATAGGGAGCAAAATGCTTTTTTACTAGTAGAGATGCTCTGCAGAAAAACTAAGTATATTTTCATAGAATCAGAGACTGGTTTGGGTTGGTTGGAAGGGGCCTTAAATTGTAGAATCACAGCATCATAGAATGGCTTGGGATGGAAGGGACCTCAAAGATCATCTATTTCCAATCCCTCTGTCATGGGCAAGTTTGCCCCTAGATCAGACTGTCCAGGAACTCATCCAGCCTGGCCTTGAACTGCTCCAGGGTTGAGGCATCCACAACTTCTCTGGGCAGCCTGTGCCAGTGCCTTACCATCCTCTGAATGAAGAATTTCTTCCTAACATCTAACCTAAATCTCCCCTTTTTATGTTTAAATCCAGGTGCCTAATGCAACCTTAGCAAGTTTGCGGACACAGCAGAAGGTTGTGCTGCAATTCAGTGAGACCTGGACAGACGAGGGGAGTTGAGCAGAAATGAAACTCATATAGTTCAACAGCACAAGTGTAGAATCCTACACCCGGGGAGGAATAACCGCATGCATCAGCACAGATTAGGGGTTGACCTGCTGGAGAGGAGCCTTGCAGAGAAGGACCTGAGTGTTCTCATGGACAACAGGTTGCTCATGAGCCAGCAGTCAATGCGTGTCCATAGCAGTGCACAGCATAGCATAGAGGGATGATCTGACTGTCACCAAAGCTTCTGTAATCGCATACGCTGCTTACTTGGTTTGTAGGGAGACAGCTAATTTGAGTATACTCTCCTCTCTAATTAGGACTTTGGTATGCAAGGATGCACTAAATCTAACTTAGTTTCAGTGAGCATATTTTAAACACTAGCAGTTAATTTCATTTATTTTAATTCATGTGCTGTAAGTGCCCTCTTCAGTAGCATAAAAGTTTTCAGCATAGTATAGTTCTATATAGTTGAATTAAACAACAGGAACTGAGTTGATGAAACTTGTCGTTGTTTCCCTCAAAATAAAACTGAACTTCGCCAGCATCCTGACATGATGCTGGCACACTGACAGAGTGATTCTGAAATTACAGAAAGCTTGTATCAGATTTCTTTCCCTGGTTTAAGGAAAGTTTAAGGTCCTTCTGTTTAAGAAGCGGACGGACCAAGTCAGTTTCCAGCTTATGAGGCTTCCAGAACAACAGCAAAACCCAAAACAAAGCAACAACAAAAGAACAAACATTTAGTTGAACACAGCCAGTTTTGGGGCTGGTAGCAAGTTTTGGAATTCAAAATAGTAATATGAAGGATGCTGGAGATGGTGTTGCTGCAGAGAACCAGGCAAGCTTCCCAGGGATGAGTTTGAGGTGCTGCTGAGATGGTGAAGCAAAATATAACAACATTTTGTAAAAGAAGTGCTAATATGTTTACTAATAATAACATTAGCTCACTAAGCCTTCTGGTGTTTGATGGGTTATACTAGCCTGCAGCACCCACCCAGCCAGCTGGACCCTTCCTAATTTTGCTCCCACGCAAACCTTTTTTAAAAGGGTTCCCCAAGAGTTTAGTTGCTGGTCTGGCAGAATTGGGGCAAAATGACATTTCCAGATCTGGTGTCATCTAGTGCTTTAAGGAACAGCTGGCACAAGGTACAAGTAGTTGGCGTGCCATTCCTTTTTCACAGTCACTGAGCATATTGTTCCTAAAACTTGAATCATCCATGCTGGCTCAAGGCCTAGGGAGACGCAGCTCCAGGAGCAGGAGTTATATTCAGGAGGCTGAGGGCTGGGGATGTGGAGGAGGAGGAAGAGGAGGCTCTTTCTTTGCATTATTGGGAAGGACTTTAAGTGAGAAAAAAATCTTACATAGCCTATGATAAAAAATAGTCTTGACAAATACACTTATCTGTCTGAAAAACATATCGTTATCTTGTTTAATAGTGGTCTGTTTGAGACCTGTTTCTTCACATACTTTATACAACATATTATATCCTTTACACACAGACTTTCTAAAACTGATTTCATAGATGTTTTTCAGAAAGACTATTTCTTAATGATAAATCACTTTTCATCAGTTTTCTGTTGATGAGTATTTTCCGGATTTCACAGTAGCATCAGAATAAGGAAGCTTGGCCCCAAAAAGATACAGAAAAAAATTAATAGCTTCAAAAAAACAAAAAAAAAGAAAGGAAAAGATAAAGCTTGGATTCCTTCCTGCTTTTTTAGGTGTGATCCTGGGTGAATTCCAGGCCCAAACAGTCAAGATTATTAAAATGATTGGTTCATACTGTTGGAGAAAAGTGAAACAGCATCAGATGATGTTGGTTGTGAGATATTTCAGCTCCTCTAAATCTCATTTTGGAAGTCCCTCATTTGGGAAAGGAGGAAGAAAGTTGTTTTTTTTTTTTAATGAAGCTGGTGTTTCCCTCAGTCTCTGCTGTTTCCCTCCTTTGCCTGAAGTTGTCACAAACTCCAAACACTGCCCCACGGTGAGGAATTGGCTGAATAAAAAGTGATACTCTGTTGTGATGGCACTGGAGGGAGTTATGTGCTTTGCTGAGCTGGTGTGAGCTGCAGGAGTCGTGGCTCATGTGGGAACTTCAGGCCACATGCTGGATTTCACAGGTCCAGTAATAAAGTTCTCGATCTTTCTGAATCTATAAACATTAAGTTGGAGATCTGGAGATCACTGTCTAACCTTGGTGCTTCAAAGAGCTGCTGTAAATTCAACATGAATGCATTTCTGTCGGGATGTTTCAGCATTTCTCTTTTCAATTTTGTTTGGTGTTTGAAATCAAGGGGAACAATCCAACTAAAATTTGCATGAGAAGGGTTCAACTCTAGTCTGATCACCAGTGACTATGTAATGAAAATGCTGATTGGACACAAAGGCCTTATGTAGTGTGGTGGCTATGTGTGCTCCAGGACAACATTCTTGGATCACAGTTTTGTGGAAATGGGGGCATTTGTGCCTGACCCCATAAGAATCTGTGCTCACTGGGAGAGGGCTGTTCCGTATTTATGAATCAGAAGGGAGAGACCTCCTATAAATGAAAGTGGGGAAATAGGAATACAAGCAGTGCCTGCTTTCACATCGTGTCCTTAGTTTTCCTTGGCAGTGGCTCCCTCAGCATGCTATTCCTTGGGTCACAGCACGTTTAATTTTCAGCAGTGAGTGAGCATTGTTCTGGCTTCTTTCACGTACCTGCCAGCAAGTTCTGCCTGCTGATTTGCCACTTGCTCTCGAGGTGGCAAACAAGCTTTTTATTCCTGAGCAAGCTCTTTCAGTGCTGGATGAAAAATGTAGTATATGGGAAAGTAGTTCAACTGAAAAGCAAAGTTCTGCCGAGGGGAAAATTTTCACGCTGGAAGTCTGTCATAAAATATGAGTTGCTGTGATGGGTGAATTTATAAATTGCTGTCAAACCGGTGCTGAATGGTGTTAATATGGTTGTTTAGGGCAGTGCTCATTTAATTATTAACTGTTATGATACAATATCATTATTTCTCCTGGATCTGTCTTCCTTTATTTAGTGCGCTTTCTTCTGCTGGGATTTTCAGGCAGCTAAGTCTGTACAAAGCCTTCTCCTTTGAATGTGACACAGAAGAATTATTTCTAAGTCAGATTCACCAGGAGGCCACACTTCTACTGTAGAAACAAATATACGGTGTAAAATTGCATCAGTTTCTTGTGTATATGAAAGCACAGTGCAGTGTGAGGAGTTTCTGGAGTAACCTTAAAGCCCTCCAAAGCACATCTCTCTGAGGGCTGGGATAATAGAGGTGTTAAGCGAAGAGTTCAGGAAGAACTCGTAGCTGAAAGCCTGGACTGAATTTCATCTCATAGATTACTCTGGGAACCAAATTGTTTCTGACTACAGACATAGAGTGGAGAGTATGCTGTCTTCTGGAAGTACCAATGGGTTTCCCAGTTGGATGGGGCGAATCGCTTTTCCTCTCACCCACAGGATAGCTTGGTCAGGCTCACACTGATAACCATGAGCTTGGATTTTGTTTTTTTCAGTGTGACCAAAGAACACCAATACCACTACCATCATTTTATTCACTTCCCTTTCATAGTGATTTTCATAAGTGTGGGAGTTTGGGTAATGTGCAGAATGATAGATTTTTGCAATATCACAGTCCGGGGAGCATGGCCTGTGTGCTCCAACAGTTGAGACTCTTGGCAGCAAGATCCTCATATCTGTACTTTAAGTAAAAAGTGCATTTTCTCATCACTCTTTCTGACCCTGGAGCAGTAGAAGCAATCTGTTCTCACCATCAAACACTGAAGATGTGGAAACTACTTTAAAAACAATGTCTGTGTTATTAATTGTATTATTTTTAACAAATAATAATTGTGCTTTCTCCTCTATTAAGACTCCCAAAAATGTTGTGTTTCTGCATTTGCAAACTGAGGCTTTACTAAACTTAACTTGGCATACTTGATGCTTTTTTGGAGCATTAACAGGATCTAGTGCGTGGACTTCATTGGTGCTTCTGATGACTGAATTAGTTTGCTCATTAACTGATGGACAGATGATTAATTTCTCATTAATTTATTTTTTCCCCTTCTTTTTCCCTTCCAGGTTTATGATGAATGTGACTTGGGAAGGTAAAGATCTGTCCTTCACTGCTGATGGTTATCAGGCACACCCCAGGCTGGTGGTGATCGTACTGAACAAAGATCGTGTGTGGGAGAAGGTGAGCATCATCCATAGGTAAAGGACATGAGAGGAGGTAGGAGAGACTTGGCAGAACCATATTAAAGATGAGCAGACAGATTAATATCACGCTCATCAATAATGATATTCTGCTGTAGCAGGTTTGTCACAACAGTTCAGGGAAGGTAATTTTGTTTTATTCTGAGTAAGTCTAAGGAATTTTAATGAGGAAATCAATGTATCAGTGAAGAGATACCGCATGGGTCTCAGAAAGTTTTTATGAAATGAGCCTTTCATTTCTCTAGTACAATTTAGGATGGGTGACTGAAAACTGTCCTGAAACTTTGACCTTAAGTGTCTGAGATTGCATGGATTTGTGTATCTTGACATAGTCCAGGATCTGTATGGAAAAGTCCTTTTACTTGTTGGCATTTTTCAACAGACTTGAAGCAGATATTATTCTCAATTTTGGCTCTGTTGTTTTGCAGGATAGTTGTGATTCCATGTGTTAAAAACTGACACCTTAAGTATTTATATGCACTATGGGGAAAAATGCAGAAGTATCATAGCCCCAGATCTATTTAAAATTCATAAAGCATGACTGTGCATTATCTAAATTGCTACTGAAATCTTTGAACTCTTTTGTCTGATAGTTTTAGGATCTCATAAATCCTCAGTTCTTTTTTGTAAGGCTGTCAGGTTCTTCATGACGTTGAATAATAATGACAAAATAAGAATTATTTGATGTAGGACATCTCAGTAAATATGCTAGTCATGCAAAGCATAGAGAGTAGTCGTAGACTGGGCTGTGTGCCTCTTGACGTTCATTTGATGCAGATTTAATTCTCTGGATAAATATAATTCTATCCCATTGTGTCAGTCGGAATCGTTGGAGAATCTCTTGCTTAGTAACCATTATGACAATTACTTATCTAACTTTAAAATTCTGCAAGAGTCTCTATATCACATATAATGGAAAAATATTATCCTCCATGGGGAATATTAGTATGGCACGTAGTGTAGCAAATGCTTATATAGGTAGACAACAACATTCATGGTGTCATAAATTCATTTGGGGTTTTGATATTCCTTTAAAGAGAGCACTCACCTATCATGGGGGTATAGGTTAAATGCTCTGGAAAAATGAGTGAAGAAATGCCGAATATATGCACCAACAATATTTCCAAGAAATAACTTGAGCCACATTTAACCTTTGGGTGTCTCCTGTATGAGAGCATGGATGTTTCTGTCCAGCTTTTGCTGTAGCTCACCACTGAGCATATTGTGTGGCAGCAGCGTACGCTCCACCTGCTGCACTCGGCTGCAAGACTCTCTGTAGGAGGAAACCTACAGTTTCCATCTAGCGTGTATGAGGATTCTTTAGAAAGAGGACACTGCTGCCCAGAAAATGTTATGCACCTACTCCTAGATTCTACCTAGATTTAGAGTCCTTTTGGAAGAGGCCAGATGAGATATTTTGGTAGAGACAGCCTGCCCCTAGCTGCAGTTTTGTCTCCTTCTCTATCGCAGGACTATGGGAAAGCAGCCAGGTTTAATTATGTCAGAGAAGAGAAGTGAAAGGCAGCCAAGAACGGGCTGTCACCACCAGAATTATTCCTCTGACCACAAGCTGATCCCTGCCTCCATGGATGAAGACAAATAAACTGACTAATCAATTATCCTAGCAAGCTGGAGGCAACTCTCAGCCGTATCGGAGCACCCCACATTTATAGCAGAATTTCACTCTGCTCTTCAGAAATAACAGAAACGTTCCTCTGATTAGATGCACAAGGAGATTCTTGCCCACCCCAGGTTTAATTGAACATCTCTGTATTGCCATATTGATGTTCTTTCCAAGTTTCTTTCCAAGTTTCTTTCCTCACTTCATATCTTGTAGGAAAAATGAGAAAGAAATCGGCTTTCTCACTGCACTGCTTTGCTCAGTTTCAAAACTGACATCTGTGGTCCAACATTTCCTGCTTTGAGTTTCCTGACAAGTGCACACATTTACTTCTGATTACAGCATTTCAATTAGTATCACAGGATTGTTTTACTGAAGTCTTATTAAGTATTCTCAGTCGTAGATGGAAAACATCAAATCCTAGAATCTAATTAAATGATTTGCTCATGTGAAAAACTGCCAATGCAACAGTCTGCTAATCCTTGTAATATAACTAATGTACACAGAAATTGAGTACTTGCTCTATTATTTATGTAAGAAAGAGTAATTGTGTTTTATGTGAAGATTTTTGTCCAGTATCCTCTTGAAAGTACAAGATTTAATATGAGAACTCAATTTTCTTTGGTTGCAGGTAATATTCTGCTTTTATTTAAGCACAGTTTTCCTTGGTCTCAAAATTGTTATACTTGATTCAAGGCTCGAGGTTATAGAAAATTCATTCAAGCATAGTTGAAGAGCATACATCTTACCCCTAGGAAAATAAGCTCATTTTTCCATTGCAGATGACTCAGTATCAAAACTTTGAAATGGAAACTTTACATATAAATGGGATTGACTGAGGAATTTGTCCCATATCTGATTCTGAAAAAAGCTGGTTAGATGATAATAGTTTGAAGACTGAAAATCACTTTTGGGCATGTTCTGCAGGCATCCAGCAAGATATTTTGACAGATCATTGAGCAGCTGCTCAAACTTCTGACATCAACATTCATATTCTCCCCGCTAATCTTGACAGGCAACAGGGTTGCTGTTCTCAGACGAGATTTTTAAGGAGACAAGCTTAATGTTTCAATAAAACTTAATGTATTTGCCAGTGCTGCCCAATGATCACCAGAGCTCTGCAGCAACACTGTCTTTATCTGAAGAAAATCTCAAGGTTCATCAGTACCAGCTGCCAGTCCCCCATTAATATCATATCAATGCAGCATAACCTTTATGTCTCATGCTGCTTGTTCACTGAGTTGCAAACGTCACAGGCTATTAGTTTTTGTTTCATTTCATGTTGTTTTTATCTCCTTAAATTGCAAAAATTAATTGACATAAAGCCAATCAACCCAATATTAAAATCATATACTGGCGTATAAATAGCAGTAGCAAAATCAGGTTAACTTTAATTAGCTGTGTGTATGATGTATGTTAAGTAAGGTTGGGAAGACTGTGTTGCATTCACAGATAATCATATTCCATGTGTAAAGATGAGTTCCAGAATGAAAGAAGTTTTATTGGTGCTCTCCTAATATTACAGGTGCAGTTGGTAGTCAGTATTTTTTTTCTCTCTTCTGACAACTAAATGTTGGACCAATGGTAACTAAAGTTGTAGATCTGTGATCTATTCTTTGCTTTTGGTGAGCATGGGTGCAGTAGGCAAGTTACAGTCATGAAAGAACCATTACTTATATCCAAGTTTATTCTAATTGCAATCAAAGATTTTTAACTTTCTAGTAATGCAGAAATTAATGTAGAATTTGAATTTGTTCTGATAGACTAATCTATGACTGATTTACAAGCCCTGTATGAGGTTGTACATATTTGTAACTAAGAAGGAGTGAGTAGGCAGAGTGTGCACAGTTCCTGCCTGGAATAAATGGACCAAGGTCTTCACAGATAGCTCCATCTGTCTACTGACATCCACTTTCATTTGGCTGAGAAAAAGACAACTGTCAGATGAAATGGTATAGATGAAACTTCACTGGACAAAAGCTGGAAAGCCTAACACTAGGTCAGGTTTCTGACAGAGCTTTTTGTCAAAGTACTGAGATAATAAACCACCGCTGAGATGTTACAAGGTGTTTTTCTGGGAAATTGTGCGCAAAGTTAGGTTCGTGACAGCTGAAGGATTGTTCCAGAGAGACCTTATGGTTGCAGTCCAGTACCTGCAGGGGCCTACAGGAAGGATGAGGAGGGACTCTGGCAGAGAGTGTGGTGATAGTAGGAGGAGTAATGGTTTAAAAGAAGGTAGATTTAGATTTAGATGATGATGTGTTGAGATAGAGATGTACTAAAATTTATAATATATCAGTATAAACTACTATGCATGATCTAATGGTGTACCATTTGGCAGTAGCTCTTTGGCCTAAGATGATGCCCACAGCCGATGTAGCATGCCCTTAATATGTCTGGTTGTTTTTTTCCTTGTTTCATTCTTGTCACTTAGGATATTTAGTCTTATTGTAACATCCCTACATTGGTACTGCTGAGTGAAAGTTGTTTCTATATTGTTTCTGTGTCAGTGAGCTTTAACTTGGTCAAAGGTGAGGCTTTTACTGTGCTGGATTCTTTGAATTACAGCAATTACTACGCACCATTTCTTAAATCCTGTATTCCCAAGTATGATTATTCCTTATTTATTTCTGCCTTTCTTCCTTCTAGTTTGTTTATAATCTCTGTGGGTATTTAATTTTCCTGTGAGTCTTTGTGCTTTCCTGTCAGTGTCAGGAGCAGCCATAAGGGAAGAACAGTACATTTGAATACCCCATGTGAGATTTTGCACTAATTTTTGAAAACTTCAAAGTCTTCAAATCGCCATCTTCAACTAAGGCTGTAAACCATTCCTTATTAATAAGATATGAAAATGCTCACATCATATTTTGTCATTTAAATTAAGAACGTTGTTGTGAAATGCAAACCTTGACCAGCACGAAGCAACACAAAGGTTTGCAGCAGAAGGTGCACAACAGATGCTGGTTCTGGAGAAAGGATTTTTCTGGTGTTCTTTGTTCTGCTGCTACTTGTTATTACTACTCTGACAAAGTTGATTTATGCTCCCTAGCTACTGATGTAAGACTTGCCTTGTATGTGGAAATGGGTGGCCAAATAAAAGCAACAGATAGTTTTTCTATAACGCAAGATGAGTTAGATTTTATATTTGCTCAGCATTATTTTCCTTGCAAAAATGTGACAGATCAAGAAGTATCTTTGCAATATATGTGTGTTCAGCATAGAAAAAGAGTCACTGATTTTGGCTTTTTTCCTTTTTAAGGTTTATTTGGGTAATCCTGTGAGTGCATTTAGCATCTGTGTTTTCGCTTTTTTCCCTTACAATTTCCCTTACAAAAGGATGATGGCTGTGTATTGTATACAGTTCCCATCTGCTGGGAAGAGGGTGATAGGACCGAGTTATTTGTTTGTTTTCTCTGAGATGTGCTGGTGTGACAGACTTTCTTTTTGTGCCAACACCGGCATGCAAAAGAGGATGCACTGCTCTTTCCTCTCTCTACTCAGGATCTGGCCTTTCTCTGTTTCTTTCATTCCACAAAGGTGTGTGATTAGGGTTATACCAGCCATTTTTACTTATTTAGAGACTGCTTTAGGGTACAGCAGGAGAGAGGAATCTGCAGTATACAGTAATGAGTAGTTTTGCAGCTTTTCTTTCTTTCTTAGCTGCATTTCTGTTGCTTTTCAGAAAACCACACCAAATAGTTCATTATTGGCCTCTTCAGCTGTGATCTTCAGAAAACAAATAAGCATGAACAAGGTGGCCAGAGTGCATAGTTAATACATGGTATTTGCAAGGGGTACTTTAGACAGGAGTGAATGAGACAAGGACCCTGCAGTTGCTAATGCAGGTTGATGTTAAGTGAACTCTTCCATGCTTTCTGCTATTTTCTGTTTTTCCTTTTCTATTAAGCAAAATAGAAAATTCCAGACTACGTATAAAGAGGAAATAAAGAAAAATGTTGAAGTTTAAAAGATGTGCAGTAATTATATCCATTTTATAATGGAGCACTAGCTTTTGCATCTACAATAGTGAAATAAACTCTTCACCTTTATATGTGAAAGGACTGACTGTATGTATGTCTATTTATTGTAAGAGTCACATTCCTCTGGGCATGTTTAAGAGGCTTTATAAGTTGGGGCAGGATCTTTCCCCAAACCAATTCTATTGCTTTCATTTCAAAAGGAGGTCATCTTCCATATTTCTCTGGGATCAAGGCTGTGTTAGCAATCTAATTAGGAATGACAGAAATTTATTACAAGCACCTGGGTATTTCATGGCTTTTCCACCAAGTTGGGTAAAGTTGATTTGGGTGCAGATTATGGTAGTTCCTGACCAGAGAACATCTGTATTTTTTTTAACATTTTCCTCAGTTTGAATTTTCTGGTTGAAAAACAATGCTGTGTTTATTACTTTTAACTCCATCTCAGTGCATTTTCACATTCCTCCTCTGTTTTTTCAATCTAGCAACAGAAATACCATAATATCTGCTGAAATTAAGCTCATTTTGAGTTTAATTACTCTAGTGATGTTAATGAAATTCTTAGGAGGTCCTGGCAGAATGAGAACTCTTCTAGATATGTTTCTATGGTCTTTTCACTCTTAAGTTTTCTGTTTTCTTCCCTATAGCTCAGTTTGCTATAAACTGTAACTATATGTCATTAATTGAGTTTATTTGGAATATAAATAGAATTCTATTGTGATAACAGTAACAGTGATAACAAGAAACAGTGCAGGTATTGAGCCTTTATACTGTCACGATCACCTGCCCTTTTCTGTTGTTTTTCAGTTGTTTCCCCCTGCTTTGCTGTATGATTCCTATCAGTGAGATTTTATTCTGAATTCTTTGATGATAAACCATATGAGTCACAATTTGATAACATGAACATCTTCAGGGAAAAACTTGTAACCCCAGGTTGTGCTTCATTGGTGTGTAACGATGGTATCTTCAGTGTCAGTTTTACCTTCCTATGATTAATGGTCTAGCATAGCCTGCATTACAATGATTTCTTGGCTGTTTCATGAATATTTGTATAAGGGATATCAATGTTATCAGGTAAGCTTACTAGTTTATAAAGGAACCCCTTGAGCCTCCAATCTAGATACTTGGGCTTGGTCAGAGGATGACATTTTAAGTTCATTTCATTCGTAGCTATGATGATCTCAAAGTAACATGCTCTGCAAAAAGTGTGCGGCAAGACACTGGAGGCAAATATTGGAGCTGTCCAGGTTGGTCAGCTATTTCACTGTAACATGCTTTATTCAAATACAGTTCTTGCCTCCTGCTGAAAATAGCAGCTGAACTTTTCATATTCTAGTTTTTGTGTCTTATATATGAACTTATTCTACTGCATTCATAGTAGCCTTCAGAGGTGAAGTCAGGACTTGCATGCTTTTGGTGTCTGAGTTGTTTTTCTTTGCTGTCATAGGTAAGTCACTGAAAGAGTTCTGAATATGGTCTTAACATTTGAATTTGCACAGAAATTCTTCAGTTTACAAGCAAATCTCTTTATAAAGTTCAGAAATGGAAATGCATTATGACCAGATTTTCCCATCTAAGCATGTAAAACTTTTTCATGCATTCAAAAGGGACACTGATTGGATCTACCACTAGATGTGAATTTTCCGTAAGTGACACAAATGCTGATCTTGCAAGACAGCAAAATATGGATTTGGTTTCATAAATTCTCTCAATTTCAGCAGGAACATATTAATGTTTCAGTTTTACTTAATCTGCAGCTTTTCCCTGTCATTTCAACTCTTCACCTTTTAAAAATTGATACCATCAATTGCACAAGGATGTTGAAAGAACTGAATAATATATGAGGTTACAAAACACTGTGTAAATAATTAATACCATTCAGATTCTTATTAGCAGTGCTACCATTAGTTCTGTGCAGGCTGGAAGGCTTCTAATGTAAATATAAAAATCTTAATGTATTTTGACTATGTGCTTTAATTGCATAAAACTAAGCTCTTAACCTCTGTTGAAAATAAGAAAAAAAAAGTGTTTCGATCATTCAGAACTGTAGCTGAATGGCAGAAAGAAGTGCAATGTATTCTTCAATACCATTTCAATATCAAAATACCAAATAAAGATGAAAACTGTTCACTTTTGAGCCCAGCATCAGTGACAGAGTAGATCCGATGTTCATTCTACCTATTCATCAATCAGGACAGGCAAATCCAACACAAATATTACCCAAACAAAAGGAGTGACATAGAGGCTTTTTCTAATTACTATTCTTCATATCTGAACAGCAAGGCTCCTCAGGAATTTTCTGCCATTTGCTTTTCTTCCACTGTTCATTATGTTGAAATCTTCATCTTGTCATCTTTTTTTCTTTTTGCCTTCTGCAGAGATGGAACTGCCTAAAAAATGAGCATTTCCCCATTTTCAGCTCTTTAAAAACATCACTGATTATGTCCTCCTCAGAACAATAAAAGGGCAATTGCTCTAAGAAAAATACTGAAAAATGCCATGATTCCTGTTTTAACAAAAAAAACCAGTCACTGTATTTTTAATAGGATCAGACAAGTGCATATCATGGTGGGCTGTTCCTGTTCCTTTTGGTCTGTATAACAATGATGTACACGGGAGGTGCTTTCAGACTCCTTACCAGGACATGCAAAAGGGCATGTGCTGCTCTTGCCATGTTCCTGGACATGTAAGGGCAATTGAGCCCCAGTCACCCTGCTTTTCTTATTGCTGCAACCAGCAATAAGAATAGGTAAGCACATTTTCCACTGTTGTACTCAGTGTGTTTGTTGTTTGGCGGAAGGACTGCTCTGGCTGGAGCCTCCTGGCATACTTACGGCATAGCCATCAATGATGCTGTCTAAGCTGACATAAACCTGCTGTGAATGAGATTATTTACCAGAACTTGGCAATCAAACAGTTTTTTGCAATATAACTGTCTTGTAGAGTTAAGTACATTTGTTTTCCTGTGCATGGAATTGTTTTTCTCAAAGGCTACATTCATTGTGTTTTGATTGAATTACCTACTAGAACTGTAAGTAATGTAATTTCAGTGCCTGGTTCCTGCTGGTTTAGAATTCCTCATTCTCTTGGGATATTTTGAGTTTCCTAATTTAAGTGTATAAAGATTTGGCATTTCTGCCTCCTATTTTAAAGTTCAGCAAAACATCTTGCATTAGAAGCAGGACAGAAAGGAAACTGCAAAGGGCATGTATTTGTCTGCCTCTCTAAATGGGAAGAGATATAAATTATGTTTTTTGGGCACTTTTGCAATTCATTTTAAAGTCTTTAGAAGACCAAAGGGAAGAAAAAAAATCATACAGTCTTTTTTTAGCATCTAAGCCTGTCACTGTACTGTTAATTTCCACTGTTTTCCTTGCAAAACAAATATTTCACCAGCCTCATGATTATGTTGTAATTTGTTTAGCTTAAATAACTGAGAATTATTAAAATGTATTGGTTTATAAATTACGTGAACTGGTAGCTCATTTATATAATCTGTCATTACCGCTCGGGTAAACTGCAATTAGATTTACAGATAGAAAGTAGTTAAAAGTGCTGGAGCTTTTTAAAAATACTTAAATCATTTTTTAATCATATGCCCACTGCTGGTGTTCTGGCAGAGGAAAAAATACAGGTTCATTAGGGCTGGGTAATTTATAACAGTAAATAAGATAATTTATAATAGTAAAAATACTTTAAAAGTAAAACTGGACATGCTCCCCACGAGCCCTAAAGCCATATATTTACTCTAAAAGTTAAGGTTGCTTTGATTAGTTGCTAAACTTTTTGGACTATGTGGCAGTAATTAAAGCAAAATGTATTATTTCTAGTGAGAGCCATGTCATATGGAATTATGCTTCTCTTTACCGAAAACCTGGCTCGACCCAGCTCAGAAACCCCGGGACTAGCTAGAACACTTTCACAAAGCCTTCTCGAACTCCTAATACCTGAAGCAAGTTGTAAAGCTTTTCTCTTTTGAAATAACATTACCTTAATTTGTCATTACCACAGTGCAGCTTCTTACTTCATGCAACTGCTAAAGGCTTATAAAGTGACTTTGATAACAAAAAATAACCTAAGACAACTGTCTTTGGAATGTGATTTCCTGTATCCCAGTGCATTTAATATGGGAACTCACTTGTGGAAAAACAAGCAAACAGATGTGAGCATCCTGTGTATCTTGGGTTTTTCAGGTGGGGAAATGGGAGAACAACTCACTGAGCCTGAAGTACTCTGTCTGGCCAAGGTACAGCTCCTTTGCAGACAGTGACCCAGATGATAACCACCTGAGTATTGTCACCCTGGAGGAGGCTCCCTTTGTCATCGTTGAAGATGTGGATCCTTTGATGGAAAGCTGCCAAAAAAACACTGTGCCATGTCGTAAATTTGTCAAAATTAAGTAAGTAAATGATTCCATTTTTTTTAAAGTGCAAAAGAATCACCCCCATTTTCTTTCTTTGCTTTCCCTTATTTCTTTTGCTTTCTATATTTTTTTTATATTTTGCTTTTTTTTCCCTTTCTTTTCATTCCATGTTCCTCTTCCGCTTTCTCCTTTTCAAATGCTGTGTGCTTCCTTTTTAATAAGCTGGAAGGTTCTAGTTATAAACTTGTAAGTAACATTGAATTAATTACAAGATAATCAGTTTGTAGCAAATTTGAATTGAACTAGAGCTAGCCCTTCTCAGTCTCATGAAAGAAGAGAGTGTATCTAAAATTGGATTGATTTAATGAATCCTCTTTGGATTGTTTCCTGTTGAAATGTGCCCATTTGAATAACTTTAATTAGTTTACAGCTCAGAAATTCCTTTTATTAAAAATAGTGTCTTTATGCTTAAGTTTGTTACAGGAGAAACTGCTCCAGAATAAAATACTGCCATGATGTATTAACTAGAGAAAAGGTGGTGGTTGTGTTTCTCCCAGAAGAAATGTTTATGTCTCTCTTTTTCGACAGCAACTCAACTAATGAGGGAACTAATGTAAAGAAGTGCTGCAAAGGATTCTGCATTGATATCTTGAAGAAGTTGTCTAAAACTGTCAAGTTCACATATGACCTGTATTTGGTGACTAATGGGAAGCATGGCAAAAAAGTCAATAACGTGTGGAATGGAATGATTGGTGAAGTAAGTTCTGTTAGGTAAAAGAGCTCTTAAGTAAGAACTTAGAAATGTTTGTTTTTAATTCATCTGGAGAAACAAGGTATTCTCTACTGAGTGATGTTGGTGGTGTCTTCTCTTTGTGGATCAGGTGGTGTATCATCGTGCAGTGATGGCTGTGGGGTCTCTCACTATTAATGAAGAGCGCTCTGAAGTGGTTGACTTTTCAGTGCCATTTGTTGAGACTGGGATCAGCGTCATGGTGTCACGGAGCAACGGCACAGTTTCACCATCTGCTTTTCTAGGTATGATTCTCTAATCCCTCCAGATCATTTAATTGCATTTCTGTGGAGTGGGATAGGTTTCACTGTTTGTCAAGCTAAGCAGTGTATTGACACGTTTCATCAATTTTTGAATTATATGTTAAGAAGTTTGTATTGTGTTGACAGACTTTATTAATGTGCTTATTGGCACATGAGTAAAGTGCTGTTGGTTTCAGATGTAGTAATGGGAAACCAAATGACAGTGATTTCCTTCAGTTGGGAAAATTACTTAGAGTGCTGCATTACACACTAACATATGGTTATTTAGCCCATAGTAAATGGATGGGTTTTCTTTAACAGTCATGTTTACAAATGATTTAAAAACCTTTGTAGAAAAGTGTAGAAGAGAAGACTTTGTTATGACTAGAATGCATCTGACAGCTAAACTGGCAACAGATATGTCTGGCTTCCAAAAGCCATACTACTACTGGTGTACTGACAGACTTCCTCATATCTGTTATTTCTGATGTGTGTGTCCCCTTCATACAAGAATTTTATTGACATCAAAATATTTTCATATATTACTACTATTCATATATAATACTTCCTCTAGAGATTTTATTCAGATATATAAAACCCGAACAAAACAACAATAGTGATAACAATAAACCCCCAACAAAACACATGAAAATCCACGAGCAAAGTAAGAAAAAACCCAAATCCACATTTCTATATATTTAAGAGAGAGAGAATTTATAGTTGAGGCCACGTGTCTATTTTGGAAAAACTGATGGAATGGGAAATCTATGAACCTGTTTATTGTTATTTTGTTTGTTTGTTTGTTTTAATGTATTGTGTGCATATTTAGTTTGTTTTTCAGTGTGTGAGGGTAAAACTTGAAGTTAGTGAAGTAATACATCCTTTTCATCGCTCAGTGTTCTCCATTGCCAGTCTCCTGAAATGTACACTAACAAGCCGTATTCTGCTGGTTTTCTACTATCTCATTACTCTATTGAAAAAATCTTATGAAACCAGCTGCTTGCTGGGGGATGTTCTTTCTGTCCTTTGAGAATCAAATAAAAGTGCTGAATGTGTAATTCGGTCTGTAATATCACAGGAAGATCAGCTTTATTATTCAACTGATTTTGTACTTGCTCAAACTTACTATTTGTTATTATAAATAGCTTTTTATTTTGCTGTTGCTTCTTCTAATCCTCCGTCTCATTACCAATCTGCTTAAATTATTAAAGAGCATTCTGCCTAAACTGTTGTTTATAGCTTGCTGTTTCAAATCGACTTGCTTTGCTCTTTGCCTTAGTTAAATTTTGACAAATTACCACTGGTGATTCTACAGTGTTGCTTTTGGTAAGAGTCTTATTAGTCTTGCTTTCTTCTTTGAGAATGATGTCAATATTGTACGACAGTTTTATGTGAATTCCAGTTAATTTCACTTATTATATGAATTCATAGAATATTTCTTAGTAAGGGTATTTGGGTCTACCTATTGGCTTCTGAAAGGATTGCTGTCTTCCTTTTAAGCATTCTGTTATTTTGCTACCTCACTATTCTCTTCCAAACAAATTTCTGTAATAATTGAAAGAATTTCATCATCTGTCTTTATAATAAATGAAATACATTTCTTGAAATGGGAAAGAGAACAGTATGGTTTAACAATTCCCTGTTTTATCTTATTACTTCACTTCCAAAGAATTTTCAAATGTTAAATTCAAAGAATGAAGGAGTTTGCATGGAAGAACACCTTGAGCTTCCAAAAAAACCCAAAGCATGGGTGCAAATTCATTTGTTGGCACATCCAGTGCTTCTTGGTTCTATTTCAGTCTGAAGTACTACACTAGAATTTCTTTCTCACACTTTAGAGCCCATTCACACCTCCAGTATTTGCTAAAAATAGCTTATTATATACTCCCACAAATAAATTGACCTAATAAACAGATATTACTTTGCCATACAAAATCTTTATTGCCTGTGTCCTTAAACCATAATGAGTAAAACAGGATCTTCTTAAATGACAGAGAATTTTTGATCAGGCAGAGGTGTTACTGATAATATTTAAGAATGTTTTATCACACGCTATTAACAGTCCCTTCAGAAAGTTGGTGCCTATTCTGTATTTGAAACTACTTTTAGTTTTCCGTTGTAAACTTAATTGTGTGGACTTTTTTTCCCCCTCATTTTCTGACATTCAGTTTTCCGTAGAAAGCTTTTGATTTCAGAAATTTGGTCCCAGATGAGAGTGAGACTTGCAAAAGGATGTGTTTGCTATCAGTAGAAACAGCATCTTCATTAGAGGTAGATGAAAGTGAACAGAAGAAAAAAAGATATTTGAAATATAAGATTTGCTTTGGATGGAAACATTTGGCTTTTTTCCCTAATGCTTTCTGTTGGATAGCAAATGAGAGAGGTGTACTTCTCTGAAACACCAAACATCTTATGCATATGCTTAATTGCTTTTGCTCTGCAGAAACACAGTCATAATGATGGGACCGTTCTGTTGATAAAAGCATACACCATAGCATAAACAGAGATGAGTTGTAAGCTGAATAAGCAGCAAGTCAAGCCAAGAATTTGCCATTCAGTGTCAGCTAAAGCTTTGCTGAAGACGAGAAGTATGCAGCTTTTGTATTTGAGTTGCAACTTAAATTTGTGATTTTGAATACATGAAGATTGCATATAGTAATAGCAGTTCCTGATATATTGCTGCTTTGTTATCCGCTAGCATTTTGGTTGAAACAGCTAATTTAAAGAAAGCCAGTGGGCTTGCCTAGCCCTAAGACATTGGAATTCTTGCGATATGACCGGTTTAATGAACTGTTCCTATTTCTCCTGCCTCTTTTGCTGCAGAGCCTTTCAGTGCTTCTGTCTGGGTGATGATGTTTGTGATGCTTCTCATTGTGTCTGCCATGGCTGTCTTTATATTTGAGTACTTCAGTCCTGTAGGATACAACAGGAACTTAGCACAAGGGAGAGGTAAGCTTTGCATTTTATGCAACCCTAGAGCCATCAGAAAAGTATTCATGTATTTACCATCCCTTGCCCTCTATCTTTTAAAATAAACTTATAATAGGAATAAAGCGGTAAAAGCACTCATGAAGCTTTTCATTTAAAATGTGATTTCTTGGGGATTGTATTCTAATTCATTGCAATAAAGACATGGAACAGTGTTAGTAAAAGCAGTTGTATTCAAGCAGTGTTTGGTTAGTATACTGTATCAGTTGAACTGTCAGCGTAAAAGAATGTTGGAATAAACTCTACAGTCTCCTCACTTATGAATGCAGAGATAGTTCAGAGATAAAGATCTAAAATGATGTAATTTGTTGCACGGGCTGGAAAAGTAGCGGTTAGCTTGTATATAGTTTTATATAGTCCCTATAAAAAAGTATAGTTCTCTTGTGGTGAACTCAGCCTTGAAATGAGCCCAGTGGCAAGAGAGCATAATTTCTTACTGTGTAGCATCCTTGGCTATAGAAAGTTAATTTTCAAAATACACTGGCAAAACAAATTAGATACAGAACATGACTTTCTTGATGAAAGCTGCAGTTGTATAATATTAACACTGGCCTGAGAATGAGGATTTCATGTGCTGTGGTGGCCTCCTCCTCCCCTTTCTTCACTTTCAGTTCAGAATGTGGACTGTTTCTAATTTCTAAATCATTGTCGCTTCAATTTATAAGTGAGCATAGTCCTGGAGACAGTGACCAGCTAATGGTTTCTTCCAGTTTGTGATTGGTTTGCTCCTTGAACAAGGAGTTTACTGTAATATTCACATGATGTTATCATTTCAGTAAGATGGTACGTTTGTAACCTATGTCCAAAATAAACACTGTGTTTGGGAAGGAGAAATTAAAGGGTTGTAGAGACGTCAGGGATCCTGCAGGCTGGGTTGTTCTTTGCCACCTTGTGTGCCAGAATTGATCATATAGTGGCTACAAATTCATAGTGTAGTGCTGCACCATTCTAACAGCACCTAGAGGCTTGCCACAAATCCAGTTGCCATTTGTTTGAAACATGAAAAGCTTAAAATCAATGGGAGTCTTTAAGTATATTACTCCCTTTCCTACCTGCTTTCATCAGGCAGAAGCTCAATGGCACTACACTCTTCAGTAACATAAAAAGAACTTTAGACTGCTTTCTTGGCATATACTTTCCTTAGCATTGCTGCTCAGAAAATAGGTATCCATCAGCTCAATCTTAAATGACTCTATAAGGTAGTTTTATAAACCAATGGCCAGCTCCATTATGTTTACTTTACTGCAGTCTACCTTAGCAATGCAGCAAAATAGAGGATAATCTACGAAGTGCTTGATTGTGTCATCAAAGTTTGCACTGTAATTCAAAGCATTTCTACTGAAATGATGACATGCACTGAGTATATTCACTTTGGGCTTTATTTGTTTAATAATAACTAAATTATTGAAGGTGTCTGCATTGTATTAACCTAAAGCTGGTTATGAGGATAGAAAAGTGGTCAAATATTTTTCTAACATTTATGGACATACGTGTAACTACAATACAGAATACCACTGATCCTGTGATTCCATTGGGAGGACAATGAATATGTATTAAAATATTTTAACCATGTCTTGATTAGTACCTTTTGTTATGCAGGGTATCGTACCACAATTTAATATAATTGCATCTAAAACTATTACTCTTTGCCATTGTAGATCCCCATGGACCATCCTTCACCATTGGAAAGGCAGTATGGTTACTCTGGGGCTTGGTATTCAACAACTCTGTGCCTGTGCAAAACCCCAAAGGAACAACCAGTAAAATTATGGTGTCAGTTTGGGCCTTCTTTGCTGTCATTTTCCTGGCTAGTTATACTGCCAACTTAGCTGCATTTATGATTCAAGAGGAGTTTGTTGACCAAGTGACTGGACTGAGTGATAAAAAGGTAGGTCTTGTGCCTTAAAAGATATTAATGCCTATTCATCATAATCCTTGTACAAATCCGTACCATGTACAAAAATAACTCTGAGCAAGATAATCAATTGGAACTGTATTATTTCTTTCCAAGTTAAAAACCCAAAGCATGAAAATATCTGACTGATTTCCAAGTCTTTGTATTGCCTTTTAAAAAGTAACTGCATTAATTAAAAAGTACATTAATTCTGCGATGGAAATCAATTTGTGTTAGATTAAACGTGATGCCTCGCCACCCTATAAAAGCTTGAAAAAAAATTAGAAAAGTCAGCTTGAATGCATGGGAGACATTTGAAATGATTTAATCATCTCCGTGTAGAACGTTAATAGTTTATTGATAAAATATTCATAAAACCAGTAACTATCCAGCAATTATCTGAAAAAAAAGTCAATGCACTTGGAAAAAAAGTCTTTTTGATTTCCATATAACATGGATGGAAGTCCAGATTTAGAGTGCTGCTAGCATAGGTAAAGAGGAACATTAACAATCCATGTAAGTTCTCTGTAGACATTTGAATATTTTTCTCTTATAAAATGGAAAGAGTAAAGTTGAGATGTAAATTACCTAGAATAAGCCACATAATATTGAATGTGGAAGTGGCTGTCTTAGATTCAAGAATTTCTATGAGACTTCGATTCTGCAGTAGAGAATTGCAGATACATTGTAGAGAAATGACAGCTCACTTCACCTCTACAAAATTTCGCACAAATTGATGAATAATAAACATATTATTACTCCTTATTTTTCAAACTGGACTGAAAAATATGACTTGAATTTCTTCTGCTGAAAGTATATGCAAGCTCTGTGCACTTGAATCTTCCAGTAATTGTCTAATAAACCAGAAACCTAGCAACTATTTATTTGCTGTTTAGTTTGAGTGACTGTTTTGTAGTACTGATGCACAGGGGGATTGAAGCCCATTTACAGCATTATTGTTGTGAAGGATACGCACAAAGCGCATTAAGGGCACGCTGTTGTCAGGTTTCTGCCCAGTTGTTTTAAAATGAAACTAAATATTGACACTGAGAAGTATTATTTCAACACAGTGTAGCACAAGGGAGAACTTCACAAGGGATTTATTTCAAAGGACAGAATTTATAAGAAATTCTTATTAAGAAGAAGCAGTTCAGATAGACTCACGTCTGTTTACTGTTTTAACGGGTCTCGATGACTGGCCTTTGAGTGATCTGAGTTATCAAAGCATGACTTACAAGCATGGCTAGGGAGAAGATGGATAAAAGGAAACAAAAACAAGCAAACCTGAAAAAAAAAACAAGCAAAAACTTTGAAAGAATATGAATAGAAACACCTCTATTTAAAAATAATATATGTAGTAAGAGATAGCTAGAAGATTTTCTTTTTTTGCAGATTAAAAAGATAGATTTGAAACATTCTTTGTCCTCTTTCTGATGAAAACGTGTTCTGGGAAGTTGTATTTGGGCAGGCTTTAGCTTACACCTGCATTAGCAGCAGAACAGTTCAGGAAAACTCTGACCCTTGCTGCAAACCAAGCTGTTCCAGGCAAAAGCCAGTGTGAAGAGACAGGATTGCATATGAGTAAAATTAATTTTAAATCAGTAGCATCCAGAAGTTCACCAAATTCTGGTTAAACTGGCAAATTTCAACATAGAAAAGGAGCCAGAGACCTAAATATTTGTAATGGTTGAACATAATTTTAATCCCTAAACCTAAAGTTGCCCTTTCCTATCTGTATTAGTTGAATTGGCCTTCACTAACTTGTGTGTGGTTGGGAAACTGGTTTGTTATTATTCCACTTTCCTCATTTTCTTATTTCCACGACTGAAAAGTCATGCTCTTTTTCCAGTGCTGCCAAGCAATAAAGCATTCCCAATTAAAGCTGCAGGGGTTTCTCGATACTCCATACCTGACAGATAATACAAAAGCCAGGAGAATAAGTATCTCTGAGCAGTCACTCTCAGTCACACTCAGCACTGAGTAACTTCCATCCCAGGAATGTGTTACATCAGCATCCATTCCCTGGTTTTGCTGAACACGATAACATGCTGCTTACCTTTCTTGGCCATAAGACCTCTTGATTAAACTATCATCCTCCATAATGTCACTAATAAACTTGTGAGTGCTGTGTCATCTGCGTGTCACCCAGAAATACATGGCACAGCATGTACTGGAGTTACTAAGGGTGGGTGTTCATAAACTCAAATGATTCAGAAGATGAGAGGAAAATTATGTTTTGACATCTTTGTATATGTAAAAGATTTCTAAAAGCTTTGTGTTCTTAAAAAGGTACAGAAAATGAGTCCAAAGGTATCCACTGAAGCTGGCTCTCATAGCACTTGCTTCTTTTGAGGCCATTTATACCTTTTCATCTGAAGAGAGACAAAATCATTAAGAGCATGGCTGATGAAATAGCTATGGCAACCCTTTTACCCCAGCCCATCTCTCCACTTTATTGTTATACCCTTCATTGCCTTTTGAGACTCGTTGGATGTAGATATTGAATGGTGATTATAATAATAATCTTGAGGTCACCAAGATGCTCCACTATGATTTCTCTGTTCCCAGATCTCTCGTCTTATACCCCAGGGTTAGGAACTGAGCTTGCAGAATGCTTGCTACAGTTGAAATTCCATGAATACCAATTTGCATCAACAGCAGCCATTTTTACATGTCTTGAAATTGATGCCCATTTTTTATATTGTATTTATATATAATTATATTTATATATATATTTATATTATTTATATTTTCTCATCCAGTTTTATTAATTGGAAAATTTGTATCTGATATTAGGAGTTATTGGAAGGCATCTCACTGTTTCAGGGATTAATTATCTGAATAGTTAAATAAAGATAATAGCAGACTGCAGCTGTATCAGTAGAATCTCTGGACATAAATTTAAGAGCAGGATTTGCCTCAGTGCCACATAGTAAACACAAAAAGGAGAGAACAAATATAGTCTAAGAACCGTGACTGGTGTAGAGTGTAATTTTAGTGCGTAGGTCAATTAGTATGTGCAAGGTAGTAGCAAAGTAATAATTTAAGTAGCAGAGCTGTGAAATGAGAAAAGTGAGATATCCGTTAGCCGCATGAATAGAGAAAAATAAAGTTCATTTCTTTATGCTTTGTCAAAATATGCTTAATTAAAATGAAGCGTTTAATTGTAGTTCTTTAATGTGAAAATATTGCTGCAGCCATAATTTCACAGTCAGGCTTTGATGGAATGGAAAATACTCCCACTTTTTGTATAACTCTGTTTGTATTCTCTTTCCAAATTGGCACTGGATCCTGAAAATTCTTAATGCCCTCAGACCAAACTTCAAAAAGAGGAATATTACACATGTAGCCCAAAGGAAGCAGCAGCTGTATAAATATTAGCTTCTCTTGCAGCACAGGGTTTGTAGATGACTCTTTAACTTCAACAGCAAAAACAGAGTGCATTTTACCATGGAATTCACGGGTGACTGCTTTTATCAATGCTCAATTGAATCCCCTTACTAGCCAATAGTTCCTCCAATATGAATGGCATTTCAAAATTTATTTCTTAAAGAGACATTTTAACTTAATTCTAAAGTGTCACGTGGTGCTCAATGGGAGATACTGAAATGACATGTACATAATTTTCAAGTCTAGTAGCAAGTGTTGGAGTGATATTATCTTAAACTTGAGTGTGCCCTGAGCCATTGCTAACCCTGTTGAGTAGTCCATGGCTGGCCTGTTTGTGCTGATGCAATAGTGATAAGAGAGGGTAAAACTGTAGAATAATATCTACTTGCCCTTGAGCAAATGTGTGAGAGCTCCAGAGACCCTCTACATGTCAAGTGATGTAGCTGCTGGAGCCTTGGAGAAGACACAAGAACTGTTCTTCCTGCTGAATCACAGGGGAGGAAGGGAAGCCAGCCCTTACTCTTTGTGCACCGGCTTCCTGCATCACCTCCAGAACGGTGTGTTAGGCTCTGTTTGGGGTGTGAAAATGATCCTTTTCCCTTGGCAACCCACCATGTCTCAGCTGAGATGAAGGTGTGAAATGACTATCAACTACGGTTGTTATATACCAGCGAGTCTGCCTGGAGTTTGGGTTCTCTAAGGACACACTGGCAGATGGGGAACATCTTCCAGAATCTCTCTTCCAGTTTCTGTGGTTCTTCCATATCACAGTGCACAGAAGAAAGTCTTTTTGAAGTGGCATATCTGTGCTGTTTTTAATTTGCATGTAGATGTTTCTCTGTAGTTCACCCAGCGTGAAGACAGTTTCTGATATAATAGAGCTGAGTGTGAACCCCATACATTTGCCTAGAATAAATTTGAGGCAGCCTATGCGAGATTTTTATTTTCTACCTGAAATTGCCTGGTAGCTCTTTCTTGCTTAAGTTACATCTCCATAGGTGCATATTTTGCGTGCCTGAAAGATCCTGATTTACCTTTTTTTCTCTGTAGTTTCAAAGGCCACATGATTATTCACCTCCTTTTCGATTTGGAACTGTCCCAAATGGCAGCACAGAAAGGAATATCAGAAACAACTATCCTGATATGCACCTCTACATGACAAAATATAATCAAAAAGGAGTTGAAGATGCCTTGGTCAGCTTGAAAACTGGGTAAGCTGCTTCTGTGGGTTTTAAGGAACACTGTATAGGGATGTGTTTTCATTTCTGACTAAGCTTGTTTGTCTGCTAAGTGTGCAACAACCTGACATTTCTTTTCATCCATCCATCCATCCTTTCTGGCATTCTTTGGCCCTATATATTTGCTGTCAGATCTGAAGCCTTGGCTTTCATCTCCATAAAATCTGTTGAGATGATATCGTCTCATATGTAATATAATCTTACTTCTGATAACGTTGGCAAATGTTCTGGAAAATACGGCTGTCCATCCTTAAGCTCTGAGATTTACACTGGAGTGCCTTCCATTCATTTCCCTTGCTGAAGCAGCCCACTGTACTTGGTTGGTCAAGAAGGCTGAATTTGCATTTTAATTCTGAAACATTTTCTTGATTTCTTCCTTTCCCCATCGTGATTTTTTACCAGATTGCAGATTGTTTCACATTTTCATGTAAAGTTTGCCCTCATCCTTCTCTACGTTACATCAAGCTCTTTCTTTCCCTACTTCACTTGAGCCCGAGTATGAATACGTTGGGCCCCAAGGAGCCATATTGCTACTGCTCTTCTGAGGATGACATCTCTCACAAACTGCTTCTTTTTCCCAGCCAATACACCTTTTCTGTTTTCTTCTTCAGTATGTATGAGTTCTGATTACTGCTATTTCATTTGTTTTCATCTTTATCTCTCATCAGAGCTATTCTTTTACTTTTATCTGTTTTTTTCTTTACATCAGCATCAGTGGTTGCATTCAAAAAGCAATTTTTCTTCCATATCATGCAGCCTGCTGCTTCTGCACAGCTTATTGAAGATGAACTATTTGGTAATTATACAGTCATAGAGCACAAACCTGGTAAGGACTTGCAAAGATTGTTTGCTTGATACTGTCTGCTGCAAGTCAAAATAATCAGTGCCTGTGTTCCTCCTGAAGAATTCTGTATAACCTTATCTGCTGTAATCCTTTGCTGTGGGTTGGAGTTGTTGAGTTTGTATGTAGCGCTTCCCTGTGTACAAGTGTCGACTGCTGTAAAACTCTCAAGAGGAGAAATATAATGGCCGTATAATCAAAGTGATTTCAGTGTTCTCACCCATGCCTTGGCACATTTACACTGGTGCACTGACTAGAATTTAACCACTAGTGGCTGAAATGACAAAATGTCATTGGTAGGTTATTTTCCTATGGTAGAGCTAAAATGGGAAGCTTTCATTGTCTGTTCCCCAACACTGATGAATCCATCTAATTTTTTCTTTATTTCCTTCATTCTCCTGGAAATTAGACTGCAGAGTGTATCTTGTTGCAAGCAAAGTGATGGCCTCTCTAACTGGTGCCGTGTTCCAAGAGCATATCAATGTGAAGACTTTATTTCAACTTCATTGCAAAAAGCTGTCAGTATAACTCGTTTTGGGAAAATTGCAGTAATGAATCCCTTGTGTTCCATGGGCAAGCAGTCTCTTGCTATACAGCTGCAGACCCCTTTGCTGTCGTTAATGTTTTTCAGTTTTTATTTGTGGCCACAGCTGTGACTATCTACTCAAGAATTTGATGCTAAACTTTCCTTAGGTTTCCATCTGCCTTCCTGCTAATGACTGCAATGTTTGCTGATTTATATAATCAAGGTTAGTGCCTTATTCCCTCATTGTCTGTGGCATACTGGCAGAAACACAAAGCTTTTTATAAAAAATGCCATGGTGACAGCAATTCTGCAGGGCTCTTGGCAGGTATGGCCATACATACAGAGGATTATCAAATTTGAACAGTCCAAGGAAGATATTTCTGACCTGCAGATGTGCCCTGAGCTGTTGGCTGCTTTGATAGGGACAGGTGACTTGTCTGCTCTGTTCCTCAACATTTTTAATGACATCATTACTATGATGCTAGAAGAAACACCTGAAAGCAGCTAATCTGACAGTGTGAGTGGCACAAAAAGTTATTCCCCTCACTCCTACAAACATTCTCATCTGAAAACAGCAATATTTTTTTCTTTTATTTATTTATTTATTTAAGCATGCAATGTTTCTAAGCAGAGAGGAAGTACAAGAGAAAACCCCGGAAGGCTCTGATGTCCTTTTAACCCTCAGTCCCTAAGCTTATTGGCCCGAATTGGATTTTTGTTGTGTTTATAATGCTTATAAATCGTGTCCACTTCACAGCTCTGTGCACTGATCTTCGCTGAACAGATAGATGCTGGTCAGAGGCTGTGCTGGCAGCTTCCGCAGTGTTTTGCAGGCACAATCAGGAGGCAAACATCTCCATTTCTGTCAGCTGGAACACAGTTCAGATTGTGCCCAGCAGGTCTTTCTCTTAATTGCATCAGCCAATTAAAGTGGTGGTGCACCTAAAATAAAAATAATTAATACAACGCTTGTCTTTTGGGCAGCCAACTGACATCTTTGCTTGGTTGCAAGCCCAAGTTTTTTTTTTTCCCATCTTTTCATTTTATTTTGCAGAAAATGTTACCAATTTTTCATCAAAGGAAAAACCTCCTAGTTTCTATTCTCTCTGTGGTTCATACTTCTTCACCTAAAAAAGAGGAGTTAAATTATGAGAGAAATTACCTATCTGAGAAAAAATTATATCTGTGAACTTTTGATAAAAAGCACAAGTTCTTCATCATTCTTGTGGGCAGATAATTGCAGCTTGCAACCGGAACTCAAAGAAACATTCAGCAGACATAAATTTTTAAACTTTTAATCTAGTGGTTGAATATTTTCTGACTGGTTCTGACTGACAACACTTTACGGTATTTGCAATTGAGACTCTTCATGCTTTCCTTTGACTCCTAAAATTACTACAGGTAGAGCAATTCTTTTAGCTCATTTTGAAGAAATTACTAAATGTGGTTGAGTTGGAGGAAAAAAAGGAAAGGTCAGAAGGCAGCTTAACTGCCACCTGTAATAACTTCTTGCAGCCCTTTTGAATAGCTGTTATGAAACATGAAGAGAGAAACTGCTGCACCACAGGTACAAATCTATGCAAATGAATTTTAAAAGAATTTATCAAATTCTTAACATGCAACTGTCCTTCCAAGATCACGATGTTTTCTTGCTTTTCTTATGGCCAGCTCATCAAATCTGTCTACTCCCTGCCTTCCAAAAGATCTGTAAACAGAATTAAGAAATGTAATGCAACTGAAATAACCTTTTTTCTGATGGGTGATCCTTGTTCCAATCACGTTTTTAAGGTATTATTGGAACCACAACCAGTAGTTCAATTTCAACTTTGTACTGACTTCAATGAAGAAAGAGTATGGTTCTCCTCCTTCAAAATAGCCTCATAAGGTCTGAAAGCTTCAGGGATCATTTAGAATACACAGTGTTCACCTGTTAATGAATCTGAAACTTCTCAATTGGAAAAATATCTTCCTGAGTCTGAGTCAAATAACGGTCTGGTAGGAACTACTGTGCTGTTCCAGAGGACTCCAGCAGCTGAGGTTGGTTCTTACAGGTTTGGATGATGAGGAGAATAATAAAACTGGAATTTAGATGGTTATTAGGATCTCAGAAAGCACTCACTGAAATGTCTATGGAAACTCATACTCCAGTGGTTCCACATTATCTATAAGCAGAATCAGAAAACATCATGTCCTGTAAGCTGGGTCACATCATCAGGTTCTTCTTCATGTCTGTAAGATTAATGTTAATCCCTAACAGCTTATCCAAAACAACTTGCCTCTAGGAAAAATGTGGTTTATAGTCATTTATTTCTAGTTCCATTACTCAGTACCTGAATGCTTTTCTGATTATTTTTTTTTTTTAAGATTACCTTCTGTGTCTGTATTACTTTTTTCTTAGGTAATGCAATTATCTACCTAATGTCTTTAATAAAAACTGGAAATAAATGAACAGGTGAAAGGAACTATATTCACCTAACCCCTCTTCTTTTGAGAGGAACCTATTCTAAGTTTTAATACTCTTTTGATTTGGGGATGAGATCAGGTGCTTGGTGAAATGTGCTGAATTCATCCTTCATTATGCTATTGTAACTGGGACAAAACCTTTAATCTAAAAATATATTCCCCTTACTTGACTTTTCAAATTTTGTGTTTTTATAAACCGATGCTTTGCAAGCATTGCTTGGCTGCTGAGACCCAAAGTGGGACACAATATTCCACTGCTTTAAGTACTCGTCAAGGCATGCATCATTTTCCATTATTTTCTTACTGAGGGAAGTGCTACAGGGCCAAGGAGGGCAGGTGAGTGGAGGATGGGGAACATGAACTCCTGTGAGTTTGGGGAGAAAATGTTTGCTCAGGTAACTACAGGCATGTTGTACTGGCAGGTTCACAGCCTGAGGTTCCCTAACAGGTAAGGTAGAGCCCCCACGATCTCTCAAGTAGTGCAGCATGGCGTTGATGTCTTCAAAAGCCTGCTCTTCCGTGTTTTGTGCCTGTGTTTTCTGTGTGAAGATTGAAGTGAGGACAGCGAGATCCATTCCCTGCTAATGAGTTCAGCATTTAAGTGGATAAAACTTTGTTAACCTGTGTTGTGGTGGTAGGTGGCTGTTAAATTAGCTCCTGTTGAATTGGTAATGTCAAGATGTCAAAGAATCCATCCAGCGTATGTGAATTTAAGATCTGAGCAGAGCTTCTGAATGTGTGCTGTAGGATAAAGTCTCTGCGGGTGATAAAGTGCCATCAGATAGCCTGAAATGCTTCTTTTTTTTTTTGTCAAAACTGGGTAGAGGAAATCATCAGTTCTTCATGCTAAAGGTTAAATATCTGCTTCTCTTGCTCCAGTAATGCCAAAATGTCACGTTAGAGCACTTCTATTGAAACCTCTTCTTCAGAGTAGCATTCCTTTCCCTGATTGCTGTGCCACTACATAGTGACCTTTTGGCATTAGACTCCTGGATACAGTTTTTGAGATGCACAAATGAGGTTGTGTCTCTCACTGTGCACTCTTGACATACTTCCTTTTATCCCTAAATCTATCATATATTGCAGCCAGTGTTTCTGCACTTGCAAAATTCATTTGCTGCCTTTCCAACAGTGGTATCTATGACCTCTAAAATATATGCTCATGTTTAATCCTGCCTTACGCAGCTACGATGTTTCTTGTTGGTTTTTCTTTTTCCCCTAAAATCAAATGAGAAATGCTATTTTGCTACTCATAAATGAATCTGTTTTGCAGATGATGTCATTTATTCTTAAAAGCATAAAGCTGGAAAGTGGTGGGTTTTTTTGCAAAATGCTTTGAAAATGAGCTCTATATCTAAAATCCATTTTATGAGACAAAGCTTAAATAAGTGTTCGTGGGGATGGGGAGGATGAGAGGGTAGAATACATATGATGTTAAAACTATTGTTTTGAGGATTCACTGACTTGTAAGTCTGATTCTTGTAACAAGAAAATAATTCTGAATATTTTCCTTTGAAAGGACAGGACTGGAGTCTTAGTAAGCAGGTATCACGCTCTTTGTAATGATCTTTTCAGAATAAACCAGAAGGTGCACATTTAGGTTAAAAGATAATTCAAAAATAATGTAAAAAAACATAAAGAAGCAGCTGTCTACAGCAAAATTCAGAGCACGATAATTGCTGTGATTCATGTATTCTATGCGTTCTGTTCTTATGTAAGTCAAACCTGAGCTAGAAACTATACACAGGTTTTCTATTGCTGTGAAAAGAACATATTTGGAGTGTAAAAAACATAAGGAAATGAGAATGAGAAAAATAGATTCTGAAGTTAATGTCCTGAATCTGACAGGTGAACCCTCCTGTTTTAGCAGGAAATTAATTTTGCTGTAGATATTGCATGTTTGGATTTACTATTTTTTGCATTATTTGAAAACTGGAAAAAGTGACTTCAATCTTGCTCCAATTCCACTGATTCTCAATGCAAACACAATATTATTTGTTCCATAGACGTCCGTGAATGACAGTAAAGAACAATGAAGAAAAAAATAGGACTGCATAAAAGCATCCGTCTCATTTTCTGAATACTGCAACACAGGTCGTGGTAGGACACAAAGTAATTGAAAGAGGTTGATTTCTGGTGCGCTTGATTACTGCTCTGTGTCTGCAGAACTACTGAACAGATTGTCATTTTAGATTATTCCATTTTCTTTCCATCAGAGAAACAAAATCCCTGAAGGATCGTGTAGTTGGCTAAGGAAGCAAAATAACATTTTCCAAATGAATGATACTTTTATTCTTGAGGAAGAAGCCGTAACTAATAAAGAGGCATTTTCCTAATCCTGCTTTTCAATTTCCATCACATGAATTTGGTGAAAAGTGTGTGCAAATGGAAAATGACTTACAGTGGAAAGCTGTTTTCAGCTTTTCAGAAACTATTCTTCTGTACCTTTTCCTCTAAGCTGAATTTTCTTTGCACAGGCATTTTTTTTGAATGTGTACAGCAGCACTTTAGAGAATGAGTTTTTGCAGTAGCTATTCTGATTTTTCAACTCTTATGCTTCTTGGTGACTTGTAAATGTTTAGGTACAAGACTGTCCTCATTTCTTTTTCACAGATCTCACGCTTCAAGTTATTGCATTCGGTAATGTTTTGGGTTATTTTAGAACTATTCCAATTCATAATTTTCTAACACTGGCTGTTCTCTTATGCTGTACAATCTAAAGTTCTCCCCACCTTCCAGTCTTCTCTGTATTTGGTAAGCAATGAAGGACACTTGCCTTTGTAAACTTTCTCACATAAATATTCCAAAATCTTTATTTTCTCTCTAATTCAGGATTATTGCAGTAGTTCAGAGGAATTCTACAAACCTGCCAGTTGCTTTGATAATTCATAAGACTGTAATCCTGTGATTCTATGTTCATCAAAGAAGCCTGCCATGTTTGGCTAGTCCACGGCAGCTATAAATCCAGTTTCTATTGTTCTCTTCCATCTTCTTCTAATTCTTAGCAGTTTATTTAAACCTACAAAACGTGAGAACGCTTTTTGCCCCCTGAAGCAGCTGCACTGAAATTACAAGTTAATTGATTCATCTTTACCTGCCTGAGGTTTGTGCACGGCTCTGAGCCTTTCAGGCTTTCTGTCTTATCCTGGAGCTAATGCTCACTGCCAACCTCTGCAAACAACTGGGAAAGAGTCATATTTTTCAACTTTCCTAGATTTTGCAGCCTCAGTTTTCATAAGCCTGTCTTGAAAAAATATTTAAAGTTGTTTGAAAATTCTTCCAAAATCAGTTTGTCAGGAAGTCTACCTTCTCATGATGGAAGAGGCTGTTTGCCCTCACTATGAGGGTTTCATTTGTGGCTTACTCCCTGCCCACACTCCAGGGGCACATCGTGTTCTGAAGCTGTACTTTGCAAGGAAAAGTGCTTCTGTAATCAGCACATGGTGAAGAGATAATTAAGCCTTGAGAGGCTATAAGATTTATGTTGGAAATCGAGAAAATATATTCCGAAAACGAACTTGTATTTGTAGAAAGCAAGACTTTTTTCAGAGCAATCAAAAAATTGATTTACAGCTCAGGCATTGGGCAGTAATGCAGAAACCTTCAGCCCTCAGCCTCTGTCAGAAAAGTACCTCATGTCTTTAAATCATTTTACATAGTGGTATTTTTTGTGACCTTCTAGACATAGCAGAGAGAAAGTCCCCCAAGGTAAAGCTGTCTGTGCATTCAGAGCCTCCCTCCTTCCTCACTGTGCACCTACTGCAACTGATGCCATGCTGCATGGGGAAGCTGGAAAGGGTCTGCTGCCAGTGAGCAAAATTGTGTCATGCTTTTCTGTCCCAACATGTTCCTCGACTGCTGGAAGGCAAGCTGCATATAAAGAGAGTGATTTCTAAGGCAGCACAAAGCTTTGACTGGAAGTCTTTAGCAAAGGTATCTTTTTTTTTTTTTGACTGTGTCTGGAAGAAGAGCTGATGACTATATTTTCTGTTTGCTAGCATGCATACATTTCATATGCTTACACTGCAAAAAGAAACAATAAATTGCAAAATAAGCAGACGCCAAACTTCAGAGCATGTTGTAATTGTGGCAGTCTTGCTGCCACAGCATCACTGCCCACCAGGAGGAGCACGGCCTGCCGGTACTCGGCCTGATCCATGGCATCTCTGGGCTGGAGTTGTCCTTCCCCTTAGATAACTGCAGGGCTCTGAAACCATGAGATCAAATGGTCATTGTCTGCTGAAGATTAGGAATGTTATAAGTATAGGAACATTATAAGTGTTAAGAGAGTGGCAGACATATTGTCTTCATTCTTGTGTGCCTACTCAAAATGCTGTCAGGCCTCACGTTGCAGGCCTCAGGCATGACCTCCTCCCCAGCCATCCCACTTCTGTTGCCCTTGGCACTAGGCTGCCTTATCTCATTTACAGGCTGAGATTGTGACACATCACCTTCCAGATGCTTAAAAATTGTTTTTTCCATATTAAACTATCCTTTCTAAAGAAGGAGCAGTCAGATTTTTAACATTAATTGGCTTGAACTAGGAATTAAGTCAACTGAGATTTAGAGGAGAATGGGGAAAGAAAGGAAATCATGACCTGGCTATTTCTTCCAGTGGTGGAATGAGCCACCTGTTGATTCTTCAAATTAACTATCTCACTAAATTTGATTTGATGACTTGGATGGTGACCATTGAGTGGATATCGTTGAAGGGGAGAAATAAAGTGCAGAAAGAAGTGAGAGAAACTTTGCTCTTCACTTTTTCATCACACCCAGAAACCTCATTCTTTTCTGGTGTAACAGGAAACAGATACATTTTTTATCTCCGGTGTCAAAGTTCTGCTATCTGATCTGCAAAAGTTAGGCTTCTGTATCACTCTGTTGATTAAATATTTAAGAACAAACATTGAATTTTGTGATGTATAGAAGTGTTCTTCTCTGTCAGTAGCCAAAATCTGATTTGCTTCCATCTTGCTCTGATCTGGGAATATAAATGAAAAGCTTTATCACTGAATAACAGCTGAAGATAAGCGACAAGTGTGACTTCAAACCCTGAACAGCCACGGAATTCATAACTGGTACGGACTGCGTATGGATACAACAAAACTGAAGTTGATGCCCTTGTATGTGTTTGTGCCACGGTGAATTTATTTTTACAATTCCCTTTCCATGAAGACAGAAGACAGGACCCAACTGTTTATAAACAGCATTCTGCCAGACTCTGTCATCTGCATCCCTTCAGAACATTTCAGCATTGCTCCGTAGCAACGTATTGCAGTTCTTTGGAGGCATGGTGCAGTGGGCTGAGGTGCCAGGAGGGCAGATGGGTGGTGAGCCTTCCTTCCACAGCTGTGGAGCCAGCTGTGTTCTGTGTCCTTCCCACTCCCCTGACTCCTAAGGGAAGTTTTAAAGAAGTAATAACTTATTTAGTTCATAATTGCCTCTGTATTCTGCTAGGTTTTTTTGTGTTACACATCTTAAATATTTTGGTTACGGATTTAGGGTAGTAATAAAAAACATACCTAAGTTTCGTCTTTTTTCTTTTAAATATTGTGTATGAATTTCTGTAGGTGTGGAGTGTCTTTGAGTTTTCTGCTGGCAGGTGAATGCCTTTCAAAATGGCCTTGTCTGCATATATGTGCACTTCTATTGGCTTCATCTGTGAAACAACCATGCCCAGTTATACCTTACTCTTGCTTAGTAGTGCTTCTTAAAAATTATCCATGAAAGGTACCTTCTCGTTTCCTTTCCTTATTGATTTTCTGTTTCCCTCTGTTTGCTGTGTTAGCTGTATATCTTAAAAAATCAGATCGTTCCATTCTTACATTGTAGGTAGGCAAGCTGAAAGACCTGAATTTTTACACAAGTTCCTTTACTCCTGCTGTGTTTCAGGTACACAAATAATATATTTGGAACTTCAAATGATAAATAAATAAATATTTATGATAGCTTTAAAGTATAATTTAATAGCTCTATCATATATGCTTTGATGCCTTCCTCTGTTTTAGCAAGGACTTCATTTCCACCTCATTGTTTATTTTTGGAAAGAAAGATAAAGAGTGTGTTAGGAAGACTGGTTAAGCCACAATTTCAGTCTTATTCATTATGTCATAATTGAATTAAACAGTTCTTGTAGATTTTATTCAGTGTTCTCTGTCATCATTTCTGTTGTATTTGGAGATCATTTTGCATCTCAGTATCTTTATTATCCATGCTGGGATGCAAAGATACAAAGATAGCAGGGCAAGACATTCTGTAGCTTGCTTTCTCCTGCTCTCAGTATTTTTTAACCGCATCCCTTAAAATAGAAATGCAAAACTATGTGTCCTACTTTCCCCTCACTAAAATAGATCCCTTTTGTTAATTTTAGATACAGCAGAGCAGGATATGTAATTAATGATATCAAAGAACCCATATGATATTCAACAGGGTCCTAACATCAAGGACAAAAGAAGTCTGACAACAGCTGTCCCTAATGATTTGGTTTGTAAAATGTTTTCTTTTATTTCAGGAAGTTGGATGCTTTCATCTATGATGCAGCAGTGCTGAATTACAAGGCTGGAAGAGATGAAGGCTGCAAACTTGTCACGATAGGCAGTGGATACATCTTTGCCACTACTGGCTATGGAATAGCACTTCAAAAAGGATCACCTTGGAAGAGACAAATTGATCTAGCCCTTCTTCAATTTGTTGGAGATGGTAGGGACCAATCTTTATTCTTTCCTTTTTCTGTATATGCAAAGTTAATTCAGTTTTAATAGCTCTGAGTGAGGAGTTTCATTTTTGTAGACAAGTTATCTTTCATTGTGGCCAAGATAGCTCTTCTATACCTATCTTGTAGGTAGAGGAATTAATGTGATTATTCTTACTGACAAGTTCTTTGAGATCTTCCTTATGGCAAGAAGAGAGATAGACTAACTAAAACTCTGGATGACTATAACTTGTCTTAAAATCCTTTGACTGTAAGTGACGAAAGGTCTCCCTCAGATCATTGTGGTGTGTGTTACGTTATGATTTTGAGTTTTTTACATAGATACATATGTTAACTTCACATTTCTTTGAGAAATAGAGGGTTTCATAGGAGAAGAAATGCACTCTTACAGCACATCATAGAGTAAATTTTTGTATTAGAGGACAGTTTAAATTGTCAATTGGACCTTAGCATTGTGGCCTCCTGTTCAATAAAAAACAACAAAAATACTCTAGACACTGATTTTCAAACTGGAGACAGTGAGTGTGTTTGTCTTCCAGCACATGGATTTTCTTTCTATTATAAGACTAAATCTCTGAAAGAGATGTAGTCATCATTACTGATGGATTTTGTCTGGTTTATAAGGAGGAATACAAGTGTCACCATTATTGATCTGCTGGATTTAGAGAGGCTTATGGAATAAACATTGCTTGCTTCTGCTAAGTAATGAATATATCACCCACACTGACTAGGTTTCAAGCAAAGAAATATTCTTTTATGTAGTAGGAATTAACTGGCTGAAGTCTTTGCTTTCTAATTTCTGAGTACTTTGTGCATAAAATATTTTTTCTATTTTTGTAACAGTATTAAGAAGTGTTAGGTGCTGTAATTCTGACCCTTTGGAATAGGGAGACAGAATCACAGAAGTGAAATTATTTGTCCCAAACTAAAGGAGAAAAAGCTGGCACAGCCAGAAAGAGGATCTGAGGTCTTTCTCTTTTATGGGCAAGCCCCTCTAGATGTTGCCAGAGAACATCACTGTGACTGTGATTCTTTTCACCTTGCATTTTCTTCCTGTTTACTCTTTCATTATTTTTCATAACTTTCCCATCCAACAAGAAGAAATGAAATGCCAGGGAAAGAAAATCAATGAAATAGAAGGTAAATTATTTCAAGCAGTTCCATTAAAAAACAAAACAAAACAAAACAAAAACCTAAAAATGGTAAATTTTATTGGTAATGCTTTTGTACTGATCAGTTTGTCTCCTGGTTATAGGGAATAAACAAAATGGATAGGAATGAAGAGGGAAAAATCTTATCGTGTATTTATGCTTTGACCTGTGAACTTACAGAGCATGTGAATGTTCATCTCACCAAACCATTTTTAGTAGCTGAAAATAAAACGATTGGGTTGTCTACAAAACCTGATATTAGAACTTCCATAGAAACAATTTACAGAATAGCATTAGATACATGACATAGCTTGTCATGAATGAGATCCTGTCATGAAAGTTTTGCTCCCATGTTCACCAACGTTTAGATTACTTCAGAAGATAAAAAAGCTTTATCTGCACAAGCCACATGCATTATGAAGGGGACATTTTTTGTGTGGTATTTTTCAGTACCTTTAGACAGCATTCTGAACAACCCTGGAATGCTAAAGTGATCACTTTCTCTTTTAACAAATCTCTAACCTATGGTTCAGCAAACTGGGCACTATGTAAGATGATAGCGGCTGGTCATATAGGATGGGAGTGATTAGATATGTTTCTTTTAGTCCCATAATTCTTTGCTGCCTCAACTCATTTCACTGCATCATAGATCTGGATGATAATTTTCAGAATTATATATATGTGTAAATACAAAGATTAATGTTGAGGTTGAAAGTTCTTCTACTGCTTTGTAAAGTGTACTATAGGTGAGCTGAAACAAAACACCAGGAAATTAAATGTAAAGAATTATTGCCTAGAACTCTCATGACCTGATATTTGTAAGCAGGGTTTAACTTCAGTAGTTCGATGAACAATCTTTTTTGCCATGAACTTATATAACTCTGTTTTGATGAATCAGAAGGAATAAATTCAGAGTTCAGGCCAGCGTCATTTTGCTGTATCACTGAAAATCGCTTTGAAGTTTTCCAGACTAAAAGCAAATATGTCTGGGGGGAAAGTTTCATCTTAGGATGAAACTCCTGGGAAATCCATGCTGAAGTCTGAATGAGGCTGGTTAAGTAAATAAGCATACAAAATGAAAATAGAAATACTTCTTTCACATGTGTTGTCTCTGCTGATTTTATTATGCCTATAAAGTAACAAAGTGGCTGGCAGTGTTGAATCATTATTTGGTATATGTAATAGAATATTTATCTCTATGGAATAGTTTCATTTAATGACTGTAAATCATAAATTCATAAATGTAAGAAAAATCCTAATTAGTTGAAAAGATGCAATTTATTGATATGATTGCTATGTTAAGGAGTGAAAGAGAGAACCTTTTGGATGATACTTGCTAGATATTTGGAGAAGAGCATGTCATTTGTTTAAAAGATTTGTTTAAAAGATTACAGAAATATAAAGATCAATTTCATTTCTTCTTTTATATTTACCCCATTCTGAGATCTTGAAATGCGTTTTTAGAACCTTCTGTTTCCTATGTAGGACATAGGTTTGTGTTAGATATAGCTTAAACCTTAGACTGAGTGTATTATTTGTATCTATGTGAGTTGGGTTCTGACACTAAGGACAGTTCTGCTGGGTGGACAGATTATACTGCCAAATGACAATTACATTGGTAAAGTGGAAAGGAATCAGGCTATAGGACGCCACATTTATTATTCTAATGAAGAGAAAAAGGAAGGTGGGGAAGGAACATGGAAAGGAGTTGCCCACGAATTTGAAGAATAGAAAATATCTGCAAACACAGTTATCCCCGAATTGTTTGATCACTTGGTCTGTGCAAGTTTGTATACATTGCTCACTTCATTGGAAGTTGAGATAAATATGATTTGTTATTAACGTTAATTACTTTGGATCACTGAGCCTTTTTAAAATACTGAGTTAGGAGTTTCTTTTTCTTATATAAATGATACAGGTGAAGCAAATTAGTGAGTGAATTTTCAGTTTTGTTCTGACTGTTTGTAAATCACATCTCATTATCTGTGCAGAATTGCAACTGACAATTAGAATCTGTGCTTTCATTTGAAATAGTGGATCATCAAGGTAATTCTCTAAAGTGCTGCTTGTGCTTTTTTATTTACTTAATTTTTTTGCTTGCTGTAGTCGCAAGAGGAGATTTTCATTTTTTTTAACTGAGAAATAAAAATGTTTCTACTGACACACAGAGGACTGTTCCTCAGTCTTCTGCTGAGAAATAGAAGCACTCAAAGATTCCAAAGCAACAAAAATGATACAGCTGCTGAGAAACAGCACCATCATTTTGTTTGGATCTTTCGCCCACAACAGCAGTGATGTGTCAGAACAAAGATGTTGTGCACTGGGGAGTTGCACGATACGTGCTTTGATTTCTCTTATAAACCTCTGTAAGGAGCAGCTGGGAAGGCTGACACGTCCAGTATCTAGCATGTTACCTTAGAAGCTGTCAACTGCTTTTTTAGTGTGTTAGCTTGCAGTTTGGTAAGTTCCACGTATGCTCAAACACACCGGCTGAGTAATTCAACACGTCTATAACTGTTAAACTGCTGCATGGCATTCATATTCCTCCAGCCTTCAACATTACAAACCTTCAGCCAGCTGCTCTAGCTTGGGCTGAGCGGTGTGATGTAAAGCAAAGCTGTACTTCAAAAAGTATACTGCAGAGTGCCTTGCAAGATGTTGCTTCTGAAATCTGCTACAGTGTCATGTGTTTAGGGTTTGGAGCAGAATCACTTTTGTTTCTCTTCTCTGTCTTTTGCATTTTTGAGTAAATGAGATTATTGCACTGCAAAAGACAAAGTTGCTTTGGGATTAAGAGAGTAAAAGGGCTTCAGAGAGTGGATAGGATGGCAGGAAGCCTTTAGCTGTGTGGATAAAAGACACGTGCATGCAGAAATAGCTGGAAATGGGTGACAGAAAAATACCACATAAAGAGGGCAAGGATGGAGAGGAGTGGAAGAATATCAGCCAGTTGACAAGATGGAGCTCCGAGTGCATGTGAGGGATTTGTAACCTGTTGTGCTACCTGCAGGCTGTGAACTCAGTTCAACAAGAGATCTAGGAAGAGATTGCCAGGAAAAGAAGGACAGATTGTATAGCTGTATTAAGCCTATAACCCTTAAAGCAGTAACCTTTAGAGCAATTAGAAACACAAAGATGTAAAGAAGAAAACTGGTTCTGGTTTAAATTCCTTCAGAGTCTGTTATCCCCTTCCTAATACCTTTAAATTCTGGTTAATCTTTATGTGTTTTTTGGATAGCTTAATGCACCAAGAGTTATTATCCTGCTTCTCACTCCTTAGGGGCAGTAGGTAACTGTGGAAATAAGATTTGCCCCCGTACATCTGGAAGAGGAAAGCGCTTTGCTATTTTTTTCTTCACATTTTAGCATAAACCTTCCAAATCTCAGTTATAAGGAAGTGTAGCAGAGTGATTCATGCTGGCTGTTAAAAACCAAGAAGGAAATACGTATGTGATTATATGGACATACTTTCAGTGCGTGCTGCTTAGGCAGAATACACCCACAATCCCAGTGATTTTCTGTTTATATATTTAGTGTCCTCCTTAAGCAGTGGGTGGAACAAATGTGACTGGAGAGTGTGAGTGTATAAGAGGAGGCTGTTTGTGTAGCTGAACAGGAGTGAGAGGGATTGTAATATTGAAAGTCGTGCTTAACGGTTTTGTTAATTCATCTGTCACTAATAGGGGCATGCAGAGCACAGTCATTAACTCACCATAAGTTTATCACTATCAGTCATCTGTGTTCCTCTTAGTACATTTACAAGGGGAAATAACTCAGAAAATTCCCATGGTAAGAGATTGTTTTAGGGGTTCCAAGCTGAATTCAAGAGGTCGTGGTGCTTTTATATAATATCTTTCATGCAGTGCACTGTATGGTTCACATAACTAGGTCAGATTGAAACTGATGAGCTTATTGAACCAAACACACATCAACCTATTTGGCTTCTGACTCCTCTGTTCAGGGTAAAGAGCCTCTTACGCTGGGGTCTGCAGATGATGGAATGCTGCCTTCCTCCTCAGGCGCTGGTGGGAGCTGACACCATTGTGTCTGTCTCCAAATTGAAAATGGTCCCCGTTGTCCACTGTGAAAAGCAGGTGATTGTGTGAGCGCAGCCACTGAATTTTGAACCTTATGCCCTACATTTGCCCAATGCAAACATACGTATTTAACCCCTTTATTCAAGACCTACAACTTGTATATGTTGATTTTCTGTATTCTTTGCATGCTTGCTCCTCAGGCTGAGGAGAAAAAACTCAGATTAGCACTATTTGCAGTTTACTGGCAGCCTGTGGCTTTGCATGCTCTGCTGTCACATGCACTGTGACCTGTGCCACAGTGACCTCCTCCTGCGCTGCGCCTCGTGCAGTCCTGGGGTGTGCTAAAACCAGAGGGCTGCTGTAAATCACCAATAGAACAAAACAAAATTCCATTATTACTATTATTTTTGGAATCCAGAAGGGATATGAAATAGATTTCTTCTCTCTTTGTGTAAGAATAATTAAATAGATTAAAATTAAGGTAAGAACTTGATGGAAAAATTCCCCCAGAGTAGGTAAGCAGGTAGCTGAGGCAGCCTGTGAATCATCAGTGATTATCTCCAGCATTCCAGGGAGGATGGGAAGAAGCCTATGGGGTTAAAGTAGAGTGGAAAAACACCTGACTCCCAAGGAAAAAATTAATAACTCTGTGAGCTGAATAGGCTTCAATGCATATAAAAAATTAAAGCACAATGTTTAACATTTTGATCATTTGAGCATAAGAAGAGAATCAGAATAAAGCGGTAGATTTTTCACTTATAGTTGTTGTAAGATTATTGTATGTTGCTAATCTGATAGATAGGTTTTTGCAGAGAATGTGGCGAAGTCAAATAACCAAATTGTAAATATTTCACAAGGAGCATTCCTGTTTCCTTTTCCACTTAGTCGGGTCTTTGACTGTCACTGCTGTTTGTAAATAGCTGCTTACTCTTCCCTCCCATAACTTTGATTTAATGGCTTCTTGACAGGCATTTCTCATGTGTAGAGTCAATTCCAAAGTCATATCTCTGTGGTTATTATTTCTTCCATTTCCCTCCATGAAACACCCTGTCCAAATTCCTGCTAGTGTCTGCTCCCCGCTGGGAGCTGGCTGAAAGCAGCACAGCTTCTAATAGCATGCAGTGCCTCGGACTTGTGTGTGATATTTTGGACTGCCACGAGTCTGTGGTTAGTCTGGCTGTGCTCCAAATCCAGCCCAGGTTTGGCTTGCTTCCCAAGAGTGAATGAAGATTAAAGAAAGGAAATCATGCTTCAATTTTGGGGTGGTTCTACCAGGCTGAAGCTCTCCCCAGTACTGCACTGGCTGAGGCTTTTTGGTGCTGCTTAGCAATTCTGGGGAGGAGGGTGAAAGCGCTGTCTTGTGTCTGTGGGCAAAGAGATGGAGGCACTACCAGGGCTGCAGTAGCACTTCTGATGTCTGCTAATTATAAACTATGGAAGAGCACAATTGGTTTTGGCATCAGGAAGATACAGGGTTAGATTCTGCACTCTCTGCCCCTTTTCTCCACGCTCATATCCTCAGGAAGAAGGGGGAGAGGATGCTCAGGTGCCATTCAAGTTTCAGAGGTCCCATTTCCTTTACTAAAGTGGGGCAGCATGTTAATTTTGTAACTTACTTTTAAAGTAAGCAGCAAAGAAGGTTATCATCATTTTTGTTCTCTTTTTGGATGTAATCATAAAACTTTGTGCTTGTTTATTTCTGGCAAGTGTTTAACTAGGGAGCTATTACAGTGATAATGAAGCATTTTTTCTTTTAACCAAGTAGGAGGAACACATCAGACAAATGTTGAAAAAAAGTTCTTTCCCTTAAAAAACAAACAGGTGGAAAAGTTACTGCCAAACTACTTTTCTGTACGTGAATTTGGAGAATGATGGCTTATGTAGGCTGGGGTTTGTGGGGCTTTTTGTTTGTTTGTTTGCTTTTGATAAATAATGTGATTATCAGTATGTGTGCTTCCTCCTGGATGCAGGTATAAATGTGGGGGGTATAAACGCCCCCACACTTTATTGATAGATTTACATATACATGCACCTGAATGCCAGCCTAATCTGTCCATTTCTAGATAATATCATTTAATAAACATGACAGTCCAATGATTCATAGTGCTTTAGGATCTGTAAAATTGTACTGCATTACTTTTAGCTGCTAATTATCAGTCATTTCTGTCACTATCAGATATAATGAAAGGGCTCTTACAACAGCAGGATCTGTGAGACTCTGGGATGCTTTGTTCTTCATAGATTACCAGGGCGCTGACACTTAACTCAGACAAGCCCAGTTTGTTTCCTTAGTGATGTTTTTGGAAAGGTTAGTGGATTATCAATAGTCACTTCAGTTGTACAAGCCAAAGGGAAGAAACACATGGGAAACTAATGAAAAAGAGGTTTAAAAGTCCTCCCTGAATTTTGTTATGAACTGTAAAAGGGCACAGCAGTCAAATCAAATTGATGTTTGACAGTCCTGAGAGATGTGCATTTTCATGTGGGAAATAATGAGGGGTGATTGTCAGAGCTTCAGCTACTAACGCCCAAACAAGAAATATCACTGTCTTTGGACTGGAATTTTTTTCTGTTCCAGAGCCTGTGAGTTTTATTCAGAGACCCTGGGGAGGGCTTGAAAGGTGGACCCTTATCCTCAATGGAGCGATCCGTTGAGGCTTATCATGTGTACATAAATACCAAACAAATCCAAATGTTCCAAGATAAAGAAGTGCAACAACCCCCAAATAGCTCTGTGCTGATTGTGCAATATCCATACTGTTACAATTAATAATTTATTGTGCTTATTTCCTGGATTAGAAGCCTTTTAAATATTCATTAGAATTGACTTTCTTCTTAGGGGATGTGCTGAGATGTTTTGAAGATTGAGCACTGTCATTTGGCAGAAGTCACATGGCCTTTGTCAGGTGTAGAGGTTCAATTCATGCTTCAAGCACAAAACTAAACTCAGAATTAACTCGACACTGAATGATCTCTTGCAGATTTGTGAAGTGCCTTTCCTGAAATGCCCCAGTACTTGTCTTTTCTGCTTCAGTATTTCCTTCATATTCCCTAAGAACCCGTTTCTCTATTACAGTCTTGCTTTCCACTTCCAACTTACGCATTCAAATTATCTGTGGGCTGCAGCTTTCCCATTGCCCAGGCACTCTGTCCTTTTAAAATTCTCTTGCACAGCAAGTCATTGATCTTTGAGTCTGGCTTGAAGGTAGCTGAAAAGTCAGTATAGCTTTTAGTCATTTTTTCCTGATCTTTACTCCAATGCTGTGTGAATTACAGTATAGAAGGTGCATTTCCTAATTCCTCTGCAAGGATTAGGGATCAGTAGCATGTGAATTCTTACCCCAAATGGAAGCTATATCCTGAAATGTTTTGGCCATCTCTAATGCCTGCAGTATTATCTAGACAGAAGTCCATGCCTATTATTAAAAATAATAATAGATTTACTCAGCTGACTGTATTCCAGAGAGAGTAAAAAGACGTATGTATGCATTTGCAATGCTATAGAAAGTAGAACAGCAATAATGTTTGAAAATATCATCTGTTGCAATATGAAAAAACAATCTTTGCAGTAAAAAATGCTATTTCTTGTGCATCTCTGTCCATGTTGGGAGCTGCTCCTAAATGATAGCATCCTTCATCAAAGGCCAGATCTCTTCTGGGAAATACAGATGCTAAGACCAACGATATGCAACAGAGAGAGGGAGCTGATCTGCTTCCCTAGTTTTAAGTAAAGTAAATGGTTTAATTACAGTAAGATGCTGTGTAGCCAGAACCAGAAAACAGGACTGCTCTGTTTCAGATGTGATGGTGCTGTTTGTTTTCCTGGTGCTGCTCAGGAGGCAGCAGCAAAAGGCCAAAGGAGACTCCATGAGAGCAGTGGTGGGTGGGGAGCAGAGAAGGGTGTGCATGACACAGCCAGAGGGAAGCTGAAAGGGAGCATGGAACAGAAAACAAATTGCATCTTCTTTTTCTAAAGTGCTTGTAGAAAACAAAGTGATTGAAAACAAAATCTCTGGATCAGTTTAGGTATTAGTGAAACACAGCCACGAGAAGAAATATGATGGATAACTGCAGCAGCAATGGCCCAGTGCATCATCCAGGGCAGCCAAATGCTGAACCTTGCTGTTATTGCTTATGCTGATCTTGATAATTTGTCATTTAATCTTTTTTGATTGGATTTTCTGTGTTTCATCATTCAAGACCATCTGTCTGAGTTAGGAGACTGGTGTGTAAAAAACATAAGGGATCTGTGGATGTAAACTATATGCACACATAGGTGCATGGAATGTAAGGTCTTTAAGAAGGTTCACAAATGAGGCTTCACAAATGAGGCATCAAAAGGTGATGCATTTTTCAGCTTGCAAAGATTTTCTAATATTGTGACAATTAATTTTTTGCATTCTAATGATTTTGACTCCTTGCTCTCCCTAGGGGAAATGGAAGAGTTAGAAACCCTGTGGCTGACTGGTATTTGCCACAATGAGAAGAACGAAGTCATGAGCAGCCAGCTGGATATTGACAACATGGCAGGAGTGTTTTACATGCTTGCAGCAGCCATGGCACTCAGTTTAATAACTTTTGTCTGGGAGCACTTATTTTACTGGAAGCTTAGATTCTGCTTCACTGGAATCTGCTCTGATAGACCAGGATTATTGTTCTCAATCAGCAGGGTTAGTATTCTTTGCATTTCACCCCTTCAGGCAATTAACAGTATGAGCATTGCCTCCCTAATACATCACTTTTCTTTGTATTCCCACTTGGACATTTGAAATACTTGTTTACAGCACTGACAAAATGATCTATGGCCTTATTATGTTCTGGCACTCCATGGGAAGTCTTTTCTCCAATGGATTATTCTACCAGATTAATTATTGTATGTCAGGATAATTGTTAATCAAATGCTAAAAATGTAATATATTTAAGGGAAATTTTGATGAAGGAAAGGCAGACTCCTTATATTCAAGAAGACTCACCCTTCCTACCCTCCTCCCACCCCAGAAAAAAATAACAAAAACCAAAACCAACCCCAACAACCAACAAAATAAGCACTGTTGTCTGGAATCAGCATGGGAGGCCAGCACAGACCACTGGTTCGTAAAATGCTGGTAATCCTTTTCCTTTACATTGCCAGAAATTATTTTTCCATCTAGGTCTAAACAAATGCTACAAGAATAGGTATATACCATTTAGTCATTAGATAAGCAATGTTTTATTGCCAGTGAAATTGAAAGTATTTAAAATTTACATCTAGTAATTGCATTTGTTTTCTATAATTCTTATTACAGGGTATTTACAGCTGCATTCATGGAGTACACATTGAAGAAAAAAAGAAGTCTCCTGACTTTACATTGACCAATTCCCAAACCAACATGTTAAAACTACTACGAACAGCTAAAAATATGACCAATATAAATCCTTCAAGAATTAACTCCCCCAAAAGAACAGCTGATTTTATTCAGAGGGGTTCCTTGATTATGGACATGGTCATGGATAAGGGAAACTTGATCTTCTCTGATAACAGATCCTTTCAGACAAAGGACAACTTTTTTGGTGAAAATATGAGTGAACTGCAGACGCTTCCTGGCAATCGACACAAGGACAATCTTAACAACTATGTTTTCCAAGGTCAGCACCCTCTCACGCTGAATGAGTCCAACCCAAATACAGTAGAGGTTGCAGTAACAACAGAAGCAAAAGTGAACTCCAGACCCAGGCAACTTTGGAGGAAATCTGTTGAATCTTTACGTCAAGAATCTGTACGTCAGAGTCAAGGTTCCCAGAGGGAAAACGGGTCAGATGAAAACCGGCAGCTTTCAGTGAAAAGCCAAAGATATCTTCCTGAAGAGATTGTCCATTCAGATGTATCAGAGACATCAAGCCGAGCTACTTGCCATATGGAACCTGAAAACAACAATAAGCACCACAAAACCAAGGACAATTTTAAAAAAAGAACAGTAGCATCAAAATACCCAAAAGACTGTAGTGAAGTGGAACTGACATATCTGAAAACCAAACAGAGCTCTCCACGGGATAAAATCTACACAATTGATGCTGATAAGGAGCCAGGATTCCGCTTGGACACACCCCAGTACATTGAAAACATTGTCCTTCCAGAAACTGTAGAGTATCCTGATATTTATCAAGATCACAATGACAACTACAGGAAAGCAGAACATGCTAACAGGACTCCCTTGCATAATGAAGACAGTCTTCCAAATAATGATCAGTATAAACTTTATGCAAAGCACTACACTTTAAAAGATAAAAATGCTTCCCTAGTTGACATGAATGATAGATACAGACAGAATTCTACCCACTGTAGGAGCTGTCTTTCCAATTTGCCCACTTATGCGGGACATTTTTCAGGCAGATCTCCCTATAAATGTGATGCATGTTTGCGGATGGGGAACCTCTATGATATTGAGGAAGATCAGATGCTGCAGGACACAACGAACTTATCACTTCCTGAAGAAATATATGACCATAGTTGGTCACAGAATAATGCTCTGCAATATCATAAAAAAAACAAGTTGAGGATTAGCAGGCAACATTCTTTTGATAATATTGCTGATAAGTCCAGGGAAATTGATCTTGGAAGACCTTCTCGTAGTATAAGCTTGAAAGATAAAGAGAAGTTTCTCCAAAGTAGTCCATATGCAAGCATGTTTAGTGTTCCCTCAAGCAAACTGTTGAGCAACAAAGCCTCACTTTTAACTCATGCTCTGGAGGACAGTAAGAGGAGCAAGTCCCTGTATCCCGTTCACTCAGAAGATAATCCCTTTCTGCACTCGTATCGTGATGACCAGCACTTATCTCTTAGGCGAAATCCAGCTGATCTTTATAAATATTCGTTACCAACCAGAGGAAGAAATGATAATTATTTCAGGTCATCCATAAAGTCTACAGCATCATACTGTTCCAGGGATGGTCGGATCCATAATGACATGTACATTTCAGAGCATGTTTTGCCTTATGTTGCAAATAGGAATAGTGTGTACTCAACTCCAAGGGTTTTAAATTCCTGTAGCAATAGACGTGTGTATAAGAAAATGCCTAGCATTGAATCAGATGTTTAAATTTTCCATGAACACTTATCTATAGGGAAAAATAGTTGCCACCATCTTAGAGGGAGAATATTTCCTTTAACAGTACCCTGCTGTAGTAAATGATATGTAAAACTCTCCCTTTTCCAGTGTACTTTTGTACATGAATAGGTAAACTTAGTATGCTCTCAACCACCTTTTTGAAATGTGTCTTGTTGAAAAGGAGAAAAAAACAGCCATTTATGTATGTTTTATATAAATGGCAAGCTGTACTGAAATAGCCCCAATATATGTTGGCAACTATGCTATTTTGTATCTGATTATTTTATATAATTTTGGTTTTTCTAATTTCTGTTGCTAAGTATCATTCAATGTACTTTTGTCCTTAGAAATGTTTAATGATTTTCTAGTACCGGATAAGCAATATGGTATGCATGTAGTATGACACAGACAAAAAGAATTAGGAATGCATTTGCTAAGTTACAAAAATAAGACTCTTTAAAAGAGAACAGAGAGCTAGGCTTTCAAAAGTATATTTTAGCTTCATAATCATTTTCAAAGTTAAAAAAAAAAAAAAAAAAATCCAACCCAAACCCCAGGACCTTAATTACCAAAATACAGTGTGTTAGCACAAAATTAGTATGTTCATTGTAGACTGACAGAGAATAAATGGGAAGACTGTAGGCCCAAACATGTGAACTGCTGTGTACCAAAAGGAAGCCCTGTGGATTTTGGTTAATGTTAATGTGCAAATACTTTTCTTATATTTCACATGCACTTGCCGTTAGAAACTAAGTTTATTGAAAAGTCTGCAGTCATCTTGTCAAAAAATTCACAGCTGCCTAATCCAGAGTATATATTTTTAGCTATCAATATATGTCACTTATTGTGGAGTGTTGGACTTCATTAGTAACCTTGAGACCTAATAAGTATGCAAGTTTGCATTTGCCCCTTACTGGTGATTACTCAGGGCTGTATAGTATTTATTTTATTCCTTCACTTCCCAAACCAAATCCCAACCCACCATAGTTCTTTGTTGATAGGATATTAGTGACATCTAATTAACTATATGTTAGTATTACTAAAGCTGTTAATATGGTATCAAACACCAACAGCCATATGTTTAGTGTAATCAGCAAGGAATGCAGTGCCATTTATTTGCATACACCATGAAGGATTAATGCCTTTTGTGGGCCTTCTTCTTTCTGGAATATCATGCATATTTGTTGAACATCAGACCTCTTTTTTTTCTTTTTTTACCTCTCTAATCAAATCTGTCCTATAAATTGAATATATGCACACATCATCACTCACTGGTATGCAAAAATATTTACATTACAAGGCTGTATTCTTATATGACTTTTATTTCTAGTAAAAATCAATCAGCATATTTCAGAAACAAAATGTGTGCTATGCACCCTTCCTCATCTCCCATAGCCATAAGGGAGCATGGAAGGGAAAAGGGGAAGACTTTCATGAGTAGAGTGTACAGTTGTAAATTGTATTTAGATTAAAGAAGTAAATTGCTAATATATTTAAATACAGAAAGCTTCAGCAGGAGGTTCTCTCCCATTGTCCTGCTATTCTAAGAATTGTTCTGATTTTATTTATTTACTTTTCCATGTATAGCAAGTTTAGATTATTAGATTATTCCTTAGATTTCACTGAAAATCAGTGAACAGGAAAACCATTACCACTGTGAATTGGAAAATGTAAATATTACCCTGACTTTTCCCTAAACAAAAGTTATTTTCAATAGAATCATATTTACATCAGCTGTAATTGTATATCTGCAAATCAGAGGTACAGTATGCAAGTTGTTTAGTTTGGAGTAGCATCCTTCAGACGAGAGCTGCAAATGGCAGGTATTATAAATGACACACAGTGATAGTCAGAATACGGCTTATTGAATTTTTGTTTACAATTCTCTTATTAAACAGATTTGATCTGGCTTTAACTATTAAATGGTCCACAATGAATTCTTGATATTTACAAATGTATTTGTACTCTCGTCAAAATGGTGAAGGATGATATTTTTGAAGGAATGAAATGCAATGGGATTTGGGTTTTCCAAATCCCTTCCCAGCTTCCAAAAATCTCAGCATACCTTGTTATATTTATGTTCAGAATGTTCAGAAAGCATATCCTATGGGCATTCTGTCCAGAGCAAATACTGTTTTAGTATTTCTTGTTCAACATTTGGTCACAATTCTTGGCCCTGATTTACATGATACGCTTTCTGGCTTCTTGCTGGCTCTGGTTTTCATAAAAGGAAGATCCTTGACTACCCTTACAGAGATTCTATCTCAGGAATAGCTGTGCAAACCAAGCAGAGCTAGGATGTTTATGGATGGGATGAGCACTACTTTTCACAATCAGAACCCCTTTCCTATATGTATACATATGTGTACCTTATTCATCTTAGCTCCATAGGAAAATGCACTAAAGACATAAGCATTGTTGTAATGAGTGTAATTAAAATATTTAAGGCAAATTTTAATTTCCCATCTAAATCACAGTAGATTAAACGAGGTCTCGAGTACTTTGAACCACCTGTGTTTTTCAGCAAATCATCTGTTTGCTGGTATCACACCAAAAACTACCATGCAAGTTACTGGGAATTTTACCAAGTGAATCATAAAACTCCATGGTGGGTCTTGTCTTTCACATCATCTGAAAGCACTCTGAACACTGTCTGCTCACTCCAAGTCTTTTGTAACTTCATCTTTATCTGCAACTAGACACCCATGCTTCAATATATAGAGAAGTACTGTATGTAAAACTCCGGGAAAGAAAAGTTCCCATTTACAACATTTTCTAAATAAACTGTTGAGATCCAAATGCAAACATGCTAAACCCAGGTGGATATTTATCCTTCTGTGAAATGTTCAGGCAAATTAGCTAAAAAGAACTATACTGCAGTGCTTGTTTTTTTCTGATTTGAGAAGATTTCTGATGAGTGTAGAGATTGGTTATCTACAAATACGAAATACAATCCCACACCAAACCAAATTAAAGAGACAGAGGGAAGACTTGATAATGTTGCACAGCAGTTGTTCACATGGAAATAAACTATGCTGCCTTAAAAGAACAAGAAAGAAAGAGATTTTAAAAAGTGGATGTTGAACGTAGAGGGATAAGAATCATGCATGCATTTGCGGTTTTGAACTTGGCATGTAATATGACTGATTGAAGGGGGAAGAAAAGGTTATGGTGCAGGGTTTTAGCTGAGTAGCTAGTGTGGTTGCTGATGTATACATGTAAAGAGGAAGAAACTGAGAAATTGAAGGAAAAGCTTTAACAGTAGAGCCACAAGCCACAGCTTGTGAGGCTCAGCTGTAGGGCATATGGAACTCTGAATATTGCCTGAGCTTTGTTGATATATTTGCACTGACTTTCAATGAAATTGAGATCAAGACTTTCTGTATTTCCCTCTCTCTCACTCTAGCTGCTGCTATACTTGAAGAGGAGAAAAGAATCTTCCTGCATAAGTGGCCATCCTTTCTGTACCTTTCTGGATGGTGCTGGTGACTTGTTACATTTTCCTGATTACAGCTCTAGCAGATTGTTGGTCATTCCTATCACCAAGATTTCCCGTGACTCCAGCTGGAACTGAATCAGGCTGTAAATGATATGGGCCATTCTTGGTAGCATGTCCCGTAGTGTTACACTGCTCCTGGACGACAACTTTTATGGAGGCAGGATATTGAATTGCTGAGGAATGGAGTAGGTACATGGAGGTAAAAACAGCTATGTAGACATTCCTGCCTCTTGCTTTTTTCCTCTTTTAAAGACATTGTAGAATTTCTTCATGTTTTTGTCTTCCCCTTTTCACCACAGTACATTTTCCTTTTCCTTTCAAATGAATTTTGTGTTCTGCTTGTGTTTTGTAGAGCAGTGTAGCCACCCACTAACTTAAAAGCATGGAAATAAGATACTTTAATATATAAGGTAAAATTAAGGAAATTAAGCGTTCTTTGTATTTCTGGAAATTTTCATTTAATGTTTTGGCAGCTTTTGCTCAGAATTCTTTATTTTGCTACTTTAGAAGTTCAGTTAGGAAAAAGAGTGCTGTGGACACACTGAATCCAAATCACCGCCAGCTCACCGTGTTTTGGCAGCATCTCATGAACATGTCTCGCTCTTTGTGGTCTTCCAGGAACACTTAGTTAAATTAAGGCTCACAATAAAGCTAAAGAAAAATAGTGGGTCCTTTATATATTTATTTATTTATTCCTGGTGAAAACAGTTCTTTTTTTACACATTTCCAAAGGTAGCAAAAGCCTGAGATGTGGAGTGTTTGGGTTACTCTGCTGGAAGGCAGAGGTCTTTGTGTTGTCAGTGTAGGGAGAGAAAGAGAGAGAAAGCTCCCTCCTGATGGCAGTCAGAGCATTGGAGGCTTGGAAGCAGTTGTGTTGCTGATGTGTCCTGAAAGCATTTATCTCTCTCTGCAGACATTTTAGGAAGCATGGGTGCCTAATTAGAGATGTGTTTAGTAGAGTAATGGACTATTTATCCCAGCCTAAAAATCTGTTCAGTTGAATCTGTGTGTGCCAGTTTACACCATGCAGATCATATGGATTCCTGTACTTATTCAGTATCTGCTGAAGTTGCACCTGTCTGCTGTGGATTCTGCAGTACTTCCAACCTGAACAGTATCACCATTTTCTTTATACCCTGTCACTAATCAGCATGAAATAAAAGTGTTAGCATCTCTTCCCTGCAGAATAACTTGCTATTTTTATATTTCTTCTGTGTAGCATATGCATCTTAAGATACAGTGATGGGGAAGATTTTAGTACTGTTCCTTCCCTTGCTGGGTTCACCAACACAGAACAGAACAGGATTTATGATACAGGTCTTAGAGTCAGTCTGGATTTAGGAAGAATTAAAGAGGTGGATCTTTTTGTTGCTTTACTTTGAATTTAACATGTTGTATATGAAACCTAGTGAAAACAGATATTTTATTATAAAGTCCTCTCAGTTAAAAGAGAAAAGCATCTATTGCGTGGCTCAGGTAGTTTGTGTTAAGTGTTAATCATCACATTCTGTGCTTCTGTCAAAATGGAGTGTCATGAATCCACTTGCTAAACTTTGCCTTTCCCAGCTCTAGTTCTATTTTATCTGAAATATCCTTCTGATGTAGGTGTATTTCCTGCATAGTGCAATCTGGTTTACAACATAGAAACAGTCTTCTGGTGACATGCTTAATTTGCTTGTTTTACTCATGTTAATTTTTTAATCTAAACCTTTTTCCTATTGAGAGCAGAACCTTCTAATTCGTGCTGAAGGACCTTCTGAAAGAGTGTAAAGGCCTTTCAAAGCATGACTTTATGGTATGAGCCATTTCCCTGCTCAGTTGAGCCTGTACCACCTTGCTTAAACATATTAGCAAAACGCTAGTAGTGGTTGTCAATAGGAGGGAGCACAATTTAATCCCTGCTGTGTGCTTATTTGTGGATGTAAATGCAAGTACAGACAGATAAAGGTTATGATATAGAAAAGACTCCACCTGTTCTGGCTGAAGTCTCCTGCAGAGCTCTGGTTAAGTTACACAGGAGTAGCCTCAAGACCATCCTGTCTCTTCCATCGTTCTGATCGTGCCGACTTCTCTGTCTCATGTGCACATATTGTACGTAGTGTAAAATTCTTGTTGACACTCAGCTGTCATTGTGAAATTAATCCCATTTCCACCTGTTCGCCTTCATTGCAGTGTAGCAGCAATGTCTGTGGGATGTAGAGGTGGTTGTTTGCGTTCACTGTTGTCTGCTCCTCTGTTCAGTGGGAGCAGAAATGCTGCCTTGCTTCTCTCTGCTCTGCTGGGGGAGGGTTACTGCACTGCTTGTAAATAAGTCCCTCAATCAAATTGAGCTTTTCATTTAATTTAATTTTTTTGCCCTTCTTCACTAGACCTGCATATGGAGTACTTTATTTAAGTATATGTACTCTTTGGTTTGATTACAAGCGTGCATCTCCCTGCCGTGCAGCAAGAATGCACTCTGTTGCCTTGCAGGTTCAGGAGCTGTTTGGTTACATCCTGCAGGATGTATCTACCCTGGTTAAAACTGTTCTTAAAATGAATGCCAATCTAAACAGTTGTAAGAATCCGCTGCTGATTATGTGATGATGTTGTCATATCTATAATTTAAGAAGCAGAGATAACAGAAGTAAAATTAAGTTACCTCAATATTTACCAGGCTTTTGTTGTTTTGCACTTAAATATTTTACTCCTTTTCCTCAATTTTTTACCTGTATTAAATTAGTAGAGAATATAACTATGCTGTAACTTTGTCATGCAATATCTTTATTAGCAGGTAACCACACTGAATAGAGTACTGCATATTTAAAAGAGAGATGATTTTTGACTCTCCAGCTCTTCAAAAGTAGTGGTGATCAGCAGTTATACTCTTAGATGTTTCAGTCTTTCCCTTTTGTAATTAGTATTTGTTTTCACTGATATTTCAAAAATTGTAATTCTATGTGCACGTTCTAAAGCTGTGAAAATAAATACCGGTAAATATTACGATACTTATTCAGTGCACTGTAAAGTTCCAAGTGAGATGATAATTTGCCTGGGAATTAATGAAGGTTTCCTCACTTCTCACAAATGGTCCTGAGCTTTAATGTGGGCAAATGGTAATATTTATAGTTATATGAAATTTTAATGGAGAACGTCTTGTTTTGCACTCCTAGAACTATTAGAAGAAATGATATGTTTTTCTGAACAACTGAATTATGATCATACATTTTTAATTTAAGTATTGTACATTGCCATACATAGGAATAGCCTGCTTGAAGAGATTTGTGTTAGTCATCACTGCAGGATTCTTTAGACTGAGAATAATTCATTAAGGCTGTTTTAAAATGGCATTTAATGGCAAAAAACAGTTTGGAAATATATTTTGGCTTCTGTTTCTTACTGTATTTGGACTCATACTTCTGCAATTGAAGGCCCTCACAAGGTTCCTGTGCCCTCTGCTAGGGGGAAGGTGGCTTCTCTGGTTCATTGATAGAACGATATTAGAGGAGTCAAGGAAAGAATGTGGAGTACATGTTGGTCAATATTTGAAGCGTAAATTATGTTCAACGTGGAAAAAAAGAAGGAAGGAAATTGGAGGTTCACAGTTATCCAGACCAGTGAATGGTCTGTAATGGGCAGCAGAGTGTGGTTTCTGGAAGCTAATTTTTAATGATGGTGATTTGAATCCTGCTGGAGTTTATAGATCACCGAAAAGAAAAAGAGAGTTTCTTATTTCTTTTTGTTTTTTAAGCCAAAGTCTTTATATTGTCATACGAGGTTTTACAGGAAAATGGGCCAAAGAATACAATTAAATATGCAAAAGGTTAATCCTATGGAAATGGATATGCTGTCATCTTGATGTGCAAAAGCATATCAGTGGTAATAGGAACAATGCGTGTAATTTTCCTGTATATTGCTATGTAGGTTGCACTATTTTGAAAGATACAAGCCTGATATTTTAATTACCAAATACCAGAAGAAAGCTGTTTATTAATAGTTTTTAACCTAAATATATATACAGTATAAACACGTGTGCGTGCATACCCTTTCCCACCCAGTCATATGTGAGTAATCTCCCAAATGTGGGGCACATTCCAGCAGTGCTTTATTTTAAATGATTCTCTACTCTCCTTTCCAAACCTCCTAAAGCCACCAATTCCCTATTAGCATTTATTGTAGTGTTTGGTGCCTCTTGCTGAAGAGGCTGAGGGTCTTGCTGAGGATCAGGAATGCCAGGATGCAAAAATAAGTGAGAGCTCCTCTTTGAAAGCTGGAAATGGTGCTTGCTGACATTTCCATATATATAGGCATGTCTTCTTGTGCTGATGTGAGGATTAAATGACCAGAGACAGTCTATTGGCCCAATGGCTCCAATGTTAAGTTTGTATCAACTTATGTGACCCAAACCTGGTCATTAAAAACGTTATTTACAGTAGCTGAGGAAAGAAAGTTAAAATCCCCAAATTTCCCAGGAAGGATCAGCAGGGTTTGTGTACCAGTGGAGGCCCTTCTATTCATCCATGCAGACTGCAGTTTTCTAAATGGATTTTGTACAGAGGCAGTATTTAGCAGTGGTGCTTGTCAATAACTTCTCAGTGCATAGGCTTTTGGCCATTTTAAGACAGACTACATGGAGGTCTTGACTTAGAGATGGTGATATTTGGCTTCTTTTCTAAGATCAGAATTCTCTAACCAAAACTTAAAACAAACAAACAAAAAAATTGCTGTGGATTTATTTGTTTGAAGTCATTCCTGAGCTTTTTTTCAATGGAAGCGTTACATAGTTAGTCATTTTTTGCACTTCATCCTGGAAGCAGAAAATTCTGTATGGTCAGCATCTCTCTATGGTTCATTGCAAGTGCGTCGAAGGAGTTCCAACTCCTTTGACTGCAGTAAGAACAATTTTTGTTATCTTGTTTTTATCCAGCCTATGTCTGGATTCCTACCATAGGCTTTTTGACTTAGAGATGTGGGAGTGTGTGATGGGAGAGCACACCTTAGTGTGGGTCATTAAAATACCACAACCAAACCTCTTGTTGCAAACGTAGGGAAGTTGCGTCGTGTAAAATTGTGTGCAGCTAGAGGACACCTGTGCAATTTTTAATAAGAACTGTTTACAATTTATACTTTTTATCAGCTGTACTATTTTAAAATAGTCTTATTCATTTCAGAACGTCCATTTTGCTCTGATGAAGAACAGCTTGATCTCTCTGCCTTCACACCTCACGCCCACATGCACAGTGTATTTTGTGTCTTCCCTGAGCAAACCAGAAGGTACAAACAGAATTCATTACCATTAGGCAGACTCCTACCTGATTCTTAGCTAAGTATGCTACTTTTATGCAAAATTTGCATCCATACATTCCAGATTCCCTCAGAAGCATTTCACCTGTGAGCTAATACTGTTAATTTTAACTCATGAGAGTTGAATTTACACTAAACCGGGCATTTCATGCTTTGTTTCAGCCTCTGTAAAAACGTTTTGCTGACTTAGATGAAACACAAACATTTTTGTGTGCTGCTAAACAAGATTCACCAGAAGAATTTTAAAATTTCAGCTTGCAATTAAAATATATATATATTTTTACCTATTTACTTGAATATTGTAAATGTAATGTGTGGTTCTGATTATTCCTTATATACATACATGTATATATTTAAAAGCTGTATGTAAGCTTTATATAAATGTATGTGTATAAAGGTATGGGTTCTAGGGGTTTGGGTTTTTTTTTGTTGTTTTTTGAAGAATGATGGGCAGAAGAAAAATTCAGCATTGTGACAAAGATTCTACAAACATTTATTAACGTTTTCCAGTAAGATGCAATTTGGAGTTTGACTGGAAGTTATTTGTGGTTGTACTCCAAAAAAAATATATATTAAATATAACGAAAATGAGTACTGAACCTTTGATCCTAAGGCTTCGCGTTAGTTTCATGTGTATCTTGAAAAGAATTCACAATATTAGCTTTGGGTTTTGCTCAGAAAGAAATTATTTGGCACACTAGGAAATATATTCTCATTCTGGTGGGGAAAAGACTCCAGGTGTGCCAATCTTGTTGCACAGAGCAGTAACCTACATTGCAGCTAATGAAATTTGCACTCCATAAACATCTTACCAGAAATCCTGGAACCCTTTGGTTCCGTACGCAATCAATTAAGAAGCCTATCAATCACTTCTGCTACTTAGTGCCATTTACCGTAACATCCTCAAGAATGTAGTATTGCAAAGTAAATTTCATAAATTTCCAATTGCTAGCAAAGAATAGCAAAGGTCTGAAGACCTCTGTGCACCTAGGGAAATTAATTAGGACATTAGAGTAGAAATAAAATTATCTTGGAAGTGGAATAAAGGATGAAATAATTCATTTATTTTTTTTTAATAGAATCCAGGCTTTGGTGATAAAATTCATAGCGTAATGGATCCTTCAAAAGGAAACATTTTTTTTTGGGGGGGAAGAGAATAATTAAAAGCTAGTTTTGACATTCCAATTACTGCCTGTTTCATTAGATAGGGTCAGCAAACTGAAATTAATTAATTAAACTGCCATGCTGCAGACACACACATACACCCAACTACCCCTGCACCCATCTGCCCATGCCTTTAAAGCCCTGGTTGTAGTAGGATCTCCCCAACAGCACACAGTGCGCCCCGAAGGAGCTGGGAGCCGCGCACCTCTCCTGCGTTACGCGTCCCGTCTCACTGCAGTTCTCCCCACCCACGTTTTAACCCAGTGCATGACTGAGTGCTGATACTGTATAAATATTTTGAAACATATCTAAAACAAATGTTTGCTTCAGACTTTTTATGATAGAGAAATATATAACGATTATGGTTGTCATACAGAATTGTATTGTGTTCTTCATTTTTGTTAAATATGTAGAAAAACATTAAGGGAACAGGAGACTCAAATGTCTGTGTGTACTGAAATGTATATAACTATTTGGAGAAAACACATGTGCCAAGTATAACATGATGTAAAAAATGTAAATATATGAAAAATTCATTTTTCTAATAAAGATAATTTCTGCCAGTTGATATGAAAATGAACAATGCAATCATTCTTGTCTGTATTCCTCGCTAAATGGTCTACATATCTGTGCATAAAGGGCTTGTCTTTTTTTGTGTGTGTATTTGATTTGAAAGGTGTTAACAGCCACATGTTTTGAGTCATCGTTTGTTGTTACAAATTATCTAAAGGTGAAGACGCCTGAAGCTATGGCTGACAGTATAGACTCGATGTTCCCACTTTAATTTAATTAATGAAAAGGACGGAGACAATTAACTTATGAGGAATGCATTCAGTGTGAGTCACGTACTTCGAATGATGTTCCTGAACGGAAGGAGCAGAGGAGCCATAGGTCGAGGATGGTTCACTAATGCATGGCACCACACTCATGGGGGCTGTGCATGGAGAGATGCTCCGGCTGCAGAGATGCAGGTGCTTTTTGGGGCGATGACAGAGGCAGCACCCAGCCCGAGGTGGATGCATTGCTGAGAGGCTGCTGTGCTAAGAGCTGGAATATGGTGAGCCATGGCCATGGCAGCCCTTGAGCAGGTGAGGTTTGGGGAGAGTAAACTGCAGGGGGAGTGGTAATCATAGTATCACTGAATGGCTTGGGTTGGAAGGGACCTCAAAGACTATCTAATTCCAATGCCCCACCTGCAAGCCAGTTTGCCAGCTGCTACATCAAGCAGTAGATCAGGCTGACAATGGCGGAGATGTATCTGTCCTTGATATCAGCAAACTTGTTTGATGTTTCAGTTAATCAAGACTTCATTTAAAACAGGAGATTTAGTGAAGCAATCCAAATCTTTTTGACGAGTTGCCCTTTTGTTGTGCCAGTGGGGCTGAAGGAACGAGGCTCACGTGGAATTCCTGGGTGGTTCTGTATGACCCATTTTCAAGAATTTCAAATCAGTTAATGGAAGTCTTCCTTTATTAAATAAAATGAGCCTAAGCAATCACTCAGTAGTTAGAATAATGTTCTTCGAGACAGTGGGATGAAAGCCATTATCTAAATTCAAAGCATCGTTTTGATATGCATGCTTTATATAAAAGTAATGGACAAGAGGTGAAAGGTTGCTCACAGATCTCAAGAGGGCAGTTTTGCTTGTTCCCATGGTAAACAGGACTGCACAGATAATATGAAACTGAAATTCTCTTCTTAATGAAGTAAAGACCGCTGAGCTTTCATCTGCTAGAAGGCATTGTAAGGGGATTCCTCTATTTCTGTATAAACATTCCCATTTCGTAAAGCAGAGTAACAAACAGTGATCTGAATGGCTTTGTTCACCTGCTGTGCTGTCTCCCAGAGGCCCAGTTCAAGTCCTTCAGTCATTTAAAAGCAATGGGAGTCGATAAAGGAAATGGGTGATGCAGGAAACAGCCGGCATGGTTCCAGTCCTGAAGCACTGCTTTGTGGCTGAGGAGCTGGGCTGCATCATGTACCCAGACTGCTCCTCCCAACTCACCTGCCACCGTAGTTTATTTCTATCTGTGTGTGTATGAGTCATTTCAGTTTCAGCTTTGATTCCCTTTGGGATCTGGTTCAAAGACTGTCATATTCTCCCAGATACTTCTTTTGAACTTTTACTGATGTGCCTATGGCAACTGTCAGTCCTCCAAAACTTTGCATATTTAAAAAGAAAACCACAAAATTAAGGGGTGACTGGGAAATTAGCACTTTCTAAATTTGACATCTTGTGTATCGTAACGCCAGCAGCATTCCTAGCGAAATGAGCAATTCACTACTTATGAACACAAGTGTCTGCCTGTTATTTGGACACCAAACTCTAGTCCAACTAAAGTCTGAAGACCAACAGCTGAAGTCAACTTGTCTCTACATACAGGAACACCAAAACCCCAAATTCTCTCCCTTCACCCTGCACAAGGAAAAGCAAACTATGTAGGGATCCTAACAGTGATTTCTCTGTGCACAAGGGAAACACAGGTTTTGGGCAGGTTATACTTCCACATTCCAAGGTGGTATTGTTTCAGCCAGTTAGGAAGTTTCCCAAATGAAGAAAAAGCTTCTGCATTTCTGCCACGATATCATAATGCTGATTTTACCCTCCTCTTTCACAGCAAGAGAAAAAATATCAAATGTGTAATTCCTGTGGCAGCTGAAATGCCTCTGAGCTCCTTTACTGCAGTTGCTAAGAAGAGCCATTTGTGTACCTTGGAGAAGATAAAAGCAGTAGGAGGAGATGATGAGAATAACTTTGATTTTCCTCTGAGAACAGAAGTGCTGTTGCACTGAACTGACCACAGTGAGAATTTTCTCATATGGGCTTTGAAATCTGTGGAGTATATTAATCACTGTCACCCATTTTATTTTGCCTGTAAATACACGTGAAGAGCTTCAGTAGGGGTGGGGATGATATGGAGGGTTTTAGCTATGGGAGGAACTTTGGAATAGGAAAGACAGCTGTAGGGATTCCTACAAAGGATGGGGCAAGTCTCTTTGAATGTCTCTCTCACGTGTAAGAGCAGTTCACAGTCAGTCTTAACCAAGTAAGGAAACTATTCAATGGATTCTTTTAAGAAAAATCCAACATCAAATTGTTATGTTATTCAAATTTTGTCCTTAATCAGAAAGGCTGGATTGATTTCTGGAAGAATATCAGGTCACGTATTGCTCAGCGCTAAAGCACTGCTGCTCCCTTCCATGGATGCAATACTATCTTAGCAAATGGAGCACCCAATGTGACCTTTGCTAAATTTGTACTTCTGCATGCTTTCACTTATCTCTCCTCTGAACAAAACAGCTCCACTCTTAGAATGTTCCTTCCAGTTTCTCGTTCTCTCTGTCTGCTCCTAACAGTTTTCTGTTTCTCTCCCTGCTGGAACATGATGGAAGTGTGAGCTCCACCTTGAACAAGACCTGCAGGGTCAGCACATTTCCAAGTGTTAGTTCTAAGTGCATTGTAATCTCCGTGTTCTTTTCTATTTCTGTCTCCACAAAAACTAACATTGCATTTATTTCTGCACTGCCACTCTGCGATGATTTCAGTATTCAGAGCATAATGACATCCATAACCTTTTTTTTTTTTCCCTTTTTTTTTTTTTTCAGATGTTATTTTTGCACTCAAAACATTTGGATAGCTTAAATCATTTCCCTGGTGGATATTTATTTCCTGGCATTTCTAAACAGAGACTTTTTTTTCTTAATATTTGAGTCCGATAGGTCATTATAGATATCGTTCGACTCAGTTTAGTTTAGAATAGCAGAGAAAGGATAGGTCCTCCATGGGCTGAGGCCAGGGTTATGGCTTACAGTTCTGCTATGGGTACTGTGGGCCCATGCATGTACTTCTATGATCTCAATGCTTACGTGTGCTGCTGTTGCATTCTGTGTGCTGAGGACTTTTTGAATTAATATTCAGCATCTAAAAAAGCTTCATTATGTAATGTGGTGTTCTGGTTTAGGCCACTAAATGCTTTGAAGTCAGAGAATAAGAAAACCAAAGCTTAGGTTATCAAGAAACGTGTTAAATATTGATGTTTTGAGAAAATGGCACACTTTAGTTCTTATGGATAAAAAAAAATCAGGAGTTTACCTCTGTGAGGAGCTGTACACAGGCAGTAGAAGGAGCCTAACAGTGAAATCGAGTCATTGGTGAAAACAGCCCTATTTGATCATTGTGCTCCTGTGTGTTCCTTGGGGCTTAGAGCAGCGGGTGGGGAGACTGAAGAGTACATGAACCAGACTTGCCACCTCGTTGCTCACATCAGTGTATTCCCCAGCTGGCCCTCCACGCTTCTTGCAGAAGCATTTTTGCTTTCTGAGAAAAGTAGGATGCGAGGTTATCTGCAGTGTGATACTTGTGCCCTCTTACTGCTGCTTCAGACTGCAATCCTCTGCCATATTTGCCTCAGTGCTGTATCAACAAAATCCTCTGATTTTGCATAAGTAGGTGACGTAGTTATTTACACATGGGTAACCTGCAGTGAACTAAATACAAATTACCTCCAAGCAAAAGTTAGTGCAGTAAGGATGCAGGGTGCCTTTGCTCAACATCCTACGCATAGAGACTAATTAGAACCTGGGAACACTTCAATTCTGACTGCAAAGTGCTCCCACTGGCTTCACCATAAGCTGGAGAGTCCCAGGCACAGCAGAGCTTTAGCAGTCCAGAAATGTGCCTGCTATTATAGATTGGTGAGGACTGCTGTTATTTTAGGGAATTGGTTCTGCACGTGTGTGTGTGCACGAGTGTTTGTGTGTATGGATGTACATTTAAAGAAGCAACTTTCTCTCTAAATCCTCTCTAAAATTAATGAAACACTCCCAATACCAAACCCTGATTTGCTGACCTTAGCAGCAATCATAGGAGAGATATTTAAGGAGACAGATGGTTCAGTGGTCTTTGAGGTTGGAGGAACACTGCCTGTGCATGTCAGAAAGACCCTGATAATGCAGTGCTGTGGGTGGTTGGCCAGTTTATGTGCTAACAGTATGTCCCAGATTAGGATATAAAATCTTGCACTGTTTGGTCAGGAGTGTGGAATTTATGAGTCTTGCTTTATTTCTGGTTATCCTCACAAAAGTCATGTTCTTAAATAATTTCTTCTATGACTGGTGCAAGATATTTTCACTGGATCATGCTTATGATATTTGCTGTGCTTTAGACCCTTGTGAACTTGTTGAAGTGTCCTCAGGACCTGTGAAAATGAGTGTTTCCTTTTCTGGCTTAATTTTGTTTTCACTGTTTTTGCTGTCTTGTTGGCTGTGTGCAGTGCAGAGCAGCTGTCCGGAGCGTTACTAAGCTGTTCTCCTTACAGCAGGCACAAAGGAAAAGTCCTTTGGAGGAAATAGCTTTGTTTCCCCTTACCATTAGAAAAATGATCATAAAAGAGAGCTTAATGAGAATTTCAGCTAACTGTAACAATAGGGATCCAAATATTTTTTTAATGAGACAGGTTATAAAAAGAAAAGCCCTGTCCTAATGGCTTTGGAGATTTAATCAGAAGTCTTGGTTCATAGTCCAGAAATGATCCCTGTGCAAGAGCTATGTCTTCATTAAGGGGCTGCATTTTAATAGTCCACCAATCAAACTAAAGATCTCTTCACAGTCATAAGATGGTGACAGTCCTATTTTAACATTATGATGTCTTTTCATTGCTTTCGGTGCACAGCGTGTGCCAAAAAACCCTCACAGAGTTTCAAAGAGTCCTATTTGACCAGGCAGCTGAGAGGGAAGAGTGAGAAGAGTGAGCGTCACTGGGTACCTTCATGGAGTCATAGAATATTCCAAGCTGGAAAGGACTCATAAAGATCACAGAATGGCAGGGGTTGGAAGGTACTTCAAGAGATCATTGAGTCCAACAGAGGGGCTGGACTACTAAAGCAGATTCCCTACAATAGGTTTCACAGGTAGGATGTGCTGTCTAACCCAGTATTGTGCCATCAAATGTAGATGAATCTCCTGAGAGTGAGTGAGCCTGTTTTCTGTTCCCTGATGTGCTGGTGTAAGTGTTACGCTTCCCAAAAGTGATATAATCACCCAAATATTTAGATGAATGATTTGAATTCTTGTATTTATTTACATTTTGATTGCTACAGATGGAATAAATCCTTTACTTTGAAGTTTTATTACATTAACGAAGCTAGTTTAGTGCAGCCTGGCTCATTTCAGAAACTCTCTTCAAGATTCTGAGCTCCATAAAAGATAATTCCAAGTAACATACAATGAGGCTTGAATGAGCTATTTCCACACACAACATACTGCTCTCTTTAGGTTTATAGAAGGGAAAATAGAGATAAATGTGGAAATTTTTTAGCAAAAGGTTTACTTACCAACAATATCAATGATTTTTTCTTTAGAATAACCAAGTTTTAGAATAAGGAAACCTTAATTTTTCATGTTTCTTTCTTTTTTTTTTTTTTTTTCTTTGTTCATTTTCCCCAGTCTCCTTTCTTCCATGATACCTTACCTTGTCCTGATGATGTGCACTGTGATTGATGTATGCTGGCAGACAGACAGTACCATCAGCTTTCAGGGGCCTTATGAATGCCATGGACTCTGGCAACGTATTCTTCAGGTACATTATGACCTCTCAAACAAATTTTAAATGTTGGCACACAGCTCCCAGTATGTATTCTGTGTTAAATCTCAACAGCTCCCAATGAAACAAAGACCTGGTGAAACTCCAGTGTGTAGGAGTGCAGGACCATCTTGGGAATGCTCTGCAGATGATGTAAAGCTGAATTTCAGCCTTCAGTGCAAGAAGCCATAAGCTCTTGTGTGCTGGTCTGGTTGGCATCAGGTCTGCCCTAGCTGTAGGTAAATGTCACAGAGATCAGTTTCTGTTCAGCCATCCTTGATATTTTGTCCTTTCATACCTGTGAGAGAAACTGTCTATGCAGGTGCCAGTGCAGAAATACATCAGTTGAGCTGTGAACAATGAACTACTTTCTTTTCTTTCTTCAAACAGTGAATTCAGATCCCTAAAATATATATATATAGGACAGGTTGCATGGGGAACAAAACCTTTCAGTTCAGAGAGTGCGAGGGCAGGTTGCAAGTGGTGAATATGAAAGGCCTTGTCAGATCTCATGTTCACCTGGTGTGTGCAGTACAAGAAAGAAGCTAACGTGCATGTGCGCGTATTGCACAGGCAGGCAAAGAGAATATGGCTGACTACAGTGACTTCTATTTCTGGTTGAAGTGCTTTGAAAAATCTGTTTTCCCAGTGTAGATGTCTTATCTGTTGAGTATACCATGCATTAGGTGTTTTAACATCCTTGTATTTCCCCACATGATTGCTTTTGAAATGAAGTGCATTTGCAAATGGATTTATGCTCTCTAGTTTCCTTCCTAATCCATGTGCCATCTTGAAGCTGGACAAATGCAATTTTTATAAACTGAAGAATGTGCTCATAGCCTTATATTTTAACATGAACTGCTCACTATTCTTTCTTTAACCTGAAAAACCTGATAATAAACATGCAGGCAGGGAAAACTATCAAGACCATTGACTGGCGACTATAATAATTCTGATTCAGTACTTTGAGTGAATAAAACAAAATCGAACTGGATAACATCAGTATTGCACAGCCTGTATTTTCAACCGACTTTTTCTAATTTGTCACAGCCATTCTCCATTAACATTCTGTACTGGAACCACAATCCTTCATCGTCTGTGGCATTACAGACTTTTTCTTGCTCCCATTCCTCTGTGCTCTCTGCATATCTCAAGGCAGGTTTGATGGACACTGAAATATGTCTGCTCAAGTTACTTTAGGTAACAAAATCCCCCACACTCAAATGTAGACTGATAGACATTCCTGCTTAACCAGAGCACTCATTTGATTGTTCTTTCCAACTCCTTTGGCCAGGCTGAAGAACCTTCCCTGGTTCACTCTGCACTTACAAGATGGAGAGCTGTTTGTGTAAAGGGCCTGTGGCTTGCGGGCTAGGCCGTCAGATGGATAACATGTTTGCCATCAAGGCCTAAAGCTGTGAGAAAAGCCCAAAGGATTGCGAGACATGCAATCAGGTTTGTAAGAGCAGCTAACGGGTCTGTCACACTCATGACTGAGCAGTTGTATTTCTGCTGCGTTTTGACTGAGCAGATTTTCTGTTTGACCTGTCCATGTGCAGAAGCACTCTGGCATGAACCAGAAAGGTCGTACATGGGCTGAAAAGGAGACATTTCTTTACATTAAACTTTTGTCAGCTATTTTTCAGCCACAGCTACTGTTTGATAGCTCATGTGTTTGCTGGACTAGCTCAGGGAGTGAGTCAGAACAGAGAAATTCTTTGGCAAAGATTATGCAGAACCCAGATGCCAATGATGGCACTCAGCTGCATGAAAAAATGGTGTCACTGTTGTGGCTTCTACCACGTTTAGATTGTACTACACTTAAATTTTCACAACCTCTCAGAACAAAAGAAGCAGGATTCTCACCTGAGGGGTTGTTTTGTATGGCCTCTGTCGAGAGCAGATGAGTCTCCAAGTGGGATTTCATAGCCTGGCCCTCTTCCTCTGAGCTCACTGGTCTCCTGGTTTCCTTTGGCAGGATGTACAACATGGAACAAGTCATTTCTGCAAGGAGTGACTGTTATTAGGTCTAATTACCAATGCATTGTTTACACTCCTTGAAGCATCTGTGTTGATCTGCTGAGTGCAAGAATGGGGAAGTGACTACAACCTGTGAGCTAATGAAAAATTAAATAAAAAGAAGAAAACAAGTCCCTGATGTATAACTTGAGCCTTAGTTTCACAACATGTAACTAATCTCTCCTTGGTATTAAACAAGGATGTACTTCTGCCTTTGAAATCATTTTGCTGCAGTGGCAGAAGCAGTCTTCACAAAATGAGGCATCCCCTCAGTCCTGGAGAGAGACGGTTGTCCAAGAGACGAGCAGCAGAAGGATGCTGGTGGCTGCTCTATATACTAGGTGTCTTCACTACGTAATTCCTTTCTGGAAGCAGTCAGTGCTCCCTGCCTCTCGTCTGGGATTGCTTAGCAGTTACTCAGAGACCTACAGACACTAACTGAGAATTCAGAAATGGAGTGGCTCATCTCATGCAAAAATGTTGCCTGAACAGCTCTTAGCAGTTCACTTCACCGCTCTCTCCAGTGGTACTAACCTGACAAAAAGAAGGCAGTTAGTGAGCAGTGTCTGGGAGATATCAGGCATCTCTGGGCTGTAGGCCATGCAAGGGTCAACTGACAGCTCCATGATGCTGCGTCACAGCGTCCCTTGGCCACTGCAGGGTGGGACAGTTGTGTTTCATCCTGTCCATGTCTTGCGTGCAAATTGTTGCACTTGCTGATGGCTGATGGCACTGAGAGATGAGCGGTTCATCACTCTTTGAGTCTCTCCCTTGTGTTTGGCCTCAGATCTTTAATTTAACATCTGGTGCATAATCCTGACCACTTCCATGCCAGAAAATTTCTTGCTATAGCATTTTTGTTGAAATTTCTACATATTCAGATGTGAACACGGTTTCACAACAAATACAGCACTGCTGCAAAACTTTTGTCACCTGTCAGTGTGTGCGAAGAAGTAAGAAACAAGCATTTATAGAGACATCTAAAAATATTAACATTAGAAGAATATACAAACGCATTTGTGAACTAATCCAGAGAAAAATGCCTTGTGTTTTGTCTTATTTTGTTTTACATTTGTGGGGATGGAGGAGCAGGAATGCCAACTATCATTTTATGTTATCTAATTAGTGATAACAGGGTGAGTGTTTTATTAACTTCTTATTTTCTCTGTTTGACTTGACCTTGACTTTCTGAAGCGGAAGGTCTGTGCTATTTCACGAATGTATTAGGCATGAATGTATTATACATGCACTGATGTGGGAGAAGGTAATTAAAAAGGGAAACTGTGTTCCAGGTGCAGGAGCCATTAGTATTCTTCTGCTCTAGTTCCCTGAACTGCTGCATTTGTTAACCTTTAGCCAGATCAGAGCCAATTTCTCTTGTTTCTTACATAATGTTGGAATTATAATTGACAGTAGTGATGAAAGGGAGAAGTCTCTCTGCAACTCAATTTTTTCTTGCTTTCATGTAGAGGATTTTAGAACAAGAGTCTTATCAGTTGTGAATAATTGCATCTCATTAGCTGCATTCTGGAGATATATGTATATTAGTTGGATCGACATATATATTTGGCTGTAAAATGTTACAGCATACTTCAAGCAGAATCAGTGATGTGAAATTCAGTGTGCACTGCATGTTTATGTAACTGGAGCTACGTTGCTACAGAGGAAGCAGTAGATGACAGTTGTACATCTGGGTGCAGCTATAGAGAACTCAGCAGACTTCAGAAAAAAAACCTTTCATCCTCATAGTTAATCAGATAGTTTATCAACATTTGGAATTCTCTTTGGTTTTGGGCAACCAACAGTGTTTTCCTAAGGCTCACTGGGCTTCCTGCACCCTCAAAGTAGTGCTTCCCCTGGGACTGAGATCTGGGAGTTCCCTGCCTCGTCAGCAAGAGTGGTTTCTTTGCTGTCTATCTTGTAAATCCCAATTCACAGCAGATGTTGGATGATGGAGTCTACAGTAGATAGGAAAAGCTGACAAAAGGTCATTTGTATGCAGTGGTAAGTCGCCTTTGCCCTTTTGAAGTTTAGGACAACCTACAGTATATTGACTACCCACTTTATTTTTTTTTCAGCTTTCTCTTTTCTTCCATGCAGTGGAAGATTCTAAAACCTTTTAGAAAGATGGTTGTTTTTAATAAAATTCTGTGGTGTCCAAGAAGGGTCTCTCCTCGTTAAAAGCATTTAGCAATTACCCAAGAAATGGATTTGCTTTGTAAAGAAGCTGAGGTTGCCATGTGGCTGTGCCATAGGGGCTTCCACCCCCAAGACTAACCTGGCTGCTGCACAATAATTAATTGCTTTCTGGCACCAGGAGCATCTTGTTATTGCTTGTAGTTCGGAGACAATTCAGCTCACACATGCTGGTGCTGGCATGAAGAAAATGCCTACTGCTCTTACTTCCAGTAAAACAGTGATATAAATTGTCGTGCTGATGAAAAACAAAGCATTTCTCCTGATTTGTTATTAAACAAAGAAATAAATATTAAAAAAAACAACAACAAAAAAAACAACACTGAGGAACAGCTAATATGTAACACTGGTAAAATTCATGGTGAAACTGTTGAAAGATTGCTATGAAATATCACAGATGAATCCTCATGCTTTCTTTTCCAAATGCAAATTATTTGTTTTTAATTGCTCCTAGTGAACTCAAGTCATTAAACTTATGTGGAGCTCTCAGCCACTGTTCATTTCATCTTTATGAAACAATAATCAATCAATTGTATTATGCTTTCAAACATGAAAACTGTTGAATGAGACCCTTAAAATCAGCAAAGTATGCAAGTGTAGGGGCTGATTTTATGGGGAGCACCAGTTTTGTGGTCAGTCTGCAAAAGGTGTCCACAGCACTTATGTTGCCTTTGGTGTAAGACAGAAGGGCCTTTGTGAATCAGTGTCCTTTCAAATTCATTTTATTGAAGCAGAGATGGAAATTCATGTATGCAACCCTTCAAATAATTAGTTCAGACCAAACTCTATGTTGGACATCATATGAAGAAATCACCTCAAAATAAAGCACAAAGATGAATGAAGAAGTAAAACAAAACTGGATAAAACTATAGTTAATCCAGCTTCTAAATCATGTAAATTATTTTCCTCCCATTCTGTAAAGCTGTTTCTAGTGAGGGGCAGCCTATTCAAGCTGATGTCTATAGCTAATAGCACTCAAAATCTGTGGCCTCTTGGAATTTTTTTCTAATGTTTGCTAGATATTTCATTTTATATAAAAGATTCATCTTGTGAAAACCACCTGAGACTTCTCCTTAATCAGAACTTAAGAATGTCCTGGTGAAACAGGTCACACTGTGAGCAGTTAGCTTTTCATTAAGGAAATTTCAGTGTACTCTGTTCTTTCAACTGTATGTTATTGCCAGGAGGAACATATTAAATTGAACAACCTGCCACATCCAAATATTATCCCTTCTCAAACTTATAAATGCAGTCGTACCACAGGAGACATCCAAATATCCTGAAAGCCCAAATTGCTGAGCATTATTTCACTGAGGTAGGTGATGTAATCTGCACTCTACCCAGGCCAAAAAGGATTTGGGGACATGCCTACCCTTGACCCAATGCAAGAATGGTTCTAGGCCATGCAAACCAACTCTTTAATCCTCTGTTGCACTATTCTGTCTCCACTCTGTGTTAAGGAAGAGTCAAACCCTTTTTGAGGTGTTCTAAGAAGTAGCCATAATTTGTCTGAGGAGAGCTATAAAATAGATTAAGGTTGGAGCTTTCTGAGATAGTCAGCAACAACTCTTCACTTCTTGAGCTTCATTTCTCTGGCCAAAGCGCCCAAATGGATTCAGAAGAGTGATTCACTCACCATGCTGGCTATTACAACATTACAAGAGTGCTACTTAGGCAGCTTCTACTAATTTGGAGGACAGAGGAAATACAACTGTGTTGATTTAGTGCTAAGTTAAATACACAACAGCTATATGGCAGGACTCACTTTTTCCTATTTTAAGAAAGCAGCCTTTACCTGTTTTATTGCCCTGCTGAGGTGTTGTATTGGAAACATCTACTCTTTTCATGTCTCTTTACCATCTGACAGAGTGGAGATATGCAGTTTAACACTTGGATAAAGCCTGGCAACTGTGCTGACTGAGTGATGCCTAGGGTGGGTGGAGGCTTCACAGCTCAGAGGTGAAAGAATCTGAAGTCATTGTGTTCACATAGGCAGTGATACCTGTATAATTGTACCAGTTACTTGATGGGAGATTTGCCCATGTAAACAGTCTTTGAGGAACAGGCCATATTCAGTGAGGAATTTAGAATATCAGCTGTTGAGATTTGTGCCTTTTTTAATTATCTGACTGAAACAGGTATGCTGTATGTCTTTAGTTCTATTATCATGCCTCTCTTAAAATGACACTTCTAGGGACTGTTTATTTGATAGACTCTCAAGTATTCATTACTTTAATTACCCAGTGTAAATTACTCAGGATACTCCATTCTTGTTTGGCTGAAAAATAATTACTTGTTTTTATTCAGCTGCTAATCACCAAATCTTAATCTTTTGCTAGTTTATTTTAGATTTTTAGAGGAAAAGATTAAAAAGAATCTTCAATATTGCTGTTCCTCAATTTGTTTAGTGACAACAGTGCATCCTTTCTGCCTCTGGAGATCTTCCACTGGTTGTGTCAGACTCCTGAGATGTATTTGTCAGCTTGTGGAGCTGGGAAGTGACAGGACAGGTGCTCCCTTTGTGATGGAATGTTGTGTGCTCCAACTCTCCTGTCTGAGAGATATGCACGAGCATTTCTCAGCCAGTTCTAATGGGACTGCTTGTTGGCAATTTAAATACAAATGTTTGGATTGCTCTGTAGTGGTGCTAAGTGCTCGTCACTGCAAAACAAGTCAGTTCTCGATTATGTAGATTATGTAGTATCTCTGATTTAGAGCAAGACCTCTAGATGGACCATCAGCTGGCTGTTTTCCCTTCCTTGATGAACTGTACCTTTTGAGGCTGCTGGGTGCTTTTAATATGGGCTAGTGAAAATGGATTTGTGATTGTAGAGCTGAGCATTTGCCCAGATGCTTCCTATTGAAGTTCGGCTTGAAATCCATGAGGCTGAGTTGCAATGCAGAGGCTCAACTCATAAAGGTTTTGCAATTATTCTGGACTATCCCATAGAACCCTTAGCCTTTCTCATTTCTTAGAGGCCAACTCGTCTCTAAGTCACTTATAATAGAGGTAGAACTACTGTCCCCACATTGCAAATTGACTATAACGACTTTTCTTAGGGCCACCTATCAAATACATGAAAGACCATAAAGGAGACCTCTAATTTTAATACCTAGTCCTATGATCTGTTTGCAAGGCTACAGTACTTCACCTGCACACAAAGCATGGCTGATATCCTAAAAATATGGTAAAGCTCTAGATTATAAGAATAACATCATAGGAGGTTGTAGAGTTCTAGAACATTCCCTGTAATCTAATGGCTTGGCACATGCCCGGAGAAGCCTGAGGTATTTTGCCTCATTAGTATGATCACTGGAATTATTTATGAACACATTTGGTTTATCTACTTATTTCTAATCTGTAAACAGGGAGATTTTTTAAAATCAGATTAAGATATTTATATTTAATAATCAGGCTCAAGACATTTGTGTCAGCGCTATTATTTCTAACACATTTGATGTTTCATGGCAATTAGGTGAGCAAACAATCAGTATAATGTTGAGGGTGTGAAAAATTTATTATAGCCAATCCTGTCTGAAATAATCAAAGTAATCTTGATCAAAAGATGGTGTGAATTGTGTGTGAATTCACATCATGCAAATGTCTGTAAGTGTTGATACTCTTTGATGTGGCCATGTAGAATAGATAAGGAGAAAAGTGACTTTATTTGGTAGCTGACTATGCAGATGCTTGGAGGAAACAGGTAACTAAGAAGACATTCAAGGAAAATATCTAGTTTTACGCTTACAGTTTATTATTTTTTGCACACAAAAACTAATCTTGCATGTAAATTTGGATTTATTTATTCCAGAAATACTTTTGAACTATTGACTTCTTCATGTCTAATGCTTTCATAGAGTCTCTACATAGGTTTCTGCCTTTTCCTTTCCAAACTTGCTGAATCCATTCACATCCCCTGGCTTCCCCTGGATAATAGCTGTACAAACAAGCAGTTTACCAAGTATACCATATCTTTAATGTGCTTTTCCTCCTTGAATCTAAATTCTTCATTTCTAACTTGAATCAATCTGCTGGCTCAAAGAGAGACTGTTTTTATCATACCTTGTAGAAAGCATTGATCCACATATCAGTCAGGCTTGGCACTCATTTCCTTATATCTAAACCAGGCTTTCCTCATTTCTCAACTGGCGGTCATACCTTTGACCCTCAAACTAACTACTGGACACAAATGTGGGATACCCAGTGGGTTGTATCTATTCATTTGCCTCCCACAATAGTGTTCTGCATGTCAAAATGTGCTTTTCATTTTTTTTCTCTCAGTTTTTGTTTTTTGCACTATGAAAATAATTTCCAGTCACAGCACCTGTTCTTTATGTTGCATTATTAACTTCTCTGCAGCAGTCAGTCATTCACTGATATCTGTTGATATTCGCATTCAAAACTACTAGTAACAGTGTTTAAATATGAGTATTACTGTAATTATGCTTTAACTAACAAACAGTTGGATTCTCTGTTACTTGTAACTTCCAGGCAATGTAATTTCCAACTATAAACTTGATTTTGAATTCTGTGTGTGCCAATTACATATATCTGTCAGCATTCCCCAATGGAAGACTCAGTGATAAAACAGATACCCTTTAGAGTTTAAATTTTCTTTGAATAATTTCTCATACTGATATGTATTTTTGCTGGCTTGCAAGAAGTAAAACCTTTATTCAGCTCATAAATAAAATCCTGCAAGATGGAACTGCATCTGACTCTTCCATGGTACTCTGAACTATGATGACAGATCTGGATAGCAAAGCCTTAGTACACTTGGCCTCCATACCTGTCATAAATTTACTTTATTCTAGGTAGAGAAATTTCTCATAAATAGCATTTGTTTCTCGCAAATTAAATTAAATGGAGTGGGTTTCTTTGGCACCAGCACATCTGATTGCTGAGACCTGCAGTAAGAGCAGGAGTGTCCTGCACTACACCTGAGCTGCATATATGATCTTTATGGCTCCTGTACGCATGCCAAGGCCAAGGGGAGATCAAATGTGACTGAAGTTGATGGATCTCCTATCAACAGCTGCACATTCAGCGCAGCTCCATGTTGTGGTCAGGCTCAGAAAACAGACTGAATTCTTATAAACTGACTCGTTTGTCATATATTTACTACAATAAATACCGGACACTGTGAATGAGGCACTTGATGCTGCAAGTGAATCAATATCAGTGTGTACAGCCACTGGAGCAGATTAGAGTTGCAGCTAAATGGGCTCATGACAAAGGTGAGTGTCACATCTTTATTTGACTCTTACTTTCTGAATGCTTAACATCTATAAGCCTGAAAATGGCTTTATTGTGTGTGAAGCATACGTAGTGTGTTTGGTTAGTGGTGGTGCTGCCTCGTGGTTATCCCAATGGTTATAGGAGATGAAAATAAAAACTGGAAAGTTTATTGATTTTAGTTAGTCATTATGTAATAACACAGCAGTGCATCACTGTATGTGAGTAGACACAGCAGGATTAAAAAATGAAGGGCTGTGCAAGTTTCCACTCATTTCTGCAGTGCCTTCATGTGTATCCACTTATATATTCATATAAGTGAAGATAGCAAGCACAGATTCTTATCTCCATCCTTTACTAATAGTTAATGCTAAGATTTTAATTTTTTTTAATAGGAGAAATTTTGCTTTCTCATTTTCTAAACATTTTTCCCAAATAGAGAGGAAAAACAGTGGAATTATTGGTGGTGTTCTCTCAGACAACAGAAAAGAAACAACATTTAAAAATGCATATGAGTGTATATCAGTATAGACATATTATCTGAGCCAGATGCAACTAGCATCTAATATTTTGTAAATATTATGCAGCTTAGATTGAACTTCAAAGCTAAAACCCAGGGTTACACCTCTTTCTGAGAGGAGTCTGCTTGGCCCAGGTGAAAGGTGAGTGGGATGAGGGGCCATTTCAGTTCACATAGTTAAGACTGCGTGGTTAAATGGCTAAAGAAAGATTTGGAAAATGAGAAAGTGTTTCCTGAGGCTGCTCCCAAGGCCAAGTATTCTGTATGAATACATCACTGGATAATATGTGTAGTCACTAATCCTTTGCAGCTATCAACATTTCTTCAGTTTCAAATGCAAATTCCCTTAGATGACCTATTCACGTCATTTAAGTTTCATTCCTTCAGGGCGTACTTCCATGGAGTTATTAAAGATTTTTATCATTCCTCCATGAATGTGTAACACCAGAGCCTTTTAGTTAGGTCAGGAATTCAGCTCTATGGGAGAGAATAATTTTTCCTTGGTCCTTTAATTCTGTTGTTGCAAAGCAGAAAATAGTGCAGATAGTGCCATAAAATTTAAATAGTTAATGTGAAAATATCTTCCCAACTGTGACAGGGTAATATCAAAATGTTCTGAATTGTTTATGTTTCTTAATGAGAAAGAGTATTATAAATATTAACAGATTCCCTAGGGCTAATGTTTCTGATGTCCATGTACCAAAAGTTTCTATTGTTTAATAAATTATCAACTAGCAATGTAGGATGATGTTAAAGTTTTTAAATATTTTTATTTCTTGATGATTATTTTTTTTCCCATATTCTCTTTGGATAATCAATACATATATATTGATATATATACATATCAGGTACAGCTCTTACTATGTCTTCAGCTGAAATTAAACAAAGACAAGAAAAAGAGGCTGTAGCCATTTGGTATGAGAGATTATTTTTTTCCTTAAGGTTTTCGCAGTAGTGGTTGCACTTCAGGATCAGGGATTTTGCCAAGTTTTCAGCCTCCACTGAAACAGATAAAAGTATGAGGAGCTGCTGAGTTTGTTGCCTCTTTTGATCAATCATTAAGCAATCAATCACTATCTTTTGCTTTATGTTATATTTACTATCCAGAAAACCTTAGATAGATGGAAGGCTTATTTTCCTAGAAGACAAGCACTTAGTTTAATTGAACCCATGTCAAACAGACTTTTGGCCCTAGTTAACTGCTGGAAAAGAGAGGGTGGAAAGTAAAATGGGGTCAAATGAAAGATGATGTCTTAAAGGTCTTTGTGGAACTAGGATAGATTGAGAGCAATGCTCAATCCATTAGGCTCTTACCAATTACTTGCTGACCTAAAGATATTTTCTCCATCCAATCTGCCAATAAAGTATTGTTCCTAAATGTTAACATATACAATGGCTTGATTAAATCCTCCTGAACTACTTCAGCTTTAGAAGTTTATTCTTGATTTGGGTAAACCAGAGTTCTAAAACATCAACAAAATTTGGATCACTGTGTTGCAACTTTTCTTGTAAACATGTAATATTCTGTGCTTTCAAAATGCCTTCCAAGCAGAGTCAAATTCTATTACAGTAGAAGTATGCAAAAGATGGAGACTTTAACTTGAAAAGACACATTGTAGAACATGGTATATCAGTCATCACATCACATAAATCTGCACTGGTAAAATTCTGAACTCCTGAAAGGAAGGATCTGGTCGGGTTTCTGCTATGATGCTTACTGTGTTACACCCAGAGTTTTCTCCAGTGATCAAAATGGTAAAAACTTCAATCACATAACTTTAAAATATTACAATAATTGCTATTTCTGGGCAATACTGGTTAAACACAATAATGAAAGGCATAATACAAACCCACAAGATAGTGAATTCTCTTTATCTGTGTGATAACTCGTCTCACATATACAGGTTAATAGGACTGGTCCCTGAATCTATGTCTGAGGTTAAAGATTATTTTTAAATTCTGATATTATATGGAGAGGTTCAAGCTTCCTTTTTTCTACAGTGAGGTATCATTATACTAGTTATGTCTTTATGTAGAAAAAGAGTTGCGTATACCTTAAAAACTTGCAATGATTAATGCTCTGGTTATTTCTATTGTGCTAATGCATAATGCTTCTTGCATCTGCTTTTGAAGGATGAACCTACATCCATCAGTGGAGCATTATCTTGCCAGCCTCTCTACTATATTTTTATTTAGCTAATTCAACCATTGCATTACCTAAGAGGATCTAATTAATCATGATGTTCCTAATCGTGGCTCTTATTGAAACTACAGTTAAGTTTACAAATCGACGTGGCAAGGTCTGAGCCAGAAAAATGACCATAGAGGAATATTTGTATCAATACTCTGGACCAATACATTGTTAGATTTGCACAACTTGATAAATATCTAACTGGGTAGTCCTCAGTCGTGGATCAGCTGTAAATGCAGCCATGCAATGTATGCCAACTTGCTGAAACTACCTCAGCAAATTAGAAGTTGGAGGATGTCAGGGGCTTTTCCAATCACTTTTACAGCAGAAGTCTAATTTTGCAAGTTCAGCAAAGCCTTGTGAGAGACAGCTCGTTCTCTTGCAGAAATACAGCTGCAGATGAGAGCCATGTCTGCCTGGTAGCTGCTGGGGGGTGGGAAAGCTCTGTAGGAGACAGCAGAGGGAGTTGCCCCAGCACCACACACCTGTGTTGGCTGGGCACAGAGAAGGTTGGCAGTCTGCTGTGAAGCACAGAGGCCCCAGCCTACTGCCCTTGTGCTTGCTGGGACCCAGGGCCAGCTTGCTGTGGAGCTGTTGCTGGGATTTGCCCAGATCTGGGGCTCTAAACCCTTCTATTTATTCCTGTCAGTTAGTAGAAGGTTCTGGAAGGCCTGGAGCCATGTGCGCAATCCTCAACTTCCTCATGAGGGAGAAAGGCTTGGAGAGGAGCTGGTGGGTTTCACTGATCAGTACTGGGTTGTGCAGGTCATATTGCTGATTGGGATTTGGCTTTTACATCTATGGAGCCTTCTCTGGAAACCAAAGGCTGCTGAGGACAGATAGGATCTACTTGGAAAAGGAGGGACAAAATCACCTAAGCTAGCTGACTGCCAGCCTGGTAAACGGAGCTTGCAACTAGGAGAGCTGATAGGGAGGTTACAGAGCAGCTGTACTAGTAATGCTGAGTCACAGCCTGAAGCAGTGATTGAACACCTGGTAGGAAGGCAGGGCCAACCCAGGGGAGCACAGGTGCAAACAATTCATCTGATTGATGGAGTAGGTGAAGCCAACTCCCAGCCTTCATTTTTCCATCTAGAGAGTTCCATCTACCTGAGGAGTTTGCAGGCCTTCTGAAGGTAAGTGGTTTCTTTCCATTGTTTCTGTGTGTGCTGCTGTCATATTTGAGCAGCCTATGGTCTTGATTCTCTGTTGTCTTGTTGCACTTGTTACTAAGAATCCTTAACTAATTGTAAGCTATGTTGATGTTTCTGTGCCTGCAGTTTAAAGGGATGTGTGATAGACAGCATAAATGAGAGATTTGTATCTAAATAGTGTTGAATACTGTTACACTTAAGCTGTGAAGGGCAGGATGGCTTCACAGGTCCTGAGTAGGAGATACCTCATTCAGGCACCTTTGTAAACTCTAGTACAGACTGGCTGAAGTGAGGCCAAAATGAGGTTGCTGAATGACAGCACAACTTTTTCAATGCAATTGATGAGGCAGTTCCTTTGGAATGGAAACCTTGTGGGCGAAAAAGAAATTAACGTAATGACCACTGAAATGTCATCCTGTTTTGCTGATCTTTGGCAGCATTCATGAGTGTTGAGTGGAAATGCGAGTAAACTGAAAAATGTTATTCTTTAGAGAATCAGAACAGAAAGATCATATCCTTTGCCATACTCATTTTCCTTTTAATCAGAAGTGTCTTCTAAATGTTTTGGCTTTTTAAAATGCAATTTTGTCTCCTTTAATTAAATTTGGAAGGAAGATAATTGAATTGTTTGAGTTGAAAGGGACCTTTAAAGGTCGTTTAGCCCAAACTGATGGGAAAAGATTTGCAGTATTTTAATCTGGATCCAGTACTGTTTGAATCAGGTTGACCCAAAACTATTTCTTATTGTTTCCTTGTTTTCTAGTTGTCCAGGAAACTAGAATGCTGCTGGTTCACCCAGTTCTTATGTTCATTAAGGGGGGAAGGGAGAGGGGTGAAAAGGGAAATTCTCAAGGCTCAGATATTTTTGTTCTTAAAACGAATGCATTCTGGGGGAAGGAACAAAAAAGAATTGATATATATTGTTTTCTTTTGCTATTTCTGAAAATGCTGTCAAGTGGAAACAACCTCTTTTACAACATTATTGTGATCCTTAAGTACAGAGAGACAGTCCTACTGTTATATTTTTCAGAGTAATGTGCTATTACTGGAACTAAATTATTCATATAAAAGGGATGATTGATCAAACACAAGCCTACCATAATGTGAGGGCTGAAACAAGGTCAAACTTATTTTACAGGTATATGGAAACTAATAAAATCAGTAAATTACACTTTCAGACAGGTATTTCCACTCATGAATATCATTGTTTACTTTGTTATATTTTATAGCCTCTTTTTTTATGCCTTTGACTCTACTGAAAAAGAGTTGCAATGTGCATTAATTCATTCAGGATTGTAAGCTATGTAAAAAGTATTTATTAATGGTGATGTTAAACCCAGACCTTTTTTGGATATACACTCCTATATCATGCAGGAAATGGTGTAAACCTCTTACAGTATCTTAATACGTCAAATATAGATTGGGCTGTTTTTGGTGGTGTCCCAGTGACAAACAAGCTGTTCTCAGGTGTACCTAAGTCACAAAGAAAATTTAGAGCCTACATAATAATAATGAATAGTCTATATGGTGAATTTCCCAACCGGTTGTGGTATAAATAATTTATACATGAATTTCAACACTGCATGTATTATCATTCCTACCAATAATTATGTCTGAATTCCTAACACCCATGAATCAGGAAAACGATTCAGTGCTGCAATGGATTCAAAGGGTGCCATGCAGCCTGCCTGACCAATCATACAGACAACACTACTTAAGGAGTAAAGAATTCATTGCACTATTCACAATCAGCAAAAATGTTCAAAGAACAGCAAATATGAAAATGAGTGTCATGAGCTTTGTGTCAGGTTAAATGGCAATGCAGATTGTTTCCTGACATTCAGACTATTGGAGACACTATCTGCTTTGGCTACATTAGTCTCCTGGGCCCTGCTCTGCACATGCTAGAATAATACAGTGGTACACAGGGGTGAAGACAGCACATGCACTTATAGAAGATATGTCAGGGCACAAAGGGATCTAATAAGGTGCTGATATTGACTGTTAGAACTGAGGAACTTTGGTCTGTCTGATCTGCCCTTACCTTATCATGATGCTTTAAATGATGATATGCAAGATGTGGGTATGCCAGCAGTTCATTGGTGTTTCTGAGTTCTAGCATAGCTGAACTTTGAACATGAGGTTAATATAGTATGTCTATCCCTGCTTCTCATCTTAGTTTCTTGCTTTGGCCTTTGTGATAAGTCATTTATCAATTGCTTGCAATTGCAAATTAATAGTGCTTTTCAGATATGGAGAAATTCTGCACATGTCTGGGATTTCATCCTGTAATGGTAATCTGAGAGAGATCGGGGCAGAGCAGTGGAGGGCTGTGTTCAGTTTCAAACTGAATAGCAGTCTAGATGTTTAAATTTTACACTTAAGCTCTGCATTTGTCATTGTCTCCTTGATTTACTTGTAGATCTTCTCATCACTGCAAAATGCCTGTTACAATAGTTTGATCATATCATTTGGTAATAGCAATGCAATAGGTTTGTAAAACTAATGAACTCCTTTATAAAGTGATTATTAAACTAAATGAAGTGTAACAAACTAGTGAAGATCAACAAAACTCAATGATGTTCTCTAATGTTTTTTTTTGTTTTGTGTTTTGCTTTTTTTTTAATTTTCAAGCATTATCATTATCCTTTTTTATTAAAATTCCAATCTATTCAATGTTCATTAGTCTAGTGAAGCCTGCTGGATATAATTAGCCTGTAACAGTCTGACATATTGGATGCTGGAAAAGAACTTGCATCCAAAATCTTAAGGTACAATAACCAGTTTTGTGCTAATAATGAATATTTTATGCAACATGTAGTGAGGTCTAAATTAGCTGTAAAAAGCGAATATAATTGTTGTCCCATCTGCTGTGTAGCACCATTCTAAATTGACTGTATTTGGACTCCAGCGAGCTTCACACTATCAAGTTTTAAAACACATCATTTTTCCCAACTTCCACTTGAAATAGCACTGGGGTATTCTAAACACCTCTGTATGTGAAAGTAAAGATGTGAAAATGATTCTGTTTGCAACACTGTTACCTTCTTTGAGTGGTCTGCCTTTCAGTCTGAAAAAGAACTTGCTCTCCGGTGTTTCTTTGGGGTCTTTATTGAACAAGGTCCCTGTAACCACATTCAGTATTTGGTGATTTGGGCCCCAGATGAAATATGCCGCAGCACATAGTTTCACTGTTCACATTTGCTGTGTATTTAAATAGAGCTGAACAGGATGTTTTAGAAGAACATACTTCAGCTAGAAGTGCCAATTTGTCAAAACCGGAACTGTGTGGGAAAGGGCTGACTTGATCCACTTTTTTTCTCTCTGAAAGAAGCTTTAAGAAACAGATTTCAACTGCATCTCATTTCAACATTTTCAACACGCAAGCAGCAGCTTTCTTGGCTTAGAAAAAAAATATCTCAAATTTCAATAAATGTAATAACAATAAAAGAAATGCAGTGACTTTTAAGAGAATGAAATAATTATAGGAAAGAAAATGAGACTCAAGTACTCAGGTCTTTAATTAGACTTTGTGGCTCTGTATCCACTTTATTCAGTACTCCTGTGCTCAGTTGCAGCCAGCTTGTATTTCTTACATTCTTACGGTTGGCCTAATGCTACTCCCATTCAAACTGCCAGTGAAGTAATGCCTAGCTCCATTTACACTGCCTGTAAAACTGCTTTGGGCTTAGGGCAGCAGTGAACTCTTGAAAAGCCTACCTTTGATCCTATGGCAGTAGGATAGGCACAGTAATTGACAATGCTACTGACTGACAGGCTGCACTGCAACTGAAAGTATAACTGCTGCCTGCAGTCATCATAGAATCACTCAGGTTGGGAAAGACCTTAAAGATCATTGAGTCCAACCATGACTTAACCATACTACCTTAACTAGCAACCATCATTAGAAATGATGTTTTCATCAGACTTAAAAGGCTGTTACATAGACCTGCAAAGATTTCTATGGAAGACTATTTGTCCTTGTGTACCATGACTTTTTTCATTATATCAGAGTAATTGTAAGAAGGAGAGGTTGTTTAGGACAATCAATGGCCCTTTGTCCTCCACTGAAATACGAGTTATAGAAATAATTTACAGCACAAAACTTACAGCTAGGTTCTACAACTGCATTGTAGAACCTAGGGGTAAATGTAGACCTAATGCGCTGTGGGGAGGAAAAAATCACCATTAATCCCCACATAATGATGAAAACAGGACAAAGATCTTGAATTACTGGTAGTTCTCTGGAAACATCGGTCTTTATCTTCTTGGTAGTCAAAACTAACTGCAGTCTTAAACATTCATTAGGAAAACATGAATAAAAAAGCATTGCTCTGGCTCTTCATGAATGACGCATTTGATATGTGTACATATCCATGTACATTACCATTTTCCAGAGGGTAGAGACTGTTTTATAACTGTTAGTTCTTGTCACTGTAAAACTATCAAGTATCTTCCTGCTGTGTCTTTAGCGTATGATTTTCTTTCATCTAATTTGGGCTGTCACCTGTTAGAACTTGGCTTTGAAACTTCTTTTCTTTGGAGGATAGAATTGTACTGTTTAACTACTTGCTCAGATGGGAAGTACAACCAACAAATAACATCTGTGCAGCTGTTGGGGCATTCACAAGAACTGCCAGGCCTTTTCTGGGACTAAAAGTGTGCGAAGATTATATTCTCTCTGTTTTCTTGCACTTAAATTTAAGAATACAGATCTTGGATCCTTGCTTTATTAAAGATCTTTTCTTATTTGGTTTGAGCCAGACTTGAGGCTTTCAGGGATTAGGAGTATTAAAAGGGCTGAGTATGCCTATGGGGGAAAGATTGTCTTCAGCTGTTGTCTGTGAGTAATCCCTGCGTGATGCAAAGTGAGGATGCAAAGATTGCAGAGAGCTGTAATTCCACTCAGATGGTTGGAGGGGTCATAGTAATGCCAAGCTTCTTGGGGGCTATACACTCTTTATGAAGCCACATGCCCTAAAGCACAGGATGTGAACACACATGGGCAAATACTCAAATAACTCATGTTTAAGTTTGAATGGAAAGAGTCAGACTTAGCGTGCAGTCTGATCACAGATTAAGTGTGAGTTGGAAAAACAAACCTGGTCTTGAATAGCAAGTATGATGCGTTTAGCATAAAATACTAGTTACGGGAGAAAATAGCTTTTCCGTTTGCAGTAATGTAGTTCCCTCTGAGATTTAATTAATGATTCTCATTTATTCTTATTTCTCTGCTATGTGAGTGCTGAGTATAGAAATGCCTTTAATTTGGCCTCTAGGCAGGAAACAAATTCATTTAATATTGATATAGAAGCACCTCGTAGGATTTTAAAAAGAAAGGAGAAGAAGGGACATGCACAGGAAATGTGTTCTGTAGTATTGATGACAGAGCGAGTTTGAATGGCTTTAGCATTCAGAGTGACTCTGGATTTATATTCCTGCAAAACAATTCAGAGAATGGGGAATTATCTTCAGTAGTGCATTAGATAAATGGGGCCTTGAAGCTATAACTCACTGAATTTCATCTTTCGGGGTGCACAGGAGACATTAGAATCATACCCATGTTCTTTTATCTTTTTTCAATTAAGATAATAAGCTTTCCTTTGGATTATGTTGCATAAAAGAATAAATTTCAGATTAAGTAAATCTTCCTGTTGGATAAGACACCATGAGTTCCACTACATTATTGAAAGAGGCAGAGCCGCCAACTTGAAAAACTCTCCTACAAGCAGAGAACACCAGGATGAGGTAAGTATTGAAGGATGGATTGAGCAATTCAGCTGGAGGGCTGTTTTCCTTAAATTAATGGATACCAGCTTCCAATAAATTCAAGATCAAGCCTTCAGGCTTTCACATCTACCAAGCTTGGTTGCAGACCTATTGGCAGCAAGAAGTGCAATCCAGTGCTATAAATGTGTAACCCCAGATTTACATGGAAAAAAAAAAAAAGCTGTGATTTAAAGGCAACTGAGCTACGTTGGGGAGAGTATTTTTGTAGGAGAGGTGAGAACTTTAAGCAATAGCTTAATGTTTCATGTAGAGATTGTTGAGTACCTATGTTTAGTGTTTAGGACCTAGAAAGGGGACAAATTTGAAAAGGTTTTGGTCCTGTCCTGTGATGCTAAGACTAGAAAAGAGATGTTTAAAAGAACAGGAGAATATTGAATGCATAGTTCAGGAGTAAAAACTGCTTGGAACTCATTGCAAAAGCAGACAGGAGGCAATAATAGTGAATGCTGCGAGTTTTACAGCACTGTAAGTACTGTGGGGGCAGAAATAGTAGCACTTCAGTTTCCTGATGATTCTACATGATGTGACATTTTGAATCCTGCTCGGTTCCATCTAACACCATCTGCTCTCACCCCTGTAAATCAGCCAATAGGGAAGCACAGGTATCTCTGCTTTTGATAACGTGACTGATTTATTTGTTAAGCAAGGTTTGGAGTGGGGAATACAGATTTCTTTTTGGCTGCTGTAATTGCATCATCCATCAACTCTCTTAGGCAATGGAGATGCTTTTCTTTGACCCAGTACTAATTTTAGTTAATTGAGCTGACTTGGTTGAATTTTAATTTTTATTTATTTTTATATTTGTTGCAGTTTAATTGCATAGGAGTCTGGCAGTTCACCTGTTAAGCTCAGTTTTCTGCTGCCTCACCTCCCTGTCACAACCTTTAAAATCTTCTTATATACACATATCAAAATATATATTTTATATAGTTTTGAAACCAGATGGTATAGGCAGTATTGGGCAGCTGAACTGAGGGGCTGAAGGCCATTTAGTGCTTCTGCAGACCTCAGCTTTGTGATACCATGCCATTTCCACCACTGATTCTTCTCAGAAAAGTGAAAATAAGTAGCTGTTGGCACACATTTTTCTGCTGGATTGATGAGACACCTTCTAAAATGGTTTGGATAGAAGAGAGTAGATGTGCTTTATCCAGTGTGTTTTATGAACTGCATTTGGGAAGGATTATTCAGGATCAGAGAAGTTATTGTTTTCATTCCATGACATAATTCTCAATTCTGTTCGCAATCGGTTGAGATATTTGACCTGGTCCAAGGTTTATTTTTCCAAGACAAATAACATGGGGTTGATATGACTTGCACAGGCTTTCATATTCATTTCGCTTCTCTAGTATGCTTCTCTAGCTCCATCCTCAGATATGATATCCCTGTTCTCTTTTTTTCTCTGCACTATGTCGGCAATATGTAATCAGGATATCTATGTATGTAGCGTTCTTCGTGGTCTTATCAGAATGCAGTTAATTAATCGTTATATATTCCCCCACCCCATGCACTCAACACATTTCTAAGTAAAATTTTGCTTCAGTTCACACTTGTGTAAGTAATTTCCTTGTAGAATGGGTATGTTTAATCTGGGTCCCTGCATGCAAGAGGAAAAAAAGTTTCTCTATACACTGATTGTGGAGGGGCAATCCAAGTCTTTGACATTCAGTAGTAAATGCAAGTTTGTGCAAAAATTGCAGCACAAACCAATGGCAAAATGGAAGTCCATCTGAAAACTTGAATCTGAGGTTGTTCTCTAAACTTTTTTGTTAGGGTCAAGTCCTGAAAAGAACATTTTAACACTTCTTGATCTATACCCAGTCAATCAAATTAATGATGTTCCTATTATTTTGGTAGGTAGTCAGAATATGTGTGACATATATAGAGCTATGGCTTTCCCTCACAGTAGGACCTCAGGCACTGAAAGAGCTGATGACATTTCATAAAACAGTTATGTAAAGCATTGCTGGAGGCAAGACTGTGAAGCCAAAGCTTTACCATTTCCAAGGCAGAAAATGAATTCTAATGTGTTTATCTAGACTCAATTGTCATCAAAACTGGCTTAGGCTTATTAGTTACAGCTAACAGGACTCTTCAGCTAATCTACAATTGAAAGTATTTTTTAATTAGTGGAACAGAGCAGAGATTCAAAATTTTTCTTGGTATTTAAAGTTGGCAATAGTCTTTCATAGCTTATTGAACTAATTAGGATCCCCAGACAACCTTTTGTTTTTATCTAAAAGAATAATGTGCCACATCCTATCACCAACTTAATATTTCTTTTAAATATAACTACCGTGGAATCTAAATTTAGAAGGGAACTCTGAATGGGGACACTTCTTGCATAGCCTACAAATGAGTTGCTCGTGAATCATTCTGTGTCAGATTTAGATGATTAATGTATTTTCGTAACAAGCAGTATACGCATCTTTGTCAATCTTAAGATTTAATTGGGAATACACTCAACTCTCTCTAGTGACACTTGTAATACCATTTTGGGGTTCCTGTGCCATTAAAATGAGAATTGTAGATGTCAGTGACATTATATGGATGATAACACTGAGAGTTGGAAAAGTGGTGTGTGTAGGCAAAGCACTCTTCTGGGAAAGCTGCTTGAGTCACTGTTTATGAAAGAAGAATACCAGCCTGTTGAACAGCCAGACAGCATGATTTAAGTTTCCCATTTTCTCTGTAAGGTGTACAGCCAACAAAAACCCAGCCTGTGAATGCTGGTATAGGCCAGGCAGAAGAGCGAAAACTTGAGCATAGAATTAAATATTCTGCTTCACTGTAGAAACTGGTGCCTGCGTTTGGTTTATCCCCTTACCCATCTGTCTATATTAGATTGGTTGGACCTGTGCTTTGCGGAAAAGGAGCGTTTGAATCATACTGCTTGTTTCACTCTTTGGAGCATTCAGAATTGGGCAAACCTAAATGAGAACAAAAATTCTTCTCCAGTCTGAAATTAAGTAGTTTTTGAAGGAAGCAGTAGAGCAAAGTATTGCACAAACCATAGGGGCATTCTTCCACTGAAGTTTGAGTAGTTACCAGTAGTACTCATGTAAAATATTTTTCAAATCTTACTACTAGACCTGTCACAAAAGAGCTGTGAAAAATATACAGTTATTGATTTTTATTCACCAGAAGTTTCTTAAAAGTGTCTGAAATTAGTTCCCAGTTCTGTCAACAAATACTGACCGCTTGCATTTTTAGCCAGAAACACAGTCTAACATACCAAGTTTTGTTTGTCACCACTGGCAATTGCTGGAGGAGGAAGCTGTATTTCTTGACAGCTTTGGGCACAGAAAGCAACTGGAGGATGGAAATGGATGCAGTGCGTATCTGACTGATAGCTTCAGTTCATAGATAGATGAGTGTGATCAAAAATGGAGTTTAAGGCTATTCAGAGATATGGATTTGCTAACTTGGTTGGTGAGGTTAGATAGAATGTTTCTTACCTTACGAGAGTTATGAAAATAAAAAACATCCCAAGTTAGCTCTGGGAAGGTGAGTCCAAGGAATGCTGTTGATATGTGACAGTTTAAATTGTCCTGTTCCCTTTTAAGAACTGTCATGCTGTTCAAGTAAGCCAAAGCTTAGTATCTGTCTTTTGTCTCAGACAAACAGGATGGAGAGTGCTGTGATTTTATTTAGTTTTTAATCTGGGGACTTAGAATAGCAGATATCAGGGAGACTGTAATGAGCTTTTACTGCCTTGCTTTGGCATGTGATTAAGTGGATTTGTATTGACTGGAGCTTGCAGTGCCTGTTTATCTCAAGGTGTATAAATGTGCAAAAGCTACAGGAGATTCTGTCTCAGAAACTATTACAACAGTTAATGGGAGTATAAAATAGAGCAGAGAAGAAAATTATGAGCCAAACAAATGGGTTGTGACAGGCAGTCTTTGTGTAAATTACTGTATGTAACTGTACAGAAATTTTTGCAAAATGTGTTCTACTAGTTGAAGATCTAATTAATGAATTACTGTACCAGATTAGCATTTGAGTCATTTTTCTTATTAGTAATCCTAAATGCCATCTATAATAATTTTGTCTGTTTTTGGAGGTTTACTTACGCAAGCTGTTGTCACAGGCTGGTGGAGATGTTGGGTTTTTCTTTTCTAGATCACTTAATACTTGGTGATTTCTAGACTTGAACGTAAATGTGACCACTTTGTCTAACAGAAACCCTCCCCAAACCTTACAGGGAAGTAGTTGCTAATGAAGTGCTTTGTACACATAAGCATATGTTTCATATAGGTATGGGAACCTCGGGTTTATGTGGATGAAGGAGCTTTTAGTACAGATTAATAGATTAACTTTCTCCTTGTATCTATCTGCAAGTAGCCATGAATGGGTTCACACAGCAGGAGAATGCTTTTCTATGAATGAGTTGGGTATTTGGATGAATGAATATATATGAAGACAACATTTGCTAAGTTTAGCTTTAGGCCAAACCTAATACAGATGTAATTAACATGAGAGCCAGAGAGGGTCCCAAGGTTGCCCATTACAACCTAATTACAACTGACTTTTCCTGGAGTGATTAAGAACCTTGGTTCCAAGAATTCTTCAGGCAAATTAATGAAGTCTTGATCATATGAATCCATGTCCTTAAATTAATACAATTCCAGCACACTTGAACTGTAGGAGTCTGCTACAGCCTTAGTTTGGTGCTGGTTCAATTAAACACAGTGCAAACCAGTGGTGTAAGGTAGCATTACTGCTGCTGAGTGTAGATTGATTCTAGCATGATTTAGTTATTTATTGCATCAGATGTAACAGTGTGGTACAAGGTAGCATGCTATGATTAGATTTAAACAACATAACTCAATGTGATAGCTGAAATGTCGACAGGGGAGAGCATCTATTTTTCTGGTCAGCCAGTATTAATTTTCCAATTTAATGTCCAGCATAATTTTGTCAAAAAAATCACAACAGCAAGGAAAAGCTCACAAAGAGATGTAATGTTTCTGAACAAGCAACAGCATGAACAGCATGACTCATAATAGATGGATAATGATCTAAGTTTGTATCTAGCTCTTCTAGCTGTAACTAGCAGTTAGGTGGATTCGTTCAACACCAAATCATCTTAATCCCAGTTCGGTGCTTCTGTTCTTACAGCCCATCTGTTGACATGACAAACTTGACAATTTCAGAAGACTGTTGCACCATACTCCGAAGTGATGCTGCATAAATAAATCCAAGTTAAAACTGATTAACCTTGGCCTTAGGATAAAATATTTTGCCCATTATGTATTCAGAAAAAATTTTTATTCCCAGTCATTTCAAGTTGTCTCTGTTTTTGTCTCTAGAAAGGGGGGCTCATTAATATACTTTTTCTCACCTTCTCTCAACTAATCTTTCTTTTCATAGCCATTTTCATGAGAACGAATTCAAATCTTTGAATAAGTACTCTGTACAGTGTGCAGTTAGAAAGGTATTTCTTTATTATTCATAGTTTTATTGAAGTTTTTGACATAGTTCTGGTAGCAGGACATATACAAGCAGAAATGCAAAGGTTTTTTTCTGTAGTAGACAAAGACATGAACTATTAGAGAAGGTTGTTGTGTGCACCTGTTTGTGCAAGGCAATATCGATATGTTATAAGGCGTTAAGCTGAAGTAGAGGCACATTGCATGCATTTCATAGCTTCTCTGCATTGTGGAGCTCTTCTGCACAGTGATGCTGGTGTAAACAGCATCTACAGAATTACATTTTAATAGAATCTCTTTGTTTCTGTGTGGTATCCTTCTGTAGTCCTTAGCAATAGTGTGGTTTTAAGAAACTTCACAAATAATTTTCTGTTTTCAAACTACTGTGCTAATACCTGAAGGAGGACTACAGTAGGTTATAACTTCTGGTGGAAGGAGTAGTTTCTCTCCCTGCAGAGGTGTGTATGTGACTTCTGTCCTTCAATTTAATTTTGGTTGAAGAATGATCATGGTTTACCTAACAGCCTCTCATACTAAAGAGCTTTGTTGTAGTTTTCTGGCTTTAACTTGATTCCATGTTTTGGGGAAGCATTTCCTAGCCCTGCTACCTTCTCAAGGCACCAAAGAACTTCCTGCATTACTGCAAGGAGATGTGGAAAAGCTAATGCAAAGCTTCTCTTTTCAATAAGGATATGTGGGAAGAACTCAAACAGCATGGCAAGGATTAAGGTTATTAACAAGAAACCCAAAATAATCTCTTTAATGGCTCTTAATTTCTTAATCTTTTCCCTTGAGCCACTTTTGAATTATTTTTTGCTTTTTTTTTTTTTTTTTTTTTCTCTTTCCCCTAAGCAAGAAACCTGTGAAGCTATCAGTACTCAGTACCCTAGAAGACATTTTAGGAATCTGTAGTTTAAGCTCTTCCTGGATTTCTTTAGGAAATGGTGTCAGTCATAAAGACGAGAAGATGGCTATGGGATTTGTGATATAGCTGCAAATCTCAAAGTTATTCTGATGCATCTCAAGAGATCATCTCTGCTTTGTTTGAAGCCATTGTGGCTCTTCTGCTATCCTGTGTGAGCCTTTAATGAGGAAGGAAGCATAATCACTGGCATGGCAGTAGGATTCAGGTCTCTTTTTAAGGTCAGCAGAATTTAATATGTACGATACAATTAATAATGGGTGGTCAGTCAGAACTGGATTTTTTCAGCTAGCCACAGCAGCCTACTTGTTCTTGGTCAAATCTTTATTTACATCTATTGAAGAAACAATATTTCTCCATGGAAAGAACAATAGTGCTTCTGAAAAGAAGTAGTGAGATGATATGTGGCCGTTAATATGTAGAAGTCTTTCATAAAGTATCTTGAATGCCCAGAGATGCCTTGCATGCATTTTCTCCTATATCTCTTGATGAAATTAGTTAATGAAAATTCCTCATGCCATTGCAAAAATAAACTACCTAATGTGGGTTATTTGTCCATGCCACTTAAACTGCATTACCAATAATGGATTAGTGTGTCAAGATGAATTATATACTTTCTTTTTTTTTTTAGATTGAGTAATCTTTTTCTATACTGTGTGGAATTCCAGAGTGTGAGGAATACATGAACAGGTATTTCTATGCTGTAAGAAAATCCAGTGTTGGATTGGATGTGTTCAAGAGTATCTGTTACTTGGCATGTTAGAAATGTGAATGTGCTCTTTGTTTTAAAGATCTTACTTGGATGCTCCTCTGTCAGTTCTAGATCCATGGTTCAAATTTAGCACTAATATCCATTGTTCTACAGGAACACAGCTCTACATATTGTTTTGTGCATTAGTTTGTAATGGGCTGCTGTGGCTGCTAACTTTCTATGCTAAAAATACCCATAGCCTCAAGGTGAGCAGGTGTTGCATGTGGTGTTTTCATTCCCTACCTGCTGGCTGGTAGGATGATGGAAGACCAGGTGTTTCGTGCTCCAACTTGTGTGTCTTGGGTTATATGGCCACCCTGAGGCAGAGTAGGTCTTCAGCACTGCCAGCAAACAGCTTAAGAGCTTTCTTTAAGCAAAGCTTGGTCTTTACCTGATAATCCAACATCATGAAATTACACCCCCTGGATATTAAAAAAAATAAAAATAATCTAATTTTTCTCTATAGCCTTTTTCTTTTTTCTATTTTTGCTAATGTCTGCTTCTCAGTGCAGCTTCTATTTTCTTTTCCCTTAAAAATAAATAAATAAATGAAATCATTACGATTCATAACATTAACAAGGAGGGAACATCCAAGAGCTGTCTGACAGACAGGGAAAAGTAGAGGTAGCTTATGTTAATTGGCTATAGTTGGAGGAGAAAAAACCTCCAATTAGTTTCTAAAGGTTTGGCTCTAAGGGAGATTTGACCTTTGTGTTTTAAAATGGCTATAGCAGCTAATCCTTGTGAGAGAATCTCAGTAGCTGTTTAATTTCTGCTATTGACACGATGAGATAAAAATTTCTAGAGTGGAGAATGGAGCACATTATTTGCCATTAACAGATTTTATGACTTTGCACCCAAACTGCCTGCTGATGAACTTTGCCACGTTCATTAATCACACTGTTTTGATGGGAAACCAATTTCACTTAATAGATTTCATGGACACTATTAACTAAATCACTCTTGTTAGAGTATTTTCTGTTTGGATCTTGTGAACAGCTGCATGGATCAGTTGCTCTGAAAGTAATGCATCTTATGTATCTGTTGTAGTTTCCATGGAAATAAGCCCAGCTCATAGTGGTGACTCTGCATCTTGCAATGATTTAATATAGGAAGCTCTTACCCTCAGACTAATACTGGTTCAGCAGGTCCTGATAAACTTGCATTTGGTGTTCATTCACTGTAAATATAACATCACTAGAAAATATAACTAGTATAGTCTGATTATTTTTACTTTATCAGCATCTATGTCCAGGTGGAGGCCGGTAACGAGCGGCATCCCTCAAGGGTCTGTCTTGGGACCGGTGCTCTTTAACATCTTTATTAATGACATTGATGAGGGAATGGAGTGCACCCTCAGCAAGTTTGCTGATGACACCAAGCTGAGTGGTGCAGTCGATACGGTGGAGGGAACGGATGCCATTCAGAGGGACCTTGACAGGCTGGAAAGCTGGGCTCAGGTGAACCTAATGAGGTTCAACACGGCAAAGTGTAAGGTTTTGCACTTGGGCCGGAAGAACCCCAGGCACCTGTACAGGCTGGGAGGAGTTGTCCTTGAGAGCAGCTCGGCTGAAAAAGACCTAGGGGTCCTGATAGATGAGAAACTTAACATGAGCCAGCAGTGCGCTCTGGCAGCCCGGAAAGCAAATGGGATCCTGGGCTCCATCAGGAGAGGGGTGGTCAGCAGGGATAGGGAGGTGATTGTCCCTCTCTACTCTGCTCTTGTGAGGCCCCATCTGGAGTACTGTGTCCAGGTGTGGAGCCCTCAGTACAAAAAAGATATGGAGATTTTGGAAAGGGTCCAGAGGAGGGCCACAAAGATGATCAGGGGGCTGGAGGACCTCCCCTATGAGGACAGGCTGAGGGAGTTGGGTTTGTTCAGCCTGGAGAAGAGAAGGTTGCGAGGTGACCTCATTGCAGCCTTTCAATACCTGAAGGGAACTTACTCCCAGGAGGGGAGTAAACTCTTCGAAAGGGCTGATAATAGCAGGACTAGGGGAAATGGTTTTAAGTTGAAGGAGGGAAGATTTAGGTTGGATGTTAGGGGAAAGTTCTTTACTAGAAGGGTGGTTAGGTCCTGGAACAGGCTGCCCAGTGAGGTTGTGGATGCCCCATCCTTGGAGGTGTTCAAGACCAGGTTGGACAGGGCCCTGGGCAACCTGATCTAGTAAATGTGTATGTTTGGTGGCCCTGCTAGGCAGGGGGGTTGGAACTACATGATCCTTGAGGTCCCTTCCAACCCGGGTAATTCTGTGATTCTGTGATTCTGTGATCTTGTAGTACACTTATGCTGTCATTTATAGAACAGATTAGATATTCAGCTTTTCTAGATGCTGTCCTTTCTCCAGGAGATTGTAGTGTCTATAGAAGTTTAGAGAAAACAGGAACAAAGCAGACAACATTGTTTAGTGTGGTACGGAGGGATATTGACATCAGCTGAACGGTTGTTGTCTTTGCATAATAATCTACATGATGAGCTTCTGTTTATAATGAATAAATCATTTAGAATTGAAAGAGGGATTGCTAATGCTATCTGGCCTTTCTTTTCCCTTATCTCTGTGGGAATGATTTTGAAATTATTTTTAATAAGTGGAAGAACCCATTGATGCATATTGCTGCAGATGGTTTTGCTTAACTAGCTAAATCTGTCTAAAGATTATTTGTTCCATAAGGTTGCTTTTTACTGAGATTATCCTATGAGATGGAAGTCTGTGTATCATAACATTGAGATATGTTGCTAATAATAGCAGTTATTATTGATATTGACTGTGTAAATTGTATTAAAATATATGCATAAACATATTAAAAAGTGATTCTTACTTTTCTATTAGGCTACAAGGCAATAATGTTAGCCAGGGTCCACTGAAGGCAGGTCAAATTTTGATGCCTTGCCCCTGAATCTGTCTAATCATATCCTATGGCCTCAGATGAAATGACTGTATAAGTAAGCATAGGGCATGTTCAGCACAGCCATTTTCCTGACAGCAGAAATCTGCTGAAGAAATTCTTGAGCTAGCTCACCTGCTGCCCACAGTGTTGAACAGTGCTTTGCTTTGAGAATCTGCTTTGAATGTTGTTGGCTTTTTGTTTGTTGGTTTGTTGAGTGTTAGTTTCTTTTCTTTCCCTGGGCCTTGGGTTTATAGTTTTCTCTGCATAACCGAGTTTCTTTCCAGTCTTATTTTGCTATCTATATGCAATAGAGATACTGTTTATTTCAATATGAGGTGGTTTGTTCTGTTTGCTTTTTTTTGTAAAAGTATTTATTGACCAGCACATCAAAAATCAGAATATGTAAAGGAAGAACTTTGTATTTTTCTCAGTAATCTCTCTGGAATTAAATGAAACATCAACTAGGACTCTGAAATTCAAATGTAAATTACATAGCTTTATTCTTAGGTCATCGTTTTTAATGTTGTTCGCATGCACAGGATTGCATTTCATATGATATCAAACACATGGTACAGGTTCAGTGATTATCATGTAAGACAATCTCTGTTGCCTTTGTTCTTCCAATAATGTGGGTATCCAAAAGAGATTTGTTTCTGGAATAAAGAGGTATTTTCTGCAATGGGAGGCAGATGGAAATGGCTGTTATTGGATATTCAGAAAAGAATGCAAAGTCTGGTGATGGTGGCAGGCATGTGAGGTACTGCATGAAACAAAAATAGTTTTCTCTTCATTAGTTTGTAAAAGTCCAGCCCCCAAATAAATGGAAAGAAGCTTTTCATTTCTGTAATAAACTATGAGATAGTAAGCTTTGGAGCTTTTCTGGCTGTAGTCAGGCCTTAAAAGCACTGAGGAAATATATTCCAATAATTGTTTCTGTTCAGCTGTGTATCATTTATTAATAGATGATTCTGAAAAGTAATTGCATTTGCAGAGTGATAGGCCTCCCAATTTCCTATTACTTCTACAGTAACTGTATGGCCTTCTGAAATCAAACATGAATTATTTTTCCATAACAGATTCGTACCTACACTATGCAAACCTGCACTAAGAACAGTATGCTTCTCAAATAGCTATGTGTAAATAAAATACTGAAATATCATCTGGTGATACCAGATACCATCAGGTAATTTGCTTATATCATGAACAGAAAGTTTATGACAGAACTGGGACCTGAACTAAATTCTAAGGCCAGAGCTTCATTTCCAGCAGAAAATCAGTCAGTAGTGTTTTTCAAAAAGACCATTTAAAGTTTTACTTTCCAGACCCGTGTCTGAATTCTATTCTGGTGGAGAGATGAGTGTAAAAAAAAAGAATCTCAGCTGTAGCAAGTTTATTAGCTTGTTTGTTGCCCTTTTACTTTATTGTTCTCCTGTGTTGTGTACCTCTGCCAATGTTGAGTTGGTGATGTGCTGAGTGTAGGTGTGCAGCTCTGGATCTTAGCCACACCTCCACTCAAGTCTCAGAGACTCTTCTGGGTTAGGATACAGGCAACAGCCCACAGCTCCCATTGCTCTAAGGAAACAAGGATGGGGTTATACATCCCAGCTGACAGGTCCTTGGGCTATTTTAACAGCTGCTTGAGTATGAAAAGCCCTGGAGAGAGAGAAATGATTAAACAGCTCGTATCTGTTTCATTTCTATCTCCTTTGATCTCAGTGCAGCCCCCTTCTCTTTGGCTTGATGTAACTTTTTTATATTTTCTTATATTAATATCGTGAATAGTTTTGTTCATTTGTTTATTAACATAAATCTGATTTTAAAAGGAATGTATTGCAGTACACTTAACAAAAAGCCCGTTCTCTTTGTTCACCTTAGCTGGGGGCTGTGTTCCTTTGGGAAGTGAGGCAGTTGTAAATATGACATTTGTTCATGGCTGCGCAGAGAAGCAGTGTAATTTGAAGATGCTGGGTTAAGCCCTTGGGAGACTCATGCTATGGATTAATTCTGTTACATTATTCTTTTGAGCAGGTGAATATCTGTTTTTCATCTTTGTTGGAAGCAGTGCTTCACAGTTTCCCAGAAATATTGTTTATAGTGTCAATTTTTAATGAAGAGACTCTCTGTGATGTTGTTATCCCTTAAGTAATACCAAGACAAAGAAGACTGACCACTGGCCTCCTGTGTTGATATTCTGGATTTTCCTGGATTGTCAAAATCCCCAAAGATGCTTAGCTGAAATGGACTGGAAATAATCTACATCCTGTGCATTTACTTTAAAAATGCAGATAATTTCAGGAGTGGGAAAAATTAAAGAGCTCTTTGTAATGATGACATGTAAAATCTCAAACCAGTACTGAGAACAGTAGATTACTTTACTAGTTCTATTTATTGAATATTTATTAGTTTTGTGTAAGAGAAACATTTTTTGCATATGGCAGAGATAAGGAAGAAGACCTTGAACCAGACTCCATAAAAAGCAAATATGTATAAGTGTAAGTATGCTGGCTGTATGTATTATACAAGAACATACATCCTGCAGACATGTATACAAAACATGCAACTAAACAAATACCTGCAATGCCAGATATTGCTTATATATTAAATTATGCTGTGAATGGAGATTGAGGACTAAAAAGGTCATGCTTTTTCACTCCTATTACTCAAGCATTTCCAGAGTACCTAGCAATGTAGAGATGGTAACATACTTTTTGGAGAACACTTTCTAATTGAGACATTATTTTATAAGACTAAACGAACAGAAAAGTCCTGTTGAAAGCTGTGTTTGTGCCTGAAGGGAACAACAAGAAATCATGTTAATTTAGTTCCAGTTTGACAATTCAGTATCTGTTCGATTCGGTGGAAAGATTTGCATCATCTTTCATAGGGTTGAACCGTGGACTTTATCCTTTGGTTCTGAACTTTGGCATCATAATCTCATGTCATTAAGTGTATTGGCAAAATTAGCCTTTAATTTGGCTATCTCTATTGAAAATTGAATAAATGTTAATGTATCATAATAAATAGTGCTTGGCAGCATTATTCTGAAGGTTATCTTTCAAAATAGCTTTGACCTATCCTTTTCCGTTATCGTCACTTACATTTTGTAACACAAAAACATGTTGGCATGAGGATAGCAGTCCACCTTTAATCCCATTCTGAAAATGGATTCTTAAAGTATTTGCGAATGTTAATAAATAAATCAGGCACCTTCTATTATATACCCATATTATTGTTATATACACACCCATATTAATAAAATTTTTATAACATAAAATGGGAAAATGCACTATGCATCTTTCATCAGGAAGAATCTATGAAAGCACGTAAAGAAATGAAGGAAACACATAAAAATAAAATAGCTTATAGAAACATTGTCCATGCTAGATAGTTTATAATGCAGGTTGAGCAGGGTCTAGTACCAAGGTGCTTTACTGAATGGTTTTAAATCTACCTATTGATTGGAATGGAATTTCTCAGTGTGTGATTGATGTGCTCCTGCTTTTCATATACAAGAGGGTCAGAGCAGAATGGAGAGGCTGAAGCTTTGTGCTGTGGAATATGTATGACTGAACTGCCTTTGTGCAGGAACTGTGGAAAGCAACACAGTGATAGTCCTGGAGTCATTGCCATTCCTGTACCATCCCTACGAGAAATTCCTGTGAGTTAAAATCAAGAAGGAAGCTTTTTCCTCCTGTGGATTTTTGCATTTAATTTGTGAATATAGAATTGTAGGTTAGCTCTGACTGGAAGGACCTGTAGAAGGTTATATTTCAGTTCAGATGTATTGATCCACATTTTCACCCTCTGCACGGTGTTCTCCTGGGTATGGAATGCAAATTCAGTTCCCAGTTTCCTTAGAGATCCTGCACTCGTTAACTGTTAACAGAGGGGGGGGGGGGGGGGGGGGGGGGAGGAGGAAATACCCCTTAAAACAGAAGAGATGTGTAGTGTGTGCTGACCAAGTGCATCCTGGAGTCTGAGCTCTCCTGATCAGGTGGAATTTGGGCTCTGGCAATGGGGCTGGCACTGCAAAAAGTCACACTCAAACACTTGTCAATCCTGTGCAACCTGTAAATAAGAAGTCTGTGAGTCTGGGGTGACTTGTCTGTGTTGTCTGTGCAGAGTTCACCTGCTGGTCTGAGTGTATTGCCTGTGGTAAAATATCATACAGCAATGCAGCATGCTTTAGTGTTGTATCATTCACTGAGAAAAAAGCCTACCTAGATTTTTTCATCTGGTACTGGTTGCTGATTGTGGTTGGGCTGTTCAATTTCCATTCATTTTCTTCCTTCTCCAGAAGCCACAGGATGTCTATAGAGGCTGAGATTCTAATAGTGTTAACCACATTATCTCCATGGTAATAAGACTTGGCTTTTTCTTTCTATATTGCTACAAATTTCATTGGTAATAGGGAACAGCACATGAATTTGCCTGTACATTTAAAGAGGGGAGAGATTATGGCTGCTTTTTCTTTATATGCTTCACATATGTGTATGTAGAACACACGCTACACATACAACAACATGCACTTCAATGTATACTAATGGGACATTTATAAGCGATCATGTCGTGATTTGCTTCAAAAGCTTTAGATGTTTGACTTGAGCAGATTATCTGCAGAAGTCACTTCTAGAAGTCAGGCTGCAGTCAGACTTTGCGTGCCTGTAACTTTTAGGTGAAAGCTGATAAACAAGAAACATAAAATGCAGTCTGTCACTTTCCCATGAAGTTATTGTAGTTGTAGATGTGTGGCAGTGCTTGTCCTTCCTCCTATTTGTCCTTTGCTGAAGGGCCAGATGAGGGGAGCTGAAAGAAAAAAAAAAAAATACTGAAAAAAGAGAACTAGGAAAAAAAAAAAAGATAAATAGAATGTGATAGCAATTCAGGTAAATATCACTGTGCTGAAGGCAACAAGATTTAAGATCAAGAGGGAAGGATAGAGCGAGTGATAAGAGCCTTTGCTTTAGGGAAATACTCATCTCTGCTATGCCCTTTTGAATAGAGAAATGCAGGCAGGAGCTGACAGGTGACTTTGTATGCGATGAGTCAAGCTGTCTTCAAGGTGCAGGCAGTTTATTTCACAAATGGGATAGGGAAATAAAGCCATGGATGTGAATGGCAGAAGGAACCCTTGCGATCACCTCAAACACTCTGCACCATGCAATCTATGGAGTCCCACCTGGCCATTCTTACCTGAATTAGTGTCTCTCCTAGAAGGATATCTGCTTTTGAGTGGAAAAACTTGCAGAAATGCAACAAAACAACAATATAGAAACTTCTATATCAATCAGTAAGCAGCTGAAAGTGCGTCTTTCTCCTCTGCTATTTTCTCCAGTTTGGACTTCCAGCAGTGCAATTGTTTTATACTGGTTATCTAGAGTATCTTTTGTGAGCAGCTGCACCCCTTCTCTCTTCTCTGCTAATTTTCTAGGTTCTGGTCACATCAGATCCTACTCTTTATCTGTTTAATTGCTGGAATGAATAATGCAAAGTGATTTAACAGGCATGGTCAGCATAGCACAGCATTGTAATGGTTTGCTTTGAGAAATAACAAATTCCCATGCTGTGCTTCTGTTCTTCATGTCCACTGATAGAAGCACTATACTGCAGGCTTACCACTGTCAGATATACAATTTCTATGCAAAAAATAAGCTTTTATTTAGCCTCATTACTGGGAAATATTGAATAGTGAATCTGGTATTATTAGAAATAGCTGAAAGGGAATCTATATATTTGTATTAAGATGTGTTTGCCATTTTACTTGACTCTACTTAGTCTCTTTACACTGAGTTAAGCAAGCTGAACAGCGTTCCCAGGTTACTATTCATTTATCATAAACTTTTCTGGATTACCTATTAATTAGGATTCCTAGATCAGAATTGCTGTTTCTTACAGTCCAAATGTAGCCAGTACATACACATGCAAAATGAAATTCCTGACTTTTTGGAACTAGCAGCTATTTTTAAGCAAGGTTTTGTGCTTAGGGTAGGTTCCCTGTGTCATCACCTTGCTCCATCTCCTTCCTTATTCATGATTCAGCGGACATGAGCTGACACAGGCTGTCTGAAACAAAAGCTGCTGTTTGTGCTCTGTGTATGAATGGTATCTGTGGTCTAGAAAAACTATTTGTGAAGTCTGTCTGCTGTGAACTGTAGTAGATAATTGGTGGTGAACTGGACATCAGTGATGGTAAAAACAATAGGCAAGGTACCAAAACCTGGCTTGGGATGAACAATGTGCCCATCTAATCAGTAAAGTTTTGGTAGCAGCCAGGCTCTAAAGCTTTTGGGAGTAAACGGAACTCCATTCTCAAGAAAATGACCAAATAACATTGTAAAAGGGTGGAAAACACAGCTCTATTTTTGGACTTAATGCTTTAATTCCCATGCTTAATGGTTTTGTTTCCCATCTGTTCAGGAAAAAGAAGAAAAAAAATCATTGAGACAGAAGCAGTCATTAGAAAACATTTTTGCTTCTAATTTATAGCCTGAAATATTTATTCAGCTAAAAGTGACCATTATAAACACTTTTAGACTCCCAACTTTCTAATACCAAACCTGCTTCTAGAACAGTAAAATCAGCAGAAATCAATGTTTTTAAAAAACAATGAAGAAATTGTAACATTCATCATAACTCTTCAATGGAAGCTGGTAATAGCTTCACTGTCATTTTATGGGTTATGATATCTGAAAAGGAAAAAAGATTTAATACATATTATACAATTTTAGTTGGTTAAAGGCTTTATGAAACCTGTTTCATTATTAGAAATAATCCAGGCAAGCAACACCACCTCCTCCTCCCCATTTCTAGCACCACTCAAGTGCCTACACAATCCTATTCTTTTCTAGCCATTATGGACGTATTAGGTAAAGGTACGCTTCAGAAATAAGAAGCTATATTTAAGGAATCATGTCTCATTCCCTAGTTTGCTGTAGGTTTTCAAAGACAGCATTGCTTATAGCAATGTAGCAGTACAACTAGCTTGTAGCAGTTTTACCAGGAGAAGAGAAATACTTTTTGAAGCGAGTTTTTTCAAGATTATTTTCAGCCTTCAAATAGTATTCATCCATGCTAAGAAACCACTGCAGTAAGTGCTCTTGCAAAGTTGTGAGCGATGGCTGGAAGGGGCCAAAGGCTGAGGAAGTCTAGAGAATTAATTTGTTATTAAGTTCACTTTTGTGTTTAAAGTAGAGGTGATCTAAGTCATTGCACCAATTCCTTTTCAAGTATAAATTTGTGTTGCTATGCTGAACATTAAGAGGCTATCATTATCTGTGTACATGCTGGATGATCTGTTTTCCTCCAGGGATACCCTCTAAGGAGGTTGCTCAAATATTATGTAAGATGTCTGTGTATCTCCAACAGTGAGAATTGCAAGCAGAAGCTGGAGATGGTCTAATTACTGGGCTCTGAGTTGAGTCATGCGTGACACTAGTATGAACATAGCAAGAGGTTCCATCTGGTTCATGTAACTGTGAAACCCTGGCTGATGGTTGCACATGCCTTTAAGCGAAGCCCCAAGAAGATGGAAGAAGGGATTGGATACACAATGGGCTGAGGGCCAGAATATGCAGTGGAAATAAAATCAAGTGAGAATGCTAAGGGCGCTGTGCAGCTGGTGGAGACAGGCTCAATCTCATTGCTGCTTTTTTTTTTTTTATTTATGTACAAACAGCACGGTGCTGTATTACTTCGAGCAGGTCTGCATTTAAGGTTTTTGGGTTTTTAATTTAAAGAAACACATGTCTAACATTAGGTGACTGTGAATGTCTTTAAGACAGATGCCTCCCTGTTAATACAGGGTGATAACTTCATCTGTCTTTCTCTCTGCCCTAGAATTGCCCCTGTGGCAGCTCCAGCTTTCATGACACAAATCCCAGTGATCCCCTGCATGCAGGGTGAAGCTGTGGAAGCTGGTATCATTAACAGGCCACCTCCACGTAGCCCTGATGTTTGGGGGAGTGCTGAATAGCTCCCATTGGAGACTTTGCACCCCACAACTCCTGATCACTTGAGAGTGCTTCACAAAATTCAACTGGAACAGAACCAGCAGTGAATTCCTAAAATAACAGTGTGGACAATCCTATGGGTACCATAGAAACTACCACTGTGAGGAAGAGCATTCCTTTCTTTTGCTTTACCTCTTAAAAAACAAGACTCTGTTAGGGGAGTTGAGGAATAGTGCGTTATTTTATGATTGTCCTTTTGCTGCTGACTTTGTTTTCTTTGTGTGTGGGACTGGATCAATTCAGTTATCTCAAATGTCCTAAACTTGTGTATTTTTTATGATGCTCTTGAGATTAAATTTTACATTAGGATCTTTTATATTGCATCCCTTGCTGTCACTGGTCTTCAGGCTGTTGGATGCTGTAACTTTCATGGCTTTCCTGGTCATGTGAGCCAATGCAAGCTGTCCTGTTGGCAGCCCGTGTGGCCTTGAACTCTGTACCTTCCTCTTCTCTGCTGGTTTATTATGTTTTTAATGTTAAATAACAGGTGTGAGAATGTCTCCAAGGATGTGATGCCAACCCTGGGATGCTGGCAGAGAGGCTGCCATTAATAGAAATGTCTTATTCTGCATGCAATGGGAATGCTAACAGAGCCCTTCCACACCGTAGTAGCTGCATTTCTTAGCAAAAATTCGTTAGTAAGGGTGCAGGGAAAACTGCCATCCAGACAGATGGGAATGACTCTAGGCTGCTGAAGTACTGCTTGTGTGCACTAAGTGTGTTTATTAATGGAAGGATTCCCAGGCCAGACAGCTGTCCACAGCATGCTCCCACACCTACACTGAGAGGAACATGTTAGAATGAATCCAGAGCACATTTCGGCATGATAAATAGCTTCTCGAAAAGAAACTGTGGGATTTTGCTTCAGGTCATCAAAATAGTGTCTGGATGGGGAAATCTGTTAGACGAGCATTTAATCTGTCAGTAGAAAGAACTTCCAGCAAAAGGGCAGCCTTGTTATTCTCTGCATTGCCTGTTGCCTGATTTCCCTCGGCTATTTGGATCAGCTCAATGTTGGATGAGGGAGCACCAAGGAACGTTTCTGAGCTGCAGTTGGTGGCTTTCCAGCTAAAGCCTTTCTGCAGTGGAGTTAATGTGCAGTAACTATATCCGGATGGTGGGGGAAGATGAACTGATCAACGAGTGAAACAGCTGAGATGTTCTTTCAGCAGCTTGTTGTAATTTTCACAACATGCTGAATTCTAATTTAACAGAATATCCTGAGCTAATTTTGAAAGGAAAGTTCTGCCGTTCTAGATCTCCTCCTGTATTTCATTTAAATAAGTTATTCTTTGCCTTTTGTTCCAGGCTGCCATGCTCTGTTAAATGCTACTTCAGAAGTGACTGCCTTTTACTGATGGGTGAAATAATTTCTGCGCAAAGTCTGGAAATTATTTTCAGTCAGGAGGTATTTTAAGCTTCTTTGAAGTGAGGAGTGTAGGATAAAGGGGATAGGCAGTGCGTGGGACTATATGAAGTAGGTATTATGTGTTCTTCATAGGCTTCTAGTAGTCAGTGCTTTACAGAGTTTTGAGAATGTCACTTAATTTCTTATCGGTGCCTTTTTTTTTGTCACTTTCTTTTTTTTTCTTTTTTTTTTTTTTTTTTTTTTTTTTTGCCACAGGATGTGGAATAGGTAGAATGGAGTAAACATGGCCATAGAACCACCAACCTGATTTTTATTAGCTCAGTGGGATGTGAGCAGTTCCCTGCGTCATCTTCCTTAGAACGGTTATCTTCTCTCTAGTAGATTTTGTGTGTTCATTACAAATACTGAGCTTGCTGAATTAACATGTCAGGAGCTCCAGTGCCTTGATGCCTTGCTGTTGCCCTGAACGCTGCATTTCTGCCTTGGGACCTTCAGCCAGCCGGCACGTAGAGATGAAAAGCTTGCTGCTGTTTATAATAGCCAACAGTTGTATATTTTTGAAAAGAACAGAGAGATGAAAACATTTCATTATGACTCCTTGTATTTCTAAGCAATAAAATAAGGAGCTGGAGAGAATTCAGACCTTTCTTTTTGTGTTCCTTTGAGTATTGTTTCATAAAATGTTGTGAAGCACAGAGGCTCCTTCGAATGCAGTGCAACTTCTGTTTGATCCTGCTGCATTTATCTCACATCTTCTCTTTACTCTCCATTTGTATAATCTGTGTTCTTTTTGAGGGCCTTGATTCCGTGTTTTAAGGCTTGACAAGTGATAACCACGCAGCTTGTTTTAATAGCCTGTAGAAATAACCTCCTTGATTCATGTGTATCAAGGTGCATGACTAAACCCCTACTGTATGTTTTGCTGGTGTCTGGTATTAAACTTTATGCTTTAGTCACACATTAAAAAGTGATGCATTTATTTTTATAACCCGATTTGGCATCCTTGCACTGTGCTTTGTAGAAGGGAAGATAACAAAGGAAAGTAAGCAGTTTCTGTTGACTTGCTGTGATGTGCGTTCTGTCAGTGAGAAGTGCTCTAAGCTTCCTTCTTGGAAGAGGAACATATAGAAGGAGGGATAGAAGGCTGCTGAAAGCAAAGGGTGGCTTCTTCCAGTCATGTCAAAACTTTACCCAGCCTGGTATGAAGCTTAGAGAAAAAGATCTCCTGTTGTCTATTAAGTTGGTAATTCACATGTGGATTTGTTATTTTCTTACACTAGTTGCAAGGAGTTTCCTTAGAGGAATTTTAGGGCTTTGTAATTTATTTTCATAGAAACTTTGGACAGTTACTTTTTCCTTGTTTTTCTATTATTTCTTGAATTTTATTGTCTTAATTTCCTACTATATCATCAAAAATTTAAGAGTTTAGTTTGCACCATTAAAAATATAACAACAGTTAAAACTGTTCCAGCTTTTTTTTAATCACTGAGGATCTTGGATACATGCTTTGGAAGTGCAAAACATGCTGTGGATCCTCACCCTCGCACTTTCTATCTTCATTTGAAAGCTTTTGAACCTTGGTGTATTTGCTTTACCTATTTCCTGGAGCTACTTTTTCCATCTTGAATGGAAGTTCAGGTGGTGGATTATTATTATTTCCCATTCTGTGATTTGTAATTCAGCCTCCTTGGTCCACTCATTGGCCATTGCCACTTTCCCGTTTATAGAGATGTCAGAGTGTTTCGGTAGAGGATGCCAGCAGGAAAGCACAACTAAGTACAACCTCAGAACAGTCCCCTTGAACAGGGAGATAACTATCAGATCGCCTCAGAGTCTTCTGCTAAGGAAAAGGTCCAGCTCCTGTGAAGAAAAACTGGATAAATTAGGAAAATAGCAACTGAATCAGGTGGAATCTTTTCTGTAGCGGTGGGTACTGGTGGTAGATGCATAAAAATAAAGTCAGTATGAAAAGTAGAAATATGTGAATTACCATGGAGATGGATGCAAACATGGGATGGGTATTCTCAGCAGGACTGTCTCCTTGGTAAATTCATCAAAATGGAAACTTGTCAGTGAACAGGAGGAAGAACTCGGACCAGCCATTACTTACAGTCTCAAATTGAGAATCTGAAGAAAACAGATTCAGATATTTGCCCTGAATTGAATATCATCTCCAGATCCTGTTCTTTAAAAAGTAGTAGAAAGTGTTTGCATTCCCCTCTTCCCAGAGAGCAACAAGCTGAGCAATACTGTCTGAAAAGCACGGAATAAGTGGATGCTGTAAGAATCTGAGGGTAAAAACATGTTCAGCTTTGCAGGTCTGAAGAAGCCTCCAACCACAAAGACTTCTTAGCCTTCCTTATGTGAAGTCGTCATACAGCGCCTGAGACCAAAGGGCTGTGGAAGAAGTCCTGTCTTCTTGCAGTACTCCAGGAAGAGACAGGCTGTGAAGAAAAACCATCCATGGCAGCTGGTAACTTGCATTTCATCTAGGATCTAATAGCAGTGAGAGAACAGTGCTAGAAACTGGATACAGACCCCTCTGGGATGACAAATGGCTTTCCTGTGTCCTTTCTGAATGGTAATGTCTTCACAAAAGCAGCAGGCAGATGTACTGCCAAGGGAGCAAGGGAAGTGAAGCTTAAGGCAGAGGCAAAAAAAGCTAAACACAGACATTACATTCTTTGACCTCAACTGCTTAGTGAGTATGCAATGGGTAGAGAGAAGAGATATTAAGTGAAAATTCAATCTCCTAAGATTTCTTTGATTTGTTCAGCTACATTACAGCATTGTTGGCTTGTTCTGTAGAATCATAAAGGCAGAGAGAAGATGGTTTTGTTTCAAAATGAGTTGAATAAAACTTCTGAATATATATATATGTGTGTGTGTATGTGTGTGTGTGTGTATGTATATATATATATATATATATATATATATATATATATATATATATATATATATGTATGTATTTAGCAATTAGATGTGGTGTTGGAGGGAATGGTTATTCATTTGACCAGGGTCAGATGAATCAAAATAATCTAACATATTTCTGAAGAAGTGCTGAATAATTTACAAGATTCATATCTAACCAAAGTGAAACAGTGGTACTACCTCTTCTTTTGTGTTGGATTTTAGTGGGACAACAATTACAGAGTTTCACTGGCAAATTACTGCTTAATGTTTAAAAATTAAAAAAAAAAATAAAATTAAGCAACATTCCTCAACCTTAATGGTATTTTTCCATTGAGAATGGAAGAAAATACAAGCTATTAACTGAAGGTCACGTTTGTGAATGTTTCTACTTTTGGAGTATTTTGCACAGCTCAGACCAATACTGCTGGTTGCATTAGTGCCATCTTGGAAACATGTCTAATCTACACTCTTAATGTTTGTATAGAGGAAATTCAGGGGATACAATGCTTTCTCTTGCAGTATGTAACCCTTTTTCTCTCCACTCTCAGTCTTGTCTGTCTTGGTAAAGGCTGGCTAGTACTGAGGTGTGAGAATGGCCTTGGCGCTGAATTCAGATCAAAAGTCACTTCTTTCTTCTGCTAAAATTTCCTTTGTGTGATCTTAGAGATGAATCATTTTATCTCCTCAGAGTGTTAGCTCCCCATTTGCAGATATCATTGTATGTTTTATCTTTGATGCTTTTTCAGCTAAGCATCAACTGGTGACTGTCTCATAAATATTTTTAAAATGCTGAACCCCAGGGAAAAGCAGATTTTACTTTTGTCACTGTCATCAGCATCAAAGCTCCTCTGCTTTCACACAAGTATATGAACTATTATTGAGATGTAACATGCTGAAATGTAAAATGTACTTAAATATAAAGCTGAAGTATGGACGCTGTTGGTGCTTTGATGCAGGTAGTCTTGATGATGGTGGAAGAACATTTCCCTTTCCATTACTGTGTACTCAGAGATACTCATTTTTTGTTCTTTGCTGCTCTTTGTACAGGTTTAAAGGCATGGATCTGACCCAAAAGTACATAGGAAATAAAAAGTAATTTACAGTTTTTTGGGATTAACTATAAAACAGAGCAGGGAAATGTGATTTTGGGGGGATCTTTTCACCAGAAAAAGAAGCTTAAAAATCTAATTTTCTGTCTTTCTGTACATCTTGGAGGTCAAGGATACTTCTCTAAAACTGAAGTATGTAGCACATGGGTATTACTTTGTTGTGACTGGGAAGTACTGTGCAGAATATTAAGCAGCTGGTAAGGTTTAAAGACCAACATTTAGCTCCAAAATTCCACCAGAAAGGGTGAGTGGTTTTGGTTTCTCCATACAATATTCTCTAGGAAACGGTTTGTTTGTTTCTTCCATATTTGTATAGTGCTTATCAACCTAATATCTGATTTCACTTGGAATGTTCAGATACAACGGTGAAGGAACCGCTGATCAATCGGACAGTGTGACATGTATTGCATTTCCACAGCTGTACTCCCAATAGTGCCTTCAATAAGCAGCTCCTGCTCTGAATGCTGCCTTTAAAGGCCTTGAAAACATTTTCGGCCTTAACAATACATCATTTAAAGCTGAAAAATGCCAGTACTTTTTGTGGTAGTAGCAGTAGTAGAAATAGATCTATCTGTGCTGCGCTTAATTTGGGACTACTCCATTATTTTTTACTCCAGGGAGCTGGAGTAATTGAAATTCTCAGTTTTAAACTATACTATATCCATGACAGGAAAAAAAAAAAAAGAAAGAAAACAAGGCCAGGCAAGTAAAATGTTATGGGAAAAGAAAAAGTTTAAGTGCTGAGATAAACTAGTGGCAGAAAACCAGGCTGCAGCAACACAAACAAATGGTAACTTTAATATTGAAATTACCCCAATTTTTCCAATGTCAAGTGCAGCTGTGCTACTTTAATTCGGTTAGATTAAAATAAAAGAATTTCCTTTAACACATAGTTCAGCAACAGCATCTGAATGCTGTAATAAATAAATAAATAAACAAGCCCAGCCAGGGAGCACAGATGCCTTTTAATGTGAAAGCGTATTAAAGTTTACAGTTACTTCTTTTAGACTCTTCCCTGGGGTGCCATGTGTCAGCCTCCTGGAGGAGGAACTGCAAAGTCTGATTCACTGACGTATTAGACAACATCTGTGCTCGCTGGCTTGGATTAGAGATTCTGAATCAAAAAGTTTGATCTGCTTTACTAACACTAAGCTGACACAAGGTTATGCTTTGGCTTTTGCTTGTTTGCTGCTTTTATCAGTTTGTGTTGGATCTTATGAGTCAGCACTGGTTGACTATTTTTTGTTTGCTTTGGATTCGCCGTGTTGCTGAGCAGGGTGTGCAGTGTGAAACAAATATATCTGTGTCTATAATCTGCAGGGGAAAATCTCTGCATTTCACTTATTCCGCTTCTGGAAAACCGCTATAGTATAGGCATAACTCACAGGTGGAGCTCATAGGAGTCAGCTTCTCAGGGCACCAGTGGCTTCCTGTGAGGTTTGTTGGGATATAACTGAATGAGAGCTAATTGTTGAGGTCCTGATAATGATATTTTGATGTCCTGATAGTGATATTTTCCTTTAATACCTGAATGCAGTGCTTCCTATAATCAAGGTATTTAGAACTGGAAGTTAGTCTTCCTCCAGAAGAAACCATGTGCACCTATATAGAGACATAATGAGGGCAAAATGCCAATGTAAACCAAAGGTTTTGTTTGCCTTCTTTGTTTTAGAATTGATCCCTTTCATAATTAATGGATCATGGTAAACCACATGGTATATGGTTATAATTAGAAGCAAGAGGCTGCCATTACCATATGAACAGATTACTGGAAGATGCACTGTTCTCCAAACACTGTAAGGTTTTTATTTGGGAAAACAGCATCAGCTCTGGGCTTCAGTGTGTTATATTTTGCTTTGCTCCAGGTATACCAACTGGAGACTTCCTATTTCTTGTGAAGCTTATCCTCTGTGAAAAGTTTTAAGACCCAGCTTAAGTGAAAAACCAAATGTTTTGTTTTATCTAATTTTGTTTTTGGAATATTTGATGGCAATTGTAGTGCGTTTTCATGTTCTTCTGGAATTCATAGCCTAAATTAGTGTCTTAAATTAAGAATATTAGATTAAGGAAAATCCTTAGGATTACCTGTGTCAAACATTGCTTAGAAATAGCTAACCCAGGAGAAACCTCTCAGATAAAACAATACAAGGTTGTATGTTGTATGTCAGGTCATTCCAGTTAGTGACTCTCTCTCTGTTCCTTCTTTACAACCCAGAAAACCATTTCTATGCTAATTTGTTGATGATCTAAAATCTGGTTGTTTTTTATTTTTTTATTTTTATTATTATTATTATTAATTTATTTTTTGCCATTGAAACATTATCTAAGGTTGAGATTTCTGGTTAAATGCTAATTGATGATTTTGTGAACTGGATTCGGGAGATACTGGCTGCCAGAGACCCATATTTTTGGCTGAAGCTATTCCACTGATGCGGTAGCTATCAAAATACAATCTGGTGCCCATCTTGACAGATATGTAGTTTATCTGTGCCATGGACAAATGTTGGCTTGGGGTTCACAGCCAAAACACATTTAGCTCACAAGAGCAGAAAGCCCAGTAGTCTAACCCTTTGTTCTACAACTAGAAATACCCTTTAAAACTGGTCTGAGTCCATGTCTGGCCCATGAATTTCTGGAAATAGTTTTCTAAAGCGTCTGCTGCTTTATACAGAACCCTTCCAAAAGTCTGCAAGCATCAGTTAAGGGAAGAAGAGAACTGACTACTGCAATTGGTTTTGAGAGAAAGGATACAAAAGTGTAGGATCCATGTTCAACTGTGATGAAAATGAAAACTGATTATGTGAAATGAGAATTTTGCTGAAGCTGAAGTTTTGGTAGGGACTGGTGTGATTTATTTACTGATAGAAGACAAGCCAGGAAAAACAGGATGTGCTCATATTACTTTATATAAGAATATGAAGCCAGGGTTTTAAGGGACTTTCAGATCATTTGTGTCGATCCTCTTCTATTCCAGTCTCCCAGTTTTGTGAGTTTTATTTTCTCCTGTTCCCTCCTTTTGAAAATCTGGAAGAGTAAGAAAAAGCAGAAACCTTCAAGTTACAAATATGGGGATACTGCCACCTTTCCCTGCACCACAGTTCTACACTGAGTGACCTCACTGGAAGCTGCGTGCACCAAAGAAGGGTTTTAATCATTACAAACCCTATGAGAATTGAAAGTAGGCATAGCTATTGTGATGCGTTTTTATTTTTTTTATAAGTCCTGCCTTTCATCAAATAAACTCTTTTTTTTTTTTTTTTTTAAACAAAGGTGATAACTTCTTACTGTTGACAAACAGAAGAGTATCTTGGAGAGCTGTGGATTTGTCTCTTAGCATGTAACTTACTTCCACACATATCTATATATGTAATATATTCCTGCCCCAGCATGCAGTTGCTATCCTTGGAATTAAAAAAAAAAAAAAAAAAGAACTTTCAAGACTTTAATCTTTAACTTGAAATATGAGTCAGTCATGCTGAAGTCATTGGGGTTACTAATAGACTGTACCTTATGTGAACAAGGAAAGCAGAGTATCACCTGGTCAGGAAATTTGTCTTAAAAGAATAATGGATCAAACTGCTAGCTCACATCAACATAAATCAGGACTGAGTTCAATTAAGAAAGGAGAATTTAGTCTGTGAAAATTGCTGTGAGAGGACAATGAGATCTGCTCCATTTACCTTTGGAAAAACTAAATGTTTGGAGTAAGCATTTTTGGCTGTATATCCCTTGACAGGAATTTAGATTGTCAGAATGAGTTAAAATCAGGTTTTATTATGCAAGGGGTGTTTTTTAAAGGTGTACTTATTTTGTTAGCACCATATGTTCTTAATTTAAAAAATATTTTAAAAAAGATCAGATATTTGAAGTAGTCACTGCAAAATGTGGCTCCTCTTTATATTTGTTTGAAAATAAGTATATATTATACAAGCCACAAAAGATTTGAGGAAATTGGTAATAAGCCTACTATGAAAATTACTGCTAATATGCCATGGAAATTAGTATGTCTGCCTCTCTTCTGACATGGAAAGACAGATACTGAAAGATTTCTACGGAATAAAGATAGATCACTCAGGAATTCGAAGTGAACTGTACCAGATCCTCTGCTCATACAGATAGGCATCTTAGCCTCTTACTCACCCAGCTGTTTCCTGCTTCATCTCCACTAATTGTCAATTTGCTGCAGGATGTGAAGGGAAGAATGGTTTGGTCATAACTTATTTCTTAGACAATGACACTGATATCTTGGGCTTGTCTTTTGGATAGTCCCTGTGTTTTTCCAGATAAGGAAATTGGGTTGCTTAGATCAATGTGTTGATGGCGTTAGAAAGGAGCGCACCTGGGCGCACAACCTCGTAAGATCAGCCACATGAGGCACCTAGAAGAGCAATGTTTATATAGATAGTAAGGAAAAAGTAGGTCTGTACTCACAGAGTTTCCACTCTCTCAGTCAGCCGGATTCCAATGAAGTCAGCAAAAGTTATAAAGAGCCTTTTCAGGACAGTAGCAGATCAGTCATTGCTGCTTTTGCAGTCCACAGCTACCGGATTGATTTTACTTGGACATGTTTAGTTTTTTTATTGAGGCACATCCAGCGAAAAGTAGGGCGCCAGGTTTGGCTGCATCAGTCCAAATGGAGCTTTAGATACTGGGATGCAGGTAAGAAATAGAAATTTCCCTGGGAAATTGAATAGCTGTGGGGACGTAAGCTAAGTCTTCATGAAACCTACCACACCTCTAGCTGTGTTCCCCTTCTGTGACCCTAGTGGTGGATTTTAGTCTCACCATTGAATTAAAGGCCAATATCCTTAATATTAGTACTGGCTATATATTGAAAGTCCTCAACCGATCGTCTGTGTGATGCTGGATCAGCCTGTCTGCAGCCTCTTGCAAAACCCCAGTGCAGCTTGGCCAGCTCTGAGGTGGAGTCCATGAGGATGCAGTAAAATGCCACTGCTGTGCTTAAACGAGCTCATGCAGCTGTCTAAAACAAATTGTCTCTGTATGAAGCCTGGCAGGTGGTCAGATAACTTGAGTGCAGGTAGGACAAGCGCAGAGCCATGTAACAAAATTGCACAGATACACTTTAGATTAATGTTGAAGTCCAGCTGTTCTTTACTTCACTTGCTTAAAAATCTTTTATCTGGTGTATAGAGCTTGGATGCAGCTGTTATTTGAGAAAAGCCTTTTATTGTGCTAGCACATCAAGGCAGATTAGGAATAAGGAAAAGATAACTCTCAGATAAGGAACTCTATATCCTCAGACTTGGATGGAGTATTCTGTCGTGTTGATTTTAATCTAGTTGTGGTCATGGTAATCATGGTATATGTCAATCACACCTTGATGGTGCCAGGTCTTGGCATGCCTTACGTGTGTGGGAATTCAGGCAAGGATGGTTCTTGTGTGGTTGATTTTCACAAACTGGACTTTTTCTGTGCTGCAAGAGAATATATCAGTTGGAGAGGGATCCAGAAATTCCCTTAGAAGTAAATACCTGCAGAAAACAACCTGCTGGTAGAGGTTACACAGTCCTTTCCAACAGATAAGACTGAATTTGTTATAAAATATGTCAAGTGTCATTGGATTTTATAGAATGTGTTTGATATTTATCTGGCAGACCTTGGAATTAAGGAAAAGCCACAGTTCTTTCTCTTGTGTATTCCATTCAACTGGGCTACAAGTTATTACAAGTTGATGTTTCTCTTTCATTTCTTGTATTCCCTAAGAAAATTATGGTATCTAGCCTAGTTAATATGTGAATATGAAACACTCTGAATAGCTAAAATTCAATTTGGCCAAAGCAACAGCAGTAACAGTGTCTGGTGTATACAAAACACAGAAACAGAACAGCAATTCTGTCTGGAGGGGGAACTACTGGGCTCTCATCCCACCACAGGATCTCAGCCACTGCACATACCTGCCACCTGCAAGACCCTCCAGTGGCAGAGGGGAGAACAGAACTGAAAGAAATAGCTGAGAAAATGTAATTGCAGTAGTAGGATCTAAATACAAATTCATTTTAAAAAGATCAAAGTATTGTAAATTGAGAGCCAATGGATTCATAATCATATCCTCAAAAGATAGACGTTATCAATGTTATGGTTGTCTACCGAACCTAAATTCTTCTCTCGGTATTTCTCACCCAGTCTCTAACACCACGCTGTGTTTTCAGTGCTCCTTGCAGAAGACACACTGCACACAGAAATGGATAGAAGGAAGATTTTTTGGCCCTTTCTAATTCTGGCATGCGCTAACTTTCAACTGGGTGACTTTGCTGCGTCCTTTAATGTAGCTATTTTTGTGTGTGTGTGTGTATGTGTAAATTATAAATAGATCTATAGAAATAACTTTAAAACCCTGGAGTATTTAATAGGAAGCAATTCCATTTTATAAAACATTTATAACAACTTATAAAATGTAATCAACAGAGAATTGTGCCCCCGCTTTTGAATTCTTTAGGTGGTTTTAAAAATAATACTTTAAGGACGTTGGAAATGGCAGCATGAACTGCTTCATTCCATTGAGTAGCTACTAAAATAAATGTTTCCAACTGCATTAAAAATAAGAAAAACCTATTACTGTTTCTTGTACTTGAGCTGTGTGAAAGCACCTTCATTTGATGGGATAATTGCCCTGACATACATAAACATAATTTGTTTTACTGTGATTTAAAGATTAAACATCACACTTCTTCCAAATGACTGCTATCTCGCTATGCGTACATCCAGAGGTGTTCATCACAAGTCAGTTTATGAGATGAGTTAAATATTATGGTTTTACCTCACTATTATTTCATGTTGCTTTTTATTTTCATTAGGCAGTAAACAGTCTAGTAAAGGCTTAATATAAAGAATAAACATTAAAAAATAAACGTTACAATCTATAAATTGTAAAGCCATGATAAATCGTGGGATGTGGTTTAAAACAATGGTAGACAAAATACCAGATCTGTTGCAAACAAATAAAACTCAAATTAATTAAGTTTACGTAATCACAGGGGATAGTAGAAATCTAAACAGTATTTCATAATTTTTAGGGGAATTAAAATATGTTTTGTCAATGAACGTTTGCCTGGGAAAATTGCGGATGAGGATTGTTCTTGGGATATTGAAAGGTAAAAGAAAGAATTCAATATTAATTTTGTCATAATGAAGCCTAAAAGCAGTTATCAGAATGAAAATAATTCTTACAAATACTTTGGCCCCAAAGCGATGTTTCACCCGGAGACAAGAGAAATAAATAAATAAGTTTGTCTTCTTGCTAAAATCTCTTCATTATGTTGTCATGTCACAAGAGTATCATCTCTGTCAAACAGAGCAGTTGGGTAGAACGAATGCCAGCATTACACTCCCAACTCCTCACAGAGAGCCACAGGGTAAAACTAGCAATAGAACAGAATCCCACAGCTGTGATGTCTGATTATATGCTGCACTGCAGAAATTCTATTAACACTGTCCTTAAACAGGTTAACCAAATATAGCTATAATGTAAAGTCAGCTGTAGATACACAATGCAAATACATTTACATAGTAAAATATTTTACTTCCCTTTATGTGCACAACTTTCTTCCTTCTGTAACATGCATATTTGTAAATAATGATTTTTAATGAACAAATGCTAATTACTGTAGATCAAAACAAGCCTCTGGAAATTTAGAATCAGATTTAAAGCAGAGCTTGTTGACATTCACGTGAGACATTTTAGACAATATTCTTTCTGCAACTAAACTTTGCAGTGTTACTGACATTACTGTGAATGCCATCTACTGTCCTCTTAATTCTATGATTTCCAGGGATGATTTACTTACTGTATACAACTGAGGTGTGTTAGGAAAAAAGGGCTACCAAGCATATCATCTGTGGGATTCTGTGGAATTGTCTTGTTTCTAGCATAAGTTGGACACAAAGATTTGGCAAACTACTTGCTCCTATTACGTACACATACCTGACTGAACTGGTCCTGTGAAAACAGTGTACAGCGAGATGGGAGTTGCTGCACTTTTCCTCTTTCTGCTGCTTGCTTGTGGGTAACAAACATTTCCCTCACATTCTGGTTGATTGGTGACCTGCCACCAGTATCAGTATGATCAGGATTGTGCCACAGCTCTCCTTGGCTCTAGTTATCAGGACAAAAATAACATCAGTACAATCTAGTGGTGCCAAGATTGTAGCAAGCTCTAATGACGTATGTTGTGTTGTGAAATTGAAGCTGTGTCTCTGAATATAGATGATAATAATAGTTCTTAGGATAGTGCTGGTGGTGGTTGCACATAACAAGTGTCATTCTGTGTCCTTCAGAACTCTCCAGGTATATAACTAGGTTGTCACTGTTGGGATGTTGGTTTGCATTTAAAAATCTCCTTATCAAATGCAAAACCAGTCTGAGTGTTTGTAAATACAATCTAGGCCAGTTCCCACTGGGCATCATCACAAAACCAAATCACTCTGCAGAGCTGGTACAGATAATAGCCTTTGTTCAGAGAAGGGTTTGTATGTATGATGCTGAAGACTGAAAGACCTGTGTTAGTTTGAAGTAATATATTTTAAGAAATAGTGCAAGTTTTCCACTGCCCTAGAATGGCATAAGTGGAGAGAAGTATTTCTTGTGCAGCAGGGCCTCGTGGAAGCTACAACTGGTCATTTGCACAGCTCCAGTGCTGAGCCAGAAAACTCCAGGTTTCCTGAGGGCATCAATCTCTGGATTAGCTAAGGCAATTTTCCACCATCTCTTCTGGGTGATCTGGTTGTGTCAGGTCACTTGGAGGGTTAGGGTTAGGACAGTTATTTGTAGCATCTCATCCTGAGATGCTCCAGAACAATTGCATCCGTGGTGTAGGTGGAGGTGAAAACAGTACACCTGGAACACTCTTAAAGAACAGCTGAAGTAGAAAGATGTTCTGATCTCAGAGAACAGCAAATGAAACACTGATGAAGCAAAATGTCCTAAGTTTGGGAAACCTGTGCTAAAGCTGCTTACAGACCCATCATAACAAAAAGTCCAATCACTTCTGATACAAACTTTCAATGACCTAATATCTAATTAAGCTTTAATTTGTGTTTTTCTTCACTTCTCTTCATTCTTTAGCTGTTACATGCTTCAGAATCTATTATAAAGCCATTGAAAAGAAGAGGGAATGATTTTCTTTCTGGCCAAGTACTAAAAATACCAGCACAATCACTTGTCTTTTACAATTAACAACATTTCAAGGAGTTCTAAAAAATAACTTTAAAAAAATTGCATTATTTCTCTTCAAGTGGCAATTATCCGGGCTCTCTATATGCTGAGTCTTAGGAGGAATATTAGAATCACAGAATCACTTTAATTGGAAGGGACCTTTAAAGGTCATCTAGTCCAACTCCCCTGCAATGAACAGGGATGCCTACAGCACAATCTGGTGTTCAGAGCTTGGTCTGGCATAATCTTGAATGTCTCCCAGGACGGAGTATCCACTACCCCTCTGGGCAACCTGTTAACATCCAGTTCATGTATTCTGAGAAGATTAATTGGTAGGATTCTACACGGCCATCTAAAAAAGCTGGAGATGAGGTAGTGGAGAGAACCTGTCAGGTAACTCAATGGAGGCAGCTAATGGTCCTGCTGATGACAACAGGGAAAAACAACACCCTAGATCATCACTCCCTCCATGCTGAATACTCATAATGTTTTAAAGGCAGATTACTGATAGGTTTTCTCTTGAACCAGGGGCTGATGTCACTTGGCTATAATTAGTTTCAGACTTCTCTCCGTTCTCAGAACCTACTGCTTTGGGTGTAGGAGGCAAAACAATTACCAAGAATGCAGGAAGCTGTTATTTTAGTCTATTTACATAATTTTGCCATGTTTCTCTTAAAATATTTCTGCATGATTGAAGAATTTTTTCCTACCTTTGAGTAAAAGAAAAGAGGGAAAAATCAACTTTTTATTTATCGGAAGATGTTAAAATGCAATTATGGGACAAAGGAGGACACACCTGGGATTCTTTTCAGGCTCAGGGTTAGAGGCACTCTTTTCTAATCAGAAGCATACAGGTGAGAGACATGCTTTGTGTCTTTTATGCCTTCCACCAGAACAGATTCAGGTGCATGCATAATGCATGAGGCAAGTACCAGCACTGATGCAGAATAATCCATAAAAGATGAAGCTGATGTGTTGAATAATTAAAGCACAAACACACTCAGAAACACCTGCATGCTGCTAATAGGATGGGTTGGACTTGGCCATAGGGGTGACAGAAACATAGATATGAAACTGTTCCTCCTCCCATGGGGATGCACCATGGACATGTGCTCAGTGTGCCCCAGGGCTGCTCCCTCCTATGTGGCTGGGGACTCCTCTGCATTTGCAGACCCCTGATTGGGAAGGGAGTAAATGCAGAGACTTTCCTCTGCCACAGCTGCAGAGAGGACACGGTATCTGTTGTCTTCAGAGAGAAATTTGCAACGTTTCTCTGTTAGAATATTGAAAAGGCTGAACTTTCAGGCTTCCAGTAAGTAAATGGCAGTTTTGTTTGGAAACAGTGAAGAAAGATAAAATATTTAACTTTTATCAATAATGTACCCTCTATGAAACAGTGCTACTTCGACACATAATCTGTGACAAACTTTCACAAATCCCCTACTGCACTTGAGTGAAGCTCAATTTTTTTTTGTTGTAGGAGATAAATAACTTTGGAAGTTCCCTGTAGAGAAGAGAGAGAGAGAAGAGTGAGAGCTGAGCTAACAGTAACAGCAGATGAGAAGGTCATATAAATTATTGCTGCTTGCATGGCTTGTATGCTACCCCACTCACATGGTGTCAGTATTCTTAATACTTTTATGATCTTGGTAGAGATTCAGGTCTGTTATGCAAGATCACAGGCTGGTGGAGCACATCCTTGTCCTAAAGAGATTGTTTTAAGTAGAGGTGAAAAATGTGGAATCTTTTCCAAACTTTAATGAAGGCATTTTTGAAGTTGAGTAAACCAGGAGTTGTTAGAGAATATGTAGGGATTCATAGCAGAGATTGATTGCACCTGAGCTGAGGAGGAGAATGTGCTGTTATTTAAGGGGCTTCCAAAATGTTTTTTAATTTCTATCTCTACTACTAGACTGAATTGAATATAATGGCAAATAATCTCTAGGCTGTATTTTATTATCTGTGACCTATATTGCTTTTTATACTGCTGCTCTTGTGAAGGGATTCTGTCTACGCACACAGCAATCTTAGATCTTTGTTATTTAAAATACCTTCTTCGGTGTGATGTGTTGGATCCTAGGGAAATTCTGCCTGTACTCTGATTTCAGAGGGAGACTACATGGTTCTGAAAAACATGTTACTTTAAAGCTTACAAAATCATAGTGCTCTTGCTGGATCACACAGAGACTGTGGGCTGAGCATTCAAGGGATTTGGTGGGGATGGCGCAGCTGATAAAGGGAAGCTGCAGTCAGGGCTCTGCAAGCCTGTTAGAGACAAAGCTACAAGGGGCCAAGAAATCATTTCTTATATGGTGGTAGTTGGGATGGTGTGTCTGTTTACATGATGGAAAGCTTTCCTGTGGTTTCAAAACTGTAAATCAGTTTCTAGTTTTGCTGTAGATTAATACTGTCCTATCTGCTTTTTCTGTTCTCAACTGAGAGAGCTGAAGTATCTCCCTATTTAAATTAGGCTGTAGGCATTAGACAAAAAAGAAGTAATTTTTTTTTCAGTGAATTCTAAAACTAGGACAACAGTCCCTTTGGAAAATGCTGTCTTTACCAAAATATTACTCAAATGAGCCTGACAAAGCACAAAATGATTATGTGTGATCTCCAGATTATTTTAGCAGCTTGCTTAGCAGAACTAAAAGTTCTTCAGTATTTTCTGTGGCTTGCTGTCTGGGGTCAGACATCAACAAATTACCATTTGTGTTTCTCTCTTGTTAGACTAAGCACTGAAGTCTTTTAGTATGATCTATTGCTAGGAAGTAGCCAATGACTCCTTCCTGGTACTGGGATACAGTTTTTAAGAGGTCTTCAAAACATCAGTTTTTAATAAGGCAGACTCAGACCTATAGCAAGCCTTCAGACAGCAGTCACTATGCTGTTCAAATTCAAACCAAGGCCCAACAACAAATCAAACTCCAAACAACCCTGTATGTTATTGTGGAGAAGGATAAACTGTCTTGAAACTGCAAACTTGATTTTCAGTGCAGTCATTATATGATATACACATATTTTTCATAACCTTTACACTTAGAAACTAAGGGGTTGCAGTGGCACTGGGTGAGGGATTGTGCTATTTACACAACCAGCATCTGTGAGAGGTTCAGATGTTGTGATGCTTTCCAGTCCTACTAGCACAATAAGGTATGGCTTTGGTTTTCAGGCTCTTTAGAGTATTTTAGGCTATTTTAGAGTATAGATTAGGCATACTCTGCCGTAAGAACTGTAGTTTTTGGACTACTGGAAAAGTGTTCCTTTGTTACAGAACACCTCAAATTGCCAACCTCAAAACTTCACAGCTTCCTTTGAGTTGGACTGACAGATGAGACGTTCCTCATTTCTTAAAAGTAATTTCCAGGAACTTCCTGTAATAGACAACAAATGAGTGCAAACAAAATTATGGAATGTAATCAACATCATACAGTCACAAATGATTACACTCAAGAAACCTGTCCTGGCAAGAATAAGGTTGTTACAAATTAGCTTTCTAGAACTAATTAAATCTTCAGGTTTTTGTTTTTGTTTTTTTTTTTAAAAATGATGTTTTAGTTATTTCAAGTACTTTTTTTAACTCCATACCAACGTGTACTGATGAATTCTGCTGTGAGCGCTTTAGTGGTAAGTAATTGCTGTACGTACAGAGCTGCTGCTGAAGGGACAGATAAAATGAACGTGTTTATGAATTATTATGTCTCCCTTCAACGACAAATTGAAAAATGATGTGTTGTAGTCCTGTGACTTCTGAGAAAGTGAATGTACAGAAAAACCATTCCTGTTTGAGCTGTCACTATGACACTTCTAGCAACTCTTCCATCCATACCGCCAGACTGATCATTTGTATCACGGTTACTCTAATGATCTTGTTCACATTATATAGGAGTTACTTCAAAGCCACTGGAAATATATCTCTTATTTATTTCCATTTGACACCTAATGGGGGGGGGGTCACTTTGTGGCTCATTTGTTCCAAGGATCCACAAACCTGCTGCAGAAGAAATTTTGTGAAATGTCCGTAGGCTCTTGTAGAATGATCTGGTATTAATACCATGCACATACTTCCAAAAGAGACCTTGGCAATTCATTAGAAGGAACTTGCAGAGTGCTGAATTTTAATTGCTCTGGGGATACTGAGAATAGCATTCATTGACTAACTTTATGTAATTTTATTAAGAGTTGTTAATCTAATATCTAATCAAGTGGCATTATTTTTCTTTTTGTACAACATCTCTGATATCATTAGTGATATTTTAAATGCCCCAGTTATTTTCATTCACCAAAAGGACAAACTCTTAAATTCAGAGTAAGCCATAAAGCAAGTGAAAGTAAGATACAGGAGTGCTGAAAGGACTGACTGCTGACTGCAAAGTTGTGGTCACACTGTGTGAGAAGTAGGATCAGATAGCTTTGTGAAATATGGAGCTTTTTGTCTGTTGCAAGCCTTTCCTCATAAAAATTGCCTTGCAGAAGAAGATAAAATAATGATACACAGAGTAGTCTGAAGAAGACGAGCTTAAGGTAGAAAAGATACAAAGTCATTTCAGGGTGGGAGGATGGTCTCCTGAGATTGCAAGGAAGGGAGATGCACAAGTGCTTTAAAAGAACAACATCCCAGCAAAATTACTTTATGTCCTGCAGAACCTCCACATTACAGCTTGCAATCTTGAGAAAAACAAATTTCAATATTAGTGTCAGTGGACTGGGATTTATCGCTTTGCTGCTGATGTGTGTCTGTAGGACTGGAGCTTAGGAAGAGGCAGAGCAGACCAGGTAGAGCTATAAACGTTTCTTTTTTCCTCCTGCGCCCCAATCAAAGAAGGTCAGTTAGCTTTGAATTTCAAATTCACAAAGAGATTCTGCAGACTAAGGAAACACGGCTTTTTACCCAGGAAGAGAAGGAGCTGATCAGGTAGCTTAATAGAATATGCATTCTAGCCTTGGGATTTTTCTACTGAAAAGTATATTACTGGACATTTTGGAATGCAAATTCCTGCTGTGGTGCATATTGACATATTGGATGGCATTAATGATGGCATTACATCTGCCATCATTTTTTAATGAAAAAGTGAAAATAATAGGAATTTCAGGCCGTGTTCCAGGGAGGATATATTCCTGAGACTACTACAGTGAAGGGCACTGAAATGTCAAGGAGAGTGAATTTAAAGAAAGGGTACAAAGCAACAAAAACATTCTGGCTGGTAAAAAGAACAGATTTTGCATTTTGGCAAAATGGTGGAGAGACATTAAGAGCATAAGATGAGTAAGAAATAATGAAAACATTGACACAACTAATTTGTTTATTAATTATTGTGACAAAGCATGCTGTGGGTTGATATTTTTTGCTCTACATACACGGCAGTAATCTTTGGTATGAAGGATAGAGTCTGTAAGCAAACAATTTTACAACATTCAGAACGGCATTTCAAGCAGCAAACAGTGATCAAAATGTGCAAACTCAAAGCTCAGGAAATGTTTCATTTTATTAGATTTGTACATGTACTAAAAACTCCTTGCAAATATCCTGATCAGACAGTTTGATGAATAAGACATCAATTTATGATGCATGAAATAAGAAGCCAATTACTTAAAAATTATTTGGTTTTACTTAAATTTGACAATTAATGCAGCTTGCTTGTAAACCTGCTCAAAATAGCATGTTCTCAAATGAATATCAAGAGTACCATCCTGTGCCATACTGGTTGATTAAGCGCCCATAAGGAAGAATCCCAGCTGTGAGTGCTGCCAGTATTCTTCTCATAAGAAGGTTTACTGAAATTCATCTGGGTGTTGGTTACCATTCTCAGCATGTCTCCAACACGTAGCACTCAATTCCAAAACCATTCTACTTTGTCTTCACTAAGGTATGTCCCTGATGACTAGACGTGCTAAGATTGGAAAATTAGCCCTGGACAAAAATAAAACAATTCATAAAACCCAGCAACAGCAAAGTAAGTCTAGTCTTGCAGTTCCTGCCATGGGCAGCTTATTCAATAGTCCTTCCAGAGGAATTTTTTATTTGTATTTGTATGCAGCAGGGTTAGCTATTAACTTTTTCTGTGATCTTTTAAGTCATTGTGTTGGTTGTTTTATTTATCAGGCTTCAGAGCAATGTGACTAGGTAGAAAATGTGGCCCTTTGCTTAACTAATAAAAGCTGACTAAAGCTCGCATTGCAAACATACTGGTAGGGTCATAACAGAAAATGTTATTTATCATAAAATCATAGAATTGTTTGAGTTGGAAGAGGCCTGTAAAGGTCATCTAGTCTTACTCCCCTGCAATGAACAGGGACACCTACAGCTTGGTCAGGTTGCTCAGATTCCAAGTAGGTTTAGTAAATGCTACCTATTTACTTCACAACAGCACCCTGAACAAATAGGGAAGGTGTAAAAAGCACAAGGGTAGTTTCCATGCTCTGGAAATTTGCTGGGAAAAAAAGTTAATAATTTGCAGTGTGCAGCCTGAGAAGGATACAGCTGTGTACATTTGTATTTAATATTCTAAAACACCACTTCCATAAAATGCTTCAAATTACTGTCTATTTTTATGGCCCGCAAGCCTCAACAAACACTGAGGAGACAGAATGTGTTTTTCAAAACAAAAGCACCACAGTCACTTAGCATGGGTTTCATTTATGTTGATAGAGATGAGTTCTGCAGTACTGATTTCGTGTTCTGCATTGAAAGCATTTAGGATGTTTTAATCGTAGACTGTATAAACCCTCTTGCCTCCTGACTGTTAAAGTTGGATATAGAATTATGGAGTGCAAGGTCTGCCTCAATTGCTCTGCGAACTGTGAAGGTATAAGTTGCACAAAGATGATTCTCCTACTTAAGCTTATGTTGTGTTTTTCCTGAAAGAAACAAAAAAAGACTGGTCTCCAAAGCAGCCATGGCATGAAATCAATCTAGATATTGGACTGGAATTTTCAAAGGACTCTTTAAGAGTATTGATGGTGATTGCTTTAATTCATGTAATATATACTGGTATTTCTGCTCCACATCCTGAGTAACTGAGGATTTCAGAAATGAACAGAGAGACTTTGTAAGTGCAGCTCTATATGTTAATTGGCAGTATAGCTTTATTCAAGTCCTTCAAGATGCACTGAAGTGAAGCAGATCAGCACCTTAATTTTATTTAAATCACATCCAACTCTCCAGCAATATTTGGTAGCTTTTAATTGTATTTCATTGATTACTCATGATTTCAAGTGGATAAAATTAAAGTTTTAGGTTTGAATTGCAATGAATTTTAAACATCAGTCTCATAAGTCCTGTGCTTGTTCCTTACATGGATAGTACTAATGAAAGAAAATTTGTATCCCCCAATGTTATATTCTATATTTTTTTTATTATGTCTCAGGAAAATAGGAAGAATTCTGATTTCACTGAGGTTGATTTTTTGTCTCTGAGAGCTATATTTGACCAGGTTTCTCTTTATTAAGAAATCAGATGCTGGGGTGTTTCCCAGATAAACATTTTATGTAACTTGTTTAGTGGTTCCATGAAGACATTTAAGTTATTCACTTTCTTAGTTTCTATAGCATCTGAGAGATGTTTGGGAGATGGGATTTTATTCCACATTGATGTGTTGGGCTGCAAAGAAAAACATATACAAGAACATTGCATATTCTGCTTCCTATTCATAGAGTGACACATTAAATGTTGCTGTAATATTATTAAAATTACAATAGGATTAGCATTCATAATATCTTTGTTGTAATGAGCAAGTGGATGCCTGTGATGTTATTGCAAAGATGGTGGTATATAATGCATTTGTATGTGTGCAACACGAATATTTAGAGACAAGAACTTTTCACACGATTTTGTATTTAAGCCTGTAAGTGATTTATATAATGCCTTCTAAAAAAGTGTATAAGAACACAAATACCCCTGAAGCAGTTAATATGAAGGAGTTTGTTCTTGATGTTTGTATTTGCCTCCCTTCATAAGGTAAGATTCTAAGTGTACTGAGACATGAGGAGGTAACATTGCAGTTTGTGTGTAGTGAATGTTTTATAAAAGATGTTAAATGTAATGAGCAAAGGCAGAATACAGTGGTAGCTGTAGTGTAAAAATATTAGCAAACGATATAACTGTCAAATTCATTAAATTCAGTATTACATAAGTTATGGCATGGTTGTATATGAAGAGAAGCTGAGAGTTTTAAACAGTGTTGTATTATCTATTATAATAATATCTGTGATATTAAGGCCAGGGAGGAGGTTTCAGTATGACAGGAGTCTCACATCTCACTATGGCTAAATTTTCTAAATCAAAGAGACTTAAGAGTCCTGTGAATCTACCTAAGACACCAATGTAAGACAAATATTAAATAGTAAACATTGCCCTCACCTTGGCAGAGCTTCACAGAGCTGAAAATCATTTATGCTCTTTACCTTGTTATAACCATTTTCATTTCTGAATCATAGAATCATAGAGTACATCTGGGTTGGAAGGGACCTTGCAGCCAGTGCAGTTCCAACCCCATGTCCTGGGCTGTCATTTATAATTTTTAGCCTTTTTATAGGTAAGTTTAGATAGGTGATAAGATGAATTAAGGTTTCGGAGTAACTTCTCTTTGTTGAATCTGATATTTGTTGTCATTGACAGTTTGGGGAAGTGACGAGGGAGTTAAGTTTGTGGGGATCAGGAGGCTCCTCCAGTATTTGCTGAACTTCTTTTCTACAGGAGGTAGCAGAGGGTCCTGCTGAAGGCTACAGTAGGATGGTTATGGATAGCAAAGTTTAATGTCTGTTTTCATACATCACGCATGAACCACAGACGATGCCTACTGACATTTTCTTGCCTGTACGATAGAACTATGAACTGTGCTTTGTGTGTTCCCATGCTCTGGTAGGATGCTGAGACCAGGGACTGTCTGTGCTTCTGTACCACAAACCCTGTGAAACATGTGTTTGAGTTTTGCACTAAAATAGCACGCATGAGAGTAATACATTCTTCTGTATTTGTTTTCAACTGAACTGTTAGCCAGTAAAGCTACAGCAGTCATTAAACTTGAAAATAAATATAGAAATAAGCATTACTATTTTTGGGAAATTAACCAGGAAAAATATATTGTTCCATTTAGAGTTTATAGTTTACAATGTATATTGCCACATAAGAGTGAAGTTATGGCTGACAAAAATGTAGACTTTTAAATATAGTTAAATATTTCAATAAAACTGAAATTAGGGCTGTATGGAGCGAAATGGAACTTCCTTATCTTCTCTTTCATGGTCTGGTGAACTCCACAGCCTGACATTTCTTTCAAAATAGTGCAGCTATGGAAGGCAAAAACATAGCACTGCTGTGAATAAAAACCACCATTACTCCCCAATGAGTTTTGGTTGTTGGGAGGCTCTGAGAGATAAGGCTTAGTTAAAGACAGAGGGAGGAAATGACTACAGATGTGAAAAAATTAGAAATGAGGAACCTGGGGTTGTTACCAGAAATTATTTTGGTCATTATAAGTAGCAGAAACAGTTCATCTTCAGCACTGTGGAAAGAATTCTCTGCTTAATGGTTCATTATTTTATCATTGCCTGCTTTGCTGCAAGGTTTATGGGCGTTACAAATCCACCAAGTGAGGTGCATTATTGAAACAGCTCACCCATATTCCTGTAGCAGCAGCTGTCCTCTTGTCCATATAATTCGGAACTAAGCCCTATCCGCTTGGAACTGTTTCTAACTAGTCTGCAGAATACCGTATACCCACAGCAAATTTGCACACATCCAGCCAAATGCAAATCTGCCAGAGACACTGGAAAATATAAAATCCCTCTACTATTGATTGAATTTGGATCCAGGGCAGAATTAATTTCGGGATATTATTATTTAAAAGACTTAAGAGCAAAAGATGATCAGGATTCTGGCTTTGATCAGCCAACATTCCCTTGACTTGTGCCTTTTTTGAGTCTGCAGTGTAAAATCTGGCTGGAATCCCAGGGGCTGCCCAATGTCCCCGGTTCATCCTGAAGCCATCAGTTTGGAGTCCAGCCCTGTCCAGTCCCGTGCCTTGTGCTCAGTTGATGAGGAAACTGGAGGCTGAGGCTGAATTCAGGTCCATCCTATGTGCAGGGCAGGAACTGACTGGACATGCTGAGGTGGACAAGCAAATGAGATCAATATAATGCCCAGTAGAAAATGCAAATTGATCTCTGAAAACATTAGAAAATGAGCAGTGGTAAATGGCAGCTGCCAGTTCATAAAGAAGATATTTGCTTTTCTGCTAGATCCTTCTTGGATTACATATAAACTTCTGAAAAAGAGTAAGGATGCTTTTGACTCTGGCCCTCATATCTGAGGAACAGAGCAAAGGTACAAAGGAGATATTTTAAAAGCATTTAAAATTTGCCATATGAGTTTTGCCCTCCCTCAGTTGTGCTCCTTTGCAATCAAAGCTCTGGGTTCCTGATTTTGTGTATCTGAAAGGCCTGAAGGAAGGAATCTAAGAAGGTTTTGTATGGACTATTTGATGCCTCCAAGGTAAAAACTCAGAAAAAGTCCCCCAAAGAAAAATCTTATTTCCATGCTGTTATTTGCTTTAAGTAGGTTAAAGATAAAAGAGATCTCCTACTTCTAAAGGAGAGGAAAAAAAGCAAGAGACAGATCATGGCAATAATGCAGCTGAGATACCTAAATGAATGGGTAGCATCTCGCTGAGCTGCTGATGCTGTGTCCACGTTATTATTCTTTTAAATACATTTTTTTTGAACTATGTTATTTTTTGAGCAGATATTACAGCAGGGGAACTCATTATTACAATGAATGTACTACGTCAGTAGCGCTAAGCTGTCACCTCTGGAAAGGGCTCTTCCTACAGCCTTCAATGTAGCAGCGTGTCGGTGACTAGGTGGAATTTCCTGAGATATTTTTTGATCTCATGTTTTTCTATTTTTATCACTGGGAAAGAGAGTGATTCACAGATTTGGCAGGCAGGAGTCAATCAAAGCCATTGCTATTTTGGGTCCTTCAGAAATTAACTGAAAAGCAAGAACATCAATTAAATACACATCTTCTCATTTGGAAAGTGTCTAAGGTTCAAAGACATACAAATGTATATCACTTCTCCATGTGGATTTTGAGAGATGTGCATACTTTGCTAGCAACAGGAAAATTCAGTGAAGGGAACTGTATGTTTAAATGATGAATCTGTCTGGGAACTCCATGGGAAGTTGTTTGCATTTAACAGCTTCTATTCGAGGGAATTCTGAAAAATCCCCCTTAAGCTTTTAGATTTGAGTTATGCATTAATTTTTTTATCCAGTGGATTTTGATGCTTCTTCCTGCAGGCTGAACAAGCATATCACTCTTTCAATGATCTCTTTTGCTTATTAAATTAAATTTTTAATTAATTTTATTTTTAAAATATTGTTCCTTCTTTTTTTTTTCTTTTTTTTTTTTTTAATTTATTAAGTAAATAAATGTGTGTGCGCAGAAAGAGTCAACATTCAAGCTCTGTTGTCTGATTTGATAAAGGTCATTCTGAAGTATCTCATCTGAGGGTCAAGTTTAAAACTCAGTGCTGCTTATTGTCTGAAAATAGGACAGTTTGTTTTCATTCCTTTATTAGTTGCAATAGCACTTACAGAGAAAAAAGGTGGATGTGGAGATGTGAAATCTAGTCTAGAGCTGCATTTTCTTTCTATAAAAATTACTGTCAATGAAATGTTAAGTCTCAGTATTCAAATGAAGAATGCACACAGGTTAAACTCATGTAATTCAATAGCTGAGTCTGAGTTCACTTCCTTGCAGAGGAGTTTAAATAGCAACTAAACATTCATACAGTCCCTGCTGTCCTTCCAACAAAGTTTTTGTAACTTTTAAAATTAATTTTCAGTATTTATTTCAGTTTTGAGAATATTCACAATATTGTCAAGTTATGTGCTGTTTTGTTTTTGTTGTTGTTGTTGTTAAAATAGTCTTAGGAACAGTCTTGTCAGGACACACAGATACCATGTGGTGCTTCAGTTGCATTGAGTCTGACTTCCCCTGTGGGATAGAGATGCTTCTGAGACCTATTAATCACTTTTGTTTGTCAGATGTCCCTGCTCCCTGCACATCAGAAGGAACGTCAGGGAAGGGACCGCGGTACATTGTGTGTTAGCTCAGCTCTCACAGGAACTGCAGGATTAGTTGTTCAGATGTCTTGAAGCCATCTGCCATGGGTACCTGAGGTTACTTTCTACATTGGGAGTCTCCCATGGGGAAACAGAAAGTAAAAATTGTTTTTCACCAACAGCTGCTTTCCACTTCCATGTTAATAATGCATGATGGGCCTCTGGAAAGGTAACATGGGAATAAGGTTGGGCTGTTTTATTATTATGTCTAATATTCCGCTATGAAGCCATTGCCTTAGGACCCCTCCATCTATAGAACTGTGTGTTTTGAATTTCATCAAGAACCATTTTACCCTGCAGGGGTCCCAGAATACAGGAATTTACACGTTGTGAATGTGCTGCTAAGGCTGGGATCTAACTCCCATGATTATCTTGGTATATTTCGGAAATACTACGGTGTGGCCTTTGGTTCTTACTTGTAATGTTTCTGTTCTGGCATTTCTCTATAAAAATAAAATCTTGAACCAGTGAAAAACCCTTGGCCTGCTGGTAACTGTAAATAGGGGCCATTTAATGCAGAATGCTGTAATCAAATGCTTGCAAGCATTTATATTCAACACATGCATTTAATTAATGGCAGAATAAAAGCAACTAAGAATTTAAAGTATCTATTTTAAATATATTGTGATAAAAAGGAGAGTATGGGTGTTGCATAGCAGCTATTTGCAGACTGCTCGACAAGCTCTCCTTTTAAATCTCCTGAGGGTTATTGCCTGTTATGTTCGTTTTCTCTATTCAACTGCCATCTCCTCATTTTTGGCTATAATCAAGTACCATATGCTCAGAGGGCTGATGGACTTTGCTGTGCTTGCCTCTTGTGTTATTAGTTCACATAAATGTAAAATGGCAATGTTTGAAGCACCGCATTGCCTCAATTTCTGGGAAATTTTTGTTTTTGATTTTGGTAGTTCTGATGCATTTAGTAATTCGTAAATAAACAAGCAGACAGACAAAAAAAAAAAAACAACCCCAAAACAAACAAACAAACAAAAAACCCTCAAACTAATAAGGACAATCACATACAGTGATATTATTTTCAATACTGAAAAGATTGAGTTAGTAAGAGAAAAGAAAAAAAAGAAGAAATGGAATAAGCCATCCATGTTATTACTGATTCACTTCATGCTACTTAATTACACAGTACAATTAACAATGCTGTAAAAGCCATTTTTCTATATTTCAGTACAATGATGAATGCCTAACAGAAGTCTAAAATTCCTGCTGGTTCTCTTCTGATAAGTGGTGAGCACCAGCCCACTGCCCTCTGCCCATCCATCTCCTCCCCATGGGATGATGTGCAGATGGACACAGCATCTCTCCAGGTAGGGTGGACATAGGCTTGGTGCAGGTGGTGGGCAGCAGCCCCACCTTTCAGCACACAGCACAGGGTCTGCAGCTTCCTCGTGAGAATGCAGGGAGGGGGAGGAGCTCATTTCCTCTCTGGGGACTGATAGTATAGGAAGAGCTGGCTTAAAGCTGGGTCAGGCTGGGTATTAGGAAAATGTTCTTTGCCAGAGCACGGTGGTCATGGCTCCAAGCTGCCAGGGCTTACAGAGCATTTGGACAATGCCCTTAACTGTATGATTTAACTCCTAGTTTGCCCTCTTGGAGCCCGGATTTGGACTCAATGACCCTCATGGTCCCTTCCAATTCAGGATCTTTCTCAGATCTATAGAAGGGGATCAGCCTTGTTCTGTGCCTCCAGTGAGAGCAGCCAGCCAGCCCTGGTGGTGCTGGCACTAGCACAGCCCTGTTCCTGTCCCCCCACACTGGCTACTGTGTTCTGCCAGGACAGCCATTTGCATGGCCACATGGTGAATGAATCTGGAGAGCGGATCCAGGATTAAAAATAGGCCTGGTCTGTAGCATCAAATCATACTTGTGTGGGCTGTGACAGGAAGCAGGGGCTAGAGGCAGGGGAGATGACTGTGGCAGCACTGCCATTGATGGATATGTCTGTAGCTGGAGTCCTGGTTATGAGCTGCACAGGACAACACGCCTCCAGACGTGCTTTGTGTGGTAGTTGATTCCAGTTTTTCACTGCTCCCGCCATGAAAAATCACAGTAACTTAATTGCAGGAATGCTTGAGAATTATTTTTTTTTTTTTATTTTCAGATGTTTCCTTTTCATTCATTTTTAATGAATTCTGAAAATTTACATTTGGATATCTATGCATCTTTTACAAAAACGATACTTAGTCAACTCTATTCTGTATTTAACTGACAGTCCAATTTTATTTAGATGGATTGTCCCCATTTCTGTTCTTAAAACTTCTACTGTCTCACTTGAGGCTGATGTTCATGGCCAAATAAGTCTTGAGTGGGCCAACATTGTAAGAAACATTTTGATGTGTTAATGGCACTCTTTTTCCTTTTGGTTTAGCAAAATAGGAATTTAGCAGAGATATAGGTTAGCAGGAACTTTTCTGCTGAGTTTTGTTTATGCCCTCCTGCTTAATGCAATGCCTTGGAGAAGCTGCAGTCTCAGGCTGGAAGCAGCTGTGATAGCAAGGGGAAAATAGGGAATTCAGAGTTATGCAACCAATTTTCAGTCATGCAAATGGGTGCACACTCAGCACCATGAGACAAACACTCTACTTAAACCCCATCTTTTGTAGATCAGTACTTGAAGAAAGGAACGATAATTTGACAGTAATTGTCTTGGTGTAGTTACATCCAGCACATTTCTACAATGATTTTTTTTCATGCTTATATTTAAGAGCTATATTTTTGCAACCTACTGACCTCAGACAAAATCAACAACACATTTTGGAGGCAAAATACAGATCTACCTTGGTATAAATTACCTGGAAAGAAAATGGAGCAAATGAAAGCTTGAGGGATTTAGGATGATGTTTACAAGTAAAAAAAAGTTCTTTCTCTTTCAAAGACATAAACTCTACATTTCCCTTTCATAACTCCATTTTTGCAATTATTCTGGCTGGGAACTGCTAAAATCTGCAGAGAACCATTAAAACCTCATCTCAGATTCATTCCTGTGTTGTGTTATTAAGCACTGACTTATCCTGAATATAGAAAACGGGTAGCGTTTTTCTGCAGAGATGGACCAAACCTCTTGGGATAAAAATAATTTCTATTGGAAAGCTTTGTGCTTCCTCTCCACAAGAGTTTAGTCTTAATTTTTAGTCTGTTTAATGGGGAAAAATATGAGTAACAATCATTCTGTGTACATACTGTGATAGATTTCCCCCTACATTCTCCAGGAGTGTAGTATAGAAGAGTTACACAAGTGAGAGAAAGCAAAATGAGAGCAGAACACAAGGATGTGAGTGGGAGGAAGAGGACAATTAATGTTATCTCCAGGTGTATGGTAACTGTTGAGTCCCAGCCTGAAGCACTGATTGAGCACCTGGGGCAAGGGCTTGGTCAGCCCTGGCAGCACAGGTGAAAGCAGTTAAGCTGTGTGACCAGAAAGGGTGGACCCTGGCTGTGCCCCTCTTAGACCTTATTTGAGAGCTGACTGCTACTGGGAAAGGAACTCTTTCTGGAGATCCCTCCTTGGTGGAGCTTTCCCTATGAGCCTACATCTTCGGAGACAGGTGAGCACTTTTCTTTTGTGATACCTTTATATTGAGCTAGACCTCTGTTATTAAACCTTCTGTATTGCTATTACACCACGCTGATCTTTCTTGTTGTTACACCATGGAATTAATGGGAATAAAGTGGAGCAGCAAAGAAGACAAATAGTAGCAAGAAGGTTTGGCATTCAGTTAGGTATGGTTTTTCTCTTGAAGCAGACTCTATTATTATCATTATTTACTGAAGAGTTAGTTTAAATATTAAATTTAATGTTCTAAAAAATAGAGAGATAGCTTAATTTTTCAACAAGGATGATAGACTAGATAACTTAATACTAATTGTCCAGAGCTATGGATACTACATATGGTAGCAACAAAACATTTGAGATGTAAAAAGCAGTTTATCAAGTTCTAGCTAGAAAATGGCTTCTCTGTCTCCTCAATCATGTGTTCAAATGCAAGCATATGCAAGAAAAAATAAAAACAAACAGAAAAAAACAAGCATGGATAGGCCCTTCTGTAGACCAAATACTCACAAAGTTAGTCCACATACTTTGTAATTTCTGTAATGTTAATTGGATAGTTCACCCATGGGGACTTCTTGTGTTCAGTGTGTAGTGTAATAAAGTACTGTCATTTCTGTAATACATCTTTTGAAATGTGTTGTCAAATGAATAATTGTTTGGCAAACCTACTGAAAAGATAATATGCTCCAAAATGTCACTTTTTTCCTGCAGAGTTTAATAAAACCCTTGATGTTTGCCTCTATTGATTCAATTTAGTCAAACTTTGCAAATCTCCCTTTTATTGATTAAGTTTTCAATAGAGAATGTTACAGCTGGTCACCAATGGTTGTAATTGAGAAATTATTTATACCTCAGGTGTGTAACTTGAAGCATTGTTGCTATCTGTAGTCACTGGGCATGGTATGGTACTTTATTGCATGTAATTTTGTCAGAAGAAACTTTAAAAGAAACTTTGGTTGTTTGGTAAATGGGAGGAGGCTGTCAGAGCCCTGAAAGCACTAATAGGTTTCATCTGCTATGAGCAGCCTCACCTGTGCAGTCTTGCCCATGGCACAGGTGCATCAGTTAAGCTCAGAGCTTTGCCAGGGCTCTGCTGTTCTGTACCTTTCTCCATCCATCTCCCTGTTGATTGGCTGAACAGGTTTGCATTTCTTGGGTCTGTCAGAGGTCTGGATCATTCCTTTGCTGCATCTGATCAGTGCCAGGCAGAATAAAAAGCAGTTTAGAAGAAAAAAGTTAGCAAGGGGGAGAAGAAAAAGGCTTGAAGCTAAAACAAAACAAGAAGGCATACAGTCAGTGCAGAGAGAAATCAGTAACATAAATGCCTTCCTTGTGTGACTCACTTAGCTCTTTTCTTTGCTGATAAATTATGCTTTATGACTTTGTGAATCAAATAGGGATGCGTTATGTATATATGAAATTTTTCCCTGCCAAATCTCAGGCTCTATACAGGCGGATTCATGAAACCAGATTTCTATGGTTGATTTCTCAGTGTGTGTATTTGATAAAAGCAGACATAAAGATAATTATATTTGTTGAAACATTACATGGAATGTTTTATGGTGAAGATCTGTACATGAGTGTCTCTAAGTACGACTGATGTCAAAGGAAAAAGCTGATATCAGAGTGGGGGGGATAGCTGTAAATTTCACGTTAATATGGATTATTCACACAAATATTTAATAGGGAATGCATGATAGGTAACTGAGAGATTACATGTAATTTTCTATGAGCTTAATGTCAGGGTAGGTGGGAAGGTGGGTAAGTCCTTTGGCAGAAGGGACGTTGTAGCCTCAGAAAGATTGCACGTAAGAAATAGCTGAGCTGCATAGCTGCTAGGAGAGACTGAGTGCCCACCCCTCGCTCTGAGCAAACACACAGCCTTCTGGTATGACTTTTATTGTGGTTCCTCTCCCAGTCTGGGCAGCCGTGATATCGGATGCAGACCAATCCTTCATCTCCTATTTAAGGCAATTAAGATGAAGGCATGCCTTCTTGGCAGCTTAACATCTGAATTAAATCCATATCCAAATGGCAAATTGAAATTCATTAATGTATTAAGTCTGAGCATTTTTAATGCGTCACTTGTGCTTTTGTGAGCGCTGGGATTGTCAGTATAGGCAATACTTGTTTGCATTGTGAAACAGCCTCTCAAGAGTGTGCAGGAGGTGGTATGTATCCACAAAGTGGGTAGCAGTGTGTTAAGCACTGAACAAAGGCCTCCTGCTTTTTTTTCCTAAGTTAAGAAATATTCATTTTAGAAAAGAAGAAAAAAAGGCAATAAGAAAAGCATTATCAATTGAGCTGTTAGGATTACTGCTTCAATTTATCTTCTACTTAATTTTGTTGACTTTTGGAGGTACAGTAAAAGGCATTAAAACCTGCTATACTTGATACCTACTGTTGCTTCCCTAATGTTTTCTGAGGTCACTGCTGCCAAAGGTATCCCATTAATGGGATGCATCTTCAAGGCATACACCAACCCATTCTCTTCTGCCTTCTTTTTAACTGATTTTCATTGCTGGCAGTGCCTGTCCTGGCAGAGATCAATCTGTATTCTTGTTCTCTTTAGTCCAGATGTCCTTCCTGGTGGGTAGGGTCCCCATGTCTGTATCTTCAGCTGAAAGAGAGCAAGAAACATCTTTAATTTTCAGGCAGGCTGTCTTCCATGTTGACCTTATCACATTTTGAATGTTCAGCTCTCTGTATTCTCTGATGTTGGGAATGAACAATTAAAAGGCCAAGCAGAAAGGAAGACATGAAATTCAATGTTTTGGGTTTTTTTAATTATTATTTTAAATGCCACTGCCAAATTGGTTATAGTTTTAAGATCTGTGTATCTTGTGCTTTCTGTTTCTTAAGCTGCTGCTTAAAAAGGAGAACAGTAGGTAGTGGTGGTCAGGAAGCTCTTCCAGCAGCATACAACCGTCATGTGTGACCTTGACCAGTCAGTCAATAGCTCATTTGCATTCTTGATAAAACTGGATAATACATCTGAGGAAATCTTGCCACGAATGGCCTTGAGCTGCTACAATATCAGAAGCTGTTTCCTATTGAGAATGCCTTTAATAGCCCACAGTTCTGCTCACATTTGTCCTGATGGTTTCTTTCCCAACAGGTTGTTGCCAATATAACTCAGAAGATAATTGGTTTAAAATACAGGGATTTATCATAGAGCTGTTTCTCCAGTCAGAGGAGTCAGGGAAGTATTTGCTGAAGGCAATTCATCCCAATTAATCCCTGACAGTGATTAGTTTGTTTTAGCCATATACATGCTAATTTTTAAGCAGTTAGAATTTGTTGAGATTTGTGTCTGTTTTAAGCCAGTGCACCAAGTTCATTTACTGTGTTAAAATATTGACCATTTTCTTCTTTCCTCTCTTTTGCTCTGAATGCCCGTGCTCTCTTGGGTTTCTGAGCAGATTGCTGCAAAATATGCAGTCAGAAGTCAGACTCCAGTATTTTGCAAGTTGTCTGTGTAGGAGACTTGTTAGGCCACTTCTGCACAGGGTGTCTCTTTGTTTTCTGCATCACTTTTGTCAGAAGTGAACTGACAGCAATGGCTTCTTTCTTATTCCCTCACCCACAGAATCACCTCATATTTAAGCAGAAATCTCACCAAGCAGATACGTGTGTCCTTCTGGGGGTGAAGTTTAATTTGGGCATTAAAAATAAAATCTAACGGTTCCACTTTAGCACATAATAGAATGATGAGATTTTCTTTCGGTTGGTTGTTGTCATCTTGGCCATCAAAAGGGTCGTTTAAAGTCATTAAGATTGCTGCTTTGACTACTCTGCATCCAACTAAATTATTGCTTACCCTAACATTTAAAACAAGATGAAAATCTTGGCCCAGTGAAACTGATGGCTTTACTATCCCCCTCAATGGGTTCAGGATTGTGGTTTTTTATTTTCAAGGATGTTAGATTAAGCACTAAGCTTTTTTGGCAGCCAGGGCTAGTTAGCAGATTTAAAAATGCCTCTTTTCCAGACTGTAATGACCTAGCAGCCACCTTTGCAATGCTGGGTAAATACAATGAACTATTTGATTGGAAAATGCTTTTAATGAGCAGCACTTTAGTAAAACCTGTGGTTTGCCCTCTGAATCCTGATTAATGTAAATAAATCTTAATTACCCTCTTGCTTGGCCTAACCTTCCTTTCTTGATAGAACAATGATTATTTTCAGTAACAGCAATAAAGCTTCAGCTCTTATCTGGAGTAATTCTCGCGCACTGCAAATCTAATAGACTTGATGCACAGCATTTTTCTTACAATAAGGGCCAACTGACTTTATTCAGCTTGCACAATCCTTTCCTGAAAAAGCCCCTTATACAGCTCATGTCAGCAGTAATCATGGACTGATGGTGCATGCCAATCAGTCAGCAGCTGCTGTTTAATTAGGCTGGAGGAGTCAAATAATGAATTTGCCATTAACTGCAAGTATAAATCATATTTAACACTGACTGTTACTCAGAGTATTGTTTTGTTCATACTTTTGAGTGAACCTTGAGCACCCTGTGCAGGTTTTGATGCTACAATATAATGACAACATAATACTATTAAAGAGCCTCCAAAGGAGGGCTGTAAAGGTAGTGAAGGGTCTGAAGGATAAGACATAGGTTGATGTTATTTGGTGATGATGTAATTTGGTTTGTTGGGTGTATGGAAGAGAAGGTTGCAGAGAGGTCTCATGGTATCTTACAGCTCCATTGTGAGAGAAGGAGCAGGCACTGATTTCTGGAGAGGGAACAGCTTGGAGCTGCATCATGGAGGGTTGGGTGTGGGTTACCAAAGGAGTGGTCAGGCTCTGGAACAGGCTCTCCAAGGAAGTATTCATGGCATCAAGCCAGCTGGAATTCAAGGAGTGCTGCTCTAGCTATTCCCTGATTTGATTGCCAACAAAGCCTTTTTTAAACAGCTCCGATAGTTGTTCCATGAGTTTTTGAAACTCCATGGGAAGTGCTGTCTTTAAGCATAGTACCTTGGCATCCACGTACAAAAGTTACCTTGGAGAGGCTGTGTGAAAGGTTAGGACTGTTGAGTGTTACAATCAATAATATATGAGTCAGATGAGCAGGATACTGTACTTTGCAGTGTGTGATCAATAATGCATTTTCATGCTCAACTTTTTAATCCTCATACAAACTACATCAAAAATTTCATGCTAGACTGACCATGAGAATCAATAATAGAGAAAGGTTCCCTCTTCCCCTTAGTACAGTTTAATGAAAGACATAATGATTTGCAGCATCATTTAGTAAACTATTTCTATTATGCATCTTCTGGAAATGCCAAATGGAAGATGTTAAATTTAGTAAAAGAATTATGAATTTTCAAAAGCTGTGAATGGAAAAGTTAAGGTTATCATTCTAATGCTTCAGGTAGTCTATTGTACATAGAAACACGAGGGAAATGGTTTACTCCTATCAAGCTAGGTTCCACTCTTTTTATTTGTGCCATTGTGGTATGTAAAAATAAAGGGGACATGTTCCAATATACAGGGAAAATAACTGTCTCTGGTTTTCATTTTTCATTGGCTTTTACAGCAGTGATCTCGTACAACTTCTTTTGAGTTAAAAAAAACTACTTCTGTGAATGGGGATGTGGTACTGGTAGGAATCTAGTTGTAAAATAATGTTTAAAAAATTCCATAATATGCATGAAAGTTTTAAACTTTAGTTTCTTTGCTGAATCAAACAGCAAAGTTTTATTACAGAAGTTCTTGTGCCTTGGTAGAGCATTTGCCATTATACAAAAAGGAAGATCAAACTTTGTCTAATGCGAGTTGACCACATTTCTATTTCAGGCTTGAAGTCATTAATTCCTTTTTGCTGAATCACAAAGTGTATTGCTCTGTTAGCAGTACTTCAGATCCCCCTGGACTTCTGCTGCTTTTTTTTACTGCATCACCAATTATTTGTGATGTATTATTAATTATAGGTGATCTATACTTGTACCACTTCCATGTCTGTTTCTGGCAGCTCGTTTAAACAAGAAGCTCCTGTAAATAGTGTTTTTCTTCCCCTGTAGCAAGCTGCCAGCCGTATAGTCTAAGATGACTTTTATTTAAATTCTTATGAAATTGCTGGAGTTTGCACATGTGTTCCTGGCAGAAGCAGGTTACTGGATACACTGAGATGCTTTTGAACAATGAATGGGAGAGAATGTGGGAAATGTGCAAGAGAGACACTAAATTCAATATTATCTGATTTTTGCCTTCTACAAAAGAAAATATAGCCTTTGGTACTGAGTAAAGATAGTTAGGGAGAGCCAATTTTATTTTCCTTAGAGGGGTTGTTATTCTTTTGAAGCAAAGGTCTGTGAAAGTATGGAAATGAGTTCTTGTAGAGCTGGGATTGTAACAGGAACAGTATGCTTGCTTTGTGGTGTCTGGTGCTTATCTCCCCTTTTTGGGTATTATTTTGTAAGTTGTGCTATTCACCTGATAAGTTCTGAGTCTACTGACATCAGAAGCACATCACCAGTGCAACTTGTAGAGACACATGTTTGTGATGTCTGTGTGATGATTATGTTGGTCCTACTAGTAACCTTTTTGTGTTATGAAATGAGGTGGAGGGGGGAAAAAAAAAAGTGAAGTTGCAGTACTTGTTTGTCTCATTTCCTGTTATCAAACCTCCCAGGAATCCTGCTGTGTGCTTCTCTGGCTGCAAATGTTGGGTGGGTGGTTTTGGTTGGGTTCTGGCCAGCTCTGGTGGAAAACTTCCTCATTGAGTACCAATAAGCAAAATTCAGCTTTTTCATTAACACAAAAGGACAGTAAAAGCCAGATTCTTCCAGGCTGGGATTGCTACCTGAACATAAAGCTGTATTTCATTATCTCTGCTAACATTTTCCACGTGATAGTTCTCATTTTTTTTGCACAATCCTATTAAGCAGGCAATTATGATACTAAGAACACGTATAGAGCAGTTGCTGACGGTAGCAAATAAGAATAATTAAGAATTTCTCACAAAATGATTTCTTTGTCTTGCAATCTGCATATTTTGATGCTTCTTGCAAACTCTGTTTTAAGGACGTAACAACAATATGGCTTTTTTTGTGTTGTTCATCTTAGAGAATTCATCTCCTAATTGAGACCCCAGTAGCAGCTACATCCAGGTCAGCCTGAACTGGATGCTCAGATGTCATTATCAGTTAAATAAAGAGAAGAGTTCAGCCTTTCTCTGCTACTGGGTGAGCTCATCTCCACGCTGTGCACTGGAGCCTACAATTGTCTTGCCTTACTGCAGGTGTAGCTCAGGTAGTAACTGAGGTGCCAGTTGGGACTAAAACCCTTGGATTTCTTTATGTCATTGGAGAGAGACACACACCCCCAGAGTATGACTCAGTCTCAATCTGCTAATTTTCTGGAGGTGTCTGCTTATCTGCATTTACTGTTGAGGGTGTGCAAAGTGACTGTTCTCCCAAATTGGGTATTCTGCTCAGATGTATAATGTTGGAAGAATTAATCCAAATTTAAGTGCTCAATGTACTTATAAAAGTTAATCTGAGTCTCTTGCTGCCATTATCCAAAGTATTTAAGGCCAAGCTTTAGTGTGCCTGCCCATCAGGTCTCAGCCCTGATTCCAGTGTGGAGAAAGCAAGTATTTACATCTTCATTTCTGCATGGATGTGGTTTGACACTGGTAATAGTAACAGCCCTGAAAGCACGCAAAGTTAAGAACAGAGCTCTTAATGACCAAACTGGGATGAGATGCAGGTGTCTTGAGTAATGGCAGATATTTTTATTGTTCTGTCTTTCCACTGTTTTCTGCTTTCCCCATCAGTTGTTTTCTTGACTACATGAGTGATTTGTATTCATTTCTGATTTTAAAAATGCAGACCAAGGGTCTTTCTATTGATTGATATGTTTCTAAAGTGACTCCACACTGTGATTATCATGGAATTAGTCTTTTGACTCCATCAGCAGGAAGACCCCTGTGCTGACTTTCAGCAGATATGTCTCATGGCTGCTATTGCATGCCAACAAGCTCATTTGAGGCTGAATGAAATCCATAGATGTCATCCGGAAGAGCCAGTTTGCAGTGCTGCTGCTTTTGTTTGATTGCTGCAGTGTTAGTTAAAATTACTCTCAGCACCCCAGTATTGCTTGATTGCTTGCTACTGCAAATTCAGGAGAATTAGAGCTGCTTAAGCGTAGTGGATAGACTCTGGTGATTCAGCAGATATTCTGCCTTTGTTCTTTTTGCAGTACCCACACAGGAAAACCTACTTTTCCTACTTTGCCCGTGGAGAGACAACCTATTTTATTTCTTTTAACCACATCCAAATGACGTCTCTGGAGGCATCTTGGAGAGAGATGGGAGAGGAAAAAAAAGATCCATTGTTAGTTATAACCCACTCTCTCTCTGACATATTTTATGAAATCAAGGACTGATATAGTCAGATGACTTCACTCACTCCTGTTTTTTCAGTCTCAGCTCTATATGCTTAAATGGTGGTGGTGAGGAGAAGGGCTGAAAATCATTTAAGTACTTAGGAAGTAGAAATATGGCACTGAAAGTTTCTGCTGTGTTTAAGACCTTCGTGTTGATCCTTGACCTTCAGTAAGAACAATTGTTTGGGTTTCTGCTTCCATCAAAACTGTTAACTCAGGGAGGTCCCACTTCAGCTTCTGCCTTAGAGTGTAATTTAGCCTCATCCATATTGCTTTAGTGGCAAGATTATTCTGAAGTGGGGCAGGGAAGCTCACTGATCTGGCTGAAAATAGACTTGTGCTTTGGGTTTATTTTCAGGTAATTGTTGGGTTACCCCCATGCAAAAGTAGAGGTGAGAACCCGCAGGTACCTTCTGTGCTGCAGAAGGGTGGCTCTGTTCTTGCATCAGCACTGCGGTCTTAATCTGTTGAGACCAAGTGAAAAATCACAAATGTAGGTGTCTGAAGTGGGAATGCTGACTCTCTAAATAGCCACCAAGCACAAGGATTCCTTTCAAAGCTTTTCCAGTGTGACTATCTTCAGCAGCTATCTATTAATAGGCTGCTAATTTAGAGAAGTACCAGTGGCAATTAACATTGTGTAGTGGCACCCTTTCAAGGATGGAAGTGCTTATTCCCACAGCAATTATGTTATTGCTTAGCACAGCTTTTGCTGGTATGTTTGTTCATGCAGCGTTGCACTTAATCAGGGGCTGTGAAATTCCTATCGAGTGAGGAGTTCTATTAAGGCATTGGATCATTTTTAGTTTTAATATATTTTTAAATGGTTTGATTGTCATCTGTTCCACAGTAAAGCTGTGTGGGGAAGGAGGCCTGGCTGCTATATAATACAGGAAGGCTGTACCCTATTCCTCACCAGGGAATTGAGGATGTAGGGCAGAAGGCCCCTCTTGGAATGCCACCCTCACACAGCATGCAAGTGTGTGTAGAGCTGATGTCACAATGTTCTTTGTGCTGTTCCCCCAAGTTCTCACTAGCTTCACACGCACCCTTGGTTCTCTCCATGTCCACATTTGTTTTACTCCAGATGAAGCTGTGCAAATATGGAGACAAGGTCAGTACCAAACTCTACTACCGGTCAAGAACTGTGTCAGGACTCTTCTTTGTCCTTTGCTGCTGGAGACGATGTAGCTCCCTCCAGTCTCCCATGTCTCTGTTGCTTGGTAATTTCTGTGTAGTAACTTGGGCAAGTAAGAGAAGCCAGCTTACTTGTGCAAGGCACCTTGGGGCAAACAAACCATTCAGATGCTGTTCCAGATTCGATACAGTTTAAGCTTTTCAGTTTCTGTGCTTGTCTGTTCTTTGAAGTGGCAACTGTGGGGCAAAATCCCTTTGATTCAGCCTTATTGTCAGCACAAGCTGCTTCCTTCAGTCTTACTCCTCTGCTGTGAGAGAGGGAAGAGGAAGCAGTCCTGCAGCTGACTGGCAGACCAGATCCGGATTACAATGTGCTGTGGACTTTGCAGGCCAGATTAGAGTACTTGGAAGGATCAGTGTGGCTCACGGGCTATGTTTTTGATGTTCTCGTCATGGAAAAGTATTACAAGTTGTAAGAAGGACTAATGTGCGCTTATATTTTACAAGTGGTGTTGTAACTGCTTTGTTAGGAAAAGCAGAATTTGAACTACTATTTTTGTCTGGGTTTTTTTTCTGTTGCTGTTGCAGCAAATGCCGGTTACATCTCCTGCATGTATCCATTCCCCCAGCACCACCTTTCAATTACCCTCACCTTCTCTGTTCCACTTTTTAAAGCAACTTGACAAGACAAAGACTTCAAATCATGCTTATATTATAAACACTAACAATGAGTCAGGTGTTTATTGTAGGCATCTTCCATCTTCAGCACCACTGGTGAATCAGTCTGGAGCAGATTTATATGGCATTTGGCCACACGGTAGCTCAGGGATGTGCTAGACAAATGAAAGTAGTGTTGCAAGGGTAAGAACAACAGAGAAACATCGTAAGTATCAGGAACTGCAAAAAAATGTAGTGCAGAGCTGGTAAAATTAGTTGAAAGAGGGAAAAACCTATAGGAAATGTAACCTTATTAGCTCTGCTTGTGCCCTATGCAGGAGGGGATAAAGTTTGGAATTGACCTTATTGTCTTTAGATTTTTTTCCTTCTATCAAAAAGCACTGGCTGCAGTTGGAGAGTTAGAAATACCACCTGCGAGTCATTTTGGTTTTACTTGTGCTAACTCTTAACTTTTTATATGTAAATGTGTATGGATATTTTGGGTAGATTTTTGTAGGTTGGGTCAAGCAGGCTGGATAGCATAAATAATGAGAATACAGTGGTTTTAAAAGGATGTTATCTTGGTATTTCTGCTGTCATTTCATATGGAACTTGGCATTCTGCTGGGTTTAATTTCTCTGCTTATTGCTTCAGTCATTAAATTGCTGCAATTAAAAAAAAAATCCTGTTTGGGCATTTAAATTCAGCATTAGAGGTCATTTAACAGTATTTGTGAGACTTCAACTATTTATTTTCTTAAACCTTCCACATTTACACTTTTATGCTTTGACACTAATATTTTACATGCATTTCAAAATTGATGAGGAAAAAAATAATCATATTTCACCACTTTCCTCTTAATTGCTGTTCCTTTAAGGACATAAACTCTGGTTCAAGCAGGCTTAGCTGCATGCAGCTGGACTCTGTGGGCATTATTCAGGGGTTGTATGGTCACCTTTTCTCTGGGCAATCTGTTCGTCGCTGGTACAGGACACTACCAGCTTCTGTTGCAACTCTTCCAAATAACATGCATCAACCAATAAAAGATAAAGGGAAAAACCCTCAAATATTCAAGAAACTGCTATTTGTGTTCCCCAAACTCTTTTGCCCTCCCCTCACTCTGTTTGTGAAGGGATTTCCCATTCTTCGAGGCCATTCCTAAATAGGACAAGACAGTCTCCTCTTTAAAGCTCTTCTAGGTCTAAGAAAACCCTTGTATCTCAAATGTAATATAATTCAGGAGTTGCCACAATTGTACCCATTTGAGCTTGTGCTGGGGATGAATGGAAACATGAGTAAAAGCAAAAACAGTTCAATGGGCTCTAGTTAAAGTAAATATTTTTGTAGCTTGTAGGTAAATGGCAAGTGCTCAGCAATCAAACTTGGGAGTTGAGTCAAGGAAACTTTGAGGATTTGAAATAACTGTAGGACGTTCTGCTTGTGTATTCAGTTCTACATTAGAAATACTAAATAGAATTTATTTTTTTAAAAAGCAACTAATCTAGAGTGAGATCACATGGCTTTGAAAAAATAACATAGAGTAGTTCATAGAAGATTGTTCACTGAAGCATCGCATTGCTGACAGGTTCAGACTTTGTTTTCCAAGTTCTTATTTGATAGAGATGGGTATGAAACTGCTCAAACTGCCAGAAGCCTAAAGAAGAATCATAGCCATTTAGCACGGGCACGGCAGTTGGATCATTTTCTTTTCAACAACCTACTTTGATATGTTTGTCATGGCAGACTTTAGTCTTTGCATTTGGTATGTTCCCATGAATTAGGATAAAATGGATAATCTTCAAGGTCCTGTTCTAAGCCAGTTCCCACCTCCTTTCCACAGGCAGGGTTTCCTCCCACCAGGTCAGGCTGCCCAGAGCCTCATCCAACCTGCTGAAGAATTGTTCCAAAGCAGTGGTTAGATCATATATTTTCCTGGACCATTCATTTTTCTCATTGAAAATTCAGTTTGGATAGCAAGGTAGGCTTTCTTCGAGTGAAAATACAGAAATTTGGACTATATTACAGTGGAAGAAAATTACGGGTTTTTCCCTGGAAAGTAGAAAAATGGCAATTGGGAATGTCTGTGTGCTGCTGATTTTGGTGAGTTTGGGAAGGCCCTTGTCAAGAATGGAGGCACCTCCAAAATGTCATTCTGTATTCTATACTTCACATTTTTAGTCTATCAAAACCTTTAAGTCCTACTGAAAGCTGCTAAAATATAAACCTGACAGTTTCCTGTGAGCTGCATGTCATGCAGGTCTCCAGAGGGGTGGAAAATGTCTCTGGAAACCTTACATTGATAGATGGATTTATAGCCAACGCACTAACGTAGTGTGAAAGCCTGAAAATGTCAGCCATCAAGTGAGATCCAGGTGACTGGTGAGAAACTGTAACTGCAACCTGCTCTGAACATGCAGGAGTACAATAAAGATGTGTGGAAACATTAAAGAAACTCTAAGCAGAGGACCGGTGAAGAGTAAAAAGAAAGATTAACATATTCTGATTTATTTCTTTTAACATCTGAGAATGTAAATCATGAATGCTTTTGTAAACTCAATAACGTTTATGGAATGGATCAATTGAATTTTTTCTAGTGCCTGTATTTATTTTAGATTTGGATTTTGATCATATTATGTGTTAAGGATTATCCTGGATGAAATGACACTAGAAGGATGAAGAGTGTGAAGGAAATTACATTTGGGTTTAATGTTTTAAATATGCCAGTGTGAAATGGTTTGATAGGTCCTAGCTTTTGTTAGTTCAGGTATTCAGTCCTAATGACTTGTTCTTTAGAAAACACAGGCTGTAAAAGGACAAAAACTGTTAGTGGGTCAAATTAGAAAACAATTTATAGGGAACAGAAATACTATGTATGCTCTGCTGCTGTTCACTGAGTATGGATAACTCATTCTGTGATTCTGTACACACTGGAACAGGTTGTCCAAGGAGGCTGTGGATGCCTCATCCCTGGAGGTATTGAAGGCCAGGCTGGATGTGGCTCTGGGCAGCATGGTCTGGTGGTTGGCGACCCTGTATATAGTAGGGGGTTGAAACCAGATGGTCATTGTGATCTCTTTTAACCTAGGCCATTCTGTGAAAAAACAGACAAACTTAATGAGGCTAGAATGAACTTAAATGTGGAGTGTTCAAGTTATGCAGGAGAACTGTCTTTTTTTGATGCTACAATGAAATATTTGGTAGGCAAATCCAAAGCAGTGCATATTAGGAAGAAAGAATTTTAAAATGCTTTTGCATAGGGAAATGTTGAAAACTATTGCAGACCTTAACAAAATGCATCATACTATTGTGGATCACTTGGATATGATGTTTCTTGAATAAACAACAGAAGTAAGAGGCAATGGAAATCTAAAACAAGGGAGGAGGTTGTGTTAGACATGGTGGGTGGGGTGGAAGGATTGAAGATTGCTAATTAAGTATGCAAATGAACGACTCTGTATGTTTATTCAAAACACTCATCTGTGATATCAACAGAAACATATAACCAAAAAAGAAAGTGCATATTAATTTCCACTCTAATTAATTCAATTTCTGTCTAAGAAACAGAGAAAGTCACGGCCACTAACTCATGGTACCGAGGGATTTTGAGAAGGATTGGCTTTTACTGCAAAAGCTGCAATTATTTGGTGCACTAGTTGGATGTATGTGTAAGGAGATGGTGGGTTGGAGTTATCTTCACTTAAATCAGCCAAATCTGAGTTCAAATCTTTTTTTCTTTTTTCTTTTGTTCTTTAAATCAATATCAGTTGTGTTGTTTCAAATGGTGGTTTTTATCCTGTTGTTGGTTTGCGCATGTTTTTGCTTTTTTTTCCCCCTCCATTTTATACTCGCTTGTTGTACAGAATAGAGATGGTTTCTTTGTAGTGCTCTGATTTCTTTGGAATGGAAAATCACATGCTTCTGTTGATGTGTTTGAATTGAAAGTTACAGGCTATAGGCCAGTTTGGGACTGAATGAGATGCTGTTATTTTGGCTGTTCAGTACTATTATTGGGACCTCCGGTAAGGAGGTTTTGCATACGTACAGATGTTTGTCTTCTACTTGATAACTGCCCAATTTCTCTTTGTTTAAATGCATATTTTTATATTGTTCACTATCCTTTCGTTTTTCCTTCTGAGTTGGAACAGTCTTCTGTTGCTGGGAGCTGAGCCAGATGTTGTCTGCTGTATTGGCTCAGTGTGTGGTCTGAGGACCATTCTGCTGCATTTGCTCTAAGAACAGGTAAAAGCAAATGACATGAGTATAAAAAAGACGAGGCTTTTGTAAGATCAGCCTTTCTTCTGATTGGTAGTGTGCATGTCCTGTTTCTTGAGATTTTCAGGGAAATCGTGATTTTCCTGAAGCTCTACCCCAGTGTTATCTGACTGTACGTGTTATACTTTAGTACTTCTGTACTGTGCTATGAATTTGAGCTCTAAAGGTTATCAAAAGCTGTTCTCTAAGTATTTCTGGGGTCAAACTATGGTAAATATTCAGTAGCATATGTCTTATGCCAGAGCCACAGATACATTGCGATTCAGCATGAACCTATTGAACCCTAGTTGATGTAATCAGCACAAGCTGCACACTGTGATTTCATAACAGCCTATGCGTGCTGTAGGGGTTGCAGCCCTTCCATGTGAAGCAGGTGGCAGACCCAACATTGTGTCCTGCTCGCTTGTCCCAAACAATCAACTTATCTATGCAACAGCACTGATGCTCCAGCTTAAGTTCCTGCATTAATTATGTCTGCCTGAACTTACAAGCTTTTAGAGCTATTTTGAACATAAATTTTGCAAGCTTGCAAGTCAGTCAGGGGTTGCTATTTTTTCTGAGGTACCCAACCTGCAATTAAGTTAAGCTGACAGATCCCGATTCTTATCAAAACTATCATTAAATAAATAGATTCGAGATGAAGGAGTGAATAACAATTCTTTGTTACTGAATAAGTACCAGGGTGATTATACTTCAAGACACTTGCTGTACTGGAGAGCTTCTACCCAACCCTCTCAAACAGAACATATTCAAGTATATCTTTGCCAAGGAGTACAAGAAACACGGTTCTTCAATGTGTCTCCACTTTGCTCCTTGAAAAGTTAAAGGATGGACCAAGATGCATTATACCCATTTAAAGCCAGTATTTGGTTTACTATCCTATTATCAGCTTATCCCCATAAGGTTTGTGTTCCAGATCCTTCTCAGCCCTGTTGCCTTTCTCTGGACGTGCTCCAGGGCCTCAATGTCTTTCTTGTAACAAGGGACCCAAAACACTTCATTCTCTCTCTGCCTATCTTTCAGTAGTTAGAAATAACTGTGCCTGAGTTTCTGTATTAGTAGGCTCTTGAAGGCACAGTTATCCAAGCAGTAACATGTAACTTGAAGTTTATGTATCTTTTTGTTAGGTATTACTGATGTAGTAGAAATTGTAGCTTTTATCCACCAAGAACTGATTAGAGTGAATAATTAATACGTAGTCCATCCATATGGAAAAATGAGCGAATATCTATTTGATATGAGACTTGATGGATGATTTCATAGCTGGTTTAATCTCTGTCTGGTTTCTGTTTAATCTCTTCTATTGGCTCAGCTATCATCTGAGCAGAATTTAAAACATGTTCATTACTAAAACACATAAATATTTGAATATTTTGGTGTTTTAATCTTATCTTTCAGAGGGACTTTGTTTTAAAAAGTATCTTCTGAAATGAAGCTACAGCAGACTTCTTGATTACTCAAAACGATTTCTTAGCAAAATAAATTATAATAGATCCTTAAACTGAGCTGGAAAGAGTTAGAAGAGGAAAGAGTTTAATAGAGTTTAATAGAAACCTACTGTCTCAAGTTTTCTTTAGAGCAGTCTTGGAAGATAAAATCTGGAAAATGAGCCAGCCTGGAACAGCATCAGGAAATGACTGTCCAGGGACCTGTAGGCTGAATAACAACGTCTATTATAAAACCTAACTAAAAAGGGAGCCCAAGTAAAGCCCTTGCACACATGATATACCTCTTGGTGTATGTCCCAATGTACAGAGTGAGATCTATGTGCATTTATCTCTTTTTTTGTTTTAGGAAGGGTGATGTCATTATCAGGCACTTTGCTTTCAGGCACCTTTGCTTTCAGAAAGGCCAGCCCTTACAAATTGGGTCATGGTGTAAATGCTGCAGGGGGCTACTTCTGAGGCAAAACCAAGCAATAGCTCTTTTCATCTTGGATGGCTTCTCTCCATTCTCATTCCTCACTCCCAATATAGATCAGATTCTTTAAAGCAGATGCTTGACTTCCAAAAATGCTCAGCCTTCCCATCTCCTACTGAGAGAGGGAAGCGGTTACTATGGATTCTCTGCACAAGAACAGATGTGTTCCAGCATGCTGCATGCTAACCATGCCACTTCTTGTGTACCTTAGGTTTTTTCAAGTCCAGCATATGACTGGTCATGGATAGCCTCAGAAGGGCTGCCCTGTCTTTGGACTTCTCCTGTTTCTTCTTTGCCTACCAGTACAGAGGATATTAGTGAAAAACAGTGACCAAGGTCTCTTCATACTTCTAGGCAGTGAAATCTCCTTTCCTTCTCTCCTAGCACTTGGCCATGTGTCAGATTGATAAATGACCTCAAGACAGAGTAATGCATTCAGACTGCAAAAGCTACATTTGGGGCCGGTTCTACACCCAGTGTATAAAGCAATCACTGATACGTGTTTGTGAATTAAGAAAGGGGCTGGGAGACTAAGGCAATGTAGCAAGGAGGAAGGTGCTTTCAGTGATTATGCTCTCTACAAATTAACGCTGTATTGCAGTCTGCTAGAGGGAAGTGAATGTCAGATTGTAAACTGGAGTTGGCAGAAACTGCTTCTCAAACTTTGGGGAAAATCTGAGTGTGGATCTGAGTGTTGTAGCTTGAACTCCCTTCTATATGCAATGTTAGCCAGTGAATCATTAAAACATTTTGACATTCTGCCCATGCAATCTTATTCACTTCAACTCATTTCTAGCACTTGATTCTATGCTCTGGTATATTAAACCTGAAAAGAATGATGGGGGAGTGGGAATAGTTTCTGGATCATTTCCTCCATCACTAACTTCTACGAAGGCTCTAAATAGAAAAGGAGCATACACTGCAGAAACACATGAAATGTCAGACCTGTAGTGCTGTCATTCATGAGAAACTCAGGGATGTTATGGTAGTCATGTTTCTAAAACTGCAGTCATTTTGGCATTTCTCTATTTTTCATCTTTGTAGAAAACAGTGGTGCTCCTAGAATCGCCCTGCCTAATTCAGTGAGACCTTCCATTAAATGAATTAATAAGCTCCCTCTATGGAGTCACAGCTCATGAAAGATTTTTAAAAGTATTTTTTTTATCATGTATATTGTATAGTATGTTTACCCTGTGTGTTAATATCACAAGGTCTTATAGGGTAGAAAGACAGCCTAGACCTCAGTTTCATCTATATTTATATAGATTATATTTGTACTCTACAGAAGAAAACCTTTTGCACGTCTGAGCTGCCTGGTAAGTGGGTTTTTTATTCTCTTCTCCATTATTTCTTTAGATTAGAGATTCTCTGTGGTGTTTTCCAAAGCATCACATTTAATTTCTTTGATAGATGTGTGTGTAAAAAATATATCCATTTGCAAGGACACTTATTTTGTAGGTGTCTATAAATCCGTAAATGCCCTCTGTGGGATGCAAAATGATTAGAATAAAGTATTGAAAAGCTTAAGACTGGAGACTGGGCATAGAGTAGGTTGTTGCTGTGATATCTCTAGGGGATCAATGAACATAAATTTCATAATAACACAAAATACTGCAGTTGGGACACACCTGTCCTGTACTCTAGACAGTGTCACTTGCTCAAGAAGTTTTCAGGTTGTAACTTGACTGAAGTGGTACAAGTTAAAAATAGATCTTTTTGTCTACTGGACAAGACCTGAAAATGATAAAGTAAAAAGCCTTGAACATATTGTTAGAATGCAGGATTAAAGTTAATTGAGATTCATGAATAAAGCAACTGTACCTATTAACTTTCTCTCTCTTAAGAGACAATAACTATACAAGTAAATCTCTAAAGGTTCTTTGAAATTGTTGCCCACAGTCATTTGCAGGCAATACTTCTGTGAGGTCTCAGTGGAGTTCTGTCCTACTTAAGAGAGAGGTCCAAGCTCTTTGAGGCAGAATGACTTCCAACTTATGCCCTTAGGAATCTACGTTTGATTTTGTTGGAAGTATGCTAAGGGAACAAGAGTCAAAGCAGTTGTGACACATATTCAATAGTGAAGTCTTTTATAACCCTTTTCTTAAGTCATCTCTGCATTTCCAGATGTGTTGCTGCTGAGAGCAACTCTGTGAGAGTGAATTCAAGGCCAGTAACCAATGACTTAGACAATTTCAGCTGAGCTTCAGCCTCATACATCTTAGAAAGCCCCATTTACCAACTGGTCAGTTTGTCTTTAATGCTTTTAAACACGGCCTTAGAGAGCTTGAAGGAACAGGAAGTATCACTACCTTCAGTTTTACAGATCAGAAACTGAAACACAGAAATGTAAAATGAATCACTCTAGATCTACATTTTTGTGGTGCTATCATTTATAAAGTTCAACTCTGGTCCGCACAAGTTTATCTATTTGACCCTCATGCTTTCCTGCCCTTTTGCAGAGCGTTTCTTTGATCACTGTCAGCATTTATCCTCTGACAGAGCCCTGTTAGGTTTTCACAGTGGGGAGATAAAACAATGAGTTTGTAAGTTCAGGCATGAGGCTCATCACAGTGACATGGCAGTAGTGCACTGAGTCGAGCTCACCCTGAAAGATAGTCTGATCCTTGCTGGATTTATCACAGGCAAAGACATGATTACCAATCCCACTGCAGATTTAAGTTATTACTTTTCTTAGAGGCACAACATGACCCAGTGCTTTCTGCTAGAACTGTAAATACTTTTGTCTTTTTTCATAAACATTTTTGCAGTCATTTGATCCTGGGAGGCCATTCCAGAACTTATAATTTTCTCAAAACCTTTTTCTTAGTCACTTTGCAAAAGCAGTTTTTCTATATCTCTGTGCCCAGAGACAATGCTGATGCTTCATCCCTGCAGGAGGGTTATAAGTAGGTGATATTTAAGCTCTCTTCCAAACCAAGCCATTCTGTGATTCAGTGATCTTGTACAATTGCAAATATTCCTGTAGGAAGCCTAATTCTCAGCGGTCTTCCAACTTAGATTTCATCAAAGCGAGTAGAAAAATTGAAGTTAAGTTCCTGTTACACATAAAAGTGAAGAACATAAGGTTTTTAAAAAGAACATATGGATACAAATGTACATATTTAAACAAACATGTTCCAATCAGCTCAGATTTTTCTTTTCTTTCTCTTGTGATCAAAATGCGATAAGACACGGTGGATAATGAAGTCCCTACAGGGCCAGATCTGAGTCTTGCAGAAGATGGTAGGAAAATTTCCAGTGATTTCTCTGCGTCTCAGACCAGATCTTTGTTGTCAGGAAAACATCAGTGAGGAATACTTCATCTATGTGCAGAACTCCTATGTATAGTTCCAGATGATGAAAATTTTCAGTGTAGTTTCAATTCTATTTTGAATGTGTACTTCTTCCACTAAATGACTTGTTAGAACTTATGCAAAATAACCTTAACAAAATACAAGAAACATACAACCAGGACAGTGAACTTGTAGAGGTAAGAAGATGAACAGAGATATTTGCCATGGAACTAAACTGTTTTTTTTCTGATCCATTTCTCAGAGAATAAATAGAAGACTCATTCAGTTTTAAAGGGAGCAGTGCAAGTTGGTCTATGCACCAGTTTCTGAAATCTTTCTCTCAATGTGTAGGGAAATAATTCAGTTACTAAGGACCTTATTGTCTCTAGAGTTATAGCAGCTATGTAAGACAATGAATCTGTTCCTACAGTGTGTCTTGAATATCAAAGATTCAGATAATTCAAGATTTTAGCACTGGAATATCCAAGTCTTGTAAAGATGAGTAGTGCTGTGATTGCAAATGGTTTTTGTGGTGTTCATGTGCTGCTTGTTTGCAGAGAGGGGCCATTTTTATACCTTAAGAAAGAATAGCCAGCTCCCTGAGGTACCTTCTAACGATGCCACAAGCGCACTGCAATACCTAATTAATGGCAGCTTTGTATTGATAATGGACTTCTATGAATCATGAGGAGCACTAAAAAGAAAACATTTTCTTATCTGTATGTTCAGGTGCTTTCTAATTGCTCGTGTGTATTTCAGATAACTTTGCAATGCCTTGTATTGCATTATTCAGATTTCCTGGTGTCTCATACAAAAATAATTGAAATGCAGCCAAAAAATGTGCACTCCATTATTGGAGAATACTTCATTGTGCACATTTTTTATCTGTTGTTAAAGGATACGAATGTTCACGTGTACACTGCGTGCCTTCACTTTTATTTTCTACTTTCAAATGTAGCTATTTTTCATCAGTAATAGGTTGTAGATGTAGCAACTTCTAAGTATCAGTAGAACTGAAGGGAAAACTACAGAGCATTAAAACAACATGAAAAAATATTGAGCATTTGCTGGAGAAGCAGATTGTGTTAGAAACTATCATTCAAATTCCAGTGAGAGCTGAAGACTTCCCAGATCTCACATGCTCAACACAGACAGTAGGGCTCGCTGTTTCCTGCTCTGCTCAGTCCTGGGCATGTCCTACAGCTACTGACAGTTGTATTTGAAGTGCTGGAAGATTTCAAGGAAAATAGCTTTATAAGAAATGTATTGTACTCATAGTTAGGACTTTACAATTGCATAAATGTGGCCTAAAATACTCTTCTCACACTTGCATTGTTTAACTTTAATATTAAAGCTAAAATATCCATCTTTCTCTTGTGGAAGAAGATGAATGGAAAGAAAAGAGCATATGATAGGTGCCATCTGTTCTCTCTTTCTCTCCCCCTTGCTCTCCCTTCTCCCATATTTTCCATTCAATGTATACATACATACATATAAACATACATATATATATATATATATATATGTATGTATGTATGTTTATATATGTAAATTGAAATTTTATATTGAATTTGGTGACTGTGGTTGCATGCCAGGCCTCTTTCAGGGAACAGAATGAAGACTGAAGGGTACCAGGACTGTGGGAGGCTGGTGGGTTACCTGAGGGCCTAGGGATAAAATCTCATTTCTGTGCGAGGTGATACAACTCTTCTTTGGCTATTCAGCAAAGGCTTTCAAGGATGAGCAACAGATCTGTGGTAAAGCAAAAGGCAAGAAAAGATGAGGAGTTTCCTGCAGGTGATTTCCAATGTGAACTTGTCTACCCAGTGCCCCCTTGGAAAGATAAGTTCAAAATTTCAGGCTCTCAATGGGTCACCCAGTCTTCCTCCTCTTCCAAGCAGAATATCTGCTCTAGTCCTGACAGCTGTTTGTCTAGCCCATATTCAAAGATCACCATTGATGGAGATCATTCTGCCTCCAGGCAATCTGTCTTCCACATCACTTTTCATGAGAGATTGTTCTCTGTATGTGTCTTGAATGTGTAGCTACTACCTGGCCTAGTCACTGAGGACATCAAAAGAAAAAGCTTTTTTCTTTCTTCATAAAGAGTTTGTAAATCAGCACACCTGATGGATTTTTCTTGTTGTTTGTTGTTATTGCTTTTATTTTGCATTTTTCACTTTTCAATGAGTGATGTGTACCATTAACTGCAGTAATGGGAGTTCAGATCTTCGGATCTGAAAACAGTGCCTGACTCTACTGCACTGTCAAACGTCAGCTGTGGATGCTAAAAGACCTAAAGTTTGTAGTTCAGATGAGTTTAGATGGTGTATTTTGGCTGTGATCCAGCATGGCTTACAAATCCGCTTGATGCAGAGATAGAAGCCATAACAAGCTGGGCTGATGGGCTGCTAGCCAGGCTCTTTTAAGTACTGGAAGAAACCTGTTTCATGAGTTGGATATAAGCTATGTAACAGAGCCAGAGACAAAATGCATCCCAACGTTAATGTCCAAGATTACCAGCTGCTCATGCAGCTTGTCAGGGGGCCAGGCACCCCCAGAATGCCAGGAAATGTCTGGTAGCTGTCATATGCAGGCATTCTGTGAGGCACAAAGAAATTGCATCAAGGCTTTTCAAACTTCAAAACATCAGAAAATGCTACAAAATGCTCTCAGAAGTCAAAAACACTCTTGAGAAGTAATCTTGGCCTCTCAGGACAGCAACCGTGATGCTGGACGCTCGGTTCCTATTCCAGCTTTTGCCACTCAAGTATGAATGCAAAATACAGGAGCATATTGTCTGCTGTCACAACTCATCTGCAAAGCAGATGTTTCTTTTGGGGCAATTATTCATGCTAAAGATCACTCTTCAAAGTAAACAATAATTGTCATTTGTTGCCTGTTAAAACAAACAACAAAAAAAGCTGGAAATCAAACTAATGAGTACATTTCCTCAAGGGAACAGACAGAGCAGGGAATATGATCCTTTTGCAAAACTTCTGATAAATACATAGGTTGCTCTGAAAGAAATGCCTCTTTCTATCTGTGGAAGCTACAATGGATGCAAAGAGTGCAACAACACCAATAGAACACATTTTCAGCTACGAAACACTTTTTTCAATGCAGTCACCACCATTAGCTGTGTATTTTGCCTATTTTGAACAGGAGTCTGCATGCTGTGCACAGAAAATTCTGCACAAGCAGATTTGACCCACTGTTTAACAGCTGTTACAGTGGCATCACCGCTAGGAAAAATGTTGGCTATGCAGTCTAGATCTGAACAGGTGGAAGTCAGAAGGCACCAATTCCAGCTATATGGTGGATGTGGTGGGTCGGTCCAGCCAAGACTGGCAATGTGTTCCATGGTCTTCAAGCTGGTATGGTGAGATAAATGTCAGCTTCTCTGGCCAGACTCTAGAAGTTTGAGCCCCCATCTCAGTCAGCATCTTGATGTAGCAGTCAGGGTCTGCAGTCTGGGTTAGCTTTGTAAACCCAGTTCTGATCATAAAGTGTCTCAATTTATACAAGCCAAGAAGTCTGCAAAGAGCTGCGGTAGGTTTTCTGATGGACTGCTGCTTCATTTCAGGAAGCAAATATGACTTTACAAAAACTAAAAGCAGCTGTGTTTCAGCTTCTTACATGGTTTATCCCACAGGACAGTTTTCAACTACCTCGTGTCAAGTACAGGATGGATGGTGGCCTCTAAGTGTTCATGAATAACCTGGGAAACCAGACTTGTATGGTTCTGGGACTCAGAGACTGTCTCTACTAATAAGTTAAATGGTGCCAAGGAATGTTCCCTGGAACTGAACCCGAGCTGTCTGTCTGTGTAGCTGCACTGCCAAAATGAGCATTTTTCCGTAGAGCTGCAGACCTCTATTTTGATATTTGATATTTTGGATTTGCTGAATGACGACAGCCAACAAAATTATTTCATCAGTTGTTTCTGACCTTTTCTAACTGACCACATGTCATATTTTAAAGCACGGGAGGTACCTATTTTGCATTTGCAGCAGCTCCATAAAGAATGCTGTGTAGACAGGAATTCAGTAGAAAATTTCCACTTATTTACTATTTACTGTCACTGAAATTCAAGAAGGTATTTCAAAAAACGAGGAAAAATACTATGATTTCTATTATTTGTTTCTTCTTGGAAATTCAGTGGATCATTTAATTAAAAACTTCTGAGAGCATTTTAAAGATAGGCTTCTTCAATCCTTCTTATCGTCAGTTCAGAAGCATCAGATCTGGTGCAATTACTTTTATGAACTTTGAGAGTGATTGTTTAAAGCCATAGCCTTCATTATGTTATGCTAAATACATTCCTTGGAAGTTTGCATCCCAAAGATGATGCTGTTTTGGTTGGACTAGCTTAAGGAAAAAATGCTTTATGTTTGAGCTCTTGGGATGAGTGTCTTGAAGGTAGGGAGAAAATGTTGATGTTCTCTGTATTTGTATGTGTTAAAGCTGACAATTCAAGACATGTCCGTGGTAGTTTTATTCCTTAGTTCCTAACAGAAATCCATCTCCCTGAGCTGATTCCAGATTTATAAGCACGGTGTGTAAATTGTTACAGCACAGAGTGCTGGATAATGAAACAGCTGCTTAGCACAGAGCTCCTCCATTCTTCAATAAGCAGATGTTTTGTCTTGTTGCTGAGTTCAAACATCCCACGATATGCATAACTTTACTCAGATTTTTAATATTTTGATGTGTTCCTAACCAAAGATCAAAGCACCGTGCCCCATTATATGAGGTTCTGCACAGGCAGTTAGCACAGAAGAGATCCTAAGTGAGTGCCATCCTAAGTGAGTGCCAATCAGTGTGTCTCCACTGAGTCCAGGGGAACAACAGCAGTTCACGCTGGCTGACATTTCCCTTGCAGATGTCAGACGAGATGCCATGATTTACATACCAATGGCAGTGAGTGGGAGGATGAAGTAACAAGAGGAGCAGAAATGAGCAGGGATGGAGAAGTTGGAACTTGCCATTTGCCTTTTTCCTGCAGCTGAACAATGGCAATCTGAGTTATTCATCTCCATCCACCCCTCTTAACAACAAGATTCGCTTCTGATGATATCTTGTGGCCTTTTGAGTGTGTTAGCAGAGGAACTAGATTCTTTTCTGTGTTTATCTTCTGCGTTATCAGACACAGAGCAATTCCTAAAAGGCAGATTAGGTGAATAAAACAAAGTATCAGGTTAAACGATGTACGTTACTTATCAATTTAGGAAGGTGTTTGTGCATTGTGATTTTACGCTGTGTATTGTGCTGGATGTAAGAGTGGTATATGTGTGCCGAGCCATGGAAAGGGCAGAGGTAGAAGCCCTTCTGTCCTGCCCTGTTTGTGGTCTCCCTGTCTGCTGCTGAAGTTGGGGCAGCGTGTTAAGCAGCTGCTAAGATTACGAGAATAGAAGAAATATGATCAACGACAGGAAGTGGCAGCCAGACTGTTCCAAGGTTACGTATTGTGTGCTGCTGAAGTAAGACAGCCTGACTCCTTTATCAGTGCTGTCCATCAACCACTGATTTCCTAAGGTCTGTATCTTCCACACATTGATGTTTCCATTTGTGTACTTCACTCAGAGCAATTTCAGGCAAACTTGATAATTTTGAACTTTCTGATCTTTAGAAGGAATAAATCTGCCCTGCTGGGAAATGCACTGTTCCTACCCGTAACCTGTGTTTTACACATTTATATATAATCTCACTATAACTATCGTGGGAATAAAATTTATACTTGAATTCATGCTTGTTCCCTGGTTGGGAAAAATGCTCATAAACTGTGAGGAAGCAGATCTGCTTGTTCCATAGATGAACTGTTGTTGTACGTGGTCCACATTTTGTATTTTTATATATCGTTCCAATTCCTCAGCTGTTTCAAATTCATTTACCTCTCTGAGAGTGAATGAAGCAGCTGTGCCAAATTCAGAGCCTGGCTGAGCCCAGCTTAATGTCTAGAGGTGCTGAAGTTCCCAAGGCTGGTGCTTCACCATTAACTGATGCAGAAGAAACGACTGCCTTAGAATTTCTCTCTCCCTTTCACATAATGGCAGAATTGTGAAATTATTGTGTAACATGCCCTTCTTCCCATTACACGATCCTCATTCTGTTCACCATTATTTTTAATAGGCCAATTTTCTCTCTTGCTTTTCATCCACCGAGTCTTTACTATTATTATCATCAAAGTGTCTGTGGGCTGCCAGCATTTGATATTTCATTTCACTGATTTAATTATGTCTGCAGCCTGTTCTGGGGCTGTTTATTTTTATAGATCTCCAAATCCTTTCCTTTATCAAATTGTTTACATCTGAATCTATTTGTTCACTGTTTATATGTCACTTCGCAATTGTATCCTTTTGTACTTTGCATTTGTTCCTGAGGGCTGTTTCAGTTAGATCAAAATTTACAACTTTGTGGACAGACAACTAAGATAAGATTTTCCTATCTAGGGGGTGAAAGGAAGTTCTGGACACAGCTAACACCATCTGCTTTTTCACCCATGCTTCCTGCAGGCATATGTGAGTATGGATCCACATCTGTTACCAGCTATTGGGAAATGACAACTCATGGGAAGCCGGGAGAGTGTTAGATAAAAGGAAGAGACATGATGTGCACTTGCTACTCTATGTGCAGTTTATATGGAATATTAGTACGTAGGTAATGTAGGGTATATATAAACAGGTTGTTTACTGAGCTTAGTTTAGTTTCAAAAGAGTGGAGGTTCTTTGGCTCTGGGCAGCCTGGTCTGGTGGTTGGCAACCCTGCCTATGGCAGGGAGGTTGAAACTAGATGATCTTTGAGGTTCTTCTCAACCCAGGCCATTCTACGATTCTTTATTGCAGAGGGTTGCAGAAGAGGATGACAACACTATGAATACAAGAGCGAAATGTTGGCTTAGCAGAGCTCCATGACACAGCATGCCACCAAAAAGGCTCTGGGAGCTATCGATCTTCTGGGGAACTTCAGTCTTGCTTTGAATTTTGCTGACTGACCTCCTGTCATTGCAACTACTTTAGCAGCAGTCATGATGCACGTATGCGTGCACATGCTGTAGTTCTGTTGAGTTCCTTGCTTTTACTATAATTAAGAGTCCATAAATAAGTGCTTCTAATGCACTTGACTAGAGAAAGTAATTGCTATTTAAATGGATAATTTATTGTGTGCTAATTAAAAGCCCAATAGGTGAGAACATTATAATGAAATGTAACTTAACTCAATAAGGAGGTTTTTAATAATCATTAGTTGCCTGAAATATACCTGATACAGCAGTTCTGTAATGACAAGCTCTAATTGATGATTTTAACATATTTTTATTGTGGATAAATTGCTGTTTTGTTGTATGTCTCTCTTTCCCTGTCTTTCACATACACAGCTTCCCAGCTGGAGACCCCATTCTGCTTTATTACAGTTTATTCTTCCCTGCTTTGGGAACTTCTCTCCCTTATGCTGGTCAACTCATCTCAGTTACACCAACATCAAGCAGGATGTGAGTAAACAGATGTGGGGAGCTGCCAACTTCTACCAAAGAAAGATGCTAGCTTTTAATTTCAGCTATCAGAATGTACAATAGAGATCTGCTCTCTTTCCATTTGACTTACACTATAAGGCAGAGAAATCCTCGAAGTGTCCAGTGTTCCAACCACTCATCTTAGAGCAGAATGATTACACAAGAAGAATGGTAAACCTCGGTGTGTCTTGGTAATAAATTTCACTTTCAAAGAAGGAAGCTTAAGAACAGAGGCTGGAAAGTAAATGTGCCTCACACAATGGAGCAGCGTGTCAGCTTTGTTTGAATTGAACATCCTGGAAGATATCTGAGCTGGGAACAAGTAGCATCTGATTTAAGGACTGAGACAGTAGACGGCTGATTTTCTTGGCAAAAATAGTATGAGAAAGCTGCACTGGCCTTTCAAGGATAAGAGGTAATGGCCTTAAATTACCCTTGGGGAGGTTCAGGTTGGATATCAGGAAAAATTTGTTCTCAGAGCAATGAGGTATTGATACAGGCTGCCCAGGGAACTGGAGGAGTCACTGTCCCTGGAGGTGTTCAAGAGAATGTAGATGTGGCACTGAGGGACGTGGCTTAGTGGGCACAATGGGAATGGTTTGGTGGTTGGACTGGATGTTCATAGTCTTTTCCAGCCTTTATGATTCCATAATTTTACTGTGCTTTTATGGTGTCTTTTTCCACCACTGGGCAATGACTGTTCTTATGATACTGAGATTTTAAAGAATGTTCTTCTGAGACTGAAATCCACCAGACATACAGTGGAGGCTGTTAGTAGCTCTCGTGGGATAGGAATTAAAAATTCACTGCATTTTTCTGGGCCTCCTTTTCCCCCTGTATAAAATGGAGATAACTACATGTTTCCTTCATGAAGCCATGTGGTATATCCTGTTGAAAAATCTATATATAAGTGTTCATCATTTTTGTCACTCAGGCACTGATATAGGAATTTCTGGAGCACTCCTACATGTTGAGAATCACACTGATACTGTGGATGAGAATATTAAATTCTGGTGCTGAACCTGGCTAATTTGAAAGTGACGTATTTTTCTAGGGTGATGCCACAGATAAATCTTATATAAGAAAATGAATTACATTTATAGCTAGAGCGGACTGCAGGATTTTATGATCATCTCAGCACTTCTGCATTTAGTAAAATATCTTGTGTTTGATTATGACAGGGAACCTCTTGGCTTATGTCAAAGTTCTTCTTTCCTGGAGTTTGCTCTGTTTCCTGGAAGCTAAACTCTGGTGGAAATTGTTATTTTGGTTGTTTTTTGTTTTTTTTTTTCTTTTTTGTCTGATTTCATTGTTTGGGGCTATTTTTTGTCTTTTAAGTCTAAGCAGCCCATCAGTCTTACAACTCTTCTGTCCTGCCACTGAAAGGAGATACCCATAGATTAAATAGTTAAATAAGAAGTCCCCAAGGGGGACTTTCCAAATATTTTATTAGTGTCCTTTGGGGCAAATTGTAGATTAGGACTCAGAATATTAATTGGCAGACTTGCATGTACTTGTAGTCAACAAAGCAGCAAACCAATCCTGAAAAACCACAGTGGGGACTAATTCAGAAATGTCTTAAAACAGAACACGAAGAACGTTTTTACCTCCTCTCAGCTCCAGATTCCTACTCCTCATGTTAAAGAACAAACCTTAAACTTGCCTGAATTACAAGCAAAACTGTCAGCCTCCCTCAAAATGGGGGAAGAAAGTACTTCTAAAATGCTTATGCATTATATAACATGTACCCATATATCATTTATACAGACATTAGCAACTTGTGTTATTTCCTCATTTTGGAGGTGATGCATTAAAAGTGAGAATGCCACTACTGCCATTTTCTTCTTACATAAAGCAGATTTGTGTCCACAGTGCATGTGTAGAGATCTCTGTGATTTTCAAAAAGCAAATTGGAGGCCATTGCGATAGCTTGAGTAGTGTGGCCAAACACAAAATAAAGATGGCATGTAAGAAGCCTGGTTGGCACCAATGCCAATTTTATGCTCTGTCTTGATTAAAGCAGAGATGTTTGCATATGTCTGGAATCCTAAGGCATTCTGATGCACATCCCCTCCTGCTGAGCCAGCAAAGCTCCTCTCACGGTTACTGCTTTTGCATAGCAGATACACATTAATGGAAGCAGTCAGAGCATTTATCTACCTGGTTCATGATTTGCACATCTCTGGAATATCCTTAAAATGCAGACAAAGTTTAAAAAGCAATAGAAGAGAGTTGCAGAAAATCCAGATTAATGGTTAAAAGTTGAAATAGTTTATCCTCTTACACAGGGGTATTAATTACAAAGAGCATCTTCAGTCTCATTTGCAGAGTTTCCCTTTCACTATCTGGAACTGAAGCAGTAGATTAATGAGAGAGGCTGGGAAGGTGCCACCTTGTAAGGAGCTGCATGGAAATGAACCACTTAAAATGCACAAACAAGTTTTATTGCAACTGCCAAACCTAGGAATCATGTAACATCCTACTATAGAATATACTGTAACTAATGACATCAACTATTTACACACATTTATTGTGTTGTTGTGTTTTGTTTTCAGATCTCCATATATAGGTGAACATTTTGAATTTTTTGCTAAAGATTTCCAAATTAACATCTAAAGGATTTTTTATTTTCCTTTATGTATTCTCTCTGGGTTATATCGGTGCTACAGGGCTACTCAGCCCATGCTGTAGTGATTCCTGCTTAGATGTTATTAATACAGTGCAGGAGAGGATGGTAGATACGAGTCTTGTAGAAATGAAGCTAATGCTGAGACTCACTATTTTCATTTCCCTGTGCTTTTGCATTTAGATTTCATAGCACTGAAAGTCTTGGTGGGCGTAGTGTGGATGGCTTGATGGTGGAACTGGAAGATCTTGGTGGTCTTTTCCAACCTTTATGATTCTTTGTGATTCCTGAGAGGAAAAAACACCATTTCTGTTCACAGTGAAGGAGCCACAGTTCACCACCTCCAGGGTCAAGGCTTTGCCACCACCGCAGGGCATGGAGTGCCATAAGCAGTGCTGAATGGAGCAAGGAGGAGGAGATGGCCGCACACATAGCATGGAAGCTTTGACTAATGGTGAGATCTCTCAATATTGGTTTACTGTATTTTTGAGCTTCATATTTAATTCAGGTCAAATCTCATCTACTAAACAGAGCTGTTATGTAGTGCACACACCAGATACACGAAGCGTGGTTTTAGCATAGCTCTGACCCAGTTACTTCATGCAATGTTGTCTAAAAGCAAAAATTGAAATCCCTTATCTAAACAAAAATGAGCCTTTGTTCTCCTAGTTATTGTGGCATTTTGCATGTATTTGGTTTCAAAGACTGATAATTTTACTATTCTGAATCTGTCATGGGCATCATAAAGGCTTTTCCCTTTTGGTAACCAACTGAACAGCACACTGGAGAAATGAATGCCTGCCAATTGAGATATATGGAGCAATCTTGACAAATCTGATGGCTGAAACTACTTTTTATTATTTTTTTATTAATATTTATCAGCTACAGTTGGTAAATATTAATGAAACATTAAAAATAGCTGCATGTGATTAAAGAATTACTCTGTTTTTGTTACTGCTGTCAGAAACAAAAGATGAGGTAGGAAGGGCAGGAAAGAACAGGAAAACCAAAAACTGAAACATTGAGATGTTGGAAGGACTCTTAGAATACAGTTGTGCTTCTCTAATCTTTCTGAAATGGTTCCCCATGCTCAGATGCATCTCTTCACATATAAGTATCTCTCTGTATATACATATAAAAAGATTGTGAATATGAGAGGAAAATACATTAGGATGCAAAGAAAAAAAGAAGTGCAAATTTAAATGTCAGTATACATTCTGATTTTTAACATAGACCTAAAAATCCATAGAACAGCTACAGGGATTTTCCATGTTTGTAATCAAATGTGTTTTCCAGTAATATTTTTTCATTATGTTTGATTTTAGAAATCTTAACACTTTCTGATTGTGATTAAAATGGGGAAAGTGACTAAAATGAAAATGATAAAAAATGAAAGAGAATGTTCTGCCTTCAACCCCCTGCCTTGACTATCAAAAAAATTGATGTTTAAAAACCAAATTTTAGAGAAACAGTTGGTTTTTGTTATAAAAATATGATGACAAATTTTGAAATAGCTGTAAGTGCTACACGGCATTTATTAGGCAAATTTCACCAAGATGGCTAGGCAGTGCAGTGCCTGTTACTGACTTGGCAGGGAAAATGCTAATATCGTAATGGATTGATTTAAGAAGTGCCAGGTAATTTGTAACACTTCAAGGAAGTCCAGTGATTGCACTTAGAAGGAATATAAATGGGAGCTGGAATGAATTGCTAAGATAGGCAGAGGGAAGAAGGATTCGGTTATTCCTGTGAGGTTAGTCACTGGGATTCTGCAGTCAACACAGAAACATCTCTTATTTATCAAGACATCAGGGAGCACCACTGCAACATAATCCTTTCCAACATTTCCAGTCTGTGCTCTCTGTTCAGACAGGCGATTTCCCATCTTGTTTCCTCATCTTGCCTCTTTCCTCCATTCATGTCTTCCTCTTTTCCCTGCTTTTTTTTTTGATACCACTGGAAACAGAATAATTATCACTCCCACATATCAAATTCTCAAAACTAGAATCAGACCATGCTTCCATCCCTTTTATCTAGTGTTTAGCACGTCAGGCTTTTGAAAGCATTGATCACTGTTAGACATAAAGACTGCTGGGAACCTTGTCAGACAGCATGGTTCAGATGTGTACAGGATCAGACATACCATGGTGGTGGAACAGCTGTTTCAGAAGTAAAAGTGAGAAAAATAGCTGGCATTGCATGATCCGGTCATACAAGGTTACTTGTATGATACCAGTCAACTTTTTCCATATTTATCTGCTTTCCAAAATTGCATGTAATAGGGACAGTCAGTGAATAGAACATAAGAGATTGCTGCTTCTGCTGGTTGGACTTAAGCTGGTATTTACAAAGCTGTGGTCTGTGAAGAGACATCAAAACCTTGCCTTAGGTGATACACCACAATTTCCAGTCCCCTCTTGGTCCCAGGAACAGTATCCTCTTGTTGTCTGTGGCCTTCTCTCTTATTTCTAGCCATGGGCGTTTGATGTCATAGATGGTATCAGAGCCTGGAGAGGATTCTCTGAAACTTCATCTCTTCCTGAGCTTTCTTCATGAGCATCAACCAGAGAAGAGTGAAACATTGCCTCTTACTGTTTCATCACTTGAAAGGTATAACAACTGTTTCCAGTTCCCTGCCATACCAGTGTCTTCTCAGTAATGACTTTATTCCCTTTTTGAACAAGGCCGAGTGATTTCTTTGAATCTAGTTTTATTTGAACCCTAAATTCAAGTCGAAGCCAGGTTGTCTTAACTGCTTTTCCTTGACTTTCTGCTCATTCTTCCTTCTGTAACTCAGAGGCATGTCTGTCTTGGATGTGGAAGGATCTGAAGAGTAAGGGCAGACTTGTTGGGCTACTATCATTGAGATTTTCCTTTGGCTTCTAGTATTTGTGGCTAATACTTAGACATCAGTCAAGTTGGATTTTTTCACTTAATGTATGATTATGATTATGGTAGGCATAATTCTGCTGTCACTCATGCAAGAATAAACGCTGAAACTAATGGAGTTATGTGAAAGTAAAACTGATCTTAAATGAGAAGTGAATCAGGCCCCCTATGGATGCGAGATCAAATTACTACCACACTTTATTTACACTTAAACTTTTTCATACCACTGTGGCAATCAAAAATAACTTTAAATTGGTGGAACAGTGATATCCACTCTCTTTAAGATGGTCTTACGCTCCCTGAGCAGTGGTAAAATCTGTTATATATGTGTGAATAACATTCCCTGCATAGAAAGCAGAGAAAGGCAGCAGGTCCCAGCACCAGCACAGCCCTCCCTTCCCTTGGTTACATAGCTTTGAACCCCACTGCTCCCTTCCTGCATCAGAAAGAGCACCAGTTCTCTGATGCCTGGGTACTGCTCAGCACCTGGGGAAGCAACAGTAATTTTGTTTCTTTGCTTCTTGATCCTTTGGGAACCTTCTGCTCAAAGGACTCTTACTTTGGTCATACTTGCAGTCTTTCAGCAGCACAAACGTGCACAGTTGTCTCTAGAAAGGCCTACTCAGGGAGATCACATTTCTAATCTGTTTGCTAATAAGTGTGCAATGGGAGGCAGAATATTTCTTTCTCATGCCGAAGAGTCTCCAGTTAAATAATTAATTGATATTGAAGTGGGTCCAATTTATATTGGGTTAAACAATAGTGAAATGTCTTCCCTCGAGTAGAGAGCAGTGCATTGTGCATATCTATATCCATCTTGCAGCATTCACTGCAAGGCAGGAGGAATACTGCATGATTAGACTGCATCTAAAATATAGAATAAAGGCACCAGAATAGATCTGCTGCCTTCATCACATGGTCAGTCGTTGGCCAACAGGATTTTCTAGGTCTGCTCAGAGCCAGCACAGTTGGATGAGGCAGGGAGGAAGCCCTTAGCAGAGCACTGGGAGTCTCAGCTGGAATGAGCATCTGCTCCCTGGTTGCTCTTGTGATTCTTCTTGGCAAGAAACTATATAATCAGCTTTCTGGTAAATTCTTCCAAATCCTTCTTTGCTTTGACTCTGTGTAGAAAACTACATAACTCTCAGATAACGTGTATTGCTATGATGAGTCCTGAAATTTGATGTTAAATGAAATGTCAGATAATGAAACTGTAAATCCTGTCTTCTTAAAAGTGACTGAATGAACTGCTGAAAATAACCCATCATCTTCTTGAGGAGCAGCCAGGTTAGATGATGATAATGGTATTTCCCAGACAGACAGCGACACTGATTTTTTATATGTGATATACTGGGACCCCGTCTCTGACCTGTATGCAAGATGAGGAATGAAATGGATTTAAGTAATAACAGAAAATCTGATGATATATTTAAGATGCTTATTGTTAGCCTGTCGCCTTATGGAGCCTTTCTAACCCCAGGGGATCACCAGAATAGATAACTATGATGCACACACATCACAAGCTGGGAAATATGATGCAGCTCCTGATGACTTATTTGCTGAGAGAGAGCAACTGTTTCTGTACAACTTCCATAATGTTTCTGAAAATGCTGTCGTTTTTAACACTGCAAATCATTGTTGCTTATGTATGAGAGAGACAATGAAAAAAATTAGAATTGGATAACAACATGAAAATAGAAATATTTGAAGCACGATCAGCTGGTACTATTTTAACAAACTCTCTATAGAATATGTAGAAAAAGCAGCTTGTTTAATGAGCTCAGCATTAAGTGCTACGCTGTAAGTTATTATTTGAAGGCACTGCATACCTCTGATTCTATAATCTATTGACTCAAATCACAGACTGTCAAACACATCTCAAGATTATCCCTGTTTGCATGTCAGACTATATTTCCGGGGAAGTGCAGCTTCTGTTTATTCTTAACTCTGCTGATGATTTTCTCAGATTGCTGCCATATGCTGCATGTCACAGGTGAGTATTTTACTGCCTTAAAATTTGACAATTCTGTATCCAGCTTAATAGTTCTGTCATCTCAGCGTTGCCATTAGCACTGAATTACAACAGAGGATATTTAAACATTGGATTAGGGTGTCAAATATTTGTTAAATAACAAGGGTAGACATTATAAAAAGAGTCAGTGATACTTTAAAAACATCAGTCAGTCAACAAAGGTATAAAAACTGGCTTAGTGACTAAACAAAGTTTGCTCAATGTTTATTTGTTATACTGCAGTTTTAGGCATATATCTTGCTGTGGATTTTACGCATAATACACACACACTGGCCAAATTCCTGTCAGTTGAGAAAGGCACATAGACAATATATTTAATGGCCAGTCTGAAGTTTACAGAAAGAGGAAAATTAATAGATCTGATTTCAGAAAGGATGGGGATATGGTCTTGGGCATAAAGTGCATATTATCTCACATTCCAACATGGTTTATGCAGAATAGAGGCAAGATGCAGTACTGTAAAATGTTAATAATGTTCTGCTCTTTTGGTCCTGCTGAAAGTAAGCACTCACCCCCAATCAGAAATGCAGAAAAAATAAGAGTTTAGCTGGATAAATGCAATGAAAAGCACAGACTTTTAAACATCAAAGCCAAATAAATACATACAGTGAAATGATAGCAGTCATTTAATCTGTTTCCTGCTATAATATCATCAGCCCATTAAAGCACCGAAACACAGGTGAAATGTAAATCCTCTTAAAAAGGGGATTATTCATGTGCTTGAAATTATATACTTTATTACATCTGAACCACAGCTCTAATGCCCATCAGGCGTTAGGAGGCAATGCTTATTCTGTTCATTTTCACACTATGATTTTTTAACAGATCCTGAAAGTTTTAACTCCTGTGAGTGAATATTTTTTTCTCATGGAAGCAGTTCCTCTGACACGTTCAAGTTACTAACTCAGTTAGACTCGATGATCCCTGTGGGTCCTTTCCAGCTTGGGATATTCTATGATTCTATCATTTGCTTTGCCATTGCTAGAAACAGTTTTTCTGCCTATTGCTCCCAAAGCTGCTATGTAAGGATTGGCCTCTTCATTCATGGCACTGCTGGGCTGATTGGAAAACTTGCAGCATGCTCTTTGTCTCATCAGCTTCAAGGAGATTCTTCACTAACATTGCCAATGAAAACTTTTTAAGCTGCTGCTTTTGCTTTACCAGGAGAGTCTGAACACTTTATTGATTAAGCTGCCTGTTTTTCAGTTTCATCATATTCTTTATTTGAATGCGTATCTGTTTTGCTGATTCAGCTGTGTGTTGAAATGCTTGAGGATTCAGCTACTGTTTGTGCTGCATCTTTGGCTTAATCCTTTTGTGCTTTTTTGCTTACTCAGCTGGCTACTAAACCAAGTAATTTTGGGGGTGGAGAGATTGCACTGCCAATTTCATTTCTGACTAGGAAACATATACTATAAAACGGGTTCCAGTCATTCATGACTACAATTGTATATTGTTTAAACGAACTGCCTTTTTAAAGAGTGAAAAAATAATCCCTTCTCCTTAGAGAGGGGGAATTTATTATTTACTCTTTGTTTTACTCTTTCCTTTACTTGCAATGTTTGCATTTGCTCTTTAGTATCTGTGAGGGCTGGAAAGCCAAGTACACAGCCTAGGAAAGGATGCATAGGTTGAGATTCAGCTGCATCTCAAGCTGGCAATAGATTTCTATGACAATAGCTCCTCTCGGAAGTGAGACTGGGATCACAGATAACTGTTTTCACATGATGGAGATCCCAAGCCCCAGTGGGTGCTGTGTAGTGCAGACCTAGATATGCTACCTGGCCCAGGTCCTAATTCTAGCTCAAAAAACCATGGCTCTCTCTATCCAGTTCCTGCTTTTGGCATTGAGCACCTGATCAAGACCATAGAAATGCCGCAGAAGATGTATCTGGCCAAAGACTAATAAGTTTACCTCTTGGAATAGACTGCATGTTGTAGCACACAAATAGGCAACTGATACCATTGACCTTGGCAAGAAGAGTGAAGTCCAGTGCCAACAAAGGTATGATTTTGCAGTGTGGGCATTTGTCTTACAGTCCTTCCTTCTTCCTCATCCTCTTTCATCATCAAGCAAAACCTGGAAGCATCTGAAATCAGCACTGGCTTCTGCAAGTCTTTGATGTAGGCACCAATCCATGTACCCTCTGGGATTTCTATATGGAACATACTGATACTAAACTATTCACCCTAAACTGGATGCAAGACACCATCAGAACAGAATTGGAAGCTTCATTCCTAAAGCTGCTTTGATGTTTAGCTGTGTTCAGTTCACCTAGAAAGAGCACTGAAGAGCTGCCAAAAGCAGACCAACCAGGCTGCCTGGCTGACAAAGCCTCTCCTCCTTCTCTGCCTTCCCTGCTACCTGCAGCCCACGGTTGACCTGATGTGTCTTGGCCATGCAGCACACAAGACAGAGGCAGCAAATCCAGCATCCAAATAGGGATTCCAGTAACTGGCTAAATCTGCTTGGTGAGCTGGCTGCCAGCTGACACATTCGTGGCCATCTGCATCTGGATTGTCCTGACAGTGCCCCTTCACAGCAGGACCAGACTCTTGCATGAGTGTTTTAACTTACCTTGCTGCCCCTTTTTCCTCCCTGGAGAGGGGAGACCCTAACATTTTGCAGGAGCTTTCTCAATGACATTAAAATAGCCCCCAATGTATCTACTCCTTCTGCAGTTAGAAGAGGTTTGTGCAACTTGGATCCTTCAGTTGCCAGGCACTGTGGCTAGCAGAAGTTTATGTCATTCCATTCTCTTCTCATTTATGCCTCGTTTTCCTTTCTCTTTTCCTTTCTTTTTTATTCTTTTCTTTCCCCCTGAGCCATGTATCACAGTTCAGGTCTGTGTTTGCAACAGCACCTCTGTAAGACCTTCCTTATCCTCATATGATTTCTGATTATTACCTTTCACTACAGGATTATTATTTTTTTCCTGCTAAGTAATTTACTTGTGATATTTGGAAAATGGACATAATAAAGAAGAAGTGCTAGAGATAAATCTGTTTTCTCCGTAGCACTTAGCAATACTATTAGCAGTAAAAAAAGAAGACACCTGAGAGGTCCCCATACAAAGCTTTTCACAAACTCCCTATACAGTGCTAAACAGGTTTCTGTGCAGGCAGAGGACTGCAATGGCATTTCAGTGAGATTTATCTCAGTGGCTGCATCTGCCTCTTTTGTTCAAGTGGTTGCAAATCTGTGAAGCAATTACTTGAAATGCTGTGACCCTCTTCATCTGGGCCCTGCAAAAGGCTGTCACTTAACAGGGAAATTAAATTAAACTTGAAACAATGCAGGAGAAAGAAAAAAATAAGAATCCGCCTTTGGAGAACAAGGCAAAACTGCAATGAGATTTAACTAAAGGGTATTACAGTGAGCAGGATGTCCATAACTGACTGCTGCTTATTGTACCCCTGCTGTAAGACTCCAGCTCTCAAGGCTCTTACTGTCAGCAGGAAGCTCCCGAGCAGTTCCTCACCTTCAAACTCCTTTTAAAGGTGTGGTATTATCATCTTTTGCCAACATTTCTATTCAACTGATAGATTTATGTTATTCATTGGAAAAAAAAAAAAAAACAAAAATCCCACAAACCTCCCCCTGGGAAAGACATGGGACAGGAGAACGCTCCCTGCGCTGAGAATGTGAAGGCTATGAAGGAAAAAACAGTTTTTCTGTCCCAGCCCTGGAAGTGTCCCCAGAAGTGATTTTGCCTTTTATTAGCAGCCCACAGAGATTAGAGCAGCCAGAGCTGTTTTCAATCAGCCCTCAGAGACCTTTGCTCCCTTGAGCTTAGCTGCAACCAATGTAACCTTGGTTGACTGAACTGACATTGAACATTGAACTGAAGGACTTTTTAATTTTCTCTCGACTTTTTTTTTTTTCTCCCTCTCTTTTTCAGTGTATTTAATACTGATGTGGATTAGAAAGCCTCTGATGTAAAGGAGAGGGGGGCTCAAATGGCATCAGTGCTATCAATTTGTCCGTAACCAGTTCTTTAAGTGAGGCTTTACAGTAAGCCAGCCTGGAGCTAAGCGACTCTGCCATCATCAGGCTCAATTCTGCAACACAAAATACGGGAGAGACCATTGCAGCTGCTCTGCAAGCCCTGGAAATGCTGCTAAGAGCTGCAGCGGTTCCATGCTGCAGGCATTGTGCTAGAGAGGCATCCCGAGTGTTTGTAGTTCTCCCATGAGAAATTTCCTATTGAGTACTGGAATATTCTAGATCAAAACTTGGAGGGGGAGGGAGGGGATGAAATCTGAAGGGAAAGGCTATCATTGTAGCTCATGAGCTGACATTTCATTTGAAGCCAAGAGAGATAAGAAAAACATCAATGCAAAATCACCTGAGTAAGTTTGGGATGGCTTTGGCAAATAGAGCTATTAAGTATTTCCAGGAGATTTCTGCAGATCGCCTTCCATCTGTATCCACAGTCCTGATGGAGGAGCAAACAAAACACAGGTGGGTTGTTGTTCAGGGTCTCTGAAAATGTTTTATTCCTAAGGCTGTGCCAGCTCGCTAAGAAAAAAAAGGAAAAGCTGAATGAAAACAGTACTTAAAATTTGAGCTGAACCCAACACAGTCTGTGAGATAATAGGTAGGAGCACTGGTTGGAATCAAATTAACCCTCAGTAGCCAGCGGTCATTGCCATGTGTACAAGTACATAAAATCTGAGTGGCAAATGGTGTTCTTCCTGCCTCCACCATTTTTTATACTAGGAGGGAAAACACCAGTACAGCAGGTAGGGGTTTCTGTCTGAAGGACTCGGGTACAGGAGAATTTCATTCATTTTTGATGAAATTATTCTTCCCATACTTCATCCTTGTAAAGAGTTGTTCACCAATGTGTATGCTGCCAAAATAGTGATGATGTGATTAAGGTGTGTCTGTGAAGTGAAGGATATTTCTCTCTGGTAAGAAAGGGCATATGAATGCCAGGTAAAGAGGTGGCCCACACAGTGCTGTGATGTTTTAGTGCTGCTATTAAATACAGTCCAAATGCCTGAACAGGTGAGGGAGGCAGGGGACAAACAGCACTGCAAGAAGGCAGGCAAATCAGTCGGCCTACATGCTGCCCACACACACTGCTGCTGGGGGTTTACCATTTGAATGAGTTTCCTGGGCACGATTGAGATCTGATTTCCATTCAGCACAGTGGGAAAGCACAAGAACAAAAACATGCAAGGAGAAGAAAGAGAGAGGAAGAGAAATGTCTCCCACAGCCACACATCCTCGCTTCTCTACCTGCAGGTATTAGAGGCAGAGCTCTGTATGAGAGGTGAGCTTTGGGGTGACTTTGTGTTGCTGCTTGGCTTAAGCCTTAATGGCAGCACTGGAAGCCATGTTGTTGGGCTCTTGTCAGGATGAAGAGCTCACCTCTGCTGCAGGTGAGGTGTAAGCTCCTGAGTCTCACTGTGCATTCCCTTCCCCTCTCTCTCCCTCACTGCATGTGTTCCCCCAAATCTCCATTTTCTTTAGTGTCTATCTGATGTGAAACAATTCCCACATCTATGTATTTCACTAATGATCTCATGGTTATAATTAGCCAACATTTGTATTTTTGTGTCCAAAAACTGGAAACCTTAATCAGCTCCCGCTCTGCTTTTTACCCCCAAGGTCTGTATGGACTTAGAAGGTATATGACAGCTAACGAAGTGAAGGAAGCCTATTTTCAGAGTATCAGAACTGTTAAATAGAGGTTAGCACCTGCAGTTGTGGATTTTCTATCAGAAAAAGGCTGGAACTGCTGTCTTTTAGAAAAATAATTCCTTACTGACTCAGAGCAAGACAGTAAGTTCAGCTAACAAAATGAAGCGGACCAAGTCTGCAATCTGACTGGTGTGCACAACTTCTTTCCCTCTGCCAGGTACAATGCACAAAACGTATAAAAGCTGGAAATAAGTTCCTACCTAACCTCTAAACCTCTCCTTCAGGTGTCTCCAACTTAGAAAAGCCTGCTTGAGGACCCAAAGCCCAGAGGAGACAGTTGTTTCAACTTCACATAAAGGGAGAATGTGTTGAGTTTTTTGAGCATACAGCTCACTCAGATACACACAACTGGGAGGGTTGTCTGACAGACCTGTGGGTTGTGCTGCCATCCAGAGGGATGTTGACAGGCTGGAAAAATGGGCTTTGTAAAGAACCTCCTGAAGTGCAGCAAAGAGTGTTGCAAAGTCCTGTACCTGGGAAAGAAATAACCCAAGCATCAGCACAAGCTGGGAGGGGCACCTGAATGGAAAGTTCTTGAGAGTCCTGATTGATACCAGGTTGCTCCAAAGAAGGCTAACAGTATTCTGGACTGCAATAGGCAAAGTATTGCCTGCAGATAGAGAGAGGTGGTCCTTCCCCTCTGCTCAGAACTGGTGGGGAGGCACAAGGAGCCATGTGTCCACTGCTGGTCCCCCTGTAAAGGAGACCTTGACCTGGACACATGCGAGAGAGTCCAATGGAGGGCCATAAAGATGATGAAGAGATTAGAGCACCTCTGCCCTGTGGAGAGGCTGAGAGAAGCAGAGCATCTCTCATAGATCCCCTCTGAGCCTGGAGGAGGCTCAGGGGGATCTCATCCATGTGGATAAATACCTGAAGGGAGGTGCAAAGGGGGCACAGCCAGGCTCCATTCAGCGGTGCCCAGTGCCAGGAGCAGAGGCAGTGGGCACAGCCTGGAGCACAGCAGTTCCCCCTGCCTGTCAGGAGCCCTGGCACAGGCTGCCCAGAGGCTGTGGGGTCTCCTCCTTGGAGCTCTCCCAAAGCCGCCTGCCTGTGGGGCTGGGCCCTGCTCTGGATGGCTCTGCTTGGGCAGTGAGGGACCCCGAGGTGCCTCCAACCTCAGCTGTGCTGTGATCTTGTGTTACATAAACACATCATCACAGAGATGGCAAGAATAAACTGGAAAGCGTCCTGACTGGAGATAAGCTTATTTTCTACTGACATTAATTCTTCATGAAGTGTGCATGATAATGAATGTTAATCCGCAAATAAATTCTTAGAAAATTATCTGTTACATCTCCAGGGTGAAAAGGTCTGAGTTGTGGCACTGAATACTAGCAGTATTATATATGATTTACCAGCAATTGTCAAGTTTCACACCAAAGGTCAGGAATAAATCCTGAGTTTGTAAGCCGTGAGAAAGAAATGTATGAACATTTTAATTTATTGCTCTGTCACTGTTAATTCCATTTGGTATTCACTGTGGTAGCATTGCTGCTAATGAATGTATTTGGTAATAACGTGCATGTCATATATATTTATGCTCTAATCACTTTCAGTGGTTCAGCAGACAAAACAAGTTAGGAACTTAGCCATTTTAAATTATTATAAATTAAGAGGGAAAAGAAATCATATTTTATTTCAAGGAAGTCCTTAACAAATATGTATCATATTTAACTTCTCTCAGTAGGAGCCTGTCCTATCACTACAGAATTCCTCGTGTTTTTAAGGAATAAATGCAGATCAAATTATTCTATTGAACAGACTTTTCCTGTTGTTTGATGATAAAAATTGTGTTCGTAATGCTTAGAGTCCAGCTCAACAGATCAAGCAGCAGGAGGAAAATAAATGACAACAAGTACACTTTAGAAATCTTAATTATGACCTAAACAACCTTGCATATAAATCATGATACCGCAGTCTCAAAACCTGACAGAATATGATGTACACACACTAATGTAAGCTTGTGTCCCTGTCACTTCCCAGACTGGTTCTTGAATCCCCATGAGCCCAGGCAGAGCAGAGGCTGAGTTTCTTTGTGGTGAGGAGGATAGACAGTCATTCCGTGGCTCTCACAGGCCTCTTTTCCACCACTGTCTATTATTTCTGTAATCACTTCATTACAGCCTTTGTGAATTGATTGGGTTTAGAAAGCGCTGCAGTGAATAAAAGGAGAGCCTGGCAGCATTTGTACAAATCTGATGGCTATTGCTGAGAGATGTGCTACTCTCCTCTGCCTTTGGAAGTGGGACTGATAGTAAAAAAACATCTGAAAGAAGAAGCGCTAAACTGTTGTTTTTCAGACTCTTTCCATGTTTTCTTCTGAAAGGATCACCATTTTACCATGTGGTAGCGTGACACGGGGATTAACTTTATGCTTTGGTTAGGAAAAAATATTTCCTTTAGGCCTTTTACAATGTGTTGACTATTAATTAAGATGGAAAAGTATGTAACTGCCTGAGCAGTGGATGGATTATGAAATAATTTACAGGTTGATGCTTTCCCCGTTTGTATTTGCAACTTTGTGTCATACCAAATTTAATACATTCATTTAGTGATGATGAATGGTTTTGGAGCCTTTACAAGTGTTAGAAATAGAATCTGTAATATTTACAGCATACTTATTTAAAAGCTTATGAAATGTCAGGCTTGTCTTTATTGCAGACTTGACTCATTGTAAGGGAGTCTTCTGGCTTCCTTTGTTACTACACGAAGAATTCATTTCAGCATCTCCCTTTAGGGATGGTTTCTTTTAAGCTGTGACTGCATTAATAATATCTTACTCTTTCTGTCAGGCAGTTGGACTTGATGATCTCCAAAGGACCCTTCCAGCTGAACCAATCTAATTCTAATTTGCTACCAACCCATAATCAGTAAAACCATGGAGTAAAGGACAAATTTGCTGTCAGCTTTTCTGTATGGGATATATTAATTTTTATGTTTTTTACTCCTGAGTTAATTAAATGCCCCTAAATGTGGAAACTTTTTATGTAAATGCCTTTTTAATAACAAAGACCGTTCCTGCTCCCAGGGAACTGTGTTACTTTAATAATCTGGTCTCATTTTTTATTATTTTTTTTAAGTAAGTGAATATATTTTGAGGCTAAAATTGGTGATTTATTAGTAGTACTTTCCTCAGATACAAAAACTTGTTTTCAAGCTGAAGAATAAAAGGTTGTCTTGCTTTCTGCAAGCATACATGCTGTATTCTTTGCACGGTTCTTTAGATCTATTTGCTTTAGGATTAGCAAGATATCAAACATATCCAGGTTCTAAAAAGTTGTTATTGGTGGTGCTTTTTTAAGTACTTAGCTGGAGCTTTACAAACAAGTTGTGCTTATATCTGCTAAGAAAAGCACAAACTTGTAATGGAGTCACCTATATAATATTTAGGAGCAGGATCATTTCTAAAGAGTGATTTTCTCAGGAAAACCTGTCATTTACAGTCAGCAAACAGTGCTGATGGACGGCTATGGTTCTGTGTGGATGTTTGATTTACATCAATGATTTGATGCTGACTGAAGGCATAAAGGGATTTGGCTGTGCATTACATTGACAATTGCAAAAATATAGTCCAGGTCATTACCATAAAGCAGTAGAAGGTTAGCAGGTGCTATTTTCCATCTGAAATGAGTAGCCAAAGCCAAAAAAACTATTAGACTTGCACGTAGACTTCCTGCACTTTGTGCCTGTTTGCCTTCATTTGCTTACAATGAACTTCTCTACTGGACCTTTTGAGCACTGAGAAGGTAGATGAAGGAGGAAGAAAAAGCCATTTAAGCTTACCATTTAAGCTGCAAAGAGGCATATACCTCCAGGGAGGTTCTGAAGCAGGACAGAAATTTAGGGAGTAGAACATTTCTCTGCTTACTGAGAAAACTTGTCTCCCAAGTTGATAGTCACCCATAGTAGAGCCCATGTGGATTCCCACAAGATGGTTTAGAGACAAGAAAAGTCACCTATGAAAGTTAAGCTTAAAAACCAGATGCACTGATGAGTATTTTTGGCATGAACTGAAGAATCCTTTTGTTCCAGCTTCAGCCCACATGCCGATTCAGCTCAGCAGCTTTCTTCTATTATTTTTCCCGCTTTCCCACAGCTTTCTTGAACACCACTTCTAGGTTGCTGTTTTCTTCCAGACTGCTTAAGTTATGTTTTGTAATGATAATTCATTAAAAATATTGGCACATACTCTCAACTGATGGCAATAGTCTGTGGGAGCATGCTATCAGTCAGGATATGAATGTACTCTTTTTCGTGTTTTTACTATGATGTTTTGGTGTTGGGTTGTTTGGGTTTTTTTCTTAATCTCATTTTCAATAAAGCCTTTTGAAGGAATCATGGTAATCAGGCTTTTCAACATGAAATGATTTTACTATAGTTTATAGTAGTCACTGCCCAAGTTGGTCAACATTGACAGGCAGAGCTTTCTGGTATGGAGGGTGTACTGTGACCCTTATACACCTGGGTGTGACCTACTAATTTGACTCCAGAGAAAAGGCAATTTTAAGCTGACACTGATCCTGTCTGAGTGAGTTCTGTTTGTTTGTTTTTTTTCCTATTGTAACAGAAAAATCAACATGATGGAATGGCTACACAGCAGGTGTAATGACAAGGGAACCAGCACAACAGAAAGGTGCTACAAAGAAAAGGGCTCACCTGACTCTGAAGATGTCAGCCCACGAGGGAAACTCCACAACAGAGGGATCTCCAACCAGAGGTCCTTCCCTAGCAGCAGCCAGCCTTTAAATGAGGTCTGAGAGGTACAGCGATACTCCACCCCTTCCAATCACACAGCTGAATTGCCTTCACCTGTGCTCCCAGGGCTGACTGGGTCCTTCTCCAGGAGCTCAATCAGTGCTTCAGGTGAGGACTCAACAGTTCCCATACACACGTTTAACACTGTTTATTTGCTAAATTGTTGTAATCATGATAGCTGAATAAGTATTTCAAATAAAGCAAGAATCAGATCTCAATATATGCTAAAATATCTATTATGTTGAGAAGCTTTTTATTTAGATCTAAAAAATGAAAAGAAAAAAAAAAAGGTTTGAAAAGTGTAAGGAAAAAGATAAATGTGATGGTCTGAATATGCTGTAGGGGAAAGAGGCGTGAAATACTTAAGAAAAGTTAGATTTTAACCAGAGCTTAAGTATTCTCCCAAATGTGCAAAATTTCCCTGCAGCAATCCTCTTTTCATCCTCAGGAGTAATGTAGTTGAACAGCGCTCATGAGGAACTTGCATCTGCACTAGCTGAGCTCTGTTTAAGAACTGAAGAGGGGAAAGCATCTAATTAACAAGTGATGAAACACTGAAGCAACGAGGAGAGCTATTTTCCCAATGGAGGTTGCTCACTGTCCTGCAGAGCTGATGTTTCCTCGTAGAGATGTCCTCAACTGCTGTATTCAATTCAAAGAGAAAATAAGGTGTGTTCATAAGATTTATCCAGGCTGTATTTTCAAGCAACATACAGCTTGCCAAAAGGAACTGTTTTGATGCTGACGTACCTCACCTGGGCTAAAGATATGACACGGATGTTTCCGTCACAGCAGTTGGCATCAAAGGAGTTCTATCTGCTTTACCTCGATAGGCTGAAAGGTTAGTCTCCATTGGCTTCTTACAGGTAAGGAACCAAAAATAGTGGTCCAGATCTTATGGAAGCAATTTTACAAAAGACTTGACTTTTATAATTAAATATAATAGACATTTGAGACCATTTGCCCATAAACTAGACAAATCCCTGTAAAGTCAAGGCCAACTATATTTGGTAACCTTGAATTAATAGTCTGATGTTTCTTTAATGTTATTTTCTGAAGACAGAATGTTTTTCATTTGAAAAATACCACAAAGAATTTGAAGATTTCAACCAACCGTGTGTCTTATCTGATGTCCTTCCACAGGACAACTGTGACATTATCAGAAATGTATAAAAACACCTTGAGAATAAAATCTTTTTCCTGATTGAGTTAAATCTATACAAAATATTAGAAATTACCTTAGCAAGGGTGATTATTTTTTTCCCCTTTAAAAACTGGGGAAGGTGAACATTGCACTGAGTGCTTTTTCCTTCTATCATCATTTAAAATAGTGACCAACCTTTCTTTGGAATGAAAGATCTAAAAATGGCATTCATTGCTAGTGACAGGATGGTGTTTGAGATGCAGGCTCTCACCCAATCAGTTACTCAAATGTAGGAGTAAGCTATTCCTATTGAGCAGTAAGACGGATTAAATACAGAGTGGCATTAAAAAAAGACAGAGTAATGCAGAAGCATCACCATTGTTTCTAGAATGTAATTTTAAGTAAACGACCTTAAATTTATTTTCAAGCCCATATGCTTGAAAATAAATCTCTGTTCTGCTTGGGTAGTGCTTATTTTATTTGCAAGCAAATATGAATGAGCTAGAAGAAGTGATGGGTACGCTGATGCCACCAGGCCTGGAGCAGGCAGTGACGTGGGCCCTCTCTTCTCTTATCTCATCTCCTCAAGTCAAGTGCATGCCGGCTGTGCTTCCCACCTGTGGGCTGCCCATCTTTCTGGGCTCTCTGTTGACTTCTGGTGGGCTTCTGAGCAAGGACTGGGCCCAGGCAGAGACATGAACCAGCCCATGGCAGGGGCTTAAAACTACATTGTCTTTAAGGTCCACTCCAACTTAACGCATTCTAAGATTCTATGACTTCTGGCCTTCAGGCTCTAAGAGCACTTCCAGATTCTGGAGTTCTCCACAGCCAAAGATCTGAACAGCTTTTTCACTCCTCAGGAGGGCTGTTTGGGTTCACACATCTGCCCATGAAGTTCGTGGCTCCTGTGGTTGGGTTTCAGCTTCTGCCCAGCCATAGTGGTGGGCAGATGCCATTGCTATTTCAACTGCAGGAGGCTCAGAGAGGAGAGCAGCATGCCTTTGGCCTCTGCACAGAAGGAAAGTTTTCCTAAGAGAAATTGGTTGTTCTGCAACAGAAATTACCTTACCTTTGCATTTTTGAAAGTTTCTATGGCCAAAGTTAAGAACGTGAAGTGCCACTTAAGCCTTGAATTGCCTCATTTGGCTAACTTGAATTCTGAAGTCATGTTTTGCTGCTCTTGTCCTCTTTTCAGTCTTTAATTCAGCTGAGACTGCTCAGACATTATGAATTCACATCAAGATGCTTCACAGACTGTCTCTGGGGAAACAGCCTTTTAAAACAGCAGTCTTTTAACAGCGTGTTTATGACTTCTTTTTTCAGATTGAATTCATAAAACTTGGAGGAGGGAGATACTACTCCCTTTATGGAGAGGATGAAAGCTTTCATTTCTGCTATCCACCCATCTTGGTACTCTGCAGAAAATATACTTGCAGACTCTTACACAGCTGGACAGAGTCTAGAACACTGATGCCTGGAGTCAAATCAACGTGATTTTTAATTATGGAGATTAATGGGACCAAACTTAAAATTCTTTAATAGATACCAGTAGACTTAGACGTACACTTAAAATTAAGTACTTACATGAGTTCTGCATGGAGGTGCTGATAGGCAAAAGCATATGGAGCAATGAAACATGAAGAGTAGGGTGTGAAAGTGAGAGGTAAATCTGCATTTTTGCAGGCACAGACATTAGGTGAAGTGTTAAACAGAAACAAGCTCTGATGTTTGAACTGAATTTCAAATATTGGGGCAAGGTGGTTTTATCCAAATTCAGGCCTTGATGTTTCTGGTGGAAATAAGTTCATTGGCTGCGGTGCATTGGTAGCCAGTATTGAACATGAGCTTAAGCAGTCACGCTTCTAGAAAGGAGGAGAAATGTTTATGTGAGCAAATATAAAAGACAAAAACAAACAAAAAAATAACAGCATAGTATGAAACAAAGCTGAATGGAAATGGAAAATGTAGCTGCTCAGCAGTGTGTAATAACATTATTATTTTAAGAATAAAATAACATTATAAGAAATAATTTGAAATGGATATGCACTGCATGTGACCAAACCCCTCCCCTGCCTTTGGGAGACCCACAAGCCCCCCATATCACAAACTGCTCAGATCCCCTTTATTTTCCTTGCTGCTCTCATTGCAAGAAAGGACTTGTTAGCATGTGGCTCATGTCAGAGTTGTAGCAGGAGCCCCAGGAGGTCAAGAAATACCTAAATTCCGTCCATCCTTCAAATGCTTCTTCAGATAAATAACTAGACTTTTAAATTCACCTTTTAGGTCTATTTTGGCTTTGTCGTATCACCATTAAAAGACCTCCTGCTCACTACACACACCAAGCTTTAAAAAAAAAATTGCAAAAGCCTCAGCTGTTAAATAGCAGTGTGTCAATAAAATGATTGCAATGGAGCAGATGGGCTCCCACCACTGTGTGTGTTGGCCCAGGGCTCCTCATAAATATAGAAGAGAGTTTTCTGTCATTCCATTGAGTGTATTTATGCACTGCCAGTCGCTATCCTATCAAGGGCAGCATAGTATTAGAATGCTTTCCCAGCATGGTTTTTTGGACCATTGAAAATCTTTGCTGTGGCACACCAAAAAAGTCACGTAAAACGTTAAATGGGAGTAAGATGAAATAAATGTAGGTCAGTGGACCATTTAGATATGAAACACAGTGAACTTTTCCATCTTCTTCCTTCCAAGAGGCACAGTAGAAACCTGAGCTTTAGATGGAATACTTCCAAGTATGACACATTGTAAACAGAAGGGGAACAACAAAAGTGAATAATGTAGGGAAGGTAAAAGTTTCTACTCTCCCTACCACTCCTCTCCAAGTACATCTGTCTAACTCATGGCAAAGTCCAGAAAGGCTCTTCTTATTTACTTCCCCACAAAGTAATTTCTCAAGGCTATTACTCCTGTGCTATCTTTGTGTCTGTGTTATGAGTAGGAAAATAAATCCCCTCTTGTGTACAGAGGGATTTTTCAAAAAATCCTGATAACCCTCGTATTTATGAGCATCAAATTCTTTCTGGAATAACAAGACCCAAAAACTATTTTCAATTTTGATGACTGGCATGCATAAAATCTGCAGTCCCTTATCATCCCACGACTTTACTCCACTGCACCTTCTTTCCTAGGGCAAATGTTTATGAAATAAGCTTACCCTTATCTTCTGGAACAGGCAGGCCAGTTAGAAGAATCCAGTCCCTTTGCTTCTGATGACATCTTTCTCTTGGTCTTAACAGTGAAATTGAACTTCTGAAACTTTATGATCCACTCAGTCATGACATCTCTGAGAATACGTTTAATTCTCTCACTGGTTCCCACCTAGCATGACTTTACTGCCATTCAGACTGACATTGTATACACTTTCCTAAGTGGACAACTGGCTGTGTAAACTCTCTTAAACTTCAGGCCACTTATATTCTAATGGTTTTACAATGAGGATGTGTTCTGATTTGGGTTTGTTACAGCCCCTTCCTTCCTGTTTCTTCTATAGAAACACAGGTACATTAGTGCACCTACATCTCCCCTCACCAGAACAACCCACTACTGAGCAAGAGAAAACTCCAGCCTTGCAAGATGAAATAAAACCAACGCAAATCAAGCAAGGAAACAGAATGATATTGTACGGGCAGTAGAAAACTAGTACCTGCTTCTCTCTCTCTCCCTCCTTTTTTTTAACCCCAGAGATAAGTAATGAATTTTTGAAGTTTGCCACAAGGAACACACACAACATTTATGCAACTGATGTGCAGCACACAACATAAGAGTCACAGTGACTTGGAGCTAGCACAGTGTCCACAGATTTCCAGCCGTGAGAAGGCAGTCCCTTAAAGACTATCTGATCCTAGCAGCAAGAGCTGCTTGGCTGTCAGCAGCTGCCATGGGAGAGAACTGGGAACAGGAGTTTAGTAAAAGTCAGAGCTGACCTCTCCCAGGGAATTGCTATCAATCTTCACTGCAGCTGAAATACCTTTTTCCCTTCCCAGAAGGGAATATATATAATCCCACGCGGCAAAGAATGTTCATAAACACCTGCCTATTTGTCTAACCATCCAGAAGAGAAAAGGGGGTAAGTATATCCATTGCTTATGAAAGTATTAGAATTCCATTTCCTGCAAAAGAGAAAAAAAAGCATGACTTTTCCATTCAAATAGGAAAGAGAATCTAAGTAGATTTCATTTGGATTGCAGCAGATTTTCCTTACTTTCTAATAGCTCTACCTGTTGGAAAAAGAGCAGTGTGCACAGAGTAGGAATCGAGTCACGAACACAGGGCTCAGGTAAATACCAGCCATCCTCTTTTTCACTTTTGTTTTTCTTCTTTCCTCCTGAAAAGAGAAAATTATCACATTCTTGCAGATGTCCCAGTTTCTAAGGCAGCTTCAATCAGAAGTACAGCATGCTCCCCCCCAGGAATGGCAAACAGCTACACCTATGTGCAGATTCAAGGACAATCAGCCCCTTCACTGTTGACTTATTCCAAGCCTTCCAGGAAGCAAACAGAACAGCATGATACCCAAACCAAATTTTGTGTGTCTGAATTCTTTCAGGTATAAAACCATCATGCCATCTCTAGCAGGAGGGGGTCTCCTTTGCTTCATTTTAGTCTGTTTCTTTCAAATCAGCTCCTTGCTAACTGTAACATGACTCTGTTTTGTGTCTGTACAGAGGGCATGCTGTCATCCAGCACAAGTCTCACCTATCAAAAAGGAAACACGTACTGAACTGAAAGATCCAGCATGGAACGAGATCATAGGTGAGGTGCAGCAACACAAATGGGCAGCTGTAAGGTGACCTGTACAAATCTGCCACCTGCTAGCAGAGAGCTTGAGCTCAGCTAGTGCAAGAACCTGTTGGCTCTGTGCTGCCCTGCTGGAAGGTCTCCCGGTGTCTCCAGACTCCTGCTTCCCTGTAAACATTCCAATCTCATCCTGTCACAATGAAATCATTCCTGCTGCAGAAGAGGGATTAATTAGGTCTACCAGTACTTCACTACCTGCAATCCTAACTGAAAATCAGAAAGCTTCTCTTGTTTAGCATGTCTGTGCTCTCTAGGTACGAGATGTGACTGATCTGACACTTGGCACCTTAGAAAAACCATGTCCTAGACTGGATCAGGACTCAGGAAACAAATCCTCTCCATAACTGCATAGAGCAGGGCATAAGCTAATGCCAGAATGATGTGATGCTTGATGCTTTGACCTTGCTTTCTGTGCGAGACTCTCCAAGCTTCATACCACTGGGAGCACCATCATTTGTGATGAGCAAAAAAAATCAGAGCAGCTGGTTCTTAAAAGATTTGTCATAGTTTTGCTTTAAAAATAATTCATCTCAAAGCTGAATTCAGCATTTTGGGTCAATTATAATTGAATCTGCTAGACAGAGAATTTATATGAGACTAATTAACTACCGTTTCTACTTGAAGTAAATATTAAAGGCAAGAAAGATAAACACGGGCTGAAGTGTGATATGTAAATCACATTGATAATTATCAGGTTAAGACTATGAATTTATATTCTTTTAATCATTATGAGGTTCAGATGGTATCTCCAGCAAAGAAAAGTCAGTATGATGGTATATTACTGTCTATGATTTGGTCCCTAATTGCCAGCAACAAAAATACATTAACCTGTTTGCACCCTGTGTCTCATTACTGTAATAAAAAATGGTAAGAAAATTCCTTCTTTGTGAAATCCACGCTGCTTTACTCTTTTCAAGGGCTGCTTTTGTAAGAAGGGAGAGTAAGACTTGGGTCACTTCTACTGTATATAAGGTGGAGGAAGATTTTTTTTTTTCAGAAGCAAAGCACGTTAAACATCTTTATTCCTACCAAAGTTAATAAAGTGAAGCCAATTCTGAGCACTTCTTCAAACTGCAATGGATTTTCTATTAGTTTTCCTGCAAGAAAACGTGATGAAGAACATAATTGGAGAAAAGATAGTTCAAGAAATAACTTCACAATGGTATTACTTACTCTCAAAGAACAGACAAAATCAAAATATCCTGAGTCTGGTAAAGACAGCCAAGGACTTAAAATGAGACTGGGCATGAAAGGGCTGGAGAAAAGAATCGGGGTATAAGTTATGACATTTTCACTTTTTCTATATGCAAATTCTTGATGAAAAATACTTAACAAAAGAAGTTTGAATGACTTTCAAAGATTAGAACTACCTTTATTCTTTTCCTTTTTCTCTTTCTTTTCTTCTCTTTTCCTGCAAGGGATTGTTTATAAAGACACATGAGATCCTGACAGACATTTCCACTGACCCTTTTACAGGAGATTTGGCTCAACTGCTCTCCTCTAAGGCGCTCTGTGATTTTGGCAGCCCGAGGCCCAGGGTCCTTTCCAGGGCTGCTGGGCCTGCAGCCACACCGACATTGGCCCCTTGTAAGTGGGAACAGTTAGTGGGAGCTCCTAAAAATACACAGAAAGAAACAAGGCACCAATGCTGCTGGTTTGTGCTCAGAGAAGATGCATTATTCATACAGTACATAGACAAAATAGAGAGAAGATGCCTGGCAAAGCCCCCAGAATGGCTTAGTTACCCTCGAGTAAAAACTTCTATTTGTTGAGTAGACTCCATAAATATAGCAGGACTCCTGAAATGTCCAGATGTTTCTGAGCAGATGAATAATGTTCTCTTTCTGAAAGCTTACTGAATTTTTTATTATCTTATGCACTATTTGCGAGGGCAGGTCTTCTGAGCAAGTCAGAGCAAACAGCAATCAGTGCTGCAGGTATCCAGTGAGGGAGGACAACTGGAGGTACCCAGCTCTCCAGGACCTCAGAGATCATAAGGAGGTCCTAAAGTGGAGACTGCTGATACATACACAGAAAATAATCAATCAATGAGCTAAACTACGCTGAGGGATCTTAATGTAGCCATGCTATGAAAAGAGGATTATTTAGCATTGATAGCGATGCCCTCAGATACAGCCGTGGTGTTATGCTCTCAGGCACACAGACCTCACTTTCTTCCATGGGAGGCACAATGCTGTAAGAAGATTTTGGAGTTAAGGCAGATATTGAGTTAGCCCTCCCTATTGAATTGGAGTTTTTGCAGATTGGAAATAGCTTCTTCTCCATGGTAATTCTTGAGTAATGCTGCTCCACTTAGACCAATTTAAACTGGAAGAAAAAGATTTGCCTGTGACATCTTTGCCTCAGTAGGACGGCATGACCAGATTTATATCTTTACCTTGTATTTTTGTCCAGAGGGCTTACACTTTCATCTGATTATGCTCTCTCTTGTGAGATTCTCTCTATGCTTAAAATAGAAAATGCCACTAACCCTAGGACTGCTGATAGGGCTGGATAGTGCCTCCAAACAGCAGTCTGCTGTGATCACTCTCCCTTACACCAACCCTGCATCTTCTCTATTTCTACTGCTACCACCAACTTAGTGCCAGCCATATGTATTTAAGGGGTTGATCTGGCTTCCTTGACATGATAATCAGTGTGTGATTATTTTGTGGTTTTCCATGTGGATTTCAGTTTCTCCAGTTCCTACTTCTATTGCACACTGAAGATTCCAATTACTTGAATGCTGCTTTTGTATGCTTTCTTTATTGAGCATGAAAGAACCTAGGATGATTTTGACTGTGTTTATATGCTTGTGAGATGTGTACGTTCATGCTTTTCTGAAGCTACTCCCACGTGCACATATATATGCATATACATTCCTATAACTGTGTGCAACCAAAATGAGCTGATGAAGACCACCAGCAAATAATATAAAATAATACATAATACAAGAGGCAGGACCTGAAGTTTCTCTTGCCAGCCCTATGCTCAGCTTCATCTTCCCTGCATCATCACTGATAGCTCTCCTGTCTCTGTGCAGTCAGGTGCCCTTGCCAGGATATCTGTCATTTTCATCAGTTCCCATCACTCAGCTCCTCAAAACTTCCTACTAGTGTCATTTAGGCTCTCTCCTTTTCATTGGCTCCTTCTAGCTGCTAACATATAACAGCAATTTTCACAGTCGCCTGCTTTCCATCTGTTATAGTTTCACTGATGTTTTTTAGTCTGACTTCCTCTATGATCTCAGCTTGCTTTTGTTGAAGTTTCCATCCTCGCTGTGAGCTTTTGGATTTTTAGACATCAAATTAAAAAAACCTCTAAACAGTTCTTAACCACATTTCACCCTATTTCAGTTGCTTCTCACAGATGATTCAATTCATAACAGCTTTCAGTTTGGTGACTTCAGAGGTACAGAGAAAATTGATTGGGATTTTTTCCTCATGGTATATAATGAATGTAATCCAGTCATGCTCTCTTGTACCTTAAGTATTCTTAACTCCCAGGCATGTGGTCAGTCCTTAAGCTGTAGCACTAACTTACAGGTTATTTGAAGCTTTTGGGTTTCAGTGGCAGAAAGGTCAAGTATGTTTTCATAACCAAGCGGTTCCAGTTCTTCGTGTTTGTGATTCAGGCAATTTAGAGCACCTCTTTCAGTCCCTCATTGTCTTGACCTCACATGGAGTTGATTCAGATTTTTAATTCATCCTGTGACTAAAAGCTTCGTGTCCTCGGTGGCAGGATGGTTAGAAGGCATTTCAAGATTGCCTGAAGACAACTGCATTCAGGATTATTCCTTGGCAGGGAATATTTCAAGTCACGCATCCCTCACGGCCCTGTCTCCAGAGCCCATGCTTGGAATGCCTACACTTGAGAGAAGAGCTGCAGGCCCTCAGGGTTTTCTTTCATCACTAAGGACAAAGACAAGAGATGCCAAGCAGCACCAGAAGAGCCAATTACAGTGTTATGAACAACAGCAGGTCCCCTCATGGCTTGGATAAGCCCAGCAATTTGACAGTTTGCAGAAGAGAACAACTGAGGAAACTCTGTAGCATTCAGTAGAAATCCTGACCATTTTTAATTACGGTAATAAATGAAGCGTTAAGTGGGAAGGAAAGGTGCTGAAGGCTACAAGAAAAGCATTGCCTGCTTTACCAGTAACTGGTTCTGAGCAGTAGGCCTGTCTAGAGAAAAAGGAGGATGGGGTTCAGTGTAGATAAATCTACACTGAGGAGCCTTGAGAGATAAATGGCAGCTGAATCCCCACAGATCGATGATGTCCTGAGACACATTTCATTCTGAAGCAGTGAACACAAAATTTACATAGTCAGAGTATTTTTTACTGAAGTGAAAATTGAAGCAGCTAAACTGTGTTTATGCATGTGTATGCATATGTATCAACTTTCTTTCCTCACTTGACATGATTGCAAAAGAAATTTCCATCCTGACTTTTCACACCCACATGGGTACAGGAAGAAGAAATTTAAAGGTTGCTTGAATTTATGTATCCACTGTGAAATTCCTGAGTACTGAAAAATACACGTTGGTGAAGAGATATAAGTGCTGTGTAATTTACTGTGTGAGTGCCTCCAACAGAAATGTTACTGTACATCATATCACACTTCTTACTGAGTGGGAGTTCACCTTGCTTATCTTTGGCCAAAGTTTTGCAGTGATATTCGCTGTGCAAAATCTACCCTTTGCCTTAGCTAAGTGGTGCTACAGAAGCAGTCATTAGCAGCTGGAAACACCTAAACAGCACAGAGCAGCTTCCTGTGTTAAACAGACAAGAATGTAACTGTACTTATATAGCTATTTGTTTCAATTTTAAGTTATTCATTGGAATCAAATCATGAGAATAGAGAACTTCCAGTGATAACCTAATTTTCCTTAATTAGGAAATGAAACATGAAATTCTTAAAACCAGTTTTACAAAAAGTAGTGGAGGAGATGCTCAAAATCCTCTGACTGAGACTTATTCAATGCCAGAGATACTCAGAATTGGTTTTAAACCATACAATTCACACATGTTAAGTTGAACTTCATTTTCTTACTGATTGGCATGACTGGCTTATCACCATGTCTATGTGTTTGCATATCTAAATGTAAACAAGTACATTTTTTCTTGCCTTATAAATACAGTGTCATGAATTTGACTTTTCTGCCTTGGGCAGCAAGCCCCACAGACGACTGTATGGGGATAAAACATATGTCAAAGAAAATGGTTCTTAGCTCTCTTGAATGCAGTGCTAATTATGTCAGGCCAGCTCTTACTGCTTTAAATTAAAACCATATTTCATCTCTGAATTAATTTAATTTTCTGGACTAAATGCACTTCAAAAAATCCAGCTTGGATTTGCCAAAGGATAAGGGTCAGCTATTCAAAGCATCTGAAGAATAACATAAGAGTCATATTCAGGCAGCCTAAATTCCACCTGAATCACTGTGCTCTGGATTTCTTATCAACCTGCTGTAAGTCTGTAGAGCACAGGGACTATTCAACTCTGGGATCTCAATGGAATTTAAATCCTGGATATTCAGCAAACCATTTCCTAATTCTAATGCTATGGTAGGAAGTGACCCTAGCAAGACTTGACAGGCATTAAAGGGTGGCCTATTTAAGCGAGGAGCAGTCCTCAGTTGTCAGTGATGTACATTAGTCTTAAAAGAGTAAAACAATCCTTATAGATATTGCAGATCTACTCCTGGATCTGCCCCCTAAAACAGTATTTTCAGAAAGGTGTATTTCCCTTGCTTTTGTAATGCAAAGGAATCACAGACCTCTTTGCTTCAAGTGACAAGGAAGGTAAACTAATTCTGTACTGTCAACATTTTTATCTTTGAAAAGTAGAGTGATGAATCATAGCCAAAAAAAAAAAAAAGCCTTGTGGCCCCGACTCCAAAAACCAAACAACCCTGCAAAAATGAACAGCAAACCAAATCCTATTGGTTTGTCGTTCATCTGTGTTTCAAATAGTGAGAAACAACAGCATCACCTGTCTTCTGGTCTATACCTCCCTGGCCATTCTAATTAATACTGGCCCAAGGCAGCATTTATTTCTTAGCTTGTGAGATAATAGGTTATTGACTGACCTGTAAGGTAATATCCAATGCTCTGTCTCAGATAAGGAGTGATTGTGCGGATTGAAGTGACTTGCGGAATCAAACTCTATAATCCAGAGATGGGTTATAAAGCAGGTATGTTTATTCCAGCGTTGCGCAGCGCCGGGTGCAAGGGGGATAGCTCCTCCAAACTTGCACACCGTAAAGAGAAAAGTGTGTTACAGATATAGGTTAAGCTAATACATAATCAATAGTCTCCTCCTCAGTTTGATTACATATTCATTACATTCCCTATGGCCCCGTTCCCTGCGACCCCATTCCCTCATTCCCCCTGACCCCATTCCCCGCGACCCTTGCCGATGTTTTGGGGTGAAATTCTTCTTCTGTTTTCTTCTTGGTGTTATCTGCTGTTATTGTTCTCCCATGTCGGCATCATCTTGCCCGGGGGGGGGATCTAATCCTTCTAGTCAGAGGTCTCCGGACAGTTTCTTCTTATCTTTATTGCCCTCTTCTCTGGCTTTATTTTGACTAAGTGTCTGCAATTCCCCCTTTCCCTGCACTTTTAAATGTACAGTTACCCTTTGTCTTGGTTTCTATGAAGTTCCCCTTTCCCTTTCTATAGCAAAGTGTTACCTTACCACCATTTTGAGGCTTTGCTCACTCTTCAATTCCCCCCTTTTCTTTAATCTAGCAGGCTTTTACCTGCTAGATTCTTAATGGGTCTCAAAATAGGCTCCGCTCTCTACCTTTTTGTCTCAGCTCATGTCTCTTCCAAACCTCGTATTCCCTTCCAGTACCTTGGTACAGACACAAAAGACATCTTATAACAACACAAGTAAAACACACCAAGAGTAGCAAGGTGATGCAGGCTAAGAAAAGCTGTTTTAGTCATCCTAAATTTGGCAACTAGTAAGTTTATCCCATGATCCAGAGAAAACTATTCCCCAATCGGTGTTATCCCTGCCTACTCCATGTTGCAATGCATCTTTGGATAAACAGGATATCTCCTTTTGGATTGTCCATCAGGCATCTGCAGCAGCATCCTCAATTGTTTCTAAGGTTACAGAAATTTTCATACAGCGATACCCCCCTTTTCTTGGGAGTTCTGTGAACTCAATTTGCTGTTGTTGCCCTGGAAGGCCCTCTCCCATGAGGCCCACTTGTGCCCTGTTCCTGGTACTGGGACTGTACTTTGTAGTGTTGGTTTGCTCAATATATTCTCTTATCTTCCCTTATAACCAATTTCCATAAAATACTAAAGGGCATAATAATGTGTCCATTTGGGCATGCACACATCTGTCAGCTTGCTCTCTTCCTTTCTAAATTATTAATTGGACTCCTGTTCTCTTTAGAATATTTTACAGGTTTTGACTTGGCTTCAGAGATTTTAAGTTTACCGTCTGGAATTGAAGCCTTCTTCAACTGCCTGTTCTGCCATCTGATCTATCAGCTTATTTTCTGTTTCCTGTACAGTGTTACATTTCTGATGTCTTTTACAACATATAATAACCATTGGTAGATTTAAATCAGGCTGTTTTTCTTGTGTGTGAGCAATCCTTGCTCTTTTCAGATGGTACTATGAGCGTGTGGCACATATATAGCATCTGTCCATATGATTAAAGCTCTCGTCAAGGCAGTTATTTCAGCCTTCTGAGGGGAAGTCCCCACAGCTGGTGGCTGTGCTTCGATTACCTGGTCAGTAGCAGTTACTGCATGTCCTGCCTTACAGTCTCCTTGTCTCATAAAACTGCAGTTGCTGGTAAACCAGGCGTCTTCTGCATCTTCTAAGGGTTCGTCCTTCAGGTTCGACTGACCGGCTGGAATGTGCAGCTTCAGTTGTTTCAAAGCAGTCATGTAATAGTGGTTCTCCGGGAGTTCCGCTAAGGAAAGATACTGGGTTGACAATATTAGTCACAATTATTTCTACATCACCTTGCTCTACCAGGATGGCCTGGTATTTCAGGAATCTTTGGGGTGAGAGCCAATGAACTAATGTCCCCCTTTTGCCTCCAATACAGTAAACACTGTATGAGATATTAAAACTGGTGTCCTTTGGCCCAGTGTAGATTTATAGGCTTCTTGAATATTGAGCACTAGTGCAGCCACTGCCCTCAGGCACCATCCCTTACTCACTTCAAGCTGTTTGAGGTTTACCATCAGTCCGTAGCTGTGTATCCATGGTCAGCACCCTCCTGTCATTCCTGGGAACGTATGGAGTTCCTTGACAGTTTGCAGCTCAGGGGCTTAGCAGATGGCTTCTTTCTTGGCAGTCCTTAAGGTCCAAAGTCCAGCTGTAATTTCTGAGTTATTTGTGCTTTCTGTAAACCAAGAAACTCAGCAAACTCTCAGTCTATTGTACACAGTCCTTTTGTTGCTGTGGCATCCACATGCTCCAGTAAAGTTCCACCCTAGGATGGAGGATCCCAGGTCTCAGGCTCATGAGTTGACTAGTTCTCAAAAATCATTAAGCTGTTCTCACAACCCTGGGTAACACTGTCCAGGTTAACTGAGTCTCTTCTCCCTCTATTAGGCTTTTCCTATTCAAAGGCAAATAACCTTAGGCTTCCTTTAGCCAAACCAGGCAGAAGAGACATCCCTCAAATCCAGAAGGTAAACTCCACCTATTCATTCCTTAACTTGGTTGATAAAGTGCATGGATTTTCCATCACTGAGTGTATCCATTCAACAATTCCATTACTTGTCCTCATGTCTTCTACCAAACTAAAGCACTTGTTATCCGAAAATTTAGCAAATTGGCAAAATTGGAGTTTTGTACTTGGATTCCCATTCAATTAGTAATTCAAACTCAAAAAATTATGTATTATTTCTTTTGTCCTTCTACAGTCACATATCCTCAAAGGGCACCACTTTACCCTGAGTGGGTGAGCTCTTGCTTTTAACTTGTATTTAGGGCTTAATTTTGGCCCTGATGCCCACACCCCTAAGTGTGTCTTAGTTGAGATTGCTGAGGCTCCTGGGGGTATAACATTGTTTTTCCCAGTTTGTGTTAATAGTCAGACTTACAATTCTTAATCAGCCAATATTGTTTGACCCTTAGCTCCAGTTTTATTAAATTTCTTGCCAGGGTAACCTGACAGGTACAAGAATTTCTGTATTCCTACTTGTTTTCTTAGCTTATATTTAATTAATTCCAAAAGTAAGCCTTTTCTTGTTGGGCAATAGCACCTACTAATGTTACAAAACCATCTATGGGTAGTAAGAAGCTCCCATATCCATCAGAAAATGAACTACTTTATCCTGCTTCCTTAGCTGCAGTTTCATCAGTGTATCTGCTAGGGTTAACTTCCCAAGTTCTCATTGTTCAGTTCTGCAATCAGAGGCAATTCCTTCTCACTCAGCTTGGTCGGATTTCTCTACCAGTGTCCCACTGCATTTGCACACTGCTTTCATTCCAGCGGGGCAGAGCCCTCCCTGGGCTCTTCAAGCCTCCCTCCCCCCCCTTTCCTCGTGGGGGATCCCTGGGTCCTATGGCCCTACTCTAGCACCACAACAGTAACAGCTGTTATTATTCTCAATTCCCTGAACATCTCTGATTCTCAATCAGGTGTTTGTTTTGTTATTTGTTGTTGTTGTTTGTTTGTTTTCTTCTTATTGTACACCTCTCTTCAGACCTGACATCCCTGTTTTTATCTTTGCCTTCCTCAACTTTTGTCCTTCCCAAACTTTCTCACTTTCCAAACTCTAATCATTACATTTCACCTCCTCTCCAGAGCCATCCAGTGCTGCCCAGATTTCAGATTTCCCAGATCTCTGCACATGAAGGCTATTCTCACTTCCAGTGCCCTGTCCTCTCCACCTTCCCCTTTGCTGTTTACAGCAGCAGTCTCTGACCCTGGCTCCCTCTCCCACTCTGAGAGTTCTGATTGCAGGGGAACGGTGCGGGGGGGGTTGTTCTCATGCCAGCACAGATAAACTCACTTTCTCTTTAACCCTTTTTCCTCTGTACACTATTCCACTATTTGTACCCTCATTTACACTTCCACGTACCCTCAACAATACTTCCGTATGACATTAACAACTACACTTTCTTATACCAGCAAAACAGTTTGTCCCATTCCCTTCAAAACCCACAAATCAAACAACACAGTTCTTCAGTTTCCATAAACACTCTTACTACCTTATAACTTTCCCTTAGTAATCCATATTGTTCAGTTATACACCTCTCGCTACAGAGCCAGCACTGACTGACCCACCTTCCTTACACCTCTTCGCAGGCAGAACACAGTATCACATAAATGGCTTGATACTCATTCCACACAGACATCCCTCTATATGTTCATTGTCCCTATCCTCCAGCTTATACACCAACCACCATTGATTACAATATTTAATCAAGTTTTTCCGACTCAGGGTTTCTCTTGATTTCCCAGCAATATCTCGCCAGTGTGCCAGTATACACCCCAGGGGTGAGCGCGCAGGGACCTCTTTGCTCTGTGATTTTCCCATCGTAACTTAATATAAACCACCGTATTCTTTTATAAGTAAAACCACTTCTGACACAACAGCATTGTTATGACTTATGACCACATACTTTACAACAACCAGTAATTAATAATACAAAATAAACACGTATTAAAACAAAGACAAACAAGTATTGGAGACAACTTTCGCTTCGTCCGTCCCCGGCCGTTTCCCTCGCGGGAGGACGGAACCGCGGGTCGGGACTCCACACTCGCCCCGCAGCTGTGCTGCGTCTCACTCACACCACACTCACACGACAAACAAATTCAAACAAAATTACATTTTCATATATCATTTGTTAAGCTTAACCAAAGATGTTAAGAACACCGGTGCTAGTTGTTGACTTAGGTCACCTATATAGACAGCGCTGTACGATACCAATTATCCCAGGATTACCCAAATCACCCTGTACTAGAGAGCAGACAAGCTCTGCCCAATTAGCAATCACCTGAATGTGAGCAACAGCCCTTTTACCATGCGTACGACTTACTGGCCCCTTTGTAGGCACTCCCTAGGGAGTCCTAACCCAGCCGGCAACCTAACCTAACCCGTGAGCTCACATCCCTGGGGGGAGCACGCCGACTCCACTGTGCCCTGCGTAGGACGTCTCCTCACGACTTACGGGTCCCCCATTTCACATACCTGGTCCGCCGAGAGATGGTTCTTGTCTGCTCCTGCAGTGATCAGATGAGGGAGGGGAGTCCTTCCGAGAAATCTCGGGGCGCGCCAAAGGCGTCCCCCTTCTCAGCTGGTCCTGCAGCCGAACAGAGAGGGTCCCATCTGGGGTGCCAAATTGACTTGCGGAATCAAACTCTATAATCCAGAGATGGGTTATAAAGCAGGTATGTTTATTCCAGCGTTGCGCAGCGCCGGGTGCAAGGGGGATAGCTCCTCCAAACTTGCACACCGTAAAGAGAAAAGTGTGTTACAGATATAGGTTAAGCTAATACATAATCAATAGTCTCCTCCTCAGTTTGATTACATATTCATTACATTCCCTATGGCCCCGTTCCCTGCGACCCCATTCCCTCATTCCCCCTGACCCCATTCCCCGCGACCCTTGCCGATGTTTTGGGGTGAAATTCTTCTTCTGTTTTCTTCTTGGTGTTATCTGCTGTTATTGTTCTCCCATGTCGGCATCATCTTGCCCGGGGGGGGGGATCTAATCCTTCTAGTCAGAGGTCTCCGGACAGTTTCTTCTTATCTTTATTGCCCTCTTCTCTGGCTTTATTTTGACTAAGTGTCTGCAATTCCCCCTTTCCCTGCACTTTTAAATGTACAGTTACCCTTTGTCTTGGTTTCTATGAAGTTCCCCTTTCCCTTTCTATAGCAAAGTGTTACCTTACCACCATTTTGAGGCTTTGCTCACTCTTCAGAAGTTTGCCATTGATTTTGTTTCCATACACTCAGGGGGGCCATCCATATAACTGTCACACAAATAAGAAGAAAAGGCTCTGAGTGACATTTACTGACTTCCTAAGATTCCTCACCTGCATCTAGTTGATATTACTGTGGTCAGACCAAAAGCCCACTGAATTCACCACTAACTTCAGTGCAGTTCACCAGATCTTCCTTATATTAAGCAGGGAAATAGGAAGAGCTGACAACCTGAATTCATGGTAATGGGCAACAGCATTCTAGATTCTATTTCTTCATCCTACTGAAAGCTTCAGGAATAGAAAAACTGGCATCACTGCAGAATATTTGCTTTTAATAAAGGACTTGTTTCATTTGTATCATTTTGGTTATCCAAAGTCTTAAACAGTGCCTTGGAAAACGGAACAAAGATAAATAGAAATGCTTCAGCTTTTCTGAAACATGTACTTCTGTAATGTGCTTCAGAAACAAGGAGGTCTCAGTGATCAATGTGCTGCTGCAAGACTTGGAGTTCCTCTGTTAAATTTTTTAACTGTTGTAACTGCAGAAATAAGCAGTTCCTCTACCACTCACCCATTTATACCTCTCTCAATATTAAATTAACTAACTCCCTTTTGGGAGCCATTTGGAGAACGATCAGCAAAAACCAAACACAGAAAATTACTGAAATCTCTATTGCATTCTGCTGTTGATATTACTGAGAAATACCATCCATTTCTTCTGGCCAATGATTTTCTCAGAAGCACGGATCATTTTCTGTCTGTCCTACCTAGACCCACGTCCTGTCTGAAGCCACAGCTTACAAAGGCTCATTGAAAAGTCTTTTTGAGATGGTGTGCTCACTAATTAAATGTTCATTAAACATCATAGCAGCTTGAGAATTAATTTCACTTTGCTGTTTCTCAAGCCTCAGCTCTTTTCTAAGCTTTGACTGTACCTCTGACTTCCAGGTGCTTGCCTTGCTCAGTTAGGATTTCCCAGTTTGCTTGTACACTTGTGTGTCATTTGCAGGGAAGATGCTGCTCATTAAGATACATGATGGGGATCTTAAAAGGTATTCATTTACTGGGCAAAAGGGCATATTGGAACAGTACTACTAGGTGGCATGTGCACCTTGGTTTTATTAAGTCACGTAGTGGGGAAAAAATTAATATGAAATCCAAGGAGAACATTTAAAGCTCATTTGCCTTAAGGTAAAGAAGCTCCTGGAAAACTGCTATTTTCTATTCAAATATTACAGGGACATAGCATTTTTAGTCTCTCATTTATGTCATTTAGGATAGCTAATGATACATTATTACGCGACCCAAAGCCAGCGTTGTGTTCTCTTCCTTGTATCTGATACTGCTTTTCCAACCATTTTGTTCCACCCAAACCATTTCAGATACAGTCTCAATTGCAGAAAATAACAGGATTCTTGAAGAGGTGTAAATGCATACTGTGGCATGGCTGTCCTGCTCTGAAATAGCTGAAGAGCCTTCCTGCGTTTCCCCAGCATGAGCTGGGGGTGCTCACATGCCTTCCACAGAACAATCTTCAAGGACTTTGTGCAACATTAATGTGCTAAATACTATCTGCATGAACTGGGGAGGATGTCTCACAGTTTAATTGAGCACATTCATTACAATTACCAAGGAAGGACCAATATCTGTTTCCTTTCCCTGTGAATTCAATACAGACCCAACAGCAACTGTAAGATCAAATCCCAAGGCCAGGTATGGGGCATTTACTATATGATATTGAATTTTTCAGCCTAGCAGATCATGCTAATTAATGAAGAATTTTCAAATGGATGCCCATGATTTCAATGAAGCCAATGCTCTTGGGAAAAAATAGTCTGCAGTGACAAAAGAAATTGGATCTATTTTGTCAGAATAAATAAATGAAATACACAGATTATTTGGAACTTCTTGTATCCTGAGAATCAGCTGCAAATCTGAACTGCACAAACTTTCTGTATATATGTTTCAGAATCAGAGCATAAACTGCTACTGCCTGTAACTAGTAGAATTATAGGAAGTTTCCTTTGCCCCTAACTAACAAAATATTGCTACTAGAATATGTCTGTGCTTTATATATGAACAAAAGGAAAGCATTCCAATTTTGTAGCATAACAGTGTCTTTCCAGGTGGGCACCGAGATGCAGCACAAGCAGCTTAACTAGCTTTCTTCTCCAAAGAAAACTGCCATGTGAAGTCCTTTTAGCAGCAACAAAACATTAACAGCAACAAAAAATTGTAAAACGTGACATTGCTGCGATCAGGCCTAAGGAGCACAGCTTGCTTCTGGAATCAGAACACAGGTTAACAGAAGTGTTAAACTCCCTGAGCTCCCTTTGCCCCTGCTGATGAGCTGTGGCCCTTCAGCAGACCTAATGGGCTCACGGTGCTGCCACAGTGGGTGTTACAGATGGAAGGAACATGCTCTGAGACATTCAAAGTCAGGCTGCACCAGGCTCTGAGAAGCCAGATTGAGCTGCAAGTGTCCCTGTTCACTGCAGGGGGCTGGATAAGATGATCTTTAAGGACCCCTTCCAACTTCCATGTTTCTGTGATGTATACTAAGTGGTGCTATCAGCAGGTTGTATTTGTGGATCCAGATTCACTTCTGGGGCTTGCAGACACAAACATTGCTTTAAGCATAATAACTCTGTAATTGGGTCACTTCACTAGGTGTACTGGCACATCAACACGGTGGGATTTCACTGCTGCATTGTGCCTCACTCCCTCTGAACAGCTCAGCACAGAAATGCTCCTGAAAGAAACACCCTCGGCAGTCATTTGCTTTGCATTGGGGAAAAAAATAATAAAATTTTTTTTAAAAAAAGGGGGACTGTTTTTCCTGTTTTTGTTCTTCCCTGAAATGTACCTGCCCTGTTTCCTGACAGACTCTAACCCAGGTTATTTGTCTTCTGCACCACAGGTAATAAAATGATTTGCCAGGATTTAATGGAAAAAAATATGTTACTGTTTCCCATTATTTTTTGCACTGCTGTACAATGCCTATGGCAAGTGGCCACTTAAAACTCTCCTGGAAACTGCTTCTGCACATTGGCACCGGTGCAGCGCTCATGTGGGTGCTACAGGCAGAGCCCATCGTGTTGCAGCTGCTGGCAAGGACTCAATGCAACGTGACAGCAGGGAGAGAAAGTGGATTAGAAAAGGTATTGCTGGCTAAAAGCCTCTTCCAGGATGTACAATGCCTTTTCCACTCACAGAGGGCTCTGAATACTGGTGAGGGTGCAGATGTCACAGCATCCCTCCCCTGCAATGCCCCAAGTCTGCCTTTTGTCTCTCAACAATTCATTATAAGTGGAGATTGACTGTGCCTTGCTGATACCAGGGTTTGTCATGTTGCATAAACGACACCGAGTCTTCCAATGGAGTCCCAGGCTGTGGAATGTGACCTAAATAGACATAAATGTTCTCTGAAAAATGTTTTCTGGCACTGCACTATCTGCATTCTGAAGGTTACAAATTGCACCCAATTTCCTGTTTTAGCTGCCTGAGTTCTTGTCCTGAAGCTACTGATTGCTTCAACTTTCACAGTTCAGAGATACCTCTTCTATGCAGAAGGAACAGCAGCAATTGTAAGCATTCAAAGACTGCTGAAACAATATTTGTCATAGATATATATATAACATAAATATTTGTTAATAATATATGCCACACTCTCTGTTTCCTACTGTTGACTGGTATTAGTGATATGAGCCCTAATCTCAATTTATACACCAAGATTGCCCACAGTACTGAATGTGACCATGACCCATTCAAATCTCCCTTCCTGCTGCCCCCCAGCCACCACCACCATCACTTGAAATCACAGTGAGGTGTCAGGAATGGTGGTTTCTGCTGCATTTCTTTCAGGACCTGATGTTCCATAAGTGGCAAGAGTTTCTGGTTTGGAGCACAGGCCTATTCTGTAGAATGTTCTGGCAGCCCAGACCTGCTTCCTGCCCTTCCAGGATACTGAACTTAACAAAACTTAAACATTGAAATACCAGGAATGAAAGAATGGAACTGTGCAAGAGCTTCAAACACTTAAAAATGTTGCCAATGAGAAAGCTGTGCTCAGCTATAACCACACAAGAGCTGGTATGCTGCTGCAATAAAAGCAGTGAAGAAAGGGGCAATAACATGCTTACATAAGCGTTACAAAAATTAGGAAAAGGAAGAAAAACAGATCTTAGCTGGCATCAAATAATAGTAATTTGTTTTCAAGCCCTGACACAAGAATCTTGACTTAGCTTTTATCAAGCTAAGTCAATTTACTTTTATCTTCTTCAATTCCCCCATGAACTGGGCAATAATGAACAATATTCTCCCTTTACCTTTGGTATTTTATGACATGAAAGCTCCCACATCTTTGTAAAGTATGATGATCATAACCCACTTTGTCACGCAGTAGTTTTCTGTATTGCTGATTAAACTACACATTGCTTTAAAAACACGAGTGATGTGCCTCATCCCAAGCATGAACAGAATGAAGTGCATGGCCTCAAGATGCCACAAAAATGCTCTAGTCATGGACTTATGGTTTAATTGCTGATAGAGTCTTAACTAAAGCAACTTCAATACGGCAGTGTTCATAGAAAACATTGCCTTGTGGCTGCTCAGTTAAAATCACAGGGTACTCAAAATGGTAAATAGGAAGGTACAAGCAATTACTGTCTTTAGAAAAATGCATCATTTTGAACGACAGTACATCAAAATAAAGGAGGAATCTGAAGCCGAATTCAGTTCCCATTGAAGACAGAGTTCTCATTAAGCCCAAGCGGAGGCTCAGCTATTCAAGCAACTGTAACACCATGCCACTCAGTGCTGTGGAAGAGTTAATGGAGGGAAAAGCAAATACTTTACAATCTACCCAGTGTATGTAGCCTTTCAAATGTTAATATAGCCCATAAAAATAACAAGGTAAAATCATAATGATATATTTTAAACAGATTACAGGACCAGTTTCAAACCAGGAGATATTAATCATTGGGGATAAAAGGAACTTGTCCTGGTTCTGTTTAAAGAAAAGAAAGCAACACAGGAAAACAAAAGAGAGGAAAAAAGAGTACCGTATCAAAGCAGCATGATGTCTTTTATCCACAGAAACGCTTTTGACTGAAAGGAATGCAAGCTCCAAAGGCTGGAGTCCATTTTTCTCTTCAAATCCAAAGCGTATCTGAGACACTAATGTGACACATCTGAACTGTCCTGATGCCCACGTGAAGTCTCTGACTGATTTCAGAAAGGCTTTTGACTGCACTGTGCTTCAAGCTCTTGTCAAGCTGCCTGATGCTCAGGTAAGGGGCCGGGGGCTGCAGCCATCTCAGACTCATGCCAGCCTGAGACCCATCAATAATAAAACCAGGACACGAAGCTGGCTGAAATCAGAAGGCTTTTTGGAGGGCTGTCTGAAAGGTAACATGCCAAACTGAAGTGCTGATGATAAATGCAGATGTAACCGATAAATTCTAGCAATGGGTTCCCTGTTCAGCAGCATAAATAGGCTACAGGGGGAGGAAAAGATGCAAACATTATCATTTCCCATGGCAGAATCTGCAGGATGCACTTAAATTTTCTTTCATGTTTTGTTCAGAGATTTCCAGTCCTCTAAAGAACAAGCCAAATACTCAAGTATATAATGATCTTCTGAAGTGTCCCACAAGAAACTCTACCCTACCCTACCAGCAGGTCAGTCAAGACCTAGAGCTCATAGGCAGCTCCCAGCGCCATGAAGACCCTCTACCTAGGAGAAATCAACAAAGTCCTCTGTCACTATGGGACGTTACCAACAGTACAGCTCAAGCAACTGCATCATAAAGTCACAGAATGTAAAAGAGAGCCCCAGTGCAGCCTGTGGAGGAGGAGAAACAGAATTTCCATTTTGGTTAGTACAGTCTGACCTTCCTATTTGTCACTGCACGAAGGAATCCGCCCACTTATAACAAAAAAAAAAAAAAAAACTTGTTTAATGAACTTTTGGCTGCGAGATTTCAGATCTAAATACCTCTGTCCAGGTTTCTCCTTATTTAAACAAACTCTCAAGAGCACAAACCTCTCCTGAGAACACCATGTTAATGAGGAGAAAGGCTGTTTACACTGACTTTCATAGACAGTTTAAAGGAGGATAATCCAGCCTGATGGTGAGAGGCCTGTCAAAACAGTGGTAACCAGATGGTCTTTGCCCTGACTTCTCATGGCTAACAACCCATTTGTCTCAGGAAAAAAATGGATATATTTCCCCCAAAACCCAAGTCTCATCAAAGGGGTTGGGTAAGTTAAAAAATAAGACCTGCTTTTGCTGATTTTTTTTCTGCCTACCTTACATTAAATCACTTACTATCACCTTTAAACTTGAATATCTAGCCACATTTAATCATTGCCTACCTCCCAAGAGCATGACAACTCAGCATCTCATATTACTCAGACATGGAGACAGATCATGCAGGTGAGACTTTGAGATGGCAAGAAAACAAGCTCAGGTGCCCAGCCAGCCTCCAAGGAGAACATAACTGTGTCTTCAGCCTCCCTGTAACGAGCAGGAAGTTTGGGAACACATCTCCCAGCCTCTCCTGCCTTAGGACTATCAAGTTGATTGCGAACACATTGAATTTTGGCTGCTCAGCACAAGCCAGAACATCTCCATATTTTTAAAATGTCTGACATCCAACTTCAATTAAGCTTATCAGCATTAATAAAACAAATTTTGCACTCACTGAGTAAAAGGATTTTTTAATCTTTCATACCATCATCCAATAACGCTAAAAACTGATCTTTAAAAAGCGCATTCGTGTGTAAATCAGTCCTTCTTCATTCCCCTTAACTTTTCTGTGTAATCTTACTCCAATATTTTAAAAGTCTAAGCTCTTTCTGAGTCGTAAATAATTCCTGTTGGCACTGCTGACAACAAACGGACAAAAGCAAGCTGTCAGCCACTGCCAAGGGCAGGACATGCATCGCTGCGCTGCACTGTGGGTCAGTGGGCTGGTAATGAAACACAGCATTCCACACTCTGATCACCAGTTTGGATCTGCAACAGCCAGACTGACCTACAGTTACAGGTGGTAATCTTGTGGCAATTACCTGCTTGTCTGTCTGTCTGTCTGTCTCAATGACTGCTGCTTCTCTTTGGACTCACCAGTGGATGGGTGTTCTGAACCACCTTCTCCCTTGAGGGCACTCTCAACCATTCAGTCAAAACTAAAGAGATAATTCTGTCCTCTCTCTTTTCCTCATATGCCTGCGTCATTCTTATAGGATAACACTCCACAGTGATAGTTATCCATCTTCCAGCACGCTTTTACTGTCTGCCATTTTCATAATCACAGAGGACATTCAGACCCTTTCACTCCCTTTGACCTTTGCCAGGGGAAAAACATCTTTTGAAGAACATGCATGTTGTCCATTTCCTGCTAGTGGTGAATATGTTTGTTTTCACTGTTTTATTTCCCCGATCTTTGCTCATTGAAACCCATGAATGCGCCTGCATGTTGCTTGTCACTCAGATCATCAGCTGAGAGAGTGTCTAGCAATAAAGAAATATAAAAATGAAGCGGCTGCAGTGTAATTTTCTGATCAGTCTATTAGACATTTAGTCATTTTGAGCAGCTCATACTTCCATTCCACTATGTCAGCCAGCTACGTCAGACGACTGGTAATTATATTCTTTCAATAGATATTAAGTCTATAGCTCTCATTAAAATATTCATGGCAAGAAGGATTTCAGTCAATTGGTGAACTGCTGTTACAGTTAAAACATAAATCACACCAGTACTGCGGTGTGGGAGAACTTGATGGACCTGCAGTAATTTATGAATAAATACAAAGAACACGAACACTGTGATGAGATTGAGACGGCCAAGGGATTCTTCTGTGTAAGTGAGAACCTGCATACAGATCAGTCTGCAAAGTTATGAACTAGCTGGCTCAGCTCCCCCTGAGCTCTTATAGCTCACACCACGGACATCTTATTTTCCCCACAGGAATGGCAGTCACTGCTGTGCACACCCTTCATATCAGTCACAGCTGGGAACTACCTATTGAGAGCGTTAATTAGAGCAACCACTGTGGATTTAAGTTAAAAGAACCATCTTACTAAAAGACTTTCTAGACTAACATCAGCAGGTTCTGGAGAAGGAGGCTTTTACATTTATTTGAAAGGAATAAAGGAAACACCACGTAAGAAAAGTAACTTTTCCATGTCAAAGCCCAACAGCTCAACTGGGACCTACCTTGTTGGGAACTGATGTTGTTCTGTGACTGCACATCCTTTTCCCTGTATTATTTGTATTACTTACTACAAGAGAGACCTGAATTAAAGACACAAAAACACGTAAAAAGCCACTTCCCCTATCTCCCTGCTCCTCTCTCCCTACCCAAAAAAAGAAATTACTTTCATTACTGTTTTCCATCGGAGTTACAGATGTCTTTATAAACAAGGGTTTATATGGTCTTACCCAGCATGCAGCCTTCGGTATCTTAAATAGTAGTTTAAAAATCCCACTATCTTTATCTAATTTAGCCATCCACCAGATCATAATGATTATAGATCATTTCTATTCTCAAATTAACCTCGGGGAGCATTTAGATACTCTTGGGTAAATGTTCAGAGGACTATGGAAATCTCTAATTTCTACATCAGCAGAGGGCTTTGCATGCTTGGTTAAGCCTGGAACTGCCTGTTCCTAATTTGTTTCTCCAGATGAATATTTATTTGATTCACAGCCTGTTTCACAGATGCTTTTAAATGTTTTGTCAGCAAGAAGCCTGCATGCAGATAGAGAAACCCCTGTTTTGCTTTCCCTTGCGTTATGAGTAACCCTCTCAGTTATTTGACCTTCCAGACCCAATTTAAACAACAGATAGAGCCTAACCTTAAATGTGTAAAAAGACCATTCATTCTGAGACTGTTATTTTCTTGGTAAAGAGCAAATATCTGCTGAAATATAGCTATAAAGACCATTTCCTGCATCTCTTTTCATGTCCAGTGGCCAGTTCCTGACTCCAAATACAGCTGGGTTATTATAGCAAAAACATTGGCAGTTTAAGAAGGAAAGCTGAGCAGTAAAACTAAAAAAGATCAATAGGAGAAGTGATAACCACAGAATCACGGGTTGGAAAGACCGCTAAGATTATCAGGTTTTGTGACCACAGATCTTCCAGTGCAGCTGAATTACCAGTGCTGAGCAATTGCCACTGAGCTGAAGGCAAAGCAGTGCATGAGTGTGAATGTGCAGGGCTGGTGTAACTTCTGCTGCTACAGGTAAGTGTATTAAAGAACACTCATCACCCAGAAAACACCACTAATGAGCATCACTGTGGTTTAAGTAGATGAAAATTGTAGCTTCGAATTTTCTCCATTTATGACAAGAAGCCCAGTATTACTTGCGTCCTATATGTAACCCCACACAGAGCTGTGCAGAAATCTGTTTGGAGAATGACTATAAATACGGCTGTCAGAAGGCTGTCCCCACAGGGCCACTTCTTGTCGGCACAGTGACAGCGGTAATGCGCGATTTTCAGCAGCTTTTTGCCCATAAATGTGGACGTGACTTTGGGCTGATATGAAGCACGGATGGGCAGCAGTTGTAGCCAGGTCCTGTGGTGCCATTTATCCTTGTCATTCCATCCTCGGTGGTTAAGCAGCAGAGACCCAGCTGTCTGCCACAGTAAGGGTAACCCTTAGGAGAGATTAACGCGTCCCTGAAGTTACAGCTGCTCAATGGCCTAATCCTGCTCCCAGCGAGTTCTGTAGAAGCTGCCTCACTTTGCTGAAGACCTGCCTAAAGCCGTATTCACATTGCTGAGGTTCCCATAAGCCCCCATTGTAAAGCAGAAAGCAGAAGACTGTTCCAGTGAATAATGCCAACGTGTTACATGGAATATGCAAAAGCAGGAATTAGAGATTTTTGAGAAAGTCAATACAGATGTTAGGACACGTACGAAGGACTTCTGAAGATGCAAGGAGAAAAGCCAGATAAGCAAAACTATTCAAAATGCAAGGAGAAAAGGAAAGCTGAACTTGCCAAGAGAGATGAACAAATAACAAACATCTGGTAATCTGCGAGATGAAGTCGGATGATACAACAGGCTATCTCCAGCAGCATGTGTGATTCTTAAACACTTGATAAGAAGCTGGCAGTATTTAAAGGCTTCGGGAATATGCACTTGCCAATCATACATAGATAAGTGGGTGAGGAGTGCACTTACAGCAGTGTATCTGTGCAGGCCCTGCTGCATGCCCAAGGGGCTGCATCAGCTGGTTCACATGGGCCAATGGAGGAGTGTGCTCCACATCAGGACTGGGTTACCACCACCCTCTGGTGTAATCATACCCATCTCTCCCCCTCTGCCCACCAGTACCCATCTATTTTCAGGTACTGTCTATAACAGAACCTGGGGAAGCTACACGGCCCTGGCTGCAGTCCACTGCCCAACCTGCTTCAAAGTTCAGATGCAACAGGACTCAGGGCTGCATCAGGCACCAACAGTGGGTGGCAGGCACCTGCGTGCCAGGGGACTCAGCACCCCCACCTGAAGTCCCCACTGTAGCCGGCAGCACCTGCACAGCCTCCAGGCACATCATCAGTGAACCCTATCACATCCCAGGAGGACAGTTGGAGCCAGGGCTCCTGGCACGCCAAGTGCTGCTGAGCGCTCCACAGCTTCAGCTTTTCGTCCTTTATCTCAGCATCCTTCGCAACAGGAAATCCTACAGCCTTAAGTGAATTATTTCAGAGCTCTACACAGGTATCTACATATACATTTTAAAGCATGACTATTTTAAAGCAAGGTCAAGGATGACGTCAATAGATGTAAGGGAAACTAACACTGAAATGCAGAGTTTTGGTTGAAAATAAATACAAAGGTTTTATTCATCTCTGTAATTCCCCAACTGAAACCAGCACACACACGGAAGCCAAAAATTCCCATTAATATTTCCGAATCTAAAACAAAATGTATACCCTATTTACATGTTCCATACCTTTACAGGAAACAACTCATCTCAGGGGGATGTCAGGACTATTGAGATATTGAACCTGCCTCCCCTCCAAGTTCACGCATTCAATCTTCACTTGCACCATACTAAATCAATGCATGCAAATCCCTTTTCACAGCTCTGCTCCCATTTAAGTCAATGGCAGAACTCCCATCGAATCAAATAAGGGGATAATCAAGTCCTTACATTTCAGTAAATTCCATGCAGAGTAGCTCACAAACCTATAAAACGAATAAAAACTTGATATGCAGTTGATACAACATGTACAGGAGAATGTGCAAAATAAGAAGTCATTTCAGCTAAGTCCAGAGACTTTGTTTTGTTTTCAACAGCTAAAATACAGATATTTACTTGTACTTGTGCTCCCTTAAGCCAACAAAGACAAATCAGAAGTTGTGTTTAAGTCTTTCCTGTAGGATGAAATAACTTGCATCCTGACGATGACTACTTTTAGGACAGCCTCGATGCAGCCTGAATGTGAATTGTTGAAACTTAATTATACGCACCAAAGAGCAAACAAGACTGTCTTAACACAAACACAAGCTTTCTCCCATAGTTTTATTTCCAATGACTCACTGTGAAAAGATATTGTTTTCTTTTGGGCATTAACTGCTAAGATGTAAATAAGAAATTTCTGGACCAAAGCATCCACACCAGAGCATGGCAATCATTTGTGGGCAAGAGATAAATCGTTCACTGCTTGGCCAGATTTTATGACACAGATTTTAAACATGGTAGTTATGGAATTAGAATCTGGACAAATTCAGGGCAAAAAGAAAAGTCATACTGAGCTGCACACAGAGGGCAGAGTTGGGGCGAGAGAGACTAGTGAAATCTTAACCTCTGAATAAGACAAAGTCAAGTGGAGAGAAGGGCTCCTCAGCCTGATGACTGATGTGGGAGGTGGGCATTTAAAGTCCTTTCACATTTTCCATGGAAGCTTACATCATGAAACCATGGAATATCCCAAACTGGAAGGCACCTATAAGGATCATCAAGTCCAATTCCTGGCTGTGCACAGGACCACCCAAAAAAATGCCCAGGATGGAGACCCCTGCCTTGAAGGTGCCCCATCTTACACCTCTGGGAGAGCTGCTATCCTTTGGAAGCTTTGAATCATAGCCCAGTTTCATTTCTCTCTGTCTGAAGTTATACATTTGAATTTGTAAACAGTTCCTGCATGTGCCAAATCTCTGAAAAGAATTATTATTTACAGACCTTTTTTTCACTATCAACATCTCATGAGATCAGTACAGTCAGCAGCCTGTTTTACAGTAAACTATTTACTTTCTTACAGTAGATAAGTATGTTGGCATAAAAAGGATGCTATAAAATACATTTTTTTAGACTGATAGTAAATGAACCCCATTCTACACATAAAACCCTTTTTGCTGCAAACAAGCAAAATTTACAGCATTCCCAACATCGCAGACCACATTTTCAGATGTTTGTACCTGTAACACAGCCTCTAAAACTGTATGTTTTTATGCATAAATTCTTTTAATTATGCAGGCAACAAGGCAGAAAGAATCCCTTTTCTTGAAGTCCTGCATTATTATTGCTTTTCCACACCTCCACCTGCCCCAGCTACCAAGAAAGTTATCTGTTCTGAGTGCTGATCAGCTTTTCTTGCAATGTAGTTTTCCAAACAAGTGATTCAAGACAGCTTTCACCCATCTGGCTTCCCACTCATGGAAACACCCTTCCTAGATAGCAGCTAATGAGGTAAAATAATAGTTTATCCTCCTAATGTTCTGATTTGCTTAGTGAAGCAAACAGTCTGCTTCTGTATTTATTCATGTCACTTACATAACTGTGTGCACATAGGTTTGTTGGTTACTGTGAAATAATTATAATGATACCATATTAGCCTAAGTGTTGCATTTTGCAGCACTGGGTTCATCCCTTTTAATTTCAGGGGGCAAAAAGTAGTGGGAGGATGCTTAAATGTTTGAAAATGAAACACATTCATTAGCTGTAGCTCAGTTTATGAACTTCAGAGGTTAAACATTAGCTACAAAAAAATCTTTTAATCTAGATGGATCAAGGCTCTTCACGTAAACGCATTATCCAAATTTGCAATCATCTCTAGTTAATGATTCGGCCTGAATTAGCCTTTCAAAAGAATTAAGGAAAAAGAATCAACACTTCAGTGGTGTTTGAAGCACAAGTTGAAGTAATTGAATCAGTGTGTCAAATCTTAGATGAGTTCATTTAATCCGTAAACTGGTGATTGAGAACCTTGTGACTGAAACTAGATGCAGTGGTTAATCTTGATGAATTATTCTATACAAGGGGGTCCTCCACAATAACAGCTTATCCAAAAGAAGAATTTGCTCGTATTTCTCCCAGTTGAAGAAGGTATGATTAAGGTTGAAACTTGCCAATTTCTTCATGCTACATTTCTTTGTGAATTCAAGGTGAATTTTAGCCTTGAGATCAAGGATCATATACGAATATGTTTCAAAAACAAGAATTTCTGAGCAAGACTTTTGTGAAGTTTGCCTCACCAAGACCTTGCATTAGTCCCAGTTTCTGGCTGCACCTCAGTGCAACTACTGTGGGATCAAAAAGGGCCTTGGATTTGTTCAAAGGCTCATTAAGGGCAGGATTTCATTTCTGTAATCAAGATACCATGAAACAAGAAGAAACATCTAGATGTTGGTTTCTTTCCATTGGAAAGAAATGGCCATTGGAGGGAGCTTTGCTGGGCACAGTAAGGGATCGTTAAAGAAAGAAAAAAAAACTCCATTTTAATGCTAAATCTTACAGAATTCTCTTTAAAGAAGCATGCTAATACTGTGCTTCAGAGGTATTAACAGCATTATAAATAACTTCAGAGAATGTAGGTCACAGTCTGAACTGACGGCCGGACACACAAAGAAGGACAGCAGCTTCCAGCAGCCCTAGTTTCAGTTCTGGTTACCAACAAGGAAGAAAATGGACTCTGGAGGGCATCATGGGAGCAGGTCTGGTCCTCAGCAGGACCTTTGCTTTTCAGCAAAGAAAAGCTTCTGAATCTGGACTAAGTCACTTAGCAAGAAATCACTGCACTACTCATTACTTTTCTTTTTTAAATAAGAAGCACTATTAGTTTTCATACCCTGTTGACTTTTACAGTCAGATTAACTTAGTACTAGAGAAACGACAGGGTATGTAATTATGATAGAAACGTTACTGTAGAATGGTACCACCTCTTCCTATGGAAAAACCCTCTCGAAAAACTATTGAATAACCCACATTCAGTGCTGGTTGAGGCAGGGCACATCATCTTCTCAGCCCCCGGGAGCTGGGCAAGGGCTGATGTTCAGCAGTGGCCCCAAGGTTGAACCACCACTCAGCACACGCAGCCACACACAAGTGGCCCCAAAGCTGCTACAGAGCTCCTTCACTCACAGCACAAGCAGCTCTTATCCTCTGGCACTGATGCATAAAGTGAGACTTATCTGACAGTCACCAGGGGCACGAGCAGCCAACAGGGATGCTAGGAAGACTGATCATAGAACAGCTCGACTCACACAATGAACAGAGAGCATTTAGATGCAATGTTAATAAAAGCCCTCAGCTGTCTGTGCTGGCCTTCCTGCACCCACAGCAGGGCAGGTGATGGGGAGAGCAGTGCAGTGCTCAGGGCTGAGCTGTGCTGGGCTGTGCTCCAGCCCCTACCATTCTAGGGAAGTTTTCTCCTTCATCATCCAAGTATCTATTAAAATGCAAATCGTCACAGCAATTAAGACTAATTAAAATAAATAATAAATGGTAATGGGTGACCAAAATGCTCTATTTCAAAGTGATGGAATGCAAGTTTTTTTCCCTATTACTCATTGTGACCTAGTTAAATGCATTCATTTATCTAGATATGCAAGAGCCTGGATACCAGGAGGAGAGGTTCCTAACTATTTTTCCCTCCACACCCTATCTTGGAAAGATAAATGCTGTTCTGCTCAATCTCTTTGAAAAACTGCTAAAGAAAAAGCCAGGAATAATTAGATCTGATGGGGCCATAAACATTTTTAGAGAAAAATAGAATCCCCTTCAGAAATCATCAAAGTAATAATTACAGTACAGGAGCTGTAAGCTTTGAGAACAAAGTAAGAAAAGGGTATTTATTTTGGAGGTTATTTTGTTTCAGTCAGAAATTGCTACACAGTCTGTTTCTTGTTTTCCTTCATTAATGTTCTTTCAAGTATGGTATTAACCTCCAGTGAACATTTCTTTTTTCAGACTGGGTTTTGCTTTTCTAAACAAACAGCACCTTTCTCCGTGTGTATATGGAGCACACAGTGTTTCAATTACAGGTGGGTGTTGGGTGCAGGGGGTGGGCTGGGGCTGCCATGTCCAAAGGGATCTGTCTTAGGCTGCAGACCAGGGAGTATTGGGGCCCTCTGAGACAAACTATTCCCAGTGCCTGGGTTGGGTTCCCAGCAACCAGGGAGTCAAAGGAGCTAAGAGGATAAAGCTTTACGTGCAAATCAGGACCAATAGATTTCAAACTTGTACAGCTCCAAATGATGATGATTATTTTTTTTTTTATGTTATAAACAGTCTTAAAGAATGTGCTTAGAAAGCTATTATATCAAGCATAATTTTGATATCGAGGATTTGAGGACAGTGATTTCAAACAAATAAGTGAAAACGTACAGGTAGAGCCATCATCAGCCCAAGTCTGTGAGAATCTCAGTGTACAACCCATGAGAAAAATCTTTCAAATTTAAGTGCTCTGTGCTTCTGCCCGGATGGCCACCTTTAGATGATATCCTGGGGGCTTTGTAATTTCACTCCTGTCTGACCTGAACAACCAGGGCTGAACAGACCCATCTGTCTGAGCTCTTGCCCTGCTAGCAAAGGGGCTGTGAGGCTGCATTTATCGCCACAAATAAAAATCAATGCATTTTAAATGGAAAATCATTTCCACGTGTATTACTGTAGATACAGATGTGGAAACAACATTAGTCACAGCTTGCTGAATGACAGGCAGCTTTGCCGTAGTGCTGTTTTGTGACTAACACTTCATGTGCAAACAACAGCTTCCATGCAAATAGGAAGCCTAAATCTCCCCATGTGCACGGTAACCATCGTCGCAGAATGGGAATGACTCACATTAATGCACTGCATTTCATAACAGCCCTATGAGATACCAAATTGTCAGATGATAAGGAAGCGAGGCGCAAAGATTAAATGATTTAACTAACTCCCATAGACTGTTTTCTGACAGATGCAGAAAATTAACTCAGAACTTCTCAGCCCATCCAATATTTTAATCTCAACACCAGCGATACTCAAGCAACCCCCTTTCCATGCATGGCATTTATGGAGCCACTGGGGATTGCTCCAGACATCCCCTCAGATCAGGGCTTTGCAACTTTTCTTTCCATCCATGCCCATGCTGGGCATCCTGCAGTCAAGCATATAAATACACATCAGGCCTGCAGCTCTCAGGTAAAGCTTTAAATAGTTTTAATACATGTGTCAGGCCACTAAAACATTAACCTAAGACTGACAGAAATTGACCATACCCAACTGTTTTCCTAACTGCTAATTTTACTGACAAGCCACTTATCAGACATTTTTTTGTTCTGTTCTGAACTCTGTGTGCATTAGCCCCTGAAATATCTATGGAAGCCTTTGTAAAGTAAAGTCCTGTTTTGAGGACACCTGAAAATACAGCAGTGGTTGACTGGGTGACAGCTGCAGCTCAAGATCAATTTGATTTGGTTTTATCTTTTTGTTCTCTTTTTTTAAGGGTTTTAACCAGTCTGAAATCATCTTCAGAAAACTCCAGGCTTACAGAGCTGTTGGTGTTTGCTGCTCTTTGGGAGACAGCTGGTGACATTTGCACAACATTGGGACAGGAGATTCAAGAACAACAAAATGTCCCTTCCAAGTCATTAGAGCAGAAACAACCACCCAAAGCCCAGCCTGGGATTTTCCCAAACCTCCTGCACAGGCTGCTGCCTGTAGTCCCCCCTCCACTGGAATGCTGGGCCCGCAAAGCCCTGCACCCCTTCCGAGCAGGGAAAGGTCCTCATTGAATGGAGTCAGACGATCATTCCAGCACATCATCATATAAAAGCCAATTTGCATTCACTGGCCATTCTGTGTTGTGCAAATCGTCAGCTGAAGTTCTGAATACAGCTGGCTGCAATGTTTCCAGTGCTGTGGGTTTCTTCAGAGAAATAAATTGCTTTGCTGAAGCCAAACTGTTTCAAAGGAGAATATCGATTTAAAGTTTCTGATGAGGAGGTTTCTGGGGACTGTGGTGATTGCTCAGAAACAGAGATCCCAAATAACGTGTCTGGCCTTCTCAGGTCAGAAAATAGATGCTTTGGCAGAATCTTACTCCAAATGTATATTTGGAAAGATGAGTAGAAAATAATACGGAAACAAACAAAGCAGAAATCTAGAGGAATTCCTAGATAAATATCATTCACATATATATATATATATATAAATCTTCAGCCATCTAGCTTCTGGAAGGTGTTATGCACCAACTGATATTATGAATCAAAATGTAATTACAATAAAAATATCAAAGAACTCAGAACAAGTGATTGGAAGGCACTTAGCACTGAGTTCAGTGAAGTCCTAATTTCACAGTTATGGTTCAACAACACACCACACATCTTAGACAACTCTAAAATTGTTTGAGGCAGGTGGCTAAAGTTCATAGTTCTCCACATAAGCTGATTTCAAGGAGATAGTTGCCAAAACAGTTTTCTTTTAGGCCATTATCAAGAATCCCTGAAGATCCATCCCTTAGGCTTAGCTAAATTGTGCAACATTGATAAAGAAATGGAGAAACCATTCTATAAGACATGAGATTAGCTATGACTAGACACCTGACTAGAAATGAGATTCGCTATAACTAGTCACCTGACTAGGAATTCACGATGATGGACCACTGGTACGCACTGCAGTGCCTATGAAACCTTCTATCCTCCACATCACAACACTTCCGGAAGGTTGCTGGTTTGAGAGCAAGCCCTGCTTTCTCGGAGGCACATTTAAAGACCTTCACATATAACATTTTAAAGGCCCATGAATTAATGACAACATGTAGTGATGGTACAAGTTGCCATGCACTATTCTGTGGGTGTGAAGTAATTTCAAATGTGAACAATGACGCATGGGGTAACTTTGCAGTGTCCCAACTTTGTGCTTTTACCCTCAGAAAAATCTCATTAGGTTAATGGGATTTTTCCCTATTCAATCTCAACAGCTAAATTGCTATTAAAGCAATTTCTGTATAACTTCCAGAAAAAAATGAATAAATTGCAGTAGACTAAAAAGTAGAGGTTTAGATGTTCAGAGCTATCCACAGTGCCAACAGAGGAACATTCTGTATTATCTGGAAAGAAAATGCTACAGGTTCAGGAAATTCATACCAAAAGACAAATGCCTCTGCTTTTTTTACTGTCATAGGAGACCACATTTTGAATAAATCAAAGTCATGTTTAGAAATCTGGTTCAATACGTCAAGCTCAGATGATTTAAGTAAACACAAAGTACCGTAATGAACAGCAGGTTACAATAAATGCACCTTTTACCTGAATAGATAAAGAGGTTGCAAAGTCAGGCAGCTCTTCTATTGAAATGTCAAAGAGCAGTTGACTTATCGTTCACCACTGAACTGAACACTGCTCATATCGCAAGAGCAGAAAGTTCATTTCATACTACTTCAATATAAATCGATCTTTAAGGGCTATTACATAAAGTAATCCTTAGTAATGTGGCTCTGAACATGTCCAGAAAAGGTAATTACAGACAGTGCAAAAGATGTTTTTACTTGATGAAGGGAAGTTTACATAACCCAATATGCATCCTGCTCACAGCCCAAGGGAAATTAATGCGTGCTGGTGTTATTTTCAAGACAAAAGGCTTTTTAAAATTAAACTATTATGCATCGACACAACAGAGGATTTGAATAGGTTACTACTCTGTAAATAAGGAGTCTAAGCTCCATGCTGCATGTGCATCTTAAGCACACCCCACTAAGAAGCACACGTAGGTCTGACTGAAAACATGCAAACTCCTTTCCGAGAACATTTCAAGAGAGTTTTGTCCCTTCCTCATCACCTTCTCATAGCCTTGGAAGTTTCCTACTTTTTAAATGAAAATCCTCTGGCAATTCCTCTCTTCTAACACCCAGATTTCTCATCCCAGGTCAGCATCCTGTTAAAAGTCATGTTATCATTCACAACTATTTGCTTCACAGTCATTTATTTCCTGTGTGGAAGCTTGTCAGATGTATTTAGATTAGAAAATTTTAAGTACCCCTTATCTTTCCAGTTCCTCTTATCAGTGTAAGTTCAGGGATCGAATAACAGCAAAAACAAGACTTGTGGCCAAATTGATCTTCTGCCATATTTGTGGAGCTGAATACTGGGATAGGGAGGTTGGCCATACTTACAGACGGACACAGAGCAAATGGAAACCAACTGCTAGGATACTTGGAGCAGAGATTACTGTCACAAATAACTGAAAACCCTCACACTGGGGCTATTTGCTTTTGTTTCTTTTTAGAAAAAGTAAATAATAAAAATAAAGAGCATGGGGAAGAAAATAACCAATTACAAGGCTTCAGACTGCAGTCAAAAGCAACTAGAGAGGTATGAAAACCTGTTAACTCCTACAGCTATACCCCATCAACACGAGGGGCAATTAAACAGAGTAGTATGCAGAAATGGAACCAAGTAACTTTGCAGGAACTGTGCAGCCAGCAGCAACGTAATTGGCAGTACAGCAACATCAATCACACCTAATGGCAAGGGAGGAAGGCAGAAAGGAGAAGGAGAGGCTGAATGTTCACTACTTGGACCACTATAGCTTGATTTGGAATTGATAAAACAGAGCTGAGGTGAACCATTGTGCGTATCCTTCCTAACCACTTCAGGTTTGTCCACAAAGAAGCATCATATGTGCAACCACCACAGATAAAGGAAGCTCTGAAGATGCTGCATGGTGCTGTAGATGTGAACTGAGACCCAGAAATGCCTTTAAGTTGCGCTGACAGTACTTTGTGTGCTGCTTTTACTTTGTTTACTTACTGATGCTCCTTAATTTGTTGATGCCCTTTCCAGAATGTGATTTTAAACAGAGGAAAAGCTCCGAACACCTCAGGGAAGAGCTTGAAAGATGGTAGATTTTAAAAAGACTTTAAAAATCTCCCTCCCTCCCTCCGCAACCTTAGTAAATGCTTTTTACAAGTCTATTAGTTTCATTAAAGAATCAAAAGAAAATCCATCAGCACTTTAAGTGCATTCTCTCTGATGATTCTGAGATGTTTATGGACTCAGACGATGCACATTTAGGGCACCTCAGACAGTGATGGGAACGTATAGGGATCTCAAGTCTCCCTGTTTGTTCATTGCTATGTGTTATTTGGCAAGATCCTGTTATAAAACAGAATAAGTTACGTTCCTCCTTCTCCAAATCATCGCTAGTTTTAGAAACATCTATTAATAAGGGCGCTGATGGAGCACCTTCTGGGTGAAATGCCCTCAGAGCACCTCAGGAGAGATGGCTGCATCCCCCAGTCTGTCAGGTACAAGCACTAAACATCCCAGCATCAAAAAACCATCTACCCCCCCCCAAAAGGGTTCACCTGTTTGTGGCCTGGGGAAGGCACTGAGAACACCTCCTGTTTTTCAGCTCTTTTGTGTGTTTCTCAATTTGGATTTTTTTTTTTTAATTGGAATTTTGTATGTTTAAAAAAAATCTGTTTCAGGCTCATTCCTGCTCTGTAACAACCACATCACTTGCATGATCCCCCCAGCACACATATGTGTTACAACACCAAACCAGTGCCACTTGGTGAAGGCATGACTGGGAGCCAGGGAACAAATGCAAAGACTGAAGAATTGGAGACAGTAGGGACAGAGAGGGATACTCCTTCATTCTGCTATCACACTCCAGACTCTGTTCCATAATTTTGGAAGTGAGGTCATGATTCAATTATTAAATGTGTTAAATGAGCTCCATACTAAGTGCATGGAATACAGCTGGGAATGAGAGACTATGGCTAAGAAGACAGCACTAATGCATTTTCCCCTTCTGCACTCGCATAATTGCGGCCTATGATATTTACAGTAATTTGGTAAATAATCCAACATGCTTCACCACTTCCTCTTTACAAAGCACTTATCTATGCTGAAGCATAAATTTAATATCTTCCATTCACATAAAGTCTGTTATCTAAGCAAATCCTACAATGGTTGAGAGATTCTACCAGGAGGCCATACAGATTCCTTGACATTCATGCCATGCATGAGCAACTACAACTTACACGGATACACCGTGCCTGCAGCATGGGGTGGGTTGGAGCCTGATGATTCTTGAGGTCCCTTCCAACCCAAGCCATTCTATGATACTATGACAGGGGATCAGAACCACTTACTCATCACTGAAAGACAGATCCCCAGGTCACACAGTGTCTCCTCACAGACACTGAAGGGATACGCTGCTTGCACACAAACCAGTCCCCTGCACAGCTATAGGGACCCACAGGCAATCATGGACCTCTGCCTTGAGATTACCTGGTCCAGCTGAAGTTGAGGGAGGAAAGGAAATTCTCAAATGATGTCTATGGAGAAAAAATTGAAAAGGGAGCATTCTTTCAGCATTCTGCATCAGTGTCAAGAGCTAGGGTCACTTCAGAGTGAGCTTCTCTGTACACAAACATAATTCAGATTTCAATTAACTCTTAGAGTGCATCTATTCATGATTAAAGCACTAACACTTTAATGGAAACTAACGCAGCAAGGAGAATAAAATAATGTCATTAGACTCTTTGCAGTGATGAGCTCCTGCAATTGTACTGTAAGAGATTTTTAATCTTCTACCAGCAGCAATAATGAGAGATTTCAATTTTAAGATGAGCTTTCACCTCACTGAAATCAATTCCAAAGCAGCTTTGCAGGTCCTGCTGGTTTCCCTTGGTCCCTAAGAGGAGGGCAGTAACTGACTGAACTCCTTTTTTTAGGAAGACGGGTCAAGTTTCAGAATAAACTGCACCTCATAAAAATGTTGTCTTGTGGGAAAGCCGTGATACAGAGGGATTAACAGTTTTCAATTCCCTTTCTTACAGATACATCTACTGCATCAGCACTTGCTTGCAGTAAGTCAGAGTGATTTGTATGCAAAGAAAAAATCTATTCTGTTCTTTGTTGATCCAGTAAAATAGAAACTGTGTTCTGCTATGGATTCCCCATTCTCTTGGGGGCACAGCTTCCTCAAGAAGACAAATAAAAGGGAACCACTCACACTGCAGTACATCTGAGTCCCTGCCCCTCACTCATATACCAACCCTGTCTCATTCCATTATGAAGAAAGGAGACTGTTTCCTTCCTGCAGCCACGATCTACAGCCCTAGCAGCCATCAGTTCAGGAATGGGAGGTTTAAAGGCAAAAACTGTTTTCTGAACTTAGCCCATGAATGGGGTCTCATGAATGCAAAGTATTTAGATCTTACTTGTAATCAAATCCACAGGAAAACTAAAACCTGTGATCAATGTCATATGTCCAAAGCGTAAAAACCTCAGCATAGCAGTGTCCCTAAGCAGAAAACATGGAAATCAAACACTGTGATAGGGGAATGGTCATTACTGCAGGTATTTGTGAGCAAACCAGATTCTGAGTATTTCTCAGTGTACTCACAATGTGTTTGAGGGTTGAGATCATCTCCAACAAAGAGCATTCCTGCACTATGCTAAAGGGACCATTTCACATGAAAAAGATTCACTGTTGCTGTAGAGAACTGGAATGGTTCTCTTTATGTTTCCCTGCAGCTCTGTGAAAAAAATGGCATCTCTCATTTTTTCATTCCCCGGTCTTCAAAGCAGCTTGATCTAAAAACTGAGGATTTCAGTAGGCATTCTGTGTCCTATAGTTGGTTGAGGTTCCCTTTGTTGGTTAGCTCTAATTCAGTGCCTCCACCCCAGCAGAGCCACCCAGAGCAGGGCCCAGCCCCACAGACTTTGGATCAGCTGCAAGGAGGAGACCCCATAACCAATGGGCAGCCTGACTAGCAATGTGATGCCCTACACTGAAATGTAGTGACAGAAGCCTGACTCAGAATCAAAGCAGAGGTCACCACACTCTGCATTTCTCTTCTCTGCCATGTGCAAATGAGATCTCTATGAAGTCAGGCAGAGGAAAATCCCAAGTTAGGATAACAAAAAATAACAAGATCTAGCAAACCAGCGGGAATAGGCAGTGACTGGAGGTAGGTACTTTAAAAGGCTCTCTGTAGGCTCAAGTTAGACATGCTGCACTTTTTAAGACTCTTGAGAGCTCATACTATGAACATCTTGAATCATACTCAGTTCAAGCATCACAGTATCTGCTCAGCCCGAATCTGCAAACCCATGAATTTAGGATACGCTTAATATGAACTTTCAGAAGCTCAACTTTTAGGAGTGAAAAAACTTACGACCGTTTCCAGTGGGTCTGATTGATTATGATCTAAAATACTATCAAGCAGGAAATACCAGGACAGCATTTCCAAACTGCATGTGGCATGACCTACCATCAAGCAATTCTTTATGAAGCAGTTCAACTCTTTTGACAGCTGGAAATGCTAAAATGCTCCCATGCCCATTCTTAATTCACCTAGAAGACAGGTTCTGCACATGTATTTCTTATGTGCTTATTTGGTTATTCGGTTAAAACACGTTAATCTGAGAGGAGTTGCTAACACATTCTGCTCCATGTGTCCCACTGCAGCTGCAGTCGCTGATCTAGAATCCTGGCATCAGTTATTTCAATCATAGAGAAGTTCATGGATTAATTTTATCATCTCTCCCGTGCTGTTACAAAAGCCTGTTCAGATAACATTATAACCAATGCAGTTCAGCAGGATTATTTGGGTATTTTCCACTTAGAAAGCCTGGTTAGATGGACTTCAGATGCAGCAGAGCCTGTTCTCTGACTGCTGTTCACAATTCTGTGACACAACAGGGCAGGGAGGTCAGAGCACAGAGGAAATACCCCCAGAATAAATTCAAGGACATAGAGATGACCCCTAAGGCTATGGAAGAATAAGCCTGTATTTAATATCCCAGTCTGGTTTAATGCTATTTAGGGAAACATTCACAGCTGTAAGATTCACAGAGGGGGCAGCATTTTGTTACTGGCACTGAAGACCTTCTGCTATGTGATCATATAGAATAGATTCCAACTCCCCATGTTGCACCATGTACAGCATTTTCCCTTAAAGGAAAGTGCCACTTTAATATTTCAATGCTCTCAGTAGAGTTTGCTGTGCAGACTATGTTCTTGCTACAGATCTGATTGTTACGACTTGTAAAGGCAGTCAGATTTCTAGCAACCTCCTAAGAAGAAAAATGGCAAAAAAGGGTCAGTTCATGCTGCTCCTATTTAAATAAAAAATAAGTTATTTTCTTCTAGTATGGCTACTTCCCTTTAATTGACATTTCTTGAAGTAACTTTTATAATACTACAGAATACAGAAATATTTTGACTACTCTGAAAACTGATGTTGAATGTTACCTTCAGCTACAAAAACAGTAGCCTAACAAAATCAAGTTCCTAAACAGAACAGGAGTTACACACACGGTTGTAACAAAGACATCTAACCAAAGTTCACAGTGATAGAAGATTTCCATTTAAAAATGGTACAATTACATTTGACTTTTGTAGAATTACATCCTAGCTTACAAGTGATAACAACCACAGTCTGAGAGCTCCAAATTGTTTACTCTATTTTGGGTGCCATATGGGAACAGATGAGCTCATGTGAAGCTTACACAATTTCAATCCCCAGCTGTAGTGCTGCTGTATTATTAAATACTTGTTGGAGATCATCTTTGGTCATTAGGTAGTATTACTTTTAAAAGAGAGAACAACATGAAGAGTCTGGCTTGTTACACAGAACTAAAGGATGATTAAGTGCTGGTAGTGGAAAGACTTAGCTTTTATTTCAGGCATTCCAGTATTTAAGCAATGAAGCTGAAAGGCAACTACTGATTAGTACTTCATGGGTTTCTCAATTAGATACGAGGCAGGGAAAATGAACTTATTAAAGGAAACTGAAACCTCCTTACAGTCATCAGCTCTATCCCCTTCATCTTGCAACACACCAGCTTACTGTACCTAGAACTAGCAGGCCCAGTCTTCATGCAGAATGCTACAAGCCCATTTTGCACTTATAGTAACTTCCTCACTAATTTAATTCTTATCTCTGTTCACACTGTAGGATTATGCTGGCAATAGCTGTGACAAAAATGCAGTCTCAAACCTGCAGAAATGGAGACTGATGATAGGGATGGCAGGAGCCTCAGTGCTCCAGAGAATTAAGATGACATTCAATGTTTTCTCCAAGTGAAGTGCAGGCAGGTTTTTTTAAATTCAAATGTTTTCTCATACATTAAAATATTACAATACTGATTTGCTTTGAATTCAAGTGTTTTGTACTTTCAGAAAAATAAAGTAGAGATGTTGAGAGGTTATTTTTCTTAGATGGACTGCTTCATTTTCAGTCTGGATAGAAGCAGGTAAAAGATGCAGATTCCTTTCATATCCCATTGATAGGAGGCGGAGGTGTGACTGCCTTGTCTCTGCGGGTTCCATGCACTTTCTCACAAGCTACAAGACTTTTCACTACCAATTTACACAGCGGGAAGTTAAAATAAAACTAAAACCACTGAAGGTTTTTAGTTTACTCTAGCTCATACCTGGACATCTCACAGCAGCCTGTGGCAGTGTCACATTGCACATCTTCCAGTGTGCAGTCCTTTCATGGTTTCCTTAAACAAGTGTCAGCATATTTAGGAGTGGACTTGAAAACCCTTGAGTTCACCCAAACATTTTAATGTACAATAGCAACTCTTCCTCATTAGTCTTTCAGAGTCTCCTCCACCCTGCCTTAAGTGCCAGCACATGCCATTACTCAGCTTCCACAACACTTCCACCTTTCCAGACTATTTGAGTATTTATGTATTTACTTGCTAAGTAATTTGTCCATATACTTTATTTTATCAATATTTTAAGAGCAACTACTTTTCATATGATATAGACACAAAATTGTATGTGTGCACTGCAAAGAGTAAGGGTGTAGGAATACACAACCCACATGAAAGACTACAACACGATATAAAGTGACATTGAATTTATAAAGGCAACGGGAGAGATAGCGAGAGGTGACATCTTACTAGATCGACGGCTGAAGCTTGAAAAAGGAACAACCTTTCCATGCATACAAGGACACAGTAAACATTGAGTTGAACTTAACCCTCAAAACCCCCAAAAGACAAGGACAGGGGAAAGGGAAGACAGGAAAGCTGCATAAAGAGAGAATTGTGAATGTGTTTCTGCACTGTTCTTGCAAATGGACTATTTCTGGAGATGCAGGAAAGACTGTCAAATGCAAATGTACCATCCAACCAGGTCTATTAAAAGAGTTTTATTTTGAATTCTAGCTTTCAATAAAATACTCAGCGTGCTGCTTTTCCAAGCAGACATTCAGCTCCCAAAGGCACAATACCCCAAGAATTGCACGCCCTCCCCAGGGCTCCCAGTCCCACCCTGCCCCACAAGTCCATGGTGAATGGGATGCACAGCACATGGCTTTGTATCACACATCTCCCACCCTCACTGAGCTGCAGGTGCTAAGCGTTGTGCTCAGTGAACAGTGATATGTTCAGAAAAGGACATTTCATCAGTCTGCTGAGCAGGCCTGGCCCAAGACCACCAGGGGTCAACACAGAGATACCCTTCTGACCATGGCTCAGTTGTATTACATTCCTCTTTTTGCAGCAAGTCAACACCACAAAGCAAAAAGCACCTCTCACTTGACTTAATAAAGCTTTTCTCTCCTGAGGGCTCCAAGAGTGAAAAATCACTGCTATCAGGGACTACACTGAGTTTAAGAGAAGTGTTAGGTGCATGGCCAAGGCTCAACATCACAAACACACTGCATCCCACACACATTTAAATAAACACACTGCTTTGAGATCTTCCTTCTTCAAATACATACGTGGAAGGAGAAGTTAAAAGGAAAACAACTAAGATATTTTAACCTCTACCCTTCTGATCTGGAACTTAATACCACTGATATACAAAAAGCTCACATATATCACTGATATACAAAGTCACATAGTTTCTCCCAGGGAGAAATGGAAATTTACTCCACATATTACTAAGATTATTTGTTTCTTGAAAAACGTATTCAGAATTTAATGCTTACCATCAAATTCATTACAGATGTTAATATCAAGTGGCATCTGAACATGGCAAAGACAAATTTGCTATTTTGCTCTTGATTAATGTAGTGTTTTCAATAAATCAGTGGACTTTAACAGTCAGGATTATCAAAGCAAATAAACATCAGTAGTAAAGCTCTTGAGACTGATGAGGAAAAAGTTGAAAAGTATAGAAGAATGTATTTCAGGGAGCTCAGGCTGGACACACCCCACACCAATACACAGGCTGCACTCCTGTCTGTTCACATCTCGCTGTGTGCCGCAGAGCAGTGAGGAAAAAGCAGTAATGGAGGATGCTGTCAGCCCTAATTATTGCCTGGGCCTTCAGCACAGCACAATCCTGCCCGACATTGCCATGGGCAGCCTGCCTCTGCTTGGAGTCAGCTGCACCAGGAAAACGGCCCCTCATCATTTCAGAGTAAAAAGTTTAAATGATTGAGCATCGCAATTGGAGAGGGCTTTTTAGTACATCATTAATAATGCAATGATTTAGACACTTTATTATCTTAAGATATGTGCTTGTTTGAGAGCCGGAGGAGAGAACTTTTTGTTTTTCCCTTTTGAAGTGGTGCCTTTCTAAGAAAGATGGAGCCCCACTCCATCTTCCTATAGTCATGGCCACTACATCCCATAGGGGTGGAAGAAGATCGATGCCATGTCAGGAGATTCACTCAGCAAACATCTACGCTTTACTGACTGCAATTAAACCTCAAAGCATTGGAAAGTGCTTTTGGTGAAACAGTGTAAATTTCCTTTGTCAAGGCAGGTTATCCTCCCCCTCTGCTCTGTGGAGACCACATCTGAAGTGCTGTATCCAGTTCTGGGCTCCTCAGTTCAAGAAAGAGAGGAATTCTCTAAACAGAGTTCAGCACAAGACAACAAAGATGACTGGGGCCTGGAGCATCACCCTTAAGAGGAAAGGCAGAGAGTCCTGGGCATATTCAGCCTGAAGAGGACTGAGAAAGGATCTTGTCAAAGCTTATTAAATATCTAAAGGGCAGGAATCAAGTGGATGTGGCCAGGCTCTTTTTGGCAGCATCAAGCAACAAGACAAGGAGCAATGGGCACAAACTGGAACACAGGAAGTTCCATCTGAACATGAAGAAAACTCGTCTGACTTTGAGGGTGACAGAGCACTGAAACAGGTGCCCGGAGACATGGTGGAATCTCAGTCTCTGGAGGATCTCCAGAGGACCATTCCAACCCTCCTGATTCTTAGAAAATATTGAGATAATCAACACAAAATGACTACTCACAAAGTTGGCAAAACTTCCTTGAACTGGCCAGAACTGACAAAGTGGTTGAACTTCAGACAGCTTTTGAGTAACATAAACAAATGCATCTCCTGGCTTCTCAGAAGTCACTCAAATATTGTTTTCTGATGGCAGTATAGCACAGATCAAACTGCTTCTGTAAGACTGTGATTCATCAAAAAAAGCTACAGGGAGAATTGATTGTTTTTCCTGTATGCTATTTGTGTATGGGATACCTAGGGGAAAATACAACTCTTTATAATGCAAGAGCATAAGACATAGCAAATGTAATCACAGAGAATACAAATAGACAGGAAAATAGCTTTCTCTGACAAACACTGCATTAATTTAAGTGGAAAATGTACTGCTCAGTATGAAGCCTCATTAAGAGCCTTACAAGTTTCTGATGGTCATGGTTAACAAGCAGTTTTCATAGCACTTTTTAAAGTTTCTTCTGTACCACCCTTTTACAAGCCCATACCAATCTAGCAACATTTTTAACTTCTCACAAAAATATCATAACAATTCTAAGACAGTAATAAGTCTAAGGAAAACAAGGTTATATATGTGTATATATATATATAGGTGTTTTATATATATATATATAAATGTATATATAGGTTATATATATACACACGTGTGTATATATAGGTTATGTGTGTGTGTGTGTGTATATATATATATATATCCTTTGTTCTTTAAAGAAAATATTTTAAACAGACAAAACAAAAAGGAAAACGGGCAAGTACAGAACTTAAGGATTTGAATGAAAGCCCTGCCATAGCAGTAATTTAGCAGTAGCTGTGTACAACCACAGCAAACACACTCCAACTATTAAAACCATAATGAGCAGGTTTTTACAGAGCTAGTTTTATGTATATTGAATCTAATCATATGCTTCTCTCCTAACCTCATTACATACGGTTAACCTGCCAATTTCTTCCCATTTTTCATCTCAGGCCATTAAAACATTTGTGTGCAGCCCAAATCACTATAATTTTAAAGCAAACATTCACTGATTGTTTGATTCAAACAGATCAGTTCTGAAGAACTAGCTCTATGCTACTCTATATGCTAGAATTACTAGAATTACTCTATGCTACTCTATATGCTCTAGGCTACTGTCTAAGATCAAATATGCTATTCTAAACTACAGACCACTGTAAAATGTGGAGTGTATTCATCCATCAGTACTTAATGAAAAAAAAAAAAACACTATGCTTTCCACCTCATAGAAAGCTGCTGCAGACTTACTTCAAATGTAAATATCTGTTTTTTTTGTCTGCGTTGGCATAGGACTTGACATACGCATTTGGTTAAAATGTTGTCTTCTCCCTATGCTTCTGGAAGCCATTTCCATCCCATCTGCCTCATTCTCAAATACTTAGATCTGCTTTGTCTTCAGCATCAACAGCTCAAAACAAATAACGCACATCTTTTGTTTGTTGATATGGCTGTCAGCCATTTACTACTACTTCCTCCATCTGCCTCCTCCCAGCTGTTCATTCCCACCACTTATTTCCAACCTTGGCATTCATCAGTGGCAGCAGCACTGTGAAGTACTTATATGCAACCTTTTGCTGAGACACACTAGGGATGTCTGGGGAGGAGAAATACTGTATGATCAGCAAGGATCAAGTCAGGCGCTTCTAGAAGCAAGCTGGATGTATACAAGTATACAACTGGATAGGATGCATCCAAGACTGTGCTACGTCTATCACTTTTGAAAAGCTGTGGCAATATAACTTAAATTAAAAGCAGGGAAAAAAAAGATGTGGAAATTACAGGCAGTTCAGCCTAACCTTGCATCTCTGAGAAAGTGGCAGTCCTCACAAAAGGACTTCAGAAGCTTCCAGGCTTCTGAAGAAGACGACGTTGAGAAGGAGCAAAATGGATTTAACAAGATGGAGCAGTTCACCAGCCAACAACTGCTGGAAAACAACTGTCCCCACAGAGGAGGAGGTAGCAGCAGTCATTTTGTTTCTCATTAGCAAGGCTTCTGATGAAGTCTGCCAGAAGTTCCCTGTGACAGAGACGTAATTAGTTTGGCTATAAGGTAGACTGGCTAGGACTGAAAACTGGTGGATCTATTGGGCTCAAGCAATGGTGGTCATCAGTTATAATCCAGCTGCTTCCTGTTCAGAAGCAGAGTTCCTCTAGGGCGGTATTAGGGACAGAGCTGCCTCAGGTCTTAAGCTGTGACTTGGGTGATGGGCTGACATGAGTGTCATGAGGTTCAGCAAGGACAAACCAGTAGTCCTGCACAGGAAAACCCAGAAAGCTTGTGGGCTGAGGATGGGCCCTTTTGGAAGTAAGCTTCCAAGACAGAAGATCACTGTGCTGAAAAGGTATAATTCAGGTCAAAAAAAGTAAAAAAAGTAAAATAAAAACAGTCTCATTTTAAACAAGTCATTTGGGAACAACACAATTGAATGCCGCTAAAAATTACAAGTAATTTCAACTTTCAATGATAAAATAGCACCTCAAGGGCCCATAAGTAAGCAAGCTGTTTTCTGATTTTACAGACACGCGGGTATGCGGCAGAGTAGCAAAAGGACAGATATACAACTTCTAGACTAATGATCCTCCATCTGTGACTCAAAAAGCAACAGAAAAGACAATGTGAAACAATGGCAAAATCAAATTAAACTAGATATACATCTCTTTCCCTATACACATCCGCTCTGTAATTAAATTCAGGGAAAATAATTATAATTCAGAGGTATTTAAAGTTAGCTTTTATTCCAGTTGGAAATAAGAAGTATTACAGAAAGATCACGAGTTACTTCATTCTTCCCACGTGGTTTTGTGCACTTTTCAGGTAAAGCGTAGGCCACCAAAGGGAGCTGGGCTGATAAAGGTAGAGCTTAAAAAGCAGTTAAAAGGCGTTTTATTGCTCTGTACTCTACTCAAAGATAAGAACTGAATTTGTATCACACCTTCCTGAAGGGGAATGGGAACATAGTCATGAAAAAGTGGAGTCCTGAGGAAGAAATTAAAGATCAGAAGGAAAGAAAAATGGAATCTGCACAACACTGCAGCTAGCCAAGACTCAACTGATATTCAGGAAGGAAACAGAAACACAGGAAACTGCCGAGAGCACTCACAGGACAGCTTCAGAGATGGGTCCTGGATTCCAAGAGTAGATGAGGAGCAATGAATATTAATTTCAACAGGAACTGACCATCCAGAGTACTTGAGAGCTTTGGAAATTTGGCATTTAGCTCATCCAGAACAGTAAATAGCCTTAATTTGGTACTTCTATATAATTAGGACCAAAAAATGAGGTGTTCCCATGTGATATTGTTCAGGGAGAAATAAAAACGTAACAATTCTGCAATAGAAAACTTGCACGTCCTTCATTTGTTACAAAGCTCCTAACATTTTGACAAAGACTTCAAAGCAGCTGAAGAAAATCCAAGTTAATGATTAGAGTGACCTACTTGACATACTTTACTCAAAGCCAAGTTTTGCACGCAATATGCTTCTTAATTAAATGATGCATTTTCATGCATCTATACTTTCCCTTCCAAAACAGTTGAAGAAAATGAATAACCCCAGACAAACTCGCTCCATGCATTAGATGCTTCATTACTACTTCAACATTTATTGGGAATATATATATATTTTTGAAGTTTTTGGTTCTGCTTCTGAGTCCTATGGATAGAACTATTAATGCTTAGACCATCCAAGATGGCCAAATGAATAAGTTCATATCAGGCCATTATCAATAATGAACCTTAGTTTTTCAAGAAAAATCTGAGATTTGGACATTACTGCTTATATAAACTCCTGAAATATTTATTCAGAAACAAATAGGCTTTGCATATCCCTACAATGTCAATCTAAATATAACTTTGATTGACACAGATACTTAAATTATACCGAGTAGAACAGAAAACTACAATTACTTGGTTTTATTTGCTAATCACTACCCTGTATTTATTGAAGTGGCTGGAAAGACTGTGTCACTTGATCTCTTGCCTTTGTAAAAATTACTTTGGAACTCTGACCTTTTTCAGTTATTTTTATTGTGTATCACCAGACTGGCTGCTTTGTTCCTCTGTGAATAAGTCGTAATTAATGGTGTACTTTGTTGTTTTATTTTTATTAAGGGCATAAATACTGGCAAATATCCAGGTGACCCTACCAAAGATGCCCAAGAACAGCCCTACAAGTGGAGCTATAGGAGAATTTTAGGCCATCCCTGGGGCTTCCACAAAGGTGGAAGGCAGAAGGCCTCACAAAGCTCTGCTTGTGGGCCCCCCACTCTCTGCACCAAGGCTGGATTTGAGCTGTTTCCTACTACTGGGACCATACTGTGATGCTCACCTTACTCATGGGAGGTGGCACACATGCCCTGGCTCCCCAGCCATCACACTGCAGCCAGAGCAGCTGTAGATTATTATAGGCCCAGGAAAAGATGCTCCCATATGACAGCTCTGAAGTGCCAGTCAATGAACAAGGTGTGCTGCAAGTTGCCTTGCCCCCATCAGCAAGATCATTCATACCAACAAACGGTTACCATCATCAATACCAGAAGACTTAGCACGATTCAAAGTTTCTGTTCTCTTCAGAAATCCTTTGCATCCAAAGGATCTTCATGACCCAAACAGCAAGAAAAATCATTCCTTTTCACATCACCAACAATTCTACCCACCTGCTCCTACTGCTAGCCACAAAAGGAGCTACCATCCACCTGGTTAAGCCCCTTCACATTCAGTCATGACGCAGGTACACTGAAAACTTTTGTTCTCTCTTACCATTAATGTAGACAAAAGAAAAAGAGACCATTCCAGCAGCATAACAAAAGATAACAAACAGAGTCGACCTGTTTTCTCTGGAGTAAAATACCTTAAGCTCTGAGTCAGGGTCAGTCTGCTCCTTTTACTGACCCTAAGGCACTTAGAGCACCTGGGCTTATTCATGGTGCATATTAATAGTAAATGAATGAATACACTGGACCAAAGAGCAAGTGGAAATAACAGGTACACAGGAAACACTTTTGTCAGGAGGTTCACTCAGAGGGAGTATAATTATCATGACTATTAGTCACATGCATCTCTTCGCCCTATTCCCACCAGTTCTGTGGAATATGTCACTTTCCAAAGCCACAGAAGAACAAGAACAGAAAGCAGATTTTGTTCTCAGCACAGAGTGACCTTTTCAAAAGGAAAAACGTATGTCCTCAAATCCAAGTTGTCCAGTTTTGCTGAAATTCCATTTTTAAGTCAGCTCACAGAATGAATTATGTCTTCTGGTAAAATAGGAAACAGAAGTCTGACAGCTGACTGCAATCTTAAATTTCATGGAAAATAGCAAAGTACACTTATGGCCCAGGGCATCTACAGCTTCCAGCAAAAACCTTTTCTTGCAGGACAGACTCACCCAGAAGAAAATCTCACAGGTGCATTTTCATTATTAGATAAGTGAAGTGATTTTGCAACATAGAAAAATCTTCATGATCTATTCAAAATGGCTTTTTGACAATAAACGATACCAAAATGTAAAACCTGCTGGATACTCTTTTCTTGATAGAAGCAGCTTTCATTTTATCTTCCATTCCATCCATCTGCCAATTTAAACCCCTGAAATAACACTGTTAAACTAACGTGCTGCAGAATCATTAAACAGCCAGTAATTTCCTCCCATTTAGGGCAGGCAATTGTGAAAAGCTTCAGAAGTGGAGAAAAACAATTTTTTTCCCTCTCTAAGTTGCCCAGGAAGCCAAATTTGAGTGCTAAAAAGGAGCTATCATTTATTTAGCCCTACATCAAGTTTCTAGGTCACTTATTGGAAGCTTCACCCAACTAACCAGCCTACAACTAGCAGCTCTGAAAGAATCCAGGCACAGAAGCACTGCTCCAGTGGGACAGCTGCTCTTCTATGGGGAATCAGCTCTTTCCCATCCAACATTTCCCTCTTGTGATAGTTTCCATCAGCTACTAGATATGTAGGTTTCTATTTGGCTTCATTACTTTTCCATTACATTTCTCATTTCTGCCAGTTTTTGTAGTTAAGTGAAAAATACAACATTCCAGAAATTCAGTGGTGAGCGAGGAAAAAAACTATTCAATGAATTCAAGGAGTTCAGTATTTGACCATCTGTTGCAAAAGTCTATTATTATTATTTTTTAACTTATAGTATTCTAAGTAAGCCCAATATTGTATTAGATAGTTTTATTAGAAGTAATATAAAATTAGCAGAATATTTTCCCCATAATCTTATCAAACTGCTGCAAACAATAGCAGACATAACAGAAGTGGGTTGCTTGTTTTGTGGCTTACAGTCATTTACGGAAGTTATTACACACATATTTTCGCCTCCTAGATAGACATACATGGGTATTTGAATTCCCTTAAGTCATCCAGCACAGTCACAAAGCCCAACCTGCATCTGCAAGGGACAGTATAATTCTAGGAAATCTACTCTAACCTTTTTTTTTTCCTTCAGCACAGAATTAGCTCAAGTGACCTTAACTGGGCTGATGGTAATGCCTTTGTGCAGAAGAAATTGTACATAAGGGAAACAGCTTAATATTTACCAGCATACTGAAAAAATGAAAAATGACTTTTCTTAATTAAATGTCATGAAATGAAGGCTAATACTGGTATAGAATGAAGTTAAGACTTAAATGTCCATGATACACTTAAATATTCTCAGCTTAATTCAGACATAAGCCCAAGAAAAAAATAATAATAAATAAACCAGAAATGGCTTTTTCATGTATGTATATATAACATGGAATTACCTTGCTTTATATGAGCAAAAGCAGTGCAAAAATCAAACTAGAATTGCTAGGATAAGAATACTTAAAGAATTCATAAAGCTCCATGGAAAAAAAATAAAGTATTTTCACAGGCTTCTACTGAAGAAGAGATGCAGCTCTATATTAACTTTCACTCAGGAATGCTTCATTATCCAAGATTATAAATTCATTTGGCATAATGGAAGGACAGGATAAATTATTCAGAAAAGATGTAAATAGTTTATGTGCCATCAGTAAATTCTCAAGGACAAGGAGATTTGAAATATTTAGAGGACTGAGATTAATTACCTATTTGGTGTGAATTCATACACAGATATTCCAATTTGAGTATGATTATGCTTTTAAAATATAACCAGAACAAAATGTTACAGTCTTCTTATTCCAATGTCTTAATCAAAGCTTTAATACAGATAAGAAAATATACACTTCTTTGAATTATCAGCATGTGAAATAGCAATGTGGTATCATTTGTTTCAGCCAGACTGAGATACTTCTAATATTTATACCAGATTTTGTCCTGTAAAATTTGTGTTTTTGTTGCAACTGAGAAAGGATACAGCATAAGCATACACTGCTGTGAATGCAGAATGTAAGGCTTTGAAAATGCAGAGGATGTTCAGGACATGGAAAAGCATCAAAGTGTTTTTCCACATGCAGACATCTAAACCCTGACATTGTAATACGCTTAACAATCTCACTGTTTTAATTGAGCCCTGTAATAAAGCCACATGACAATAAAAAGCAGATGAAAGGATTGCTAATAAATCTCATTTAGTAAAGTACTTCAACACATACTTGAGAAAAAGGATAAGACAAGTTTCAATCCCATAGACCAAGCAGATGCTCAAGTGCTGTCCTGGAATAACTGCGAATCATCCAGAGCTGTGCAGAGCCCACAACAGCTGCCTTTGCTTTTACTCACATTGGTGTCAACTCACAAACATGCACTGATTTTGTACTACAAAGTATAACAAACAAAGAAAGGAAGTTGTATTTTGTTTTGTACAAGATTTCAGCAACATTGAATGCTGTTTCAATGCTCTTAATATATGTTCCCAAGAAATTCTGCTGTCATTATATAAACATTAATCTGTCAGCAAAAGTTTCAGAAAAGTCCAAGGATGCTCTGCTTTAAAAGCATTTATTAGAGATACTCTACTAGAAGAAACAACTGGGAGGGTCAGAGATGAAACTCAGCCTCATACTTCTTTATCAAAGAGAACATTCCTGTCAAGACAGTAAAATATCAAAGGAGAAGCAATATTTTATTCTCTTTATTTGCAGTGGTAGGATGGAGACCTAATCCAAATTCCCTCAAAGTTACCATTAGGATCAGGCTCAGAGCTACCAAAACTCTCCACCAGTGGGAAAGGCCTGGCCTCTCAAGGCAACAAATATTAGTTCTTGATTTTTCACAAAAAGTAATCAAAAATGCAGGCAGGGTACTGTTTGCTGTAGAAACTCCATCAAAAGATGGATTCTCTATTTGAGAAACACAAGCCAAAGGAAAGGAGTCGGGATCAAGATATAGCCTTCTGTGGGTAACGATTTACAGCTAATATCTACCAGCAGGATCTGGTACTTGAAGCAAATGTTCCTTGTTCCACAGGCTTAGCAGGTGTTAGGATTGACAAAATTGAACTAAATCACTCTTATCCTTATTTACATGTTTAAATCCCTAAATAGTGTTATTATTTAGAAAACAGCTCTTTGTGGAACAAGCCACCATCCCAACAGGTGTAACAGTGACTCTGCCTGAATCATTGAAACCCACAGCAAATTCTGTTAATTGAAGTAGGATAAGGACAAACATCACTCCTGTGCAGAAGAAAAGTGCTCTGAAGCTATAGAAGCTGGACAGAGTAAGGGGACAAAGACAACCTGCAGAATAACACACCACAGTCACATTTAAGCATGTTCTCTAAGCTGCAGCTGGTAGCTTTTTGTCTACCACTCTAGGATAGATAATTTAATTCCAGCTTCAATTCCATTGAAGAAGTCCAACCACTATACGAGCTTTACAACACAGCCAAATGGGAGTCCTTGTGCCATGGACTTGTCTGGCATGAGCTAGCACTGCTCCATTGACGTTAGCTATGTTGCCTTCTGTAGAACTACATTAATCTTTTATTTTTTTTTTTAAAATACCAGTTGAGATTCTGACCTTTTAATTTTAAGATCTGTTTAGTTTGCATCAGTGAATGGGTTATCTCTAATTAAAATCATCGCTGCACTACATAATTACTCAGTATAATTTGATGGTTGACTAATGAAAAATTTGTCTCACTAACGGGTTGCACAAAGTTGAACTTTAAAGCATTAATCTTGGTAAATTTGAGAGGTAGTAAAATGCACCACGCAAGTAAAGAATGATGTGTCACAGAGTGGCTGGTAAAGGAATTAACAGTCAGCGTTTCAAGGGAACACCAAATCCATCTGTCCTGCTCACATTACAGACCCTCAGCTCAGGTGTTCAAATGAACTTGTGGGACACCTCCTCCCCTGCATGGGTGAGTATGTTGCAGGGAGCACAGGCACACACTGAGCCAGAGCCCCACGGCTCCCATGTGATGGGTGCACAAGCAAGGGAAACCCATATCTGAGAGAAGGGGTATAGAGGTTGCATACATGAGGCAGGAGATAAAACATTCAGGGTACTGTGGAATGCTAAACTCTTTACTAAAACACAGCAGTGGACAGTATTATCTCCTGCACTGCTGATATTGATCCTGAGTATTTAGATCACTGATTGTGTATTTTGTACCACTGATAAGCCAGTAAGCCACACTGCTCCTGATGCAACCTGTATAAACTGAACAGCTTTTCACCATACCACAGCCCTGCAGCCTGACATGGCACCAGGCCCACCCCATCCAGGTGCCCCATGCAGCATTCCCTTCCCCAAGGTAGCACTTACACTGAGCACCCACAACCAGAGGCAGTGACACCTGCACACATCATCTCTGGCAAATGCAAAGGCAATGATTTATGATACCTGTACTAAGATGCAGTTGACAGTCCCCTGGGCTACTGTACAGTAAGGAGTCTGCTCTTCCTTCCCCTTCTCCACTCCATCACAGGCTGCATCTGAACCCAGAACACAACTGTGTGGAGTTCTGGCATTGTGATGCCAACAGTTCTCATTCTATGAGGAGACAAGGCCTCTTCCCTGCCACTGCTGTACCAGCAGCCACTGTCTTGCCTGTCCACTACTCATGACACTAATTCAGTTCATTATAAATATAATGTGCAAAGTAAAGTTGCCTTTACACAGGTGGCTGTTCTGCAGCCATTTTCTCAGTCTTCACTATGATTGTAAAATGAAATCTGTATGACCTCTCGCATCAGAGCCAGAACTGTATTTCTTCTATTATAACTCATCAACACAGGATGCATTCAAGGATTTGTCACACACATTCATACATATTCTATTAGACAGTCACTGCATTCACATCTTCTGTCACTGCTCCCGAATGCGAGATGATTTCTCAGCCCAGGGTCCTTGCAGCACAGAGGGAGAAAAAGCATCTTTTGTAAAGGTCCCCAGTTGAATAGCTGGCTAGAGACAAGATACGGTCACAGGATATACATCATTTTACTGTAACTTTAGAGTCTTTCCTATTTAAGTTACATGATTTTGTGCTGCAAGAGTCCTAAAATGCATTTATTCTAATCCACGTAAGAACTTTCATATGAGTTTAAAGCTTAAGCCAAAATCCATCAGAAGCAGTGATGCTTTATGAGCATGCAAAAGCCAGTGAGCTACCAAGTTCTGGTTCCTTATTTTGTCCCAGCAGTGGTTCCTTCAAATAATCCTACTACAATTTTCAAGGAACTTCAAGATATAAAGAATATGCTATAAATTAATCCCTCCTAAGTTCAAAGCTTCTAAAGCAAGCACCAATTATCTAAGTAGTTAACACTAGACTGTGTGTAACACTACAGATAGTATTAAGATCCCAATCTTCCTTGCTTATTCCTAGCACTAGCAGTGTTGTCAATTCTTTTTCTACTTACACAGGGATTGTGCCCTTCTATTGATCTGTTGGAAAATAAGAACGAACGTGTTGCTTTTTTCATGCATGAATTATCTTAGTCAATTTAATTCAAACCTGTGTCAATGCAGTGCTTGTATAACAAAAAGATATATAAAAATAAAATAGAAGTTCTGGTTTTCTTGTTCTTTACACCAGGGGGTAGTATCTAAAGAAGTATCTTTCATTAAGTTAATGAATGCATCAGAGCAGCTCATGTTGCATTCAGAGTAAAACTTGCACACTGCAGAACAGATGGGTATTGTGAACCGTTATGATGGCAGAGGAGTAGGCTTTAAATAAAACATGGAGAATTTTTCTATCTCATTAAGTTTCCAATTTCCTTTAGAAACATCTTTAAAATAAATGCAAAAGATTCTTACTGGAAGCTGTTCTTATTTTGTGTAATTAGATGCCTTTAAATGTCACGCTGAGACATACTGCTATCAGAACAAAGGGATCAACACAGCTTTAACTTCGATTTACAGATATTGTGCACACAGATGTTCAATGAGTGCAGTTCCTGGTACTTCTTCCAAACTGCCCAGGTCAGACACTGAAATCTGGAGAAACTAAAAGGTGCTAAAAATGCCCTTTCCTTTCTTCCTCCCATATATCCGTAGTACTTACAAAGGTTCTCTCCACATCTTTCCCACTTTCTTCTACAGTCTTAATTCTTTCCCCTTCAACTTTTCCCTTCCCCCCCCCCCCATTTCCTATCACATGGCCCATTTAGTACTCAGAAACCTTGTCTTCTTGCACATTTTCTCACTTCTATTAAGAGACAAGTATCTTCAGCAGCTTAACTCAGACTGCACAAACAGATTATTTAGCACTATTTTGAATGGAGAAAGTCAAAGGTAAACAGGAAAAAAAAGGCAATTATTTTAATTCTCACTTAAAACACTTTCTATTAGATGGAAAGACAAGGCAGCTTGAGTCCAAAACTTCTGCTGAGATTCAAAGCATATATTTTAGATTTATACCAATCACAATAATGAAGAAGAGATACCAATTGTCAGAACTCATTTTCCTTCTGAATAAGCTGAGCTCAGATGCAATTTAAATGAGATGAGCCAGAACAGCAGATCAGCACATAAGGACTATGGCTCAATATACAAAGCAAACATGCTTTGAATCTTGGCAACAAGAACACTTTCACTTATTAAGACATTTACTAGAAGACAGAAAGACAGACTGAAGGCTTGCTGAATGACAATGGCCCATCAGGACGGTCAGCCTCACTGCCACTGCAGTCACTCCAAACACAGACATGACAAACTGAAGTGATCAAAACCACCTGGAAATGGCCAACCTTTTATTAGAAAGTTCTCCCTTTTTTTTTTTTTTTGCCAAGACAGTATAAATCCACATGTTGCTTTTATTTACTATCTAGTTATTTTTAATTATTTAGCCAGTCTCTTTCCCTAAAAGCTTGTAGGATTTAAAACAAAAAACATTTTTCCATCAATTTCCATAGGATACACTCAATACATTGCAGCTCAGAATGGAGTACGCTGCATTAGAACACTGGTCATAACTGATCACTGAAGCAGAAACACAGTGAGGGAGCTGACTGCAAAATTATAACTCACTCTCTGATTTGTTCTTGGGGCTGCTACTTATTGTCCTCCCTTACTAACCAGTAAGGACTCTGAGGACCAGGCATTAGTCCCCGGCTGACCCAGTCCTTTAGAAATGATCGCTGTAGTGCTAGTGAGACAATACGTTATTAATTTAATTGCTAGCAATTTGTTAGGGCAGTGTAGCCTTGGATAGGACACGCATTCAGGAGAGGATTGAATCCTTACCAAATCACCCTTTTAAGAGCAGACTGTGAGGACACAGTGTGACCATAACACTCTCCCCTTGTTCTCAGTCATTCACAACACTGCCTACACAAAGGGAGCCCAGGAGACTTTTCCACATGATGCTGAAGTAGAGATTGCTAATGCATGGTGACAATACTGATAGTAGGGGTTGCCATGACCCAAGTACATCTTGCACTTGAATTTGTTGACCCTCATGAAGTTCTCCCAGGCCCACTGTTCAAGCTTATCTAAGTCTCCCTGGATGGCATCCCAACTCCAGAAGTGTTAACTACATTACACAGCTCAGTGTCATTTGTAAACCTGCTAAGAGTGCACTCGATCCCACTGTTAAGTTACTGACAAAGCTGTTAAAGTGCACAGATCCCATCACTGACCCCAAGGGACAACACTTGTCACTGATCTCCATCCAAACATTGAGCCATTGATCACCACTCTCAGGGTACATTCTTCTAAACAGTTCCTCAATATACTACCTCTAGTTAGGTTTGACCACGTCCATCTGTTCTTTACTACCCATTTATATTAGCTTTCCCAGCTTCTCTTCAAGTCATACTGCTGACCTACTGATCATTTGATCATTCAAGGTCTGTTAATGCCACAGATCCTCCAGTAATTCACAACAAAGTCAAACTGCTGTTCATTTTTGGCTGCATTAGTGTATGTTCTGCCACAATCTAATAGTTCTAGTCTAACTTTTAGCAGGATTAACATTAAGCTGCCTCCTCTCTTTACCACAGAGGATTTCTTTTTCCTTTTACAAACGCCTAGTATTATAGCCTCAGTTTAATAACTAGAAAGCTTCCTGCTTTTCAAACATTTATGAGCTGACTCAGGTGACATTGGTTCACTCTTCAAGATTAACAGTGTCAGCAGTTCTCTTGAAAGGAAAAGTAGTTAGTTTTGCTTAGTCTTCATAGCTCCTTAGGAGCTTCCAGTTATTTCTGCCTGTGCATTACATATTCCTACACATGACCCCTCTCTTAGTGCTGATCAGTGAGCTGATGTTTTCCTCCAGAATGACTGGCCAGTAATTCCCTCTCAAATGAATTTTCTAGTATACTTAAGAGCAATTCAGCACTCGGCTACTTAATCACATTGAAAAAGCAAAATACAGGGCAAGAAATATAGGCAATTTGAACCCCAAACCTTGCAGTCTCCCAGTTTTACTTTATTTTTTATAAGGGTCAATGATGACAGTAAATAGGATAACTTATAGCAGTTAGCATAGCTGATAGAATTTGGCTGCACACGATTGCTTATGGCACATGGCCATTGCTTCTGGCAATGCATAGATTACAGAATTGTGTATTCAACTCTTTCATTCTCATGTTAGTATTCTGCCAAGTCTCTCAGGGCTTATTCGTGCTTTTCAATAGCATCTGTACCTCCTACTTCCCATTAAAATACTCTAAATCGAAATGCAATGAGATGTTCTCAACATTTCCTAGTTTAGTCAAGAGCTTGGTTGAGTTTGATTAAAGTTGTTAAACAGTTTTTAATTCAAGGGGGGAAAAAAATGAGGGAAGGCAGGAATAATCATAATAGAATTACATACCTCATTTAACACTTAAAAATGATCTATGAGGCATCAACAAGACAGGATGGCTGTCAGCGCCAGTGAATGCAGTACACAGATCATATATAGGCACAGTCAAGTGTGAACTGGCACCTGTAGAGACAATCTGAGGTCAGAGTCAGAGGTAATCTGACTGGGGAAACAGTGGGAAGAAACATGAGCCAGCAAACAGAGCAAGGAGCTGAACCTTCCCCCTCAGGTCTCTTCTTGCAGCATGTTTTCTTCTCTTGGTACTAAAATGCAGTCTCCTTGTGCTAGCCCCTACTCTTAAGGGAGAGATTTAAAAGTGAAGGGATACAAGGCAGGTTAAACAGCATAGGGCACCACATCTGATTACAGAAAAGGAACACAAGAGGACCATGGAGTGAAAAGCCACAGCAGGCTAACTCAGTTGATGAACTTGAAGGAGATTTTCATGGGCAAAGCAACATTTCATCTAGGAACATAAGAGAACTGGGAAACTCAAAATTCATGAAGTTGTGGCCATAGAGGAAATATCTCTCTCCACAGACCACTAAAAAGTCTAGATTCATTCTCTGAAGGAGATCAGATAGGGAAGCTGGTGTAACTCACAATTATAGCTCCCACAGATACATAAAAAGCTGACCTCCACAAACCCTTCAGTGTTATTTTCACAACACAGACATATCAGAAGTTTCGTTTCCCATCTGATGCTATAGGTCAAACATTTTCCAAACACCTAAATTATAGTTGTGTTTGTTCCACATAAACTACCAAAAATTAATTGACAGCTTTCTTCAACCAACGTTTTACGCAGGCAAATAGTGATGGAGGAATAGTTTTAAGCTAAAAGAGGGTTGGAATAGATGTTAGAAAGTAGAAGGAAATTTTGTTTTCTTAGAGTGGTGAGGTCCTGACACAAAGCTAAAGATGCTCAAGGATAGGCTGGATGGAGCAGTGTGATCTGGTAGGTGTTATGCAGACCTTGATAGAGGGTTGGAACTGGATTACCTTTAACGTCTCTTCCAACACAACCATTTTAGAATTCCTCAGTCCTTATAAAAAGAATCATATCTTCCTCCTCAATGCCCAACTAGTAGCGTGACAGCTCTTGGTACTCTACGCACCTTGCTTTAGTTGTTTTCTGAATGAGTGAACTTGCTGCCATTTACTTCAGCAACAAGGGACTGTTCATTTTAACAGTTCTTCAGATTGAAGATGTTAGTCAGTTCACAAGAAGAATTTGAGTCTACCCAGGAAAAAAAAAAAAACAAAACAGCAAGAATTTTTAAAAACCCTTCCTGTTATAGGATTGTCGAGAGAATTCTTTCTGTTCTCCTACTCTTTCCCAAGGAAAGCCAAGGAGGCAGCAGTTTTCAGAAAGACTCTTTTTTTAACACATCTTCCCCTGCTCCTAAAAGTGCTCAGCAATTTTTCTTAATGTAAAGGACAGCAAATCAACTAAGAACTATTGCTGTTCCCCTCCCTCCTCACCAGCTTCCCCAAGAGTAATTTTAGTGGAGCTTTGATTGATGTCAGATGAAATTAACTGGAAACATTTAATGTGTTTAACATGTAAAGGCTTAGGGCTCTATTCACTCAGAGACCTTCCATGCTTCATAAATTCACAGAGGACACAGGAGCCTGGATTTCAGCTCTGCAACCAGATAACTTATTAAACAGCACCTTGACTCCCACCACTGGTGCAACTTCCCCTTCATTTTTAACAGGAAGAGGACTCAAACAATGGAATCAAAGGTACTGTGGAAGATATGCTGTTAATTTAGTTAAATACTTGGTGATCAACAAAATGCAAAAATTAAGCTGTATTTCCCTCAGTAGCTGTTGGAAATCCTCATTTAACTGTGTAAAAAATGAATACTGTGCATGGAAGGAAGCATGAGGACTCTGTTAGTAGCTTAGAGGGACAGAAGGACTCTGAACGAGGAACTTCATGAGCACCTTTCTCAAAAGCAAAGCCTTCTTCAGCCTTCTTAAAAGTATAAAGATTCAATACCTGAAAAGACTGGAAACTGAACCATCCTCCTGCCTTCTCTCCTACGTATAGCAGAGTTGTGGAGAGGTTATTTCAAATTTAACCAGTAGGTATATCAAGTTGGATAGAGTATTTTTCTTAATACATACTACTTTGGCTATCTCAGGAAAGGCAGATTAGCCCTTCCACTGGATAAATGAAGGGTCTGTCAGGACATTGGTGCAGTCACTGCAGCACCTCACCTTTCTGAGCACTCACCCCAGCACGGAACTTCCACAGTCATTTCCATCCCAGTAAGCTAACACGTTATCTGTCCACAGTGAAAGCCAATGCCATGCCAACAGCAACTGCCTAATCCTATTGCTTTGGGATAAGCAGAGACTTCGGGCACAAGAAGACAACCTCTGAGCCTCCTCTGGGAGGTCTGAGGAGGAAAGCTGAAGTTTGCAGCTCTCCTTCAGGCAGCAAGGAGGCTCCAGGACAGAATAATGAGATGGCTGTGCTGGAGGAAAAGCTCAAAGCAGTCTGTGTCCAGAGAATGGAATTTGTATTTACAGATCTCAGCTGCTGGAAGCTGAGAAGCATTTGCAGCGTAGTCTTTGAACCCAGTCACCCTCCTTTATATCAAAAGTCCCTGCCATATAATGTAATAGACTACACAATCTAGAGTCAAATACTTTGGGACTAGAGAGGAAATCTGAGAAGCAACAGTAAAATAGTTCATCCCACAAGAGACTTCACTCATCTCTTCTCAGAGATAAGCACACAGAGAGCTGACAAGACGAATTTGCCCTTTATAGCTCTCCTTGGTAACCAGTGAGGAGAATTAAACCCCATTTCTTTTCTGAACATAATATTTATTTTGCTTAAGGAAAATAATGTTTCTCAATTATAGGTAGCACTTCTGATTAACCATTAGGGTGACAGGAAAAAAAAAAAACTCAAGCTCAGGAGTTTTCAATGGTGTCTGTAGCTGTATATGATTTTCCACATGTAAGCAAAGATTAAGGGGAATGGAGTCTATTCCTCAGGTCATGTGTTTCCCACAGAGCAATTTTCTGCTTTGATTTCATGACGTGAAGGATTCTAGAAACTCTTATGGGATCAGGGTCTTTTCTTGACCTGTTAGAGGATATGGTACAATAAACATAATGGAAATATAATCTTTTCTTGTAGGCTCCATGGATTATCATTAGATACGTATTTTCATGTACACATAAGCCTCATTGTTTCTCCCTACTTCTTTCCAAAAGACATAGTCAAGTTCCCTTCCTTCAGTGAAAGCTGAATGTAATCTGCCTTAACATATTAGTCAAAATTATCTTCTTCTCTTAAACTGCAGGAGAAATCTTAGAAACTTCAGTACATCTCTTTTACTAGACATCATCTTCATTGGACATTTAAACATTTGTTTTAAGTAGAGAAGACTTTGGTGGACTCAGATAAAAACTTCAAACTCTCTCCATAGTAAATGCAGTTTCAGGTTGGCCAATAAACCAGAAGTGCTACTATCACAATAAAACATACAGAGTCAACACTTTTTACTCTCTCTCATGTAAAGTCAGTAAAACCAACCAAGAATCATATGAACCTGCTTGTTTTCCTAGTGCCACAAACCTAAAATTACTAATGAATTGTGCAACTTATTTTCATTATGGTGGGCCAAAAGCCTCACTATGACATTCTTCTTTTATATGTTTGGTATTTAAACAAGCTTTTAAACATGGATATAAGACTTCAACTGAAGTAGTGGCCCTACAATAGTCAATAGGTTAATGATACCACCAGGACAATTACCCTAAGGTCAAACTGGGTAGAGCAACCCAATAGAAGAATATTCCCTCAAAAAGCATTTTTCAGTTCTTTGTACAGAGCACATAACTTACTGTGTAACAGTTTAAGAAAAAGTTTCTTAATTTAAGCAGCATTTTTATTGCAAAAAATTAAAGTAGATTTGCTGACTTTATGCTAAACTCACTTTTCCCCCCAGTTTAAAGTGACCTTTGATGCAAACTAAAATGTGCAGGTGTCAAAGTATATCAGTATCGTATACTAGAGATGTGCACAACTGAGGTTTTTTGGCACTTTCTCCTTCCAATTTATTAAAGGTTGTGTCAGAATAAATTTATGTAAGCAAGGATCAAGTTTTATTACTGGAACTTCATTTGCTTTTAATGAATATGGGTATTTTGGGAAAAATAGTTGATTAAGTGAGCTAACATTTGAGATGTGAGCTATTCCTTCTCATTCCTATCACCAATCCTTTTAACCCTGCAAGTAAGCATGGCATATGCTACCAGATAATAAAATAAGTTGTGTTGTAGCTTCTCTTCAATGAACTTACTGCAGTAGATCTATCCCATAAAACTTGGAAGTCGCCTGGCTACACACAAACACCCACTTTGTACTCATCTCTCAAGACTGGATCCATTCAACATATCAGAATCAAAAGTTTCTCTAACCATGCTTCAAGCTCAGCATAATACAGCATAAAGCACAAATCATTATACTGAATAATATGGAATTATATTTGAAGTATAACTTTCGCTATTCTCCTCTTTAATGATCTTTCTTTGATGGATCATGACTTTATCACTTTAGAAGTACTTTTAAATAATAGCTCCACTTCAAATGATCTTTCCTTTTACCTTATTTAAAAATTTTTACTTCAGTTGTCATGTCATAATTCAGCATGATTATTAACACACTGACATTTCAGTATTGCTACCTTACAGCTTCACCTGTTCAGTGTTAACTGCTGCATTCACCTCTTCCACCAGGAAAATTTACTCCATACAACAGTAACTTCCCTCACCCCAGCATACTACAGCTGTGTTCCTGACTTGCATTGCTAAACCCTACAGATGCCAGCAGTGTTTTCTAAGACCTGTTTCAAAAGCAGCACAGGACTCAGCGTTGGCACAAACACAGATTAGAAGCCTTGTTAAAATATGCCCAGTTTGCAGCCTCTGGTTTTGATGATGCCATTGATTATTTAGCAGTTATGGCCAGGAGTCATCATTGACTTTTGAGTAGCTAAATTAAACTCCATGAAAGGAGAATGGCAAAAAACAAAAAATGAAGTTTACATACTTTTGGTTTAGTTTTAATCCTACAATCTCCTGTAACACTTAGCTTGCAGGTGTTACTGAGGAGTACCACTGCATACACCCAGTTTCACAGCCTTATTGCCTTTAAAGACTGCCCCAATTCATCAACAGTTCCTCCCCACTCCCCCAGTTTTCACACACACAAAAGCAGCCTCTCATCAATCCACAGAAGCATCTACTTCTCTACAAATCCCACTGCTCTTTATTTGTGAAATAAATGCTGTAAAAAACCAAGACTTTAGGTAGCATTCCATGGTCACTGTGTGTAGAAGTACTAATATGTGCTTTTTAGTACTCTGAACATATTCATGTAGTTGGTTTATTTCATTGTTAAACTGCTTTGTAGGACGATTGATCTTTTAAGCTTCTTAAAAAAAACACTCCTTCCATGCTTGGCAATGAAGCTGTTTATTTCCATTAATGTACTGACTAGACTTATCCGTGCTGACCTGGCTACATGTCAACATTTCTTAGTACATGCAGAAGATGATCCCTTTTAAGTCACAGCCATTTTATTACTAAAATAAGAAATCCTTCCCAGCATGCCAGCTAGCTCCCATGACACCTTCAATTTCACACACATCATACAGCAGTTGGTAACGATTGGTGCCACCTGTTTTCCACATGCACCACTTCTATCCCACTGCTAAATTAATCCTTGCCACCATAAAGAAACCTACAAGTGGAAGAAGAATTGGGAAGGAAAAGGATGATAGAAGAATTAGTATATGAATAACATTGATAATTGAAGATGCTTTATTTTGCTGTGATATTACTCCCACAGTTCTTGGAGAAAGACAGTTTAGGTGTCTGCTCTGACTCAGCCACTTCATATGACAACTAGATAGGATTAGAACAATGCAGCAGGTAAAGGCTGCTCTCTGTGCAGACACAGATGTAAAAGCACTCTATTCATTGAGGCTTCCTGCTCATAGCAGCCCTGAGCTGGCACAGGATTTTATACTCCCTAACAATGTGATATCTTCCTGTGAGAGCAATTTAAGGCTCTACTGGGACTTTGAGAAGTTTGAAGTGCAGCAGCCCACTTATTATGGCCCAGTGCAGGATGACACAGCTGGTTTGAGGATTTTTTTTGTCAGAGCAAGTGTTCTTCGAGTGCAACATCTGGGCCCCAACGGGATATAAAGGCAGAAGAGAGCAAATGCCGCAGGGATGCTCCAGTTTGCATCTCTAACAGTTTGTACTTTCTGGAGTCAAAGGAAACCATGTCACTGGGACAGCTCTCATGTGTGGGGATTTCCTGGAGGAACACCATACTGACAGTGACACCATGTCCCTCAACACAACATCCAATCGTTCCTCGAACACCCCCATAGCTTAAATCTGAGTTAAACCAGATGTCTTCAATGTGGCAAAACACTGAGCTTCTCTGGGTTGTTCAGCTTCATTCATTCTAAATGGGTTGCAGTGTCAATGAAGAACCATTAACTCAGAACATGTAGAAACAAATGGTGCCACAGGAAGCCATATCAGAAGTGTCTGAGCTCACCATTGTGCTTCACTATCAAAGAGGCAATGATTTACATTTCCTTTAAAGTCATTAAGCACCACCTGATCATATTTTCTATTCTATTAATGAATTTTCACATACGTTATGCAAAATACAGATGGTTTGATGCTACCATACAAGAGCAGAAACTTTGGTATTTTACATTAAATACAGACAAATATTTTATTCAATTCACAACAGTGACAACTGAAAGAAAGCAGACCCAGCAATAGCCTTGATTCCCTGTCATCAGATTGAAATCAATCTGGTGAAGTGACATTAGTTTCCAGATGGTATTGCTGTATAGAAGCAGTAGAAATGAGAATCACTGTACTAACAAAGAAAGTCCATCTGCTGTAATACACCTGACATGTCATTTTCTTCCTTAGAGATAAGGTAATTTTGACTAATGACCTGGTCTTAAGTTCACCTTAAGCATACAGTTATTTGAATCAGTAGCAGATATGCTATGCTGGAGCTTTCTTTCCACCTTCTACTCAATGAATTTTATATTCATAGTTAACAGATATTTGAATAAGCCATCCTCCAAGTAAGAATGACAGAAGTGACTATTTCAGTTTTGTTTGATAGTTGCAAAGTGTCACATAAGCAAGTGGTGTAACCAGCCAGCCTCAAAGCTAAAACCTAAAATTAGTTTTTCCTTCTGTTTTTCTTTAAACTCAAAGCTACAATAAAAAATACTGTGTTACTGTAATACAATGAGTTGCGCTTTAGGTCTCTACTCTTAGACATGCTTTCCAGAAGAGCTATGTTTATGACCTCTCCTGTGTAACATAACTCAATATCCTTGTTATGGAAATAACTCAAATTTATGCCTCTGTCCCATGAGACGTTTCACAAATGCAGGCTTAGTGTTGTCAGGCAGTTGATGGATGTTAAATCCTGAAATTTGCTTGAAGACATGCTGATAATGGCACAGCAATGCTGGTTCCAAATATAAATGCATCACCCTTTTTAGCAATTCATTCACTTCTTCCCCACCCTTCATCATCTTCAATAGCAGTCATGCTGCTAGTGAAGTGTAAGGTTTTAGGCATCATGCTAAAATTACCCAGCACAAATGCATCACTGTGCAGAGGCAGTTAACTTCCTAAAGGAAGCCACATTTTTCTTTAGGTCTTATGTGTACTCCGATCATTGAATGCAGTAAAATGAAGCCAGGAAAATAAGGAGTTTTGTTTTTTTGGTTTTGTTTTGGTTTTTTGTTGTTTTTTTTTTAAACAGGCTTGAAATAACCCTGGAAAGTGATGAAAACATTGATAGCCACTTCATATTGACTAACCTGATAATTTTACAGCAGTCTATAATACGAGAGCCTCCAAGAAGAAACACTCATTCCAGTAACTGTACAGCATCTTGAACCAACTGACAGATCAAATAATTGTAAGGGAATCTCAAATGCATTTATTTAATAGGTTGCACAACTTTATTCTGGCTGCAAGACAACTGTACAGCAAACAAGGAAAGAAACAGGGAAGAAACTGATAGCATGAAAACAGGCAAGGTAGCAGTGTAGAGCAATGGCAGAAGGCAGAACCCTGATGAATGTCTTCAATGAAAGGAAATGTAATGAGCAATATTGAGGAAAAGGTGTCAGGTTCAGAAGCAAGAACATCTGTTTTTAGTCTTAGGCTTTAAGTGACTTTATCAGCCTTGATTCCCCTGAGCCACATCTCCAGTAATAAAAGGGACAAGCTTCTAGTTAAAGTCCCTGCATTTATTCTACGTCTGAGAAGTGGTTTGTTTTGTTATTTGCTTTTTTAAAGAGACTTCAAACAATATTTCAAAACTGAGCACCCACCATAGTCAAAAGCAAATACAGTCCAAGTTTCCAAATGCAGATATTAATGATATCAAAACACTTTTCACAGCACTGCAGCCAGTTAAATTAGCCATCAGACAAGTATCACTCTCTTCCTACACAAAAGGAAGTCAATCCAGCACAGTTAAAAGCTGAATCCAATACAGTTTACAAGACATTATAGGAGATGACTCCATGATTACAGCCTAAATTCAGCACCAAGCCAGAGATATCATAATACTTAAGGGAAAACATAAGTAAGAGTACACTCACTTCCAGGTTGTTTTTTTTTTTTTAAGTCAATAAGCTAAAAAGAAAGAAACTTGGAAGACCAGCACACAACTTAGCCTCAAGAGTAGCCACTGTTCCTATAGCAAAGCTTTTCTTAACAGCACACACCATCAAAAAAAAAAACAAGCCCAGGATTTGACTGAAATTTGACCAAAAAAATAACACCAACAGATATTATCAAACCCCACCTTTGCTTCTTTGTTTCTGAGACTCCCCACCATTTTCATCCCCAAAATTTAAAAGAAGGTTCTAAAAACAAAACACAAGAAGCTAGAAAAAAATAGCAGCAAAAAATACTGAAATAACTTTCTTAGCAGCATAACTTAGTTACCCATTACTAACATCAGCATGCTTACATAAGCATAACCACATATTGCCTATTCAAAATAGCCACAGTGAAAAACCACTTCTGCAACTTCAGTAGAGAATCCTCAGAGTTGGAAAAGACCTTTAAAGGCCATCTAGCCCAACTCCCCTACAGCAAACAGAGACACACACAGCTAGGTAAGGTTGCCCAGGGCTCTATCCATTTTGCCTTGAAAATATCCATGAACAACATAATCTTTGGGCAACCTACATCAACACCTCAATGCTATCATCATGAAATATTATTTCCCTTATATCCAGCCTAAAACTACTCTCCTTAACCTTCAGTATTGCAAAAATCATAACTCACATAGAATTAAAAAGAGCTAGGAAAACAGTTCATCACAAGAACAACAACAAACTAAGAAGTTAAGCCAAAACAGAATTTCATAACCTTACCTTAAAGTAGAATGCCATTCCCCAGGACCTGCATTTCACTACCAGAAAACTGGTCTAAAAGCATTTATAAATTCTGTACCTTCTTCCACAGCCCCATTCAAATTAATCACAGCTGATAAGTCTTTTAATTTGGCCAACTTGGCTCTGATTGGCTTTCACTCTCCTGGACCTCCTGGAGAGAGAACTCTGGAGAACTAATTTGTAGTGGATTCACCTGTGCTTGCTGGGGGGCCTTTCTGAGCAAACCACAGGTGTTGAAATTCGACGCCCTTTCACAAAGACCTTTTCATGTGATTGTTCTTCCCCTAGTTTTAATTAGTTATGGTATATTAGAATGCTGTTTCTCCAGGTTTCTGTTCTTGACCCTTTCTTTCATAATTCACCTTCTATCCCCCACCTTCATTGTTTCAAGCCTTTCTTCTTTTCTTTGTTTTAAAAAACAGAATTGATAAGAAAGCCAGTAATCTGTGCAGTGGAAAAGTTGGTGTTTTTCATGTTCTTGCTCAAGTGTAAAACCCCAAGGTCAGGAATTCCCAGACAGTGACTTCCATGCTCTGTGTTCCTTAAAATGGTGATCTATCCTGCAATATCTAATCCCCAAACACAAACACCTTTTTGTAAGAAAAGGATTCTCTTTTAAACATTAGCAACGCATCTACAGTTGAAAACAATCTGTAAATTGAACCTGGGGTCAGAGATGGCTGCTATGTGAAGTTCTTTCTTGCCCTGGTTGTAGGCAGGAGAGAGCACTGTGGGCTGGACCTGTTCTGGTTTGCTGGATCACCTTATAAGCTCAAAGTGTAAAAGTTGATTTAGGCATTTGGATTCTGAATCGCTCAACATCAAATTGTGTTTTCCAGCATGCAGTGCCTGCTGAAATTTGGAATCTTTGGTATTTATTATGCTGGGTTCTCAAAATTACTGTTCCCTTATGTTAAAACCAGCGTTATCTGTTACTGATTCTACACTGACAGGATCTTTATGTGTGTATTAGTCAACTCAATTGCCAATGTGTACTCTGTTATTAACAACAGCAACAACAAAAACCTTCAGAGAATTAATGGAAAATTTGCATGTTATTGATTCCCATGGTGGAAAAGAACCCTATTTTTTGTAAAACGAAGCCATAGAGGGAAAGTAAACAATAAAATATGCAAGCAGCTTGAGGTGTTGAATAGAAATAGCAGCAAACAACTTCCCACAGAGGCTCTCTGCTTGTGAACTTGAGTCACTATATATTACCAGAAAATGAAGTGATATTAAGCAGAATGAATGAACAACTTGATCACAAAGGAAAGCAACCCTCCACATGTACGAGCAACAGACAGCAGCAGCAGAGACTGTGCTGCAGAAATCCCATGCAGGGCAACAATAGAAAGTTTGTGCTTCTTCACAGGGTACATTAACAGTGGCGTGGGAGGATAACACAATATGAAGACATCAAATTGTTGCTAGCAGATTTTTCATTAGAGGGAATGTTCGTTAGGGTGAAATTCTATTTCTAAATTTTACTAATCCTTTTGCTGGTACTTTTCTTAGTTTTTTGCAGTTTGCTTGAATACTCAAAACTAAATAAGGTTTCTTCAAAAGAAAAAAGAAGTGAAAAAAATTAGCAGATGAGAAGCATACAAAAAATAAACAAATAAAAAACAACCCCCAAACAGATGGAAGTCAAACATCTCCCTTTAGGGATGACTGTTATTCCTGACAGTCCAAATCAAAGATTTGCTATAGCTTGTTTCAAGACAAGGGAAAAATGTGTATATTTCGGATGGCAATATCAGAATGCTCTTAGCATGCTTTTGGGAGACATTTATAGACTGTGATAGGCTTCCAGAAACACAAAGTATTTTAGTAACATGTCTTTATAACTGTCATAAAGAATCTTTCACAAGTGCTATAGAACTCCTGGCTAAGAAACAGTGTTAAGTCTCCCTTTTATAATTTTCATTTGTTTCAGTGATAAGACTTAATACATACAATTCAGAAAGTAACTCATATTGAGCAGTTACCAAATCATACCACAATGAAAATGGGTAGAAAAACTCATTACAATCATGTCTTATTATGAATGATGGTACCTTACATGCAGGCTGATTACTGCTGCTATATTAACAATTAGTCATGGCTATTAGAAAATACTACCACAATTTGGTTTTTCATAAGAGCGAAGTGTAACTATGGTACAAGAGGATTGTTACATGCCCAATTTTGCCTCTCTTCCTAATGTCTGTTGTTTCATGTGTGAGGACATATGTTTATACATTAGCACATTAAGTGTTCCACTATGAATAATCTAACATTTGGCTTGCTCCAAGAGATCCATCCTTAACTAAAGAAAAATCTAGCCAATGTCCTAATTTAGGAAGACTCTCAACTGCATGCTTAATATTTCCTCAGCCACAGAAATTCTTGGCTTCTGATTAACTTTGATTTAAATGGGACAGATTCATACATTTAAAGTTAGAAGCATGCTTAACACCATCCCAATGGATTTATTTTCTTTAAGCACTCCGAGCTGCATTGTCCCATGTTTCTACCTCCTCCAGAACCCAAGGTCATAAGAAAGTCTCTTAACTTCTCACAGAGAAGGGTGGTGCAGGGCTCAGCTTTCTGAGCAATGCAGTGTCACTATTTGTCCACCAAATCCTCAACCTCTATAAAGCCAGTGTGAAGGCAGGCACCTCTTAATTTACACATAGTACTTACAGCTGAACATATTCTGCAAGAGCAGTAATGTCTTTGAATTTGTTTAGCTAGGATCATCCAGCTACCGTTCATTTCGTACTATGGTAACTACTTATACCCCATTTATTTTTCCCAGAAAACATTCTCTTATTGAGTAGCAAGATTGCACAAACAGAAAGCTTTTCATAAAATGAACTTACTCAAGGCTATTCAGTGAAAAGTATGACATTCATTGTGCATTTCTAGTAATGTATAAACAAATATGCTCCCCAATGTGTTTTGCAAGACCCTGGAGTGCTGCACAGAGTGAATAGATGGCTTCCAGTCATATTCATTACAGAAAGCAGATTAACATGGCAGAGTAGCCAGGAGAGGAACATGTGGATTACTTATTGGAATGACAACCTTGATCTGATAAAGATGCTAACAATGCCTATTAAAGAGGTTTAAAAAGACAGAGGATAAAATAGCAACAGCTGGAGACTTACAACAACTCTCTTATTATTTTCAAGCCTCTGCTTTATCTCTGGCTACAAGTGTGCAAGATTGGAACACTCATTTATCCAAGCTTATAATGAATCACAGACTACATAAATTCCATAGTTGAGGTTGAGTTAAATTCTCAAAGTATCTTTTTAATTAGAAACAGCAGAAGTGCTTCAGTGATTCTTCTTTAGTTCATTGGAAGGGTTGAAGGAAGTAGGGCTGTGGTGGTAATTAATGCAGTATCTTTATACCTCAAAGAATGGTAGTCCAGCAAAACATGTTTTATTTAATAAAGGAAATAAAATATTAATTTTTCATCTCAGAAAAGCAAATACATTGAGCATTTTCTGTTGCATTTACATCGAGGTGAGCCAAGGGGATTGGAGATTCAGTCTTATTAATAATAGATAAATACAAAATTTTCTTGTATAGTTTGGAACAATGCACAAGACTTTACAAACACAAAGGGATGCACTCCTTCTCCTTATTGTATAAGACAGAGAAAATGCAGATGTGACATTTCCAACAGCCTGGAAAAGGGGTGCAGACAGGAAGGAACACTGTAAAATGAGCAGTGCAGTTTGATGCAAGCCTGAAAAAAAAGTGGAGCAATTGGCAAAATAGGTTTAAGGGAGTAAGGCCACTGTAACAATGAATGTCCAATGATAGTGTGAAAAACTGTAGTGGACCTCATATTAACTTCAATGAAAGCAAAAATATTCAAGAATGATTAAATTTGGAATACAGGGTTTGTAAGAGGGTTTTCATGTTGTTTTTTTAGGAAGGTAGAATCAAAAAAGCATAGAATGGTTTGGTTGGAAGGGACCTTAAAGATCATCTAGTTCTAAACACCCTTGGAACTTGGGACACCTCCCACTAGACCTGGTTGTCCATAGCTCCATGCAGCCAGGGATGGGGCACCCACAGCTCTTCTGAGCAGACTGTGCCACTGCCTCACCACCCTCAAAGTGAAGAATATCCAACCTAAATGTATTTTAGTTTAAAACCATTACCTTGTCCACTCACTGCACCAGATAGTGTTCTTCCCCAGCTTTCCTATAGGCCCAAGTTTAAGTACAGGAAGGCTGCAACATTTGGAGGAAAGCAAGAAGAGTCTCAGAGTGATCAGTAAATCAGTATCAAACAGGAAACCAAAGACTGGCATCGTATTCAAAATTAAGGAAGTGAAAGCATGAAGGACAGTGCTCGAGAAACTGAGTTTGATGCTGATGTAGCATTTACCATGTCTGAAAAGGACAGGTATTAGAGGCAGCCAGAGGTAGAGAGCAAAATAAGGGAAAGACAACAAGGAGCAAACTGAAGTGGAGGGAGCAAATCCTTTAATCAGGTACACAAGGAGCTTCCATTAACTAAGGGTTGGTAATTTGCAACACTACAGTTATTAGTTAAGCAGTACACAGAAATGGTAACCAGCTGGTAGTGCTGTATTTAATGGAGTGTGCATTTCCATTACCCACTCAATCACGACATCCCCAGCTTCTCTTTAGAAATCCCCAGGGAAAGCAGAGAAGTGCACTGTTTTATGGGCGATAGTCTTCCCTTCATAGCTGGAGTTGCAGGGATTACAGGTTTGAGTGCTAAGTGCTGTTTGTCACTATGCCACGTTTAAGGTAGTGATTCAGTTCCACATGCATCACTCAACAACTGACAATTTACAGTGACACATGATACCTTCTGGCTGCAGTACCCAATTAATATGAGATACTGGAGAGCACGGCTGTTGAAACAGCAGTGCTGGTGGTGTAAACAAGCCAGTTAAAAGTGTGTCAGGCTTTGTTCAGCTAGGAATCACATTCTTATTGTAAGCTGAAGCATAGCACCTGCTTCGTTTAGGTTAACTGACAAATTGCTGCTATGTAAATCTGCACTCTAAATACAACACCATGCCTCTCCTGAGGCTGAATGAGAATAAGATGAGTGAGAAAGTGAAATGGAACCATAAAAAAAAACAAAGGAAAACACAGAAAACTTGTGATACTTCACATGGCAACATATTCTTCCTCCAAGAAATGCAACTTTGTCCTTGAGGCAGGATTACGCACAAATGCCTTATGGATAATAGCATCCCTAGTGCAATCAGGGGAGAGATGGTGTTTTCCTGAAGTAACAACAAAAGCTGAAATAGTTGGTGTCACCTCTCATTTCCCAGATAAATAAGTTAAATGAACTCTGACAGTCATTACAAATGTTGGCCGTTCATTCCAGTCCTACTTCTAGTCATGTGCAGGCAAAATGGCCCACTGTCATTAAAAACACTTCCACAGTCTTATGTTCATTTGTAGATGAGTAGCATTGGGGGGTATTTTCCAGTTTGGACAGTGTTGTCCTTGTGAAAACCTTATTTATCACACCAAGGGCTTATATGAGGCTGTCCTGTCATTCCAGCCCCATCTGAAGCCAGCTTGGTTTTACAGCTGATTAAGCAATGAAAATAATGTGTAGGATAACAGAGTCTCTTCCATGTTGCATAGCTGGCACAATCCCAGACACAGCTAAGAAAGACACAGTCCCTGATGCATAGTGGGTCTTAGCTCATCTCACTAATCCTGCTAGTGACAGGGCTGTGCTAATGGGATGGTAGTCCTGAGATTTATCAAAACAGTTTTGTCCTCTTCAGGCATCATGACCTTTCAAATACCATATGTGAGTGTGAGCCTCACAACCGAGAGATCTTTCTGACCTCTGATGAAGGTATCAGCAGCTCGTCTTCAGCAGAGAGAAAATATTGTGTTAAATACACTTTTGTTTGATTTTGTGTGACAGAAAATCAGGGTAGTCTCTGGGCAGGGTTGGCAACCCTGTCAATGGCAGGGGGATTGGAACTGGATGATCTTTAAGATCCTCTCCAACCTAAGCCATTCTATGATTCTATGAGAGTGCACAAGTCAATAAAGTGGCCTGCATTACTCTCTGAGCATAGATACAATTCAGACCTAGCCCGTTCTTTTCCCTGCTTTCTCCACTTTAGAATTCAACAGTAAACTTTGTTTCTTCTTACTGATTCTATTCACACTAATACACAATTTAAGACACAGCCAACCGAACCACCTTTGCTGGGGTTTAGTATTCTCTGCTTTGCTAAATTGCAAAGAGACAGAGGATGAAAACAGCTATTTAAAGCTCTTACAACAGTGGACAAAGACAGTGGCATGCCAACTGCATTGTCAAAATATTTCCTTCACCTCTTCATGCCAAAACACAGGAACACTGACATTGACATCCAGCTCTGAGTCACGCAATAATGTGAACAAGCTGTTGTCCTCGTAGCTCTTCAAGGGCTTCTGGTTTGAACTCAGTCACACTGAAAGCGCGTCACATTTTATGATTTGTTGTCTTTGGAAGACTGGGTTTTTCCTATCAAACTGTGGTGCACCAGATGCATCAGAATTTTAACATACCTGCCTAGTTGTATTATTCAACACATGTAGGGTTGAACGGGAGCCTGAGGATGGTGTTTCCTATGATGAGAAGTCAATCTGAAAGGTCCTAAATAGCTACTATCAACAAATAACAGTATTGATGGACACAGCTGAGCCTCTGAATGGATTATAACCAGCAGTTTTGAGATTCAGTAAATTCAAAAGTCGAAATTCTAGATTTGATATTTTACCATCATCACTTGTGATAAAACTGATGCATCTGATGTCAAAGGCAAGAGGTAAACTATAGGTATAACAACTAATCATTCATCTCAATGCAACAGATTCCAACTTACCAGAACGAATACTTAGATGAGTAATCAAAGCACAACCAAAAAAGCTGTAAATATCAATATAGTTTTACATAAATATTAAAATAGGGCAAACCAATTAATCCATCAAAATCAGAAAAGAAAGAACCTTCAGGTTCCATAATTCAGTGATTTTCAAAAATAGAACTTAATTGCATGAAATTGTGCTCTGATCCGTATGGTTCCATGGACAAATGTAATTACTGCCTCTTGTAAACAAATTAATTGATGTGAGAGAATATAATTCAGAATACCTTATTTGTGAACATCTCTTCACAAAAAGCACACAGTCCTGGGGCTGTTATATGACCTACAGTAATCAATACAGTCCCACTGAAACCAATAAAACAGTGCCACTGCATCAGCTGAGAATCTGGCTTTCCTTAAAATAAAGATGTCCTTTGATCTGGATGTAGTAAATTAGCCACTCAAAAGCTCAAAAACATTCTCATTAAGCATAAGGGCAAAAATATGTGTTTCCTACACAAGGCACCCAAAAACCTCAGAGTAATTCTAAAATCCCAGTTCTATCCATGACTGCTCAGTCATTAGACAGAGCCCTCTCAGGAAAGAAGCACTCAAAGTGGTAGCTCTTAAGTACATTGTCAATGACATCACAGATGGTAGTTATTTTTGATTTTACCATCAGATTCATCAGTTAGGATGGCACAAGGAAGTGTGATCAACCATTCAGGCGTTTTTATGACAAAAGGTGACAGAAATGCCCTTCATTCTTTTCTCTTTGAACTGCAGAGCTTGGTGAAAAACGCCCGATTCCGAAGATGTTTAACCTTCTTTCTGTCTATCTGACCTTGTGTCTGTCTACTTTTTAAACCTGCGAAATGTGGGCCATCAGTCAGGCTCCCATTTGATGTCACCTTTTCTGCTGTATCAGCCAAATTTGCACTCTTCCAAAAAAAAAAGAAAGTTATTTCAACAAGCCACCTTCTCTACAATGCCATAGCGATTGCTATTAACTATAGAATTCATTAAATAAACTTTCTCAGGAAGGAACCCAGAGCGAGTGATGCCTGCAGTAAACCACACTGCAAAGCTGCCAGATTTGTCTTCCTTATATAAGTGAGAAAGGCAAGCTGAGAGGACACAAAAGTCACCTTGCTCAGTGGCTGCATGCAGCAGCAGCACTGCCTTCAGTACTGAAACAGGTACGTTTTATTGAGGAAGGAGGCTGGAGACCAAGATGGATGTGAGGAATGGAATGTCAGTATGGGAAACACTGATACTTAGCTGTTCAGAGCAGTTGGATTAACCACATTTTTAAATAGGGAATGATATGCATAGAAATAGAAGCACAACAGTAAGCAATTATTGTTTGTCATCAAATGTAATTAATTAGTCACAGTAATGGGAAGTCATAATGTTAGATAAAACACCAATGTCATTGCTATTTCAGTATTCCAAGCAACATGTTGCTTGTGTAGCTGCCTTTCTTTCACTTGCATACCTACAAAATATATTCCCTTTACTTCGTGCCATGCATTCATGCCAGCAGCAGCATTTTTACATCTTCTGCAGATGCATTACTGTGTATTCCTGCACTCTGGAACAATTTACTCTGATTGCAAGTGCCCAAGATGCAATGGCAAAACCAGCACTAAGCAAGTCCCACATGGACCTAATTAGGTGCAAACAGAACCTCTCTCATGCACTGTCACCAACAGTGCTGCAGAAAGCCATACTCAGAATAGCTCCGCAGGGACGAAAACAATTCACCTCTTTGTGTAAAGGCAGTGTTTGCTAAAATGCAGTCTATGTACAGAAGACATGATTAGCAAGGCCAAGAAAAACAACGTCCAAAATATAACAACGTGGCTAGATTGCACACAAAGTAGATCAATGTCTTTCTGCTGAAACACACCTTTTCTATTTAAATCAATTACTTAAAAATGTTGATTTTCTCCATGGTGTGAATTGCCCAAAAGTGACACCTACATACAGGTGGGTGGAGAGGCCGAAATTTTCTGTTTACAAACTGCATTTGAACAGAGCACACTTTTCAGAACGTACTTGGCACTGCTGGAATGCAATTTATACAACTCACGACTTGAGAACAATTTGTCGAGGTTTTATGGAATTGCTTTCACATAAATTATTTGTTAATTTTCTTTTTCCTTTTAAGGCTTGATCCAGAATATGCTGATGTCATTAGAAAGGCACAGATTCTTCTAAGCTTTGCATCAGGTTACATTTATTCAGCAGTCAGAAGCGGATAAATAATTCACAAATATATACAGTGAATTATTCATTTGTTAAATTTTATGATTTTAAGCCTAAACTATTTGGGAAATAATATTACCCATTATTCCTTCAGATCTAAATCATACTCACTCATAAACAAAACAGAAGACTAAAGAAGCGTTGAGCAAAACTTTTGTTTTTTAGCTCAGGGTCAGTGTGTTCTCATGCTTGGAAACATGAAGTATGGGAGAAAAAGAGCACTACTTGGGTTGGCACTGCATTTTATGGGCTGCCATGAAATACAGTCCAGTGGGGACTGCCCAGCATCTTTCTTTTCTTCCCCTGTGAAAAGATGGTCCCCACATCCAGCTGCTGCACTACATCTTGTTGAAAAAGGAGTGAGCCCATTGGTGGCCTCTGTGCACTCCCACACGCAAACACATCCAGCTGCATCTCTGCCCTGGACAGGATTAAGGGCTTTTGTTACTGAGAACAGCATCTATTTGGTGTGAAGCCTCACAGAAGCAAACTGACATTTGATATAATTTCTTACAGTTACTGCAATTCTCCCTCCTGTACATCGTGCCAAAATACTTGCAACCAATGCATTTGACTGAAACTTGGCATACCACTTCCATTAATTATTTTCAATTCACTGAACAGGTAGATTAGTCAGGGAAAAAGTACATGATATAAGGGCAAGAGTGTGAGCCACTCATTGGCACGTCCCTCTCCTCAGAATTAAGTAATTTGACTTTTCATTGCAAAAGGTTTAGGGAAAACAAGTTTAATAACAACGTTTCACTTGGTGCAGATACCACAATCAATACAGCACACGTGAAAGGCTCTCACAAGGGAGGGATGCTCTGCAAAGCAAAACAACAAGGTTTTAATAAGTAGAACATGCGGCGGTGCTTTCCAGATTGATAAAGGAGTTTGAGAATAAGTTTCAAGACTGCCATCAATTTATGTCTGTGGCACCATTTCCAGTCGATACAAATACATCCCCTGCATGTGTAGATCTTCAGTCAGACATTCAATGCTACAATCTGATCGTGTCTCTTTACCAGACTTCCACAACACCTCTCTTAGCAGAGAGAAATAACCTTCACTTCACAGCCACACCTTATTCAATAGGTGTTATTTAAGCAGTACACACATTTGAGAACAATTGTCAAGAATGAAATTCGGGAGGAGTAAAAGTTTCTCAAAAACTCTGACAAACACCTTGAGAGCTCGCTGGGAATGGCAGCTGCTGCCATTGAACCGCCTGATGTGTTACTTCCACACAACAAGATGACATTTACTTACGAACTTTTATCTGTTTTTCAACACTAAAATAGAAGGTTTATATCCTCCATCGCATAAAGTAGTGTAGTACACTTCCATGACGTCAAGTAAACTGAATGGGTGTAAAATTGCACTAGGAAAAGGCCTCCCTGGCTAGTTTAAATCTCTACAAATCAAGATATCAGCCCCATTCTAACGCAGTGGAAGGGGAAATTTGGATGTGACTGAGATCATCTGACTGTGGATGCCAGAACAGTTTTGTTATATAATGCGTGTGAGCACAGCTGCTTTCTTATCACAAGACCCAAAATGAATACATCACATACTGAAGGACAGAGTTACCTTCCCTTCTGACTCCTAATAAATCCCCCTTTATGGGCTACTGCCTGTGAGTCATTGACAAAACAAGAAGGAAATTGTCTGCAGGACATAACACAAGGAGGTGGCACCAAACCTTCTCCACCTTCATTCCTCACCCCTCTATCATTTCCTAAATGCTGTTTTCCTGAGGCAGCAGGATGGAGATCTGCTTTGTTCGTTGAGGCACTGACATAGAATAACAGTTTCTACAGAAGGTAACAACATCCACCCAGCATAATTTGGGGAATCCTTGGGTGCCATTTACAATGCAAGCTCATACAGTGAGTTTTGCAGAAAACGTGAGAAAGCTGCTTCTAAACCACTCAACCTGGGAGTATCCCTGTGCAGGGATTTCATTTCCCTCCTCATACAAAGACATGAATTCTCCAAGCTATTCTTCTGAGAGGGTGACTTTCTGCTAAAATTATAGGCCACATACACCTGATTCTCCATTCTGCAATTCTACCATCACACTACAAAGACCAAAGCGGATTTACACATGCTGGAAACAAGGCTGCTTCCCCTCTGCAGGTGCAATAATATCCATGTATCTAAACCATTCTCTCCAATCTGCTACCAACAAAAAGATTATTCACAGTTCAAGTCTTTGATTTTAACTTGTCCAGAACAATTTCTCTTCTGTGCCCCACAAAAGTGAGAACAGCTGCTACACCAGGTACACAAACCTGTGATGAAAAAGTCTCTGGAATGGATTTTGCTGTGCTGAATGTTACCCCCTGGCCTGGTTTCTGGCAAGTGGTAATAATGTAATCTGACTCTCAACTATTCTGACCCCTGGCTATTGTCAAATGCTTTCCCAAATCATCCACAAGATGCTGAACGAACTCGGATCGACTTATTTTTGTTATGCAACTGTGTGAAGAATACAACACAGTATCATAGGCTGGATGGCCCAGAATAGCTCTGTGCAGAAATGACTCAGTATCCAGGGAAAACTTTCAAGCATGCAAAAAACATGGCATATTCCTGGAAAGCAACTGTTAAAGTCTGACTAATGCATTCCCCCCTTTCCTACCCCTTTTTTCAAGTCTGTCTGTCTGCGTTTTTCTGCGCCCAGGAACATTCTGTGTGAGGCTGAGACACAAAGGGAATTGAGGCAGCTGGACAACACTCTCTATGGGCAATTTTGGGAACATTTTAGACATTTTGCTTTTGCCCATGCAAATTATGTGCTACAGCATCTATCGGGTGTCCTGGAAAGACTGAATTTTGGCCACAAAGTGCGCTGGCTCTGCAAGCAGAATTCTTAGGCAGGTTGGATGAGCCGTGGCTGCTGACAGGCTTTGAGTCCCAAGTACTTCTTGGGAATTGCCCAAACTAGTAAGAGCAACTCAAGAGACTTCAGGAATTATATTCCCTTTCTTCCTCTCCCTTTGCTCCAGGTGGAAAGTGTACTGATGATATATTTGAAGTAAGCAGGTGAAAGGGGACACTAAGTATAAATAATTACTAAGAAATTGCCTTACTAAGTCTAAAAAAATATTTCCTCACCATTTTAAAAACTGGATTTAAGTAACCAAAAAAGTAAAAATTTGTCATTTCCATCCAGAACTCAACTTAGAATTAACTCCTGGGAAGCTTCCATTAGTGAGAGAAATGGGGATGTGTGTAAAATCATTTAGTTCAAAATGGAGCCCTACCTTGTAGGAACAAGGTCAGTGAGCTGAGAACTGAGGCACTCCTGTCTGTTTGCCATGGAGATACCATTGGACAGTTGGCTTCTTTCTTTATCTCAGTGTAAGTATCTCTGAAATAATCAGTATCACAGAGAAGCAGTGAGAATTACTAGTATTGGTAGTGTGTTTTGGAACATCAGAAATAAAGCACTTATCTAGTCCTGACTACCAATATCCAACATGAGAATATTGCCATATATTACTATTGCACAGAGGCATAGATTACTGAAGACAACAGGTAGTGTGATAGATTAGCATGACTTAACTACTTGAGCTAGTAAGAGAAATACTTCTTATGGACAGAGCCCACAGCGTGTTTGGATGAAGTAGTTTGTTTTCTCCAGAGCAATGGTGATATTTAGATCATCTTCTGTGCTATAAATGGAATACCGTGATCTGCTGAACATTTGCTACCTAGAAGACCATTTCCTGGTGCCTGAGTCATTAACTTTCTTGGATGACATTGCCACATCTGTAATGAAAAGACGTAATGCGCTGCTAATTTATGAGGCTACTCCAGTGCTGATATTTTAAACTACTCGGGTGTGAATAGCAAAGGCTGGCTGGTACTTGAAATCTCTTTGGCATTATTAGCCCACTGTGGATGGCATTTGAAATCATTCCGGCACTCTGGGGCATCAAAAGCAGACAGAACAGTAGTGGCCACTGAAATATTTCCCAAGAATAAGACTTAATTTCCGCTGATAGGAGAGGAGTGCATGTGAAGAAGAATTTAACAGGGCTGCTGGTTCGCCCATCAGTGCTTTGAAGAAAACACGTTCAGCAGTGCTCCTGGAGAAAATGAAACCACTGCCTTTGGATTCATCCCTTAACAAAAGATGGGGAGGAGGCAAAACTCACTTCCGCGAGAAAAGCTGAGTTGAACATTAAAAGGTGGTTCTCACTTTACAGAGTAGAAAATGTACAACCATTTTCTGTAGGTCCTATTGTAAGCCTTCAGGGGACAGTTATTGCCATCTAGTGTGAGCTTAAGTATTATATAAACCTCAAAACCATACCCAATCAATGTACTTTGAGCCCAATAACCTCCACTCAAAGTAGGTCAGCTCCTTTAGAAACATCTATGGGCTTGGTTCTAGAAATACCTAACAGGTACAGTTCATCTGACCGTTATGGCATGTTACTATATCATTTGAGTATCCGATTAGTTGCCACAGTTCTAACTTCACCACTTACCTTCTTGATGCTCATTGATCTTTGTCTTGTGGTCACAGAAAAAGGCTAATAAACTATTAACATTTAAACACGACACATGCAAGGCTGTCAAAACTCTCAAGGAGAGCTTTATCTCAAGGAAAGGTCTGTAACTTCATGTCAACCATGTATGCTGACAATCAATAAACATGAGGACAACAAATCAAAAAGTCTCCTGGGTAACACCAGTGCTTACTCCTTTGGCTGGCAGGAAGAGCAGTCCTCTCCTCTCCTCACTAATCCCAATTCCCTTCTTTCAAAATATATCATGTAAATGAGTTTGGCTGCAGATAATGATGTTTCCATTATTAGTAACACCCTGAATAGCTTCAGAGCCTGGTTGGGAATTTAACTCGTTTGGATTTGGCTTGGCAGGTTGTCCTCTTAATAGATTCCGCTCAGCACAGGGTGTGAAATGACTTCAGAGTCTCCTCCAGGGGCACTGATAGGCCTGCATGCTTCATCACAGGCTATTACACACTCAGATTCACTGAGCTGAAAGTCTGTGGGCAATATATTTAAACTTCATAACATCCATGAAGCTCCTCAATCTGCTTGGAATTATTACCCTGTAATCCCGAACGTATAAGGATTTGGTATGAAATCCTTTTCTTCTGTGTTGTTTCTACAGCTGCCAGGGATCCACAGAGGAGAGGCTGAACCAGAGGCATTCAGTTTCATGCCACACAATTTTGCAGTGTAAAACCCAAATACCTCTGGTTTCTGTATCTTCTCAGCACTTGGAAGCCTTAATGCCTTGTTGCTTCCATTAATGGAGAGGAAAGGCACTGCTATTTGGGATGCAGCTGAGCATCTTTCCACATCGGCCATCTCAGCAAAGAGCCTCCTTGCTCAGCATGTTAAGGAAACAGATGAAGTTAGATGGGATGAATCTAGGCCTATGTTCTGCTAAGTGGCTTCCCACAGGATGATCATGTTCAAGGGACAAATAATTCTGAATAGGACTGACAGCATTTTTTTCATCCCAACTTTTCCCGTAGCAATTGTTTCTTCCCAAGAATTGAAATTTCTTTTAAGTGTAGGTTTTGATTAAAGCACATTTACAAATGACAATGGTCTGATAATGGTTTAAATATATTTCAGAATATGTATCTTTTTTTTATTTCATGAAATATATGCTAATGTTCATTGAAGTTAGTATCTATTTTCCATTTTAGACATTTTATAATAGAAAGGAGATTATATTTAAGTTGCCCATGATCCCTTTTCCTCATCACAAAATGTGCTTTAGGGAAAAAAAAAGTAACAAAACTTGTGCTCATTGTGCCTGTGGAATACAAAGCTGTGCAACTATGCAATTTCCTAAGAGCCATACAAGAAAATGATGCCAACCTCATCTCTGCTGCTCATGCTTTTGAAAACATGTATTTTCATGCAGTTCAATAGACTTCCCTCAATTTGTTCACACAACATTGTCATCTAATGAATTCTTGAACAAACTCTTAGGCCTGCAACAGCAAACCAGCTAAAGATGGTGGCTTCTTTAAGCTAATTTTAATGTCAAGAAAACCCTTTTTAAAAATAATATTCCTTGGGATAATAAATCTAGAGTGACCTTAACCATGATTTTTTTGTCTGTTCAAGAACATGGTCTTCATTCTTAGCTACAAGGTGATTTAGTGTGTTCTTCAGCTGCCCAGGAACAAATTATTTCATTTATGCCTTCCACTTATTTTTCCAACATTGCTGATCCAGGTAATAACGAATAAAGTTCACAGCTATTATCTCTGGTTAATCTGTCATAATTGTCTACATTCTAAATTAGGGATATGATGCTGAATTGCAGTTTATACTCGCTGCTTTGCTGTGAGCATCACACAAGCTCAAAAAAAAAAATGACCTTGACTGACACAAAAGCCCTTCTAAATTCCAAACTACTAAAAATATCCCATTTAGAAGTACTAGGCAGATGCAGACAATGATCCTTGTCCTGTGTTACTGTGGTTTTCCACAACACATGACAACAATGCTTTTAGAGGAATATACTCCCTTGTAGTTGGAAGAACACTATGAATGACAGAAGTTTCCATCAGAGGCTGAGTTTGCATACAGGCACTGGTATTGTGTTTTGTCTGTCCTTCATTATTCACCTAAATTAGGTTCTGCTCCACTTGACCACTATTTGCTGCTGAAATTTGTTTTGTTCTAAAGGATGTTCCAAAGACCTTGTTTTCCACTTAGATTAAAGCAATGAAACCTTAACAAAAGGTAAGTAATCAGGTTAGTAGGTTTAGATCAGGACTGAAGAGATCTAGGGCTGCTATTCTCACATCATTACATTACACACACAGATGACATCAGAACACTGAATGGCAATCATACAGAGTTACAGCTTAGGTTGGAGGTTCCTTAGGTTCCCTCTGCCCCAGCATTGTCACAGCAGAGCCACCCAGAGCAGGGCCCAGCACTGCACAGCACAGCAGTGCTGCCTGATGGGCAGGAGGAACTGCTGAGCTCTGGGCTATGCCCACTGCCTCTGCTCCTGGCAATGGGCACCTCTGCAAGTGGCTGTGTCCTCTCTGCCCCTCCCTTCAGACATGGATGAGACCACCCTGAGCCTTCTCCAGCTGAACAGCCCTGCCTTTCTCAGCCTCTCTTCATAGGAAAGGTGCTCCAAGCCCCTCAAGCATCTCAGTGGGTCCTTAGTTGTAGTCTCTCCAGTAGCCCTGTATTTCTCAATGCTGTCATCATTCTTTTTTTCCTTTTTCTGGATATCACAGAACACAAGAATAGGCACTGATGATACTAAGAGCACAAAGAAAAGTTAAAAAACAGAGAAAGAAGAGAAAGCCACCAAGCTGAAGCAATGCTATCAGGTAAGGCCATATAATTTCTTGCTCTACATTGTTAAGAAACCGGAGAGCAAACAAAACATTTTCCTTGAAAAACGACCTCCAGTGCCTGCCATGGAGTATCTATTGGAAGGTGACACTTTCCTGTTCTTGTGATTGGTTTTGTACCCTGGGAAATGTAAAAATATCACCAAGGTATGCATAAGAGAGAAGTTAATTAGTTTAACTTCCCAATGGGAATACATTAACAGTGTAATAAGATGCTCAAAGACTGTCTTTATGATTGTACCTGCCAAAAGAGTTGCTGGAAAGATTTCCTTTTTTAATGTAAAAACCTTTATCCTCCATATGGAGATCCAGATGCTGACTCTCATCTTTGTGCAGCAGAGGTCGGTGCAAACACTCAGCATCCATCTCTCAGCAAGATGCACCTCTGATACTGCTGCTGGGAGGATCCTGTGTCAGGATCAATATCTATAAACAACTTTCAGCTTAATTCCTCTATGAAACCAAAAAGGAAACATTTCTCTGTATCAATACACAATTCCTTACGAGGAATTAAAAATAACATCTTCTTTTTAACTGCCACTCAGTGCTTTTGGTTTTTAAACTGTCTTATGGCCAAGTTCAAATGCAATTTGTCCTGCACAGTCATTGCCCAAAGTGGACAACATAATTAATCATCTATCCTTATGCACTTGTGACTTAAAATGACTTTTAGCTAAATACTCTTACCCTCGCTCTCCCCTTGATTAATCCTGAACCATGTAAGCATGAATTTTATTACTGGCTCTCTCCTTCTGTCAGCTGGAATGTCATGCTGGAATATAATGAAAATAAAATCATAGTATGTTCATTGCCCCGCTGCTCTAAAAAATGCCATTTATTTCCTTTTTGACATAGTTTTTATAATAAATTTTTGGATAACTGAGATGCCCGGTGTGTTATTTCCTTCTGAATAGTTTTCTGATATTATACATAAGACATTTGCCCTGCTTTAATACTGAACGTAAGAGGTAGAATTACATTTCCCTATGTTATAAACTTAAATCAACTTTCAGGGTCTTTATAACTGTCTAGGGAAGAAAAATCTTCTCCAAAAGCCCCAGCAACCTTAGGATGGTCATTTAAGAGAACGCTGTCTCCTGGGCTATTTATACTTTTATCTGTATCTGATAAGAATCTGAGGGTAGGACACAACTCAGCTTCCATTTATCTGCTTTATAAAGAACACCAAACAACTACACTTAGCTGACTCTTTCTCTCCAAGAAATGCATTATATAAACCTTAGAGGACCTAAGCCTTTTGAGCAGTATAGGCATCAGTGTGTTCATTTGTGTCATTCCGGGTTTATAAATGAGAGGGACAGCAAAATCTTCTCTTTTAAATACAAAGGCATGGTGGCAAATTTCCAGGGATTTCAGGAGATCAAGCAGCTCTTTTCAATCCCAGAGCTTTTCAGATTTCTGTAATGTTGTCTTGGCTGATTCAGCATCCTCATTAGTAATTGCTTGCATTAAACAATTACCAAAACATTGGAAGATATCAAGACAAATGCCTGTCAAAATAAACATTTCAAAATTAAAAATAAAATGAAATAAAAAGCCAGCTGTCACTGCGCATCCCCAAGCGCCCATGTTATTTTGCTGATTCATTTATCAGGTTATACATTAAACAAACATCTTCTTGAAAGGCCTTTCTAGTGCAAAATGAATTGACTTGACACATAAATTGTTCCCATTTTGCGGCTTTTCTGAGAGATTAAATCTTGTTGCCAAAATAGCGAGCATTAAAAAAGACAAAAGAAAAGGAAACAACAACAAAAATAACCGAGTGAGGGAGTGAGGAGACAGACTTGCTGCTTTCCAACACCCACGGGTCTGCCCAGGAACTGGGATCTTCAAGTACATTCACATTTCAAGCTGGAAAAACACTCTTTCTGTGAGCAGATCCACAGCAGCGACAACACATTGATTTATGAGCAGCTTATGCAAAAGTAGCGTCCTGGGTTGTTGTGTTTATTTGTTTGTTTGTTTGTTTGTTTTTGCAATAAGCAGTAACAGAACAATGGACAAGAGCTGCTTTGAAAATCTTTGCCTTAACTCTTTCACAAGAAATGAAGCTGCAATATGAATTTCTGGTTATCTGACCACTGCACTACAAGATCAGACCCAGTGCTGCAAGTGAAGGGAAAGCCCCCAACAGCAGTCTGCAATTTCTGCTCTGCTGTAACATCATCTATATGACAGCTTGAGCTAAGAAAGTCATTAGAATAATGCAGCTCGTTTCCCTGTTGATCCGAGAATGAGCACACTGATACATTACATTAAGCACCCTGTGTTTGCACCAGCAGGGTCTTAGCGCTTTCATAGCACTGTTGTATCTGAAATACTATGGCCATGATTTGGGTAACCATCTTCTAGGAGGAAAACAACTTCATCTGGCATAATTAATGCATTTCTGCTTTTCATTTGTTTTGAATGTAATTCTTCAAAACATACAGCTTTAACTATTTACCACTTATCTATATATTTCAATTAATTCAACTTGCCAAAATAACACTTCCACTGTTCCTGGGCTACTGTTTGGTTCTCATAACTTGGTGAGATATCACACTGCATACTGTATATCTCCTATCCCCTTTATTTCAATACCTTCATACATATCTGCTTCTTTACAAGCACTATTTATCATAGATGCTGATAGAGTCAGTATCTTTTCAAATCAATTCATTCCCTGCTCAGGTAGATAAACATATTAATCTAAACATGTGACCCACATTAATAAAAATCCTGAATGCTTCCTTATTGGTTGTTAACCAATTATTCATTATTGACGCTTCTTCAATCTGCAGAAAACTGAAATGACAAATGAGAGTTGTTGTGACAGCCAACTTAACCATCTAGCACCATCTTGAGGTTAAACTGATCTTGACAGTCTAAAATAAATGGACTGCCTGCTCGTGACCTAAGCCAAGTTCTAGAGTATTGCAGACTGCTTTTAATGGGAAAAAATAATAATAATAAACAGCTATAAGACAAACATCCTGCAGATTTTTCTCTGCTTTCTTGCACTGACTTTGAGATAGTTCTGTAGGCAATTAAGTTAGACTTGTATTCCAAAGGAAATCTGGGACACTGCACATTTTTATTTTGAAGCCCTGCTATGCAGTGCACACAGGAGTGAGTAAGGGAAGTCCTAAGGTTAAGAATGTATAGACAAGTTCTCCCATAAATATCTTCTGTTTCCCTTGAGATTTACTCTATAGTTTATTTCTGTACAAAAACAAACATTCACCAAGCATGCCTTATTTTAGAGGATATTGGGCCATCCAGTCACAGCCATCTGGTAAAATCAGCTTCTTTCTGAATGAAAATATCTGGGTATGGCAGGGTAGAATATTTTAAAGTTTTGAAGCATAATGAAAATGTCACATACAGCTACTGAACTGCACGCTTTTTCTCTGCTCACCTCATGTTTGAAGCTGATCATGACACTGGAACTGATCTGAAATGATGAGTGTGGCACAATTATGGCTTGGAATGGAAAGGGGATGAAGGATGGGATTTCTTCTATTTAGAAAGATAAGTGCAAAGCAAATGCATAACAAATATATACAATAAACAATAACTTATATGAGTACCCAGATGGCCCCCTCTAAGGAATTCAAACCTTGGAAGCAATACCCCAGATAGTAGCAGGTCTAAAAACTCAGACTGAAAAGTGGATCTGGATCTCCTCTTAGTTCCTCTTGTAACTTATGGCTTGAAAGATAACACTGTCTAGAAATGAGATCTATTTCTGCTTCTGCTCCAATCCCCTTTTAACTCCTACACACCGCCTGGCTCCCTCCCTCCCACTTCCTTCACATCAATAAAGGCTGTGTATCTTCTAGAGCAGAAGCAGTGATTGTGTACGACACTGGAGAACAAACAGGACCTGGCCTCCTGAATCACAAAGATACTTGGACTAGTTTGTCATTCAAACCTATTTTTCTAAAGTTTGTCTGCATCACAGAATCATAGAACTGTAAAGGCCATCTAGCCCAACTCCCCTGCAGTGAACAGGGACACCTACAGCTCCATTAGGTTGCTTACAGCCTGGTCCAGCCTGACCTTGAGCATCTCCGGGGATGGGGCTTCCACCCTTCTCAGCCCCAGCTCTCTCGGCCTCAGTGTCTCCTTATCCCACCAATGCTGTACCTTATGCCTGAAGAAGCTGAGGACAGCACAGGCACATACAGAGACTAGCCCAAATGACACTGTTTTACTTGACATTTGTTACCTATTGACATTTCTTGGTTATGTCCGTGCCAGTCTAATTCTTTCCTAATTGCTCAAATTAGACTTCGAAGATTGAAATTAGTTTTCCTGTTCCGATTACTCTTGTTTCTTCAATGCACTTGACATCCAAAACACCAGCCTGGCTGAGTGCTTTAATTCTAAACAATTCCCAATCAGCGCTCTATTCTGTTATGCAAACAGCCATTCTCAGAACAACAAAAAGTTACATGAGACAATAGAAGCTTGCAGCTCCCTGGCCAGTAGGGTAAAATCCTATCTAGCCTTTGTTGAGATAATTGATTTGATGCTTTTTATGTTTGCTAAAAGGCAAATGCACCCTTTTACACTGCAGTTTGCCTCTGAATAAGTTACTTCATTTCGCTGAAAGCTTTAGACCGCCTACATTTAGCAAAACAGAAGAAAACGTGTAGGTCAGCTCAACTGCAAGAAGCAAAAGGGCACCATTCAAAGGCAGCTCCAATGAAGAGTTCTCACTGCAACATGAAGCCAGATTCAAGGAGTGGTGGAGCGGTAACAGAACTATAACTGAGCTAAAGTCTCGTTTGAGCTGATGGCTATTGGCGGCACAGAGTTTGGTTTATGCCATCAGCAACAAATGTCCTGCCCCAGCACCATTTTGGGACCGCGGTCCAGAGCAATTGTGAGCAACAACAGACCTTTGAGAAGAGTATATTTGCAAGGACTCTCCTCCTCCTAATATTCCCTACAAATGACTGTTCAGTCCTGCCTAGCTGGTACCTAATTGGATATTTGCAGCTAATGAGTATTTTTCTTGCTGACATTACACTTCTCCATCTCTCGCTAAAACTATAACCTTCATAATCTTCAACTGAAGCCTCTGAGGTGAAAAGCACGTAAGTTGAGGATCAGCTGAGTGTTCCCCTGAAGGAAGCTCTCATTAGCATTGCGCTAAGAACAGCAAGCTAATCGCATAGCCATTAATATCACTGAAAGCCCCCTGCCAATTAATTTCATGGAAAGAGATGTATCTTGTGTGCTAACAAAATGCACCAGCCCAAAATATCAGGCTCTTCCAAGAGACGACATCAAAGGGTGCTTTTCAACTGCCAATTGTTTTCAACACTCAACTTGAAACAAGTGACAGAGAAGCAGGTTTTGTACAACAGGCTTCGTGGTTGCCATGAAAACCAAAAGTTTCAGGAATTTTAGCTATCATTAAGATCCTCATTGGCACTCGGAATCTCAATAGTCGCAGGGTACAAAACAGGAACCCCAGTGGGACCATCTACCCAGCAATGTCAGTGTAGCTGTGTAGGAGGATGGTATTTTAAGCAGCATTCATGGTAAATCTAGGAGCCTAATAAGCCATGAAAAACTGTGTATCATCTGTCCTTCATGGGAAGGACTAATATCGTCTGATGATCATTCCTGAAATGTGTTACGAATTCTGGAATTTAAAAAAGGTTGTGAAAAGCAATAAAACAACTAAACACTGCAGAGCAAGCATAGCAAATTAACGTCTGATAATCTCTCCCAAGTGCAGGCAGATTTTAAGTTGCATTTTTAAATCGTCTACTGCAAAGAATAAAAGCAGTCAGGATCTGATCAAATCAAGCAGCCCACTAACTGCCAAAAAAACCCCCAAAAAAATAACAAAAAAAAAACCCTGTCCAGATTTGGAACGAAGAAAAATAAATTGTTATTTTCAGCCCAGGATGCCTTTTAAAATGATAACACGAAGAGAAAAAAAATAGGAACTACAGTAGGAGCAGTGCTGAACTGAGCAGTTCCTCAAAGCCACCTCAGATATCCTTCTGGCAACCCTGAATTCCATCCCCATTCTTTAATGGCCTGAGCAGTGTCACACTAAATGTGTTCCCATATGTAAACCATGGCATTCTGGCTTTGATATGGAGAGAAATGAGAAATACGTGTTTCTGAGCTTCCAATGTTTCTCCTGCATTGGAAGATAGATAGCACCATTTCTTGGCTACAAAGGGATATTATTTTCAGGGGATATGAATTCTTATTTTCTCTATAAGTAAACAATATTTCTTGTCTGTACTGGTTTTCCTTTGTCAGAGCAGCAGGAGAGAGCTCTCAAAGCTCAAATTTCATAATTCTAAGGGCATTGTAAATAAATTTTTAAACACCAGTCTGTGTCTGAGGATGGCTGACCAGGCTGCTACCTGGTTTAACCTGAAGAGTTTGATTTCTTCCAGAACTGTTGCCTTAAAAGGATCAAAACACATCCAACAGTCCTTCCCAGCTGTGAAATGCTAACAGTGTACTGCAGGTTTTAGGCTGTGTACTTCACTGTAGTCTGCTACTGAAAATCTGGCTTATCTTCTGCCTGACATTTATTAGATGTAAGCTACTGTTTCTCATCCTCATCAAGTCCAAGAGGTATTGTGGTAAAACTTTCAATATGAGAAAGATATTGCATTACAGAACAACCACAGAGACAGATTCCATTCCACATCCATTTCACAAGCAGAAATTAGAGGCTTTCGAAACACGTTACTTGCATTTGTGAAAACTACTGAAAGTCAAAATACTATTTTTCAGTCAATCGGAGAAAGGTATGAAAGTAATCTTGAGTGGTCACAGTCAGTATGATAACAGATATGTCATGCAAGAGAGCATAAATGTCCTTTTTTTTTTCAGACCACAAAGTCAGAGAATGAAGAGGATGCCTGTGTTCTTAATATCAATTTATAGTTTCTACTGATAGAAAAATATTGTGTTAACATTCAGGGCTACAATATGAAAGGTGTGCCTTAAAAAACTGGTGTTATTCTGGAGGACAATTTCCTACACAAAAAGGTTTGCATCGATGTTTTAGGAAATCTATATTAAGCGTTACCTTGAGAGATAAAGACTAATTCCCCCTTCAGCTTAAAAATTGTGATAGCTGAGTTAAAACCAATCATCCTGCTGCATTTTTATGTGCAAGCAATATAAAGTCTGAACCACTGTGCTTTTAAAGAACCAATTAAATAAAGCTAAAAACAATTATAAAGAAGATTGATTGCTGGAAAGAATTTAGCAGAAAAGCTTGAGTAAGAACAGCCTATAGTGTTATTATTTATGCAAGAGCTACAAAACAGTAATCAAGGAAACCTACCAATTTTAAGAGTCATTGTAGAGATGAAAGAAACCGTGCAGGAATATGAATCGAATATGCAACAAATTACAAATATATAGTAGAACATATAAATTAACCTGTAGAAAAGGGAGAGAGGGACAGTTAAACACAGTTAAGAATAATAGAAGCTTTTAGAAACATACAGAGCAACAAAAAACAATGATGTCTTTTACTTAAATGTGTTGAATGTAAATCACTTCTAAAAGAACTCAGTCTTTGTTCAAATTTGTCTTTATTTATTTAAGGGACTGAATTCAGTGTTTTAGTTGTTAGTTCTGCACTTAGGGAGCAGGTGAATACTCAACACTTCTGAAAATAACATCATTAGTCCTGGGGATCGAGGACAGCTTCTGCAGTATTCCAAAAGAATTATGTGCCTAGAGATATAAGATTCTTCTCTTCATCCCTACTTTCCTATGTGTCTTTAAAACGTGCCACACACACACCAAGTTCAGCTGCTTGCTTTTAAAACTCATAACCAGTTGTGGTGTTTTAACAATGGGCAGCCGAGCAACACACAGCTGCTCTCTCATTCCCTCTCCTCAGAAGGGAGAAAATAAGAAGGAAGAACAGCTTGTGGGTGAAGATAAGGAGAGGGAGATCAGTCACCAATTACCGTCACAGGCAAACAGACTGCAGTAAGGGAGATTAATGGAATGTGTTGTCCATTGCTTACACAGCGGGGCAGTATGAACTAAAAGCAAACAAAAAACCACCTTTCTCACCATCTGCTCTTCTCCACCTCCTTCATCCAAGCAGCACAGAACATGGAATGGGGGTTTGGTCAGTCTGTAGCACTTCATCTCTGCTGCTCCTTCATGGTCACCCTCTGCTGCTGCTCCAGCATGGGATCCATCCCACAAGAAGCCATTCTTCCCCAACTGATTCTGCATGGGTTTTCTGCAGGCTGCAGCTCTTCAAGAGCTACTGGGCTCTACTCACAGAGGCCACCCCTGCAGCCCTCAGAGACGTTACCATATAAAGAGAGCTCACCATACAAACCCAATACATCATGGTTTCAAGACTCCAAGGAAACAATGCAAAAGAACAAATTTGTTGCCGTCTTAGTATTATTTTATTGATGATGGATTATTACTATTATTGATTCTTCATTTGTCTCTCTTCTATGATATCACTCACTGCTATGAGAACAGGCTTTATCAGTCTAACTGATGTAACTTGCTTTGGAGCAGGAGAGAATTTATTCTCTGGAATTAGAGGCTGTCAAGGACTGCGAGAGAGGCATTGTGAAAATAAAAGCAATCACTAAAAAGTATGTATTTACCAAGAAATGTAACAGTGCAATCTCCTTGGTGGTGTTATTGTTTTCTCTTAGGTAAATTGTTTTATGACAGGCAGTGATTTTTTTTTTCCCAATCCTGTAAGCAAACAGCATCTACAAACAAAATTGCCCCCAGGGAAAAGAAATCCGAGAATAACAAATTCAAATGAGATGGGAGATGTGACAGCAATTCTCAGCACAGGTTAGGCAATTATGAGACGAGGAACATAAAAAGTTTCAGAAAAGGCATTTCCCTTTTTCTTATTTCCTGCTTTAGCTGGTTACTGCTTGAGCCTTTGCATTACTGAACTCAGCTTAATTACTACCATATATTTCAAGGTGCAGAGCTCTCCATGGGGATATTTGCTCCCTCTGCAAGGCTCTCTGGGGACTTACAAGTGCAAGTACTATTATCAGTGTTTTTCTCTAGTTACGCAATGAACGAATGGGACAATACAGAAACACTGAAATGGCATCAACATCTTCTCAATTTATAATAGCCTCTTGTCTATTTACCTTAATATTCAAACAAGCCACAGTGCTCTTCCTCATTAAGTTCAGAAGGTGGAAAAAATGTTCACATCTGGCAAAATGTTTGTTTGCCATTAAATTCTTCGGGAGATAGGAGCATAGCATGGAGCCATAGTGCTTCAACTGTATGACTACATGATTGAACTGCACGGTTTTCAAAGTGTCTTCCCCGTCTAACACCGTATCAGAACTGCCACATTTTTTCTGTTTTCCTGTAGCTTTTACACTAACTCAAGCCTAATCTCAGCTCTTGCCTATACACACAAATTATTATTCATTTCCTTTGTTAAAGAGCTGTGAACAATTCAAGCAGAAACTACTTTTAATTGTCCCGTACTTCATCCAAAGCACAAAGGAAAAGGTCAGAGTTTTGTGAACACATTTTCCTTCTATTATTTTGGAAATGCACCCATTTTGGTCATTTAGAGAGAACAAAAATTCTCTTCAGATGAACAAAATCAGGTGTGGGAAAGGTTTAAAAAGCAACAACCACATTACTGTGCAGCTATTCATGGCATTGTCAGTCAGGGAGAAATATCAGTCTTGCCAGGCCAGGAAATACCGCACAGCTGCAATTTTGGCAGCCCTCACTCTCCAGCTAAGCCTTTAAAAGCAAACTGAACAGAAGGTAAAAATACAGCAAAGCATGTACAATTTATTGAAATGACATAACTGGCAAATTCTCCTTCAGAACAACACAGCAAAATATTCCAAACCTGAAACAAACAGGCTTTTCAGCCAGTATGAATAGGGCCTGAAGAGATGGTGACAAAGCAAAGGAGAGATATAGCTAACTATTAGCTCCTTTAAGTAGGCCTAGAACACTCACAAAAGCCAACTCAGGACAAGTTTTCATATTCCTCCAACAAATGAACCTCCTGCATTTCCTGCACAGAGTATCATTCTCAAAATACCCAAGGGGCTTTGGCCCCATGAATAGTGAAGAGCTGTGATTTCTATCTGTGAAGAACGGTAAGTAGAGTTTTGGTTTTGCTATTCCTCTCCTTCAGACCACAAAGAGTTGGTTCTTTGGAAGGTGCAACGTTTCTTAAAGAAGCCTGTATTGTTACTGCCACTGTCCTTAAAGCTGAGGTAAACTCCTCTTTTTTTCATGCTTTAAGAGTTTTTCCTAAAGCACAAAACCGAGGACTCTTTTGTTTTAATAACTAACAGATTAATACTAGTGTTCAAAAGCACCATTTCCTGGGCGCAGCAATACATCTTAATAAACTACCTGTTACCACCGGAGAAAAGGAAATGGGCTGTCATGAGCACAAAAGGGAAACAATCAAAAGATGGGGCAAATTGTCCAGTTTTCAAATGTATGAGCAACGTCTTCCTACATACTTTTTTTCTTTTGTAAACTTAAATACTCACAAATGGAACAATACTTTCCTGTGTATTTATACTCCATGTTTTGAACATTAGGTTATGCTTTTCTCTAACTTTATCAGTTAAATGTTGCTAAGGCAGTTTTGAAAACAGGGTGAGATCTAAATCATTTACTTCAGTCTGTTTAAATGTGTGTATATATATGTGTCTGTGTGTGTTTGTATTTGCACCAACACTGCACAAAGTTTTTAAGATAACCTAAACATATTAGATGTTTAAACCTCATTAGTTCCAGCTTGCTCAGGCACCTTCTAAAATCCCACAAGACGTTCACATCTATCATGAGATGAATAAATAATTTTTGGCAGGCTATTCCTTAACTGAATTTGAAAATTTCCACAGGAGTAATTTTAGTCTCTGTAGACAAAAATAGTTTGAAATTAAAAAAAGCCTGAAAAACTAGGTTGCTGGAGTTGCCAGTCAGTATCACAATTCAGAAGTGCTGAAGGTCTCATCATTCGGTGGGATAAACTACAGTAGACATTGTGCAAATACACTATAGATCAGAAATGTTCTGGAGAGTTACAACTGATGCATGGTCAAAGCAATCCATTAACACAAAAGGAAAAGTGCAATGGACTCATGAATGTGGAAGTTAATTCTGTGTGATCTATACTTTATATAATAGTTTGTTAATATTCCTGTTTAATCTGAGCAGTCTCTGCTGGTCAGGGTATGAATTCATGTTCCCGCAGGCAGGTTTACCTTTCTTCCATGCAGAACAATTTCTTCCAGCAGCTACTACAACTGAGAAGAATTCTTATGCTCAATTGAGAGCTTCATGATCCCTAATGCTTTCAACTCCTACATTTATGGAGCCTTTCTGAGACAGATATAAAAATACAGGATTGGTATTATGCTTATCTCAGATATATAACAATGCTTCTGTTAATTCACTAATTTGCATTATGATTATCACAATAAAGATTAGCCAAAGTTAGGTTGGGATTCAGAATGAATAATACCAAAAAGCTCTAAAGACTTTAACATATCATACTGGGTTTTGCAAGAGATCAGCCTCTGCCATAATTCTTCCACCATTTTGAGTTAAATTCTCATAAGAGAAACTCTTAAAATATTCCAGCTAGGTCTGAAATGCAGCTCACAAATAGATCCTTAGACCACCTGATTTCAGAAATCACATGAAACTACATGAAACAGCACGATCTCTATGTTTCTAAATTGATATTTACATCTAGTTTTATATCTAAATCATGATAAAAGAAAGTATGTGTTCCACAGACATTGTGAACTGCTAATCCAAGCATGAACACCATTTTTCTTGGTGCTTCACCATTTCTAAGGCCTTGTAGCTGAAAGAGGGAAAGCTGCAGGTCTCTTCCTGCCTTGCTGAGCTATGATACAATAAAGGAAGAAATTGCAGTTCATGTCTCCTTAATGTTTCCTTGAACTCATAAAATGAGTGTTTCTGAAAATATTCCTGAACTGTTATACAAATTATGTCTTGCTAAGGAAAACTTCGACCATTAATTCTACATGTTTTCCTATGACAAATTCATAAAATCCTACTGATTTTGTTCATGGTATTAATAGCAAAGCTTGATATATTTTTTTTTATCTCAAGACATAGAATAAGTCAAAACCAAGAAGGAAAACTACCGTTTTTTGTTGTTTTTTTAATCTCTCTCAGCACAACTCCATTTTACTGGAGCCTTAGGCATGCTTCTGCAGAAAACGACGGAACATTTGTAGAATATCAGAACAATTCATCAGTGATTTCAAGTATATTTGAAAGTTTCCTTTTGTTCAGGAAACTCTCTAGGTAGGATTTTTCTAATCCAGAAAGCTGCTTTATATCATGTCACATATGCTTTTCTCTGTTCTTTCTCTCCACCTCTTAGAGTGTTCATCTGCAAGGTAATAGATTATTTGAGGGCACTGGATCCATCACAGATTGCTGCCATCCCACAGTCCAGGAAAAAATATACATCGTGATGGTTTTACTCAAATGCTTATTGCTGTACTGATAAAAAGCAGTGAAGCAATCTTTGCAGCCTTTTCCCATACATCCTCCATATTAAAGAACATAGGCTTGACCTATTATCAGCTAGAATAACTGAAAAAGCAATGACAAATCAATGCATGGATGCAATTATAATTAGCATTTCTTTTCTGACAGGGAAAGGAGAGGTTATTCTACATTACTAATACATTGCTATAACAGAAGAGGTTCTTTATGTTAGAAACTGGAAAGAACACAAGAATAACATCCACTGTAAGAAGTTATAAAGTAGAAAAATTAGAAGGCAAGAGGCCTTGTCCTTCCCCATATGCATGTAATTTTCCATACCACTACTTTTTATGACTTTAAGATCAACGTACGTAGTTTGGCTACAAGTCAAGACTGGTAATCAAGATTGTTTAATGTCATTAGTTCAGCAGAGAAAGATAAATTCATTGGGAGAACATTTTGTATGAATATATACATACATTTTTATACAAATACAACAGATGTTAGCATTGCCTTTTGATCTTCTAATTGTTGTATTGCTTTGTCACTACTACTATTTAAATACAGTTGATATAATCTACCATAAGGATGGACCCTTATTTCTTCTTTAGTTTTATGCTGCACTGTGATAACTGGATTGACCAAATGATCATCCAGTATCAACTGAACATGATCACAGAAGTCCTAGTATATAAAAATCCAGGATACCTTAATAGTAAATAAAAAGTACTATAAATTATGAATTAATTGAAAAACAAAGCTATTTGAACATAACTCACTGAAATCAATCTTAAGATGAAAAAAATATATATGCTATGAATTATGTATCAATTTGTGAAATAACTTAATTCTACACCGACCATATTTCTAGCATATTGCATTTTTGCAAGGGGTGAAGATGAATTGTTCTCTTCCTTGCAAGTATTTATATTAACTCATAAACCTGTAATATACAGTTAAGGACACCGTTATGCTAGAGTATTCATTTGATTTGGTCCACTGGCCAAGCATAAACAGGGTGTAAATCTTGTCAAAATACAGAGAATCACAGAGCAGCTGAAGCTGGCAGGCTCCTCTGGAGTTTGGGTCCCATCCTGCCCAAGCAAGATCAGTGAAAGCAGGTTGCCCTGGGCCACATCAAGGCTGAAATGCTTATTCAAATCAATACAACACAAGTCCTCTCCATTTCAGACCATCTGATCTTCAAATGAGTAGCCAAGAATAGTACAACTTGTACAATATGAATTAAATAAAAACAATCGCACGGTTGGCATTTCAAGAAGACAAAAACCTATGCAGGTTTTCAGATGGCAGATACTGACTGAAAAGTTTCAGCACTTAACAAACATACATACTGCAGAATCATGGTATTTCACTTCTTTTTTTTTTTTTTTTTTTTCTCATGAAAGTACTTTGGATAAATCTGGGGCCTCAATTCAGGATGACCAACTCTGGTAGCAACATCAACTCAATCATAATTCTGTTAGCCACAAGCAATAGAAGTGATATATTCCAGGTGGACTTAGAAACCAGATAGATACATCTACCCAATTCTGATGCAATGACCTGTCTTAGACTTACACGTTTAGCATTAAAATCACATTTTAGGCATGGATTATTAATTTATTTTTTTTTTTAAGTAATGAAGGAGTTGTACCATTTCCTGTATTTGACATGTAAATGTCCCATCCTCCCTTATGGCTTCCATCCTCAAAAACTCACACATCTCATCTATTATACAAACAGAGAAGGACAGAAAAGTCATTTGGTGTTATAATCACATAAATGTGTCGCTAGCTGTGAAGAAGAATGCCTGACTGAAGGCCAAGAATGCTTCTGCTTCCAGGGATGATGAGGTGCTTTGCTTTTAACAACTACTTTAAACTCTTTTGAAATGACTGAGACGATTACAGTTCTGGCAAGCACTCCACAATTGCTTGCCATCAAGAGCTTGACACCAGCACAGTGGCCTTCATCCTTCCATGATCTTTGTGATTATTCACATACAGAAGAGATGTTGCTTGGTTAATTACAGAACAGACTGAGCCAAGAGAAGGAAGAAAGATTCCCTGGAATGGCTTAATATAGAAGATATGGCAAATGCAACACCCTCGGGGATCTGGTGGTCCTCTCTCCTCCCATCACCTGTTTATGGCCCAGGTACTCGGATGCAAGGCCACAATCCTTAAGTGTGTACATTCAATCTCCCTTTAGGATATGATGCCAATTTCACTTCCCAGAATTTACTCCAGAGGGTCAAGCCAGTAATGTCTATGTGCCCCAAATCTTCCGCACATACAGTGCAACCTCAAAATGCAGCTCCTGCATACACTGAGAGATCTATGAAGTTAATACAAATTCAGTTTCTGCTGGGAAGAACAAAACCAAAGCAGAAACACACACACAAGAGAAGCAGCAACAGTAGCAATAACACCAAATTTGAGCCTGTGGGGAGTCTGAAAAAGCACTTTTACACATTTATACTTTGAATAATTCAGGGCACTATACAAGCTGTCCCTATAACACTAGGACATTGGGTTGTTAACATCATTTCTCTGGAAACATATGCATTATAGTTCTGTGGAAGTCCTAAGAGTGCTCTGGCAACATTTACCAACTAATGCTCTGATGCAACAAAATCCTAAATGATTATTTTATTTGGTTAATCCATCAGGTTTATTTTAAAATTAAAGTTTTCCCTCATTAACTCACGCTTTTAAAGCAAAATTGACAGTGAAACAGGGAAGTACAGGTTAAAGGAGGATGGAAATACAATGAAAAAGAAGCGCCGATGAAGTTGTGACTGATATATGCCTTTTGATTAGTCAAGAAAAAATGCAGTTATTTGCAGGGCTGATGACTTTCCACTTCACAGCCATATTGCACCAGTCTTTAATGGATAATAACAAGCAAGTCTTCTTTTTGTGTAGATTTAGTTCATCATGAAAATGTCAATGCTGCAGAGGTGCCTGCAGAGTTAGTAAGCACTGCAGTATTTGCAGTAATGGTCCGCAAGCCCACCTAGTTCAAAGTGCCAGAGCAGAGTTACCTCCTTCACAAGCACTTTATTTTTTAAATTGATTCCTTCTATCTTTATGGATTTCTTCAGTCAAGGTCAATGCTTTCATTCTGCAGCCAGGAATAGGCTAGACAATAAAAGTTGCAGAAATTAATTCATCTAAAAAGATGCATGTCATTGAGATTTGAGAATAGAAGTCTCTTCAAAAAAATTGCTGAGTGTAAATATCATCCTTTCTTTACTCAGCTCGGCAATATGCGTAAACTTGGAGAAGTAGTTTAAAGGTCGTGTACTTGTGTATATCAGATGTGTAAGTCAATTGGTATACAGTCCAACTCGCACAATAAAGTCTGTGTAGCTAGGACTTCTCTGTTGAACCTCAGTTTAGTCCTTGCAACAAAGCCCTCTGAAATGTTTTCATGCTTTGTGCTTCATGTTTATGTTCTCAATAAACATATTTATCACATTAGAGTTAATGGATGTGATTTTGGGACTCAAGAAAGCTGTTTATGGTGGGTTATGTTGTAAAAGAATAAATAAAATATTTTGATATCTAGACACTTACACTATCTTCAGTATGCTAATTAGAAAATGGCTAATCATCCAATCATCTTCATAATCTGCTATTAAAAGATAAGACAGGATTTCTCAGCTGGAATTTCATGTGATTTTGTGTGGGGGATTTTTTAAGTTTTTGACATGATCTTTTTTCTGCAAATGTGTGTGATGATGACACAGAATGAAAGAGCATTGAAAACAATTACTGTTTTACCACCAAGAGTCTCAATGGTTTTCCTTACTATTATTCATAAACTTTTTTCCCTATCACTTTGAAAGTACCTCACTGAGGATACTGTTAAGTAACTAAAAGAGAGAGAAGGTTTTAATGGATCCACAAACACTTCTGAAAGTGAGCACATTAAGACATCAGCATTCAGCAAAATGAATAAACTGCTTTCACAACTCTTACCAACAAATCAGGTTTTCTGTGTTTTGGTATTTTATTTAAAACTTGTAAGAAAAAAAATGGTTTTCAGTGTCCTGCGAGGTCAGCCACTGAAATGCCGTTCTCTGGAAGCAGGGAATGGATGTCTCTTTCCATATCATTTATTTAGATTTGCCTACAAGTGCATCCTTAATGATTACATCTACCAATAGCATTCAGAGGGGAGTCAAGGTGAAAGCAAACAGGAAATGAAACCACTCCATCTCTTTCAGTGTAAGGTCTAGGGAAATAATAATAACACATGAGTATTTACAGCTGCAGTACAATGGGCAAGATGAATATAAGGCACTGCCTTGGAAAGAACTGATGCTCACAAAATGTATGATAACTTAGTAATTAAAAAAAGAAAGAAATATTTTAGGCAACATGAGACAGTGAATAAGAGGTCTGAGAATACACAAAGGGTACAATGAAACTCCAAACAGAAACAGTTCTCTTACTGGGTACACACAGCACATCATGATGCAGATGCAGTGGTAGACAGTGGCATTCACCATGGAAACCCCAAATGGCCAGAAGCCCTTCCACCATATCTCCTTCATGCCACTGTGCTACCCTAACATTACTAAAGTCCCTAAACTCTTTTGGAACACTTCAGGCACAGGAGAGACTGTCACTCAAGTACTACCACATGAGCTATTCCTAACTTCTACTAATCTCCAGTGTAGCATCTGTCTGGCTGCAGATAAGGGTGTTATGGAGGGAGGGCACTAATGGGAAGGCCTGCCTCAGTGCAGGACACAAAGATTCCCCAGTAACTCTCCCTGTGCAGGCACCACAGAAAACACCGAGGGTTCTTTGCAATGGAAAGTTAAATCACCCTGTGCCACAGTTTATAGACACTTGGCAGTAGTCTGTACAGGCTAATGGCATAGTTTCTATGCAAAACACTATGATATGGGTGCTAACAGGTGGAAAAATCACATACTTTGTGCCTAAAGCCAGAATGTTTATTTCTCAAATGTGATTCCACTCAGGTCTTCTATACTAGAACAATGGCATTAAGCAAGAACTAAAGTGGATGTCCAACATCTACAGCAATCCAACCACCTGCCAGAGAGAAGGTGTGACAGAGTCTTACACAGGTAGTAGCAAGACAGGAAAAGTGATGCAGAAGGACTGTTCTTTGGGAAAGAGGTCAAAAGGAGCAGGGACACTTTTATTTGGTCTGTGGATTGCATTCATCCATTTTCTAATGAAGCCGTTCTGCCTCTTTGGTGGGGGTTCTGCATGCTGAATACAATCTAAGAGAAACAAACCTTCAAGTGCAGAGCTGGAAGAAAGATCCTCGAGTCTGTAGGCATCTTTAAAAAACAAACAAACAAAAAGAAGTAACACATGCACATAAGCTTTCAGGCGTTTTTGCATAACTTTAAGGATAGTCAGCTAGGAATATGTGTGAATGATAGAAAATGTTTAATTTCTCAGTTATCCTTGGAAGAGATCTCTCATGGGGTATTTTATTTGCCTATCTCCAACACTTTATTAAAAAGAGACAGTGCTTAAGACACAAAGCAAACAGATAAGAAAATGTATTCTCCAACCTATCATTTTTATTAAAAACAAAGAAAAGAGAACAATTTCTATGGCTAGAGAGAGATGCTTTTTTTAATGACTTTGGAAAGACTATGAACAAGTAATAGGAAAATTCCGTTTCCTTTGGGTTATTTAGGAAATGATAGCTATTCCTCCGTGCATTTGGCAGACCTATGATGAAGGGATTTAGAACTAGCATTGATTTTATGCTGGATAAGACAAAAAGTTTCTATGATAGAAATACAGAAGATAACATATCAAAACAAAGAATAATAGTTAATTAAGTCAGTTCCTTCCCCCAGCTCCTCTTTTTCAGACGTTGAGAGGTTCTGTAATTACAAGTAACTGTATAACTTATTGAAAAAAAAAAAAATAATAAAAAAAATCCATGAAATTTCAGCAAGGTTTGAGCATTTCAAATGGGGATGAAGTTTGTGAGCTCCGTATTTCACCAATCGCTACCTTCTGGACAAAATATCTTCCTGATGCTCTCTCCCTGTCTTCCTAAACTACAATTTGACATCATCTGAAGTCATGTGATACACATTATGTCCATTTTAAAGAATAGGCAGGCATTTAATTCTGGATATTTTAATTCAAAACCTTGCACTCACTTGCAGGTGAGTCTCCCCCCTGTAGAGAGAGAGGCAAGGAGTGATCAGATCACAGACACTTGTTCTATTTCATGTATTTCATTTCACAATAAAAGATGAAAAGTGGAAACGTTTTTAAAGGAAAAGTTATTCACCAGAGTGACAAACTAAAGCATTAGTTTATTTCAAATTCTGATAATCTTAAATAGCACCAATTAGAAAAACTAATCTAAAATCTGTTTTTCATTCACGGCCATTTTTAGGCAAGAGACCACAATCATCGCTTTTAAGAGCAGGTTGAAGTTTCCTGGGCTAGAATGTATTCCTCTCATCACATCTGTGTTCCCATCTGGGCAGATACATTACAGAATGGCTAACACCACACAAGCATTGTACCAAAGGCAGCCCCAGTCCCAGAGAGTTTACAAGCTAAATTACATTCAATTAAACACATTTATAAGCAGTAATACATATGAAAAACAGACTCAGCAATACAAGTTGCTGCCAAAAAACTCTAATGCTCTCTTTTCTTGCTAGGAAAGGAGAAGCTCTGTAGCCAAACTCTACTGGCACAGGTACCTGCTAGCGCATCACAGAAATGCAGCTGAGTTTGCAGAAGCACTTCCACCACTTTTCTTCAGTGTTTTCAAAAGCTACATAAAATCCGACCCATCTCCCCATGCAAACAGCAGCTGCACTGAGAAGAACCATCATTACTAATTACACGTAATTACATTATGCATAATTACGTCATTATACAATAAAAGTTGCTCCATTTGCCATTTCAAAACCACTCTTCTTTTTCTTGCATCTCTTCTCCCTTTCCAGTGTTTTAGTTAAAAAGCATCAGCAGCTTCCCAGTTCTTTTGGGAGCAACCTTCTACCTTGTTGCACAGGTTCCATATTTTTCACTTCTTCAACAGAGAGGAATATAAAATATAAACTTTTTGAAATGCTAAGAAAACCCCAGCATTTACCAGCCATGGGAAGCCTACTTTTAGAACTAAAAGCTTATAGAACTAAGGGCAGCTTTTGTCCTAGATAAGTGCACAGTTTCTACTTAAACTTCATTTATGTTGTGCAGCTGGATTTTTTGTGAAGCATTTAACATGGTGGAAGAAACGAATGCCTTGGCAAAGTATGAATGTAATAAGTGCTGTTCCCTGCTTCCAGGCAGAGTCACAAGTTTTGCAGAGTGTCAAAGCCTCTTTTTTCAAGAGGTTGCTTTCATGATGAATTTTGCTCTAGAGGAACCCAAACCATTGCTGCCCAGCGGCATTACAGGATCAGTGGTCACTTCATTAGTAGAAAATAAACACCAGCTTTCAAATAATGCAAGACAATGGATTTCTAGTGATTTATAGCCCATTTGAATAATTTTAATTGGATCTTGCTAACTCCTAAGCAGTGGAGCACTGAGAATTACTTTAATGATAATGTAGTTAGAAAAATGGCTCAAGGTGGAACCAAAACATTATTAATTATACTCCTTCTGGAAATACTTTGCCAGATGCGTATAAAAATAATGCCCATACACAGCTTAATCTCTGGATATTAGCTTTGCATTTTTCATACACAAATATTAAGTTTAAGGAAAAAAAAATATTCCTGCAATGCCACTTCAGGTGGATTGAGTCTTGATGTGCAAGTGCTGGAATCATACATTTAAGTTCCATCACATGATCCTTTTCCTGAGAAAGCATCACATTGCCCACACTTAGAATCAGCTGCTACCCATCTGGGCCTAACCACCTTCACATAATACAGCCTCAAAACTAGTCCTCAAAGACACTCCTGTAAGGTCAGCTGGAATAAGAGCTTAAGGAAAGCCATTTACACCAAAGTAGACATCGTCTTTCCTTGACTTTACCAAAGGAAGAATATGTGCCTGGAAAAATTCTTTAGGTTTTTAAGTGAGACAGCAAAGCAGCCTGGTCACAGTGCCTTAAGAAGCCATATTCATAGGGCATGGCTCACTTTCAGCTATATAAAAAACACAAGCAGAGGATTTCATGTCTGTCCCCACCCAGTTAAGCTACTCAGAAAGCTTAATTGTGCTGGTCTTATAGGAATCTCACAGCAGAGAAATGCAAGCTTCAGGATAAAACAGGCATCAGGTGAGACGGGATCTCCAGCTCCTGCGCCTCTGTAAGTGTTACGTACCAGCAAAGTTGAACAGAACATTGTTGTATTCTATTCTATTACATGCTTACATGGTAATACCTTCCTAAATTGTTTCCTTTAGCACGTTTATCAGATACATTCTTGAATTAATGAAGATTTGGTAGAGACAATTTCTCTTGACAATAACAGCTGCAACCTGCCAGTAGGTCTGTAGAATTATACTGTCACTTGCTCAGTTACCAAAAGATTTTCATTCTGTTTTTGAAAAAACTTTTGTCTTTAGACAGTGAGCTTTCCATTTTGGCAGCAGCGAGGCTCTTTTCTGCCATAGTGCTATTCCTTTGCTCCCTAATGGAATATTGATTCTTTGAAGCAAGTGTAAAGCAATCAATACATGAAAAAGAGGAGAAACAGGTACGAGAAACCATCTCCGAATACTTTTCATACATAACTGGGACATGGAGAAGTGCACTGAAACCAACAAGCCAGAAATCTGAGGATTCTAAACATTTTGTATGGAGTTCTCACTACAAGGCAAAGCTTTATCACATCATGTTTGACATGACATGGGGATACCTTGGTGTAATGGTTTATGTACAGTAGACTTGCAAGCTTATTGTACTCAGAGGTGGAATAAATCTGGATAAGTTGATTTTTACTCTTCTGAAGTCACTTGAATTAAATCAAGAATCTATCTGTCTTCAGCAGGTGGAAACGTGGATCTGGGGGCACATGGTGACTTCCCTTCTCCTCTCAAAAAACAGAGAGTCAGGGTGCCTTGGATGGAGTCTTACAGGATCGTGAAAAGAATGGAGGAAACTGACATAAGGTAGACAATAAATGTGGAAAAAAAAATGTGAAAAAATGTTTAAACAAGAGATAAAAAAAAGAGTGATTTGTGTGTAATAGCTTATATACATTTATATTACAAGATTAAGCCCTCAAACATTTGTGTAGGAGTCCAAGAATATTTAGAACAACTCCCGTTGTTCAGCTCTGAACACAGCTGGTGGTTACAGCATTAAAGACCACCTTTCATTTATCTTGACTGAGAGGTCCTTAGTGCTTAAAAAATAATAATAAAAGCCTCCATTTTCTTATCAAGTATGAAAGGAAGAACACAAATAGCAACTTCACCCATGTCATTAAGCTTTACTGTAGGATGGTCTCTTTTAAGCAGGTTAAAAATGTCCTGGTTTGTCAACTAACATTGAGACTTTGGATATCTACAGCCCCCCCCCCCCCCCCCCCCGCCCTTCTCTGCATGCTTAGCATGACCAGAATTTATCAAGATAATGACTATTTTACCAAAATTCCATGCACATAATAGAGACACAGTAAACAACTGTGTATACTGGATAATGTCATTAGACAGGATTTCCCAATTTGAGTTCAAATCACATACTACATAATACAGATGGCCCTTCAGAATAATCAAAAAAATTATATTTTCTTGTAAGCACTCCAAATCTAATGCTTAAGTAATGGACTTATCTTTCTAACAACTTATTCTACCTTACTCCTTTTTAAGTGCTACCAGAATCCATGTACATTTAACACCTCAAATCTCTAAGCCCAGAGCTCTAGGCCAATGACAAGAAGCTGAATCCATGACCCTTCCTAAATGGAAAAGCATAACAATACAAAAAGCAAAGCACAAGCAATTGCCTAGTCTGTGATCAGCCACTTACATATGTTCTCTCCATTTCTTCCTGCTCATTGTTTCATTATTACATAATATTATGCCAGTTTATGCCATGTTCATAAAGCAGATGAGACATCACTTCAATATTCTTTAGCTGAACAATTTACAAAGTAAGATCTAGGAACAAGATCACCTTATCTCTATCTTTTTGGAAGATGTTGAGTTTAGGACTTGATGAAATTAATTTCTGATTATTTGCTTCTAATCAGGCAACTGCAAATCATCACAATTTCTTCTGTTCTCCAGGGTATTTTCAACACGGCAAATATGATTTAAAATTCTTTGATCACAAGAGGCAACACGGGCTGTTTCAAATTGCCTTTTAATGACTGTATCAGTGATCGGGATTAAACTAAAGGAGTTGCAAAAAAGGCAAAAGAGAAAAAATTCCACAAGGCAATTGTCTTGGGATTCTATCTTCATATCAGTTTGTGCGTGCCAAATTTTTATCACAGGTCCTCATAGAAATAAGAACCATCTGATGAAGAAGCAAAGAAAACAATTCAAGAATGATTAAGAAATAGATGATACAAAGCAGGCGGAATGAATACTTTTCAGTAATGGAAATGCTGGCAAGCACTATAAGTAGTGCACGCAGTCTTCGTGCAGGAAAACAGAGACATACAGTTGATTTTAATTTCAACCTCATTTGAGACTGGAGCATGTGATTCACTGCCCCATTTAGTTCAAAATTAAAATTAAGTATGTGCTTAAGTACTTTTCTGGACTGAGGCCATATGCAAGAGTTACAAGGTTGTGAATCCCTATGGCCACGAGTTGATTCAGAACAGAAAAGTCAAAGCTGTAAGATGGAATAATTGAGGTGTTTTTAATTTTTACAGTAAGAATGCATTGGTAGCAGGGAAAGCTGTAGCAATTGCAACAACATAGGGAACTGCTGCCCATCATAGCAAGGCTTCAAGTGGGCACAGCACTCAAACAAGGCTTTTTTTCTTTTTAGTCTCTCTCCCACTCTCTTTCAGTCCAACAAGATCAACCCACAGCCTTGCTTATTGTATTAACAATACAGCAGGTCAGACAGCACCAGCGTGTAATGATCTGGTACTGTTCAATGCATGGGAAGCAGCTGAGCTTAGAATGATGCAGAAGCACCTTTCTCAGAAAACAACTTCTTTCCTCAAGAAAGAAAAGAGTGTCTGTGATTGATGCTGAGGAATCAGAACTGCTAGAGATAGTATATTCAGTTCAGGTCAGTTGGGGCCTTCCCCATTTCAGCATCCATCTCCTCTTTTCAGTTCTACTCTTCACTCTAATTGAACCCAGAAGATTCTGGTCTGACACGGCTATTTGAGCCTAGAAGTATTAAACTGGAGAATTATGATGTTGATATGTTGTTAAGTGCCTGACTATTGTCCCAGAGGGGAAAGAGTCTTGAGCTGCAATGAAAACAGTTAAATAAAAGAAATTAACAAGAAACTTGCCAAAAGAGAAGCCTACCTGAAAGAAAAATTAAACTTCCTTTCTCTTTATGGACCATAATTCATCATTGAAACTCTGTGTAATGAAGTATGTCTTTGGACTTATCTGTGTTACTAAATAGAAGTTTTGCCAATCAGCAAATGCCATGATAAATGTACATGCACCATTTAATACCAGTGCCTTACTACTCCTATTGGCATCCTTATGGCTTTAGTCATTTAACTACTTAGCCTTTAAGTAGTTCTCACTTTGACAATATCCTTTGAACATCACATTGCACAGCCTGGTGAGGGACAGGATCTTCCCAGGCTGGAAGCAGCTACACAAAGATCTGGGACTGAAGTCCTTTTTCTGCTCATTTAATATGCCAGTTGGAGTATTAACATAGGAAAGGAATGCCTTATCCCTTTGTCTGCCTACACCCACACAACATCACAGGTGAGATGAAATTATGGGTTAAAAACCCTCTTTAAAGGCCTATGGGACTCCTGCCATAAGGGTTACTATACATAGTTGCAGAGCCCTGATGTTGGCAGACACATAGGAAGAAAAAAATCTTGTTTACAGAAATCAGCTGGATTTCCTTATCAATATGGGAAACTGTAGGATGGCTCTTTGTTAGCATTTACTGTCTCACATTTTCTCTTTGAACAGCTTGCAGAACATCTATTGAAAAAGATAACTGCTGAAAGCTGTACATAACTAAACACCAGGGCTGTAAAAAAACAGCAAATGTGGATTCTTTTTCTAATGAGTTTTCTTCCCAAGTCTTTGTGCTACTGTGCATCTGTTGGTGGACTATGCAGGGAGGTATCAGCTATGCATATAAATGGGCAGGCAGAAAATCTGCTTGGGAATTTGTTTTGATGCTTTTTCCTTTCCTCTATAGAAAAAGGAGATGTTTAAAAAAAAAAATGGAGAAAATGTCGCTGCATTTTTGTGCAAACATCTCTTCTTCAAAGGTTTGTTAGGCCACAAAGTGACTGAATCTATGTATGGTATTCAGGGTACTTATCTGTCACGAGAGCTTTCAAACTCAAGTCAAGGATCTTGGTGTGAGCAAAAGACTCCACAGGCCAAGCAAAAACTGCCAGCTAGTGACTACTGAGTGAAGGTTTGCTTTCTGGCTCTATAAACAGTTCTGGAAATTCTAGAAAAGACTCACTTTTATAGATTGAAAGCTTACTTTCAAAATTCTTATTTTTGAATGCGTTTGGTTTTTTTTTAGGACACACTTTTCCATCATAAAAGTTCTCAAAGTTTTTGTCAGTCCTAAAATTTGACATCTCAGCTGGACAGATTTTCTTACCTTGGTAGACATTGATCATTAGAGGGAGATGATTCCAGGTGTGCTCCTTGGGAAATATTTGCCTGGTAAAAGCCTCTCCCTCCTTGAATGTTTAATAAGATGTTTTCCAGTTAGTAACGTCTCCCCTGTACAGCACAGCCCAGCCATTGCTTCTTTCTCCAGACAACTGCATTTATCTGCTTCCCTTTTTCTACAGTCTCCCTCCCATCAGCACCATTTCCTCAGAGCACTTACACATATGCACCAGCAAAAGCCCATTAAAATTAAAGCTTGTGTTTAAGTGCCATGACTTGCTGCGCGAGGATAGAGTGTTGAAGTGCAGGGCAGAATCTGATCTCCAAAAATATCTCTTTAACTAACTAACTTGTTAGCTAATATGGTTCCAGACAGTCTTCAGATGCACCTGCTGAGATCCCAAGGAAGCACTGAGGACTTTTTCACCCTCCAGGCGTTACTCTAAGTACTTAATGAACTGAAAACGTTTTATCCACTAATGACAAGCCACTGGTTTTTCCATCCTTTTTCATCAAATATGATACATTTATGAGAAAATTGTACCAAAAACTGATTTTTTTAGATAACGCTTGACTCATCTCGAGGACAGAAATTGAGTCCTGTATAGTCCAGGTGTTCTTGTGAATGTATACAGGAACAGCATGTTAGTGCACAAAATGGGAAACAAAACGTGTGAGGGATATGTCCCTGGGCAGTTTCATTCATTATTATAGACTGTCCTTTCTATTTTGGGGACTGGCTGGGCTGGTCACTGGGGGAGATAAATCACCACAGTCTGCAGGAGCTAAAGGCATGTTCTTGTTTTAAGCTTGCTTGAAAACTCCATGATCCACCATGCTTATGCTTTGGTATGCTCCCTTCTAAGACACTAGCCTTACTCCCCTCACCTTGAACAATAGGTGACTGAGCTGTTAATATTTGCAAAGACCTGACAAGGTGGGGTCTAAACTGGGAATAAATATCAACAAAGTCCAACTCTTCTGATCTTCAATTTCTCTTGTAAAAGATTGACCTCCTAAATATCTATGGCATCATATAACTTAAACGCTTTGTGATTTGGACACATGAATTAATGTTCAACACAGACCCAGAAAACATAATTACATAGCTAATCTAAGTCCCATTTAAAGTTAGGCCACTGGCAAAGAAACACTAGAGAAAAGGAGACAAATGACATATAAAATAATGCTGTGGGCAAAGCAAACTTGAACAAGCTGAGAAGAGAGAAAGGGGGAGATCATTATCTAAATGGAACATAACAACCATTCACAGCTTGATCTAAAGCCCAATGAAGTTAATGAAAATATCCCCATAGACTTTGGTGAGTTCTGCATTAAGCTTTCAAACATTATGAATAGGAATACTGAAGGGGTTCTTTGTGTGTTTTTGTTTGTTGGTTGGTGGTTGTTTTGTTATTATTGTTTGTTTGTTTGTTTAGCATTTCACACACTTAAGCTCTGCAATGGAAATGTCATGAAGCAGCAGCTCCTCTTCCCTGTCATTTCCTCCCTTCCAACAACTTGTCAGATGAGATACAGTCTTTAAAGTGACCTGTGATCTCTTTACTTCATCAAATAGCTTAAAACAGACTTAGAGCAGTGGATGCTTTCAAAAAGGATACTGATCTTCATCAGTTTCCTCGGACAAGCTAGACTGCCTATGACCACCATCTCAGTGTCATTAGGCATCCAATACCTTGGAAACTGTCATAACATTAAAATCTCAAGTAAAACCAAAAGTGTTTTAAATTAAGTTATAGTAGAGATACCTCTCTAGGTACATAAAATAAATACATGCTTTCTGCTTTGTCACATCAGAGAAAATGGCAGAGTTGGTGAAATTATAATGCAGACACCATACTGGGATGCGTAAAGAGAATCTCGATTCTCTATTGGATGAAATGAGTCAACTACAATGGTTTGGCCCAATCATGATATTGAAAATGAGGGGAGCGTGGTTCCGTTTTTGTCTCTGCAAAGCTCCATAACTTTGCTAATTCTTGACAAGAAACAGGTTAGCCATCTTAAGAACAGGTTACCGTAGACAGGTTCAGCCAGACCATCCACTTGGTACTCCCATGCTACAGCCACATATTCACTTTCACAGCTGGCTGAAGGCACTTTACAGTGAAAAAACGTATGTGTTGCTCTAGAAACATTTATAGTGGGAACAATTGATCTATAGGGAAGTAAAAACACTTTAAAATAGTTCTAATTACATGCAGCCCTGTCATGTTGTTAAATGAGGCCTGCTGCTATTTTATGAATAATTTGCAGAATCCATTGTAAGTAAATTATATTAGGAATTGGGAATAGGCTCTGGATTGCAATGCAGCAGGCTTTTCTTTCCCTCCTGCCTTCTTATAATACATTCAGAGTATTTGTTATAGCTACAGAACATAATTGCAATTATACTCAAAGACAAGGAACTATAACATACAAACAACAGTGCTTCATTTCCCACCAGATTGTGACTTAAGCATTCCAAGGAGCTGTGTTAGCAGGAACAGAGACTCTTTCCAATCAGTGAACCAAACAAAATGCTTTGCCTGCTCATGGCTTTAAGTTGTAATTGCAAATTTTCTTTTAACCTTTTTAGGTTGGTGCCATGAAGCCCCAAAATGTTTCTTCCCCTCTTGAATAAGAATCCAGTATCGCACTGTCTGTAGAATTTCCTGGACTGTACGCATCCTGAAATATGACAGAACCACAGAGCAGAATTCCAATTAAAATATGAAACTATCAAACACGCCATGTTCTTCCCAGCTATGTGTTTCAGAGCCCTAACCAGAAGGGCTCTTTCCTCTCACAGTAATCCTTCTCACTCCTGCAGATCACTCCAGTTTGTCCCCTCATCTAATCCAAAACTTGGTTCTCAAACACGAAACCAAGTTGGCTATACATTTTCTCCATGCCAATGCAGAGAGAATAATGATCCCCCCTTTCTCTCTGCAACAACTATGCCAAAGCACACAGAGGTCCTTTAAATGAATTCAATATAGTGGTCAGAGTGTTACCCATACTTGGCTGCTGCTATCTTCATAATTCATGCAAAGTCATAAAAAAATATTCATTTTCACTGCATAGGTCTTTCAACATACCTACATTGTCAACATTAATGCAAATTTAACATAGATCAAGTCAAGTTCCATAGTCTTCCCCTATGCTAAATTCAGTGGCCATCTCTGAGTAGATCACTTCATCCATAACATTGTTTCTGTAAGTTGTACACCACCTCCTATATAAGATACACATCCAGTGAGAAATGAAGGATGAACATGATATGACAGCAGATAACATAACTGCCCTCCAGTTATGCAAACACCTTTCAGCAACCTGGAAGCTGAGTGTAGGCTGAGTGTGAAAATCAGTTCTTCCTCTAAGACACAGATCAAAGAACACTCCATCACATTCCTCCCTACCCATTTTTATCTTTGTTATTATTCATTTTGAAACACGTACAGGGATAAGGAGCTGATTTCTACTTACCTGACAATATCTACTTTACTTCAGAACCAGTTTTGCATTTTCAGTGGTGCGTTTGCTTAGCAGCTCATCTTGTTTCTGCTGGGGAACTCATTACAATGCCTGCAGTGTAGTCAATTACCTGGGAATATTTGATCACCTGCTGCTGCTTTCTTTGATTGCCAGTGGCCTGGCTGCTCTGGTCCATCAGCACAGCTCTGCTACATTTTCCAGGCTGTTATTCTCAGAGATGCATTTTTCTCCTGTGAAGAGAATTCAGATTTAAACAGGCAATTCTTTATGCATAAAATTCTCTGTAAAGACGCATAACAAAAATCATGGCTTTTATATGATTAATAGAGCTGTCAGGACCTATTTGAGATTTAACTTCCCTGTTGTGAAAGTTTAACTTACTGGTTACAGAATAAAAACCTACACAGAGTACAATTTTATGGCAGCTGAGAGCAGTGTTGAAGTCATTTAGATGCATAGGAGCTGAAGCAAAACACGGCCATAAGGTGTCTGTACTATATGGAAACATCACTAAAATCAAAGTACTCAATACAATGTCTACACAACCACTGTGCACTCGTGTTGTGCAACAGCCCAAAGGAATTCTCCAGTGCCTTCCTGCAGGAGGTTTCTCACTAGAAGAAGATGAAACAGCAAGTCCGCACCTTCCTCAGCTGATCCCTGCCCTGACCCAACATTTGTTTATGGACTATGGGCTACCTTAAAACAAAGCAATTGTCCCAATGAAATGAGACCGAAGTGTACACACACAAAATCCCACGCAAGAGAGCAGCACTTACTGACTGCTTCCTCCTCCTGACTACTGCAGTGTCTGTGGAAGTTGTGTCCAACACCTCTAAGAATTCATCTGATCTAAACTCCAGCCAGTAATTTTTAGATCACTGAAAGGTCTATTCTGCCTTTTTCTATGTCCTAAGCAGGTTGCTGTGCCCTGTGAGTCATCACACTGTACTACTCTTGTAAGTTGCTGTTTATTATTAGTTTTACCTAAATTCCAAATCATGCCATCAAATTCAAAATGGAAAGGTATGACAAATCCACAGTCCTACTAAGGGACTTACTATGCATAGTTTAGAGTAACCTTTCTGGCACAGGGGGCAGCTCACCGCTGCCTGGCTCAAACCAGGAGCTTTCCAGGCTTTCACATAAAACACAAAAATATAAATTAAACATTTAGCTTTAACACAGAGGTGCTAGAAATGCCTGCAGAAGCAAGACTCGGATAATTGAAACTGCATAATAACATTCAGCTTAATGAAATGTTGATGTTGTAACAATAGAAAAACATTGCAGAGTACCCATATGACAACACTGAATAATCTGATATTATAGCACTAAAAAACATCCACTTGATTAGAGGCCAGGAAGCAATTCCCTTGGAAACAAATTCCATGCTCAGTAGGCTGTCTCCGCTGCTGGATAATGAAGCAGCTCCATGAACAACTCACAGAACAACAACACAGCAATGAGATTTAAATATTTCTGCCAGGCACAAAACCAGGCAGCAATACCCAGTATAAGCCACAACCTGAGACTGTGTCCCCAGTTTGTATACACTTCTTAAAGTGTTTAGGAGATGGGAATGCCAAAAACAAGTAATGCCAGAGCAGGAAAATCAGCAGTGTTTGCACCATGTGCTGCAGTACAACCCCAGTCCCAAACACAGACCGGATCCCTCTGAGCAAGGCACTGTGCCTTTACTCCTGTCCACTTATCAGCTGAGCTCAGGACCAGGGGAGGCAGGAAGGCAGAGATGAAGCTACGCACAGCAGCAGCGCTCAGGGTCAGGTTGGCTGTGCTGGGCCCCTGCCCTCTCTGCACTATCCACTGCTCCCCACCATTAACAGCATGGCAGGCAGGGCAAGCATGGATGTCTGGAATAAGTTAGAGTAGAGTGGAAATAATATGATTTTCCCATTCATTTACATGACAAAAACGTATGAATGTCTCTTATGATTCCCCATCTCTTTTTCTTCTACCATGAACCAAGCACTACTTTTCTGATGTTGAAGTGGTTACACTGATATGAAGCTGACCTCGAAGTGCTGTAAAGCCATGTAGCTACAATCCAAAGCAGGAAAACTCAGCCTAATCATTTATTTACATCAGTTTACTGGGCAAACTTCCTGCTAAGATAACAACAGAAAATCTGGAGGGAGGACTGACTCTCACACAGCCAAACCTGAGCAAGATCAGCCTACAAAGAAGCACAGAACAACTGAAACAAAGCATGTAAGATGCTTAGTCCCTGCATATTGGCCTTATTAGCATGCAGACACGTATTCTCTCAGACAGGTAGTTTATACAGGGGTTCATTATCTTAGACCACACTCATAACTCATTCTACTTCTGATTCTATAGAAGCACCTGCTCAGTATTGATTCTAAAGCAGATGTGAAAAGCATGCAGTGGGTATTTTTAAATGTTTTTTAAATAGCTATTTTCAAAGTGATGCGTTATGAAATCCATGTCTAATTTGAGTGAAAACAACCTGCTTGGAATCAGTGGAATTGCATGCACTTATGATAGTTTGAAGCATGTTAGGATTAGGACCAGAGAAATTCCTTCCTCAGTAACCTCAGCTCTTTCCAGCTCCTAAACTTCACAAAGGTTCACTAAGCTGCTCACCCACCTGGTTGTGGGCACAGGCTCCAAACAACAGAAGAGCAGCAGATGCCACAGCCACACACACTGATGCCTCATTTGCAGATGCAGAAGGAAAATGTGTTGAAGTCCCCTTCTCCTTGGACACTCCTGCTTGAATCTCTTCTGTATCATTTAGTTCAGAAAATGAGACTGACACAATACAAGTGGGATCGTCAGTTGCTTAGATGTGTGTGTCTAATCCATTTCAGACAACCTGCGTTAATCCAGTATTTGGTTTCTATCAGTTCCTGTGTTGTATTAGCCAGACCTTCCTGTAGGCTGAGAAATCCCACATTTCATGACTGGGCCTGACAGTCTCTCCCATCTAATCTGTCTGCCATCTGTTGTACAAAAAGCTAAGTCGATCTATTGTTGTGCAACACAGTTTGGAACTCAGAGGAATAAATTCTGAAGCCAGAATAGCACAAATAGGCTCCTTCTACCATTTTTTAAAATAATGAAAGGAGGAACATGTGTAAGAAAGATTAGCTGGGCTGAATTGTTTTTCTCCTTGGAAAAGATGCTGAAGACTAAATGTGAAGTACATCTTGTTTGGAAAGGACTTTTTCAAAACCATGTTAGTCTAGTTTGCAGGGAAATTGTGGTTCTGAGAGAGAAAAACGTAATTCATAAATAGACTGGCTAGATTTGAGAGAATAAGGCAATAAATCAAATCCCCATAAATAGCACTCAGAGTCACGCACCATACAAAGTGACCTAAAGCAGTAGGAAGGAAAAAAAAAAATAGAAAGCATAAAACTCAAAAAAGCAGACAATTTCAAGAGGGCAAACAGTGCATAATTTATAAGTGAAGCATTGCAATGGTAGCAATAAAAAGGTGAAAAAAGAAAACAAGAGTTTTTCACTTTGAGGTTTTGCTGTGAGGTACAATAACTATGCTCTCGGCAAGGATTTGTAGGACACAAGCAGAAGTGCACAGTTCCCCTTCTAGAGGCTTCCAATAGGAACTCATGGATGGAAGCATACCAAGAAGAGCAATGCCCAATCCAGCAAATGGCTCTGCAAGGAAGGAAACTCAGCCATCATTAATCTCAACATTAAACACATGATACAGCTCTTATTTTCTCTATCTTAGGATCTTTCTCTATCTTAGGATGCTGTATGCAATTTTGTAAAGACATGGGGAAATAGATTTTCTGCTTTTGAAAACAGTGGAATGCAGGTCACGGATTTTAGCAGGTAATTTGTTCACATTTATTTATAGTAAGATGTGGCAAGTGGAAGACAGACAGCTCTTAAAACGATCTAACATCATGACGATATCTGCTTCTCTTAATGAAAAGGACAGTTTCATACCCCTCAACTGCAGAAATTTCTGTAATTCCAAATGTAAAAGATCAGAAGCCAAAAGCGAAATTAAAAATAAGCCACTTTACAAAGATACTCTGAATACTTAAAATTAATCTATTACTTCAGGGATGAATTTCTGGATGCTCAGAACTAACATTAGCATTTTAGGCAGTGTACCCAAAAGGTTCGAGGTATTCTGATCTTCATGTATGGAACAGAGATGCTTCTGACAATAGTCGCAATAGTCGTAGCAGCAATGTGAGTAATGAAGAGTTCATCTCCCATCACTGGGAAATGTCTCCTTTAGAAAATCAAACGAACAACTCAAAATAATTTCCCAACAATCCCATTAAGAAATTCACCCATGCAGCAATAACTGTAAGGGACAGAAGATTCCAGCACTTTCTCTTGCTGCTCAGATCTGAGGAAGCAATGCAGTACAATGCAAGAAGCACATCTTTTTTCTTTTTCTTTTTTTAAATAAAAAAATAAACCCCAACACAAATGTGCAAGAATACTCATGTTAACCTACAGCTTAGTGGACAGCACAGAATCACAGAATGGGAGGGGTTGACAGGGGCTTATGGAGATCAACTTGTCCAACTCCCTGTTAAAGCAGGTCCAGAAGAGTAGGTTGCACAGGAAAGCATAAGGAAACAACCTACTGTGACATAAGCACTTGGAATAAAAAGCAAACCTGACACAGAGATCTCTACCAATTTGTATCGCATCCAAACCAGAACAGGCTTCTCCAGAAGGAAAACACTTGTCCCATCTACCTCTATTTAGCATTCAATACTAGCTTTATGTAGAAAATGACAACCTAGCTGTGTACGTCAACTGCACAGTTAACAAAGTGTTACTTTTCTTTATAGGACACCTCTCAAGCTTATCATTTGGGGGAAAAAAGGTGCTTTTATACTTAGGGGGAAAATGGTTCTGACTGCCTATGTAGCAATCACTGCCAGTATGAAAATCACTAGGAAGCACAGAGCTATATTATCAACAGCATTCAGAGGGGACAAAACTACAGCCAGAACTGCACTAAAATTGGTATTAATGCCCATTTCTGGGAGAAGATGAAATCTGAATTATCTAGCAATGACTTTGTATGATTACCACAGCTTTTATTTGCCTTTTAACGCAATTGCAATTCAGACAGTTTATCATGAAAAGCCCCAAGCTGTGCTTTGCTAACGTTACAAACTAAAAAAGAAAATCTGCACTGACGGTGTTGGCTTTGGTGCTCTTAGTTTCTTTCTGAGAACAAGGATTTCCTCCTCACCCTGCTCCTGTGTGTGCGTCAACTCCTCACTGCATTCAAAGCAGAGAGCAGGAATTCAATCCTAATGAGATTGCAGAATGAGAGTTTTAGCTCGGTGTCACTGATGATTCCCATCACAATTAAAGCCAGCATGAGAGGGAATAACAGTACCACTCAGCTTGTCTGTCCTGGCATGCCGCACACTTGCCTCCAACGAGTGGGACCTTTAGGAGTCTGACTTCGTCATGTACCATCCATGTGAACATCTGATTTTGACCTTGTCAGCGTTTTCTATTTCAGCCTCTTTTCCTTTCTCAACCTCTCCCATTGTGGACTGTACTGTCTATATTTTGGGAGACAATATGAAAAGGCTAGCTAGTTTTAATGGCCTTTGTTATAAGCAAACTAATTGCTTCTCCTGGGCAGCGTAGTTTCTCCTATGGATCCTTGGCTGAGTCATAGTTTCCAGCAGTGATGTAACTGTTCACATTACCCCAGAAGTGGTGAGACATTGAGACACTAAATAGAAAAGCAGAAATAACATCTACACCTAGTGCCACTCACTGGCTTTTCACCCACTCTGTTCCTACATGCTGGGCCAGCGGGAATCACTGCTGCCAGTCGAGATGGGAGGCACGACCTGGAAAGATGTTATTGCAAAGGATCTGGCTCTGTGAGCTTAATGTGAAAGCAGACCTCCTGCGTGGCAGAAATGGCAGCCATCTATATAACAGTCAAGGAAAATTAAGAGGCAAACAACTGCCTGATTCTCATTTCCTGATGCTTCACCACCAGGCAGCCTGTATCTTTTCTGAAGGCCTGACTGAAACAAGACCAAGAAGAAATCTGTTGTCAGTTGCTTTTGTGTTTTGGCTCAGCATTGAATTCAAAGTCAAGGAAGCAGGAGTAGAATACTCAAGAAAAGAGCTACTAAATGAGACACTTGTCAAACTAAGTTAATTTCTGTGCTACCCACTTTGACAGCACCTCTTTAATCACATACCAGAACAAGGCGATGATCGGTGCCACTGAATTAACTTCTAATTTCTTCTGAAATATTTAACACAGCATTGTATAACTCCGGCTGATAGCATATGACGGTGACCAGGCCTTTTGGAACATGGTATTGCTATAATCAGAAGCCCTGAAAAAAAAGATTTTTTGATGAAATGTCTGCAGTGGACTACATGGCTTTGAGGCAGTATTACTCCTCTGAGATAGAAAACATGGTAAGGAAACCAGTACAGCAGACAGGGTAACAGCATCTTAGTTAAATGCTGCATTATTGCTCTAATAAGCCAAAGCCTCTGCTAGCAGGAAAGGCATTTTCAAAGCAGACTTTGGTGTCAAGCTGCATTCATGTGAGTTGCTTGAGGGATCTACGCTTATAGCTTATAAATTCTGAACAACATTATAAACTCGTCTCTGTAGGAATCACCACATCATCAGGTACTGCTCCCTGTGTAGCACACTTGTACGCAGGAGGGGCTGGTCTGCTTGAGTTACAGTATGGTCTCAGCACAGAACACAAGGGATCGCTGAGTCCAATGATGTCAGGCTAACATACATCACGTTATGATGAAGGATGTTCATCCAGCAGTCTGGCTGTCCAGCCAGGAGCAGGGCTGGGGAGGGCAAACAGTGTGTATTTTTTCTTGGTTAAGTCCTTCTTGCCTAATTAAGCTGACAGAATGCTTCCAATTCATCTGGGCTGTAAAGGCAGCTGGTGCATATTCTTACTGCAGGTAACATGTTGTGTAGGAGACGCATAGAATCCCATTGCAAGTTTTTTGTATTATTACTTTATTTCCAGTTGCTTAAAATATCAGTGAATTGGTCAGACCTTAACGGATTCACTTTTTGTATCATAACCATACCCACCCCGAGGAAGAAATGCAAAGTGATACAAAAGTATGCGAACTGCTCAGATTTGTCAGAGCATAAGGATTCGTTTGGGGGTACATTTCAGCCCACACATCTTAATTTACTTGTCATGCTCATGTTAAGAATTTTGATAACTTTCTCATAGATTTTACTGCAGATGCGTTACCAGCTGCTCCAGCTCTGTCTAGCAGCTAGCAATTTGGGACAGATACTTCAAGAACAATACGTGGAGCACACCCACAGAAATGCGCTCTCCCACACCCGTTTGTGTTTCCTTTTCCCAGCAGCAGCTCTCCTTACACAGCACAGGAGGATCAGACACAGACTGCTGTAACCAAGGTACGGGGGAGACTGCACTGACAGCTATGAGGAGGTGCTAACAAACAGGAGGCTGTGATGGCAAAAAACAATCTGAACAGAAGAGACAAAGGGGAAGGAAAAGAGAAAAAGGAGATATTCAATAGCAAGAAAGGGAACGCTGCTATGTAGCCCCGGGGTTTAAATACCATCCTAAGAAATGGTGCTCTTTGTTTAAATCAGAAAAAAAAACATGATTTGGAGGACTGGAATAGCTTCTGACCACCAGCAGTGAGGAGCTGCACATCCTCTCACCATGAAAGAAAGTGAGAGGGGAAAGAGGAAGAGAAGGAAAAAAGAATAATGTGCTGTCAAATTTGAAATATAATCAGACTGTGATGATGTCTCTTCTCCTCTCACGGCAGAAAGCCTGTCTTGATGCTTGACCCTAAGTCCTTCTACAGAGCCTCTGAACACATCTTGCTCCCACATCATACGTCAGCAATCATTTGCATAGCCATAAATAAGCGCACAGGATGGACATATCTGGGAATTGAGCAGGGAGGACCCAGCTGGAACCTCCCATCAGCACTGGGAGAGCTGCACAGAATATCCGCAAGGAGGCATTTCAGTTCATTCTTCTCTGAAGGATATCAAATAAAACCGTCCATTAATCTAAAGGACTAAATGTTATCATATGAACACTGTGTTTTCCTGATGACTTTTATGTACTGTAAGAAAGCCAGTAAGGACCCTTTGGGGAAAAAATATCAGAATGAATGGTAACCTAAAAAAATAACCTGGAGTGAACATAATGCCATTTTACAGTGTGATTTCAGCTGCCTATAGAGAGTGATTTGGTTCTTTCACAGATACAAGCTGCTGTCCCTCAGAGTGGCACAGCACTGTATTAGCACACTGCACAGAAAACACTTGGTTTCAGGAAAAATTAATGTCCTGATGGCCACATGTAACAAAGACATCCCTGACTAATTTTCTTAATACAAAAATAGCAGTCATCATCCTCTCCCAGCCCTCCACCTCCCGGTTACTTTGGGGGCTGCTGGAACTCATTTCTGTGGCACAAGGCAGGGAACCACAGCAAGCGTAACCTCTTCCAGAGCATTAAAAAGCCATCAGGAAACGACTGTGTCACTGCTGAAGTTGCAATCAGGGAAACAAGCTGAGTTAAATGAACAGATCCCTATTCACACTGAAGTCAGAAGCTGAGATAGTCAGGGAAAGGACAGACCTGATTCCCATGATCTTGAAAGGGATGAGACTGTGTCTGCATGGCACAGAGTTAGAGATGGAGGGAACGCTGTCACAAATGGAGGGCAATATTAGCTCCATCATTTCCAGTTCTTGAGCTTTTCTTGCTTCTAGCATTGTTGGCTTCAAAAAATAACTAGAGAATTTTGCTTCCTGAATATACCGACATGAATCCCAATGCCACGCATTTAATGAGCACTTTTATATGAAACAGCTTGCCTGCATCTATTTTATTGTATTACCTTTTGTCTTTTTTGCTCTAAATGAGTCCCTGACAATTTTTGTGGTTGCCTGCAGATCCTAAAAGAAGTGCAGTCATTTCACAGTTTGTGAGTTATGTATCTCTTGTGCAATACTAAATATTACTATTTTATAATGGGAAATCCTCCATTCTCAACATCTCAAAACACAGCAAGGCAGAAGAGATCTGACGAGGGTCCCTAATGAGATCTCATTCAGTTGTGGGTTATTTCAAAAGAGACAAATTTCCCATGGGATATTTGCTTCAGCACTTCTGGTCCCACGTCAGTAGTACTGCAAATGTGTGCATAACATTGAAAACGGGCTGCCCCCAGAACTGCCTGCATCAGCAGAAAGAGCAGAGAGAAAGTGCCACTGACTTTTTGCAGAGCCATTCTTCCCTTTACACCTATGTGCCATCCTAAAGAGCTTCTCAGGCATGTTCAGCAATGTGACAGAAGCATCACTGGCCCAACACATGACATCACTACAGGAGGTGTGTGACACAACAGTTCACAAGCCCAACAGAATTCAAGGAGCTGGCCACCAGGGAGCACATGGAGAAAGAAACTGCAAAGGACCTCCTAAAGCAGATAGAGAGGTACTGAGTAATGGAGATGGGACCGACATAATAGATGAGAGTAGAGAATTGAAAGAAAGGGTGAGGTAAGAGGAATGGTGGGGAAGCACTGAGGTGTTTCTCCAGGTTTAGGGGATCCAACATCTGTTAAAAGCAAAACAAAGAGGAGACATTTTCTCTTGTTATTGTCCTTTTTGTCAAAGGGACTGCAAGTATTCACGGGGAAGAAGCTGCTGGTATGACAGGCATACACTGAGTCAGAGGGAAAAAAATGGACAAGTCAGGAGACCAATATATAAAAACAGAAAGGCAAAATAAAATGTACCCCTGAGAGAAAACAGATAACTGTCTTTGAAGTAGAATATCTATTATTTTCTAACTTTTGCAGCCTGCACTTCTGAAAGGTCTGGTTTGGCTTTATTTTCTTTCCATTTCCACCACCTATTAAAAAACTGTTTATATGCCCAGCTGCAGCTATGGATGCTTATAGTGCATATTAAACTTACGCAAATCAAACAACACTTTGTCAAGCTTTTTACTGATGTCTTGCAGAGCGGAAATGTCTGAGGCTTCCTGGAAGGTTTGTTTTTTGTAAATGGGTTTCATTTCACTGAGACATCAGCCAGCTGTAGGTATCCATGCATTCAAAAGGCAGAAACACCATTATCTTCTCACCAGACCCATTTTATAGAATACCCCAGATTGGAAGGGACTCACAAGGACCAACTCCCGGCTCCTCATGAGACCACCCAAATCTAACCCCCGTATCTGAGAGTATTGTTCAAATGCTTCCCAAGCTCCAGCATCTCGGGGCTGTGCCCACTGCCCTGGGCAGCCTTTTCCATGCCCACCACCCTCTGGTGCAGACCTTTTTCCTAACCCCCACCTGACTCTTCCCTGACACAGCTCCATGCCATTCCCTCGGACCCTGTCACTGTCATCAGAGTGCAGAGTTCTGCATCTGCCCTCAATTTCTCTCATGAGCCATAAAAATTCCTGCATCGAGCCTTAAATCCTATTTGAACAGAAGTGTATTCTTCAGATACAGGTTGATACATCAATACTGACAGTATGGAACTATGCCTGAAGTATTTCTGATTCTCTATAAATTTTACGTTTCACATCATGGAAACAACCATGACAACAGATCAACTGAGAAAGCAGCTGACTTGCTGCTGGAGAGATCTATCATTATATGTTACAGTGACTTTTTCAGATTTGATGGAAAACTAATAGCAGGGCACCATGGAAAACTTCTATCGGAGCTATCCACAGTTCTCTCTTTTCCTATCCTAAGTAAAACAAAGGCTTTAGATTAATAGTAGGTATTTATGCAGAGAAAGCAGAATGAATACAAAGTTCCAGTAATTTGGCTAATTAATCTTTTGGTCTTTGGTTTCAGTAATTAAAATACAGTGCCATGTAGGGGTTGCAATGACAGTAGAGTTGAGAATAGTTTTATTTCATTCTTTTCTATGCTACAAATTCATCCATGGAATTATTGTTCTCTCTTCTAATTGTATTTCATAACTGCCATTATAGGATCTTGCTTCACATCATCAACTGTCCTGTGGTCATGTCACTTTCAAGGAGGAATCTCAGGCTTTTGGAACTTGCTAGATCATCTTTCTCCCTTGGTTACACGATAACAGTATATTTCAAGAACATGACAAGCCACCTAATCGCAGATTTACAGAAGAAGGTGACAGCATTACAGAAGGAAAACCACAGTTTTAGGAAAAGGAAAGAGATCACATTAGAAAATCACGAGTCATTTTGGGAAGAGAACAGAGATATGATCTCAGCCTTCCAAGACAAGAGCAAGGATTCCTGGAAAAAGAACATGATTCTATGGGAGAAAAACATGACCTTTTGGAACAATGTCAACATCTTGCTAAAGGATGAAATGGAAATCTGGGGAAAGGAGCTAGTCCAGTGGAAAGCAGAGCTGGACCTCTGGAAGAAGGAACTGGACCTTTGGGAAGAGGATTTCCTTGGAAATACAGAAGAAAATACGACTGTACTGACCAGAAATCAATGAGGCACTCACAAATTTAGAATGATTTCTGCCTTCTTCCACTAATAAAACCTTGACTGCTCTCTGAAACTATCTGCCTTTTCTTTCCAAATTTGCTCTGTTGACCTTTTCCGATCTCAGCTCACCGTTTCTGTTCTCTCTGATGAAACATCACCATTTATCTGCCTGGTTCTAACTCACCAGCAGGTGAATGTGGCTGGGGAATCTAAAACCTAACTTCATTAGGGATATGTTAACCAACAAATTTCTACTGCTCCTTGTAGAATTACACAGAAAATCTGATGGTGTTAGAAATACTCTTTCATTAAAACTTAATGAAAATGGTGAATATAATTAGTTGCCTGGTAGACTGAAAAATAAAATAAATTCAAAAAACTTTTGCGTACAGTGGTATGGTTGTTCTTGCACACAGGGGGGTTTGGAGTACCATCTGTTTCAAAAAGATAAGAGAAATGCACATACTATCTTAGTCAAAGATGAATATAAGGGATGAACTGTAACAGATACTAGGAGATGGAAAGGGCAGAGGGTACTACTCAGAAATAATTATGGTTTCACTGCTCTGAGTTCCATGACAGCATTTGTTTTCTAGAAAAGATCAAAATACTCATTTCTGTCATTTAATTCATTCATTTTCAGGGAAGTTACAGATATCCCAATATCACCTTCTACTGAAAATTTGAGAAGTAAAAAAGGCAGAAAAGAGGACACAGAGAGCAGGGTAGAAGAAAGCACGCAAGCCAACCTGATAAGCACATAAATGACAGGCAGAAAATTTCCATGGTACAGCTGAACTGCCTGCACAGAGTGCTTCGACCTTTATAGTGACTGAACACTCACAGCTTCATACAACTGCATTGCACGTTCCCTTTCAAAATATGAATGCAATGTCTAATTCTCCATCCTCTTGCCCAAAATGAGTTCAGACAAGTGAGCGCTAAGTAATGCTGTAATATGTGTTCATCACACGCAGACAACAGCCCACCTTCTCTCATGTATATACAGTTTCATTTTGGGATAAATCCAGGAACTGTTGATTCCAGTGAGAAAGTAAACCTTTACTTTTTTAGTGACTGTTCGTTCCTGCTAGCCTGAGGTGATGCAGATGTCAAGCATAATGACTTAATCCAAAAGTTGCTCTGAAACCTCGGTGCTGATCAGCTGCCAAGAAAACAACATTTTCAGGATCAGTAGGTCTTTGATGGGTACCAAAATATTTTTCCAGTAACATGATGTAGAATACCTTAAAACCTACATTAGAGACATTAAATAACTCATGCTTGGATCTTTGGATGTCACCTGGCCCAGTCTGATGCTCAAATCATGGCCAACTTCAAAATTAGATTTGCAGTAGAGCTAGAACTAGAGACTTAGCAGCTTGGGGAAGATTTCAAAGAAGTACCAAGATGAGGATTTTCCAGTTATGCTTGATTATGCTGAATCTTGCCCCGTGTTTATTGCACTGGGGAAAAAGAAAAGAAACTGAATGCACTAGTTTACTTCAGAGATACAAAAACCTACATCTGCTGGTAGCTGCCCCGCAGGAGACAAGCCCTCCCTTTGATGTTAACCATAAAAGACCAAGTACTTCACACAAAACACAGTGACGTTTCAGGGCTTGTACCCAAACTTCTGACTGGTCCATGTTTGTCTGATTTTAATCCACTTACCAGTTTGTCTAATTAGCTTTGTCACTCTATGTATTTCTGGCTCAAAGTAGTGACAATCTATCTCCAAGAAGATATAAAATTTATGCAGAAAAGAAAACAAGAATGAGTCAGTAGTACATAAACCCAGAAAACATACAATATAAATTCTGGACAGCTAGAACATAAAATACAGGAAATTGAGTTATTGTAGTGAAAGGAAAGGACAGTTTTGTTCACCTCTAGGCCAAAAAAAAGCCATTATAAATCCTAATTTGGAACTGTGGACATCCAATATGATGAAGGACAAACAAAAAGAAAACAAGCACAGCAACCGAGAGCAGCAAACATAAGTTTTATAGTCAGACACGGCATATTTTAGTAAGAGCTTTTCCTCCTACATAACACATCCCAAGCCATATAAACTGGTAAGCATCAATTGCTCTTGAAACCAAAGTTTCCTTTTAGAAAGAAAATACATTTTCAACTGCTTTAGGTAGTGAAGGGCCACGTGTTTTGGTAAGAACTGAATGAGATTAAGAGTCTGCCTTTGTTTTTCTGGATGTGACCTCATAATTGTGAATGCTGAGCAAGCTCCCCTGTGCTCTAGAACTGGCCATCACTGTTTCACATCTCCTCACCTGCAGGGTGCAATGTCAGCTAACTAAGGCAGCACAAGGGTCTTCACTGCGACAAAAAAGAAGCAGGTGAGTTACAATATGGAAAATATTTACTCACAATATAATGCTGGATGTTTGATTTCTAGGTAAAAGTGCTAAATCACTCCACCAAAAGAAAATGGGATGCAAAATCTGTATTTTTAAAGCCTAATTATTGAAAATTGACAGGACGAGGTGCTGAGAGACACTGAGTGCAAAAAACCTGCTAATCCATCCTAGTTAAGGCCTTTTGGGAAAATGTCTGACACGTCTTCACAGCAAAGCGTGCTCTGAAATGCAGTGGCAACATCTCAGTGTTTGTGGGCCCAGCTGAGACCTTCCTGATGAATCTGCCTGCTGTTCCCTCCCTCTTTCAAGGAGAGCTCATGGGTTTACCTGAGATTTTCACTGCTTGTTGACAAAAGCAGATTTTCCTCGCAGCCACTATGTCAGTTATTACCTAAATAATGAGTAATGCGTTGTTTCTTATCCTTTACAAATGTATATCACTGGAGGAGTTTGTTCCACTTTCTAACAATACAGCACAAAAAAGAAGTAGCAGATGTGTAAATGACGTGGGATTGCACCTCTATATTACCATACTGCTACAACAAACAAAACTTCTGTGTATCCACAAACACATGCAGAAAACACACATTTTTTCTGAGAAAAAATACAAATCAAGTGTAAGCACATTCACATTTTCTCACACAACATAAATTACTGCAGAAATGCTGTTCTTCCCCTTGTATCACACATATTAATATTAAGCTAAAAGCACAGACGTAAACAGCACAAGTTATTTGCATTAGTTACAGTTTCCCTTATTGTTCAGGCACAAACTGGGCAGCAACTGCTCTGCATATCTGCCTATGCAAGTGGCAGCACAGTTGTCATCTATCCAAGTGAAGAGTTTGTGATGAAATAATACAAGGCTCCTCTCCCAGAATGACTGCAATTGACTAGTGATTATGAATACCAAGCTGTAAGACCAGCTCCTCTTAAGTACATCACATTGGATTCTGAAAATAGACCTACCCAAATCATTTGTCACTTTGGAAAATCATTCCCTGTTAATTTTTAATAACCTGACTCATACCGCATTTATGGGATGACCTGATTAGTTTTATCTGATGATTTCTTAATGTAACACAATTTAATTACAGCCCATGGAATTTACAGCTAATGCTGCATGCTTCTGTGTTCCTTGAGTTTGATGGCTAACCAAAGTGTCTCTGCACAAATCCCATCTCTGTTTCTCTGGGAGAAGCAGCCAGCACCCTGCACAGCAGCACACTTGTGCCTTGCTTTACCCTGCCAGATCCAAGGAACCAGTTTCTACAGCATCGGTTGGAACCAAAGAAAAGAAAACAAAAAGAATACAGGAAGAATGGTAGAAGGAAAACAAATTATTAATATACCTGCTTTGTGCTGTTCAAGAAGGCAGAGTAAGAGCTTCCAAGAAAACATGTCCAACTTCCACAAGAAGCAGCTTTACAAGGTTTTGAAGGAACAGCAAAGGGACTTCAGAAAGGAAATCAAAGCCTTCTGCAAAGCAAATAAGAATTTCCATGAGGTGATAAGAGCCTTCCAGAAGGAGAGCAAAGCCTTATGGAAGGAAATCAACACCTTCCAGGAAAATAACAAAGCTGTCAAAGAAGAGATTAAGAATGTTTTAGAACAGAGTGAGGACTTCTCACAAAACATCAGAGTCATCCAGATGAATAAAAATGTCTTCCAGAAACAAGCTGGTAACATTCAGGAGAAGCTTGAAGAATTCTGGAATAAAATGAAGGCTGCTGAGGATTTGATTGAGGTTCTTGGTGAAAGGAATAAGGCTGGCCAGGAACTGGTCAAGGCTTTCCTAAAACAAAATCAAGATATCCAAGAACAGAATAAAGCCATGTATAAGAAGAACAAAGTCCTGCAGGGTAAGAATAAAGCTCTGCAGAAAGAGAACGGGGCTTCCTGGAAGGACCATAAAGTTCTCTGGAAGAAGGACAAGGTCTTCTGGGATGAAGAGATGGCCATCTCAAGTAGCAAACTCATTCTGTGGGAAGAGTCCATAGCTTTCAAGGAGAATGACTGGAAGATTCAGAAAGAAAAAGAAGCTCTGGGGGATGTGGTGGAAGCCCTGCAGGAAAAAAAGAAAATTTTCCTTTTGAAAAATGTTTATATTCTTCCAGGAGAGGAGAAACTGCCTGAAAGAGAAGAGAAAGATCTTTGAGACAAGCACAGACCAGCTGTGGGCACTGGAAGTGGAGCCTCAGAGCAAATTGGGCAGATCTGAAACACGACTTCTCTTTTGAACAGAATGCAGATGGGCTTCAATTCTTTTACAGTAAAATATTACTGTAGCTTTATGTTTTCTTCTAATGTGTTTGCTCTATTTTATTCTGATTTATTTATCACTTCTCTTTGCTTGACTTACAGGCTTTAGCAATCAAAATTATTAAGTGCAGTTTTCTCAGTGCTCCATTGAGGAGTGATGGTGAATCAGTTATACACAGATGGTTCTCTTTCTAAGTATTCCACTGCCTAAGTTAAAGCCATAGTCTATTATCTACTGTTATTCACAACTGCATTTGCACTTTTTAAGATTTCCACCTCATAACTGTCAAAAAGACTTAACTGAAAATTTCTGAAGTTGTTTAAAATGAAAATGAAGTTGTTACAAGTTTTTTTCCTTCTCCAATCATTCAAAAACGCGTCAAAATGTCCAAATCACCACAAAATAACTGATCTGTGAGCAGTACATTTACTGCTCACCTGGTTCAGTTCCGTCATTTTAAAGCAGGTACATTAGCTGTACCTTCCACAATATCATTTGTTTGAATCAGTGCATTCAGAGAAAAGCAATGCAACTACTCTTCTGTTTCTGAAACCAATACAGGACGTGGTACAGAGAGGCAGCATACAGCTATGGCTGCTCACTCACTGGGTGAGGTTGACAATTCACTATTTGGTTTCAGTCATACCTTTTTATTCTCACTCTGTAAAAAGCAATACTAATGACACAGCTGGCTTCAGCAACATCAGCAACAAATCAATAAAGTGATCATTTCACAATGCTAAAATCTTTCCTTCTGTAGTGGTGAAAAACATATACCAGGAATGAATTGACTCATTTTGATTCATGTATTTTCTGAGAACGGGAAAAGGAGTTATTTCACAAGTGTGATCACTCATGCATGTCATGTCTATTTCTCATTACAATTCTTAAGCTGTTGTCTACCCACTACACTTAGTAAAACAAATGCAAGCTCCTGTAATAATTCTGAAATACGGCCATCTTATAATCAAAACATAATTCCTGTGGGGGTAAGCCAGTATGTGAAATGGAACTGCTAAGAAATGCGCTCTCACCAATATGGGTTTTCAAAATAAGTCTTAAAGTGACTTATCACAGAGAGAAAATCATTACTGGAAACTGCCTGTTTCACATATTTCTTGGTCATGAGGACATCATTAACATGATTAAAGGAAATCTTTCACCCTCTCAAATATATTTAGCAGAAAATTTCTCATACTAGTCCCAACATATACTCTGACAGTACTACTTATTAAGGACACAGCTGTAACCTTCAGACTGAGAGCATAGCTTTTGCAGAATGTCAGCCAAAATCAAGCAACGACTTTCCTTATCTCTTCAGAATCTAAGTTATTTACCACAAAGGCAAGAAAAATAAAGCCCAAAGGAATTTAATAGTGGTGGATCTTTCATTAATGCTGATTAGGACAAAGAGAGCAGATGTGATGTCTGAAGATGGTTTTGATATAGGGAGTTATGAACTAGATGATGAAGGACTTGGAAACAAGGACGCAAGTATACAAGGTTGCCAGAACTGGCCTGGAGAACAAGAGTAGTTAAGGACATTTAGTAAACAATACTCAGGACATGTCTTCTGATTTGACTGGCAACCAGGAAAGGCTTGCTTGATTTCTCAGACATATTGACAGGCAAGCTAGGAACTGTGAACTCGTCTGTATGAGGGGAAACAGAGAGAGGAGCTGGAGGACAGGGGGATCACTTCTTTGCTCAGGGAACTGCCATCAGGGTATCCCAAGGTTGGCACATTTTATTCCAATGGATCCTGTCAATTTTTGTCATTTGCGTCATACATTTTCTCTTGGATTGTAATTCATTTTGATAGAGAAAAACAGACCAGCTGAGACTTGACATGTCGCAGCAGTTAACAGATATTTGCATATTTGCCAGTAGTTTAGTCAAATAAGTCTCACTGGCAACAGACCATGGAAAGAGCAAAAGCAAAAAGATAGAAAGCTCTCTCTCTCATGTGCAGAAATGAAGTCAGTCTTCTAAGTAGTTGGAACCCTCTATTCTCCACATCTTGATACACAAGAAGGCAGTATTGTTTGGGTGCTCCCCTTTATTGTCCTCTCCCAAATTAATTCTTTATTCCAGTGGAATGGAAAAAAGCAAGTAAATTTTCAGACTCTTTCAGTCTCATGAGGACTGAAACAGACCCAGCAGACCCTTCCATGAGTGAGTGGGGCCTTCCATAGGGAATATCCATTCCAGTATGGATGGAAATTCAGCTTCAGGTATGTCCATGTTAGATAAAACAGGTCTCAAAACATAAACCAATAGATGTATTCTCACTTTGGATAGGACAAGAAGTAATTACCTGTAAAACTACTGCTTAGCTCAGAAGTTCAGTGAGTAAGGCCCATGAAAAGCTCAGATTCAGTAAATTGGCTCAGCTTCACAAGCTCTGATAGTATGCTGTTAATTCACTCTGTCCCAAAAGAAATCTTGCTCCATGCCAGCCTGTGAAAGTGGTGATAAAACTGTACTTTTCTACATTTACTCCATAATATTCCTCAATGAAGTAGGTCAGCAGTTAAATCTAGCATATTATCTATCAACTGTAGCCTAGGCATTCAATTCTCTACTCGTAAGAAAGACATACTGACCACTGAGACAGCCCTGAAATGAACTGCATGCTAGAAGGATAAAGAGACATAAATTATTTCAGTTCTTCCTCATTCTAGGAACAAATTATGTGGACATGATAAAGCTAAAGCATCTTTTGCAGTGAAAATGTTCAACTAGAAAAATTGCCTTTTTTCTTGGTATAATGAATTTGTCTCTCAGCTCTTGATCTCTGCTCAGATTTACATGTTCTTAATTGGGGTGCAGAACAGCCAGATACAGCAAGTAGCAGCTGGGCAATGGGGGATCCAAAGATTATGTTTAGGTTGCAGCACACAGATACTGCAAGTAGGAAGGAAAAACAAACAAACATACAAAATATCCACAAAAATTTAGTTGCTTGAAAGTTGAATATAATTGAACAGGGAGATGTGAAGTGCATGTCACTTCAAATCTTATGATCCTGTCACCATTATATTGTTTCCAAAGACAATCAGTATCATTAGGCAGATCATGCACGAAGCTGAGATGCTCTTAGAAGGTGCTAAACATTCTCAGCTCTAATAACAGTTGGAGCTCTCCAAACAAGGTGATTGGTCCCTTAAGCTGCAAAAGCAAGAATCTTAGGAGACTGTAGCATAATAGCATCACTTTTATATGGCTTAGTCTAAGCTATATAATTAAATTGGTACACAAGTTGTAAAGTAATTAAAAATAAGCAACAGTGAAGTGTTCTATAAACATTTGTGCTTCAGTGCTAATTGATGCCATTGTAAATACTATAGAGCAGCTTCTCCTCTAGTGTAACTCCAGTGAATATATATAGTTGCACTAGGGATAAATTATATCTAACAACCTTTGCATGGTCAAATAAAATAATATTACCATGGAATGATTAAAAATGGTCTCTGTAGTTGCTGTCCTGAAGCAAAATGAAACCAGGTCTGCAGTAGGTGCAGATGGGATTACACTAACTGTCGAACTCTTGGTAGACATCTTTTCACCCTGGTAATACAGGTGTGAGTTTCACAGCACTCATCTGCCCAGGAGTAGGGATTTGGCACATAGAAAAGCCATTTAAAATTTGTTAAAGAGCAGTATGAAGAAGCATCATGTATTAACCTGCACTGAGCTTCACTTACAGATGTTCTCTATGCTTGTTTATCAGTAAACTTAGTCTGTTTCCATTGATTATTGTCTGTTCTTTCACATTTTCCTTCCACTGAGCAGTTCAGCACAGAATCTGTGCTGCTCTGTTCATTGAACAAGTGAGTCCTGAAGCCTTTTGGCTTAATTATTCTGTCTCTGTTTTTCTGTTTCTGGGCTTCCCTTATTACTCAACACACTGGCATTAGTTTCCAACTGCTTTCTCTTTCCATCTCTTCCCTCATGCCCAAATTTTTAAGCCAAGAAAAGCCAAGCAGTAGAAGTAATTCCCACTGTGGCATTTTGTTACCCACAGCTCTTTTTTCTTCTAGTTCTGTGACAATTTGGCTGTGTCACCATTTTTAGATATAAAAGATCTGAAACTACAAGTAAAAATGGAAGAGAACTTACAGATAAGAAGGCTTTTTTGTAGTTTTTTTTTCGTTGCTGCTTCCATAGTAGCATTTTTAAGTCAATAGACTTTGTTTTGCTCATAGAGTTGAACACGGTGTAGTTGTCAAAGATAAGAAACTACTCTGGGAGACAAGATGTCTGAGAGGTCACAAGAAGAGTTCTTTGTCACTTAAAGAAGAAAAGGTAAAGGAAACTTTGAAGGAATAGAAACCAAAATAACAAGAGATCTATGCCTTTCACTGTATGCTTACCAAACCTGCAGCAAGCTTTATCTTGTTTTCATGTCTCAATCCCAATCTGAAATTTTGACAGATGCTCATTTTGCTGAGGATACTTCTCATTTCCAAGCACTAATCAGGCAGGAAATGGCTCCTAGTGTCCTTCTCCACCCTGCTTATGATCCCATCACATAATTATAGCTGAAGTGACTGTCTCCAGCTGCCTCAAATGGAGTATCCCCCTCATCTCAGGTAAGTTCCTAGGTACAGACTGACTCCGCTTTAAATGGCCTGCTCTGTTTTTTATCTTTGGCTTCCATCCCACCCCGCTTCCAGCACATGGTGAACACAGTCCTCGTTGCTACAGTTAACTGAATAATTCATAACAAATGAATCTGCTGATTAGTAATTTTCCTGAAGTTTTCAGATCGTGAAAGCATCACTTAATGAGTTCATGGAGGAGTAGAAGTACTCAGCCTCTTCAAAGGAAGAAGTCTCAGTATGAGGTTTCTGTCATCACAGCTCTGCAGAGTAGAAAGTACCAGACTTTCATTTCACCTTTTCAGATGCACAAATCTGTTCCAGGCATCCCATGAAAAAAAAAAGCTGAGCTCAATGGTCACACCCTCAGAGGACTTCAGCAACAACTGCAAGAATTGCACTAACTGTACAGATTAAATTTGATTCAGGTTCCAGAGATACCATCACCACAGAAAATGAGCAGGTTGTGATGCTGCATCCTCCGCTTTAGCCAGTACGAGGTGTTTGTTGCTGTTCTTTCACTGCCCAACCTGCAGGTATACCATTGTAAAACTATGCTTTTATCTACTTATCTTATTTATGTCAGGACCACCCAATAAAAATGAATATGGACAAGACACTTTTTTTCCCACGGGAAAGTTTGATAGCCAGTGAAAACAAAATTGATGTAATCAGGGAATTTTTAGTAAATCCTGAACACAGTTTTGTCTCTAGATACCTACTTTTCCATAAAGCATTCACCTCAATATTCTCAATTACTTTTCTGAGATAAGCACATTTTATTTACAAGTATATGTTTCATCCTTCTTTCCAGCAGCAAATCTTGTACGTGACTCTAGAACAAATATATACTTCCATCATTGTGACTTCAACAAGAAGCTAAATGAGCCCATTATGGCTACCATGCGCTTGCCAAGCTGCTTACACTTGTTTACTAGGGTACATAGTGACTTACTGTGGCTCAAGAGAAGATTACCCCTCATTACATCATGCATCAGATTACAGCTAAATTATTGTTCTCATAGCACAAGTCTCATGTATTATTCAAATTCTAACCAGTGCATTAACTCTGCCACTCAGCCAAGATTACAGCTAAAAATAGACAGTACATGTCCTACTTCAGAATGTGTTTAACATTACTACCAAAGGCATCTCAGATTTCATATGTGCTCACATTTCACATCCTTGACCTTCAAGAGAATTTGAAGAGTAAGAACCAGTTGTAAATAATTGAGGGAGGAGTAAATGGAAGACTGTAGGTTCCAGCCACACTGTGAACTTCTGCATAGAGATATACAGTGGATTAGTTAGTTACACTTGTTTGAATGTTTTATATTTAACTGCTTAGGAATAATACAGCACATTGACAGGAACAACCCTGCTCCTCATCTAGTTAGGCCAGAAGTAGACCAGTCAGTTTAAAACTTTTCTAGATTCATAGTAAGAAGTTCTGTTTGAACTTCAATGTACCTCCTTTGTCGGCCGGGAAGAGTTTTACTTCAGATACTGAGAGTCAGCACAGAAAGAGATGAAGGAATCTTAGCCTTTCCCCTCTTATTTGCAATCAGTACTGTTGCAAACACTCCTTTGTCCTCTCACACACACATATGAGTCTCTCCTCACCAGTTTCTCCATTCTGAAATCAACACAGACAAGTTAAGAGCCACTAAAGCCTCAATAACAGTCAAAGGTCATCCAGTGCAGAGCTAGTTCTGTTTGCAACCCAGCCTAAATTCTGAACCACAATATTCTCTAAACACAGTTCAAAAGAATTTATGAACAGAGGGAGCTGGGCAAAATGCAGGAAAGGACAGACGGTGTATCATTCCCAACCATTTCTGCACATTTTCCTAATTAACTGCATTTTCTACTAGCATCCTTCAAAATCATAGTTCAGCTTTTGGCACACATGCAATTGCATTCTGACATAGAGCACACATTGGAAAAACAGCCATTTTGTCATTTCAGATAAGTCTACAGTTCTTTTCTTCCGTTTTGAAAGGCTTGAGAAAAGTCTTTTAGTCTTCCCCCAAGGACTAAGGACTTGAATTTGATGTAAATGACCCACAGAAGGACCAGACTGCCCTAAATGAGCTTTATATAAGAATTAAGCCCTTAGTGTTTTAAATAAACGCCCATCTAGATACAGATTTAGTAAGGAATGGTTCATTAATCAACCGATTCAGCTTCCAGTTTAGACAGATTATTAGAGGTGCTCTTCTGAAGATGGAATTGGCCTGTGATCTGTTTATAATCCTTTTCAGAGGTCCTTTGTGTTCATTTTCCATTTTCATCCAACTTCCCTGTATTTTGAACATTCAGAGGCTAGAATTAATGAGGACTATCCCACAGTGCTTCAAAAGATCCCAAAGCCAGGGACTGCTGCCAAGGTTAAAGATTAAAAGGGAAAACAAATTCCATTGTATTTTCACCTTTACACATCTTTTTTGCATGACTAATTTGCCATAGTTCTCTGCTGCATTCTTATTATAAAATTCAGGCTTTTTTGTCTATAATATTTATACAATTTAAATCACTGTTTAAGTAGTAGAGAAAAGAAAGAGTTAGAAGATATCTATATGGTATTGGTGTTACCTTTTATAACGTTTATTAAAAGTAGAATTCTTGTTAATGGAGCACTTTTCTCTACAAGTATAGAAGACTTCTGGACTCTAAGATTGTTTCTTTCTGAAATATGTTATCATATACATCTCTACTGGGAAAGAAAGGATTTATTTTAGACACTTTATCTCATGTACAAGGTACACAGAGGTACATCCTTCTTGTATTCTTTATGAAGTAGGTCACATCCTGAACAAGAACTTACCTCTAGATGAGAACAAACCCATTTTTGCTCCTCACTAATAAGGAAAGAGTTATATTTTATTGCAAATGACAATAATTGCACTACGGAGTCATTCCCAACACAAAACCTCTTCAAAGTTTCATGGAGCAATTCAAGGGCTGCCTTTGTCTCCTGTTTGGCACCCATCAGCTCTGCTGCCATCAGTGTCCTTCTTTAGGACCTTTTAGATCTTTTTGCCAAAGTGCTCCCTAGTAAGAGTGGAAACTGAAAAACTGTTTGACAGAATTTGATTACACTTGTAAAAGATGAGCTCATCCATCTTGACTGAGCTGGATGATGTTGATGGTTTTCTCTTGATTTTTCTGATGAATATCTGGCAAAATTTTCTGGCAAAGGACTTGGACATTTCCAATCAGAATAAAGGGTTATTTAAAATCTTAAGTAGAAAATCTCTTTTATTTTCAATACTTAGTAATTCTTCTAAAAAGAACTTGATATTTTTGACATTTGTGCTCAATAACTAACACTGTAATTGGGATCATTTGCTTATCTGCGCTGACAAATACACCTCAGAAACTGCCACAGAAGTGGAAAAGTAAGAGTTAATCTTGATTAATGCTGAGCAAAATCTCCAGAGTCCAGAAGCCTTCACTATCTTCACCTTGCCCCAGCAAAACCATTTTTCTTGCCTTTGAAGATCTATAAATCAAAGAGTGGAAGTTTTTCATAAATAACTCACACAGTAATTTAAGTGTTCCACCACCCAAAAAGGTCAAAACAGCAGAAAGAATTTAACAAGAAGCAGCTGTTCTTGCACCTGTAAGAAACACAAGAACTCTCAGCAGCACTTTCCCCTTATCAGGGCAGACAAGCAAACTAAGTGATAAATACATTAGAAATTAATTGTAGAATTTATCATGTAGGTAGCAGAGCTTTCAAAGCTGTACCTCGCACAGATAAGGACTGAGCACTTAGCAAACCTTTAAATACCACAAATGAAATGGCTGGCTGCCCAGGGGCAGGAGGGGCTCCATTGCTCTCAGTTGTTTGGAAGCAACAACCCGAAGGGCCATATACAACCTAAAGCTCTGCTTTCATCCACTGCCCTGCCGCCTGTTTTACTGGCATCACACTCTGAAATTCCATTACATTTGTTGTCTGCTTTGAAATGTGACCAGGGATAAACACTTCAACTGCTTGAAATAAAAATCTACTTTGCAGTCCATCTCCAGAGTCACACAGAACATGCCTGAGCAGGAGCAATTCCAAGAACCAGGCACGGTGTGAGGAACAAGAGCCATGGAGCCCAGCCAGCTGTGCAGAGCTCCTTCTAGCACTAGTCCTGCTTGCAATTTTCAGACCACAGCTAAAACTCCATCTGTTTCGCCTTGTGTGTTTTCTACCACCCATAGGACACAGTGGCATCACAAGGTGCAACTAGGTTTTGTTTCTTGTGTAGGATCTGAATGTGAAAAAGGTGTCAAAGCATTTGATTGCCTGAAAAAAAAACCAACTATCTTTGACTTTTAAAAGTGAGTGTGGTATAAGAAATACAGCAAAGAATATGCAGGTGTCCCTCGCATAACTGTACGGTCATAGACCAAATCACAGCTGGTTTATTAGAGGACAGGCCTACCATTCCAAAAAATACAAATGGAGTATAGCTCCATAAGCAAATGCTCCTATTCACTGTGAATGAACACCATGAAACATGCTGTAAATGCTTTTGTGTTATATCCTAAGCAACATGATTTAGAGGTTTGAAGCCAATTAAAATAAGACAAGAAGTTAATGTACCTAAAGGACAAATATATAAGGTGGTAAGGAAGTAAATTCCCTTTTGCAGCATTGTTCATGGCAGTAAAATCCACTGTTCATAGGATTTGTACCTGCAGTCATAACCCATTCATCTTTGTGGGATATTTCAAAACATGTCAGTGGGATTCATTTTGCACTTACAATTCTGTTTCCTAACTCATTATGGTCAATTGAATGAAACTGGCACATTGCAACCATTTATTGTTTGATCTGTGTCAAATACTTACCTAAAGAGATGACTAGCTCCCTAGAAGTGCCTGCTTTTTTCTCAGTTACAAAGGGAACCCAGCCTAGAGAAAGTTAACAGACAAATCCCTTCCCAGTTCACTCAGACTGCAAGATTAACCAGAAGCCAATGGAAAATGCTGTCACTTATTAATTACTCAGTTTCTTTATTTTTTAATAGGTAGCAGGAAATAAGCATCCTCCCACAGCAAATTGATATGCTGATCTTAATAATAATATGTAGGTTAATAATTATCTCTGCTTTTAAAACGCATCATAATTCATTAAGTAAAATATTTCTAAAAGAAAATGGAGATCAGTCCCTAGAAGTACCAAGAAATCTCCCATTCACAGAAAGAAGAGACAGTTTTGCCACAGATGACCTGAACTCCCATTTCCACCAGAATGAGGGTCATATTCATTTGCAAGCTCAGTTCTTTAAGCAAGCTGGAAGCCTTTAAGATGCAAGTTTTTCTACAAGTATGAATTGACAATATTGCAACATTCATCTTCCACTAAAAATTTAGCTCTAATTACCCTTTAAATTACAGAGCATCTTGAAGCACAACCACAGTCTGCATGAGTTATTTTCAGAGATGCATCTCGTAATATACAGACACAATATCATCTAAGGACCAGACCAACTCGTAAACAAAGAAATCCTTCATCATCTTCTCACAGACTACTCTGTAAACCAAACTCTGTTGTCCAGTGACATTTTCAGGACATAAATCCCTCAGACACTACTAAGCCCATCCCAGAACAGAATTTTATGTGATTATGCATTTAAAGTTCTGCATGGAGGGAGGAGTCTCAGACTCCTTTGCATTACAGTCACACTGCAAATTGGCTGTAACAAAGCTGCTGATTCTGAAGGCTGTATTTTCCTACTTAAATGAAGCTGTTCTTTGCAGTGAAAGTGTAACTTCCGCACTTACAGTGACACAATATCTCCCATGCTGCCTTTAAAACATTAGAAAGTAAGCACAGTGTTCATGCACCTGTCCCATTTCTTATCATTCACAATCAAATTTATAAGTCCAAGACCAGTAGCCACCAAAAATATATCATGCAAAAAAAAAAAAATAAATAAAAAATAAAAAAAAAATTTGTGCTCAATTTTTCCTCTACAATCCAAAATACAGACTTTATCACGACATTAAATTAGTATTGCATACTTTTATAGCTGGGTCCAGTGACATTTTAAGAGATTTTTAGTAGTATGGCAATACTGAAAGCAGCGTCTATTATATGGATTTTTACAGTCTTTATCAGTGCAATGATTTACCACTGAAAGTTTTATAACAACAGTATACAGAGCAACTGAAGTCCCATGGTACTCACATTAATTACTCCATAGCTGAGCTACAATATAACCAGGATGGCACTGTTTTACTGGGAGCAGAGGATGCATAAGGAACAAAAGCTTTGGTACAGGGGGGTCAGTCTCATGAAGTGCAAGTAAATAAAATCTGCTGTGTGGTGTTTTTCCACCTCTTGTGCGCTTCCATAAATTTCTTCTCTGTTTCTCTAGTTTTAGCACTGCTCATTTGCAGAGTTGTTAGGTGGGAACAGGCACTGCTGTGTGCTTCTCCTTAGCTGAGGTTCAAATTCAATCTGTGTTGCACATAATTCTACCAAAAACCACATCACTGCAGTTCCTTCTGGAAACAATCTGTACATCAAATCCCACTGAGTGCTAAGCCAGTGATGTAGCCAGCTTTCTCAGCTCTGCTTTCTACATCACTGGGATCTTTATAAAAGTTAACTTCTATTTTTGTCAAGTATCTATTGTCGCATTTCTGAACAAGCACTTCCTACAACTGGACACTGCAGAAGAAGGGCTTCTGCCTCTCCCCCTCGCTGGCAGCTGCCCTATTGCCCCCGATCACATCACACCCTGAAGCTGGGGAAACCATCACAGAATCATAGACTGGCTTGGGTTAGAAGGGATCTCAAGGATCACCAGGCTCCACCTGCAGCACCAACTGCTAGATCAAGTCTAGATCATGTTATCCAGGGCCCCATCCTACCTGGCCTTAAACACCTCCAGGAATGGGACATGCTTATAATCCAGTTAGCTCGCTGTTAACAACACTTCTCACACCGTAGTTCAGATGGCCTCTGTTTGAAAGGTTTGATATTTTCTGTTGGTAAACTTGTACACAACAGGTAAAATACTTCCACATAGTAATCAATGTGAACAAGAGCAGGTCAGTAAAAGTCCTACGAGCTCTTCATGACACACGTGCTAGTGCAATATTGCTTTCTGATCTCAGGCAGGCTGGATTTGTGGACTTCCTAGCTTTTTCTGATAGGAAAGTATGTGTCAAAACCAACAGAGAAGGAAAATACTATATTTTGCTTCCTATGTGCCAATCTCTCATGAACTGAAATTTCCAACAAAGCTCACTGTGAAAAATCCTGCAGTGGGAAGTTTTCTCACTAGTAATACTATCCACTGTTTTTTTATATTACCAGCCTCTCTACTGCCCAAGAAGCTGATGTAGTTACAGTTTCTATAGTTAAATGGCCAAGAGCAAAACACCTCCCACTGAGAAACAGCATTGTTTCCCAGGCGCTCAATGCTGTGAACTTCCCAACTCCCATTCTCCTTTCACGTTTCACTGGGTAAAGGTCCAAAAGTGTTGAGCCCTGCTGTTTGTGATGATTGCAAATATTTCAGTTCTTAAAGAGCTACGAGTGGAAAAGTTGCACAGAATTCTGGTATTTTGTCAGTTTTAATGCATGGATATATAAGTTTTTTCTTTGCAAACAGTGCATTTTTCTTCCCAGGTTAAATTTAGTTTCTCTTGGGATTCAAAGCATCTCTCCTATGATTTTTATAGTGCTGCATCTTAGGTCTCCATCCCTATGAAGCTACTTCAGCAGCATCATTACCACCATGTGAATCATTTATCAGCATCATCCCTACGTCCTGCTCTGGATCCTCTCCAGAAAACTTGTACACTCCAGGATGGATGTCAGCAGCTAGAGGTGACCAGACTTTAAAATCAAGAGACTTTTAGAAGAAAACAGAATGAAATTTAGTCTGTAGATATTTCTGTGTTATCATACATATTTAACTGATGCCTCTCATGCTTCTTGAAGCTGCCTCTCTGCAGGACTCTACTGCTGGCTGAGTGCCTTCCTGTCTTACAAGCCCTTTGCAAACCAATCCATATTTATACCACCATGCTGCCATACTAAGAGGAGTTCCTCCACTCTCATCAGGTTCTTTCCATACCCTTTATCACAAAATGATGGAGGATTTGAGTACTGTTAGTGTTTTACATAGTAAAATGGCAGATTTCAGGGGATGGACACAATCATTAGGCTCATTTTGAGCACAGAAGGTACACACTGAGCTGTTTACCTGCAGCACTTTGACTTAATCAAGCTACATGCCTTCTGCTTATATACAGACAGGAAGGGCATGGGGTCATTCCCCACCAAGCAATGATTAGATTATTGAATTATTAAATTATTATTAAATTATTAGAATTTGATTTCATTAAACATTTCAAAACCAATGTTTATTGAGTTTTACCATATATTTTAAAAGTTTCACACTGTGGTAGACTGACATCAGCAAGGATTACCTGTGAGTGATTGCCCCCAGCACAGACTGACAGCCCAATCCCTCTCAGGGCACTAATGCATGAGAAGGGCTCTTCATTTGCAGCACCTGCTTCCTCTGCAGCTCTGGATTTAAGGAGTCGTCTTTTCATGAGACAAATTGATAGTCAACATCAAGTGAAGCTCTTAGGAAAGATACTCGTTTCTTCCTTAGCACAGTCATTTCACAAATAGAAGAGATGTTTAATTATACTGTGTATGAAAACAGCAGCTGAGAGAAGGCATTTTACTAAAAAAAAAAAACCAACAAAATGCTGCAGCTCATCTAAATGATGAGAAAGTACAGGAGCACTCACAAACACATTAAGATGATAGAAGAGTAGAAATATGATAGGAATGAGGAACTCAACCAGCAGGTACGGAGCTCTGCTGGACTTCCACTGACCTGTGAGGGTCGGGGCACTGGACATGCACAGACAATTCGTTACATCTTAATTTATACCTCCATTTTTCAAGCTTTCCTTTTGGGTGGGACTTTCAGACACTTTTTTGCACCATTCTCAGGCACTGCTAGTAGTAATAGGAGATTTAATGGAGAGAGGTTTTTTACTCCACCATGCCGGACAGACAAGGGAACCATGAGAAATATGGCTGTTTTCTGTTTGTTAGACTGCAGGTTTGCTTTGGATTTGAGCTACAATATCACTTTGCACATCTCTGAGGGCTGAGATGAGTAGCTCTGCAGCTACAGCCTTCACAGCATACATGACTTGTGTGTGAATAGCAACCAGTGCAGTGGCCTCAACAGTTTGCTTAATGCACAGGAATGAGGTAAAAGTCAGATTCACATATAGTGGAGGAGAACTGCAGCATCCTCTGAAATGCTGCCTGGTAACAATGCAGCAGGCCAGGAAAAGAGAAATGCTAGATCATAAAACAGAACTTAGTGAGAAATAAAAGTCGCACTCATCATCTTTTGACCTTAAGATGAGAGTTGATTGAGAATGTGCAGCCTCCTGGAGATCACGTTTCTGATGAACTGTATGTGATGGGATTACTCGTTTCTCCTGCTTAAACCACATGTGCAACTTCTGCAGTCTTACTGTTTTCAGAGGGGATTTTAAAAACTATTTTATTCTTAAAACGTTCAATCTGTTCCAGATAGAAAAGTTCTTGAAATTCATTGCCAGTCAGACACCAGATCTTCACCTGGTATAAACTACCTCAGAATTCAGAGTCTGTTCTTTGACAGCTGAGAATGCCACTCAATCAGGAAGGAAATTATTCCCACTAGGAAACTCCCTGCCAAAGAAATTGCTCAGAAATTTGTCTTTTGGAAGAATTTCCATTTTTTATTCTGTCCAGCTACAAATAAATCACTGTATTGTACCTTACCCTGGGAGTGTTAGAACATGCAATTAAGTCTTGAAGCTGTGCATCAAATGCAGATTTTGCTCTTCTGCTAGTAGTTTGACAAGTTCAAATCACAGGTAAAATATAGTTACATATCCTCTCAGTGCCAAAAATAAGTCAATAAGTATTAATAGTATAAGTTTTGCATAAGATTATTAAATACCTGTTAGAAGAAAAACCTCTCAAATTAATTCAAGTCTTGCTACTTGGAGTTGGGAATTTTTAAAGCAAAAGTGTGGCTTACATCACCCTGAGTATTAAATAACCAAGATGAGATAAAAGTCAAAGTTGACTCCAGTGGCAACAAATGTATTCAGCCCCTATGAGCCATACTGCCTACATGTGCAAGTGAAGGTGACCATATCCCCATAGACTCATGATGCACACATACAGGGAGGCCCAGGAGACTACTGAGATGACTACTAAAACCAATGACTAGAGAGAGTAAAGAAGCAAATGATGACCAAAACAGTTATGACTCATAAGTGCAAGTGTCAATGCATTTATCATGTGAACACCAGTCCCACCATGCTAACGCTCAACCTGTTGTAAGACATAAGATTTAGTTCAATTGGCAACTTTGAAATTTTAAAAATGTTTCAGCCTTTTATGATGTTTGAGAGTTGTTTTTCCTAGGATCCCATAGAACTCAAAGCATGTGGCAGTGAGCATCCAGTCTATACTGATACCACTATCTCGTTGTTGAGTTACACAAGAGAAGTTGTATAGATATGGACACACGTAGGTGCAGACACAGGGATGGGCCTGGCCATCCCAACACATAACAACAGGACAGATTTCAGGCTCCATCATAGACCACAGTTTGTCAAAATCTGCAGATTCGAGCTTTGCATGAAGCTTCTTTTAGAAGATCAGAACGTAGCTAAGGCAAATTCCCTTATTTTTCTTCATTACCAGATAAACATTGGTTGCCTACATCTGAAGCTGTTTGGCTTTTTTTAAATACATCTCAGTTCTGGAGATTGAGAATCGGGCTGTGGGCTCATGAAACAGTAGCATCCCTTTCCAGTAGTTATTTCACAAGCAAAGTAAAGCTTGCATCTTCTAAAACATATTGAGCTATTGGCATTCAGCAGCTTAACAGTTTAACACTGTTAACTCTGAGGTCTCAACTGGAAAGTTCAATAAACTTGGAGATATATGACCTCAGTGAGTCTGAGGCTATAACACAAGGGATCCCTGATGTACTTGATGTATTGCACTGCACTGCTATAGGAGCTATCCAACTGGAAAGTCATAAAATAACATCAAACAAAGTACTTAAGCAGAAATGATTCAGTCATTAACACCACAGACACCTAAGCATTAAATCTCTCCCACAAAATGGAAAGCAGACTGTTTGAATTCAGAGCCCTCCAGACAGGCACAGAAACCTTAGGAATTTTCAGGACCTGGATTCATGTGAGTTACAGGAATTTCCCACAGGGATGTGAATTATCAATATGATTTTGCCCACCAGCACCACAGGGCATTTCTGTTTCATTTCAGGAGCATCCATGCCCCACAGAGTAGGTTCCAGAAAGGGCACCTGCACTATCTCCACAGCACCAACTGACTTTGGGCATCTCCTACAGGTTCAGTAAGGATTCCTCTGTGCTCTGGAACCAGGGTTAGAGCAGATATGGGTTTGTACAAAGACCAAAGCCGTTCTTCAGTGTGATTCCAGCACTGAGCATCCCTCAATTTCAGCTGTTGGGGGTTTAGAAAAGGAAGACAGCAACGACAGCATTCACTGCCATGAAGCAGTGACAGTTTACTGAGATGAGAATTGTTCCCCTGGAGAAAAATGACCCAGTTTATGGTTGCTTGGCAGTTACTTCATTATTTTGTTCTAATGCAAAGGTCGGCAAAAAGTATTAAGTAAAATGAGAAATCATTGCTGTGAATGCACTACAAGGGCAGTGATGACATGAGTCCAAGCTTGAGGGGGAGAGACTCAAGGAAAGATAGGAAGCACTGAGGCAGTGAAGAAAAGCAGGGGAGTAGAGAGAGTCCATGCAGCAGTCACAGGAGTAAGGAAGGTTTTATAGCAGAAAAGACAGACCTCTGAGCCTGTTAGAATCCTTCATCTCATACAGCTTTGTTTATCATAGCGTCTTTCTTTCCTGAGGCTGTAAGCTTAAGACTTTGATTCATATTTCAAAGCTATTTTTTTCCCCAACCTTGAAATGTAGGAAAGAAAATGTAAAGGTTTGTCAAAACAACTGCAGGGAAGCTGTAATGCAGCCTTCACTTATGGCTTCCAAAAGCAGAAGGCATTCCAAGCAGCACAAATATGAGATGCTCAAGATGGATTTACCCCAGCTGCTGAGATCCAGCAGTTGTGATTGGTGTGAGACATTGTTTTTTCCTAGGTGATAAAGAAATGGCGTGGAATTGAAAAGCCTACAGAGTTATAACTGGAACTCAAAGTTGTATGTTCAAGTGCCAGAAAAACCCTAAACCAAAGTATTCTACACAGAGAAAAACAAAACAAAAGAAAACCAATAAATAAACCCCATAATAGGACAGCCTAGACAGGATTTTGGATAGGATGGGATAGGATAATTGACAGGACTTTGTTCTCCACTCAAGATATGATGAGGCTTGAGCTGGTTACTGGGAATATGGGCATAAGAAGAAAGAACTTGAACTGAAAGATGTGAATGGCTGGAGAATCTTCCCAACAGAGCCAGATACCATCTACTCTTATTATCTCACCACATCATAAATTGCCTTGCTAGTGAAATAATAACAATACATTGCATTGTTCTTGCTAACAGACCCCTGCTATCACTGAAACCTACAGGTCATACACAAGACTTCAGCCATAACAGAAAATGAAGGAATACATCAGTAAAATAAAATCTACATGCTAATGTCTACATGCAGTCTCACTTAGTGCTTCAGTAAATTATCTGTGTTACTATAGTGCCCAAAAACCTAATATTTAAACCAGAATCCTATTATTTGAAGTGACAAATAAACAGACAACATAAGAATAGTGAAGTGAGGAAAGTACTAAAAAGCTGTTATAGGAGAGACAGAGGACACAACACAGGCACTGATGGCAGCGCAGGTCAGTGTGATGGGACCCATAAGAGCTGCTGGGGTTAGGTGACTGGAGAGCAATAAAGAGGGTAGGGATGGAGAGAAGAGAGAGGCTGTGAGTAATCATGCAAATGAGAACAGGCTGCTTATTGCTGGTGTGGTGGGAGGGGAAGCAGCAGAGGGTACAGGGAATGGCTTTGTTAAGGGACAGGGTAAGGAAGGGCCTTCCTAGAGGCTACTCTATGGCTGTGAGGAAGGAATACTGCAATTGCCAAGACAAGAAAAACATTTGCTATGGCAACTGAAACAGAACACGAGGCTTTCATAGACGTTAGTCAGGGCTGAACTACCTATGGAAAACAAAAAACCAAACAAAAACAAACAAACAAGCTAATATAGATAGATAGATAGATAGATAGATAGATAGATAGATAGATAGATAGATAGATAGATAGATAGATTGTTGATTCCTGCAGCAGGAATCAACAAGATTTAGACATTAGTCAAGTAAAAGCATCTACAGAAAAGTGTCCTTCAGAAATGATGCTTCAACCTAAAATACTTCTTTGTCTGGACAAAAATCCTGTGTCCTTCTAGTAAAGTAGCTGCAGGTTGGGAGTGAAGATTCAGCCATCTGTTGTAGCTACAAGGAACCTGAATGAGCAGCTTGGTACTCTGAAAACATGTGAGAGGAACTTGGATGCTCTCTTGAACACAGGTCTGGTAACAGAGGCAATTAGCAGCTAGGAGACAGAGCTAAGTTTACACTTCAATGTGGTGCTCCCCAGATGCAAAGTAGGAGGAGGTGGGAGAGTCCTGAGAACCTCTCCCAGTGAGGGATGAGGGGATGCTGCCGACAGGCACCCAACACAGCAGCGATGAAGAGGCCAAAGAGCAAAGTCTATTGCTTTTATGACTTACATATATCCAGTCAGTATCCATTCTTAAGAACACAGCTTGGATAATCAGCATTGGGATCTACTGCAAGTGTGGATAGGCTTTAAAGACACTAAGGTATATTCTCTATCAGTGTTGGTGCGTTTTGCCACTGAAAGAAGCATTTGTAAGCACACTGCAGATGTCATGCTTGCTCATGCAGCTTTTAATAACCAGGGAGAAACTAAGGCAGAGAAAGTACTCACAACCATCTTTTCCTCTGCAAAATTCTCAAGTAGGGAAGAAAGAAATTTGTTAGAAATGGAACCTTTATGCATCGCATTTCCATTTGTACCAATTCTTCCTTCTGCAGTTCAGTAATTGCTTTCTTGCCCTGCATAGTGAAATGAAAAGAAAGCCGATAATGCCACCCACAGGTGTAGAAGTTTATTGCTGCAGTGAGTTTTGAGGCAGGTTTTATTTCTCTTGATTGTTATGTATATAATTCGGTTATGACACTTTAGTGGCTACGAACTCCCCTGCACTGGTGGTCAAACTGCAGTACCTTTGCTTGCTCTGTACTGCTGAGGCACCTTATCAAGCTTACAATTATGTTGTGCGGCTGCCCAAGTTCTGCAGAAAATCTGGAAAAATCATCTTTTGGCCTCACTTCATTTCACCATTTCTAGTTCAGAGATCCCTCGATTTTGATGGCAACAGCTGTCATGGTTAAAGTGTTCTTCCTTACAGAATAAGATAAAAGCCATTGAAGTAAGAAAATCCCAATCTTTAGGTACAGCTGAAGCAGGCAGTCCCACTTGCAAATTCAGTACTGATTCTCTATCTTATTTCCTTTATCCATGTTTATTAGGAGCATTGGAATAGAAAGATCATTTTCAATAAATCCTGTCTGAACCTTAAAATTGGTTTTTCTTATGTTTAAGGAAAAAAAGGAATTAAGCAACATTTATTAGCCTATTCTTTCTTTCAGAGCCACAGGACTCCATAGGACACAGCCTAGAAAAAAGGCTCAAGACCAGATTTCACAGCAGCACAGGAAGTAATGTTTTCTCTTATACACGATCTCCCTCTGAAAGACAGCTGAGGTGCACCGTTCAGAGGAGATAAAACCCCAGCACTCTGCATGGATGTATTACCTCTCACAGCTGGAATTAATTTATAGCCTCCCACATAGCTTCACAAGAGCAAACTCTGAATTCAGCAAGACATGAGATGGCTCTGTATGCCATAAATCCTTCTTGTGTTCTGTTGCACTTCAGACCCTTATGAAAAGTCTTATCTCAGCTCTGTAGGGTTTTCCATTGGTACAGACCAAGGCTGCAGAATAAGATGCCTGTACAGGAAAACATCTGAGAACGAAAAGCATAGGAAAAATAAATACATAAATAAATAAAATTAAAGGGTAAATATAAGATTTGGTATAAAAAGTGTTTTGCTGAAACACAGTCTACTCCTAGTCAGTGTGTGTTCTCTTCATGAAACACAGATTGTATACACTGAGGTTATCTCAGTCATCCACATTAAATGAGAAGCTTGAGAAAATCAGCACAGAATTTCCTATGTTGAAAAAAATAATCAGAACTGATTTTTTCTCTGAAATAGGACACACTCACCTGGTGTTAGACATCTTATGATATATTTTTCTTCATTTTAACTGTAGATGTGGTACCTGCGTCCTAAAGTTTGTGTTGCAACACATTATTAATACCATTCTTTTTCATAGGACTAAAAAGCCATTCACATAATTTCTCCATCAGATGTCCTTAATTTGTTACCATACTGTGAAGGATTTCACCAAGCAGGTAATGGTAAATAATTTTCCAAGATCCTCACTCCCAGGTGATGTGATAAGAACACATCAAGCTAACTTCTGAAAGAGTGAAGGTGAGGATTTGATCCCCTGTGAGCTTTCTTTTGAAGGCAGAAGTTATCTGGGTGATCTTGAGGACACACCATCTGACAGCACAATCAGGTTGTGCCCATTTGGTGGCTGTGCTCGACTGGTCTGTCATTGAGCTAAGTGTCAGCGTACATGAGCTGTTTCATTTATGCCTCCATCCATCATAACCTGCACTGCTTGCTGACTCGCTAAGGAAAATGTGTTTCATCAGGAGAAGCAAGTGCTGATTCATTGGGTGATTTGGGTGGCTTAGGGGCTGTCAAAGTGAGTTTGCAACTGCAGAAAGCTGAGGGCTTTGGTGCAGCTGGAGATGCACACACATCTCCCAAATGTGGATGGAAATTCTTCAGGGACCAAAGCTCTCCCTGACAGCCCTTCCATGCACCCCATCAGCACACATCCCTGTCCTGTACCAAAAGCCCTCCTGTCTCTGTGCTGGCAGAGCTGGGGAGTGCTGCACAGGCACCAGCATGGAAGGAAGTGTCACAGAGCCCTCACAGCCCATATCTGAATGCTAAGCAAAGATTCCATGACTGATATAGGAAAAAAGAGGAGCAATCTAAATCAACAGTTGGAAACAGTGAAATATGGTAACTGTAGGTTGGAAAAGGCCACTAAGGTCATCTAATTCAAACTTCAACCCATTGCCACCATACCCTCTAAACCATGTCCCTCAGTGCCACAGTAAAATCACAGAATAATTAAGGTTGAAGTGCCCCATGCCCAAAGCTGGACACCCAGTATTTACCTTTTCAAATATATACCCTATAGCTACACTTACAGTCAAAGCCTTCACCTATCAAAAACAGGCTGAATTGCGGTGTAGGAACAAAACTGGGGACTGCTCCACCAGCACCAACACTCCCCATCAGGAAGTTCTGACCCGGACCACTGACAAATACCAAGCACTGAGAAACCCCTGCTTTGAGTCCAAGGGAACTGGTGCCAATGAAAAGCGATAATGAAAGTAAATAAATAAATACCTCTTCCTCAGGAGGTAACAGCAGTCATAGGCTCAGATCAATTGAATGGATGGGCTGGAGGGCCCTGGCATGCTCTGGGCTGACCCACAGGGAGGCAGCCCTGGGGCAACATCTCCCCATGAGCTCCTTTTGCTTCCTCACTATTATGTGCCAAGTGCCCACACTCTTCACAGGTTTAGAAGGAGGACTAAAAAAATCCTACTATGCTTTCCATACATTTAGAGCTAAATCCACTTCAACTAAGCTACAGTTTTGGAGCTCTTTTTGCTGGCAGCTCTGCTTTTAAACAGCTCCTCAGCTGCAGGCTCCTTCTGCATGTTGCTAGCATCCTCATGCTGCTTTCTGGGCTCTTCCTTGAGAAATGCACTGAAATGAACAGGGCAAAAGATTAAAGACTGGGATCCGCAGCAGCTCCACAGGGTCACAATTTGCACCAGCAGGCAAACCCTGCAAGATGCTGATACTCTGTGCTGAAGTGAAAGAGAATTGCAAACATCATTTGCTCTGCTACAAGATCAGAAAGGATCACTGGCCAGAGCTCAAGTGACAAGCAGATAAAGACCTTGGCAGTGGTCCAGCAAGAATGCAGTTTGGATTCATTTATGAAGAACCAATGACAAAAATCTTCCAGCACAAATCACTTTTTCAGTTTGTAATGAAGCAGGGAAGTGATACTTAAGGGGAAAAAATATCAAGTTGTTTTCTTCTGCTAACAGGGCTATTATAGCATGGATGGGACAACATAAAGTGCAGCATGCAGCCGTTCAGCCTGCTGGGTCTGCTAAGCTCACCTAGCAGTCTGCAGAAGCACTAGGAAAGCCCCCAGGGGAAGGGTAAATGGTAGCTCATCAGAAAATACACTTCAGAACAGGCTGTAGGAGCAGACTTCCTTCATCCACCCACCAAAGCTCTCACACCAGGGCAGACAGAAACAAGCTCAGCTTCCACCACCTTTTCTTCTCTCTTTTTCGTTTCTCCGGCTTCCAGGATGGCAAGACCTGGGCCTGGGAGTCAGCAACGCCCTTCCAGCAAGAGACAGGACTCAGATGTGATCAGCCACACACACCCTTGATAAATGCATGGCTGCACAGGATAATTTTGGCCTTCTTGACCACAGGATGAGGAGTCCTGAGCTGATAATCAAAGCTGACATGCACTTTTTAAAGAAGTCTTTACCTGTTTCTGCCCTAGTGAAGGCGTTAGTGATAATGAAGTAGGACAGCCTGGATGAGAAGTCTATGGGTAGCTGTAAGCAGTGCTGGACTCAGCAAGAATCTGAAAACTTGGATGATAGATTTGTCCCTAATAGGAATAAGAAGGGGATAAACAGACTGTCCCATCAAACATCCTTTATGTTTGTGTACTAATGCAAGAATTAGAGGCCTTAACAAACAACCAAGTTTACATCAGGAAAACAGAGGGTGATGATCCAGATCAGAAAGGGATAGTGCTTGGATGTGTGCTTCCAAATTAGCCAACCCTGTTAACAAGAAGGCTGAAGGAACCCCAGGATCGTTAGTGGTTGCTTTGGGGCAGTAAGTAGTTGCTCTGTGCCAGCCCTGGGAAGATCCTGCTGCCAGAGAGAAAGTGAAGGTGTCAGGGAGCTGTTTTACACACAGAGACTGCTGTGTGCTTGTCCTTTATTTGGCTCCTAGCTGCTGAGAGTTAAATTTTAAGCACAGAAAAGACGATACCTGTCATAACCCAAATTATTCCTGAGAAAGAGAGCTGGGAAATTTCAATCAGGACGGTTTGCTGGCAAAAACCACAGCTATCACAAAACAGGAACATTTTGGTAGCACTCAAAATGGCTTTATGTGAAGGAAATTCAGATCAGATACATAGATGTCAATGAGTTTGAGGAGCAATGCTGTTTATTGATCGGTTCTGTTCCTAATTGGATAAATGCTGAACTGCATTAACCTGAGGGCATGGGAATTGTAGGTTGTGCCTTTCATTTCAGGGGGGCAGGCTCCTCTTTTAGCTTACATTTTCTGACTTTTATTTTCAATTCCCCAGATAAATAAGTAAATCACTGAATTTCCTCAAGTAAAATGAAGAGGAAAGGAGAAAGCGAGCTGTGCAGTTCCTCTCCATACTTTCCCACCATGCTAAATGCTCTACACTGAGGATGGGATCCCACCTTGCTCAGTCCTGGTGTGCCCCAGGAAAGTGCAGTGTGTTGTTCAGTGACTGGCTGCCTGCTTGGACAGAAAGGTTTGTTAGGTCTTGGTGGAGCTTTTGCTATCTGCTATAAGGGGACTGATAGATTTTCATATTGCAGCAACTAGATTTGGAATTGTACCTTGGAAGTTTCTCTGTGTTCTGACATAAACTGGACATGCTGAAAAACTCCAATAAAAGCAATAAACCAATAGACAACATTCACAAGTCCCACAATCCGTGTCGAATTGCTGCAGCATCACTGACACTGCCTTTTAGGGGGACGAGGAAGTTCAACATAAACCTGGCTAATCTCAAGGCAGTAGAAGGGTGGGTTTTTTAAAGGTGAGTTTCTCAATCTGCAATCCAGCAGCATAACCTTCTGTGGGAGATTCACCCAGAGGGACTGGGATGTTAAGCTCTCTGACCATGAAAAATGAATGTACTTTTTATCCAGATTCTGAACACCGAATGACCATGCACTTTACTGAAATGTTATTTCTTTTTATAACCATGTCACAGCTTAAGGGGGAAGAAAAAGAAGAAGGAACCCAATGCTGTCACTTTGGAAAGCTTTTACTGTAATCAACCTTACAACGTGTTTTGTTATACAATACAAAGAAGGTTTAATCTCTCTTGCCTAGCACACTCCCTCCAGGGTTTTACTGCTTACAAAGGGAGCTTTCACTTTGACTGTGGCAAAAATAGTGTCAAACCCCATTGTGAGGTACTGCTTTTAGTCTGGGTTCATTTGGGAATTTCTAAAGAATCGGTGACTTCATGAAATGTGTGAAAAAAGCAGGACTGCTTCTGAAGAGTGATATTTCCTATACCTTTTGCTTCCCATGAATATAGTTTCTAAAAGGCGTTTCATTTTGCTGTTGCAAATCCTTGCACAGTTCGTGATCTGAATGATTATAAAAATAACAAAGCAAAGATTTCCGTAACTCTTGTCCATCATAAATGTTCTGCAAACATATTCTGGATGTGCAGGCTCCAAGTATTCCAGGTACAACAGGAGGAGTCAAACGGAGGTCTTAGAGAGAAGCCACTGACTCGGGGCTCAGAAGTGCTGAGCTCTGTCTGTAGAACTGAAACTTCGAGTTTTGCTTCTTTTTTTGGGGGGGTTATGGGTTATTTTATAGGGTTTTTTTTTTCACATTGATGTAAAAGGAAGAAAAACAGTTTGTACATAATGAGCTCTGGCCTGAATATTTTCTAAAGCTCAAGCCAAGTGCAAGCCCTGAGTGCTGGAAAAGGTTATTAGAAAGTTGAAATGCAAGAAATTCCACTGTATTTCCAGATTTTTGCCAGGCCTGAAGACCGACAGATGGAAACTTCCCAAGAGGATTTGGCTTTGTTCACAAAGAGCCAAACAAGTGATTTCCATCTGGATCACTTCGTCGTGATTGAGAAAATAAGCAATGAACAAGAAGCATCTCTCCTGATGAAAGGAGCACAGTGAAACTCCATGGTCAGCACAGTCAGGAAAAAGAATCTTTTTATACCAAACAGAAGTGAAAATGCATTGATTAAATAACGATGCAGAAACACATCCACAGTTTATTACTAAAAATAGGTGAGGTTTCCTAAAGAGCCCAAAATATGACGTCTGCTTATTCTGCCTTCCAGTCCACTCGCAGAGTGTCATAGCCCCTCTGGCGCTTCTAAATGTCTGAACCAAGGCTGCTGTGCTGTCACCACTGGCTGAAAGCTGCCTGCCTGTGACAGGTAACTCCTGGTGAGGGTAGCAGGAAGGGTGCTACCAGGTGCTGTAAATACCATGCCATCTTCACAAGACTGTTTTAAGGTCAGAGGGAAGCTGTGCCACCTGTCTTCCTCATGTGGGCAAAGAGCAAATAAGTGAAGGGAACTTGGTATTTGACAATCAGGTGGCTGAAATGTTTTGGCATATAGCATTCAGAAAGCTTTTCTGCATGTTTAACATACAGGGTGTCAAAACCAAGCATGCAGTTCTCTAGCAGTGAAGAAATGAAAAAAATAGGTCGTAAAATAGGTCAAGAATAAATCCCCCATGCTGGCTAGTTTCTCATTGGGTATTTTGATCAGTCATGACTGAGACTTTTATGGATTAAAAGAGAAAGGATAAGAAGTGGACACTAGAGAAACTGTTGCATAGAGCCTTGTTTCTCTGATGGGAAAGAATTGTACAAAACCAGTCATCACTGAGGTTCCTGCCAGAAATCTCCATGTGAATATGTACTTCCCACTGCTGCCTACACGTGCTGGGTAGCAAGCAGTCCAACTAACTGAAGCTTTCTGGAGGCTGGAGGGCTTTCCAGTCTGCTAGACATACATCTCAGTCTAGTGTTAGAGATAAATGCAGCAGATAGGTCATGTTTAGGCTGCTGCTCTGCTTGCAGTCTTCCAGATGACAGATAATTATTCATAAACGTGTCCTACAGATACCCCATGATCAATCTGCATAAATCTGAGTCAGAGTAGATGGTTTGAGATGGCTTCAAAAAACTCCAGCCCTGTGTGAGGGATGATGAAGTTAGGTGTTGCTTGATAATTCATTTTTGAAGTCTCTGAATGAAAAATAATACTGTAATCATAACAAAATTGTTGATATTGTGACAAATCCTTGGGAAACCAAGCTGTTGTAGACCCACAGAAAAGCAGGGAGCCAATCAAACAGGTTCAGCTATTAAATCAGACATGTTCTTGTCCAATCTACTACAGTTTCTGCATGCACTCTTCTATAACCTATCCCAGGGCTTGACTATCTTTTTAGTCAAAAGAATACTCTTCATTCTGAGTCTGACCTCCAACTGCTCTGTTAAAACTGAATCCCTTCATTTTCTGTTCTATCCCCTGTGGTAATGGTGACCATACTAATTACTAGTAAAATTAAAGTCAGCTCTCCATTACAACAGCCTCTTCAGCATATGGGCTAACCTGGCAAATACTGTTAAGAGAGCGGGGAGGAAGAGCAGTGAAGTGAGATGCATAAGGCAAGTGGAGGTGGGCGTATAGAGCATATGATCTGCTGTTTTGACTGACTGGAGACAACTGGAGAAAGAAATGATCCCTGAAATCATACAGAATAAGTCAGGACACTGAAATCAATACTGAAGCTCCTGATTAATTCAACACAAAGTCATTTTCACCAACCACCATGTCTCTGCTGCTGCTCACACCAGCAGTTTTCTGGAGAAGAAGAACTCCAAAGCTGAAAGAAAGAATGTAGGTGGGCAGCCAGATGTGATAAAATGACAGGGGGCCAGCACAGGGAAAATAAGAACAATCTCATGCAGGACTTAGAAATGGAATAAACAGGTTATTTTTACATGCTGGAAATGAACATGTAACTCCAGGGATGAGGAGGGACACAGTGACTAACAACATTTTCAGCTCAGCATATTCCATTACTATTTAAAAGAAGGGGAAAAAAAGCAGCAGCAGCAATGAAAACAGATGGAAATAACACAACCAAAGCACCTCAGAGCTTTATTTAACCACAGCAGAAGTATTTTGAGAAGTAGGGAAGAGATCATGGTGCTATCTGCAGTTAGGTATTCTGCCGTGTGAATACTTCACTGTAATGGGAGATGTGACCCTGTAATCTGCTGCAGAAGTGCTGGTCACTTTGTGCTGTCATTAAGATGCAGAATGAGAGAGAGAGAGCTGCTCTGTGCTCTCTCATGGACACTTATACAATTTCTCTTTCTTTACAGTTTTGGCCAATCCACACTAACAGTCATTGGGCTGAAGTTTTCTTTGTCTCTCAGGATGGAAAAATTGGACTGATTCCTCTGACAAGGAAGAGAGCCAGGTATTAATTATTATAAGGTAGATTAGCAAAGTACTGGCTGCCTCAGCTCTTTTCCTTCATTTTTCAGCTCACACTAAATCCCTAAATCTGTCTTTGCTTACCCCATTACACAGAATAGCACCTTGTTCAACATTACAAAGCACGGCCTAAAAGATTTTTAACATTAAAAAGAAGGCAGGAAAAAGTGAGTGCTCACTTGAGAAAATATTTCTTTGTTTGGATTTTATGCTCAGCAACAGAAAATTTTGCAGTGAACTGCAGCTCTTTGTTACTTCTTATAATGTTGCTTTCTCTGCACTGTACTTTTCCACTATGGTGAAATCAGTTATGCTTCCCTTGAAACAGGGGAGCAGACTTTCTGCAGGAGTAAATTACTAAATCTACACTGCCAGTGTGCTGACCTGATCCTATGTTCATACTTACAGGTATTACATTGCTGTAATAAGAAAAGGGATAATAATGAACAGAATGGACAGTGTGCTGGATTACAACAATCAGTGGTGTGCAGATTGCCACCAACATGCACGAGGCAGCTGGTTACAAGGGAAAATGGGTACTGGGATGATCAGTATGTGTAGGCATAGGACATGGCAAGAGGGGCAATTGGTTGTTAGCAGTAGATACTGATGTAGAGCTCTAAATTAGAAACATATAGAGTAATTTGGCTTTTCCCACTCCCCTGCCAGGATTTTCTGTTTGTTTGGGTTTTTGACACATGGACAATGCTCAAATGGGCACACAGCACTCTGAGAAAAGAGACAGACCGAACCTTTCCCCACTGCATAGATCTCAGTGAAAAATAACTCATGGGGTCAGAAGCAGAGCAACAAGGACTGGGATAGATAAGATAAGTAGATAGATAAGTCACTATGAGCCCTCTGAAGGACCTGAGTCTTTGGAAGATGGATCTGCTGACAAGCAGAGGCACCAAGTTGCACCACTACACTGTCCCCCAGCCGTAGTCAGGCACTAGCAATTGAAAATGGCCATCCAAAGAATAAGACGAGATGTCATTATGTCTCACCTGCACTTGCTCTACAGATTCACACAGACAATTATTCCATTTGCCTGTAATGGCTTCAGACTCTTTAATCTTCCTCTCAGTGGATTTCTCTGCTGCTTTGCATTTAAATTCACCTTGCCTTCATAAAAGTAGTCAGACTGTAAGCAATAAACAGGCCAAAGCAAAACAAACATGCTGGTTTTATATGTTGTTCATTTTTTTTTCTGTGCATTCCCAAGCAAGATATGTTTTTGTACCCCTTTGAGAGAGCTATCCCACTCTACCCATACTGAATAGTTATTTAAAAACAAATGGATATTATTGCACCAGCCACCTACTTCTCAGCCTGAAAAACAGCAGGAAAATGCCACTTCTCCATAAACATTTGTTAGGGTGACAGTTCCCTGTCAGGACCAAGCTGCAGTATTTAACTGCCCTGTACCAATTACTATCTTTTTTGACATGCTTCATGCTCTTTTTATTAATGGGATGAAAGCTTTTATGGGATAATAACCTAGTTCCAGTGAGCAAGTGTATCTACGAGACCAAAAGCCAAGTCATTTGTCCTTGCAGAAGGAGCCTTGAGACTACAGTGATTGGCACTGGTCTGTGGTGGATAAATCACAAAAGCAAAACTTTTGTCCTGCAGCAGAACCAGCCAGGAATGGCTGAGGACATGGGGATCTTCACTGCAAGAAAGATGAGAGGGCAGAGATCATCTTGCTCCATCCCCACGAAAACATGCTGGTTTCATAGGAGTTAAACCAAAGGGGGCAAGAATTTAGGAGAAGTTTCATTTTCCTGACCCTTTCAAAGAGTCAGGATATACCTGGACTACCAAAATAGATTTCTAAAGCGGGGCATCCCAGGTATCCAAGCAAGCCTATGGTATTTCTGGGGCACTCGTTAGGTGAGGCAGCACTTACTGATGTATACATGATGTCAGCTTTTCAGTCTGCAATTGTTTTATACAGACACCACTGCCCCAAATGAAAGCTGCTACACAAAAAGTTGTCTTTAGCATGTCAGGTTTGTGATGAGTTAGACTAGAATAGGAAAAGTAAATAATCATCATCATTTAGGGCTATTAATTCCCCACAGCTATACAGCAGCAAATGTTTATTTCCATACCACCTACAGATATGTTCGTATCTTTTTGTTCTAATATCAGGAACCTATTTGCTTTCTTTCAATAAAAGCCATCCTTGGCCTGAATTTTCAGCTGGTCAAATAATGCTAATGTGGCAAACATACTGAAATTTCTTTCTGCACCGCTGGGACCATGCAGGCAGACAAACTCTATTACAGCCAGTGTCTCATCAAAGAAAAGCTAAATCTTTTCATTAAATCTTGGTTGTTGTCATTTTCAAGAAGAAAGACTCTTTATTGCGGGCACAATTATGGAGAAATGCACAAATAAGCTGTAGAGGATTGCCAAGGGAGGCTGCATGGCTGCAGAGAGAGAGAGGAGAGGGCAACCTCTCACAGTGCCACACAAATAAGGCGCCTGCATGTAAACATTAGCGCCATTGATCTGATGGGTATCAGCTACAACCAGCACTGGCTGTGGGTTAAAGTTTTTAACCATCAAGCCCAGTATTTGGCATTGATATACAATATGGTGTCACTCCATCTTACCCACAGAAATGTAAAATGAAAAGCACACATTCCTTTCCCCCCCTACATATGGCCAACATCTGTTTGGGCAGCAAAAATCTACTGAGAAAGGCTTTGTTTGATAAGGATATATGCCAAAGCTCTCTTTTGCTGTGAAGTAGCCCAAAATTGAATACCTAGATTATAACTAAAGCGATTAAGGGGACATCCCAATGGACGTAGCACTGAACAGGAATTCTGCGTATGCAGATTCATTGCATCCTTTGGCAATTTTAAGCTTGGATTCGGCAGAGCATCTAACCAGCTAAAGAACACATGCAAATCTTACAAGATTAGAGGTGCAGCAGTGAAACAGAGCTCTCATTGCTCTCTTCATACCTCGATATTTTGGCATCTGTTAAAATGAAGGTAGAATTGGTCCTTCCTTCTCACAGTCTTAGCTGGTCTTGGAGGAAGGGGAAAACCAGGGAAGGGGAAAAGGTGAAATTTTAGAATATTATGTTGCAGGGGATGCAATTCAACTCATATGAAATGAGCTTAAGAATTTCCAGTGATTATGTTTAAAGTACATAGAAATCATCTGAATGGCTGGTAAAATGTTGACTGCAATCTAAATATGTTTATGTTATATTAAACTAGATATTAAAATTGCCTTTTTTTTCGGTACTTCAAATGCAAGAGGCTGTCTTGTACTTTTCCTGGCAGTCTTAAGAAATGTTAATAAGACTTTTTCTGCCACATTTTAAACAGAAGATAGGCAGTATAAACAAAACTACAGATTGATTTATTTATTCTGCTGGGATATTCAGCTGTGCTCCAGTTGATCAGAGAGAATTTTGTTTACATATTCTGCATAGACTTGTCCAACCAACTTCAAACAAACTCACGGCGGGATCCAAAATTCAGTATATTCAATGGAAAATGAGAGCCTAGTAAATTATACTGGAGGCTTCAAAAGAAAAATGTTGGCAAGAGCTTTGGACAGATTTTCATTCTATTTCAGGTTGTATGAACTTAGCTCTAACTCCTTCTATTGCAGGCACCAGATCCTGAGATTAGGATCTGCAATCACTGCCTGGTCAGGCTGGAATGAATAATCCAGCTGTGACGGGCCATGGGAATGTGTGTGACATGTCTTTTTTAATCTTTTTATAGTTTGCAGAAGAGGTTACCTTACATCAGCCAGACCTTACAAGAAAGTTCAATTCAAAGTTTTTGGCTTCTTCTGAATCTTTTGAATAAAACAAACAACGATTAAATAGTTTAAGACTCCCCATCCTATCTACACAGGCTCATTTGCTGTCATGTTTAGCTATTTGTAGAAAGAAGGAATACGACCCCTTTAATTCTTCAAATAGGTTACTAGGAAAACGCCAGCATTTTTGCGAAATATATTGGGTTGATCATTTGGTTTATTTTTGCTGAGAGCAGACTGGATTGACTACAAAAAGGAAGGCAAGTGGGAGGTACAAAGTCTTTATAAAACAGTGATCTAAGGAACAGGAGCACGCACCTAGGAAATCTTTGTTGATTGTTGCTAATATCTATGATAATTAAGCTAAAAATATCCACAAAGCAATAGAATTTGCAGAGACAACTCTATTGTCTTAAGCAAATAATGAAGCAGGGAACAGTTAAATTGATCCCACGACTACCATTTCAATAACAAAGCAGCAACAGAGTTAATCTATAGCACTCACTTTAGATTACAAACCTAACACTGAACAGGCAATTTCATTAGTGAGAATACAGCTGGGAGAGAAATGCTGGGAGAGAAATGCCGGCAGGGAAAAAAAAACATCCCCATTGAAATCAAACCATCCTGAGAATTTCTTGCTGCTGTGTACCCAGAAGTGCAATCAGGGAAAAGTTCTGACAGGTATCAGGTACAGCTATAGGAGGCAGTTCCCTTTTGTTTTGCCCTGAAGGCTGTCAGGACACAGCCTGCTGACTGAGCTCACCAACCTGGGTTTTTCCTTTTTATTCTTATCCTCCAGCTCAACACATTCTCTGAGAGCCAGCCAACCCCCAAGCTCACCCACAGATACCAGCACTGCCTGGAAGAGAGAGTTCTCTTTTAAAATTAGCTCTTTTCAGACACGTCTACAAACCCATAGATATCACAGGGCCTGCAGAGCCAATGCCAAGGAACATCCCCAGAGCAGTGCTGCCAATGAAGGAGGGAAGACTCATTCCCCATCAATGCTGGCAGCTGTGGGGACCTTCTGGAAGTCAGAACTTTCTGTTCTCACTGAAGGTAGCAGGCAGGACTATAAATATCGGCACAGAACATATTTACTGAAGGACTGAGTGCCATAAAAATACATTTTAGTGGTAACAGCAGCTTTCTGAAATAAAATCAAAGAACCACAGAATAATTGAGGTGAGAAGGGACCTCTGGAAGCACCTACTCCAGCCTCCTGCTCAAAGCAGAGCCAACTTCCATTACAGGGTGTGCTGCCTGCGGCCGTGGCCAGCTGTGTTCTGACAGATATCTGGGATGGAGAGCCCACAGCCTTTCCAGGGAAACTGTTTCTGTACTGCATAACCTTCATTCTGATGATTTTTTCCCTCAGAATATATGTCTACTATCTCATCATTTTGCAGCACACTGCTGCAGAGTGTCGGACTCCAGCTTCACTACAGTCTCATTGAGGTAATGGAAGACAGCAATTAGAAACCCCATTAGCCAACCTTCTCCAGGCTAAACAAACTTACACCCTTAGACTCTCCTAATACATCATGCTCTCCAGTCTCCCGAACATCTTATTGACCCTTGACTGAACGTTCTCCTATTTTTTGACCTATCAGTTGCGCTGGAACAGTTTTCCAGCTGTGAGCTGCAATCTCACAAGCGCAGAGCTGATGGGCCTCTTGGCTGCACCTATATGCGGCCAGGCTTCATCACCCTAAACACACACTGCTCATAGGCACTTTGCAGTCCACCAGGACCCCAGGTCCCTTTGGCAGAGCTTCTCCCATTCAGTCCATATTATAGATGTGTCTCAGAGGCAGGACTGGCTGTGCTTGCCCTCAGGAAGCCTATTCCTCAAGCTTGTTAAGATCTTTGCCTGTCTTTGATAACAGACCTTGGAAGTTTTGGTAACACTTTCTGCGTGTGCTCATGAAAAGAAAAAAAAAAGAAAGAAAGAAAAAAGAATAAAAAAGAGGGGGGAAAAAAGAAATAAAGGAGTAAATAGAAGATTTTTGTATATATATGCAAACTCGCAAGCATTACACTGTTTTGTCCCATCACTCTACATTCTTTATGATACTACTAGAGGACAAGAAAAACCCAAATCCCAACTGACATAAACAAGAGTTTTTACTGGCTGCGATGACCTTGAAGATGGTCCAGACATGTAAAGCACAACAGCAGGAATCAGGATGTCAGCATTGGGACTGGGATGGAATTGATTAACAAGATTTTACTAGAAAAAAAGAAGATAAGTTGCTGCTCTTGAGTGGGGGACTTAAAATCTATAACCAATATTCCTGACTGAAATTCTGTTAGCAAAATTTATGACACAGATGGGAATAACATTTTTCTTCAGATAAGAACACTTCTTGTAGTCATTCATTTTGTATATCATGGTACACTAGCAGATACAGTGAGCTATTTCACTCTATTTCTGCTTATATAGCATCCTGAGTTCTAGACACTTCAAAAACTTTATATATTGTGATGACTCTATAGACAACCTTAATGAAAGTCTACTACTGCACGCTTAATAATTCCCTTCTATCCAAATGGAAATATTCATGGCAGCATTAGCAAAGGCTGCTCACCAAATTTAACCTCCCATGCCTAGATTCTTCTAAGAATTCCTCCTATACATCGCATCTCCTTTATTGCGTTATTGCAGGAGTTTAGAAAAAACATAGCCCTTCCATAATGGAATTTTTCTCCTCCCTTGTTGCAGTATGTATTTTGCAAGTACACAATGACTGCTCTGCTTTAACTTTGTTACAATACTCAGGGAATTAGTTCTGTATCTTCTAACAAAGAACAAATGTATGTGTTCAAAAATTAAATATTTACTTTCCAAAGAGCCATCATGAGTTGTTGTGAGTGCTTGTCTACATTATGTGTGGAAAATTAAATATACTCTGTATAATAATTCTGCTGGTATAATAAAGGATTATGGATGACAAGGGAAATGTGACCCAGTTCAGAAGGAAAAAAAACCACCACCTACTTCATGTAAAATCTCAGTGCCACGTGCAACAAACTCAGGTCAAACCAAATGTAACAAACTGGGATTTATTTTACTGTCCTGAGATACAGATTCCAAAGGAAGCACAAGACCAGCCCAAGAGCTCTCACTAACACTGATGAGTTCCATGACCTTAAGAGCAACACATTCAGGATTAAGTGACTATCTGGTTTCCATAGGGTAGGTGAATTGAGGACTTCATAATTGAATGGAAAGCTTATCCCTAACCATAGGTGGAACAGTAAGTTCAGGAAGACAGCTCAAGCTATATCAGAAAACATTAAGTAGCCTTCATATTATTTGAACAGACCTTGTGCACAACTCACTGACATCACTACACGTGACATCAGCATTGGGGATATTTATAGTAAGAGAGGTGCATTTCCTTAGCACTTTGTAGAGCTTAAGCCTGCAAATCTGCTCATTTCTCCTTGGATGTAAGAGCTGTTTGTGCAACAACTCAGTGCCTCTGGGAGCTGGAGCACAAGCTACACTTCTCCATAACAAGTTCTGTTGTCCGCAACTTTTGTTTGCTGGCACAGCAGAATCTACTTTTTCCTCCTCACCTTTGGAAACTCTTAGCCCTTGCCTTCAGGCTGTTTAAGCACTCATTCCAACCTTTTTAGATTAGATATTCTAACTCCCAACTTGCTTTAGGAGGTTAAAGCATATAGAGGAGACCTTTAGCTTTTAGCATCAACTAATCTATTGCTAAAACACCAGCAGTTTCCCTCTCTGCAGATATGCGAACCTTCTGTCACTTCATCAAAGAGGTCTAATAGTTTCTCAAACACAGAAGCATACACAAGCACAGAACTTTGAACTGCTTTTCACGGTGGATTTCATGTAGGATATTAAGCTTGCAGGGTGTTACTCAAACGAAGTTGTGACCGTTTTGCTTTTCTAACAAAACTAACAATAATCACAAACACAGCATGACCTGTTGACCACACTCAAATACCAGCAAAATCTCCTGTGGTTTGCTAAATAAAGTTTATACACACTGTGGCTTGGTTCTGCATGGGCATGCACTGACTCAATGCTCTGTGTGCAGCTGCCTGTGCATAGATGGCTCACAGGACAGGGCAGTAGTGAGGGGATGCTGCCACGTTCCATTGTTTCTGTGCATCACTGTAGCCTCTTCCAAATCTCTTCCACTGAAGTCAAATTTAATTCATTAATTAAATCAATTCAAGCTGTAGTTTCCCCAGTGGCAACTGACCTTATTTTCTAAGAGCACATCTGCATGGGAAGCACCATCAGGCAGTGCAGTATCAATCACATATGGTCAGAACAGCTCCCTTCAGAACATCAAGCTGCCTCAAGCTGCAGTCAAACCAGCTGGGCCCCGAGAATAATCAAAGGCCCATTCTGAATCACAAAGGAGATCAGAACTATTTACCGCCAGGGAGACTGAGGCACAGAGCAATGAAGAAATTGCCAAGCAGAAGCTCAGCCCACCTACTTACAAAGTTCTAGAAGAGTAAAACTCGTTTCCCAACTTTAATCCAAGCTAGTACAAGAATATTCTTTGCTTTTCTGGGCTTATAATAATCAAATGTTACTCTTAGATTCAATATTACTGTTTTCTGGGTCTTAATGGTTGGGTTTGAACAGATGCAAACCTGAAACCACAGGACAAACAGTGCTGAGCAGTCACTATCCCTCTTACAAGTTGAAAGAAAACATGCATTTTTGGCTGATATGCTTAGCACAAGGCAATAGATGCTTTCCAATAGTCTTTCTGTCCTGCACCATTCACCAGACAGTTTGTTTCTGCCTCTTAGTCCTGCAGAGCACATCTGTCTTTAAGGGTTCAAGCTGCTCCCTCTCCTTCTCATACATCATCTCCAGAAGCACCATGACTGTTCCAGAACATTTCTATTATCTGGCTGTCAGTGATAAAATGAAGAACGGAAAGAACATGGTACGTTCTCTAAATTGCCTTCTACTGAAAGGGTAAGGAATGCTTTGAATAGCATGCTGAACAGCATGGTACATTTTCCACATCAGAGTCTCTTTTATTAAAAGACTTTCATTTAAGGAAGAAGGAGAATGATAGCACTAGATCTGAGAGTATTCATTTATTCACAAAATAACTATAGCAGATCCAGATATAGGATTACTCTCATGATACAGCTTCTCTTGATTTCCCCATAACCACAGGCTACTACAACCAGCCCACTGGATATGACTGGACTATCTTTCAATTGCAGCTTCACCCTCATTTCATAGGTACCACCTCCATACTGAAACTCCTTGTCAGCAGTTGGCTGTAACCATATAACAAAAGTTTACACAACCTTTTCACCTCCAAGTCCTATCTTACGACTGCAAACTACACTCTGAAGTAGGCTGCTCTGCCAACAGGATGCATCATGAATGATAGAATCATAGAATGGCTCCGGCAGGATGGAATGTTGAAGTCCATCTAGTTCCAACCCCCTGCCCTGGGCTGGCTGCCCCCCACCAGCTCAGGCTGCCAGGGCCCCAGACAGCCTGGCCTTGGATGCCTGCAGAGATGGGGCACCCGCTGCTCTGGGCAGCAGTGCCAGGGCCTTACCACCCTCTGAGTGAATAATTTCTTCCTAATAGAACATGTACACACACGTGAACTACCTGATGTCTTCAGAGCACCTGAATGTCAAGAAAACTGCTCAGATTAATTAATGAGCTAGAGACTGGGATGATGTCTGGTTGGGGTAACTTTCTTTTCCAACTGGCCTTAACCTAGAAATACCATTTCAGGATCTGGCCTTTGGAAACCCATGATGATAATACATATTCCAAGCATACAGAGGGATTTAAACACCTTGTTCAGGAAAGGACTTTGATGGAACACCGCATCTCAACATTCACATCCCCTCAAGGAAGAATAAAAAGGAAATGGGATTTAATTTGTTGAGATTAAATATATGGCAGATGCTTAAGATGAGCACTGGAATTGCTGAGTGAAAAACTGCATTATCTTAAGCTAAATGTGTTTCACCAAAAAAAGTACTCAGCTTCACACAATACAAGTATCCATATCCTGCAACACACAGCTGTTAAGGGTTACTAAGATAAATGAATATTATGATTTTGCAAATATTTTATTATCAATGAACCTGTAGTAAACATTCATGACATCTCATGAGTGCAGCTATCACATTTACTATCACTGGCTGAGCTGTTCTCATTAAAGGCCATACTTTTTTCTGTAAATACATGTATCTCTCTCCAAGGAGTGAAGGATGAGTGAGAACTGAAAATTTAAGTGGGAAAAGCAAAAGGGTTATCATGTTATATTCGTTCTTCAGTCAGAATTGCATGTTTCTGTATATATGAAGTTACAGGCTACAAAGTCCTAATCCCACACCTCAGACAGATTTCTCTGGAGACCATCAGCCAGCTTATTTTTGTGTTATCCATCAGCCATGGATGAACCTCTACCTTCTCATTTAAGCTAGAAAGAAGCTTAGTGCTGTAGTGGTAATAGTGGGTGCCTAAATTGGCATAGGAGAAAGTCAGTGCATTACATCCTAGAGATTTTTAGCAATTTAAGCAATCCTCCTGTTCTTTTCAAGGCTCCTTTAAAATGCCTGTAAAAGAAGCTGAGTTACTTAAAGTACCCTGGTGCTTAAATGTTGAGCTGAACTTTCCAAAATAGATTTTATGGCCCTTTGGAGTCAGACACTTAACACAGCTATTTTATGTTTATTCAGCTTCCCCCATTTTTATGCTGGTTCATCAACAACTTCTGGTCAGGTTTCCAGAACAATTCTGTAAATATTTACTCTTTTTTAGTGAGCAGGACTAGAAAAACCAAGTTAGAGCCACTCTCTTAGATGAGATTTTGTAAAGTCAGGACAAGACAAGACACAAATAGGTAAATTAGGTCAGTTTTCATCTTGTACTTCCTTTTTTTTTTTCCCCCCCTCAAGTTTTGGAAACAAGAAATGATTTCTCAGTGCCCTCTGAGTTTTTTCTGCACTGGTAGAAGGAACCCCTTGTTCCTTCTCAACAATGTAGTGACAAAGGAGCAAAAGCAAAGAATATTCTCATTCTCTTTGGCATCTCCTCCATTGCGCTGTTTCCAGCAGGATGCAACCAATCTGCTGTGCCCATACGGAGCCTTGGCAGGGACTTTCCTTCCTCCGTTTCACTTTGGGGACTTATCTGCCTAGTTGAGGATGGGAACAGATGTCAGCATTTCCTTTGGACCAAAATGCTATTCCCTGACCACTGCCTTGGATCTAATTGCCTCTGAACCTTGAAAAGACTTCCCTGTTTTCATCTCACACCTAGTAACATAAAAGCACCTCTCTGCCTCAGACCAATACTTTGACTTTTAAAGCAAGTTGAAATGTTTGATTGCCATATTCCAGTCTTTCCCTTGCCACTGCCCTCATTTCCATTCAGACCTTCTCTTCTTGCTAATGAGTTGGCCCTCTCTCTTCCTATCCATTACTGCTACAGATTTTCTGCGGAGGCCCATAAAGTCTCCTGGCGAACTGTATTGATTTCTTTTGGAAATTGCCCAGTTTTATTGAAATTTGCATAATAACAAGAATAACAGGCAGCCCTGTTATCTGTATCTGGAGTTTGACCAAATTCCCTAAGGATAGGGAAGGTACAAGCTTTGGTGGAAGCATTCGCATTACCTAGGCACTGACAAAGTCTACAAGGGTTCCCAAGGGTCATATGAGAACTGACTCCACGCCAATTTCCTTCAACTTAGACAGAAGGAGGGATTTTATTGTCCATCTATTGTTGTGAATCTTTTGGGTATCGTATCTTTCAGACCCTGTCACTCCATCAATTATTTTTTAAATTGACGGGCAGTTTCAGAAAATATTAGGAGGGATTGGCAATAGATCCTCAATTGTGGAGTCTCACCTCTTTTTCTTTAGAAATTAACAAGCCTGAGCAGTGTCTGAGTTGGTATCTGTAAGATGATGTTTACGCTTGCCTCCTTCAAATAAACTTCTGCTTCCTTGATACTTTGCAGTAATATACCTCTGGCAAATAAAGTGGCTTCTGATGATCTCACCATGGGGCTGCTACTTGTTTTTGTAACAATCAGTGCAGGAGCAGCAGGAGGGGATCCTGCCAGCTTGTTATCTGCTCACACAGTTCAGAGGAGGAGAATGGAAAGAGAACAGAGATGGAAGAAAGGGGTGAAAAGAAACAGAGAGCACAGAGACAGAAAAACAAAACAAAACAATGGAGAGAGCAAAGGAGGAACAGGTTGCTTGGTTCCCCCAGATGTGCACAATTTCCCAGAAAGGATTTTGAAGTGTATCAACCCAAAGTCCCTCTGATATGTACTGCACAGTACAGATGCAGGGATGCCAGACTCCTCTCCTGCTGGAGACAGCAGCACTGCACACAGCTGACTACTGAAGGCTCACCAGCCAAAGGGCCAATCCTTATAGAAGCTGAAAATGACTCAGGATTTCTAACCTGGAGCAAGTCCCATCTTGCTTTGATTTTACACTGAGCTCTCCAAAGCATCCAACAGCAGTACACAAAAGCGAGTTCCTCAAAACCATTGCAGGAGGAAGAGAACACGGTCCTGAGCACCAAGACGAGCTGAGGAGAGGGAGAGCTTGGGAGAAAGTGAAGCAGCTACTTTTCTTGCTTGAGTTTTCTATCATGGAATTTTACCTACAGCAGAACTGCACACAATGGCAGTAAAGGCTGAGAGATCCATTGTGAGCTACTGAACTTTGTGAATTAAGCAGTAATTGGAAAAACACAAAGAAAATGAGGATTTGCACCATAAAGCATCCCTGTTTCATTTATCGGAATGGCTGTAGATGTGGTTATTTAAGAGAAAGCTTTGCAATATGCTGTTGTACTTATGGGGAGTGCTTTGTGAAGAAAGTAAACAAATTACAAAGTCCTAATAAAAGGAGATGTTATTTTAAACGTGAAGGGCAACATTATTAGAGCAGTTTAGTTGGTGTCTATGAAGAAACACCTAGTGTTCACTGAGCTGTGCTGGATTTTCTGTTGTTTGATGAAATGAGAGTTAGGGCTATTGCACAAATTCCCACTCAGCCCTCCCTGTCTCAGGGAAACTACCTGCAGTGTGCAGAGATGGTACGAGCAGAGCTCAGGCCCTGCAGCAGCAACCTGCACAAGCAAGGGGCCCTCTGAACAGCAGTTCCTGACCTACTTCATCAGCATCTTTTAACCTTCCAGCACTAAACTCTTTTTACAGCCTTTAAACTATTACTGTATGAGCCTGGGCAAATGGGGTCTAACAAGAAATATGCCTCCAGGCCCTGGAGAAAACCATGAATTCAGGTGATGTCAGCACCAGGACGGAGCCAGCAGCAGGAGGGCGGCCTTCATCTGGGAGTGATGTGGGACCAGCTGTGGTATCCTGGCACGGCTCACCACTCAGCAGTTACAGCCCCCATGTGAGTTATCTGCAGGGTAACCAGCATCAGAGCGGCTGCTGCTGACTGATTCTGCTTCTGAGAGAGGAGTCCCTTTGAGCAGGCATGGTGCCACAGCCCCTGCAGACATCAGTGTACATGAGATCTTGTGAACACGCAGCAACAGGTAGAGTTTGATCCAGCAAGTCCAACTCTAGACAGGTAGAGTTTCACCCTGTTCTAAGACCACAGGGCTGCAGGGAAAGCTGCACACTCTGGGAGCACCATTTTTGAACTGGCATAAATCATAACTTCCGAGTTCTCTGCCAAGCCTCAGATCCATTTTAAAGAGGGGAAAGGTTGCCCTTTGCTTTGTCATTTCTCTCTGCTTCCAGCTGTGATACTGATACAAGCCCTTCACACACTCAGTAATAAATGAGGAACAAGTACAAAATGATAAAAATGTTTATCTTCCCCCTCCTTTCTTTTTTTCCTTGGATTTGCTATATATATGTTAGTGATGGATGAGTTTAATCCCTGTCCTTTTCTTAAGGTCTGTTGATTATTTACTGGCGTTCTTGTAGTTCATGCTCTTTATCTACAAAGGGAATTTTATAATGTGCGATGCCTGCATTAATAGGATTTTGGGCCAGTAAATCATCCAGCACTGATACTCATTGTTGAATGCATATTTCTGAGGCCAATAAGTGCCTATACGCTCTTTCAAAATTCCACATGGTGCTTTTCAGACTTCTTAATTTTTAAACCCTCTAGGAGCATCCTCTCTCCTTCTCTCTCCAGCCTCCAGAATTGTGAATGTCACTGCCATTTGAAGACACCAAATCCTTTTAATGCTATTGCTGTTGATTTGCTTTGGGTTATAGTTCATCTTACAGATGTAAAATTCAGGCAGCTCTTTGTGTTTGTGCTCCTTTGGTCAGAAAAGACAAGCTATCTATCCTTCCCCCTGCAGATGTTTGACTTCACGAGGGTTGGATTTTGCTTTGAAATTGTTAAAAACTCCCACAAGTCCCACACTGAAGATTTGCTCATTTTTCCTACTAAGCTTTCCTTTTATTATAGAATTATAAATACATAAAAGAGGGTTCACTATTTGCAGAGATAAAATACTCTCCCCAGCCTTATTTAATCACCGCTATTAATATCTGGCCGCAATCCTGGTGCACATAAATCATCTGAGGTGGACAGTCACACTCAACCCTCTTGTGCAAATATGGAAGGCTGACCTTTAAAACAATACTGTAGTAATCACATTGTACATTTATAGATCTGTATTTATCCTGAAGGATCCCACAGCCCTAACACCACGAGGTCTGCTGGAAAGCAGGCATCCCTGGCATGCAATCCAAGTGGCATGCAGCACCCTGCACAGCCCAAGGGAGAAACAAGGTCTTGGGTCAGGGGATGACTCTGAATTTCAGCATAGCCTGGGGTTACTGCATGCAGCCCTCCTGAAAACACCATTTCAGACACAGTGTTCAGCTATCCTCGCGATCCAAAGAGGTGCCCAAATGGCTCTAAGAGGAAAAGAGATGAGTCTGCAGGCAGACAGAGCTACCCTACATGGTACATTACCCCCTGAGAAACAATTCTGAACCCAGAACTTTTTCTGTTCTTTCAGTAAGAATAAAAGATATTTCTTCCTACACATCTTACTCCAAAATAGAAATTAACTGAGAGCGGTAAAAGATTTGGTTTCCTTACAATATCAAATTTGCAACCCGAGTCATGGGATGGCAATGAATTTAGGAGAAAAAGTTGTGGAGAGCATTTTCAGTTGGATGGAGAAAACTGCCTCAGGATGGGCAGAAGGCTCTGAGCTGGTCTTTACCACGCTCTTAGAAGGTATTGCATGGGACAGACTTCTTGATTTTCTTATCCTGTCCTCACACAATCAGCAGCAATGAAGGAGTAAACCCTCAAGGCATGTAGAACTGGAATTTGCAGAGGAAAACAAAGATAGTCACACCCCAGTGACAATTATTATGCAGATATAATTATTCCTGAGGAAGACGTTTTCATCATTTTACAAATAAATTCTATTCAAATCTAGTTTGAATTAGGATGGCCTTGGAAATAACGAGAGATCTAATTTCTGCTTAACTCTGTTAACTTCTCAGGAAGTCCACTGAGCCTTCAGAGACTTCTCATTTGCATGGAGAAGACATTCCCCTTCATGCAGAGGCGTAATGGATGCTGAAAGGGTAACAAAGCATCTTTCCCAGTCACTCACAGTAAGAGTTACTTAAGACACACACACGATAGAAAGCAAATGAGGGGTTTCCCATATTTATATTGGCGATTCCAAGGGAAAACTTAATGAAAAGCTAAGATAAAAGCAGGCTCAGATGGCTTTCTGAAGTTGGGCAGAACAGTTACAACAAACACACAAACACTTAATTTAGGAAGCTCTTTGTAACATAGATTTTGTATGAAAGCACAAATGGAATTAACCTTCACTAAGACTGGAATACAAAACCATACAAACAAACGGCAGATGACACCCTCTCCTTCACAACTGTAGTATCAATCCTTGAGACTGTGAGCACAGTCCATCCAGTGCACTTAACCCAAATGTGCATGTTTTTGGTAGCACATGGCACCTTTCATCTCCCAATGAACGCGTATCAATCTAGCTGGCCAAAGCCATTAGAGTGAAAATGACAGCACTGACATTTTTTGGAGTGTTTTCAGATTGGAATCCCACTTAATTTAACATTTTGTTAAGTATAAAAAAAGAATCTGTCTCAGAGATAATGAAATCCTTTACGTTTCAAGACAACAAACATCTGGATAAAAGGGAGAAAGTCCTTAAATGCCAAGCTGTTGTAGGGTTTGAAGCAAGAACTCTCATCTGACTGTCCATCAGGCATCCACAAAGGAGAGAGGATGCATTTTTATTTTTATTTTTTTTAAGTCCAAGAGCAATAGAATGTTTGTTAACTTTGAGTCAAGCACAAACACACTATTTTGGTGGGAAAAAGCCTTCATTGACAACAGAACCGCTTCGAAGGTTTTCAGTCTTGACATTCATCCATGAGACTTCAACTAAACATCCTTTATGCTGAATACAGAGTATAGCAACTAAGTGCTGCTTGTTAAGATCAAGATCTATGATTCTATGAAGATTCACAGCCGAATAAAATGAAAGCTGCCTTCATTTACCACCCAAGATACTGCTACATTTCAAAGAAATGGTGGCCAAATGCATTCAGATGATAAGAAAGCTCTGTTCAAGGAATGATTCGCAGCAATGACTAACATTTGATATAACAACCATGAAATGAAAGCAGCATTAAGTTTTATTAAATAATTTTCCGCTGCCTCCACACTGCAGCATTAGCATGTGCAGCAGAGAGCTTAACTAAATTATCAGTTGAGAAAGTAGTGTCGGGAGCTATTACAAAATGCATCAGCAGTAATGAAATTCAAAGCCCATGATTGCTCTTAGAGAAGTTATTTTATAGATGTGGAACTAGGAAAAGAAAGTGAGTCCTGGTTAGTGGCTGATGAAAACTGTAACTATCAGCCTCCTCTACTTTTTCCACCTTTGCACACTCCCCTGGCTTCAGAGCTACCTTCTGTGCCTTAGTAGGAGGACAAATTGAGGGCTGAGAGGCTAAGACAGAGGCTAAGCCTCTCAGCACTTAAGACAGAGTTTCCAATCATCATACCACATCATGCCTACCAGGAGGCACAAGAGCTCACCCTTACTCAGCAGGCAGTGCTCCTGCAGTGACAAAGCTTCCTGGTAGAAAAGTATTACCCTAACACAGCATACAGGAAAATAATAATAATAAACACTTTAAATACATACATTTCACAGCCAAATCACTTATTGCAGGTGCAAAGGAGACCCTTGGTGTCCTATGGTGCAGTGTTAACACAGCCAGCTTCAAGAGGAAAGCATGCAACCAGCACGCCATTCACCTAAAAGCTAAATGAAAAATGTTCTAAAAATATAAAAAATAATAAGAAAAAAATTAAAACAAACTAGTTTTGTGATGTGGTTTAGCTAGAAGTCTGTGTTCTTCTATATCTCTTCACGTTTCTGTTGAACTGCAATGGATTATGAAATATTGTGCTGACATTGTATTCCTGATATGGGATTGTGCTAAATAAACATGACACATGAAAAGCAAACTACACAACGTGCCTTATACTTCCCCTTGTCTATATTCCTTCATCTCTTATAACCATCCATCAGAGCTCTCTGTACAGCGACAGCGCTTACTGCAGTAGGACAAGAATATTGTCCATGCACAACCAGAGCACCAGGTGCATTAGGTGACCTGAAGTGAGGCTGGGTCCTCTCAGGAAAAACACAAAAAAGAAAAAAGCAAAGGGAACAAAGTGCAAATGATGCGGCCCACTCACTTTTGTTCCTTCTTGTTGGGGCCAGTACTGACACCTTCTGACGTGCTCTAACTCCCACTGTTTAGTCATATCAGAGCTAATTATACATCCACCCTTTAGATTCTTTGATCCATTATTCTTATGAGAAACTGAAAGAGTTCAGTCTAGCAAGATATTCAAAGTGAAGACATGTTGTTCATGAGTTATAATTAACAGCTGAAAGAGGAGATATCGGAGACTAGAAAATGCAAGCAGAAAAAGAAAAGGCAATACCAGATGTCATATCTGAAAAGTAAAGCAAGCCACATTCACTCTGAAAATAAAATCGAGCCTGCATATAGCTAAACCTAAAGAAGATCATTCATAGGTATATTGCATTAAATTAAAAACTGACTCTTTAAATTAGAAAGCAAATAGTTCAACTGGAGGTGATTAGACACATAAAAAACACGGGCTCAAATGTGTCATCTGCTATGCAGAATGTTAGACAATCCAGGACTCTGACTTCTGGCTTTAAGATACCAAAGCTCCTAACAGCAGAATCATAATGTAACTGAGGCTTACAACTAGTGGCAGAGGAGAGACAGAAGATTAGAGCTTTGCACTGTACCACTAAAGTCATTCACTTAAGTATTGTTTCCTTAAATTTAGGCTATCACAGCCTTAAACTTGCACATAACAGAGGTGATAAGCCAAATTCTACCATAAGATTTTCTGCGCTGTCTTCCCTGCCCACCATTTCCAACCCTGGGCACAGATTTACTCATGTATTCTGTGCACTGTGAAATGTACCTGAGAAATCACATACAAGGCCAAGCAGAGCAGACTGTTGGATTGTGCATCTCCCCTATTCGGCATGAAACCACTGAGAACAGTGTGAAAAGAAAGGGTAAATGCAATCACTGGAACCTATCTGGTGACTCCTTGACTTCCACTGAAATGTTCAGCTTCACTTCTCTCTCTCTTGTATGTTTGCCTCATCAGAAGCCAAAATTCTACTTCATACTGTTATGATGCAAATTGTCTCTCCAGTGCCTACACAGTAATTGTACAAGGCAATGAACAAGTGAAGACCTTAACCAACCTTGTTATCAATAATGAAAGCAGCAGCTGCATAAGCACATTTCTCCACAACAGAGCTGGGGATGCCTTCAAGGCCCTCAGAACATTTGTAGCCCTTCTTCATAACTAATAATTACTTAGAAGTACAAAAACATAATCAGCTTACAGAACAGATCTGTCTTGGCCTATTTACAAGACCTGTTGTTTTGCTGCCAGTTACTGTGCCTGAGCTGTCAAAGTAAATTTTCTTCCCTATTCAAGTGTGGATTTGCAGAGACTGTCATGTTCGTGCTGGAGCATTTCTTATTCAGGCTAGAAGGTCTTTGTGTCCCCTCCACTTCTTCAAGGGCTTCTTCATTTCAGCTGTAATTTGTCTGTGCTATAAATATTCAATCCTGGACTCACTCCTGAGCCCAGGCATGTTGATTGTGGGGATATCATTAGCAAACACAATAGGTGTATAATGCACAGTGAATAGAACAGACCCACCAACTTGCAGGACGGCTACAGACCATGCTGAAGATTTTCTTAATATTATTAAGACCGACGCTTGCATTCCCTTCAGCTCCAAAGCATCATGGTTTTGTCTCTAATACCACCTAATTGGAACCACCTAGTTCCAAACACCACCACTTGATCTGAACTCTTAGATAGTTGAGAGCATTCAGTCCTGACGGGTGTTAGTATGTCTCCTGAAACTGGCTGCCTCCTTTTAGCTCCAAATCCCAAAGCACTAAATCCAAGCTGTGAATATTCTGATAGAATTTACACAATATCAAGTACTCAAAACTGCCATTCCTGTTCTTCCCCAATCAGCTACTTTTCTTCTTTGAATACAGAGAGAACTTGCAGCGCCTAAATTAGATGTCTAAGAAAGTGATAGAAAATCCTTCCCACTCCCTCTGCATTCATGTCTGACAACGGTGTAGCTTCAGTATAAATCAGGATCTCACAGCGCAACTATATTATAAATAATGACTGCATCCTTATTTCCACAGAGGCTGTTTTTCCTTTCACTTGAAAGATGCATTGATACTTTGAATTTATTAGAACATAGAGACATTTATGAGAACCAATGAAGAGTATTCAGTTCCTCTCACTCTGATGTGCTAACTCTTCCCAAGGGATTAATCGCCATTTGGCTTTACTGTATGTTGCCGTACATCACCACATTGTCCATACCTGCATTTCAACAGCCAACACGTTGCCTCCCAACATTAGTTTTAGATTCTCTCTTTGGTTATAATTCTGTCTCTGGACTAGGCAGCTTTGTGCCCAATGAAAACAATATGCAATTACCTCAAATCTGTGTCCTGATTCTATCTAAATTAATCAGCGTGCTTTATTCTGTTAGTTCATTTTTCCCACTTAGAAAATGGCCTCATCACACGCTATATTCATGAAACAGATTAACATCTCTAGTCCTAGAATGTCTTGAAAAAAGGCAATATATTTTATCTCCTACTGAGCTAAAAACATTTGTAGTGTTCTCAGCAAGGACTTAAAGCAGAGCTGCATTGTTTCATAATCTGCTTTGACTCTCAATGCACTCTTCCAGCCACACTGCATTATTACATTATTACACTCATCTACATTTTGCTGAGTACATGCTGAGCCAAACAGTTATGCATGTGAATGCAATTTGATGGCACTTGAGTAAACTGAATTTCAGGTAGCTGTTAGAAGCAGAAGGCATCAGCACTGAGGAAGTGGAAAAAAAATGGAAGGCTGACACAGTAAAATCACTTCAGAAGTGATCTGAGGATACTGTGATTAGGTGAGTGTACTGACTGTGGAGCTCCTTTATTGCTATTAGCAATTGCTCACAAAGTTCTGGGTCTTCCCATACTCTGACTACAGAGTTCCCCCCTGCCCCAAATAAACTCCTTGTATAACCACTCGATTTGAGAGACTGAAACGAAATGCTTTTAGATGTCAGCACATACTGTGGGTAGGTGCTGTACCATGAATTAAAATACCTGAGCTCCATTCCTGGCCTTATTGTAGACCTTCAGGACCTTGAACAAGTCATTTCAATTCTTCTCTTACTACTCTACAGTTTTATTTTTCAGATGGAATACCTCTTAGGAATGGTTCCATCTTGCAGTGTGCTGAAACATTGCCTTAGCCAATAGGATCACTGGGCAGTAACGAAGAAAATTATTAATGAAGAAGAATACTGCAAGTAAATGTTTCCTATCAGGGATTCCTTAATTAAAAGCAAAACAAAACTAAACTGAACACATGCTTTTTGCATCAGAAATACATTTTTTCAGTTGAGAGTAGGCAAAATTGAAATTGTCCTAAAGCTTAAGAAATTTGGATTGATTTGTCATTAACATCTACATGGACATATTGCAAGGTCTGGTTCATATGCTACCTATCATCATCTTGACTGTTCCACATTTACAACAGATGGGCCGGACTCTCTTGAGACTCACAGCTATGTTGTATGTCCTGGTATAGCTCTGACAACTGTTCTTATTTCTCTGGGATACCTTTGCTTCTTGTTTCCTGATGTCTTCTGAGAGAACATCATCATATGCATACCTGCCTTCTGCAGTGATCTAAACTGACAACAAAGAATAGCAAGAAGTCCATGTCCTACCTCCTGCTTGCAGAGATTTTGCTCTAAATTATGTTTGGTAATTTGTTTATAAATGGTTTCTATCTATACTCTTTGGTTAACTACCTAGGAAAAGCATCTGTGGTGAACAAGAAATAAATAAATACATATATATAAAAATACAGAGAGTGCTAATCAGAAAAGGGAGCAGTCATTAAGCAAAATTAATTGAAATATGTTCATCTCTCCCAAATGCAAAATCATTTTTTCCTTACTGTGACATATGCATTATGAACACTGCAACAACTGCTCATGGAACACATTCACACTTTAAAGCAAATCTTACTCCTGTAGTTCACTACAGGTGACTCCTAAAGCCCCTAAGGGAAAAGTGATTAGATTTAGGAACATTTTATGCAGATATCCTGATTGACCTAGAGGTCTTTTCCTTGACTGGATTATGATCCTGACACCAAAACTGCAGTTTCCAGGCTTAATGTTCTCTATGAAGACAAATCATAGATTGAACAGAAACAAGAAAAAACGGCAGCGAAGCAGAAGAATCGATGCGCGGGCATAACCAATAAGTAGGCATAAATCTAAAGTTCAAACAAGACCAAAGATTTCATAGGTAGAGCAAAGTGCTCATGCTATGAAAGACTTTATATCATCCCTAGGAGCCCATATGGTTACCAGCCTCCAACACATGTTCCCAGGACATAATTTTCACCAATGTCTTTGGAGGCGGATGCTCTTTCTTCCTGAAGAACCCAATGACCTTGAGAATTTTAACACAAAAATCAAGCTTCAGTCTATTAAAATCATTTTGGTGCTGATGAAGAACTTTTAAACAAAACTAAAGTAGTTGGCACATTGCTAGAACTTTAATAAAGACTTCGACCAACCACCGACATGTATAGGCTCTACAGCTCATCTGAGGAAACAGATGGCAATAACTCATTTAATTGGTCCCTTACAGATGCACATAAATGCCACCTAAAGCATGTACTGTCCTGAAATGAGAGAACAAGTGTGGAGCTTTTGGTAGTTACCTTTATTTGGGCCAATAGAACAGCAACCCTGATGAGACACAGAATACAGAATCTGGAATCATACCTCTGTAAAAGACTCTTTCATCATTTACAAGCAAAAGGATAAACATTTCATGTTCTTTCCTGAAGCTGATAAATGAGGAAAACCCATGCTTATATTCCCCAAGGACCTTCTAACCTAAAAATAAAAAGTCTCCAATAGCAACACCAAAATCACTACAGTGTGTGTGTGCAAACTGCTTCAGTACTGTGTGGGCATTGTGCCTGATAGATTAAAATAAATAAATAAATAAATAAATAAATAAATAAATAAATAAAAGCTTCAGGAATAACTAAATAACTTACAGATGCCAATACTCATGAAAGGATTATAAACCATTGGCACTTACAGCTTGTCTTTTCCCCCAGTCAAATGTGAGAGCTCTTTAACTGTTGAGGAGATGAGGTAAAATTAGGAGCAACTCAGCTAATATATTCAAAGCTGATGGAAACTAGAATCAGGTAAGTCCAGAACAGTAAAGCAAGCTCACAGTATGGTTATAAAACAATTGCTGCTGTGGTTACAGTTCAGCTGCCATAAAGTAGCTCCCTTCCAGTAGGATCTAATAGCACAAAAGTTATTGTAGGCTCTCTACCTTCACAAATGCCTTTCCTGGATGCTGAAATGCTTGCTGAATCCAGCAGTTCTCTTTCACTCCACCAGCACACTGCCTATCTGGTGTCCATCTGCCTGAGCTGCAGTCACACCCATGGCACAGCAAGAACCAGTTCTGCAAGCACGCAAATATCCAGGGCTTACTTATCCCCTCACTTGTTATGAGATGTGAACATACACAAATGACTTAGAGACACCTACGGCCTTCTAGTTAGGCATCCCTATTCTCCTACTGAATCCCTTCTGACAATGTCTTCTGTCATCCAGCATTAAAATCAGGAGTACAACAAAGTTTTATTTACCGCTGATTGCAGTTGAAGGTATCCCAGCATGAGGTTTTCCTTTCGTCTAGCCTGTAATTTAAACTGAAGGCCTGGATTTCCCTAGTACCTCAGGAGAAGTCAGAAACAATTACCTTGATATCAGTGCAATTAAACCCGCATGAAATAAGAACGTGGGAGCTGAGAACAAAGTCTTTCTGTTTCTGGGAACAGCTCTCAGTAGCTCTTCCATGCAGAGATTTTTTGCACAGAAAACTGCTCCGTGGTCCCATGGCCACAGTTTGGCTGTTGATGTTGAAAATTGTGGTTTTGCCTTTCTGCATAGAAAGGACTGGTAACACCTGTCTGAACTGCCAAATAAGCAAAACTCTTAAATGAGTTACCTTCTTTAAGCAGAAGTTTTTTTAATGCACATGAAGGAATCAAGATGGGACCACGAAGATGAATCATGCCCAGATGTGTTGATCTGAGATGACACAAAAATGCCAGAGTACTACAAGGGGGAAGCAATAAATACCACTATTTATTCTACCATATAATACACGGCTTCCAAATCTGAAAGCAATGAAGATCGCTCTAACCTGCTTCCTTAATCCTTTCCACTTTTTAATGTTAAAGAATGAAAATGAACAGTATTTTATTTGCAGTGTTCCCAAAATATGGATTCACAAGATATGCAAACATAGTTCCCTGTTTTTGCCAGAACAACAGGACAACAGGAAGGGGGGACACCATCCTACACAACAAACATATAAATTTACATTCAGCCCCAGACAACTTTAGTTTAATGTGCTGAATGTGCCAGTGGCTTCACTTGAAATAGCGAGTGCTCAGCAACATTCCTCTTCCCAGGGTCACGCAAAGTTTATCTTTCCAAATCACTCAGTGCATTTATAATCAAAGCGCTCTTTGGCTTCAGTCCTAAGTTTATATCTTACTGTCTGTCACTTTGTTCACAGGTTTACAGAAGGTCAAAGCCCCTCGTCCTTCATGTCTTCTCTCATGGAAAGTGTATCTAGCTCAAGCCAAAAAAGGACTGATGGAACCTCCCAAGCACGACTAGAATATTTAACATTATTTTGTAAAATCAGTAGCAGGATGTTTTCCACAGTGGTTTCTATCCAGCTGCCAAGTGGTCACTCATGCATATTAGCTCTCTAATAAGTAAAAGCGTTTCAAGGGACGCACTCAAAAGCCCTCCTGATCACTTTATTAAAAGTTGTAATGGTGTCCCTGGTTGAATTCAGTTCTTGCTGTCAAAGCTATCAGGTTAATAAAAAATACACTCTTAATTAATAAAGTATATGTTACTATGTTTGTAATCAGCAAGATTCCATCAAGGTTAGAATTAAGTGCTCATCCCATAACCCATGATCACAATTTTCAAAGCAGGATAATGTAGCAAATGAAGCCTGTATTTCCAAGCATAATTGCGACTGTTTCTGCAACACTGTCATAAGGTGGCCTTGGATTAACTTAAAAGCTTTAGAACGGCAAGGTCTCACTGATTCCAAAAGTGCTTAAAAATGTTTAAACATGTATTATAATGTCGCTAAAACAAATATTCTTTAACCACATCACACCACTACCTTCCTGATTCAAATGGATTTAAACACTTATTTCAGATAACATTCAGATAGATGTGAAAAACAAGTTGGTTTCTAGGTCTTCGTACTTGACCATTTTTCAACTTATGTCCCAAGTAAGCAGATAAGAGATAAATTTTGACTGATTTCAGGGCCACGTTGTTAGATACAGCCTAGAAGTCAGTCTTGTTCAATTTCCTTGCTCAGTCATGGCCTAAATTATTGGATCTCTTTGATGTATGAAGAAACTTGAGAAGTCACCAGCTCTTCTGGGAGTTGATATTTTTCCCCCAGATGCAGAGAAACCAGAGTGTGATAGAAACTCTGCATTCAAATCAGGCCACAAGGATCAGGCAAAGGTAGTTATTATGTCTCTGTGCAAAGCATGTTCTGATGTTAACTGGGTGTGTGAAAATAATATGTTTCTAATTTAAACTAATAGCAAATCTCTAAGTTACTTTAAAGTGTAATGTTGAGATTTGACAGTGAATTTTATTACTGGGAAGTCATTTGGATACTATCAGTCATTCATAAGCTTACAATGTATAAATCCAAACAAATCCAAAGTACAACTACAATTTATTTCTAAATTTAAATATAAACATACTGCCACGGCCAGATATAAGCTGTCAGCTCTCAGGATAGTATTACATATGGCACAACATTCAATATTTCTTCCGAGTCTCAGCACTGGGAGATACATTTGATCACAACTGTGAAGATAACCTTGAAATAGTGCCCCATATCAATACAGTAAATAGGCTTTAAATCCAGAGAACAACTTAGTATTTTTAAATTTGGAATGTTAAGTCCCACTGACCCTACATTATTTCTGTACTCCTTGGGTAAGAAAGGGACAGAGGAAGTAGAGATGTTTGATTGCAGATCAAACGTTTGCAATTTTCCATCAAAATGGGGAAAAAAGAAAAATAAAAATAATTTTAAAAAGCAATGGCAGTCAGGAAAATGAGAATTTTGGTCCTCAATCTGCTTGGAAGCTCCCATATCCTGTACAATTAGTGGGGACAGAACTATCTCAAAACTGCTGAAATCACAAGGTCACATTTCAGGTACCTGCAGGGACGTGTGCTGTGACTGCACTGGCATAAGAGAAACTACAAACCCCAAGCAGTGAGCAAAGCCCCATCTTTCACTCCTCTGCTATAAACCATCTTCTGTTGCCTTTCCAAAGCTACTTTGGATGGGACGCTGCCCTGGGACAGCCCTGAGCCACCCCCCCAGATCCCCTCACAGCTGGCCAGGCCACCCCAACCACAGTCACAACCAACAGCAGATCCCTCCACAGAAAACGTAGGTTTCTTCACCTGCCAAAAGTTGTTTTCCCTTGCCAGCTTTCCTCTAGGTGACACAGTATTCATCTGCTGTCAGCAGAGGTTAGCATAACAAACTTCAAGGAGTACCACTGTTGGACAGGAAGAAAAATACCTACATGGCATACAAAAATTTGTGGAAAAACAGAGACTTGCTTTTCTGATGCATCTCTAACAGTCATGCTAAGCCTTCTCCTATCAAATAATTGTCACTGCTCGTCTAATCCTGTCTCTCTCTACTGCCCCAGGGGCCATCTGCATTAGAAATTAGTGGTGTTTTGTTCGCTCTACTGACCAGAATTTTAGGTTTGCCATTTTGTACAATCACAACTTGAAGAAAAACACATCAGCATCATCTTCAAGTGATTTAGGAGGGACAGCAAGAGGTGATAACTCCCTCGCTGACTTTGTAATTAGAACTGGTCAAAAGTTTCTTTCCTATAAACAATTCTATTAAAAATGAGGTATCATCTATCACCCTGGGCATTTTCAACATTGCCATTTTGGAAATAAACAGCGTGCCTTTTCAAAACCTGTCATAATGTTGGCAAAAACATTTCTGAAATTATAGTCAACTTCTCTCGTAATTTAAAACAACATGAGAAGCTTCCAAATCCTCAACTTCCAAACAGTTTCCATATGGCACAAAATCAGGTATACACTTCGTAGCTCATCCCCCATTGATACTGTTAGGCAAACATCACTCCACACTGAAAACCAGCTTGTCTGCAGTTACCCAATGGATTGGCTGCTGACAGATTCACCAAATCTACTCCTTACATACAGAATGAACAGCCCTGCAGCCCCTTCTTGAAAAACACTGTAAAACAGTCAAGACATGAAAAGAATGTCTGTTTTCTCCCTGCTGAAACTACTTCTGTTCCTTTTGTTGCATCCACTTTTCCAGTTTCTACAGGAAAATCTATTAACCTTGGCAGCCTGACATTGTGTGGAGTAGTTTCTAATTTGATCTTCCTTGCCATTATACTGAATATTAGAGTATTTTTGTTTTTTATTTCTCTGGGGAGCATAAATATCCTTGAGAAGTTTTTCCACCAATCCTTCTGCTGGCAGGCAGGTCAGTTCGCTGACATTTCTCCATTTCCTGGATTCTCCATCACATAATTCAATGGTACTGATTAACATCAACCCACGTCTGGGCTTCGGTGTTTAGAGGAACTGCGTTGTAAGTGAATATGACTGCTCTAAAAAATTTTCCCTACCAGCTGTTAAAACCAGGAGATGTATTTTCTTTCTTCTTTCCTGGAAACCTTGCAATTTTCTATTTCCTTTAATAAAGTAAAAAAGAGCATTCCCAAACAGTTGATCCTACTTCAGAAATGGGTTGTTCCTCATTTTTTTGAGGTATCTGTTTCTAAGTTCAAAGATAGATTGCTATGTAGATACTTTGTTGGAGCTGGGGACTCCTACTGTCAACCCTAGAAAAGCCCGTATAGGATTTATAAAGAGATAATAAATGTTAGTGACCTCAAGACAGAATTCAACTTGTAGGCAGATCTTACAGGCAAGAAGATTGTAGAAATTAATTTCATCTTCATAAAAAAAACAAAAACAAAACATGGGAATTGTTTTTTATTTTCTAAAAACTATGAAAAGCCCAAATTGGGATCAGATATTTTAGCTGAAAGATTCCTATTGTCTCAATTTTGCTTTTGAATAAACTGAGGTAGAAAGGGAATATGGGAGCTCACACCCACGCTCTCAGTGACCAGCATGTGCCCTCCAGTCCCAGCACCCTTCTTCCCACTGCTCCTCTAAGTGAACATTATGAGACACATGAAGGGATGGAGCCAGCTGAGGGTACAGCTCCCTGTGATCTGGAAATCACTGGAAAGAGTACATCCCATCACTGTACAAACTCTATAGGCCCAGAGGGTAATGCCAAGCACAGGCTTGGTTTTTGCTAGAGCCACCTAAATTTCACTGCAGCATTCCTACAGGCTTGACAGAGCTCTCTGACACAAACTTTGCAGAGATTATATATGACAGACGTCAGAGAGAAGGTCTGGGGACAGCTGAGCAGACTGACAAGAGGAGCTTAAGTAACATTTTTGCCAAGGCAAAATTCTGCCCTCTTCTTTCTCCCCATCTTCTGCTTACAGAATGACTGAGTTTTATGGGGAGGTAACGCGTTTGTTTTGTTTTTTGTCAGAATTATCTGTAAGAGCCATTTAATTTGCTCCTTTGCTTTGCTGCAGCACTGTTTCCCCTGGACAAGAACAGCTATAGCAGGTCGGCAGCAGGGAGCTCAGCCAACACGAACATGAGATGCCTGTGCTCTATAAAGGGAAGGGTGGAAAGTCGTGAGTCCTGCATCCACTCCTGCAGCACTGCAGGCGGTTGATACTCCTATCCTTAGAAAGGTCAAATGCTTTGTAATAAGAGCATTACAGGCTCACAACCCCACTCTGCAGAGCTCAGCCTCAGCCCCATAATTCACATTGCAAACGTCACGGCATGAATGCAGATTTGCTGTCCTAAGGGAGCCACAGGCACCGTGAAAAACTCAGGAGGTTTCATTCCTTCTTTCCTCCCTTCCTGCCATTGCAAGGACAAAAACCCACACCAGCAAAATTAATTTATTCCTGTGGTGAAGGCAACAACCAGAAGAGGAAAGTAGTAGGAAAAACAAATCTGGCCTTTTTGACATTTGTAACATGATGACAAGAATACACAATGGCAAAAAGTCCTATTTTTCATAGCCATCATCCTGTGCAGTTGGACTGGACTTATTTTTCTTACTCTGCAGCATTACAGTCACTGCTCTGAGTTAGACGCCACGGGATAGTGGACCAAGAAGCCATCCACAATATTCTGTGCCCACGTGTCTGAGAGGTCAGCACCTCTTAGGTCTGACCTAAGGCACAAAATTAATTTCAGAAACTGGAATATGTTACTAAGAGGTTCTGTATGAAAGCTCTCTCAGGAATCCTTTGATTACACGAGTCCACACTTGCCAATAAATTTATCCCAGATGTTAGTGAAGAGTATAGCTCTACAGAGAACTCTGCAAATGGGCTGTAAGCTCAGTCACGCTGTAACTCACGGCAGTTTTCTGGCCCAGATAACTCTCTCTCCACCATAATGGAAAATCAGAAAGCTGCCCAAACCCACCTGGTTGACAATATTCAGTTGAAGCAAGAAATGGAATACATAACATCCACAATTACTTGTGCCTCCCTTTTAAGAGAATCCCATTCCAGGGCATTGCGCACTTCTACCTCATAGGGAGGTTGAGATTTGTATTCTTAAAATCTGTTTTGCATTTTACATCTGTGTGACAGTTAAAGCCAACCATAACCTATTTTGCTGAGGGCTCCAGATCTATAAAGGAAAGAAACAGAAGAAAGCAGAACCACAATGCAAATAAACAGACAATGTGCAAGTAGTACTTCAACACTCACAGAAACATGGAAAGATTCAAAGAACTCTTTGCAAGATGAGCTTCATGATGCTGCATAGCAAATGAATAGCATAAAGAAAATAACATTTTTCTGGGGTCTGCAGGTTAAGAATATACCAAAAAAATCTTCAGATTAGTGAGATTTTGTATAGTCATTTAGAAGAAGAAAAATTCCTTTTTAATTACCCATAGAAAAACTCCAAAATTAATAACTACCAGGATAATAAATCAGCCAGTTTAATCTCATTTCCATTACCCTTATTAGCTGAAGAGATTGCTAGATCAAACCCCATTTCAATCTTCCAGAAATAAATATACTATTATTTTTAGCCTCATTTCCCAAGACTGTGAAGCCAGTGTTCTCAGACTGCTTGCTGCCTGTCCACTCTGATAGGTTTTGAGCCTGCCGTCCAATTTCAACTCAATTTAATGAAGAAAGGAGCATATTTGGAGATGTTAAAGTCATAGTTGGTTGGTGAACAATCTCCGAACAGGGAACACCCAAACGACCCTACTTGGAAAGGCAGCAGGGCTGCAATACAACATCTGTTCACCTCTCCTCAAGGGAGCGGACAGCATGAGATTGTGGGACTGTCCACCTGCATTCACATATCCAGACATTTTTCACTACTAAAAGCTTGTGCTTCCTTCAACTGGTTACAACTAAGTAGATTCTGCCTGAAACGGTGCCTTCTTTTACAGTATCTCTGCTTGTTATTCCAAACTGGCAAACAATGACTTTGTTAGCTGATTTCAAGTAAGATCTTGTTTAAATGGCAAGGAAGATAGGTAAACATCTGCCAGAAAAATTGCTCATAAAACCCATTTGTTAATATTTTCATTCATGTTTAGCCTGCAGCCCTTCACTCCTCACAATCTTCGTTAACTTTTACTGCTAACATTAATGTTCTCCAAAATCTAAAGCAAAAGATGAACCTGTGCATGTAAAACACTTGTACGTTTTTATATGCTCTGCAGTGCAGTACACATAATAAGAAGGTGATTTCTGCTTCCCCTCCTCCCTAGAGGACTTACTGCTCTAAAGAACCCCACCATCTGTTGAAAATACCTTATTTCTTACCTTTTTTTTTTAATCTGCCAGTACATAGTAATGAGAAGATTAATGCCTCTTTGTAACACAGGCAAATTGCAGCCAACCTCAGTGCAGGAGGCATATTCCTAGGCAGTACTTCTGCTCCCAGTGGGAAAGATTTCTATTGCACACTTGCTAACAAGAATTCTTGTCCTGCTCTGCCTGCTGCTGTCCTCCAGTAATGCACGAGTACTGTGCATCACAGAGAATAGCTTCACAACACAGAGAAAGTACGTGATGGGGAAAATGCAAATTCAGGCCAACAGCACTGAAAGTTACACAGCACTCCAGCATTTACTTGCAATCCTGCGAGGATACACAAACGCTGCTCATTAATTTTAGTAGGAATGACTTAATAGTTAAATTAGTTTTGCACAGATCATTGTTGTAATGAGGTAGCAAGAAAAGGAGGAGGGACAATGCTCCCTCATGTACCTTCTGAAATTGAGTTAATTTATCAGAACAACCATTACCTGACCATACCTAGCCCTGAGAAGAACTTGCTTTTCAAGCACTAGTGAATTATGTTTTAATTCCTCATTATCACTGATGGAAATAATATGCATGAACCGGTACACACACAGATAATAAGGAACTTTGCAGCTACCTCTGCCAGCTCCTTCCTCTATGGAATTGCTTTACTCTGTGCTGCATTGGCACCTGAGCAGCCTGCTGGTGAGCTGAGCTCTCTCTCCTCCTTTAAATTAACAATTTCATGTATCATTACTTGGACTTAATTTATTCTTGATCTTTGGCTTCTTAACAGAGAAAAAAGTACAGTAACACAGAGTGCTGTTGTTGTCAAGGGATTATTCAATATATTTTTCTATTCCTATTAAGAAGCATTTAAAAGCACTCCTATTCTACCGTGTACTGAATCTGTGGATGCTTCTTATCTCATCTACTTCTCATCTCATTCTATTTGAGACCCTTGCAGTCAGATAAAGTCATCAGGTCTTCAGGTAAAAAGAAGCAATTCCTTTTGCTTGATTAAGCACATGACTTAATGCTATCAGCTGCATATTAAGGGACAGTAGCATGAGACAGGCTATTTCAGAGCCACACAAATCCCTGCAGCAGCACCATGAGGTTTGAATAATCAATTGCATATTCCAAGAGAGCCTGCCTGCAATAATAAAAATGTTTCTTGTACCTTGTGAAGTAATAGGTAGGATAGCAGTAAAGATTTAAAAAAATCCTACAGCATCACTTTATTCTTATTATTATTGTCGGGGCTTGAGATGAGAAAGCTGCACATTTTTTGCAATGTGGATGTGCTTAAGTTATTACAAATACTAAGATGGTAGAAATTGCCATTGGCTCTGCCTAGGTGTGACTGAACAGAAAAGCACTCACTGCAGAGCAAACTCTCAGCTCTCTGGGACCTGAGAACATCCTGCCAAGGATGATCTCTTTTTACTAACTCAGTGAAGGCATCTTAAGTAAGGATGAGGTCTAAGGCAATGCTAATCTGCTAAGTGGTTGTTGTATATTTAAAAGGCAGCTGCTCACCACACCAGGAAAGTGTTTTAAAGTCCCAGACAGCAGCCCAGTTATGCCAAGGGAGGTACTTCAGTGTGTGTTCCATGCTTTTCCAGAGCTTGAATGGGAGTTATTATAGCAATAATGCATACAGGCTACAGGCCCTTCTTCACAAGCCATCTGCCTTAATAGCACATTAATACATCTTCAGCTCATGAGCTGAAGTGAGGCTTAGAAGTTTTGCTGGGGAGGAGATGGAGCAGTACGTGCTGGCCAAGTCTTGTATGGCCTTTGCTTTGAAATCAGTCAGTTTTGTTCAAATCACAAATAAATGCAAGCTATTTTTGTCCAATGCCATTTTAAATATCTACATACAAACTAGTGTTTGGGGTAGACATCTCAGAATAGGAACCAAGGATGGCTGACTGAGAAACTGAACCACCCTCACTGTCAGTATGAGCCAGTAAGGTACCATCTGAAACTGAAACCCTTGTACCAACATAGGCAGAAAAAGCCTCCCAGAATAAACATCATGGTGGCTAATAAGAATGCAGAATGAACTGCAAAATAATTAAACTCAACGTGTCAATGTAAACCTGACTGATTGCTGTAATCCTCTGATTAGTCACTCCCCCTGCTCTGAAGAGCATTAGCATGAGAGAGGAAGATAACCTTGATATTTCAGAATATCCTGAAGCTCTCTCTTTGGCAGTGTGGGTGAGGTGATCACACCAAACAAAAGTGACTTGCTCCAGCTAATAATCACAATCAGTTCTCCTCCTTCTGCTGATCAATCTGTAACAGCAGAGGCATGGTTACCCAAAACAAGCAGCCAGCCTCCCCCTGAGTACCCATGTCTTTTTTTCTTCCTGTCTGTTGAGGACACTTCTTTCACTCAGCTGGATGCTACAGTAACCCACCCCACTCTACTCCACTCTGCAGTTACTGTTTTCAAGATTCAGCCTTTTCTTACTGCAGTTCAGCCATTTGACACGCGCACACCAATCTTACTGCTTGGGAAATTCATTTATATGAAGTTACCTAACAAGAGGCACCCATAATCTGCAGCCCAGCCTCCAGGCCCCTTCCCGACACACCTGGCTCCAATCACCACAAACAGGTCTCACTACCCAAGCAGATTTAACCCTCTAGAATGTCTCTAATTACAGACACCAGCTCCACGCCAAGGAAACCTGCTTGCTGCAGCTTATTTTAGCTCTGCAGTTCTGACAAACCAGTCACTTTTCTTCTTATGATCATGTGTAATTGGGATACAAACTTCTTCTGAATAATGAATGTTCAAGAGATATCACTGCTCACGAAGCAGTTTATTTTCATGATAAAAATAAATTAGTGAAGTGATAACAATAACAGAGAACTGGCTTCTGTAGATCATAGAGGCAAGAATGATGGAGGCTGGCAGAGGTCACAGGAAATCTCCATCCAGCCCTGCTCAGAGCAGGGCCAGCATCAGCTCAGGGTGCTCAGGGCCACAGCCAGTTAAGCTTTAAGTGTTTTCATTGATAGAGATTGCAGAGCCTCTCTGGGTCCCTTCTGCACTGTCTGGCCACCCTCACAGTGCACACCAGAATTACACTCAGTTCAAGGACCCCTGCCCTCTGCTGTACAACTCTGAACAGAGTCCAGCTCTTTTGTCTGCACTTTCCCTTTAGATGACATAACATTTATTATTTGAATTATTTGCTGCTGTCCAAATTCTATGCTTTTTAAAGCCAGGCCTTATTTCTTTGTGCAGTTACTGGGCAGAATCACTAAGAGCTGCTTCAACTACACAAATGACCCTGTGCATGAAGATTCCCCCCAACAGACCGGGCTGGGGAATTGAGACCCTCAGCTAAAAACAGCCTTAACATGAAATCAAATGCTAGTCAGATGAATGAATATTTTACTAGTTTACCTTTCCTTTTCATTTTGTTTTGAAAGGCTGAAAAAAATGAACAGCAAAAAAAAGCATTCTTTCTGTTAGGAAAAAGAATCGATTGCTGTTTGCATGGATAAAGTACCCCTTGTTGTGGTACAAAGCCGTGGTCTGCTGAATTTGCAAAACCCTCTTCAAAAAGAATATTTCACTGCTGGGACTATACAGGAGAATACTGTTTCTGGAAGGTTCTACGGGGGTTTATTTACAGGCAAATAATCCCAAAGCAAGAATATAAAGGACGGTTTCTTCTATACTACTGATGAATTTGCAGATTTTAGTGACATCAGCTGAAGGAAGAGCTGAGAAGCCATATTTGTACCTTTAAAAACTTGCAATGACAAGTCCAATATCAGGGTAAAATGACTGTGGACAACCCAAGGACTTGACAGAGGTGAGTAATATACTAGGTCCTTTACCTGCAATTTACTGTTATCCTAGACTGTAAGTGCATGCAAACATAAAAACAAATTACAAACAAATGGATAGATTTTATTTACTTTCGAGGAATAAAAAAAATTCCCCCGTTTACAGTTCAAAAGTCCCTGCTTCAAGCAAGGGATGCATTTGTTGGGATGATTTTAAGCACACACATCACATCAAAGAAAAATCAGTAACATCTCTGCTGCCATCTTATGACTTTATCCATATACTAACTATCACCTTTCTGCTCATTTATAACCTGCCTAACTGTAAAATAGTCAGTATAGGATTTGACTAAGGAAAAACCGTTCTTTTACAGGATATTATGGTGTTCCAAGACTGAAACTGCAATTACGGAGATGCTACATAGACACAAAGTGACAGCTAATTCCTGTTTCTAGAGCCTACAGGCCAAAGAGTCTTCCTTATCTAATGATGTGAAGAATGAAATACCACTATCACCTCTTTACCAGGAGGAAAAAAAAAACACACAAAAAGATTAAATGATTCAGCCAAGCACTTAACATTGTGCTTTTACTTTTTGGAAAATTAAAAATTAAAAATGTGAATAAGGTCACAGAGAAAATCAGACAGACTCATGAACTGAACTGAACTCCAGTTTCCTGAGTGTTCAGCGCACACTGTAACCATTGGTCCTTGCTCTAATTTATCTTCCCAGACTTTCCCCTGTTGTGCCCTGAGGTCCCCACTGGACAATAGTATCAGTTTTCTAAAGACCCAATCAAAGTTTCTTTGTCATAAGAAATTGATCAGGTAAATATACATAAGTTGTCATAAGAATTTGATCAGGTAAAAGCACTCTTACAACTTCCAGGTCCCACTGGCACAAGTCTGCAGCCCTCTGCACATACCTGGCAGGATCTATTTGTGTGTGCAGGTAAGGGGAACCGCTCAGACAGCCAACACAATGATGAAGGGACCTGCTGGCATCCTGCACTGCTCAGCTCACCTCAGAACCAAATGGAAACTAAGTAAAGCCTGCCACATTTTTGGTTCCCAAAAACTACTGCAAAACCCTGGGCAGAAAGAGCAAAGCAGGAGGAGAAGCAGCATCTTCCTAACTGACCAAAATGTACAGTTTTACCTATTGAAGCTCAGGTAATCCTTCCCAGGCACTATTTCTAGCTGAGGGACTGAAGCTCAGCCACAGTACAGCAGGGTTTGTCAGTCTCAGTCCTCCTGTCAGTGGGAAAACATGTCATGGCTCACTTGTCTTGATGGTTTCCATCCATGTATTTCTTGTGTACCTCCAATATCTGAAACTGAGCTGGGACTTGCACTCATCACCCTTCCCCAAAGCCTCATGGGCTGAAGTGGTAACTGTGCAGCACACAGAACCTCACACAAATGAGAAAAAAGATGGGAGTGAATAAAAGGTCAATGCAATACAGGAGGATTAATAGAATTTCCTGTGCTATTTCCTTTGGACAGCTCTGAGGGCTCAACCTTTTGTCTCAACATATCACCACAACTTTCAGTACGTTTTCAAAAGAATAAAATACTCCTTTTCTGTTTGTTTGGTTTTTCTTTTCCATCTTCCCCACACTCTTAGGTTAAGATTAACCTACCCCAGCTCATTATATTCCCAATTAATTCAATGGTAAAGAAAAAGAAAACCTGCTGAAGCTTGCCACGTAAAACCAAAGGCTGCTTTAACACCATTACTGCCACCAACAGCTTGGCAGGGGTTACAAATGAAGCCTCTTCACCACGTCTGTACTATTTAAAAGTTCAGCTGTTGATTCTAACAGTCTGTCAGATCTCAGCACAGTGCTCTTATCTATCCATCTAAAATGGATAATGTGGGCTGAAGAAAACAGTAGACAGTTTTTTCTTTACGATTTGAGGTTTAGCTCCATGAAAAAAAGCCCTTCTCCCCATGACTTTCATGTACTCCTATTAGATGAGCTGTGCAGGCTGAGATGCTGACCCTGGCCCAGCTTTCTGTAGCACAAATTCTGCAGCAACGCCTGACAAATTCTTACAGCAACTAATACAACTTTATAAATCAAGATTCTGCAGAGCATCTCCCCACCCCCCTGCTTGCCCCAGCACCACCCGTAACCCTCAGCTCACCACCTTCTTCCTAATCACAGCTCAGGGAGCTTAAGACACCATAAGTGCCAGGTTATCCTGGCTTTACCCATGGCCAGGTATGTGATGATGTGCGCACCCAGCACAGAACAGCACTGTATGAAAGCTGTGTTATAGCACCAAGGACACTGCTCTGAGTTATAATGCACTCGACACCATGACGTAGACTGTCATGTCACAGCATCCTCTACCTCTTTGCACACTGTATAATACCACAATCATCCTTTGCTCCCGACATTCATCCTTCTCCGAGGCTGAAGCTCCTCTCACAGCATCTTCAGCTCTGGTGAATTTATGTTTAGACTCATATGATCTCATAATCAGAGCATCAGGAAAAAAAATGGTTAATAAAGCAATGATTGTAATGACTCCCTGTGGGTGCAAGAGGACCCTCCATTATCCAAAGCCTGTGATTTCTGGCCTTTGCAGGCAGCTGGCCAGCAGAGCACACCATGCAGTGCCTCCAGATGCTTCCCTATTCCAAATAACAGGAAATTAATGTTTGCTTTCGAGTATTCTCAGGCAGCAGCTTTTCAGGAAGCAGCGGAACCCCTATTATTTATATAGAACTCATTATTACAAACTAGAACTCCACACCGTCACTGTAATAAAGCGTTACCCAGGAGACCACTGAAAAACCTGAACAAAATCCTGTAACACACTGGGATGAAATACAAACACAAAAGGAAACAGACATTCAGATCACTGCAGTTACCTCTCAAAACTGAAGCACCTGACGTGCCCCATGCACTGCAAGCAGAGCACTCTGCAGCAGGGCCAGGGCTCTATGGAAACTGCTTTTCCCTCCTCACCTGTCATTCATGGTTTCATTCTTTCTATTTTGTTTTCCTGTGGATCTGATAGGCTGAAGGGTAAATACGCCCTGGCGAATTTTGCATTAGGAAACACTAGAGAATGAAGGGAATACTGAGTGATCTTCATGCAGAATACCCTTAGAAACTTATATGGCTGCAGAACAGTTGAGTATGCAAAAGGAAAACTGAGCAATGAAGCAGTCCCTGCTACCAACACACACAGCCCTAATGGTGCTTATAGAACCAAACCCCTCCTGAAATACCAGCACTCTGCTTTGCAAAACCCAAAAAGCTGCAACGAATCAACACTGCAACCTGGCTGCCCACTGTGCCTCTTGGGGCTGCATTATGGGCTCAGTGGGAGGGCAACAAGCCACGTTCGTGCACCTCCTGACAAGGTGGCTTCTTTATTTTTAGGTACAGGCTGCTGGAATGCAGCTCTCAGGAGCTGGCAAAGGCTCGCCATGCTCCTGCTGAATGCTCGCTCCCCCACTGCAACCCTATGTGCTCCCTGGAGGAGAATGAAAGCCCATGTTATTTGTGCTTTCACTTAGAGAGCTGCAGGATGAAGCTTGTTAGCATTGAAACAGCAACCAGAATCAGGCTGCTCCTGTCCTTCTTATTGCAGGAGCAATAATTCTCTGTAGATGCTCAAACGCATACAGAACAGACCACTCTTGAAATCACTTTGATTAAGACTTGGAGCTGCTACAGAAAGAAGGGCACAATTTGCTGCAGCATCAGACCTGGGCATGTTGCCCTGCCATGCGAGTGGCAGCTGGGCTGCCCAAAGCTCCACACTGGGAGCAGTGCCATCAGTTCAGGTACTGGGGGCATTAAGTTTGGTGATCTACAGCAGCATTTCCTGTATTAAACCAAGCTGGGAAGCACCTTACCAGGAGCCCATTGGCAGGGCCATCCACCCTTCCCAGGTGGGCCTCACACTGCCCACAGACCAGGAGCCAGCAGTTCTACTTGCCAGCCAGGGCAAACCCATTCAAGAGCTCTCCCCAAGCTGCAGCCAGTTAAAGCTGCTGCCAGCCACCAATGGGATTGCTATAATTTAAATCACAGTCTATTTTACAGTACTGCTGGGGCTCAGACCTCTGGCTAGTATCCCTTCTGCTAGGAAAAACTCCCTAAATAAGCCTTCCTAAACAAGCAGGATTACTTCAAGTTTCCTAAACAAGTTTGGATTACTTCTTGGCAAACACATGGAGAAAAGTTGCTCAGGGAGGTATCTGAAGAATTGATACCAACCCATTAAGACAAAATGACAAACGTAACAAAATCAGGTGATTACAGATGAAATCCAGCATAAGCCTATACTAAAAAAAAAAAATAAAATAAAATAAAAAATCAATAAGATACATAGGACCTAAAGATCAGTTCACGTGCATGGATGCTGGGCACAAGCCTAGATGGGAGTGATACGGCACGTACATTACTGGGTAAGAGAAGCTGGTGGCACTAATAGTGCATATCACCATCCTTGCCAGCCATCAAAAACTAAATGCCAAACAAACCAAGGATTCTGACCATGTTCAGACTTTGCTTAACAAACCATGAAGCCAGGTCTCTTGGGCACAAGATTTTCAATGAACGTTTTATACAAAAACAGGTATCCAAAGTATTTAAAAGCAAGTTTACCAAATGACACAACATGATAAACACAGCATTAGCCAGATAGCCTTTGTCCTTGATCCAGCCTTATTCAGCACATTATTGCATTATCTGGAAAATACACAGAACCATTACTGATGCAATTTGTGCATCACATGCCAGGAACAGCATTAATGACAATAACAGATCTGGAAATTTCAGTGATACTAATTTACTTGAACAAAGCACTCTCGATAGCTGTAATGACACACCACTTATGTAAGAACCAAGTACACAGGTCTCCCCAGTAACATGGAAGACAGTATTTTGTCACCAGCAATTAAGAAAAGGAAATGAGAAGGTTTGCACAGAACCAGCCACACAAACTCCTAATGCAGTGCTGATATTAAGAGGGTAGAAGCAATTCAGGGATATAAATAGGAGATTAAGCAGTAAATGCAGCAATGTGGTGTTATTTCGATATCCAGTATCCAAGATACCATAACTAAATGCTATGAGCAGCTCTGGTGACCATATTTCAAGGATAGACTTGAAAATATATGAAGGATTCAGACCAGATTCTGAAATTATATGGACTCTGAAAAGCTTGCTGTACTAAGAGGCTTCCAAAGCTCAGTCTATGCGGTGCTCCCCAATGGTGGTAGGGATAATTCAGTCATAGTCTGCAATTACTTCCAGGAGGAGGAAACTCTGATATCACACAGCTCTTAGTTTAGTCAGAATGGATACATCCCTGAAATGGTAAATGAAATTAATATTTAAAAAGCAGAGGGCAAGTAGTCATTGGGAGCACTGTGTTGGACTATGGTCAACTCTAAGAGGCTTAGGGAAAAGTACGAAGATGTGCAGAGAAAATGCTGCACTCAGGCAGGAAGTTCTGAGCCCTCCTTCTATCTGGACACCCATGTGAGGGAAGTGATCTTATTGAACAATAAAATAAATGGCTTTCTAAATAGAGGGAGAGAGAAAGAAAAATATACGTAAAAGGCAATTTTCGTCTGTGCCCATATGCATAACATCACTGCTTATTAATGTACGTCACTGCTTACGGAGCACTGTTTTAAGATGAGCAAGACACAGCAGGGTTTTCCTCTAATAAACACAACAGGAACATCTGCAAGTGCTGGGCTTATCAGAGGAAGGTACCGCAGCACTGCTGGCTGCTTGCATCAAAGCATCCCCATTCCACTAACCTCATCCCATCCACCATTAGTCAAACAGCCACCCAAGCCCCAACCTGTGAATCAGAAGTACTTGAGGAGGCAGCTGCTTTGCCTTCCTGAGCCATCTGCATAGAGGATGCTGGGGTCACAGCAGATTGCTTTAGAGAAACCCAGTTACAAGGCAAAGGTAACATAATGAATATCCATGCTGCAAGCAGAAATATTCCTTTCTGTTTATTAGCAAGTCCACTGCAGTCAGGTTATTGCGCACAAGCTGAACACACAAGGACCCATCAAACCTTTATGCCTAATTATACAGAAACGAATCACCACCTCCAGTCACGTCTGTTGTGCTTCTGAACTATCACGAGTACTTAAAACCTGTGCATTCATTAGCTATAGTGGGGCACAACACTTGGTCTGATTATAAGGAAGGAAAAAAAAGCTGTGACAAAGCTGCAGTGCAATGAGGTAAGGTTACAAAGGGGGAGATGTCAGAACAGCAGTTTTAATTCAAGTTTGGAATTCAACAGAAAACTTTAAATTAAGAAAAAAACCAACTGCTTTCACACTGCAAAAGAATACATTGTTAGATTGTTAGCACTAATGGGTGTTTGCAGCAGGAGATATTTCCTTTTCCAGGCAGATAAGATTTGTTACAAAAATAAAAAGAAAAAAAAGATATTAAAAAAAAAAATCAGTGTTTGTCTAAGAATCTGTGTACATCTAAGAAATAGGAGAGAAGTGCAAACAGATGAGGTTTAAAACAATCTCGGGGAAAAGAGAACTCATTTTCAATGAAGTTCCTCTATATCTTGCCCTCTTAAATCACGCAAAGAGCATCCATACAATCTCAGAAATCCTATTATCTTCCCTCTTCTTGTCATAAATTCAGCAGTCTTTTTTGATCAGTTACGTTCTTCCCTATCACATCCTTCCTTTACTAAGAATTACAAGTCCTGGTTCCTAATTGAAGCCCACACCAGAAATTGGAAATTTGTTATATATATTTAAATTGGAATATACGTGTATGAAGTATAAATATATTACACGCATGTATAGATGGGATCATGCTGTGCCATTACTAAAACAGCACTATCATTTCTATAGCTCTTAACAAGCCTATTGTAATCTGTGATTCATATGCTTTCAGGAGTTTGACTCCTAAAGCTCTATACCTCCTTCGTTTTTCTGGTTAAAATAGATCATCTATGTGATAAATTATTCTGGAACAGTTATTCTTGTGCGGATGCTCTCAGTCTGGAATGAAATACTTTATCATTTTGATTTAGCTTTATCCATATGCTCAAAATTCTAAATGTTCCTCTCATTCCAGGTTAAAGAAATTGAGAAATAACTGAATCTGTAAGCCTAACTCCAATCCGCATAATGGATTAGAATCCAAACACTGGTGCTTTATCTTGGCCTCTCCAAGTCACTCCTGTAGCTCAGACATGCCTTCAACCTGCCAGTGTCACAGATATTCACTGGTGCTACGTTTAGGACCAGGGTCCCATTCAAGTTCCTTCACCCCAGCACTTCCCAAATATAGCCCCATATCCCTGACTGCTGCTCCAGCCCCATGGACACTCTCAGCTACCAGTGAGAGTAGTAGTCATGACGGCTGTAGCATCTGATGTTGTCCTACAACCAAAACACAGATTCATCATTTCTTTATTAACAGTGATTTTGGCAAGATTCAATCATACCCAGGTTTGCACATCAGCAGCTCAGGAAGCAAAAGGAACCCAAACAGCCCAGGAAACACTGGCATGGAACCCACACAAAACAAGCATTTGCATGCTGTGTTGCATGCTGTAGACACAACTCATGAGGCTATAAAAATGCACTTTGCATCCTCACCTGCCCCAAAGAGGCAGCAGAAGAGTCATGGCTGTAGGTAGGTCAAGCAGTGCTGGCAGAAACAGGCTGAGCAATGCCAACAGCGTTCCCGCAGGAGATAAGCAGCCAACTCACCTCCCTTCCTCAGCCAGCAAAAATGAAAACCCAGCCAGGAGCTTTAGAGCCTCTTTATTTCAAAAATAAATAAAATGGAAATAAACTTTATGGTGACGTTAACTAAAACTTTCTAAAATAGAACTTCCATTAAAAAGGGAAGCTAAAAGCTGATATTTCTGCAGCTGCTGCATCCTCCACCATCCATGCACTTATCGCATCATGAAAAATCCTCAGGAGGATCTGCTGCCTCCCCCTGCTATAACCCTGTGCCATTTGCTCTATTTAAAAGAAAACGTAAGGAACATTTTTGCAAAGGAAAACTTGCCAAATGACCACAGTCCTGACGATCAAGAATAATTAGCACCAATTAAGACATGGTTTGCACATAATAGTACAAAGTCCATCTTGTATAGACGAAGCACATAAGAAAGGTCACAGGGACAGAAATGAACACAGCACAGCAGAGCAAGAGCAGCCCTGAGCTGACCCCAAAGGAAGAGGAAGGGCTTTAGCAAACCACCCAGGGATGTCTGCCACCCAACTGCAGCAAGGGTAGGAATAACCCTGACCTTGTTGGTGGATCCAAATGCTTCAGTAAACACCAGTGGCAGCATCTGCTATGTAGTCAATTAATCTGGTTCTTACGTGACATATTTTCTCATTTCAGTGGGGAAAAATGTATTTTTGACCTCAGAACTGTCAAGAACACAACAGGGCACTGAAAAATGATGCAAAGTTCCTAGGTAGCTGCAAGAACCTCTTTCAAAAGTCACACAAAATGGTGCTTGGAATTAATGTAGTTATATATGAAATTGTTCTCACCTCAACAGAGACTATAGAGGTGTTTTCCTGTCTTTTCATACAACCATTTGCAGTGGGCATTACCCTGCAGCACAGCTCCAAGTCCCATCAGTAGCACTGTGCTATTTCACATGTGACCTGGAGATTCTGAAGCTGATGACCACTGTTATATCATTGCAATGTTTTTCTTCCCTTGTTTTCACCAGAACAGAGGGAAGAAACTGTGTGGAAAGCAATAATGATTCCACTTGGTTGCCTGTAATTTTCTCAAGCTTGTTTCTTACCTGAGGGTGGCAAACTCATAGAACAGATTTGAATAAACTTGTTCTCCTGGATGGAGAAAAGACAGAAAGATCCTTTCAGCAACACAAAGACAGCCTGCCAGAAGGAATGTGGGGAGAGAGGGAGAACAATATATATATATATTTATAATTAAAGATACCTAATCCCTTAATGATATAATTTCTGTCTTTAAAGCACTTCTGGTAGACACTACAAAAGTCTCACCAGAAAATTGGTGAGCACAGACCTGGCTGCTAGGCCACAGATGGGGTTCTCTATGGCCGATCACAGTCAGATGCTCCCTCCATGTAGCAGGGCTTTTGATGAGACGTGGGACATCTACTTCTGCTGCAGAAGCAGTACAGGTTCAGTCTGCTCCGGCTCATAACACTGTGAACCTCATCTGGAGCTCTGCCACCCCCTTGCTTGCTGCCAAAAGCTTGAAATTCTTCCTCTTGCCACGTCAGCTGCATCTCTGCAGTGCCTGGTTATTTCTGGTACGACGTGACAGCACACCCAGGTCACCTCTTACTCACTCCCCAATTGCTCTGCACCACGATGGCACCTTCAAGTTACTCACATCCTGCGTGAGCAACCTTGTGCTCCATCCAGTCACACACCTCCCAGTCCTTGTGACAGGTGACAACCTGCTCAGACCACACCATCGCTCTTCTGCCAACATCCCTGCAAGGCAGACAGTCCAGGGAAATGGGGGGCAGCAAATGAAGATGAGACTTAAAGATCCACATCAGCATCAAGCAACTCTGAAGAAAGAGCATGTCCACAAGAGCTCAACACCAGCTGCGGTTTTCTGGGCCTCTGCTAATTCTGGAGCAACAAAGCTGTACAATAACTGTACAAAATCCTATACCAGAGCTCTCATTAGCTCCTAACAGGTGATGAACATCGATGCAAACACAAAACAATGTCAACATGGGTTTTGCAAGCTAAACCAGTGCAAATTAGCATGAAGCAGCTGGACACAATAACACCCTCAACTAGAGGCACAGAAATTAGAGTCAAGGAGAACTTCAGGAAACACAGACAGGCACACTGACAGTCATGTCAGGGGTGAGTAAGGCAGAAGGGAGCTGGTACAAGCTGGAGGAGGACCGGGTGAGCTGCACTCACGTCACATCCCCCAGGCAGCACGTGCAGCCACCCAGGGGCAGAATCACAAGCAGGTGAAGATGGGCACTGGACTGACAAACTCATTGTTCCCCTGGTAGTTTCTATCCTGCAAAGAAATGCCTACTGAAAATATCTAAGTATAATGGGGATTTATTGTGAGATGAGGTCCTCAGAAAGGCAGCTCCTGCTGTGCTTTGGGAAGATCTCAGTGCCTGATGAAAACAACATGAGTCACCAGTGGTCACAGAGAGCTCGGTTAGAGCAGGCAGTGAAATATCTCAACTAAATATCCCTGGACGCCATTTCCAGTACTGATGATACCTTCAATTAGAAGTAGTCTTTCTCCAAGCAAAGGTTAGTGACAGAGTTGCATCACATTCAGCAAATGCTCATTTCAGTGCTCAGTCTCTCCTCAGCCAGTTTCCCTTTCAGACAAGAGCCATACGGATAGTCAAAAACTCCCTTCATCAATACGAAAGAGACCACTGGGAAGTTATGCAATATATTCACCTTCCATTCTGTTTAGACAAATTCCACCATTATGTTGCAAGCTGAAGGAGGAACCTCATATAAATGTGGCATACGTACACCAAGTGGCTCCTGGACAGCAGCTTGGATAAAACACCATAATGCAATGGAAAAAACAGCAATGACAGCAGAGTAGCAAGGTCCTAAGCTGCAAAAAGTGAGAACATGCTCAAATGCAACAGCCATAGGCACAGAAACAAAGGAAAGCAGCTGCTTACCTTCAGAAGGCCTCAGGTACATAGGAAACTTCATTGAGATACCCTCACCACCACTGCCAGCCCTTACATGAGGTCTGGGAAGGGGTGTATCCTGGCTCCAGCCCTGCTGGTCACTCAGGTATATTTCCTGCACCTGAGCTCCCCTGGGTTGGCCCTGCCTTCCCACCAGGTGCTCAATCACTGCTCCAAGCCATGACTTAGCATTTCAGCTAGAACTATTATGTACAGAGTTTTTCTGGCTGTTTTTCTAAGCCCCTGTCCTTGCTCACAAGCCTTTGAAGGCTGTATGGCATGATCTGGAGAGGACAGTGAACAAGCTTGGCTGAGCCCAATGTTCTCTATAAGAAAGGTTCAGGAGAACAGCCTGCAAGGATAAGAAATAGGTGTGTGAGCAGTGGAAATGGTTCTTTAAGGAAGAGATAAGCAGGTCCACTGTGAGGCAGTTGGCTGAAATCTATAGTGTGTATCAGGGGAATGATAAGGGACAAGGCTCCTGATACAGAAGAAACTTGGGTTTTTTTCTTATGTTTGCAGAGCTCATAAACCCTAAAAAAAAAATTCCATTGATGTCACTTCTTTCCCCTTCTCTCCCCTCCCCTTCCTTTCCTGCCCATTCATGTAACTAGAGTTCGATAAAATTTTAAGTAAAGATCCAGGCTCTCTGCTGTGATTGCAGAAACTTTGCTCTCCACGCTAATCTAAAAGGCCTTTTCAGACTGCAGAGTGCCACCTAGATGACAGAAGGAGGATTTGCTGACATTCAGCCAACTGAAGGTAATAAATCCTTTGAGGGTGCATCGCAGAATGCCTCCAAGATGCTTTTCAGAACTGATCTTTGCAGACTGCAGATGTTTTGTGGCAGGGTTTGGGGTTTTTTTCAGTACTAAAATACTCCTGTGGCTGAATGAACAATGCTCCCAAACAGCTTGCACGATGAAACGAGAACCCTTTTAGTTTAGCATTTGAATATTTATGCATCCACAAAGAGAAATATTTTACGTCCTTATTTTTTTCTAAGTCTTCAAGGGTTCACCTGTTTCAGTCAAGCACTGAATTGGGACCATCCCAATTCCAGGCAGACCTTCATTAAAAGAGGCACATAGATTGGCACAATTGAACCCTAATGAGGGTACAGCCTTTCTTCTTTTCTGTCTGCATACCTTCATGTAGTTCAGGTGCAAATTTCAAAGCAACCTGGAAGAGAAATGAACCAGCTTCTGACACCTAAGCCTTGTTTCCCATCCTCCTGCCACGCTCTGATGGGACCAACAAGCTAAGTGGCAGGATCTAGGTTCAAAACACTCCCTCCCTTGATTGATGAAAACCTGAAGGAATGGACTGGCATTAGTTCAGTGTCAGACCTCCTTGGAAGCTTTAGGCTGGGTTAGAGGGCTATCCCAGTCCATAATTACACTGACAGCCTCACTAGAGCTTCACTTTTGGTCTGATTAAGATTCATTAGAGTGGAAACCAAATAGAACTTGTTGTTTTCTTACACTACAGGCCCTTTACTTGTGCAGAGCAGAAGACCAAGAGCTGAAAATTTAAAAATTATGGAAATTATGGGAAAAGAGGATTGTGCCCAATGTTTTGACTCAGGGCAGGGAACCCTTCACCAGCATCGCCAGTGGAACTGTCAGACAGTGGGACAGCAGCCAGAGGGACACAGCCTGGCCAAGCACTCCCTGCCCGTTGGTTAGGGGCCATGTACTAATTGCTCTGCAGTACATTGATTGTTAATGCTGTGAAGCAGGAAGGAAACTCAGTGTTTTTTAGTTTCTGGTAGTTGAAGGGTGGAGAAGCAGCAGAATATGTAGCCTTGCAGGGTGAAGGATTGCATACCTTTACAACCTGAGGAGAAACAGTGATAGCATGAAGTTCTCTTGGAAAACATGAATGTCACCTTAGCTTCTGTATTAAATGCTTAATGGAGGTGCTAACTAGAGATGCTCTAGGACAAAGTTTAAAAAAGAGCAGAAACAGGAGCCATACCAATAGACATCCACAGATGAATTTGCAAACGTAAAATGTAAAAGGGCAGATTCTCAGCTGGTGCAGGTTTGCCCCAACCCTTTGCTTTCCTTACTGCCAGAGAGGGAAAGACAAGAAATGCAGTTCATTCACTCCCTTATTTTAGGCTCTTTCCTTATATTAAGAATGTGAGATGGAGACGGTATGCGCTGAGATGCAATAAATCAAACCTTGGGGTCTTGCTCTGGATGAGCGATGCGACTGCAGAGTGTGGCTGCAGCATCGTGCTGAGCCTTGCACGACTGCTGGAGTGCCAGTGCCCTCTCCTGTTCAGTGTGCACCAGCTCTCCCTGCTCATTTCACAGCACGTTTGCGTATGTTCAGAGGCTGGTGGAAAATATTCCCAAACGTAGCCTGAGATCCTGCTACAGAGTAATAAGAAGCAGCTAAAGGAAACACCAGAATGCAGCAGAACTTACCAGGGCATTGCGTCCTTTCCATCACAGCCCTGAAAAATTAACATTTGCATTGGGCTGTTTCAGAAGAAATAATTCTCAAACTATATAATTCCACTGAGCTGGCTTGGATCTTCTTTCCAAAGCTCATCTTCAGTGACATTTGGTTATACTTTCTGTGTCTGTAATTTCAATTACAGCAAAGGGAAGTGTGCTGGCAGGCCTGAAGAACCTGCAATATTTCTCTTCAGAAAAGATCATCAATAGCCTTCCATATTCAGTCTATGGATGCTAGAAATATATACAAGTGGGAAAGAATGCCACAGGATTCTGACAAAAATTAATACTAAAGTAAAACATTAAGGGAAAGTTGTATGTCAAGGAGCCTACCTGTTCTGATGCACTGAAGGCGGAGCAAACTGTATCTTCTATTGAAAACACAAAGACTGGGATCTTCTAGACTGAAATGGCAGGAGCTGAACTTGGAGCTTCTTTGGAGCTGGTTCATGTGCTGTAAGAGCAGGCATCATCTATAGGGTAGCAGCCAGGGCATAACCCAGGGCATGGATGGAGCCACCCTCTCAGGATGTAATGAGGACTGAAAACAGGCATTAAAAGTGAGCACGTCCCCTGCAGCTGAGACATGCTGCAGCTCCACATCAGCCAGCACAAAGCAAATTCAGAGCACTGCTGACAAAGTCTCCAAAAAACTCCTTTTTCTTGCAATTCTTCCCCACAGCTCTCCTTAGAACCAGGGGAGGCTGATGACAATGTCATTTTCTGTAGTACATAAACGTTATTTAACCAATGGTCTTTAGAATCATTTATAGCTCAAAAGGCCTCTCCTGAAATTTCCACTTACGGCTAATGTCTGTGCCTAACAAGCTGCTTCTCCCAGTGAAATCACTGCTGATTTCCCTTCCACCTGCCTCGGAAGCTTTCAGCCACTTCTCAGGTCCACATGCTCAGTGCAGCTTTAGGCAATGGTTGCCCCAGTGAAACATCTGCATTCAGCTCAGCTGAGGGATGTGGCTGGGTCTATGGCATCACCACCACAGGGACAACTCCATCCTCCGGGCTGCGTCTTCAGAGAGACTCTTCAGCAAAACACTCGCTTTTTCTCACATTAACAGCCAGAGAGCATCACTTCGAGGTACATCTCTAAAGTCTGTATAAATAAAAACACAATGTACATTTATTTATGAAATCAAAATGTATTCATAACAGACTTGCCAGCCTTGGCGTTTAAAGTAACTGAAAGCAGGAAGTATTTAATTGCTCACCAGCAGATTTCAGTCTGTAATACTTAATAATCATCTCAGATAACTACATCTACATTAACAAATACAGACAAAAAGATTAAGTTCAAAGCATGCTGAAATCAATACCACATTAACAGTATTCCTCTGAGATAATTCTGAAGAAAAAGCATATAATAAGAAGTGCCAGCTTGACATTCCTCTAATAACAGAGTCACCCACCTACGAGTACTGCAGGTCTCCAACAAGTGTTGCAGAGGGTAAAGATGACTCTCCAGTGAGAAACTTCAGGGCTGCAAAGCATAAAATCTGCCACATACTTTTGAGGGCAAGGAAAAATGTTGGACTAAAAATTGAGGAAATGATGAACAGAAGAACTTTTTGGAGAACAGATTCTTCTTCTTTCTTCCAGAGGAAATATTTTCTTTCAACTTCTTATCATTCTAAACACTGCTCGAAATCAATTCAAAAGTGATTTTTCAAGTAAATTTTCAGGGGAAAAAATACGTAGAGCAGCCCAAGTCACCCCCCCAGGCAGGAGTCCTGCAAGCACCAGGAGATCCAGGATTACAGGATCCTCCTCATTACTATCCCCTCACCTGGGTAAAACTGGCTTCTTGGTGCCACACTGAGACAGGGGCTTCTACATGAAGAAGTTGCTTAAACCTTTGGAGAGGTTAATGGATGGCACAGAGAAGAGCAAAGACAGGGCTGACCATAACACTCAAGTCCAAACCACTCCCAGCAAGGTATGGAAGCACTAACAGGAGGATACAAGGGGAAAGGGATGTACAGGAACAGAAAGTAGATTGACAGCAAATGTGCAGCACATCCTTTGCTTTATTACTGCCATGGATGCTTAAAAATAAAAGGCAGTTTAAAAATACATACTTGCTTCTCTAGGACAGAACTAACTCCCATTCCAAAGTTCATATGCTATGCAGAAGCCATTACTTCAATCAGGAAGATCGCAGTAATATAACTGTAGAAGAGTTACAATAGGAACTGCAGCTATTAGGTGCTGATTTCACCTATATCAGTGGGTCACAAAACAGCCCTGGAAGCCACTCTTCATCTGAATCTGATTAAGAAAGTCAGCTAGGAAGAATTTATATGTAAATTCATTTAACCAGGAATTCAAACTTAGGGTAAAACACCAGCTGGATTTACTGAGGTCTTTAACTCAAACACCAAGGTAAGCTGAGGGCAAACTCACACAGCTTTAGTAGAAGTCAGCAGTCTCAAGTTTAAAGCAAAAAAATTGAGGGGCTCTTTTGTTGGGTTTTATGAACATAAAAGTCTGTGGAAAGTGTGCTGGAAAACAATTTCAGTCACACCTGAACTGGAACTGAACAAAATAAATTCCTTTCCTTTGATGTCCTTGATGTGGGGCCGGAGCCATTATAGTGCAGATTCCAAGCAGAGGATTTCAGGCTGAACTGAACATCTGTTCCCAAACCACGTTCCCAAACCAGGCAGATACCGGCCTGCAGCCAGGTTTTGGCTCGGGTTTTCCCTAAGCATATGTAAAAACTTTCTGGATCCAAAGAAAACAAAAGCTTTGGGGGTAGGGGGGGTGTGGGGGTGGGGGTTTGCTTCACACAAAAGCAAACTGAAGAACTTTGTAAGGTGCACAGACACGTCCCTGGAGCCACCTACAGGACTCAGCAGCACAGGTGATAACGACTCGAGCACTGTGCTCACAGCAGGGCCACCAGCACAGCCCAGAACCAATTCCTCGCCCCCCAACGCCACGTTAACCCCCGGCCCACAACTTGCCGCCATCTTGCACGCCCCCCTCAGTGGGTGGGTGCGTGACCCCCGGCCCCGCTGTGCCCAGGGCAATACCTCCACCCTGCACAGGGGGTTAAACGCTCTGTAAAACCCTATGGAAAGCATGAGAATGAGGACGGCCGTGTCTGAGCTGCAGTCATTGCAGGCTCGCACCCTAGATGGCAGCACAATGCAAAGAATGCTCCTCAGCGCCCATCCCGACCCCTCCCGCCTCGTGAGCGCGGCTCGTGCTGTGCCTCCATCCGTCTGACCCTGCAAATCCTGCCTGAACGCCTCGACCTTCAGCAACTAAAACCTGGAACCTATAAAGCAGGCGGGGTACGTGGCTGTCCGTGTTTGCAAACAGCCCTCTGCAATGGAGCAAGGCGGTGTTGTCCGCTCGCTCACACTGAGCACGTCTCCTTCCTTGCATTTCATTCCGCCTCACCTGCAGATCCTGTGCTGCCATGAGGGGGGTCACAGCCGTGCTTCGTCCCTGGGAATGCAAAGAACACCGTGTAATTTGCGATATGTTTGTGAAGTTTCATTGTGTGAAATGGGAAGTGTGGTTATTAGATCCCCGTACTACAGGGATGAAGCATCACTCTTAGCAGATATCACATCCACAAAAGTAAAACTGAGAAGGAGAAAGTTGTAAAAGCAGGAAAAGAAATGGCATCACCCTGCTGAGACAAAGACATGAGCCAAAGCCCTTACCCAGATGGGCAGTGCCCAGTGCTGGATGTACATCATCAGTACTGGGACATATACATAAGGTTGGAGAATGAAGCTCTGAGTTAAGAGGTGTAAACCAACACGTGCATCATGGCACAGCCGTGATGATGGGGATAACGTTTCTCTAGGAAAACCAACAGACAAAAAGTGCTATCTTGGCCATATCCTCCTGTATTTGCTCTCTTAGGAGAGTTAACTTTGAGCTGAATATGCAGGAGTTATTTTTGTATAATAGTGCTCTGATTACAGAGATTACAACAACGCTACTGATTCGTTTGAAAGATTAGATGTATCAAACATGCAGGATTAATAAAAAGTGACAGTTTCAGTACCGAGGGCCTGCAAAGTTGCCATCAGCCACTGAGAAAGTAGGAAAGCTGTCTGTCAAGATACATTTTGATCTTCACAAAGGACAGATGACAACACAGCTCTCTTCTAGGGATGTAACTACAGCTATCAAATTCAAGAGAGCTTTTCTGCCCATAGTTCTTTCTACTAATGTCCTTTAAGTTCATCAGTTAAAGTAGCATCAATCCCACAGCAGTTGTATGGAGGAGAAAACTGAGGCAGTAGAAAGCAAGAGCATCATTAAGAAGCAAACTCATAAGCTTTTTAAGTTTTTATGCATTTTTATGCATTCTCTTCAGAAACTGGGGCTGAAAGGTGCAAAATGAGCAGCTTGGACTCCCTGGTAGTCAGTCTGTACATCTAACAGTTAACAGCTGGAGCATTGCTCCTAAGAAAGGCAGCAGCCAGATCACTGCAGAGTTAATGGGGAGTGCACCAGTGTGTGGCTCCTGAAACATCAGGGGCTCAACCATTACAGGGGAATTACATGGCACATTGTGGATTTTCTCCTCCTCCTCTCTTCTTTAACACCATGAATGTAGTCTGCCCATCAGTGGGAGACTCACCCTTCTTCTTTTGTGCTGCCAACTTGCTATAAGCCTTCACCCCATGAAGAAGCTCCTCTGATTCATACTCCCTAGCAGAGCAAATGGGCCCAGTGCCATAAAACCGCCAAAGATCCGGCTCTGTTCAGCAGTAGTTTTATCTGAGATCACTGTGAGCTTACCTAGAGGTTGCCAGCTGGAATGCTCTGACAAACTGTGTTTACAGATAATGCTTGAAGGTGGTGGCCTCTGGTTGCCCTTTTTGTGTTCCTTCAAGAGATCTTTATTCATACCTACCCAAGTGTATGTCAGATACGTTGAAGAGCCGGTAATGGAATTAAAGTATAAGGGTTTGGCTATGCCATCTCTCTCCCCAGTTCTGGTCAGTTATCATGTTAATAAATACAGTCAGTTACAGCCATGCAAGCCAGGGTGAAATGGCACAAGATCTTGTTGTGTAACATTACTTCTTGTTTTCCTCTGTTTCTGATGAATTACACCTTGTAATTCCTTCCATACCCAGACTCCATCCATTACCAAACATCAGGCTTTGCACAAAACCATTGTAGACTTCACTTGCAATTGCTCCCCAGGAAGCACTTGGAGCTGGACTTTCTTCTCCAGACATCTGACATGTTTCCCAGTGTTCCCAGAAGCCTGCAGCAAAGCACTGCTGCCTCTTTGCCCTGCATCACAGCCAGTGAACTACAGACGCTCAATCTGCAACACAGATTCTTATTCCTCAGGCCTAAACTTCATTTTCCTAGTCACTACATGTTGTGGTTTTTTTCTCCTGCAAGCAACGAGATGCTCAGTGCAGCAAGAGCATATCATCAGTTTTTAGAGCCGTGTTCCAATGTCATCTTCCTGCCTCCCAGCTAACTGGAGTAACCTCAGACATTTTGTGTTACAAAGAACCATTTCACAATCACTGGCAACAGTGACTGGAGGGATTGTTTTTGCTTGCTGAGTGACTGGGTTTCAAATTGGGTAAAGGGACTGGGCATGGTGGTTAAGTAATCCCAATGGCTCTTCATAATGCTTTTAAAGCTTTGAGAAACTGAGACCATCTAAAGCATCAGCATCATCACTGTGAAATCTCTCTGCAGTGCTTTAAAAGACTTCCCCACTGAACCCAAATAACTTCCCAATCTTTGGCTTAAAATGTTCTTCTCCTTAACAGTGCAGCATGCCTGCACTGAGAAATGTAATTTATTTTGTTTAGCATTAAGTTGTTCAGCAGGTAAGTTGTTATAAAAATCAGTTTTTCAAGTTGTCCAAATCATTAGCTGGCCATTACAGCCAATATTGATCCAAGCCAAGGAGTTATTGCAGTTGAGGTTTATAAAAGCAAGTGGGCAACTTCATTTTACCTGCCCAAGACCCTTTACCTCCTCCTTCTCATCACATTTCTTACATTCCTCAAGACCCCTGTTGTTTGTACCATCTTGGAGACTCCATTGATGCCACTGCCACAAGGCTGGCCCATGGCATTGCATCAGGCAGGTTTATGTCTGTGTAGGTTGGGGGAGTCTGATTTTAACTTTCTGGCATCTTTATTCAGAACAGCTGTGGCAAGATAGCTGCAAAACATGGACAAAACTTTAAGTTAACAGTAGCATCTTAATTGTAAATGCACAGGTAAATAAAGTACCTAGTTTAAATATTCTGGATCTTCTGTTGCAATGCTTTGTGAAAGGACAACAGATGTGCAAGATACAGGAGGAGGAATCCTCATGGCTTAGAAGTTTCAGAGCTGAAGGAAGATCATGAGCTGCTGACAGGTAAGGCGATGATACAACACGATTACACAAATACATATCTCAACCTTAACGTAAGATGAACTATTATGAAACATGATTAAAAAGCAGTCCTGGATGCAATCAATTAACCATCCATTTTAACCTCCAGCAATTCACTGTAGAACCTCTATAGCAATGAGCTTATGCACACTGTTAAAACTTCAGAAACCAGCACTGAAACAGTGAACAGGTGTTAGCACCTTCCTTGTTCTAGAACCTGTCCTCATTTAAAGTAACAAGAAAGGCACATTGCTTGGTGGATACCCCAGATGGTGCACTGAAGCCAGTGGAAGAAGCCAGGTGTACATTCCTCACTTCTGCCAAAGGGTTACTTACTAGCTCTAGGCCAGCATTTGAAAGACTTACATTAGGAGTCATACAAGAATACTTTCAAATCATCACTATATTATTTAACTGGTTAGAAATTGGAAAAGGCAGCTAAACTCCAAAGCCTGCTGGTAAGACAAACCAACATTTGCAGGTTTGGTGACACCCACACACAGCAGGGAATCCTGTTATTACAGCACCTTGTTTCACACAAGCTCAATGTATTTTGGCTAGAGAGATAAACCACCACCACAGAACTGAAGTCAATACCAATTCTACCCAGAAACAGGGTATGCTGCATATTTTAAGATGCTTTTCCTAGATCTCAGTGATGTTGAATTCCATACAACATCTTGCACAAATGCATGCAGTACACCCCGAGACCTCCAGCAGCCCGTAGCACAGCAGCTTGTGATGCACAAGACAGAGGAAAGCCTAAATACAGCTAGATTTGAACAGCCACCATCAAATTCTATTCTGCAGAATCATATAAGCCTGTAGCTCACACTTCTCTTCTGTTGGGGGCTTACTGATGGACTGTATTATTCATTTAAAAGAATTACAAAGCAGCCTTAACGTTTTTCTTTATTCTTTTTTATTAGGTTTATTATGACTTAGAGTTTCTATTACTCCAGTTGGGTAAACCACATTTGAGAATAAGTTTAACTGCAGGACTTCAGTTTCAGCCAAAATCATTTTTGCATTACTTTATTGTAATATAACTTTAAATTTAACATTTAAAACGTATTTCATTAATAAGCAAGCCAAGCTCAGTAGCTTCAGTGCAGGATGTACTGTATGTAACTTGCCGCACATTCATGTTAGATTGGATGTACATGGAGAAAAGACTGGTCAACTATATGATTCATAAGAGAAAGCAAAAATAAGCACTTCCTTAAAAATCAAACTAAACAGTCTTCAGTGTTTCTTAAACATCAACTTACTTCAGGCTCCAGGAGCAAGTTTTGATACCAGCAGAATTCTGCTCTCCAGAATTACACTTCTACACTGACACAAGAAATAATCTTCAAAGCAAAAGGTACTGAGCTTTAACTTCTGTTTTCTCGAGACAACCTGCTCTCCCACTTACCAGGTCAATATGTGCATTTTGGATTATTCCAGCATGGTTAACAGAGCAAAAAACAATCAGGGCTGAACAGAAAAACAAGTTGCCAAGTATTTAAGGTACGGGCAAAAAAAAATATCCCTGCAATTAGTTTAAGACTGTTTTCTTCTCAAAGAAAAAAAATGGCACAAATCAAAGAAAGCCAAATAAATGCAGTTTTCAGTGGTAGTAGACTGAAGTAATGCTTCAGAGCATTAACGGGATATAACTGCAAGGAAGGGGAGACAGTTTGCAACAGGCTCTGTGTATTTGGGCTAGATCAGAAACAGCGTTAATGGTTCAACCCCTGCATGCAGAACTCTGGTATCAGCATGTTGTTACCCTTACTACACATGAAGTGTTAGAAATTGCAGAGCATAAACATCTCAGTTGTACAAGACAGTTAATGAATAAACAAAACAGATGAATGCTTTCCACATTTGTCTTTTCTGGTCAGGATTCCAACCTGTGACTTTTCATTTTGTGAATCTCCATTTAGGACAGAGAAACTCCTCTATCGACAGCCAAATAAATACTAATGCTTAGATACTTAAAAGTTTCAGTTGCAAATGCAGTCAAATGAATACTAGCTTTATGCAGCTTTAATATTTTACATAAAATAAGTCTTATGAATCATAGTTAATAGCAGTAACTGAAACTAACGTATTCCAAGTCCTTCAGGTGATGTGCAAGTTAAGCTACATAGCACAGGTAGGGAGTTTAGAACAGGTCTTACCATCTTGCTTTGCACAGTTCTTGAACTTGCCCCATAATCTACAGAACCTCTAGCTACAGTGCTGTGCAAATGTTGACATCCTTAAGAGCTCTTCAGTGTCAAGAAATAGGATGGAAGCACCACAGAGCAAGGAAGTTACACTCTTAAGAGTCTTGAATTCTGAGAGTTTTTAAATATATCGTTACTGTCTTGCCTCATCTACCAACCACCAATGAAAGAACATCAGGGCAAAAAGGAGCAAGACTACAGTCAAGCCTGCCTCAAGTAACAAGGAATACAAAGATCAGACTCTATAAGCATGTAAGCAGAAGTCTTGAAGAGCTGTATGTTATGGAGCTCAAGGTGCCGTAACTATTAAGTAGGACACCTGAATTAAGCACTGTGGATCCCAAACGGCTGCATTTCATCCAAGAGGAGTCTATGCTTCCAGTTCACCATATATACCACCTCACTAAACACCCTTTCCCAGCTTGCAAGTCTGGAGCTCCTTGTTTTCTTCCTCCTCCTGTAAGATTCATTTCTTAGGCAGAGATTCAGAGCCCTAAAAGCCATCTCCACCAGAAAAAAAAAAAAAAAAAAAAAAAGACTCCTATCTACATGTAAAAACAGAAGTTCTTTGAGACTGATGTATCCATCCCCATTCAGAAACTGATTTGCAGCCCATCAATCTTGATGCCTATTTCAGTTTTTGACAACACTTACTTTATGGCAGAGTTTGATCCTATGAACGTAAGCTCAACACAAAAAGAAAGCCATTTATCCTTTTTTTAATTCATCCTTACAGCATGTTTATCCAGAAATTCTTTTTTTAAAAATCAACTTCCAGTTTTAAATTATTTTCTTAGCACTCGACAGCACCTGCATGTCACCCCCCATGAAGGAGATGGCATCACAGAGAATCTAAAGTTAGTCCAAGTTCCCACTTGTGACCAGAAGTCTTACTTGTTAGACCATACCCTTCCTCCAACTACTCCCCCTCACTCCCTCTCCTCCCACCCCTCCCCAGCAATGGGCAATTACTTCACAAGAAATGTCAAATGGGATATGGGTGTACACAAAGCCTACCCTTCACTAATACTGAACAGAAAAGCCTACTTTCCAATTACAGGACATCTTCCTCTAAATTTAGGTCAGCACTGGTGCAGTCTGCACTGTGTATGGTTACCACAAGGATAATACCAATAAGTACATATATTTCCTCAAACTGAAGATTTAAAGTCTATGAAGTTAACTGGGGAAGTTTTATATTGCTACTTCAGAGCACTAAACACACAAAGTGAACCCAATAAAGATCCTTGTATTGATTCAATATTAAGTATTAATTGCATGACCATCATAGCACCTCTTTACATTATCACACAATCACCAGAATTATCAACTGCTTTTAAAACTAAAAAGGGTACAGTCCAATATTTATAACTTGCACACTGTTACTATAGAGAAACTAGGTGCATGGTACAGTGCTGCAAAAATGGAAGCCTGCAGTTTTGACAAAGATGCCAAGTCATGTTGTAGACAATTTCAGTCAAACTGGCAATACTGTTTAAGCAAATACTCAACACAGCAGGAAATAAAGGACAAAAAAAGCATTCTATAACCAAATAAACGTCTGAAATTTCCTTTCCCTTTAAGAATACAAGTAAGGTCACTTTTAGCCTTGGAACAGATACATGTTCGCCTATGATGATCTTGCTAACTACTACACAATATCTGATGTCCTCTGCTAAGAATATAGTTTAAGAAAGCCGCAGATACAAGAGGCGTCTAATGTAATACCTAAAATCTTTTTTTTTTTATGGCAAATATTGAATCTGTCTTAAACAGTGAATATGGGAAGATGGCCTCATGTTTCCTTTTCAATAGTACTCTGAGGATCAAGTGGCTTTCAAGCAGCATGGTGGGTTTGAAATTTATGCAGTTTAGATCATTCTGTTGCGTTTATGAGTTGGTGAGTCTGTAATGACATCGCCACACTGGGCTGAGGTACGCTTTCTAGTTCCACCATTGTCCAAGTGGAGTGCCATTTCTTCTGATATGAAAGTGTTCAAATCAACATCATGAAGTCCGTTTCTCCTTCGACTAGCATTGGAACCACTGCTCACGTGAGTAGGAGAGCCTGGGGTACTCGAGCGGACACTTATACTAGCCATTGCACCACTAAGACCTAAGGGAAGAAAAGAAAGAACATTTAGGACATGCGGCCAAGAAAGTAACTTCCTATGTATACAGGGACAACATTTATCTGACTTACTGATACATTACAAGCACTTCATCCTATTATTTGTGCCCCACACACTTACTTGAAGGCCAGGACTCACCCTCCCATCTTTCTGCCATGCCTTCTTAGCTTTTGGTACAAGAGAATAGAGAAGCTAGAAAAGCTCCTTCTTACAGAATTCAAACTGAGTTTATACACCAGATTGTAGCAGCACACAACAGTAAGCACCAGCTCTGTAAGCAGATGACATGCTAGTCAGTGTGAAAATACTCAAAGGAAGGGTAGTCTACTCCATGTGACAGCTTCAACCTAAGCCATTTCTGACACCAAAAGAAACTTTCCCTACTGCTGGAGTTAATTATGAAGTTGACTTAGTCTTGCTTCCTAATCCCCTGAAGTCCTAAAGGAAACTACAGGATGACAGAACAACACAGTCAGGTTTGTAAAGCAACTGATTTAAATAATTTAAGTAAAAACAATTGCAGGGCTGCCATTATTAGCCAACACATTAGTATTCAGAGCACTTAAAGCAGGAAAGCAAGACCACATGTCAATTGACCAAAATTAACTACTGGCAGATCTGCTCCGAAACAGCGTCACAGGCTGCCTGCTATCACCATGCTTTGTAACACTTCAATAATAACCTGAACAGAAGTGAAAACTTCTCACTAATTATCAGATTCTAAAGCCATCTGCAGCAATGGCAGGTTGATACACAAGTCGTGACAGGACAGGTTAGCCAGATTCACTCTACATCACTGTGAAAATAACACTGGACTACAAGATCTACTTTATGTAGAGTATTTTATGTGGAGTATTTTATGCAATGTGCACTAAAAGCTAATAGCTTGTGCTCCCTTAGAGCTTCTGCTCATAATCACAGTGAATGTTCCAATGACTTAGAAGCATGGTTTAAAGTCTAATGAGAATCCTGCAGGGTTTTAACAACATTAAAATTCTTTCATCCAAAATAACAAAGTATTTAAAAAACAGAAGCCCCTTCAATGAAAAAACAGGCCAAAACCAAAAGTTAGTTCTGGTACTCTCAGAATTCAGGCTGAGCTTAAATTTGAAGCCATTAAAATGAGACTCCTATGTAACTGCAAAATAAAGCAAGGCACCCAAACAATGACACAAATGCCCAAACAAAAAGATGTGCGATAGTTAAGCAGGTAAGAAATCACTGCACAATTCAAAGACAGCAGAAAGTTTAATTTCAACTGACACAGCATTAGGAAGAACATTCCATCCTGTACAACTCAATTGGAAAAACAAAACAGTGCACAGAGGGTAGATGTTCCTGATGCTTTCAAACCCAAACATATTTACCAATGGTTCTCCACAGCACTAATCCCTAACAGAATTGCTGTAAACACACAGGTTCAGAACTGTTACTTCCACAACTGACAGTTCACATCACTCTATCAGTCACTGACTATTCTGTACAGCTCATGATCAAGAGACCTCTATTTTTTTACAGAAACTATTCTAAAGCCAAAACTGATCTGTGAGGTGAGAAACCCATTTTTCAGTCATCACTCGAGAACTACATTCTTAACTGTTCTTAAGAAGAGACTTCCAAATACCATACATTGTTTAAAGCTGTAGATACACTTAATTCTGACTTGTATCCACTACACTGCAGCATTCTAACAGACTGAGCATTGCAAGCAATGCCACAGGCAGATATTTACTTCTCAGTATTTAGCTAATACCAAATCACTACAAACTTAGACTCAGAACCAGCATCTCTCTCGGAGACTACTCTGAAGCTTATAAACTTCAATCAAGCTTGGTGTCAAAGGCAGTGAGGTACCTTCAAATCAGCTGCTACAAAGATGAGAATACAATGATACTGTAACATAACAAGTACTTCTAGTTACAGTTTAATTTTCCCATTTCATACTAGATCAGTTAAATATCTGTAGGTCATCATTAGTATGCAAACAGCCTCACCATGGAGTGACAGTTTCGTATTAGTTACTAGCAGTTGCCATATTACATAGCACTATACATCAATCTAATGTCAAATGAGACATTTACATCAATTTAAGACTAGGCAAACTAACACAGAAGAGAAAAAACAAAACATACTGAAACACTGAATTGTCATTTCACATAAGCAATGGCACTGAAGGCAATCAGCAATGTAATCAAAGAGATCTGGTTTTTGTTGACAGAGCTTATTCCAGGATGAATGATCCACAGTTCATTTCTGTCATCATGCAAGAGGAAAATCTCAGAAAACCCATTTATTGAGAATTATTTCAAGTTCTTGGTGTATTCTGAGAGCATTTAAGTTAAGCAGTTAGGTTAGCAGTAATAGATATTACACAGTAAGATGGCATGATGAGCAACATCATTTAACAACTTCACTGTGATTAACAGGACCTAATCACATGCACTTCAGTTTTGCCTACAAAACAGTACCACTTCAATAGCTACTAAGTTGTTTTTACTTATCTCATTACCCCATGATCACTGCTGAAATCTCCCATGGCTTTTTGCAGGAGAAATCTTTAAAAAGCCTTTAAGAAAGGATGCATAGCTGTCCTTTTTTGGGACTTAAATAGGAGGGCATTGTCTGAAAGGTTTTATAGTATTCATTACTTTCTCAGTACCACTATTTTTTCAGTCAAAGTTCTTATGAAATACCACGTGGATGATTTGTGTGAAATTACTGATATCTGAAGGGTGTTTTAGAGCACTTACTGTAACACTAATAGCAAAAGTTACAGTACAGAAAGGATATTAGTTAGGTAACATTGGTTACAATTAAGTACTTACTCTCCAAGCTTATCAAATCACTAGAATGCTTGGCTAAACACGCATGTTTCATGGAGAATGAAATGTTCAGGATAAATAAATGTGTTTTAGAGTTGGCAGTTTTATTTACACTAACCTAACTGAAGCTTCATAAACCACAACCTGTTTCTTCTGCACTGTAGCCATGTCCACAATGACTTTAGTATAGTCATAGCATGAACAACTGTTTCCAGATGTTTTGACCAGCAAGGATTAAAAGGAATATTCATTCACACTTAAAGTATGACCAAAGCAAGAATTAGTTAACTTCACCAAAATCCTTCTCACTACCACATTCTGTCAAATTACTGTTACACAAGTTCCAGCAATACAATAACAACCCCATGATATGTATACACACAATCTTCATGTCAAATTTAATCCTATCCAACTCATCTAAGCTCTGCTCTCCCATGGTCTCTGTCAGTTGTTTCCTTCTCCACTTTTTAATACTGATTTGTAATATAAAACAGATGGTAAGACAAGACAAAACCTCATGGAGATTTAGAATCTCTATGAGTCAAGCCACATACTTCCATATGGCAAAGTAAGGGGACTGAATCAATGCCATGTCAACACTCAACCTACCAAGCTAAAACTCTTGTGTTTCTACACTGAGCTCTTGTCTACCAATGCATCCCTTTAAGTAGGTATACTGAAGTACAAGGCTTCTCAGTATTGCCTTCCTGAGATGCTGCTCCCCACAAATACAGGGCATTTTCTCCCACAGTTCTGGAAAAGTGGTTTTTAGAGTATAGGTCCCACACTGCATATACATCTGACAGAGTCTCAATCCCACACTGGAAGATCAAAGTATCATTTAGTCTGCAGGACAACCAGCACCTTCATGCAGCCTTGGAGGCAGACAGCATCCTACCTATTAGTAAGGCAGAAAGTGATCTGACAGTCATAATGTCTAGAAGTTGACACGTACCAGATCAATTTGATGTAACCTTTGTTTGAAAACTCTTCTCTCACAGATGCACATTGAGGAAGATGCATTTATGTCTACACTGACTGCTTTTCTTTCTGGGGTTGGATGAGAACTGCAAACTCATGTTTGAGGAGTCGAACAATAGTAGTATTTTATCTTTCTCACTTCCAGGAATGCACATCACTTGTATCTCTAAGAAAAATCCACTTGAGCTTCAGGGTACGACAGCATACTTTAACTACTTCCCAAATTTTAAGTGCTGAGTAAAGCTTCTAACAGTGAGTTTCAAGTGAGATTATATTTCAAAGAGTGCCCTCCAGCACACCAATAATGCAAAGCTGCCATCAAGGGCAAACAGTTTTACTTTCCAGTTTACAAAATTCATTCTTTGGTACCCAGAAGTTACACTAAAGGAGTTCAGTAACAGATGCACACAGTAGAAGTGCTGTAACAGAAACAAAAGGAAGCTCGCTGTAGATCCCCCCACCAAGTTCATACAGCTCTTCTTGATCATTCTGCTTTTAAAAACAGGAGAGTAAAGTTTACCTTTATATAAATAATACCACAAAACTAAGTTTGGGGTTCAAAATGACTAGCTTCCATCAAGAAAGCAGTTTAATCACCTTGCTGAGTTATAATACATGCCAAAGAATGCAAGAGAAGTTTAAAATTGCAGTTTTAGGAAGGTATGCGGATGCAGCAAATGGTTTTCAAGATTCAATTACAGATACTCTAGAGTTTTATTTTAAGGAATACACCTAGAGCTGCACACAACTTGCCAGGAAGTATAAATTAACTACATCACTATACAGCTTCTTCTCTAAGTTTTCAGATTTAAAACCAAATATTGAGATTAAAGTACAATACTTCCTCTCTAAGTAGTAAGATCAGCAAACTGAAGGATCTTGGCCTTCAGTCATGTCACTATCCCTTTCTGAGCAGCAGCAATAAGCCACATTAAGGAGCTTCAGAGCTTTATTCTATACTTTAAACTCATATCCATTTCACTAACCACAGCACATTAAGCAGCAAGTTTCAGTATTGCCCCTAACTCTGACCCAGCCCGTCCATGTCACTAATAGAGGAATCCTCTTCCATAGAAAGCCTTCTAGCACAAAATGCTGCTTTTACACCCCAGTCAAAAATTCCACTTACAGCCCTATTCCTGAACACTTGCTGAAGCTGCTACTCACTACGTTTGCTCACAACATCTAGACATAGCGCACCACTTCAACAGCCTGCCAAGGATGCAAATACACAGCCCTAAATTAATGTACAAAAGTCATTTGCAGGTTTAAAAAAAAAAAAAAGCAGTCCTAAAGTGACCAACAATAAACAGGAACAAACACTGGGAGATTTTATCATCACTTCCTCAGTGTTAAAGGGCAAGAAGGACATGGAAGGCAACAAATTGTAGGTACTAGCCTAAAAACAGTCACGGGGCCCTACACAAGTCTAGTGACTGAAGGAGGAATACAAAAAGCATGTGCCATATCAGACTGAAACTGATATCACAAGAAACTAATCCAGAAGGTGACTGACACATAACCCTGTCCACCAGCTGATTAAGGGGAAGAGCACATTTCTAGCCCCTCCCACAGTACTATCAGAGCAAACCTCCTACCCTGCTCATGAACCTTATTCCTCTCATATTCCAAACTTTATACCCAGAAGTTCCACTTCACACACTGCAAAATGACTTCCATGAACCACCACGATATTATACAGAGGTTGAAAAACAAGGACACAAAAATAACTTCAGTGAATACCCAACAACAACTCTCCTCAAAAGTGCTCCATGTTTAAGTGACTTGGTAAGCTTTTACTTAAAGCAAACTGCACAGGGTTTAACTATAAAAAAACCAACAAAACTTCCCTTCTGATACTAAAGTCTGCTTATCATTCTGTATTACATGAGAGTTAGCTTTTGCAGCTGTCCTCCTCATGCAATCCGCTTAACCTACTGAATAAACAATACTGGTACACAGAGTTCTCTAATCACCTTCCAATACGACAAGGAAAACTGCCAAAAAACCATGGTCAGGTGTAAGCATGGTTCATTGAAATGGCAACAGAGCAGCCAATAACACTGTCTAAGCAATAGCCTAATTCTGGTAACAATGTAGGGCTTACCTTGAAAAACTGCCATAGCAAAGACCACATTTTAAGGAATGTACTTAACTACCTAAATCCTACTCCCCATCAGAAGTAATATGATAAAATTAATTTTTTTCCACAGATATTCCTAGACAGTTTTATCTTTACGTCTTCACAATCAGTCCATTATGAGCTCAAAGTATCTGCTACCCTTTGGAAATGTTATAAAGCATAATAAAATCTAAAGGTGAACTGATTATTTGCACCTCAGGACCATTTTATCACTTGCTGGACTGAAGTTCAAAGCAGAATTAGCTCCTGATCATTCATAACTTTTTAAAAGCTATACCACCACTGCTGACAACAGCAAGGAAGTTCATTATGAATCAACTCGGAGTATATTTTTAAGAAGTGAACCAGGAATGAGAGCTGAGCAGGACTCCTGCAGTGAGGGGAACCTACAACATCCCTCTCCATGGCACTTGCTGGAGCACAATACCTCTTTATTATCCTTGCACCAAAAAACAAGGGCACTAAGAGGATCCCCAAAGATACATTGTTAATTCCTTCTTCCTGTACCCCATATAAATCTGTATTACTACACTACTAGTCAAAACTTAACATTTCACTAGTTGCAAGCATAGTAATATCATTTCCCAAGAATTCTATTTAAGCATTGATACAAATATTCTGCAGCTGTGAACTCTTTTCACAATACACCTCATTCATAATACTTGACCATGCAACTTTTAGTAGCTACCAAGTCTTCCACATACAGAAAGCTCTTAGGGAATTAGGTAGACACCTTCAACTGGAACATCAAGTACATCACATACAGATATAAGTGACCAAACTCCAAAGCATAAGACATGCTTTATAAACTCCCACCCAGTTTTAACCAAGTAGTATTGAAAAATTACTGTTACCATGCAGAGCTATGGCTTCACGGAAGGGTTGCAAATCAGTCTCTACAGATGAGCTAGTTTCTGTTGAAGTAGCTCGATTAGGGGATACTACAGTCAGTCTTGGAGGAGCTCTAGAATTTCTTGGAGGAGGAACTTTTCCACATAGGAAGCTGATCAAGTCTTCTCTACGAATAGTTCTTCTGCGTTTTTTAACCCAAGCTAACACATCCTTATTCCGACGCTGATAGCCAATCTGAATTCCTACATCAAAGCTTCGCTGATGGGCATCCACACTTTCTGCAAGAAGACAGAAAAGTATTCTTAGTAAATAATGCAGATGGAACAAAACATACAGTATGATACACCATTGACATGACTTTCAGTCAAGAGAAATAAGCATGTCTTCTACGGGTTACTGTAATACAGTAGCAAGTTTGCTAGCAGTGAAAATGAGTTATTAAAACTAAGAAATATTAATTAAAACAAGTTAATTAGTTCCCCTTCCTCCCCCTCTCCATCTTTACAAGTCAGAATGTTAGACTCCTCAGCAATAGCATTTATTTGCTATACCCGAGGTTAACACTAGAGCACAATGAAACCACACTGTATTAACATTAGAAACCATCCTTTGGGCTGGTCAGTCTGAGACTTCAATCAGCAGGCATGCATCTGCTTAACAAACTTTCTGCGCACTCCTAAAACATATCAGCAGAGTTAGGAAATTGCACAGAAAAGAATCAACTGATTTTCTTGATGCTAACAGATGGGCAATTTTCAGAAGAATATCTCCCATTTTAGAGATATTCTTTACTCAAGTATGCTCATCTTGTTTACCATGAAAACCACTGCCATGTTAGCTCTCACTACATTCAATGCTAAAATAGCACCCACTACAACTCAATTCATTTGACTTCCAGATTTGTTTTTAAACTTAAAGACAGAAGAAACTGCTTTGGAACTCTTCCCTTACTAATGAAGTCCAACATAAAAGCCATTTCCTCAAAACAGTATTGAGATTTATGAACAGCTGTCTCAGATATTGGTTTACAGGTAAACAGTGATATACCATCTAATCTATTTCTTACACAGAAGAACAAGAATAACCACTTATTAATCTTGGACATTATTTTAAGGCACCACTGGATGGCCCATAAAGGAGTGCTAGAAAACTACCAAGTAGCTATATTTCAAATGCAGCACAACTTACCAAGGAAATATCAGATCATTTCATTGGAAACCACACAAAGTATATTCAGTACAATAACATTACCTTCATGCACTCTCTAGAATACTTTCCTAAGCTGCTTTGCAATCAAAAGACTGAAAGATCTACAACAGCTAACTCCTGTCAAAGCAATGGCAACTCAACAGATTCCTCCAGCCATTTTAACTCTGTACTATCTCTGACTTCAATGCAGTAGGGCAACAACTACCCAAACACCTCAAATCTAGTCTGGAGGCTGATCACAGCCCTTTAATCCCTTCCTGAAATATCTTGAGAAAGTCCTGAGAGATGAAGAACCCAGCTCTACATCAACAGGCCTGTGCTCCTTGGATCCAAGAACACTTGACAAAGGGCTAACTGAGGTCGATTATGAGGACAACCACTGTCAACATACTCCAGGCATATTTAAAGCATCATTACCTTAGGAAAGATCAGGCATTAAAACCTACAACTGTTTTGTTTACAAAGACTGACAAGATGTACACGCAGTACAGTTACCTCCATTTCACAATTACAAACATTATTCGATAAATAAGGTAAATTATGGGCTCAGAAAAAATCAGACTAAAATCCTACCTTACAAACCAAATATTCAGTTATTTAAGTAGAAATCCACATCCCAGATCTTCTAGCTGTGGTATAATAATGAACTTTATTTTGAAGAAAATGCTAATATACATGAACTTGGCCCTACACGCTGCTTCCTACATTGCTCCCATTAAAGGCTTCGATATATTGAAGTCACCAAAGCAGAAACCAGATGGGGTAAGGGGAAGTTGGCAACATTTGGCTCACAGCACCCAGCATTTCAATGTTTTGTCAAAATTCCTTTGACATAACTATTACTGAATGTGTGAGGAAGCCAGAGGAGGTTTTTAAAGAGTAATTTTGTTTAATACTCAAGGCAAACTCACATTAATGGACTCTTTACTTGCAATGGTCTAGATGACCCTAGGCATGTTCTTCCACCTTCTAAGGGGATTCACATGGAATCAAGTGAGGACTGGAAAAAAGACTGTAGTTTTGAGTAACCAAGCACTTCAGTCTGTTTAAGAGAGGTTTCAGATGCTCCTTACTGAAGTATTACACGATACCTGCCTGAAAATGCTTCCTACTTGAATTCTAGTTTCCCTAAGCAATGAGAAACTACATATTCTTCCCTTAAGCGTATTATAGCAGAAAAAAATAGGACTCATTTAACTTCATTACCTTTAACACAAATCATTTAAGCAAAAATTAAGCAGCCTTTGACTCTGTAGCAAGGACACTGGAAAGGACATCATCATTTGCAACTAACTAATAATTCTAGACAATTTACTACCCACTGCTCCTCTAGCACCATGCTCAAGACACTATGGAGCCAGTCCATGTTTGAGCAGCCCTCTCCGTCATGAAGAGCATCTACCCCATAACATAATGGGTTGCCCCTTTACACAACTAACAGCACATACAGAGTATTCATACACACCTCTTGCAAGATAGATCTTTGCTAGTGAAAATTATTTATCTACAGTTCCTTTTTGCGTCCTCCACACCCCTCAAAAACCCGATAAGCCAAAAACATGCTAAGTTCAAGCAAATCCCAAAAGCCAGGAAAATAAAGACAAAGAAAAACCTGCAAGGTGTAGTACAAGCCATGCTGTACAGAACAAGGAAAACACTCTCAGAACTATAAGAAAAACAACAATTTGAAACTCAAGAGTGCATCTTTCTTCCTAGTAAGGGAAGGCACTAATAACAGGATTCTCACTTGCCAAATTCATCCACTGCTCATACAAAACCAATGGACAATCCTTCTGAAGCAAAGAATTCTTGTACCAAAGGAAAGAACAGCAACCTTCAGAAACAGATCTTGATAGACCAAGTCAAACAGCACAGCCATAAGCACAAGGGGCACTCACCAAAGCTTTGGCTAAGACCATTCTCTTACCATCACCCTAATGAGAGGGAACAACACTCAGATGCTTAAAATAAAGTGGGAGACTTGCAAGGCTTACTCAAAAGCCTCACTGCCACAAGAACAAAGTTTTGCTCTTTAAAAATAACATTTATGTGCAGTTTTTTTTTGCAAGCACTAAACCCAACTTACACTTCAGTGAAAAGCACACACATTATACCCACACCATAGTCTTTAACACGCCATAAAATAAAAGCTACATAGGACACTTTGAGTCCCTCAGAAGCTCTTGCACTCTTCCCCTGAATCATAAGAACAACCCCTGTCGAGGGTCTCAAACCAAAACAGCTTTTAACTTGTTAGTCACTGACATGAGGAAACAGAAAAGATTCAACTGCTGTCAGCTAAAATGGCACAGGGAAAACTCTCAAGATTCAGGAAGCAGTCTCGGGTTAGATTTTATCACGGTGAATAAGAGACATTAACAGGCCCTGCTTATGAGTAAGCCGGGGGCAGGAGGCCGAGCGGGCCCGGCTCAGCGGGAGGGCCGCGGGCAGCAGCCCCTTACCTTTGTAGAGGTTGGTGACCGCAGTGGCCGCGTTCTGGAAAGGGACCCAAAGGGAGAGCCCCGGCTGCTGGCACACCCGGTCTGCAGGGAGGGAAGGACACACGCTGTTTATTTTGGAGTCTCTAACTCCGAACGGCCATGTTAGGTTTCGCCATTTTGTTCCACCTTCCGAGGGCGGCTCGGCAGCGGGACCGGGAAGGGCGGCCGGCTGTAGGGCCGGGCCCGGCTGCTTCTCCCGCGGCCGCACATGGAAGCGCCGAGCTCTGCCCCCCGCCCGCAGCCCCCGTCGCACAATGGGGCCGGCTCCGCACTTCGCCATTTTGTCGGCGCTTCTTCCCCGGGCTGGGCGGCAGCCGCCGCCGGCAGAGCCGCCCGTCCCTCCCCGCCCCGCCCGCCCCCGGAGCCCGAGCTTCAAGCTTCACCTCCGCGGGGCTCACCCCGCCGCCCTGTCCCCCCCCAAGGCGGCTGTTCCGCCGGAGCGCCCGGAAAGGCCCCGCGCCACCATCCCGGGCCGAGCGCTCCGCAGGCGGCCGCGAAGGGCGACGTTCCTTGGCCGCAGCCGCCCTCACGCCATTTTGTTTTCCCGTCCGCCTCCATGGACGGGCGCGGAGCCCCCGGGCCGGAAGGGCCGCTCCTCCCCTTGTCTCCGGGCCGTCTCACCGCCACATCCCCTTTGTGGGGCCGCGGCCCCGCTCCCACCCCGCACCGCAGCCCCCAAGTCGAGCCCCATCGTCCACCCCCACCCTAACCGTCCCCCCCCGATTCCAGCCGCTCACCCTTGTACAGCTGGGCCACGGCGGTGGCCGAGTTCTGGAAGAGATGCCACAGTTTCTGCTGTTTGTGTTCGGGCTGCGCCGCCGCCTCGTCCTGCAGCTCCGGCGCCAGCGCCTCCTCCTGCTCGGCCTCGGCGAGACACTGCCGCTCCCACTTGCTGAACCAGTGCTCGGGCCCGTGTTCCTGGATTTCTGCCTCCCCTTCCTCCTTCTTGTCCTCCATCCTCCGACCGGCTCCGCGACCCTTCCGCCTCCTCGAAGGTCCGGCCCCGCCGAACAGCCGCACCGATCTCTTTTTCTTCTTCCTCCTCCTCCGGCCCAGCCCTACCTTACCCCCATGCTGCCGGGCCCAGCCGGCTCGTGCCCCAGCTCCAAACACACTGAGCGACGGCGCCGCCCCGAGCGCAATAAAAGCCCGGCGGAGCCGCCCGGGAACGCGCAGCCGCCCAACTCCACCCCGTAGCGCCATTGGACGCCCCGACCCCGGCACCGCCGGTTTGAACGACGGCTCTGCACGTTACTGGTTCATACTCATGTCAATCAAACTCAACGTCACTAAAGGGGCGGGGCTGAGCGGCAGATGGCTTGTGTCGTCATCGACTCGTGCGCAGACGTTGCCGGCCGCGCGGCGCATGCGCACTGCCCTCCCCCGCCGCCTCGTCGCGCCCTCTCCCCTCCCCTTGATGTGAGGCCCGGCCCGGGAAGGTCCCGCCCGCCGCGGTGCCTTGAGCCTGAGGCGGAGACGCGGCTGCGCGGGCGGTGTGGGGGTTTGCTGCTCTCCTATATCGACTTTGGGGCGGAGTAAGGTGCTGCCCCGCCTCGGGTTTCCCCCCTCTTTAGCTGAAGACCGTAAGCGTCAGCAGGCCGCGTCCCGTCCCGCTGGAGAGGCCCGGTGTGAAGATGGCCGCCAGCCGAGCGGGTCGACGTGCATCAAGGCCCAGCAGGCCCGTGTGGGCCGACAGGGATGTGTGGAGCACTCGTACCATTCTGACTCTTTTCCTGCGGTTTTTATATTCTTACTTGTCGTTTACTTTGTATCAGAAGGCATTCTGACAGATGGACGTGACAGAATTCCTTTGTGCCTGCTTTAAACACGAATTCAGAGCGCGTTATAATCTCTTCAGAACACATGCTTGTGTCTAACTGCTCCAGCCGTGTTACTTTAAGTCAAAGCAAATGTTCAGGACAAGCCGTGGCTCGTAACAGATGTTGCTGTGTGAGCAGACGTGGTGTTTCCCGCTGTCCGTGCCCCCCCTGTGAAATACCTGCGGCTCCACAAATAACTGGCTCCAAGCACAGAGCATCTGATGCAGTCAATGCCCTTGTGTGCTGAGAGCAGGGAACCTCCTGTCCATGGTCATGAGCCAGCACATAGCTCTGAGGGCACGGCCGGGCTCTGGCTGCAGCACAGCGCAGCACTGTGGGAGCTGTAGTTTCTCAGGGCTACAAGGGAACCGCAGGCTGTGCTGCAATGTATGAGGAGCAGTTGGTGAGGAAATTTTCTCAGCCCAGCGAGGAGAGCTGGGGGAAGATGACTGTGTGTGTGTCAGAGCAAGGAAGGACGATGACTTCAGCAGGCAGCCTGTTGAGGAACGAGCAGTGAGGCAGCACTGCAGAGTGTTCTGCAGCAGAAGGCCTGTCAATAAGTGGTGACTGCTGGCATCCTGGGAGTCTCCTCGAGTCTCACGTGTGTCTGAGATGAGGGTGACAGTGGATTCGAGTGACGGGTAAGAGAAAATGACTGTAGCGATTCAGTTCCTACAGAGCTCCCATCCTCTCCTTTCACCCCAAAGAGAGAAGAGATTTACACCTCAATTTGTACCTCAAATAAACTCTTAGGCCAAGAGGGAAACTGAGCTTGTTGCTGTATCGTAATTTTAGCACAAGCATGATACCAGTTCAAGTATGTAATTCTCTATTCTAGAGCTGAAGATGCTGATATAAGCTAGATATCAATAGATACATAATTTACTGTCCTGCTAGCTGTAGCTTGATTATTTAACTGTTTGGGTTTGGTTTTGTTCTAAAGCAGCCCTGAATTAGGAGTCCACTGAGTCAGTGTTATTTGACAGCTACAATGTAAGTTAGCTCTGCAATTCTCTGTAACTGGAATTTCTAATGGCGTTGCTGTCAGCTCCACCAGTTACAAGAATCTTTCCTCAGTTTCTTCTGTACTCGTCTTGTGAGCAGGACAATGCACTCTGAGAGTATTGGCCAATATCAAGGTCCTTTATGTTTCTAGAGATGCTTGAAGTGGAATTAATGTAGGTTTATATCATTTTGTTCCTAAGACATGCAATTTAATTTATGGGTCAGGCTGAATTGTGATAAAAAACAAACATCCTCGTATTGCTTTATGGCCAGTCTTCACATGCCAAGCAAACGCACACATACAGAAGCATGGATGTTGTCTTCCATTCTAGGTATGGCTCTGTCGAGTCCTTGGTTAGGATTAAGAACTTCATCAGGTTTAGGAATAGTCCTAAGTGTGAGTTATGGGGTCTTTGTGAATGTACAAAGGTAGCATTTAAAGGAAGGGAATAATTAATAAACAAACAGATTAAATATTGGCAATCTATGAAATTGGTTTGTAAATCATGCATTACCAGTAGGCTGTTAAGTATATACTATGCTGGGACAGATTTTTCTCCTGTGAAACTGCTTTAAGGAAAACAAAAAGTGAAACTATGCTCTCTATTGAATAGGATTTCTTATAAGCTCCCTATAACTTGGAAATGCTCATTCTATACATTCTTAAATGATTTAAATATTGAAAGACATCAAATAGGAATGGCTGATGAGATTGCGTTCATGCACTACTCCTATAAATAGGTCCTTAAATCCATCTCCCTTATGAGACCTTGCTCAAAAAGTGACCAGAAACACTTCTGTCAACTCCTGAGGGCTTTGCAGGTGCCCTCTGTAAGATGTGAGATCAGAAGTCAGCACACGTAACATGATGTAGGAGGGCACATGGCTCTCCTGGATTTTGTGTACTACACAACTGTTGTTCTGAATATTTCTAAAGACTTGCATAATGTTGGCGACTGTGAAATAAACAGTTGGTTACTGCAATACAATGTAGCGTTAGTCATGATTTATCAAGCATGCAGTCCTGACATTTGGCTATGACTGATGCCCATTCAGTATAAATCAAGCAGGGAGATACGTTACGTAATCCTGGGTAAAAATACAGCAATCAAATTTCCTGGTTTAATTCAGAGAAACCTGGTTACGTGCATTTCTCAGAAATACTTACAGCTGATAGAAATTCCTGATAGAAATTGATTTTAAGAGGGCTGTTTTCCTTTCTACTCATAGAACACCAACTGCTACTGAATAACAGTGGAGTAGTACTGAAATGATCTCTGGGGCTGCAGTGTGAAGAGGCTTTGGAACTGGGATGTTGATTTTTTCCTGCATGTGATCAGATAGTTTTTAATTACACGTTGTCCATAAAATTAGAAATTGCCATTTTTTAATAGGATTGATTGAATAATTTTAACATGGTCTACTAATGTTTTTATACCATATGAATATAAAATGGGAGTCGGGGACTTGGGAAGAAGCCAAGCATTTTCTGGGACTAATAATGCAGCAAAGAAGAACTGGAGAATAAGGCAAAATCAATTGACTTTTATCAGGTAAATTGTGGAGGAGGCAGCAAAGGAAAGAAGAGAAAGGAATGGCACAGTGTGCAAAAGTACACTGTCACACCCAAGCACTTCTCCCTGATGCCTCCTGAGAAACAGTGCCTATATCTTCTGGGCAATACTGAGTTACTAAAGAATTGTTCCTCCCTGTAAATTAAACACAAATTCCACTCTGATCCATCATGACCTACCATAAGTAGCCTGGAACAAATGCAGCTGTGCTGGTATTGGGTGCTGCTAGGTCATTTGTTGGCTAGAGTCAAATGCAAAAAGACTAGAAGATCAATGGCTGATGCACAACAAATGTGGCATCTGAGTAATCTTGGTGTTTTGCCTCTTAATTTCCCCCATGGGAATGCTGCAGTGATGAGAGCAGCATGGCATCCCAACTGAAGTCTCTGGGGAGATAATTACTGGAGCATGATGAGGGTATGCTAATTGTAGAAGGCTCTGAAGACTTGTTTTATTCCCTTAGCAGACTCTTACTGGGAGTTGAATTTAATGATAAATAATGGAAAACATCTTTTTAAATATGAAAATATGGAACTGGGGGAGAAGGAGGCTTTTTTGAATACTAAATACTCAAAACATGCAGCATTTGTTATTGTTTGAGTATTTAGATGGCTGACTATAGACATGACAATGTTTTCTCAGGGCTGTGGCTACGTCAGTGAAAATTCCTCCTGTACAAGAGAACTCTCATGGTTTTAGATGCAGGGGGAACTGAAGAGAGATATATATATTCATTTCAGCAAAGCATAAAAAAAATAGCTCTGAGTATTTTTATTTCTGTTCACTATTTGTCCTTTGGGCTCAGGCTGTAGGTGTGCCATCCTCCATAAATAAAAAGTCATCAGGGAATGGAATTGCTCAGCTGGAAATTGTAATGTTTCTCAGGCAAAAGTTTTCAGTGCAAGCAAACCTGAAGTAAGCGTGAGCAAACAAGGGGCAGGTGTTTCTGGGAAGCCTGGCTTACAGAGACCATGGCACACACTGACTATTGGTACCAGATAATCTAGACAGCTTAACCCGTTATTGATGCAGTCAGCTGAGCTTTGTATATATTGACTTGATACTACTATTCCTCGCTGGAAAAGTAGAAAACCTGGGAAGCAGGAAAGAAAGGAAATAGAATGGAAGTATTTCTTTTCTAGTTTGGGGTAAAGGAACGTCTTCAACATACATAATCCAAACACTGACACGGATGAGAACTGCTTAAAGGCTACCTGAGGGGTGTTCTGCATGTTAAAAATTCAGATGCATCATCAGAAATGAAAATAACTGCTACATAGCAAATTAATTAATATCCAAGAACGAGATCCTATTGTATGCTGTACACAAGTGAAAGAGATGATCTTTGCTCTGAAGGACTAGCAATTAAAGCACAAAGGAAGAAAACAAAAAGTATTTTCATGATGCGGGATAAATGAGCAGATAATAGCACAGCTTTATTAATCTATGCATAAGCTAGTGTTTCTGTTGTCAGTAGGAAGAAAGACTGATTTCAAAGCTAAATTTAGTATTGGACCATTTATTATAATTGCCATAAATGTGGCCCAGCCTGGATATTTTTACCCCAAATTCAATCCCAAATCTAGGCCCAAGGTTGCGGATTCAGCCCCTGGGGAGAAACAATATCCAATATTCTCTGATTACTGCAGGTCAAAGTCTGACTGTAAAGCTCAGTGCAGATATATGACCGGCTTATAAAACTAAAAGACTATGGAATAAATGAAGAATTGGATAAAGCCATTGTGGGCCATCTGAGTGGAGTTTCCTTTGCTCGTAGAGTACATGTCTTGCTCCACTGACTTCATGAGACAGGAAGCCAAGGCTTTTAAAAATCCCTAATAGGATATAAATGAAAGCAGGAGTTCTCCATGAGATCTTGTGGTGTGATGCTGGGATGTTTGGCAGTACCTATATTTCTGCTGCTGGCAGGCACTTCACTGCTTACTGTCACTCATTAGCTGAAGGAGCTGCAGAATGCCAAAGGTCTGCAGCAGGTTGCCTGCGTGCTCCCAAAGGCAGTTATGAATCACTGCAGCGTTTAGCTCCTCTCTTTTTTTAGAGCATCACAGACTGCAAAAGCCACTTTGCAGAGCGGCTGGGAATCACAGGCAGCAGAAGTGTTTCTTGAGTTAACCCTGTGCTTAGAGAAGGCTGTTGGTTTCTCAACAAAGCATTGGGGTACAAAATACTTTACTTTTCTGTTGTCAGCTTACCTGTGTACAGTTGGTGTCCTTTCATTGTTGTCCAAACAGTCTCAAAAGATTCATCTCACTCCCTGTTCTCCTTAGTAGAGTAGAAAAAAACTAATAAAACCACCAACTCCTGTGTTGTAAGAACTGACTGTTCACGTTTAAAGAATTTCAAGTGCTAAATATAATATTTGCAGTTCTGCATCTCAGCTATTGGCAGATTCAATAGCTGTTTGAATACAGCTAATCTCTTGGGATGCTGGCCAGGGAAGACTTCATTTAGTTTGTGTGGGAGCAGGATGCATAGCACTCCCAGAAATGGCTCTTCTAGATTTCTCCTTCATTTTCCACCTGTATAAAGGAGACAATCTATTCCTAACCAAGTATGGAATTACAACCACCCTTCCAGGGATCACAGTCATGTCAGTTCTTTAAGATCTTCTTATTAGTATCTCCTAAGTAAGCATGTTGTGCTAGCAAGCTGGGGAAGTTAATCAAGTTTGTAGGAGCCAAGGACTGGTGCACCATTGGTATGGATAATGTATGCAGTTTCTCTTCCAGAATGTGATTTTATTTTTTCCTAGTTCAAGGAAAATAAACGTGTTGTCCTATTGAATCTAGAAGTGCTTTGTGAAATGTCTTCTCTCTCCAGGAAAATTGTCCAAGGACAGATTTTTGTCATGAAGTTTTAATGAGATGTTTAGAATGAAACACAATGGAAATACTAACAAACAAGGGGTTTAACAAACAAGGTCTGCAGTAATGGATATAACGTGATGTTCTCACCTCCAGCTGCCTATTTGGCATCTGCCAGAAGCCACTGTCGTGCTGGCAGGGACAGCAGGGCTGCAGGAGCCTGACCATCAGCTGTCCCAAATCACCTCTGTTGGGGTCTCACTGTGAACTTTTGTCCTGGTGAAGGCTGACTGTACAGCAGAAGAGGGAGCATGTGAGGAGTATGGACAAAACTTCATCTTATGGAGCCCTAACAGATCATTAAATCTCTGCACCATGTGCTATAAGGAGCGGGCCCCAAGAGACTGATATGTATTGAAGGGATTTGAGAGATCCTTTCCTAGCTGTGACCCCATTTTTCAATACCTCTCTGCAGCACAAGAGTGATGTGACTCATGCTTCCTGTTGCTGCTGTTTGATAGAGTGCAGAGGACTTCAAGTGGCACTGGAGCTGGGACCCAGGCTTCAAGTGCTATTTAAAAGCCCAAATACATCAATTTTCTTTGAGAAGCAAGGACAGGGAAGGATTGGTGTTGCAGAGTGGAAACACTTGGATGGGGCAGCTTCTGGGTTGCTATGGTGAGAGTATGTCCTGCTGTGCTCTGTTGTAACAGACATGGAAATACAATGGTTATAGTCCATTCCAGTGTCGATTTATGAGAGTTTTGGAGCACTTACTTCAGAGCATGTTCTTCTCCCCCATAGCTATAGTCACTTGTTGTCAACAAGCATTCTGTAACTCTTCCTGTATTTTACTCCTGGGAATAGAACAGAATCAGGCCCTTGGATCCAATAAACATGGAAATGGGATGAGTTTCCTTTCTTTAATTTTCTTTTCTTTTGTATTTTCTTTGCCTTTTACTCCAGATTTGAAGTTGTGGCTCTGACCTTAGGTAGCTTGGGTTGCCTCTGCTTTCTCTTAGCTTTCTGCTGGCTTACCCCTATTTCACTCCTGGGAGGTGAGAACAGTGTGAAAACCAAACCCACGTTCAACCAAAGGCGCAGTCACTGGAAGTGCCCTCATACACATTTTCCCTCTGTTTCTTTTATGTCAACATTTACAGCTGTGTACCCCATAGCAAATTAGATCAGCTTGAAAACTAATTGCTTTATCTTATTGAGTTCAAAAAAGAGTGGTTTTCAGTGGAATTGGTTCCCCAAGCTATTTCACATCTGATGAGGAGAGGGTGAGACACATCCTGTGTCAGAGCAGGCTCCGATCAATGTAACGTCATTGAATAATGACAGCTAAAGATTGGTTTTAATAATTATTTTCTTCTGTAGATAAAATATTAGCTGTCTAACCCCTTCTCCTTTAAATTGGCTTTTGGAGAGGAAACATTAGACATTGGCCTTCTCTACAGAGAAAGTATCTACTCAGATGATGGGAAAAATCATAAATAATTCCAGCACAACATGCAGAATGAATAAAGCATGCTTGAACAGCTCTGTTCAAATCTATTGTTAATTCTTTGTGTCCCCATTAGGAGTGCAGCTGCATCAGGCTGTGCTGCCAGCCTGTGGATTCACATCCTTGCAGGCCAGGAAGCTCCCAACCTTCATTAAAATGCACTTGTGTCTGTGGATGGGTGCTGGAAGCCCAGGGTGTGGCAGCCTGCAGGACCTGGAGTGGCTGCACTCACTGAGAATGTCGGGACTTTGTCATATTTGGGGGGTTTGTGTGGCTTTGTTTGCTGGCTTTGCTCTGTCAAAGTTTTGAAGAGCCTGAACCTGACCACTCCTAGCAGGACAAGTTTGGTAGCTTAGTGCTTATCAGGTGTAAAACCTGGCTCCAGCTACCTGTGACCTGTGCCGTGCTTTCAGCAGTGCTCATTTGGTCTTGTTAGATACTTTGTGATTTCACTTGGGGCTTTCTGAGGCCAAATCATCACAGAGGCTCATCACAGAGGCTGTGACGTGATCACATGTTTAATATGTTTCTCTGCCTGCTGTGAATTTTTCCTAGTCTTTTTCTCAAGCTTTTCTGTTTGTGCTTTTGTTTGTTTTAATTACACAGTTCTCATCCATATGACGCATCGTGTTTTCTACACCATGTTTTTCTTCATTTTGGTGAAAAGTAGCATAATGCATCTAAAAAGGTGCATTTGTATTCATTTCTTTTGTCTGAAGACCACTGTGCCAGGTCTGGAGCTGGGAAGCAGTAGGAAGTGCGATGTAAAAATACACGTGGACAAGGAAATGCCCAGATTTCCTTGTCTAGAGCAGGTTTAGTGCCTTGGCTCATGAAGGAACGAAGGAAGAAGGGAAGGAAAGAAGGGAGGGAGGGAGGGAGGGAGGGAGGGAGGGAGGGAGGGAGGGAGGGAGGGAGGGAAGGAGGGAGGGAGGAAGGGAAAACAAGGTGTTAATGTGTCTGAAGTAGTAATACATGTTTCTAAAGAGCCTAGAAATAAAACCATACTTCGGGGTACTTGCACTGGAACCCATGAACTGCAGCAGTGCAGAGAAGCCAAGCAGTGGTTCAGTTGTCCCTTTCAGTGCTGGGTTTTCTCCTAAGTGTATGCAAAGCTCTTGCATTTCAAAAACTTCACTACATACACGAATACACAGCAACTAACAATATCTGAGCTTTAGAATGTAACTGAAAGCACTGGGAAGGTACAGGAGTAGTGCATGCAGGTATGCATATTGCTGAGAACTCCTACAGCACTGTGCAGTAGCCCTGAGACCAGACTGCACCAAGCATCCCCTTCATGGGCTCAGCAAATAGTGCATGGCTAAAGCCTGAAGGGAGGAGAGCCAGGAAGCTGGTGGGAAGGCAGGCACTTCAGCCCACTTGCCTCAATGAAACAGGCACTGAAACTTTGTTTCTTCCACGGGGCTGTAAATCTGGAGAAGCATTGCAGATTTGTTCTTTCGACATGTGGAGCTCATTTTTTTAGGCCAACTGAACAAAGTCTGTGTCTAGAGAGCTCAAGAAAGAGGAACAAAAGTAAACTATAAATATTCAGCTCTTGATTTCGGGTTTTAATAAATTATGAGCTCTGGGAGAAGCATTTTTTCTTTCAAATATCAAACAACTTGATTCATTTAACAATTTGGTTATATAGTGCTTGTCACCTTCCATCTGGATACAATACAGCATCTCTGGCAGCACTTTGGGATGAGAAATCCCAAAGGAACAAGGTCCAAGGGTCTAAAGAGAAGCAACCACTCCCTCGTGGATGCTGTAGGATGCATCCCTTCCTCTGCACCCATATCTGTATCTGTACAGACACAGATGTAGCTATAAATAAAACCTCTGCACAGGAGGGTGTGATCTCAGACACGATGTTCAGAGATCACTTGACCTATTTAAAAGCCACCTCTGAGCCTGGTGTCAGAGGCTGTGGGGTCTGTGGGTGTGTGTCCAATCCAACAGGCAATAGAACAGCTGGGATTCACTGTTGGCTCATACTGTTAGTGCAATCAAGAAGCAATTATTCCACCAACTTAAAAATTGCCCAGTAGTTTTAAATGCATTGAGGAGATATGCTGGGTGGATAAAAACATGACAGGGCCGAGCTTGCTGTGGGTCCTGGAGCATTCAATCAAATTTGTAGATGTTAAGAAGTCCTATGTTTTCTTGAGGGACTGTACCTTAAATCCTTCTTTAAGCTGCAGATATAAGGAATAGATAAGATCATTGTCTTCTGTAGGAAGAGCTGCAGGCACGTTTCCAGGAGCAGTGCGTTGGTTCCCAAGCATTAGCTGGCAGATGTTGCTCGAGCCTCCCTTGGTTGCAGTAAGAAGTAAGAAGTGCTGCAGCACTCAGACAGCGCTGCACAGCCCTGACCTGCTGCAGTGGTGCAGGTATAGCATGGAGCAATGGCTTCCAGTTCCTCAGACGAGCAGATCCTTTGGGAAGAAAGTCCACACAGTAAATCTAAGCATGCACTGCTCCTCCAAAGACATTTCAGTGGGGCAATGAAATACTGTTACTGTGACAAAGCAATAGCTGCTGCATTCTCCTCCAAAGCCACAAGTTTACAATCATACAACCTACATCAGACTTATTCTCTTACTTAGAGCCAATTGTTTCAATTCACTATTTTCCAAAATGCTCACAACCCCAGGCTGGGGATATTTACTAGCAATGGGGTTTATAACAAAGCCATTCTTCCACGTTGCTCCAGCTGCACATGGCAGTGCCTTTATATGCCGTATAGGGCTGTGTGCCCACTGCTCTCACAGGCAGGACCCGTTAAGCTCCCTGCTCACAGCATCCTCTAGGCAATGTATTTTGTGCTCGTTTAGGGGGCTTTTCCTTTTTGGATAAAAACCCTCCAGGAGGCGTGACGGTCTCGGGGCTCGAACCCATGTCTCCGGTGCCGCCGCCCGCACGGCTCTGCCGCCCCCTGCTGCCCGCAGAGCCCGCATGGATCTCTGAAGCTGCCCCTGGTGGCAGCATCCCTAAAGAAGGATTTAAGGTACAGTCCCAAACCACCCTCAGCTCCCCCGGCTCAGTGCATGGCCACTGCTTGATGCAGGATGCACCCTGCAGGGTCTTGCTGTGGGGCTGGGCCCTGCTCCGGATGGCTGTACTGGGGCAGTGCTGAGGCAGGGGGACCACAGAGTGCCTCCAGCCTGAGCCATGCTGTGACGCTGTGATGCTGTGACTCTGTGTCGCTGTTCACGGATCTTCTAAGAGCCCCCTCACCTCCTCTGAGACAGAAAACTGGGGAAAAAAAGAAGCCGGAGAGATTGGGAAAAGAATGTGCAGGAAGCTGCGGGTGCCCCATCCCTGGAGGTGCCCAAGGCCAGGCTGTGTGGAGCGCTGGGATATTTTGCTGTCACACAACAGAGAGATGTGTGCATTGAAGGCCAAAATGAACAGCAGGAAAAGAGGTGAGAACCGTCTGATGAGAGCTGAGGGCAGGACTGGTTTGTTACAGCCACCCTCTGGCTTTAAAGAAGTGTGAAAGGTTGAAACAGTGGGGTCTCCTTCTCACCAGAAACATTTCTCACCAGTGTTTTCTTGTGGGTGCTCTGCTGCCCTTGGCTGGGGATCTAAGGTTTCTGGTACACGTACAGTACATCTAGAATAATACTCAGAATTAAAACAGAGAAACTCACATTTTTAAACTGATCTTCATTGTGCATCTTGACAACTGTCTTTCTGATGAATCAACTAAACCAAAATACAATCCCACCATCAGAATTCTTATATAGCAGATGTCCTTGGGATACCCAGTGGACAAGTTATGCCATCGGGAACAGATCGTTTTCACAGATATTTCACATAAAACCCACCCTGATTACCTGCCCCAGTGAAGAGGATCTCTTCCCCCAACCGCTCCGGGCACCGGTGATTAGCAGAACAAAGGTGAGACTATGTCCGTCACCAACCCCAGCCCGGAGCAGGGGCCGTACTGTGCTGCTGCTACCTGCATCCCGCCTCGGCCACTGACATTTAAGATGCGAAAGATGGGATATGAAGCCTTTTGTAACGTGGATTTATCTTTTGGAGCTTTGGGAAAAGTACAGATTTGGAGCAGAGATCTCTCATAAATTTCCCAGTTTGTTGAAGTCAGTGCCATGGTGAGCTGTGAGGCCGGCAAAGGCGAGGAGCCAGCTTACATCGGAGGGTTACATCACTGTCTCTTGTGTCATCCAGTCATCAGTCTTAAAATAAAATGCATTAAATGCCAGCAAACCCAAACTGAAGCACGTAAATCACTTGCCATAGCCCATGGCCCTACGGGGGTTCTGCCCTCCGTGTTCAGAACCTGCTGGTGTGCAGAACCTCTTCTTAGTGACATTTGGGAACGGGGAGCCCAGCAAACACTGATAGCACAAAGAATTCACTCTTGCCGTGACAGAGGTACCAGAAAACAAAACTGCTGCCCACAAAACTGAGATGGTGATGTTTGACATCGCTGGGTTTTTGGCAGTAAAATTCATGCTGTCCTACCACAGAAATTCTTGTGAATGTGGATCAGTCCATAGCTCTGGATAAATTGCATGAGTGCGGGGTTTGGTTTTGGTGGGACTAGAAGGTATCAGAAATCATCAGTTTTGCATTTTTAACTCTTAAGAGGACAGGACAGTGGGGGTTGGGTTTGAACTGAGACAGGGGAGGTTTAGGTTAGATGTTAGGAGGAAGTTTTTCACTCAGAGGGTGGTGACGCACTGGAACAGGTTGCCCAAGGAGGCTGTGGATTTCCCATCCCTGCAGGCATTCAAAGCCAGGCTGGATGTGGCTCTGGGCAGCCTGGTCTGCTGGTTGGTGACCCTGCACACAGCAGGGGGTTGAAAGCAGATGGTCATTGTGGTCCTTTTCCACACAGGCCATTCTGTGATTCTATGATTTTTGCACTGAACCCTGAGTGCTCACCCTCCAAGTCCTTGGTTCACAGTGGGCTCAGCGATGCTCCTCACCTCTCACCAGCAGAATTTACTCCCCTACCTCATGTTTCAGGACCGATGTGCTGCTGTAAGTTTCAGGAAAAACATCCAACTTCATAATGGAGCTACAGCTGGAAAAAGGTTTAGGAAGCACAAGCAGCTCAATGTTATAAAGCTGGAGCAGTGCATGAGCGCTGTGTTTAGGCTGGCGGAGAGAACTTGTATCAGATTCTGCTTTTTCAACAAAGCAATTGAAAAGAGTTTCATTCTTTTTGGCTGTTATTTTTCCAGAATGTGCCTGCCAGGGTAACTGTCTATATGGGGAGAGATAAGATTTGTTTTGCAAACAGAAGTATAATGAAGTTCTAGTATCTGGCATTTCCACAGCAATATCCTGGAATCCCCATAAGATAAAATACTCAGTCAGGAAGAACAACAGACATCTCCTGTGCTGTCACCACAGAGTCTCTGGCTTCAGTGTGGTTTAAAAAAGAAAAGGAATTGAGATGTCAGATTATAATTATCTGTGATGGCAACACAATACTCATAATGAGAACATGGTGCTCTTTGGACTTCAACCCAGTGTAGCACCTGCTTTCTCCTCTCGCCATTCCTGTGCTATTGGAGTTACAAATAGAGCATGACCTGGAAGAGCATGGAGGCTGCATTCCCAGCAGTGCCACACCAGTGCCACCCTGCTGCCTGTGAGCCATCTGAAGGCCCTGTGCCACTGCATGGTGTGGGTTGGGCCCAAGCCAGCTCCCGTGCAGGAGGAGATGGTGTTATTTATCACTTTGACAACAGGAAGTCTGAGATGAGGCATTTCCCACTTGTGTTCCAGCATCACATGAACAGCCTTTAGGAAGAGTTTTGGAGAGGTAAACACAAAGGCACTGCTTACAAAGGAATGGTTTTTAACAACACTCCTGTACTCTCCAAGCTCAGGTCTGTAAACTTTGCTACAGAGCACTTAGGAAAGAACACTGAAATGATTCAGACATCGCCTGAGTTTTTCATAGGTCCTCTGCAGAGTGGTGATGTTCGTTTGAAAGATCATCTTTAATTTGCACCACATGGGAACTGGGGGCAAAGAAATGTTGAATGCCCTCATCGGAGCCATGTAGAACTCCAGTGAGAGAGGTGGCTTCTTGACCTTCACCCCAGACATGGCCCCAAGCCACGTGCCAGGTGGGAATGCCTTCAGGATTATCATACTGATCTCATCACTGGCATCTCACTTGCTGCTTTTTATCTCTAATTATGCACTGACATAATTATCCTTCATTACGTAGAGTGCATGCTGTGCACCCATAGACAGGAAAATAAAACATGCAGTGCAGCTGGGGCATGCTGTATTCTGTCCAGGGGTAAAATTTAGCCACCATCATCCATTTTTAACTATTGTGTGTAATAGAAACCAACTGGGGCACTATGTTTTCTTTAGCCCTGGTGCTGTGGTTTGCAGTTGATCCACAAAGCTACAAAACATTTTCATGTCTGTTCTACCGTTTTCTCCAATATTAAAGCATCTCCTGGAATAGGTGCGATAAAACTTCTATCACTAAAGCTCTGTGCTTGGTTCAAGGCCCTTTCCTATGCCGTCTACTTGTATTCTCTTCTGTGAGGATATCAGTAGACAAAATATATCATCCTAGGCAATCTATGTATTAACTACTTCCTCAGTCATCAGATGGAAATCAGTTATTTACTTAGTAAGAGGTGAATAAGATTAAAGATTCCTGGCCTGAAGTCTATCACAGCCTGCTTCATCCATCAGTGAGATTTTGGATGGAGAGGAGATTAACAGAGTGATGCATCACTGTTCAGACAGGTCCACCTGCACAATGTGGCAGTTGGAGCTGGCAGTACACCAGGATCCCTGGCGCAAACTCAGTGCCCGGAGGCTCCCACATAGTGCTCCCAGTGCTGTTATCACCAGCGCTTCTAACCGTACCCTTCCTGATAGACCACATGCAATTAGCTTTATTTGTGCAAATGAGGAGTAGAGCTGTACCTTTGCTCTGAGGAGTCACGGGGCTGCAGGCTGTGAGTGCCCTGCTGTGCTTGGCTCCCAGCCCTGTGCTTCCTGCCCGCAAACAGTTCCCATGTCTGATGCCAGTGGCCTTCTGCTGGCCTACAACCCCTGCAGATAAACAAGGCATTCGATGGCAGGAGTTTATCTGACCGAATCTGTAGAGCTGATCTCTGTCAGTGCTATAAATTCAAAACTTTCTTAGCATCTTGGTCCTTCTTCAACATTTTCTCCTTTCATCTTCCCTATTGGAGTCAACCTGAAGAAGAAATGGTTCCTGGTGTAGTCTAAACCTCCTTGGTACCAGCTGAGGGTGCAAGCCTATGTTTGATACTGCTCACAAAAGGAAATTTTCTGTTGCCAAGAGCTGGCTTTCCCATTTAATTCAGCCTTCCATCCTGCTGCCAAGGGAGTGAGTGTCAGATTCCTTTGGATTTTGTTGGATGAATGATTAGATCATGCTGGTTTGAAAACTTACTAAAAAAAGGAGACAGGGCTATGTTCTTATTTGCTGGTATTGTTCTAAGCAAGTTGATACGTTCCACAAATAAAAATGTTCTTTGTTTTAAGCATAACAGCAAAAGAGGTTGGGAGGCTGAGGCTCTCCAGAAAATCCCACAGGAATTTCAGTCCAGTGCTGTGATCTGGCCTGAATGCAGTATTGCTGGTAGGAAAAAAAGATCTCCATTGTCTCCTAGCTGTTAATGTTTGACTGAAGTCTAATTTGAGACCTCCACTTTCATTCCCAGTGGTCACCTCGGGGCCACATCTCAGCTTCCAGGGAGCTCACAGTCAGGAGGAACTCGCCTGCAGAGCATTCAGCTCTTAGCAGTGCACACACTGGGTCAGAACTTCTTCACTCATTCATATTGCCTTAAAGAGCCCTCACTCCTGTGACTGCTTACCCTCCCCATGACAGCTTGTGGTCCACTATCTGCTTGTAACCTGTGCAACCTGACGAGTTCACCATTGCACAGCATATCTGTGTGCCCAATCCTCATTCACTGCTGAGGTTTGCATCATACTTTTTCACCTGAGCCTCTTCATAAAGCAGGGCAGTACTCTTTTCTCTCTGAAAAATGTATCAGGCTTTGGACTTTAGGAATAGAAGCAGAAGGTGAACGAGCTGTTGTCTAAGGACCTCATATTTTGACACTGTGCCACAATTAATGGAGGTCTGAACCAAAATGAAAAGCAAACAACCTTAGGCAACGCAAGGTGATGATGGTAGGGAGAAATGTATGTTTTGGGAACTGCTAAATATTTCTGAGCTGCTGTCAAGCTACAGGCTTTGCTTTCCATTGACTTATGACACTGGGGTTTATTGCTCTTGGCATCAGGATGACACAGATTCTCCCAGGCATCTGATAACTAGGGAGAATCCATCTCTGTGCACATGACCTTGCATGCACTGCATACCTTACATACGCGGTCTTGTAAGCTGTGTTACTATCCTTACTGAATAACTGCAGTAGATCTCAAGATAGAAATAACAACCAAATGTTGCATAGAAACTTTGGCTACATCTATGTGCACTGCTTAAAAGTTTGTCACATTTATCATGTTTGGGGGTTGTCACGGTGAAACTCTGGGCTTTACACCAAGCTCTAATTCTGGGTCTATTACATGTTGCTTTTGCCCAGGCAGTTCATCTCAGTTTTCCCTAATATCTATCATGTTACCTTTGGGATCAACTCTGCATTTGGAGTGCAGTCCATTTAGTGATGGTGACCAGCCACCTGGGGAAACCCACAGCAGTTGTTTTACATGGCAGAGCTCATGAGGGGCAGCTTACTGCAACCACACATCAAGACAATCTTCAAAGACAAGTCAAAATCTTCAAAATCAAAATGAGAAGCCCTTGGTGTAAGCTCACCCTCACTGCTCTGTGTGGCATCCGCAAGTTCCTCCCAGCAGTAGCTTAAAATGACTCCTGATGGGGAACATCCACCGCTTCAGTATGTATCTTTAAAAATAACTACTCATTGAATATTGGCAGCAGAACAGATGCCTTTTTCCCAAGGAACAAGGTAACACTTTCAAGAATCTCGTTCTCAGGCTTGATGCGTACCTGGAATACACATTTGCTCTGGCAAACCAAGGTTTCTGAGTGTGTTTTTCTCACACGAAGGGTTATATGTTAAGAAATATATCCCCAGAATCCTTAATCATCCAAACTCAAGCTGTAGAATTGGGTGGCTTTTCCAATTTATGTTCTTCCACAAGTAGAAGCGCTGATGCCTGGATGTTTGCCATTCATGAGGTTCTCACCTCCGCTCTGGCAAGAGTTCAAGTAGCTACATTTATAGTCACTATGAAATTTCTTTTCATCTTTTATTTGCTTCTTGCCTCTCCCTTTTCAACTCTTTAAGAAGTAAAGTCGGCATCACCACAGAGAATACCTTCCTTACGGTTTTGTTGTCCTCAATTGCTTTAAGTTGTGGCTACCAAAAGTAGTTTGGACTTGGTCTGAACTTTGGTTCAGCCTCAGGTCCATTTACTGAGCAGCAAGGGAGAGCTCATAAATTAAAAGTCACCTTCATGAAAGAGGAAAGATTATTCACTTTAAAATTCACATTGATGCTTTATTTTCATGGATGACTTGAAAATTCCCCTTACAAGAGAGACCCGGAGCTTTTCCTAACTGTGAAGCAGTGAAATATAGTATGATATAGATGCCAAGATATCTTAGGATGCAGAATACTTGACTCCTTCTGTTTTAATGGCTCATCTCCTGGGATGCAATCAGGGAGCTTTCTAGGTACGTTATCACTTTGATGCCCCTAAATTCTCACTGCTACCTAAGTGTGATAATACCCAACAAGAAGGCTTCTAGACTGCACAGCCTGTTCTCCTGTGGGAACCCATCAGTACTTGTGCTCCTGCACCAAGCCCCGATTTATCAGCAAACCACTCTTCTTTTGAGAGCCCTACATGTTGGAAATCAGATTTAACTTCATTATCGTCTCCTATGAAAGAGGGTGACTCCGGCCAGAGAAGAAGTAGGTCGTATTAGAGAGGCTAACAAGATTATGACCAGTTCAGTAGGACACCCAGAAGGCCACAGATTTCTCCCATGCTGCAGCAAATGCCCCGCAGCATGTTTGAAAGTGCTGAATGTTCCTAATTCAAAGGCAAGACTTAAGCTGTTGTTCCTCGGGTACAAACCTGCTGTCACCGTGAATAATGTAAAGAACAGACAATCTCATAACGGGGTCCAGGGAGTCAACAGAAAGACTGAACCAAATGATTCACATTTCCCCCTTTCCTCTTCTCTTCATTCTTTACTTCTCGAAGCCCCCAGCGTCCCCAGTGGGAGCTGTACGTGCGGGACGCAGGGCTGGGCACTGACTGCAGTCCTTACCCTAAATCTTCATCAGCTGTCATCACAGCAGCAATTACATCCTCTCCACTGCCTCTAGAGGGAACAGCAATCGTGAGTCTCTAGCAGGGAGGCAGACTGAACGCTGCTATTTCAGTCTCCTAAAAGCTTTAAAATTTCCTTAGCAACCCTGCACAAAAACTGCCCATCAGTGCAGCCAGCCGGCAGACCTGAGACTGGTGAGACAGCAGTTTAGCAGCGCTTTGCCAGATTTATCCCACTCCAAACATATTCATAGCAGTCTCATGGAAGTCCCAGGACTGCTTTGGCAGCAATTGTGCAGGATAAATAAAGCTCCCATTGTTGCAGATGATTTTGCTTTCAATTGCATGGGAATCCAGGGCAGCAGAGACTTTGACTGATAAAGGTTAGCACATTTGTACTATTTTCTAGTAAGGCAGGGCTGGAACCAACGCACTAAATAGCACCTTTTTGGAATTAGTTTTTGGGCTGTTATCAGCATTTTTAAGCAGTTAAGTCTGCACAATGATTTTTAATTTTTGTGTAACCATGCTGCCATTTGAACAAGCGTGAGTTAATGTATTCCCAGCCACAGATACATCTGGATCTCCACATAAATAAGGAGGGAGTGTTTGCCTCAAAAATCTTTGGGGAGGAGGTCATTATATCATGGGAGCATATATATCACACCAAGTGGAAGAAACAGTGCTCTTTTTATTCTGTGCTGTGATAGAAACTCTTTCTATCTTTGAGGATGAACCATGTAGGTTCACCCGGAGCAGACCTGGTCACGACCTCTGCAAGTGTTCCTGAAAAATGTCAGTATTTCCCCGGCTGTAAATATTTCTTCTGTAGGAAATAAGTTGATACATCCCGATGTCTCTGCTTGTATGCTGCCTTAACACTGCAATAGATTTATTTGTGCCTGCATCGATTCGCTGAACTGAACTTACTGCTCCCGAGTATACAGCATGTACAGAACACAGACATAACATCTCCTAAGACAAAAAACAGCCCGTCTTTATTTACTTAACCATCTTCTTAAACTCGTCTAGAAAGAGCATGCAACCTTCCTGAACCAGAAATTTCCCCGCAGTGGATGGCTGAATAATTAGCGGTGTTATTGAAAATTTAACTCCAGGAATTTGGTCTGCCTAAGCAGCATGTGGGGTTTTTTTTTGAACCTAATCATGGCTCTGAAGGCAGTTTATATAAATTAGCCTCAGGATGGTAATATGATAGCAGCCCAGCTTGTTTATAACACAGACTTCTACATGGTGCAAAGTCTGAGTTTGATGGTTTATAGCAGCAATGAAAGGCATGCCTCTGCCGTGCCCTTTGATTGTCCGACTGATCCAAACCATTGAACGTTGCAAAAAAGTATAATCCACAACCATTTTATCTTCAACTCACTGTGTTGCAGCCTGTAGAACTGTTGGGGGGGGAAAGAATATCATGAAGTTAAGGCATTCGGTTTTTCAGAAGTTCACCCTCCTTCACATGGGTCAAAATTAGTGTTAATGCATACAAGAGTTCCACTGTGCCAGCACAGTAACACAGCTCTCGGGGGCATCCTGAAGGGATAGTCCCCAAGGCTTTACATCGGAACCCAGCCACACAACAGCTCACTGCCTGCATGACTGCTGCCAGCCAGCTGGACAGTTTGCTTTCAGAAGGGAGGCAAAAAGTGGCACTGGGACTGTGAGTGAGTTGTTTGTGTTCACACTGCTCTGCACACCAGTCTCCATCTGCTGCAATGTGGGTGCCTCTCCTGTGCAGCACTATGTGCCATGGACGATCACAGGTAACACTGTGTGTGCAACCTGGGGCTCATCCAAACAATACGAGTGACCAGGAGCCGCTCTGCAATGAGCATCCCTGCATTTCATTGACGTGCTCAGCACTCACTGGTGGTGTAGGCCGGGTTTATGGCCACCATAAAGCTACACTAAAGGTCACCTGACTGCTGGATTACTACAGATGGGCTTTATGGCATATTGTTTTCCACTTCTTTGTGCCCTTCCAGGAACACAGTGTCACCTGAGATCTGCAAACGCACACAGTATGCTGCATGAACAGACTGCAGTAGGCTGCACTGACATACATGTACTGCCTTCATTGCACTGCTCAGTTTTACAGCAATCGAGGATTTACCTTTCAAAGCCCACAGCATGTTAGCAGTGCTACTTTTATAATGTCACTATGAGATGATGCTGCATGTCATTGTATGGGAGGGAGATGTGCACTCACCCATTTGCTGCCCCATGCTCTCCATGCTGGATGAGATGCTGTTGGCAGATGAGCAGCTGTGTGCCCACATCTGGGACCTCTCCAGAGAGCACTCTCTATGGAAGACCAGGACATTAAGGCGATAGTCCCAAGGAGTCTTTTGCTTCCCTTTAGCATTTTCCACTACCTTCCTCTATCCTCAGTTATGTGTGTATATGTTTGGTGATCACAATTACTGCCTTTCCTTCACTCTCTCAACGTCATTGACTGTAACAGTGTACATACAGTGATGTATTGTCCTGTTTGGGATGCACCGAAGCTTGAGGAGCTGGTTTTAAAAGCTTAGAGAGAAAATAGAAATTGAGATTGTCACTGTGGTGCTGACCTCTTCTATTAGAGAAGGGTACAGATCACGCGACTCTTTTTTTCCTCTTACCTCCCTGCCATATCCCTCTGTTCTCAAAGTAGCTGGCATTTCTTCCTGCACATCAGCAATGTTCTAAGAGAGCGATAACCCTGGCAGCAAACTATCTTAGGAGTGCTGGTCTGAATTTGTGTATTTTGGACTCCAGATGCAGAACCATTTTGCCTTCCTGACACAAGATTCCTCTGGAACAAAGTGAGATGACCTGCAGGTTACTTTTCTCTTTTTGTGTCTTTTTTGCCTATTTGCCTTTTTGTTTTTTTCTACTTTGCAGATTAAAACATTAAAGCTCTCCAGTCCTTCAAATTCAAATTTCCCCAAAGAAAAGCCAGAGTTCCTTGACATGCCTCATTTCTTGGGAACCGTTCCTGCAGGACATCTGCAATAGTTAAACATTTTTGTTTCTAGCATAAGGATTAAAGAATTGTCCCAAGCAGCAGAGCCAACACCAGGCTGCTGACTGCAAAACATCACGGAAATGCGTTCCATTTGTACCATCCTCATTCAAGTGTCTCTTGCATAGTAAAAGCATTTTGCAACACATACGGGCCACCGGGAGTTTATTCATGTCATTGTTCAATGAAGAAATGCCATACGTGAGCATCTAGAGAAGGACAGATTTCTTTAAATGCCACCAAATGTACTGTTTTGGAAAAGAATCATGTCTGCTAAGTCAAAACAAGATGACAGATCTACAAAGGCTCGTCCAAATGGAATGCCTCCTATTTTATGATGTTGGTACACAGCGTTGGAGGTGGATGTTGGTGGGACAGCAGTAGAGGTTGAACCTTCCCAGTCAAATCCCATTACGTGTTGGTGCTGTGTGACAGATGGCAGCAGAGGGGCACTCTGACAGCGTGGAGTCTGACATGGAAGTGTGGGTGGAGCAAAGGTGTGTCATTGAATTCCTTCATGGGGAAAAATACGGCACCCATTGACATTAATTGATGTTTGATGAATGGTTATGGAGAACAAAGAGCAGATGCAACACAGCGAGGGGGTGAGTGGTGTGTTTCAGCAGTGGCAATAGCAGTGTGAACAAATCTGCTCTATCAAACAGCGTTACTGTGCTCTTTGAATCTGTTGTAGTTTCCATAGAAATAAATAGGAGGCATTACTTTTGGAGTGACCTGATGGAAAGATGTGGTCTATGCTCTTCCTGCTCTAATAGCAAGTTTTCTTCTGTCTCCCTCTGTTTCACTGAGATGAGCCTATTTAGTATAATGTCTATGTTAATTTTTCTGTACACAAGCGTTCAATTAGTACAATATGTGTGTAATTGCTTGTTGTGTTCGCTAATCATGTGGCTAAATAATCTCTCCATAAGTAAAGCAGGAAGAATCATACACCATCAGTCAAGGAAAACATGAGTATAAGAATTCCTACAGAAAGACTCTGTGAAAGTCTTAATTCTCAAGAGAAGAGGACACACTCCATAAGCCTTGATGCTGCTGCTGCTGCTGAGCCGGCCCTTTTCTTTCTTGCCTTTGGTCCAGGCTGGTGTTTCTACAATCATCCTTGATTTTGCTGTAGGAGTATTTGCTCAGTGCTACAAGACATGGAATTCATTATTTTACTGATCAATCTGTTTTATGTTCTGTCTTTGGGAAACTGAAAGAGGTAGATTCAAAAATAACAGGGAAAGAATGAGGAAGCTCCTCCAGGCAGGGACCGGCACTGATGGAGCCAGCAGAACAGGAAGAACAACAAAATGAGGACCAATAGGCCTTTCTCGTTCATGCACGTTATTGCTATTTGTCTTCCTTGAGGTCTCATATACCCAGGAACTCCCCCGTCAGCCCTTGCTCTCTTCAGTTTCTTGACATAATGCTTTCTGGTGGGAGTTTCCAAACTGCTCTTCAAGAATTAACCTTTGAAGAGTTCTGGCTTCCTGATTATTAACACGGTGTGAAAATCTTTTTTTTGCAAAAGCAGTGATTTTATTTCCCAAGTAAAAGGAAAGAAAAGGCAATGAACCTGGGAGAAAGAAGAGAGGGTGAGTGTGAGCACAAGCTTTGCACGAGGTGCACGTGTCTGTGTGCCTGTGACAGCAGTTCCCTTGCAGCACTTCAGGTTGCTCCAGCTCTCAGGCAGAAAACTCTGAGCCAGGCACTTGTCCTGCAAAGTGACTTACAGTACACATTAAACAACTGTGCTTCTCTCCTGTCACAAGATCTGGGTCCCTGCATGAGTTTGCTCACTCCCAGGAACCCCCATCTGTGCTGTTTCATCCCTCCCCCCCAGGGCTTCCACCTACACATGGAAAATCCCTTCCCCTCTGGCAATGGGTACGGCAATGGTGCTCCCTCTCCCACCTCCTCCCACCCCCACACCCACATGGAGCTGCTTCCCTTCAGCCACTGACTCTGAACTCTGACTCCTTGGCTTTTTCCACATTGTTTGTGCAGTCCCTTAAAAACCAGCTGTGTCTCCCCGCCTGCAGTTCCTCCATGTGTTCCTCTGCTGTCTTTTTGTTGTATGTATGGGATAAGACTTTTACTTCTACATCTCACATGGAAGAAGATAATTTAGGATGTCCCACAAATTTCTAGATAGCCAATCCTCAAGCTTTTGATCGTCATATCTCAAAAATAGCCTGTCCATATATCTAAGCACCCCCCAGCTCCCAAAAACCCATCCCTAGAGTGTAAGATAATGTTATTCCAAATCAGACCAACACTCTGCCTTTAGTACTTCTCCATCACTTCCACCATCTGATGTTTAACAAAGCTCCAACACACTGGGACAAGTAGATAAATTCAGCAGTGCCTCCAGCTGGTGGCTTTACTCCTTTCCAAGGCACAGACATCTGGAGCACCAGGTCACACACTACTGCTGCCATCAGCTCACTTTGCTAATGAGTCTGGACTGCAGCAGCCAAAGGGCTGATTCACAACTGCCTGAGCTGTGCTTACTTGGAGGGCAGCGACATCCGGCAAGAGGATGGGAAAGGTGACTAACAGCAGTGACATCTTTAGGCATATACTGACCCTTGCAATGTAGCATTTCTGTGACTGCAGTTGCTGACCCAGAGGGATATCCCATACAATTGTTTAGAGATGTAGGAAATGAGAACATTGGACTGGAAAAAGTTTCCTACTTCCTTGAATGTAGCTCCTGGCTGCTGCACTGAGGAATGAGCCACAGGTTGGAAGTATCCTCAAAATGTTGAAACATCAGGACACCTTCAGGATTAAATTACACTCCTTTTGTTTTCAGCTCTCAAATTGTAGTCTGTGGAGAGGAAGGCATCGATTGCATTGGGTTTGCAGGTCTGCAAATGTGTATGTGTAAATGTATGCATTGAAAAGGTGGACATGAGTCTTAGGGCTCTCACGACTCACGCTCTGTGAGCTAAAAAGAAGTTACTGGCCTGTATTTGCCCTGTTTGCAGATGTTTTTTTGCAGAAGATGCTGCATATATGAGAAAAACTCCTTCCATTTATCAAGACGTTACCTTGAGCATTGAGGCAGGAGGTAAAAAGAGGACTGATAACTGCAGTCTGCTAAAACACTGAAGTAGCCTCCAGAGAAGGCAGGAAAATTCAAGTGTCAGAGCAGGTTCCTACATGCTCACATCACTGAAGGCAGCAGCCTTCAACCCTGGCAAAGCACCGATGATTCTGCAAGGACTTCTTTTGCCAGGTACAATTAGGAAGAAATGTTGGAGGATATTAAATACAAATATGAGTATGTTTGGTGGGAAAGGGAAATGAAGATAGGAATCCTGCTTTTTGCTTAATGCAGTAACTGCAGACATCCATTACATTGTCTTATACCCCAAACCAAGAAGTCAATGCTGACCATATACAGCCCAAACTACCCCAAAGATGTATTTTTCTTCCAGTCTTATCAAGATAATTAAATGCCTCCAGTGTGAAACAACACTCCACTCCACTGGATAGGATGCGTTACCTGCAAATCAAGGCACTCTGAATGATGGTAGCCAGCTTTGTGCTGCAGTGTCAGCACCACCTGAATGCTTGCTGCTCGCATTCAAAATACAAACCAGCTTGTACTAAATATAATTAATATTCATTGCTACACGTTGAGATTGAATAAAGGTAGTCAGATGCCACATTTGGCTTTGACTTCACCGCTGTGGAAGTGTTAATCCTCACTCTCATCTTGCCTCCCACAGTCTGTTGCCAGTTCTACATCTATATTTCTTAAAAGCTCAGCTTACCAAACTCCCCTAAATGTAAACTACTGCTGATAATAGGAAGGAGCGCAATGATGTGATTCCACCTGCAAACAACTCTACCAGTTTCAGTTCCATTTCAGGACTGCAGCTAAATTCATCCTTCCTATTTTTAAGTCTTCAAATGGAATTGCCCCAGGGAGCCTTCCAGATGTTTATCTCTGTGCTCCCAGCCCTGCTCTTTCTATTAGTCTAATTGGTATCTTCCTCCTTTCTGCGGCACAGCACAATCCTGGCATTGCTGGTGTGAGGAACTCCTCCACAGACCCCACATATAGCAGCAGTTTTCCAGCAATTAACTCTCAGTCTTTGCTCAAATACGTGTACTGATATCTGCAGCATTCCTATTTAAATATTCCTCTGAAAGTCACGGCAAAGAGGAGGACAAGCTCACATCTCATTTGTTTTCAATGGCTTTTATGAAGCAAGAGAGAAGATACCTTTTTTATTCTGCCCCGGAGTTTTGGCTTGCTTGTGCTTTGACCTCTTTGGCTTTGCTGGCTGGCACAGAGCATAGAGAAACCAGGGGGGTGGCAGTGACAATAAGAGCTGACATCCGAACAATCAGGGGGCAAGAGTTCCTAATCCAACTTCTTCTGCATCCTATTGACCTCCGATTCCTAACAATACTTAGGAGACAACCTTCTCATGGAAAAAATCAATGGTCACATCCCTACCAACAACCAGACGGCTTCAACTTCAGCCCTTTGGAACAGGAACAGCAAAGCTTCATCATTCCGTTGTTCCTTTTACACACCAAAACTGAGACTTTTTTGTCTGTTGTGCTGCGAATTTCCGACCTGAAATCACATCTCAGGACACTGAAGGACACTGCACTGCCTCCAAGATCTGCCTGCTTGGAGCTCCCTGCAGGATCAGAGCTCACATCTGAAAGTTATAAAAACAATCATGTCCTCGAGAACCTGGTTTCATTCATTGCAAAGCAAAATCTATTTTCCCAAGTTTATCTTTAAACTGTTTTTCTGTTATTAGATTCACTCGTTCTAATTTGTTCCCTTTCTAGGATCTGTTCTCTGCTGCTTACAACAAAAAGATGAATTCACCCTATGCTGGGACATTCATCTAGAGTAAAAATGCCAACTGCAGACATCTCAGTTGCCTTGTTCTATTTAATCACTGCGAGATTTAGTGAGGTTTGCTTGTTAAACAGGCTACAAAAATAATCTTCAATACTGGAATCCGATCCATCCGTGCAGACTCCGCTGACTTCATTGGGTTTACACGGGCTGATCAAATTGCAGGATCAGTTCCTACATTTGTTCTGAGCTCTGCCAGACTGTAAATACGAGATTGAAAAGAAATCAGATCCACTTCTTAATGCACGGCTGTCCAACCTTCTGGAGTGCCTGGGCCGCACCGAGTAAAGAGGAATTGTCTTGGGCCACATAAACATAAGTTGCTCTGAAAGTAATGCCTCCTATTTAATTCCAGGGAAACTACAACCGGCGCAAAGAGCACAATAACACTATTTGATCAAACAAATCCTCAGCTACAAAACGCTGCTTTTCAACACAGTCAGCACTGTTAGCTGCACATCTTTGCCACTGATGAACAGCAGCCTGCATGCCGTGCTTATAGAAATCTGCACCAGTGAACGTGACCCACTGTCATTGCTTTTTCTCCTCCTGAACTTCATCCTTGACAATTGTTCTCAAATGTGTGTGCTGTCAAAATAACACCTATTGAATAAGGTGTGGCTGTGAAGCGAAGGTTATTTCTCTCTGGTAAGAGAGGTGTTGTGAAAGTCTGGTAAAGAGACATGATCAGATTGTAGCATTGAATGCCTGACTGCAGATCTATACATGCAGGTGATGTATTTGTATCAACTGGAAATGGTGCCACAGACATAAACTGATGATATTTTGGGCAATCTTGAAAGCTATTCTCAACCCCCTTTATCAAACCGGAAGGCACAGCTGCATGTTCTTTGCTGTACAGAGCACTGTGTGTAGCCCATGTATCAAACAACATACAATTCTCTGCCATCACTTGAGTCAGTGCTGTGCAGCACTGCCCTCCATGTGCCCTGGTTTCAGTATTAGTAGCAGTTTGGCTGTTGAGAGCAATGGCTGTGTGCCTGGGGCCACTGAGTGGGGCAGAGCCACTTCTATAGTGTGGGGCAGAGGGCAGCCTGTGGGTTGGACATACCAGCCTTAATGTATGATGGATAATTCTAACATGACAACTATTCAACATAGCTGTAGCATCACTCATGCTGATGCTTTAAGAGTAAAGTTTCTGTTCTTGGTGTCTTCAAGAACCTCCTGGGGAGACAGCACAGAAAGAAATCCTTTCTATGAAAGATGTGGCTTTAGGAGTCTTCTCAAAAAATATACTTTAAATCACATTGTAAAGCTTGAAACTACGGGATGCATTCAGGTGTAATGGATTTCCCACCTTTTATTATTAAGGAATAATGATTTATGTGTCTCCTTAAAAGCTAATGGTTGTTCAATTAAAGAGAAATCATTAAACCAAAGAGCTCTGAATGGTAAAGTTATCCGAAAAAGAATACTGTAATTCTGTATTTTTCCCATTTTCCTGTGAAAACAGAGCTGACGTTATGGCACAGCCTGCCTGTCTGTCAGACACCAACATAAAGTAATTAATGAGGGGGTAGATGACTGAAATATTAAATAGCTGCAAACTTTGTGGAAACTACTGGCTAATTCATTAATCACGGAATAAATTCAGTTTGGAACAGCTCCCAACAACCACTGGATCCAGCCCAGAGAAATACTGGATCCATTTGGAGCTATTTATCACTTGATGGAAACAAAAACCATAGAAATCAGGGGTTACTGCAAGATTTTGAGGGTTAGAAAATGTGGAAAATACATTCATAGGGCATGAAATGTTGTCTAGATACGGTGTCCTGAGATCCGCCTGGGTACAGTGCAGGCAAAGCATCGGAAGGGGACTGACCAAGGAGGTGGACCAAGCAGACGGACCAAGGAGATGGACCAGGGAGATGAAGAGCTTCTGGCAACAGCGAGCATGTTTTACCCTACTTCTACACTATTGCACCCAATGTCTCTGGCCATGGAAGGGCCATCTGGCCTGATGGGACAGCAGCCTCAGACAGCCATACTGTGCATGTTTAGGAGTCAGGGCTGTGGTGTAACCATGGGCCCATGAGTGCATGCTGAATGTCTTGGGGAAGCACGTTGCTGGCACAGAGGTACGTTTGCATTAACATATGTTCACCCAGAAACATGGTGGAATACGCTGCACAAGCGGTAACCCCAGTTTTGCTGGTTTAGTGCACCTAAATTAAGGGTGTGCGCTGGTGTAATTGCCATTCTGTGATTACACGGCTATAAATTTCCTTAATTATAGACATGGCCACCTGCACTCATTACGGAGCATCAGAAGTGGGGCTGGAGGTGCAGAGCTTGGCCTAAGAGAGGACATCTACACTGGAGCCAGGGCAGCACATGGAGCCAAACGGGAGGAAAGATTAAGTGAGATATGGAAGGAGGAAAGGAGCAGAAGAGCAGAAAAACTGCTTCACAAAAGGAAGCCCATTTCTTCAATGGCATTTTATAGATGATAGGCACCTCTTCATCTCTCTTTACGGTGACTAATGTGGAGGGAATGCCGGGAGGTGGCCCTGTTGACCCTGGAGCACAAGGAGAAGAACTGCTCTGTCTGCTGAGCTTCGCTGGGACCTGGAGGACAGAATCCTTTGCTCAGGTGCAGCTTCACCAAATTCCTGGTTCTCTGTGTGGGCATAAAGACAAGGAGGGACCGGATTAGTTCACATGTCAGAGGGCTAAATTTAGACAAGACTCAATAAGTGGGCGCAGGAAATGAAGAAGTGAAAAAGGAAGGGACAGAAATAAAGCTGATAGCAATGGATACATAGACTGTATTCATCACATTCCCACTTGTGTATGGGAAATCGGTTATCACAGCCTGAACCTCTGATTAATCTTGGAGATTGCTCCCTGGTGGAGATTGCCTCAGCATTTCCCAGTGAAGGTGTTCATATTGGTGAGTTTTTCCTTATAAATAACCTTCTATCTGTTTGTGGATCAGCTGGGTGGGTGACGGATGCCACTGCTGGAGCAGAGGCTGAGCTGCGTGCTGGCAGCAAGGACATGGCCAGTGCGCTATGCAGAAGGCAGCCAGCCCTTCCCACAGAGCACAGAGAGTTTGTATCCTGCACCAGAGAGAGGTGAAGAGCAGGGAGTGGCAACAGGCCAGAAATACTTTGCAGAAGTATTTTTCATAAAGCTGGGCTAAAATGTTAGCATATGTTCAGATCTGGACTTCACCTTCAGCTTGGCAATTGGTAAGATTTGTTATTTCCTGTCCAGGAACAACTGAATCGCAATGCTATGACCACCAGCGGGCTGCATAACATGCTCACAGTTAATTACTTCACACGTGTATACGGGATAATTAAACACATTACATTTATTCCCTCTTAAATATATGTAGCTGAATCAAATTGAGATTGCTTTGCTCATAGCTATTCTGCATTCCGTGTGGATGCTGACAGGGTTCACTTACAGTGGGGCTATGCAGAAGGGGCAGCGCTTGGTTGTGGTGCTCCATCTTTACAGGAAGATCCCTGCCCCATTTCTGCTCTCTGCACAGCAGAGGATTTGCAGGGCTGTCTTTTGCCCCATCTCTGCTCCTTCACAACAGGAGAACGCGATCATTTTGGAAAACTCAGCTGCCTTAAAACAAACTGAAACAGATAAACTTTCATATCTAAGTAGAGTGCTTTAGTGCTTATGAGAACATTGGCTCGTGGCTGTCTTTAGGGACTTGTTCTTCTTTGCAATAGTGAAATTGTTTTCCTACAGCCGCGCTGCCCGTGGCTGAAGAATCAGCAGTGATCTGGAGCTCCCTGTTCATTGTGACATACCCATCCGCCCTGTGTTGGGAATCGCTTGTGTAGGATGGACGGAGAGATGAGTTCAAACCTGTGTATGATTTAGGAGGCTGGAATGGAAGTCGTTAGGAAAGAGCAGTTGTTCAGGGAGGTAATGGTAGGGAAAGACTGGCAGTGGGGAATTGGAAGTTCAGGACATTAAGAAACCAAAGATCTCGGCATAAATCTCTGTCCTAATCCCGATCCTAATCCCCTCCCCTTCACTAGAAGCTCGGGTTCCAAAGATTTATCACATTTTTGTCGAGGTCAATAGCAGGAAAAGGTTTGTAAATTACTTTTTCTTTGAACAGCTTTTGAGAACTGAGACGAACAATGTGGAAAGTCAGAAAGCAATACTTGAAAAGCAAACCATCGCACTGACTTTGTAAAGGCTGATCTTCCCATTGACATCCCCAACCTCTGTTATTTTTCCTCCTTGCAGCCCAGGATTTTTACTACCTAATGGGGCTGTTGTTTTCCTGTCCTGCCCACCCTGAAGACTCAGAATCACACAGAATCACAGAATGACCCGGGTTGGAAGGGACCTCAAGGATCATGTAGTTCCAACCCCCCTGCCTGGCAGGGCCACCAAACATACACCTTTACTAGATCAGGTTGCCCATGGCCCCATCCAACCTGGCCTTGAACACCTCCAAGGACGGGGCATCAACAACCTCCCTGGGCAGCCTGTTCCAGGGCCTAACCACTCTCCTAGTAAAGAACTTCCCCCTAACATCCAACCTAAATCTTCCCTCTTTTAACTTTTTTAAGCACTCCCATGCTGCTGAAGCAGCGCCAACCAGAGCCCAGACAGGCCAGGCCTGTCCCTCAGACTGGGTGTGATTCGTTCGTTTTATACACAGGAAAAACAAACAAACTTTGCGATCACTATCCACCCGCACTCAGAGCAGCACTGTCTGCTGGGTTGCACTGCCAGGCCCCTCAGGAGGCCCAGTTTGCAGCTCTTAAAGCAGCTCCCTCCGGGTCCCCCTCCTGCCCAGGTTTCCCCCTGCCATGAATCGAGCACTGTGCTGCTCAGTGCCGCCCATCGCGGGACCGGCCGGGCGTTACTTCTTCACCCGCACCTTCCCTTCTCCTTTAAGCACATTAACGCAGTTCGGTCTCTGCCACAGTAGGAACTCCATCCTGTGCACGAGGCTCTTGCAAAACAATGGTATCCGGGCAGGGCACGGCCTTGTTTACAGACTTCATCCCACACAAACACCCTTCTCCCTCCCGGCCGCCTCCTTCCAACGCGAGGCCCGACTCCGGCCCTGCCCGGCGTCTCCCCCCGCGGGACGGAGCTGCCTCGGCCGGGCCCCGGTTCGGAGCGGAGAACTCGAACGAGAGCGGGGCGGCCGGGCAGGAGCGGTGGGAAGGAGCGGTGGGAACGCTCCACGCGCGGGGCCGCGCGCAGGTGTCGGAGGCCGCGGTGAAGCCGCTGCCGGGCCCGGCGCTGCGGCTCCGCCCCTCGGGCCCCTCCTGTAGCGGCGGCAGCGGCTGCTGTTCCCGGCGCGGCCGCGGCGCCGCTCCCCCATCCCCGGCTCGCTGGGCTGCCCCTCATGCGGATGTGACATTTCACGGCGTTTACCGCAGCCGCCATTTTGAGACACTGAACGCTGGCGGCGGCGGAGCGGCAGCAGAGCGGCGGGTCACAGGCAGCCGGGGCGGCCCGCGGGCCGGGAGCAGCGAGCCGGGCGTCGGCCAGCGGCTGTGCCGGGGAGCTGGGGGGGCGGGAGGGCAGAGGAGGGGCCCCGCGGCGCCTCCCCGACTTCGCAGCGCAGGGGACACCTCGCCGGGGGAGGGGGGAAGCGCCGGGCGCAGCCGCCGGGCCCTGACTCCTGATCTCCCGTCCCCCCCCCCTCCCCCCCTCCCCTTTTCCCCTTCCCCTCCTCCCGCTCCCCTCCCCTCCGGCCCCCGGGGCAGCCGCCGCCCCCGGCCGGTCCCTCCTCCCCACCCCCTTCCCCAGACCGGGTGCCGCCGCCGAGATTGGGCGAATAGCGAGCAAATACGTGCGCGTCTCGCTGCCTCCCCCGGCTGCCCGCTCCCTGCCCGCCGGAGCCCAGCCGCAGCCCCCCGAGGCGGGCGCCCAACCCCGGCAGCTGCTTGTGCCCCGCCGCTCCTCCGCCCCGTCCCCTCCCGACGCGGCCCCGCAGTCCCCCGCAGGAAAGGCCCGGGCCGCCGCCGAGCCCGAGTCCCAGCCCGACATGAACCACCATCAGCAGCAACAGCACCAGAAGCCCGGGGAGCAGCAGCTGAGCGAGCCCGAGGACATGGAGATGGAAGGTGAGGCCCCGCGCGGCGCCCCCCGGGCCCTTAACTCGGTGCGGAGTTCCCTCCCGACCCTCGTTCGTCCCCTCGGGAGCTCCGGGCCCCGGCCGTGCCGTGCGAGCGGGGGCTGCTATGGCCGGGGCGGGGAAAGTTGGGGCTGTGGCAGCGTGCTCGGGGCCGGGGGGCCCGCAGGAATTTGAGCCGCGGGAGGAGGGGGAGGGCGCGGGGGAAGCGCCGTACAAAAGGGGATCCGCGGCCCCGGGGCAAGGTGCGCGGCCACCGCCGGGAGCGGGGCGGGGGGCGGCTGCGGGGGAAGCGGGAGCGCCGTGCGCTGCTCCGGGGCCGGCCCGGTGTGTGCGGGGCTCGGGCCGTGCCGGGCGGTGGAAGGGCCTCGGAGCGGCTGTGACCCCGGAGCGGGGCTGCCGCCGCGGGAAGAGCCCGGGCTCCGCTTTCCGGTGGGGCGCCGGGGCTGGGCCCGTTCCGCCGGCCCTATAGCGAGTCCTGGGGGGGGACTGGGGCCGGAGGGGCCGCGCGGCGGCTGGGCCGGGGCCGCTCATTGTACGGCCGCCGCCACACGCCGCTCGCCATTTTTAATTAACCCTCCTCGGAGGGTTATTTACAGCCAGAGCCGCCGGCCGGGCCTAGCGCGGGGTCGCGGGCTGCGCGCTGCCCATGTGTCGCGCCCGCTCCGCACCGATCCTGCACCGTCATGCCGTCTCGAGGCGCCGCGCGTGCCGCCCGCTGTTCCGCTCCCGGCGGCTCCGGAGCTTCGCTCCGCTTTGTGCCCGCTCCGTTCCCCCCGTCAGCTCGGCTGCACGCGGCGGTGCGGGGCGGGCGCGGTGCTGGGAAGGCAGAGCGCTGAGCTGCGCCGTGTGACTCGGGAGGTCGGGAGCGCCGAGCTGTCGGTGTGCTCCGCGTGTGCCTATGGGGACAGAAAGCTCCTTGTGAACGCGGCCGTGTAGCCACCTCGTTTGTGGCACATGGCAGCTGACACAGGGGTGAGTTCATGGCACATCAGAAGTTGCACACTATAACTGTGTGATGCCATTTGAAGACAGAAAGGTCTTTGCCAAAAGCTCCTTTCTCTGAGGGTAGAGCTGTATGGTAACGTTACAACTTGAGCTTACTTTCTGCTGAGCTGCTTCAGGAGAATCTCCGAGTTGGCCTTTATATACTATGTGACAAATATGTCAGGAGATCATTTAAAAATACTTTGTATTTGTTTGGGTACGCACATGCGAGCTGATGTTTTGCAGCATATAATTTCCAGCTGACTTTGATAGCCTTTAGCAATCTGCTTTTTCTCAACATCCTTTAAAATATTGACTATTCAGTGTTCCTTCTTGTTTGTTTGCCCTGCTATGCTGGGTGCACTGTGAGGTGCTGAACGCTTTCATTCAGTTCAGGTGCCCTGCATTGCTTTGGGTCACGTCCCCTCTGCTACATGGGAAGCCCAGGGTGCCCCATTGGCAGTGGTAGGAGCTGGCTGCCACCTCCTCTGGAGGGGTGAGAGAAGAGTCTGTGTGTATCAACAGCCAAAGTACAGCGTTATCTCAGGAGTCGCTGTGAGATCTGGGCCTCGTGCAGCTGGTTCAGGGTGATGCTGTGGATTTGTCGGCTTGTGAGAGCTTGCTGACAGATCTGTGCCAAACCCAAAGGGTTTCTTTAGCCTTAGGAGGTTTGTTTAAAATGCATATTTTCTTACAATGCCTTAGGTTCACCAAATTGTTGAGATCGGATTATCAATAACTTTTAATAAAAGCAGATATCACGGGTATATGTATTCATTTGTCCCATAAAACAGCGTTCCTTCTCTTAAAACATGGGTGTTGGTGTTTTCTTGGGAGAGGTGTTTAGAAGCATTGAGGTGAACATTTAACAACACATAGTTAGCTTAATTCCAACATGTGTGCAGCAGTGTAGATGCCATTCTTCCCTGAGCGATCACACTAGATTTAGGAGGTATGTGAAGAATGCACAGTGGAAAATCGCACATCTTGGGTCTGAATTTGGTGAGCGCTTACACGTTCTCCATATGTAGATGTGTTTAATGAGTAAAGTAGCTTTCTTGGAAGCAGTGGTGGTTGAACTCCTGTGGACTGAATTGAGTCTGATGTTCTGAGTGTCTGCAGTGTTTGTGTCCTTGCCCTGTCTGCTGTGACCGCACTCCTGGGTGCTCATAGTGATGTGAGTGGTAGCAGAGCTGGGAAGGAGCCCACCGGGTCTGTGCATCCTGAGCTAAAGGAGCCCTGACAGCTGTGCTGCCCTGTGTCCCTATGAGACACCTCTGTGTGATGCAGACTCACCTGCTGGTGGAGCTTCATGCAGGGTAGGGTGATGTTATGAATCAGCGCTTGGTTTTTCAGCCTTCCTGTGGATGTTGTTTGAAATCGGCTTTATCTGCAGTGATGGCTGCAGTGATACCTGCACAGAGAAACTTGAAGAGAACTGTAACAAGAGTTGTGTCCCTTCAGCTGGAGGCAGCAGCTTCCCTCACTGAGAATGCAGCTGGAAAATACAGCCATTGCTGCTGGTGACTTTGTTCTGAGCCCAGCGTTTGGACTGGCACAATTAGCCATCACCACGAAGTGATCACAATTAAAAACGTTTATTCTGTTTGGTTCTTTACTCTTTAATTTGGTCCCCCTTGCAGTCCTCTGTAGGGCTGTGTTAATGGGGTGAAGGTGTGGCGTTGGGGCCGGAGGGAAGGAGGAAGGCAGCAGTTACTGTTGCCACATGGCATCCCTTGGAATGGGGTTGGTGTGTATTGCTGCTGCGTGGAGCTCTGGTCCAGCAGGGCTGTTCCTCACCTTCAGTGCCCGAAGTTAACGGCTCATGATGGTAATTAGTGACTGCATGGAGATTCTGGAGTTCGTTTGTTTGTTTATATACTAAGTTGAGTGGGGAAAAAAATAAGTACTAGTTTTTCTATGCTGTAAGTAGGGTATGTAGGTTGCTTTATCATGCAAAGAATTACAGCTGTTTAGTTGCTGGTGAGTTGCTCTGTGGTGTGTAATTGAATCCAAATCCCCATACATTATATATGCTTCCTCTGTAACTTCTTTGCACAAATGTGTCTAGTTGAGCTTCAAAGAACTCGGCTTAATACACATCTACAGTTACGTCTTTCATAAAGTTCTTTCAGTGCCTCCATGGAAAGTCTCATTTGCAGCTTAATAACTGGAGGTTTCCCCATTTATAGTTGGAGTTTGCCCCTTTGTAGTTTCAGCCCCTGCCTGCAGTTACAGACGTGTGTTTCGCATTAGGAGGGTTCCTTTCATTGCAGTGAGCCCAGGCGTTCAGGAGCGCTGCAGCCAGTGCCTGGTGCTGCCACTGGGGCTCCGTATCAGCCCCGATATTGTGGCACTGCTGGCCACAGCTTTCCCAGTTGGGGCAGTTTAGAGCTGAGAGCTTCCAGGTGAGGCTCAGAAAGAACTTGAAGTGAGTGGGAGAAAAGTTGGAAATGGTGCTTTCCTGCGCTGTCTGTGCAATAGCAGGTGTGTGCTGCTTGCTGCTCATGGGTTGTTCACTACTGATAGTGGTCACTGGATTGTGTCCCACTCTACCACATTGGTCTCAAATATGTAACATACTTTTTGTGCCTGTATTCTGAATGTCCTTGCTGGCGTTCACGTTGCTGTCAGTTTGATGCCAGTTGTGCCCACTCCTGTGTGCTCGGCTCCTGAAGCTGTGTGTGCCTGTGCCCTTTGCTGGGCAGCTTCTGCCTTCCAGGTGAGGGGGTGGCTGTGCATCTGAATGGAGGCTGTGCATCCATGGCAGGAACATGACTGTCTGCTCATCTGCCCTCCTTGCCCTTTCCCCTTAGCAGCCCAGACGCTCTCTGTGATGGGTGCTGCTCTCTGTGATGGGTGCTGCTCTCTGATGGGTGCTGCTCTCAGGAGAGGTAAGGAGGCAGTGGTGTTGCAGGCAGTGAGTGGGATTCAGGTATCTTTGCAGTAACAGGTAGAGCAGAGGGTTGGGCCTGCTCTGTTGCTGATGGAAGCAGTGGCCTGGGAGCTGCATGCATTGCATCCCTCCTGTGGTGCTGCTCTGTGCCTGCTGAGGAACTGGCACTTTGGGAGGGTGGAATTGACTCTCTCAGTGTTCTGCCATGCGTTCTTCATGAGCTCAGTGCCAAATAGCCTGTTGCATCGGTAAGTGTTCTGTGAATGAGAGCTGTACCAAGCCAAATAGTGGCAAATGTGCGTGCAGTTTGGAGGGAAGCAGGCAGTGTGCTATGCACTGTTACAGACCAGCTGCATATCGGTGTGTATCTGTCTTCCCTCCTTTCCACTTTTGCTGGCTGGGCTCAAGAACAAAGGTGCCATTACTACCCTCTGCACCAGATTGCCGCACTTGTAATCGAGTGAGCTCTGTGTAAGTAGTGCAGCCCCAAATTTAAGATGCAGCCAGAGGTGGGGTTTAAGGCAGCAGAGCAGTTTCCAGCTGCTGAGAAACTTATCTCAAAGTATCTACAGGATGCATCCAACCCGCAGCAGCCAAACCAGTTCAGCCAGTACATCACGTGTGACATCACTCAATATTTGGGGTAAGGGTGAAAAGGAGCTGGTTCAGAGCTTGAGAAGCACCCGCTTTTCTTCAGTGGCCATGCATTTACAGGGAGCATCGTGTGCTTCCCACTATGCTGTGAGGGGTCTCGGGTGAGTTCTGGTTCAGCTTTGTATGCTGGGGCTGATTGTGAAGGAGGAAAGCACAGTAATCCACTACAAGTGTGTTTGGTTTTACTTTCAAACACATACATATATCAATAGATACAGAAGATGTAATATCTGCTATTTTGGTGTAACCAGCAGGTTAACATTTAATACAGAATATGTTGGTGGGTAGATTGGGGGCTGGGGGCTGGTGATGTTACTTATCCAGTTATTGGATATGTAGGTAGTTCAAAAACGCCTTCTTTAATTGGCCATTTAAGATATTAATGCATTTTTCTCAGATGATTCAAGTGCAAAAGTGTGTGCATCAGTGGCACCAGCAGTAGTGGAATGGGTCTGCGTATTGTTGCAGGTTTAAACTTAATGCTTTGTAATACTTTTGCTAACCCTTTTATTCTACCTTTGTTCTTTGGCTGTACAAAACAGGGTTTAGAGACACAGAGAGCAGGGTGGATTTGGAATGACTGCAGCAAAATGAAGAATGGTCAGCTTGGAAATAACGTCCTTCTGGTTTGTGTCTGCCTGCTTTCTTTGGGAGGTTTTGTCAAGTAGAGGCAGTTCTGCTGGAAGCAGTGGATGGGTTTCAAAGCAGTTCAGCTGTGCTGAATACTTGCAGTTTGGAGCAGACAGTTCCAGTCTTTCACCATGTTTTAGAGTAGAACCTGAGTGGTCTTCAGTGTATGTCCTTCAGAATTCAGAAACGTGCTTGAGGACGGGCTCACGTTGGACTTGATATGCACCAGGAATAACAGCGTGTTGGCCAGTGGAAGGCAATGTGAATAATGAGCTGAGATGTCCTGTGAGAGGAAAGCTCTGAGCAGGGTTTCAGCAGTACTGCAGCAGTTTGCAGCCCAGAGGCACGGCGAGATTTGTTTATTTAACACCCACAGCTCTTTGATATGGAACATCACGTAAGTGCTGGAAAACAGAACTTGGAGCTTTGGATTTGGGATGTTAGGGGGTTGAATGCAGTCCTATAGAACTGGATTTAAATGTGCAAGGGCGCTCCAAAAGTAGTGCCTCCTGTTTTGTTATATTGGCCTGCAGTACCAGCAGTGGTTGTGTTGGGATGGCAGTAGAGCTTGAACCTTCCCACCAATATGCCATCACATGTTGTTGCTGTGTGACAGATGGCAGCAGAGGGGCAGTCTGACAGAATGGAGTCTGACATGGAAGTGATTATGAAGCAAAGGGGTTCTTCTCCGTGAAGAAAAAATGGCACCCATGGTGTTCATTGATGCTTGTTGAACATCGATGGAGGCCCAGCGGTGGATGTGAGCACAGTGAGGCTATGATGGTGCATTTCAGTAGTGGTGATGGTGGTGTGAAAGACCAGCCATGTTCTGGACAACCACATGGATTCTTACAATCACAGCACGGAGGTTCTTGTTCATCACTGGTGTAAATGCACAGCTAATGGTGGTGACTTTAGCTGATGATGCTCTACCCAAGTTACCTTATTCTTTGTGTTGGTTGTCGTTTGTGTGGAAATGAACAGAAGGCATTACTTTTGGAGCAACATACATAGAAGTCTGAAAATTCTTAAAGCCATTTTTGCTGAGTTTCCTTTTCTTTGTGTAAATCTGAAGGGCTGTGTAGGAGTAACACTGGTAATAGTGTTTACCATAGCTCTAAGTCTGATCCTCCAGTGATTTCACAAGGTGCAGCTGAAAGGCGGTTCTTAATAAACACAGCATCTCCTGCTGTGCATGTGCAATTGTATAAAGATCTGGGGCAGACTTTGGTTCAGAGCTCTGGCTGCCGTGTTGCACTGATGTAACGGTCGGATGGATTTCTTTGGAGCTCTGTTCTGAAGTGATGGTGTGTTTCCACAGTAGACATTTTACTTGCATTATTTTTCAGGGGTTCATTTTCTGTCATTGCTGATGTTCAGCAGAACATTGATGGAGGTTGGCTACAAGCAGGTGGGTGCAGAGGTCTGCTGAAAGTCAGCAAGGGGGAAAAAATGGCACTTTGCTTTGGGCAGTCAGGGCTCAGCTGTGCTGAGATGAGGCAGTTTGGGGCATCGCCTTATATTTATTTGTTTTGTTCAGGAAAGGAGACTTTCAGTTCTGGATATGCATAAGCACAGGTGGAATGAATGCAGCTTCACTGTTTGTTGAGTCAGGCTGTGGGTAGCTGGATTTCCTTCCTCACTGGAGCTATAGAACTAACAGCTTATGGACAATGTTTCACCTGGTTACGTGCTTCCTGCTTAATGGTACTGAGGGTCAAAGCTGATTTCTGGAGGAGAGCAGGTACTATTGACAATTTGAACACAGGTAACTCTGATGCATCTGCAAATTGTGTTAGTTAAGCTCTTGTTGTGTATGTAGTGGAAGTGTTTGGATTAATCCCATTGCAAACTACTGATGGTAGTGAGCCAACACTGAGATTCTTTGTGGCACCTTTGAATAACAAAACTGATGTTAAATCCTGGTACTGTTAAATCCTAAATGTTGGATTTTGAGCTGGGCACCACATGATGACTATTTCTGTGCTACTGGGAGCCAGAGGTTTGTGTGTAGTTCACTCTGAGGCTGCCATAGAGAGCAGCTATCTGCTGGAGCAGGCTTTCACCCAGCACCTCCGCTTTGCCTCCTCATTGCACTCACAGCTGTTGGTGGAAGGTAAATAAGGTGAAAGAATAGATTGAATTAGTCTTCCTGGTTTTTGAGTTAATTTTAGCCCAGGTGCGTTCACTGATGTTGGCTGGTCTCTCAGATGGGTGGGCGGTTTGGCTGGGGCAGGAGGCGGTTTAACTCTTGAGCTGTTCAGAACTTCCTTAACTTTATTTTGTTAACTTTTCTAAGAACCTTAGTTTGACAGTGAGTCCATCCTCCCCCAAGGAGGGCAATAGGCGACAGGGCTGTATCAGGGTTGGAAGCATGAATGACAAACTGCCACTTAGAGCTCTTGCTGCTGACACCTGGTTTTACCATTTCAGAATCCAAGTATTGTTCAGGTGCAAACTGCTCTGGGGATGAAGTTGTTCCCATTGCAGATCTGCTTCTGAGTATCTTCAGTTCTGTTATTACTTTGAACAAGGGTATTCCTTGTAGCTAAAAATACTCTCAGCTCTCCAACTCTGAGGCATCCTCAGTGTTCTCACCTGTTTTAAGTGGGTTACTATTTTCAGGTTAAAGTAAATGTAAAATCTCCAACAATCATCATGCAACCACTGAAGGGGGAAGGGAAGTTCCTGCCCAAGTAACTTTTCTTATCATACTTTCAGCACAGTGGATAAAATAGTCTCAAGGCTGCGTTCAGGCACTGAGACATGGAGCTGGCACTTCCTACAGCCTTCCCCATGTCCTGCACTGGTCTCTGAGATGCACTGGGTCCGATGCAGCAGGATGCTTAGAAGATGTTGGAGGTAATAAACTTTCCAGATAGAGACAGGTTGGAGGAGAAGACTGATTTAAGCCCTGTTAAATAGAACTTATGGTGCATCTTTAGCCTGTGAACTAGGTGTTAATAGCAAGACTTCAGCATTAAACCACTTTTATGTTGTTGACAGGGCTTAGTTAGTGTATCCTGAGTAAAGTATTGGCCAAGATTAACTAAGATAGTGTTAATTTTTGATCTCTTGTTTTAGTACACCTTGAAATGTGTGTTCACCATCTCAGATCCACAGTTAATTAAGTCAAAGGATGGGTGTGCAGTAAAAGTACTTGACGTTTTGGCAGGATACAGTTCTGTTAATAGAGATGAGTTTTCTGAAGTAGGAAATTTTTTGATGTTATTAGAATTGTTGAGTAATTTATGGGTCATTCCCACTCTAAGCGTTGGGATGTTTTGCATTGTGCAAGGCTAGTTAACATCTTGAGTGTTGCAAAACCCCTTCTTGGTGGTAATGCTTTGCTTCTGGTTCCTACGTCATGCTCAGGAATTCAGTGTGTGCAGTCTGGTCGCCTGAGGCTCCGGGGGGGATGCCCTGCTTGCTCCTTGGCCTTGTGCAGTGTCTGCAGCTGAGCTGTTTGTTTCCCCGGCTGCTGTCTGGGAGCTGGAGGAGCAGCTCGGGGCTGGCACAAGAGTGCTGTGTGCCCCCATGTTTCCTAGGGGTGTGCACTGGGAAAACAGGCTCTGGAAATGGGTCACTACTTGTCAAAGAGTGACTCTGGCCTCTGTGCTGGTTGCAGTCGGAGGAGTGCCTGCAGCCTGGAACCGCACATGGCTGTTGTACTGTGTTGGTTCTGAGTGCAGCTGTGTCTCCATGCTCTTCAGATGTGCGCAGGCTGGTGGGGTATCTGCTCCCATCTCTGCTGGCACTGCGATAGTGGTGGTATGGCCGCCTGCCCAGTGAGGAGGGGCACTGCTGCTCTGATGGATAACACACGGCTTCCACTGCTGTGTGCTGGCTTTCTATTTAATATATGGCTGTATGTCTGATCATATTGACTAGGGCATGAATTTTCTGGGAGCTGGAAAGCCTGCCTCGCCCTGCCATGGTTGTCTACCACTGACATTCACTCACTGTGGTCTGTCAGTGCTGCAGGGTGCATGGGGCTGCCTGGCTCTGTGCAGGAGCTGTGCCTGCCCTGCTCATGGCAGCAGAGGTGCTTCTGAGATGGTATTGCAGGTCAATACCAGGATGTACCTGAAGAATTCCATTTTTTGGTCTAGCTGGGCTGTCCAACTGTCCAGTGAGAATGAAGAGGAAATACCAGCTGCTGTAGAAGTGCTGCTTGTGGTGTGAAATGCTGCCTTCTTCCTTCAGAGCTCTGACAGTTCTTTCAGATGCATTTTTTTCAAGCTGCAATCAAATAAGAGGGTTGGAGTTAAGTTCCTAAAGCTAAACAGAGGTGTATACATTGCTTTTGCAGTGTTGACGAAGCAGCTGTGTGGCTGGCAATATTGCACACACACCATGATCTCTGTTGATTCTCCTTTTAGTTCTAAAGCTCAAAAGCACAGTCTAGTCCTGAAAGCACTTAATGACTTAGGAACAACTGCTTTTGTCTAATGATTTCCTCCCTTCCTCAACCCCATTTTCACCTTAAGGTAATACATTACAGGGGTCATAAAGCGGGCTCTGATGCTGGGCATCTGCATGGCTGGCACTTGGGCTGCTGCACGTGGGTCTCTGACATCCATCCAACCAAGTGCACCAGGTATGAATTGAATGCAGTGGCCATTTGTTTCATCCTGGATAAGCATTCATGTGAAATGAACCAATGCAGTAATAATGTTATTAACAAAGACAGTCCTGTTGTCTCTGATTTTACTCTTCACTTGCAGAACTGAAGCTTCATCTTGTTTTCCAATTATTAGTGAATTTGTTAAAATCAATATCAATAACATAAATCAGGTGAAAACTTTGCCTGACAGTGATGCTTGAAGCGACATTTCTCAGAATATTTTGTATTAGCACATTAAAAAAATTTAATTTGAAAAGAACTTTCAAAGCTATCCCTAGAACAGTAGCTGCATCATGCAATTAATACAGTGCATGCAATGCTATCTTGTAACAGGAGTTTGTCACTTAATACAGGTTCATAACTTTGGATGTGAAGGGGACCCAGAATTTTGCTGGAGTGCTTTGGACTGCTGTCATGAGTTCACCTGTATGCGCATGGAGGGGCAGGAAGGTAGGCAGTTAGCAGGCAATAACTTCTCCTGTCCCACTGCAGCTAGAGCTCCACGTTCCAAGTGGCTGTTCCCTGTGTGGCTGGAGCACTAGGGGAGCTGGGCACCGCTGTGTCTGATAAGGAAGGCTGCACTGGTTGCAGGTTTGCTTGGACTCCGAGAATGCTGAGTTGCAGGAGTGCCTATTTCCCGGCACTTAATACATTTGTAGTGTATCTTTGCCTGTGAAGCAGATGAGAAGCTTGTTTCTAATAATGTTTGCAGAAGAGAAGACAATTCAAATAAAAAACTTCAACAAAGATTTGCTGTCAACGCTGCATTTGTCAGGTAGGGATAATGGCAGAAGCAATAATAAAAGCTAAAAACAAAGCGGTACCCTTTGTCTTCTGGAGTCGTGTATTCTGTGTTAGCACTCCAAAGCAGATATTTTGATATCAGTGCCTGCAGTGGTTTGTATAACGAAGGAACTCTGCTTCTGTCTTGGAACGTGCAGCCCGGTAGCAGTGGGTGCGGTACTTCATTGTGGTCCTTGTGATGGATGGCAAACCGGTGCACAGCGGTGTATGGGCCGAGTCCAAGGACCTTGAGTGAGCAGTACAGACAGATCCCAGGGCCTGATGGACAGTCTCATAACTCCCAGAGATCCCCAGCACCCCACAGGTGACTGTCTGGATGTCGGAGCAGTTTCTTGTTTACCAGGACTTCCCCTCATCCTCTGAGTGCCTCCTTGTTTTTATGGGATGTCTTTGATCTGTGGGGTACTGAGGCTGCGTTGGGAGCTGACGTCCGTGGGAACATTAAAATACCCCAACTTGGTCATGTGAACTAGAGCAAATTAAATCACACATGCGTGTTTATTTCTGTAACTTATTTTATGGTTGAAGGATGCATTAGGATAAAAGTGTATCTGCTAGATAAAAGTACAGACACTGTATTGTGTGTGATGGGGTTTGAGACGAGCTGAAACAGGCGAAGAAAGACTCTCCTGTTACATGGGCACAGATAAATTTCCTTTTGTGTAGCTTAGCTGTTATAAGTATGCCAGTGTTGTGTTACCACCCTGATAAACACAACATATTGCCACTGGCAAAAACCTGGTGCCTGCAAATAGGTGAAATAACTGGATGCTGCATCAGAGGCTTGGGGTGGTGCTTCTGCAGGTCTGAGTGCAGCTTCAGCAAAAACATTCTACTCTTTTCAGCTTCAAGTCTATCTTGGCTTAGTTTTTGTTGTCTTTTATATCTCCTTCTCTATTGGAAAAGCACGACACATCTTTTCCTTGCAGAAATTCAGGAGTATTCAGGTAGGGATAAAAGTTGCAGCTAAACGGCTGCTGTTTCTGCAGGTTGACTCCCTCTGATCATTCTTAAATCTGTATCTCACTCCGACTTTGGATCTTCCTTGCGCTGTCCTGTGTGTACCCCTCCTCTGAGAACAACCTCAGCTTTCAAGTCATGGAAAGTAGACCAGGAGATGGGGAGGAAATGACCCAAGGAGCCAGCAGTGGGAGGGACTAGGGGGGGAAAAATCTACTTTTGCATGCTCCAGGGGTATACTTAAATTACTGACAGCATTTGTGGGATAAAAGGTATAGCTGGTAATGTAAATGGCCTAGATAGATCAAAAGCAGAGCGCGACTGGGAAGGGTTTGTGCCAGCTGTGAGTGTAGTCACCTAGTTGTAACTCTGATGATGGCCCAGGCCACAAGTGATGCATTATTTGGGAGAAAAATAAAGGGTGGGGAGAGGGCTTCTGGGATTCGTGGCTTTCCTGAGACAAAGGAAGAATCATTCATCAGTAGAATAAGGAATTTGAGATGCTGCTTAATTTGGTGGTGATGTTTGTACCAGCTCCTCGCCAGAGGCAATGCAGGAAGACGGTAATTAATTTTGGAAGTCCTCAAAATTTGCTTCAGATGAGTGGTGCAAGCAATGGAGCAAAAATAGCAGTAGTTAGGAAGATTTGCCAGAGAGAATAGAGTATTGAGGTTGGGAGTGTATTTGTGGAATTAGGGTGTTTTGCAGAGCATAAGAAAGATTTAATTCAGTGGCTGACATGCAGTAGTCAGCTGCTCTAAAACACATTCTCAAGTCTGGGTTGTTGCCTTTGTGATCTGAGAATGGAGCCCAGGACGCCATTGAAATACAGGCTGAAGATTTGACCTATCAAACAATAAATAAAATGAAATATGTAGTAAAAAGGCAAATACACAACAAATGCATAAGCAGTGAAGTACAACTTCTGTTCTGGATGTGTTTTTGCTCAGAAATGTGCCGGTTCTGCTCGTTGTTTCATGTGAGGCCACGAGGTTTTCAAGGAAACAGGTAATGTTTGTGACCAACCTGTTTTTTTCCTCCCTGGTTAGACAAAGCTAAGCTAAAGCTTGATGATGTGAAGGGCTAAATGCTGCTCTTATAGTGGTGGGAGCATCTTGCTGGAGTGGAAGGAGCAGCAAGAGGAGGGGTTGGTTTGTAGGGAGGACACCCAGTACTGCATTGGGGGATACCAAGTGCTCCTGCCTTGGGGTGGGCTGGATAGAGAGAGAGTCTTAGGGGAAATAGTTACTTGGGGTGGTGACACATCAGGGCATTGAGAGAGCTGCAGTATGACCTGGCATATCAAATAAAACTCACCTGAAGTATCTCCATCCTTCATCCACGTGGCTGCACTGCAAAATGAGACTGAAACTGAATTACGGAGGTGGGAGGCCCGAGTTTGTGAAGGTTCTCTCTTCAATTCCTGTTTCTAAAACAGTTGCTTACATGATTTTCATAAGCTGTGTATTCTCGAGTCTCGCAGCTGCAGATGGTACTGCACAATGCATTTGGTTCGTGTCTGAGACTGTGATAAAGAATTGTTTTGAGAGTGGTTGCTGCTTTATGGGTGTTGCAGTGGTTGGCAGTCGGCATCTTTTATTCTTACTTCTTTTCCCAGCAGCTTGGTTTTTAGATTTAGTTGTTCTATGCTAATGCAGATGTGGAGGAATCCTCAATTGTTTTTCTACCTCATTGATTTGGGTGCACTTACACTAGGTTTGAAAAAAGAGGGCCTCAGGACATTGTACCTGTTATGTATGTATACTATTTTCTTTAAAATAGAAGGGGTACGTCTTTTCTGGTGGTGTTTGCTTGAATGCTCTGAGGCCTTGGGTCCCATGGCTGCCTTCTTGGCACCAGGATAATGGGGTGGGTGTGTTATGGTTGAGTAGTTAAACAGGAAAAACTTTCTGGTCACTTCTTAAGATTTCTTTTGTTTTCATTCAAAAGGAAAAGAGCCAACTGACTTAAAACTGCTGACCAAAAAGCGATAAAATTGTCAGTGGAGTGTTTAACAGAGAATTATTAAATTCCTGTTCTGCATGCTTGTAAGAATTCCTTTGTAAGTAGTGGAAGCTGATGCCCAGCATTCCTTATGTGTTCTGTATAAAACACCTTTTCAGCCACAGCGTGTTTGTTTGTTAGAAGAAAGACATTCTTCGTGTAGGCAGGATTAAATAATGAACACAGCTCGGTCCTAATTTTGGTACCTGCTAACATTTGGGTGCTTCCCATATAGTAAGTTGCACTTTCCGAGCAGTAGAGAGAAGCTGTTCTGCAGAACGCTCACAGCAACAGTCTGCTCTTTCTTGGAGCCCATGGATTTAATTGCCCACATTAGCACTGCGATGGAAAAAATGGGTTACTGTCAGGAGGGAAAGGAAAAATCAAGTTAAACCTTACTTTACTTTACCAGAGCCCCTGCTGCTCTGGGCCCTGATGGTGATCCATGGGTCAGTCCTTTGCTAAGGCCTTTTGAATGCTTTTGGTGGTTGCTGGTGTTTGCAGTATGGAGCATGGTGGGGCAGATGGATGGGCCTCTGAATTAATGCTGCCTGGGAGTTCAGTGACTGTGGGTCCTTGGGAACATCCAGATCCCAGTATTTGTCCTCTTGCACAGTCATTGGATCATGGATGTTGTAGGATGTGAAACAGTGCAACAAGCGGGCTGGAAAATGTAACTTATTAAATAATAGCCTGAGAAACTCCTGAGAACCATGTTGTTCAGGAGCTTGGAAACTGGTGAGAAAGAGAGAGTCTGAAATCTGTGCCTTGGAACAAAGCAGCAGTTCCTTGTCCAGCTCATTGGAAGGCATCCCTTGTGAGAGAGGAACGGTTCTTGGTTTGCTTTCTGTGGGTGTTAGTTTAAGACAAGTGCATAATTGCTACTGTTAATTACACTGAACGTGAATGATGACATTAACCTGAAATGTAGACTTTTCATGGTAGGAATTACTTAAAATCATAGTATACCCTATGTTTGCTTGCCTCATACACGTGAATATTGCCTCCCCACATCCCAGCAGCTCCTCGCGCAGTCATCATCTGTTCTTTTCTTTGTTTCTGGAAGACAATGGGGATGTTACGTGCTTTGTAGAAGTTCACCTTGCAGCCATGTCAGATTTGTGTACATCCATCCATTTTCCCACACATTGTAATGAATAAAGAAGAAGGGAGAGAATAGGACCAGTGCTAGTGGATCTGTAAGGTAATGATAGAGAAAGGCCATTAAAAGCCCTGCCAGAAGTCACAAGTAGAAATGCTGATGGTGTTGGATCTTAGGTGTGAGGTCTCCTGTGTGCTAATGCCACATTTCCTCTAACTCAGATGGATCTGTTGGTTTTTTTCTTAACAGACTCTTTAGCAGCAAAGCACTGTTAGGCCTACTTCAAGTGAGGCTAAAAGTGATATTCCCTTCCAGTACACCAGTGTTGTTGCAATGTGAAATCTGTATTATTATCAACTGATGTTCTCTGCTGGAAATTGAATTTTGTGTTTAAGCTCTATCACGGGCAGGTGAACTGCATTTCCAGCTTCAGAAAATGATGTTGATATTAGAACAAAAGAAGCTGCATCCTGCCCTGCTATGTGTCCTGCTGCCAGCAGTGTAGCAGAGCTCAGCAGATTTCAGGGCTGAGCTGAGGTGAGAGCAGTGCCATCAGCGTTTGCTGCATGCCTGCAGTCTCAAACAGAATTTCAGTGTCTTGCTAATAACGTTTTGATCTTGTTGTGAAAGTAACCGTACAGAATCATCCTGCCTTCAGAGGCAGCTTAACAAAGGGTAATACAGCATTTTATTTTATTGTTTCAAACGTAAAACTTCTTTGTTGCTGAACTATGTAGCAATCATTCAGTTGTACTATTTACTGTGATGGATGTGGTCTACAGCTTTCTGAAACACTGAAGTATTCTTAGCTGAAATAGAACAGATTTTAGTTCTGGAGATGTATTTGGGTTCCCAGCTACTTCCTGTGAAGCTGAGTCTCCTTGTAAAGCTGTTTGTCTCCTTGTAAAGCTCAAAGGACATGGTCAGAGCACTACAGTTGTGTCACATTCAGGTTGGTTCCTGGCCCCATTTGGCAGTGCATCGCTTTCTCTCTTTTCCAAAGGTTTGGTTTTCTCCCAGTACTTCTTCAGCCTTTCCTGTGGCGCTTTCCGAAGAGCTCTGTTTGTTGTTGCAAGAGACAAGTTGATTACTCAGTAAAGCAGTCAAACATAAAGAGGGGTGTGATGTTGGAAAGACACGTTGTTTAGGGTGTGTTTGTTAGGCTGGGACCAAGCGCCTTGTCTGCAGTGTAATCATGCTACCATCTCTGGAATGTGCAGACAAGACATAACGAGTTTGGATGGTTGCTTCTCTGGCCTTGCTCCTCTAGGTGCAATGGAGGGTAGCACAAGTCCAGTAGCTGTTGTTATAATGGATCATGACACTTCTGATGCTTCAGCCTTTCTCTTATCACAGAAGAACGTGATTTGTCTTGTCAACTGTTCAGTTTACTGCTTTGAGTATTACATGGGAACCAGATGCAGTTGTCTTTCATTTTTCTTCTGGGTCTGATAGATTTCTGGAAGCATAACCTCAGCCAACAAAGCCCATCAGACTGGGAAGAGAAATGGGGGTGGCTCCCAGCAGCCTTTCCCTTGCCCTGCTGGCTGCTGAGGAGCTCATGGCACTGCAGAATGGGTAAACATGGGTCAGGGAATGGGGGGTTGGCATCTTTCAGAGCACTGTGTTGAAGAAAAATGTGTGCTGGTAGTGTTGTCTGCCCCAAGTTACATTAAACACTTCAAGTGTATGATGGAAATCTTAAAATGAGAAAGCAGTCTACAGAAAGAAACTGCTTCTGCAAGAGTATAAAGTTGTAAATATGTGGGATAATTACAGGTGTATTGTTAGTGTCCAAATTGATCTCTGGTTCATGCAGTCTTTCATTTAACACTGCATTATTCATAAAGCACTGAGTTAAGGTGCTGAGAGCTGGCAGTAATTTAGTCACTGCTTGTTGTAGTGGATTTGGTGTGGAGGGTGACTTCTTAAATGGCAGCTTTTGGTTCACTGAATAATGGTGCTGATAATGCCTTAAATGATTTATACGTGTCTATAAGAAATTACATTTTTAAGGCTGAAGATGTTGTTTAGTAAATGCCATCAACATGCTCATCTCTATAAAGGCAGGCAGATAAATGAGGCGCTGCGGCAGGCTGCTTAATTTAGAGAATAGCTTCTGGGTTGGCTGTTTGTTCTTAGCTATCTTTCTGCTCACGAAGTTACATTGTACCTCCCTTTTATCTTCAAGTAAAGATAGCTTTCTTTGTAGGGCGATGTTTCAGATGCTGTTTACCTTGGCATATGCCTCTCATGGATGATGTCTGGTGTTCAGGAGCTGCTTAGGGGAGTAACTTTGGCTTATCTGGGAATGTAATAGTCTTGTAACTGAAGATGATCCCTACCTATTTGGATTCAAGAGGTACACTGACACAACATATAAGCACTCAAGACATTTTGTCTTTTGTCACAATGTTCCCTTTGACGGGCAAACATAATGGCAGGAGTACAGGGCTGCAGCAGTGTAATGACTGATCAGTGTAATACAGGCGGTGGCTGCGTTGCTGGCTGCCCGCTCCATGTGCTGTAGGCATGGCAGGGCTCAGCCTGTTCCAGGTAGCTTCCCCACCCCGGTGATACTTCACTCTGATTACTGTCTTGTGTAGCATCATCTCCTACTGCAGAGCATTTGCAATTCGTAGTCAGTAGTGCAATAATAATTCATTCTGGATGGTTTCAGAGGGCAGGAGGCTTCTGTATAATTCTTTAAGCCCTCCCTCCCTCTTTTTTTTTCTAAACAAGCATTGGCTGCTTGCTCTTTTTTTTTTCCTTTTTTTTTACTCTCTTTAAAGAAAAGTCATTTGTATTTTCTTTCTTCTAAATTTCCTAAGGCAGCCTTTGAGAACACCAACAACCCTCAAACCTCATCTCCCTTTTGCAGTCACCTCTCTTCCTGTGTCTGCTGTTGTCCCTTACTCTGCTCATTTGTCTCTTGTCCTCTTGTACTTCTCCATAGGCTTTTTCCCCTTAGGTCTTGGTGTCCTTTGTAGCTTCCTGGGTGAACTGATGGAAAAATAATAGGAGTACTACAGAAATTGGTCAGTGCTTCTACAGCTTTTTGTTACAGCAGCCTGGGTAGGAGTGCCTTGAGAAGGAAATGATAGAACACTATTGCGTGGTTCCCTTTCACCTGAGTCCCTTCATGCAGGTAGGAAGTGGTGTTTGTATTCTGACTGTACATAGGGATTACAGCACGGGTACTTTCTCTTATTCTAAAAGGCTGAGTTTTTCCAGAGCAAGCAAATCTGGTCGCTTTTTTTCCCCATCAGGTGAACAATTTTCAGTTTATTTTGTCTTAAAACAATTCTAGTTGCTCCAAGACTGGCTGTTGTTGTTGGGTTACTCTGGTCATAGGGCTTGTTTGGTTGTTTCTGTTGTGTATGTAACCCTGGCTCCATGGGTGCTCTGCCTGTTGCTCTGGTTTTCATGCCATGGGTCCCAAACTCATAGAAGCTCAAAGGCCTTTAAGTTGCATAAAACCCAGTACTTCTGATGAAGCCATTTGTGGGCTGCTTTGGTGGTTTGGGGAATGTTTGCTACAGGGAGCTATGAAGTAACCTGTATTTTAACAACTCCTCGAGTGCAGTTTGACTGCTACAACACTGGTTTTGTCCGTTTTTCAGTGCAATTTACTTAGTCCGTCTATGTGCTATTTTATTTCTATGTATTTTTAAGAAAGATACTAAAAGACATCGTAGCATCTTCTATGAAATTACAAAGGCTTTTTGGTTCTGGAATGCCCGGTTCACAGAGGGGGAGGAGGGCTGTTCTGTTGGCCGCCCCACCCTGAAGGCAGGACCCCACCACCCAGTGTCCAGCCTTTGGCTGCCGCAGACACCATGGTACCATCATTGCAGAGGTCTGTACAAACTGTGGGGACACCTCACAGTTCTCAGTGCTGGTGGCTTTCCATCATGAGGCGGTTGTATGTGGTAAGGTGTAAATTTAGTGGCACTGTGGTCTGCTTAACCTTCTTCATAACCTGCCAGGGAGTTTGCTTGCAGTGCAATGGCAAAGAGCAGATGGAAAACTATAAACTTCTTATTGCTGTCCATCATATTCTGCATTCTTTATTTTTTATTTTTTCCTAATGAAATGATACAGTTTGTGTGCTGTTATTGGTCCCGTGCCCAGGGGCTGTGGTGTTGCACTCACTCTGCTGTGTGTGTTGGGACAGGCAATGGGGACACGCACTGTGCTGTGGTTTGTCTTATCGCCTCATAGTATCTCAGATGTGCCTCTGCTGTATCTCCTAAGGTGATTGCTTTTGCTCTGATTGCTTCTGTGTTTTCTCCATGCTTTCTGCTGGCCCTGCTTTGGGGCAGTGCAAAGCAGCGTCTCACTTTGTTAAAGCCAGGTCCTAGCTCATGGACATCTAAGTGCTCCCAGCTGTTGGTAAGGGACTGTTTGCACCTTGGCTGTTTGCTCTAACCTGTTTATAGGCATTAAGTTGCCCCGATGGTGACTGGGAATAAAGCAGCCTGTGTCAGTGTTTGTGCAGTTGATGTGCTGCCACAGGCTGTGTGCTTTGTGCCCTGAGAGTTGTTCAGGGCTCTGCCCCTGCACTCTCAGACTTTCCGTGTTGTTGAAAAAGAAAGAAATGTGAGCTGTGGGGATAAACACGGTGATCTTTTTTTTTTGTTCCTTCCTGCTCTTGAGTTGCAGCAGTTTAAACCTTTTCCTCCCCACTTAGTTCTGGCATAATTAGATTGCTATAATTTGAACCCAGGCTTGCCCAGTGCTGCAGTGCTGATTGCTGCTGGTGTCTGTCTGCCTCGCTCCGCAGCTGCCTTCAGCTCGCATCCCTGTGCGGCCGGCACTTGGAGTGGTCGTCAGTGTTGGGATCTCGCTGTGATGAGATGCAGCGGGTGCCCACTGGGCTGTGTGCAGTGCACGACCCCCCCGACCCAGCAGGTATCGGTGTCAGAGCTCTAATCCAGGCAGAAATCTCAGGTCTCATCTGTTTCTGTTGGTTAGTTCTGGAAGGTTACTCGGGGAGCTGCTCATTCAGTATCAGGGCTGGCCGCTGTCCGAGGTGCTGCCGCCGCCGGACCCGCAGTCAGCAGCCCAGCTCTGCTTGTGCTGCGTGCCCGCAGTGGCTCTTGGATTAACCAGGAAGATGCTGTGATCATCAAAGCGATGAACCTTGAAAATACTAGGTTTTAGTTCATGGCATTGCTTTGTACTTACAGTTTTAGTGGCATTTAATGTATGTTTTAGGTAGTTGTAGCAGAACTTAGTGTCAGTAGTGACTGAATACTGGAGAACATTACTTCTGAGCTGTTCCCAAGATGGTTAAGGATGGTAAAATTGCTTTGCATTTTTTTTTTTCCAAGTGAGATTTAAAAATGCACATTCACATTTGGTTTAATACTTTTGTTTTTCTCTTAAAAGCAGTGAAACAGAAATCATAAAGCAGGTTGTTGATTACCAGTCTGTTGCTAGAAATGTATCAGTAAAGGTGGGACAGAAGGACAAAATCATTTAAGAGGCCATTTTTACTTTGAGTCTTGGTTATGAGATGCTGGGTGTAAGGCCAGTGGAAGCTTTGGGTTTGCGTTCTCTGTTAATACAGGCTTTTTGTCAAGTCATTAGTGTTCATTGGTTTGCAGAGTTCTACAGTTGCACATCCACCAGTACAATAGTTGTTCTGCTGCTTTGGTGGATGCTGTTCAGCAGGACAAAGTGTGCCTTTTGTATCTTCAAAAAGTTGTCTGTCTCTTAAGCATTACCTGAGATAGAGATGTCAATACAGTTGAGTAATTTCTGTTTTTCTTTTTCTGTGTTAGCTGGAGATGCAGATGATCCTCCAAGAATTACTCAAAACCCTGTCATTAATGGGAATGTAGCAATGGCTGATGGACACAACAACACTGAAGAAGACATGGAAGATGGTAAGGAAATATAACAAAGCCAGCAAACTAGATGTTTGTCTTTTTGACTTTGAGAACAAAATGGCCTGTGTCTTTTATGTCCTTTGGACTGCATCTCATTAAATAATCCAAACCTCAGTAGTTAACTCCTTGTTCTCTGTGTATGTTCTCACATAGCTATCCAGTAGCATCAGGGACCTGACAGGTTATTTTCTCTTTTAAGTATTCCTTTAAACATTGCTGAAAGTTATGCTGTTCATTGTTAAATTCTCTGCTGTGTCTCTGCTGTGTCTGTGCATACTGCAGCTGGTGCATTACCAAATAGCAATGTATGTTGGTTACGCAATTCCTTCAGGATAGTTAAAGAGTCCTTATCTGTTCTGCTCAGATAAGTGGCACCTATGATCAGTTTTTCCTTCAATAAGAAGTCACTGTAACTATTCCTTTGACAAATATATTCCACCATTGCATTTGTGAGTCCAAGGGAAATTATGTTCACTGGTGTCCCCTTTAGGGAGTGGAAAAAGTGATTGAAGTTTTGAAATATTTTTGTTGACCTTTTAAATAAAAGTTCATGTGTAATTTGTTTTCTTTTTCTTCTTTTTTTGATACAGAAAATAAAATAATTTTAAAGTAAATATTCATAGACTTAAAGAAAGGTGATCTATAGTTCACTTAAGTTTGCTGTTATATTCCGTGAAGGAAGTGCCCAGTTGTATTTCTTTTCTTAAGAGAGGAGGTGAGAGAGAAACTCCCTTTATTTTGAAGAACTAGATAAAATGGAATTGGGAGTGGGATTTCTTCCCCTCTGATTCTTTGTCTCATGTTGTCTTGTTGTGAGAGATAAGAAATCTGAAGCACTTGAAGATTTGCTTTAGTTTGTGGAAAATGTTCAGTGGTTTAGTTTTAGAAAAATCACAGGTTGAGTATAAAGGGCAAAAAAGTGCTTCCTTACATGTATTCATGGAACCTAATATTTGATAGAATACTGATAGAAAATAATTACATTCTGTGAAGAGAATATGGTTTAAAGTCAGGACGTGCTGTAACATTGGCAAAGATTAAGTTCCCTAAAATCAGATTATAGCAAGAGAGTAAAAACCGGGTCTGTTTAGCCTGTGATTTTTGTTACTGATCTCATTCAGGTGACTTAAATTCAAAGAAATTAATTGAGACCGAAACAAGAATTTTTGTTTTGATCAAGACCAAGTTGCCTGTTATAAAAGATCGTGAGTTCCTTTTATGTTTGTGGTGGTATTAATTATTGTGCTTGTGTATTTTCGGTTAGGTCAGGAATATTGGTGCACTGTGCTGTTGGACGACATTCAGGGCTAGAATGTGATTGTTAAGAAATACTCTGGTAGTTCCTCATTACCACATTTGATTAAGGGGTGGCTGGATGCGTCTTGGTGCTATGATGCATCTTTACATACACCAGTAGAAAGTGTTGTTATTGCAAAAACATTCCTTAATACTTGCATCACGTAAGTGCATGATGCTGTTTCCGGGCCTTGTAAATCAGTTGAGGTGTTTGTTATTGTGTTACGGTGCAATGACTGGCTTGCTGTTGGTTCATTTGCTATCCTGAACTGCAACGCAGTGTACATGTATGATGGGCAGCTGGGAGGTTCACAGGGTAGGGGAGAAAGCAGGAAGACACCGGCCTCTGTGAGCATCCTCTGTTCCTCTGCTGTTATTTGTAGCAAGTGAGAACAAGCTGAACAGAAAGAAAATGCAACAGGAGACTTTATTTACTTCAATAAGAAAACTAACATGAGTTTTAAAAGATTCTGTAGGAGAGATGAAAAGTAGGATAAAATGTTGGTGCTTCCTTCCTGCCAGATCACAGAAACTGTTTGAATTCCAGACGTTTTTGAGATGTTTTTGTTTTTTCTGCTTCGCATGAGAAGAAATGACTGAGATGGAAGGGAAAGTACAGCTCTCATCCCATTGTACTGGCAGCTGACAGATGCATTGAGTAACAGCATGGAACTATAGTACTCCACTGGCGGGACTTGAGATGGGGCTGTGTTCTTCAGGGGCTGCTGTTGGTCTATGTGATGTGCTGGCAATTAAAAAGAACCAGCAGAGGGAACGTGCTGTGATTTGTGCAGAATAGGGCTCAATGAACTAAAGTTTGTGAAATGAAATAGCAGTTTTGCAAATATAATTAAAAACAATAAAAACAAGGCTGTGATCAGATTTGCTCAGTATTCCAAGCAGCACCTAAGGTAAATTCCCTCTAAAGTTATAGGTCAAACAGGAGGTCCCTTACAAAAGCAACTCACTGCTTTGCAGTTTCCCACTGCTGCCTTGTTTCCATTAAGAATTAGTGGCTAGCAGGGCTTCAGCAGTGCCAGTGCAAGCCACGTGCTAGTGTTGCATATGCTGTTTTTGGATCAGTTTAAAAATACCCATAGAATATTCAGCCAGTTCTGCTATTAATAGTTCAGGTTCAAAATATTTTAATAACTTCAGTGTACTTTAAAGTTAGCAACATCTACTAAGGGAAAAAAGAAATCTGATTTTTAAGATGGATCGTGTGCTGCATTTGGATCTGAAATTTGGAGAGTCTTTGTTGTGTCCTGGTGTTAAGTGTGACATCAGTGTCATCAGTGAGAAAATCTTTTCCATCTAGGAGATAGGATCCATAGCATGGAACTTCAGCAGGCAGGGTTAACTGGATCTGCTCTTCCAGCCTTATGTTTAGCACTGTGTATGTCAGTGATTTATGGAAACCTACCTTGCCAGTCACTGCAAATTTATCCTGCTGCCAATTGTAGCCTTGTATTAGAAGTTGTCAGTACGATGGCAAAGGAAGGTTTTACTTAATTTATGTGCTTGGAGTATTCATCAGACTTTACTATTTAAACTTGGTTTTATTTAAATACCATTCTTGTTTTAATCAATTGCACTTGTTTAAAGCATGGGCTTTCTGGAAGGAAGGGAAGGTTGTTGTTTCTAGGGACTGTGTTTGTATTTTTAGAGAAACTTCTATTTCAGGGCTGACCTTTGCTGTGAGGCTGCATTTTTGTGAAATAGTTTCTAGTTATTACTGAAGTTCTGTGCTGAGAAGAGCCCTTCCCTGCCAAGGTCTCAGGCACAGGCTTTCCTGAAAAGAAGATGAATTACAGGCCAGCTTGCTCAGAAGTATCTGCAGATGCTGCCTGAGCTGGTAGTGGGGCAGTGTCCGTGTGCTGGAGTGCTCTGAACGCTGCATTAAAGGAGACAGAAAGCAAACTTGGTCTGCTTGCTTTTGGATGCTTAAGGTAAGCCCTGAGTTACTGGGCTGTGAACAGGGAAGTGTTTTCCAGCTGTTTTGAGATGCATGTGATGTAAGACAGTTAAATTGGTAACTGATAAAGATTGTCCTTGTCTGCAAATAAGCTTGAAAGTGTGGCACTCCTTTGCTCTCAGAAGTGCAGCTGCCTCGGTTCTGTCAGCAGGCTGAGGTGGGTGGGAAGCGAGCGATGAGTAGGTGAGAAACTGCTGGTTTAGCTGCACTTGCAGTGAGGGAACAGGAGAAAATAAACCTCAGCAATGGGAAAGACCAAGGGAAGCTGGCAGCAATGAGCATTGTGATAATTATTACAGCTGTGAAGGAGGGATCAAGCAGAGGGGCTGGCCAGCTTCTGTTGTAGTAGTTACTTTTAAGAGCTGATTAGGAAAGCTTATGTCTGTCCTGCCCTACACAAATATGGCCAATTGTGTTGCCAAAGTCAAAATCAGCAGCAGGATAGCTGCTGAAAAGAAAGCTGCTTTGCAGGGGTAAAGAAGGAATTCTGTTAAAGCTCCTCTGGTTGTTGACAAAAATTCTAGTTTGCTGTGTGGAGTGTATAATCTTGGCACTGTTGCACATTGTAATTAAAATAATTTGGTTTCTTAAATAAGGTAGCAACCAAGACTTGCCTGGTTTAAAAAACAAACTAATAATTCAACATCATCTTTGGGCCATGGAGAGCGTACAGTGAAAGTTTGCTCTGCATGTACAGAAATGCAGCACTTGCTGTATGTGCTTTGCTGCATCACTTTGTGGCCCAGCTCCTGCCTTGTCCCTGCACCCCAGTGCTCTTGTGTTCAGCATCACAACAAATGATGTGCCCAGGGCTGCATGCCCTGCACTGCTTGGACTTCTCAGTACCCAGGAACAAACCTGGCTGTGCTATGCAGGTCTTCAGATGGAGACATGGAGGGAGAGAAATAGAAAAAAAACAAATGTAGGAGAGTGTGTTGGGCACCTCTGTTACATCTTGCCCCATGCCATTGTTCAGATGAGCTGTGAGCTATTAATCCCTATGTACAACATAAGGTGTATTGCAGGAAGGAGAGTCTGGACTTGTGCCTTCCTGAAGCTGCAGCAGCTCCCAGCGTGCTGTTACAGCTCCATACAGTAGCAGTGGAGCAGACTGTGTCATGCAAAGAACTGAAGATGTGGAAAGAAGGCAGAATTAGTTTCAGTGTGTCAACATAAGCAGTGTTGAAGACTGGCTCATTTAGCTTTGTTTTAGACCGCTAAAAATCTCTAAAGCTTTTGCATACAAGAACACAGGACTCTACAGTAATTCTTCAGCTGTCTGATAGAAGATGAAAGGAGGTTGATTTGTTCTGAAAAGACACTTCGCAAGTAGAAAACAGTAACTAGGCAGTGACTTGGTATTGAGTCAGTTGGACAGATTGCGAAAATCCTTAAATTATTAAGAAGTTGTCCAAAAGGAGTGGATTCCAGTGCTCTGTCTTCCCGAATGCTATTAGTGTGCTCTTCAAAACAAAAAAAATGAAACTTCAGTTGTGTGGGAGGTAAATGACGCTGTGGATCTTGTTTTGCTTTGTTTTGGTTGCTTCCAGCACCTCACTGTATCAAACAAGTTGATGTTGCAGGAATTGTTTTGGGGGACAATACGTCAGATTTATCAGACGCTCTCTGCATGTACATCTATATTTTACAGATACAAGTTGGCGATCAGAGGCTACCTTTCAGTTCACAGTCGAACGCTTCAACAGATTGAGTGAGTCAGTTCTCAGCCCTCCCTGCTTTGTACGGAATTTGCCATGGAAGATCATGGTCATGCCACGACTCTACCCGGACAGACCTCACCAAAAAAGCGTAGGATTCTTCCTCCAATGCAATGCAGAATCTGATTCCACGTAAGACCCCTTTAATTATTATTGGAGTCTTTGTTTGATACTATTGGAACTGTATTGTAAAAAGTGTAGGCATCTGAAAGCACCTACTTTATCCAGTTTTCTTTGAGAGGAAGGAATTCTTGCAAGGTGTTTAGTCTTCTTTTCATCCTGACCCTTCCAAGTTGTAAAACATAGGAGTAATTCTTTCAGCAAGGTGGTGATAGAATTTAGATATGTTCCAGTCTGAGTACTGAAGGGAATCTTTGACAGCTGTCTTAGCATATGAGGAGTTCTGAGTTCATTTCAAGCAGAAGAGCTACTGGAGCTTTAACAGCCCTGCTGAGCCATAGATCCTGTCCTGCGAGGAGCCAGGAGTGGGTCATTCTCTGCAGCTGAGGCAGGGAACTGTATTGATATAGTCCTTAGACTGAGTTCATTGCTCAGCAGCTGTAATAAGGACTCAGATGTGTTCTCAGATTCCTGTATGCAAAACAAATTTGACCACATTTGACCCTCAGTAAATAATACTATAAATTAAAAGGATAAATTCAAACTTCTGGAGAGTTAATGTACTTTATCCAGTTAAGGAGCAGGTGCCTCACTGGTATCCCTTCCAGCATGGTAGCTTCATTCTTGCATCAAATCTGACTGTTTGCAATTCATTCTGAAAAACAGTTGTTCTTTCCTGTGGTTTTTGTAACCTAAAATGTGAATGCTCGGTGCAAAAGGTGAGGAAGAAAGATGTGTCACCAGTTCCTGTGAGAAGTGGTTCCCACATAGTCACAGGAAAAAGTGTAATGTGATCTTCAAAAGTATTGAACCAGATGCTAAGAAAGCAGATAATCTGGAGAATTGGGGAAGGCAGAACAACCTCCTCCTTTCCTTAGTTAGAGACTGAGTTATCCCAGTCTAGAGACACCAAGACCCCTTCATCTGGCATATATGTTGGCACCAAAGTAGATTAGAAGTAGAACCATAAACTGTTGTCATCTGCGATTCACCAGCAGTCCTTTCTTAATAACACTGCCCAAGGAGAACCTCTATTCCAGCTGAATTCAGATTTATAATGTGACTTCAGAAGGCCTCAGTGTTTCATACCCTCAAATGATTAATCAAACCTTAACATCGAATAAGAAAAAGAGAAACCTATGTGTAAAAGTAAGGTACCAAAAAGCCCTATCAAGAGTGTTTCTAGTGACTATAAAAAGCTGCTATTTGAATGATTTCATGTGCTTCTTCTGTATTTGTAGGTCATGGTCTTGTCATGCACAAGCAGTTCTCAAGATAATAAACTACAAAGATGATGAAAAATCATTCAGTCGTCGTATTAGTCACTTGTTCTTTCATAAGGAAAATGACTGGGGCTTTTCCAACTTTATGGCCTGGAGTGTAAGTAATTGGACTTCTATTAATCGATAACTGGATAGGAGCAGTTTTGAACTTATCCTTCTGGTACCTGAAATACCTGTGGAAATGTGTGTTAAGCTGCTTTTTTTTTTTTTTTTCCTATCATTGCTGAAGATTTATTTTCAGTTTCCTGCAAATTCTTGTCCTTATTGTAGATTGGTTTTATTTTGACTTAAATATTCCACTTGATGAAGGGGAGCCTGTTGATTAAACCTTCCTCCTCAGGCCTCAGAAGGTGTTGCAATTGCAGGCTTTTGTTTGTCTGGAGGACTTTGATCACCCTGACATCTGCAGGAAAAGTGGCACAGTGAGCTGTAGGCAATCCAGGAGGCTCCTGGTGTGCACCGAGGGTAACTTCTTGAGCCAAGTAATAGACAGCCCCACAGGGGGAATGCAGTACTGGACCTGGTGCTCACCAGAGTGAGTGACTTGTTTGACATCAGTGATGGAGGCTGCCTGGGCTGTAGTGACCATGTAATGGGGTAGCTCACACACTCAGGGCTGTGGGTCAGAGAGCACTAAATGTTAGGAAAGCAAAATTCCATTTCTTCAGGGAGGCAGTTAAAAAGCCCCTGGGAAACTGTCCACAAGGATGAGGGAACAGAGCTGGAGGATTTTTAAGGAAGCTTTTCTTAGTGTACAAGAGCTCTCCATCCCCAGGTGAAGGATGTCAGGAAAGGCAGGCAAGAGATGGTTTATTATTTCATATTATTTCATTTCACTTGGAAGTTAAGTGATGTCTAACTGGTTGCTTCGCTGTGGTGTTGTAAGATACAGAAGTTTCGCAGTTTTCATGTTCCTGTGTCATTTGTTTTCTATAGGAAGTTACTGATCCTGAAAAGGGCTTTATAGAAGAAGACAAAGTTACTTTTGAAGTCTATGTTCAAGCAGATGCTCCCCATGGAGTGGCGTAAGTACCTTTGATCCAAAATAATTGATTCTTGATTCTACTGTTTTTACATTACTTAAAATAGTTCAGGTATTTTGTTAGTAATAGTTGTAGCTCAGTAGATGTTCTTATTTAGTCACCTTTAATTAATGAATTTTCCCAGTGAAAACTTTTTGTTATTCACATAGAGATTTGCCTCAAGGTTATACTTCAGTGAGCGTTATTCAGCACAGTGTTTGTGAACCTTTTACTTTTGTCCAATTGGTTTGTGATTTAATAGCTCTGCAAATCTAGCGCTTCTGTCTTAATTTCAACCTTAATTGATTGATTTTAATCTTTTGTAGGTGGGATTCAAAGAAGCACACGGGATACGTTGGCTTAAAGAACCAGGGAGCAACTTGTTACATGAACAGTTTGTTACAGACTTTATTTTTCACAAATCAACTGCGAAAGGTAATTAGCATGTGGGGGAAAAGAAAAGAGATTGCTGTATGTAGAAGTGCTTGAAAACAGACCTGTCTGTCCTTTGGCCTCCTTCATCCTCTTACGGAAGTTGTAATTTATGTGGCAATGCACATCATACTTGAGGAAAAGGAAAGGAAGGTTCCATTTCCACTTTGATGAGTGTAGGCTTTTGGGTTTGTGAAAATAGATAGGATACCTGGTGAAAAACCTGTGTTGAGGGATGTTTTTTAGCAACACTAAGCATAAAATATCCACTGACTGTAGTGGGAAAGGAAAAAAGGACTGATGTCACTTCTCATAGGTCTGAGGGAATTTTCCTGCAACAAAAATGGAAAAATGAGTTGTGACTTCTCAACCCATAAACATAGTGAAAATTAAGTATGGCCATTTGTTTTGGTTTTTAATTCATGTTATGTGGTTGAATTATTTGATATTGTGCCTTGTGTATTTGTAGCAATGGAAATATCATAACTTCAGTAGTTCAAACAACTTCTATATTTGCTTTGTTCGTATGGTTTTTAATTTACTACAGATGGTATTTCTGTGCTGGAAAGAATAGAATTTTGACGTGTGGGCTTAATATCAGTGAAAAGCAGGATGAAAGGTGATAGATCGCATGAGAACTTTAAATAGTGCACAGTAGCCTTAATGGGTTAAAAACATAAATGATGTCTTCATATTGGAATGTGGAAAATGGGAAAATAAGTATATGGGAGGTTATGAGTACACATTGACACTGCTTGTCTTGTTGGTGTCTCCTGTTGATCCTGCCTGCTTCATTCATTTACACCACTCATGGTGATTAGCATTCCTTAATTTTGTGAAGGCTCTTTTGTCATTCTTAATTCTTGATCTGCTGTCTTTGCTTTTAGTAGTTTACAACCTCTCCCTGAGTTTTTAATGTCAGTGTTCTTGCTATTTGTGGTTATTATATCTCCCTTAGTGACAGTTAAGTCTTTCGACTTCTGCTTTATTCATGTGTACAAGGTTATTCCATTGAGTTTAATCTTCTCCAAAGCTTTCCTTTTGTTATATCATTTTCCCTTGTCATTATTATTAGTATCACAGTGACCTGCGAGTGTTCCTGTTGAGTTTTTTCCCTTGCATTGTGCTGTTTACTCTGAAGTGTTGTAAAAAAATCATGTTGAGCTCCAGCAGCCTGTAACCGAGATCTTACCAGTGCCACACACAACAAAAATATACTTGATTTGCTTTACCTGGTGCCTCTGCTCCTTTTTAGCAAGAGGTGTAGCTTTCACATTCAGTTTATTATTTGTTTTAATGCCTGGCTTTTGCTCAGCGCTGATAATATTTGTGACTTTTATGTTTTTGGACATCTTCACATTGCTTTTGAAAGAAAGATGTGTTTCTATAATTGCTACATCTAATCCAATTGAGTAGTTCCTTTCAAGAATGTCTGGTAGTCAGTAAATCAATATGTACCATGACGTAATCTGCTGTGAAGAAGAAATTCTTTTTGTGATACAGATTTGTTTCAACTGAACTGATCTTTTCAGGCATTCTCCTGCACTCCTTCCCCAGGCCCCAAATTCAGACCAGCTCTTAGGGATCGTTAATATCTGGATAGTGACCAAAGGAAAGAACTTAATTTACTAGCCAGGAACTGCAGCTCCCTACTTAGCAATAACAATTTTATTTCTCCTGTTATTCGTTGCTTTGTTAACAGAGCAGTTGCTGTAAGGAATGCAGCTGGGAAAGCACACCCAATAGCAGGGGGAAGCATATACCTATGGGAAGTCAAACCTCTGAAGCGTGGGAGAGGATTAATGCAGAGATCTTTTCTGTGCTTTGTTTCCAAACAGCAGGTGGAGGGTTCTCAGCTACCTGAAATGAAACATCTCTTCATTAGCAACTAGGTGGCTTTGGTGCTAGGGAATAAAGCAAAGGAAGCTGCTCTTCAGAGCATATATTTGTGACTGGCAAATGAATGCTGCTGGCAAAGGACAGTTGGCTTCCTGGGTGGAGAGTCCAGGGCTGCTCTCAGAGTTTGCTCTGTTACTTCCTATGTCCATCATTGGTGCCTGCAGCCTGTCAGTCTCTGTTGCTTCATCCGGGCAGTTGTACAGTTCTTTGCTGGTTGTCTTGAACAATTCCCTCTGTTTTGTGAGCACGCTGTAGAGTGTTTATAGCTATGCTAAAATCACCAATGTGTTGATGCAATACATTCCTTCCTGATCTGACTCTCCTTAATTTAGCTAATATATTTTGCCTTACCCTCATATTTAATGCACAGTCTCTTCTTTCTTAAGTAATTGTCTTGACTTTGAGAAGTGTCTTCAGGCTTCATTCTTCTGCCCATAACTATTTTCTCTTATTTCTGTCTGGTGCTTTTAGTCATTGCCTGTCTGTGTCCCTGTCATTCTTCTGTGTTTGTTTCCTGGAGGAGTTTCCCAAGTGCTAAAGATCCTGCTTTTTTCAAGTGATCAAAACTCCTTGATCTTGAGAAGGAGTTTGCAGAGTTTGGGAGGGCACAGCATGAGAAGGGAGGTTTGTGAAGGATTGTTTGAAGGGTGATTTGTTTTAGGATGGAGAAACACGTTGCATTTTGAGAGTGTTTTGGTCGTACTCACCTACGCAACCAAAGAAAGACTACATGCTGGATGTTAATAATTCATTGGAACTTCAGAAGAAATAAAATGGGTGTTTTCTTCAACAGTGTCTGGAATGTAGTCATTAAAAACAAATTTTAAGCAATTATTTGATTATTATTTGAGAGATGCAGGAATGGGTTTAGTCATCGGGATGACACATGAGGAAACCAAGTAAGAACTAAATGCAAAGGACCTGATTTGGTTTAATTGTTGTTATATTCTGATCTCGTATTTATATATGTTAAAAGGAGATGGCTACATTGAGATCCACTAGACTGAATTTTAGCCTTCTGTAATATAAACTGGGTCTGTCATGAAGGATGTTTAGCATTTGAATGTGTATTATTCACAAGTAAATACAAAAATATCTTTGGAAAATGTATCAGCACAGGTTATATTGGAATGTTTTTTTCTTTATGTGACTTTCATATCCCATTTACTAGAGCTTAGCAGCCTGCTCAATATTTGCTTCTTAAGGAGCATTTACAAGATACTGAAAACAATGAGCAGAGGCTGATCAGATTCAGAAGACTCGAAACGTGGTTGTTCAAATACTACTCATTCCCAAACTGGCCACTGAAGACCAGCTCATAAAAGGGCTCATAAACCAGGGGCTAGGGAGAGGTTAAGTTGCTTCTGCAAGTTGCTGACTCATCTTGATGTTAGTGTTTGCAAGCAAAAAAGAACTCTTGTAAAATCAAAGGGATAATTTTAGTTATTGATGTTTAAATTGGAATTTGCCCAGATCAGCATAGTTAACTGTAACTCTGCATTAGGATAATGAAAATAGAGGATCAGCTGATAGCATATATGCGTGTGTTTATATATATATATTCTGTTTAACAGGATGTTTTCTCCTATAATACTTAATATCTTTATTTTTCACCTATTATCCCCTTTCAAAGTTGTCTCTGCTTTCTTTTTACATTCAGAATTTTTAAGTGAGCATTTCCCTGTAAATACCTTTTCTTTGCTGTTACTTCTCCATAGACATATTGACATAAGATTGCATAAACAAATCTCATTTTCCTACCTGCTTGAGCTCTCCTAACGCCTGCCATTTGTGGTTTAATTAGTGGATTGATTTGATGAAGCTGTTGACTCTGTTTGCCAGGCAGTGATGCTGTTGAGTAGGAATTAATATATCAGAGAATCTCAGGGCTGCCTTTGGCATCCTCCTGCTCCTCCTAGACCCCCTGCTTTCACTTTCCTGATGCCCCTTATGCTTTCACATGCTGCTGTTCTTTCCCCCCAGTGATGACAGTCACACAGAGCTGAGCTAAAGCACAAAACTCATCTTATTTCCAAAATCCTTTAGTGCCATCCAGTACATCAGATTCTACTGTGATGATTGTGTAGACATAGGCATGAGACATTGTCCATGTGCTCTGAATGCTGGAGTGTATTTACTTTCATAGGTGGAACTATTTAGGTAACATTACCATGAACAGAATCAGTTGTTCAGATCTTTGTAACCGCTGTGCTCTAATAAGATGATTTTAGACAATTCGTGTTTTTAAACGATTTTATTTCACGTTCTTTTGGAGTGATGATTAAATGAGTTGTATGAAGTCACTGAAGAGGAAAATGTGCATTAAATGATTTGAGGAATGAATTTTTTCCTTTGATACTAATTGAACTCAATACTTTTTCAGGCTGTGTACATGATGCCCACTGAAGGAGATGATTCATCCAAAAGTGTTCCTTTAGCATTGCAAAGAGTGTTTTATGAGCTGCAACATAGTGACAAACCAGTTGGAACTAAAAAATTAACAAAATCTTTTGGGTAAGTTTTGGAAATTTCAGCTATTTTGGGGCTATTGTAGGTTTCATGTAGTATTTCTTTGAAAAGGTTTTATTTAAATCAAATTCTTTGTGCCTTTCTGTCCTTCTTTTCTTTGCACTTTTTTGGGGTAGTTTTAAAATGAAGTTGGTAACCTCAGTGCTCTGTCTGAGGGCATCCTCTTCCTACTGGTACATTTAGTTTATCAGCACTCCCGCTATCCTGTTACACTAAAAGGATTTGCTGATATTGTAAATACTTCACCTTGAATTAACATCTTAACTGTGTCATCTTCAGTAGCACAAAGAGATCTTTCCTGGGGCTGTTTTATGAGCTTAATTTTGTAGCTGAGAGCAACCTTTGGAAAATGTGCTCCTGCCTGGTTTGGTTCTTGGGGAGGATATTTTGAATGTGGTTGAAGATCTGCTTTTCTTTTTCTCCTTCCTTTAAATCAAAGGGAAGGTTGTACCATGGTGAGGCCTTGCTGTGTGCTGTGTAGAGCTTAGTTTTTTATTGGGTCCTGTGACTTTCTGAGGAATAATGTAAATAAGCTTGGCTTCTTTAGAAGGAACTGATGCTGTTCTCAGAAAGTCTTCTTTTAAAATCCTTGTATTAGGATGTAACCGTCTCTTCAATTTTTTTTGTCCTTTAAGTTGTCAAGTGCTTAAAGCCTTACAGATTCAGGAAGTTATTTTCTATTCCTAATTATCCAGTGGATTAGTTCAGTGATCTTGTTCAAGTGGGGACCCCCACACAGCTATTTCATCCTGCTTTTGGGAGTAGCATATTTCAGTGTAAGGGTGCTGATGAATCACTGAGAGTGGGAGGGGAAAGTAAGGTTAGTATTGCTCCTGACTGCCCCTCTGCTTCTGGCTTGAAGAGCGTGGGGTTGAACCATTGGCTCACATGGAAATTCATAGTAAATATAGTTTACTTGGTATAATGGAAACGATGACTGTTGGAAGAAGAGTTATTGGAGTCCAAAACTCAAGAATCCTTCTTAAGAGTTTCTGTGAGAGAGCACGTTGTGGTGAAACTGAAAACAGCTCCTTTATATTTCTTCCCTTTATATTTCTTCCCTTTTACTTAAGGCAGGAGCCCTAGCAGCCTTGCTGCAGTGTGCACCTTGGCCACTGAGGAGGCCATTGAAGCCCATGTTGTACCTGCACCATTCACACAACTGTTTGCAGATGTACAGCACAGGTGGTGTGGACACGTTCAATAACGTGGATGTGTCCTTGGAGTTACTGTGCATCCAAGATTAACTGCTCAGATGAGCACAAAGGAGTCACTATTTCTTATAAATCCATTTGCTTTTGGTGTGCATAAATTTGCCTTGAACACGACTTAACTACACATGAAGGGCACTCAGTGCGGAGGCAGCGAGAAGTATGTTGAGGAAACTATTCTGACAGCACTAAATTGCTCCCAGGCCTTTTCTTAAGCGTTTTTTGACATGAACTGAGAATAGGTTTTAAACTGGAAGCGTTCTGCTAGCACGAGCCTGACCCTGGGCTCTTCCCATGGCTTAGGCTGCTTTACCACTGCCTGTCCCCAGGACTGCAGAAAGGAGGTGGGTGCAGGGCAGTATCTTAGAGTCCACGTGTTTTGCTATGTGTCACATCATTGATTTCTGAAGAAAAATCATGGAAGTGTCTTCTGAGCTGTACATTTTCTTGATGATATAGTAATTTTGTATTGATTTCTCTTGCAAAGGTGGGAAACTTTAGACAGCTTCATGCAACACGATGTCCAGGAGTTATGTCGAGTGGTAAGATTTTGCTGTTTCTTGCTGACGTGTCTTGATACTGTGTGTATATGTATGTTGCTCCAAAAGTAATGCCTCCTATTTATTTCCATGGACATTACAATCAGTTCAAAAAGTATAACACTTTTGATAGAGTACATCCTCAGCTACAAAACATAATTTTTCAATGTAGTCACCACTGTTAGCTGTGCATTTCTGTCAGCAATGAACGAGAGCCTACATGCCACGCTCATAAAAATCTGCCCCACTGGAGGTGACCCACTGTTGCTGCTGCTGTAATGCAGCACCCACTGATGCCCTGTGCTCACATCCTCTGTTTGGTCTCCATAAACATTCAACAGGTGTCAGTGAATATCACTGGCTGTAATTTTTTTCTGTGTGGTGCACCTTTGCTTCAGACGTTCTTCAGTGTCAGACACCACTGTCACAGTGCCTCTCTGTTGCCATCTGTCACACAGCAATAAGATGTAACAGGATATTGGTGGGAAGGTTCAACCACTACTGACGTCCCAACATCTGCCTCTGATGTTGTGGGCCAACATCATAAAATACATTTTGGAGCAGCCAACGTAATACAAATTAGTAACGTTCCTAGTAATACTGACACTAATTAGTTTAAATCAAGTCAATAAGACTTCAGAGATTTTTGCCTTGATTTATTTATTATTTTTTAAGAATTTGATTCATTGCGGCCTTTTGAGGGTGAGGATTTTGTAAAGGATGGGGAAGGCTGAAAATAAATGGAGTGTATGTGTGGTCTATAAATTGCTATAGAGAGGAATGTAGTTTAGAAGATACAGGTGCATCATTACACCTGTGAGGTTTTTCAGACTCAAAGGATGGTCCTCAGAGTATTTTCCAGAGGAAAGAGGAGGATTTAGAGGATTAAAGGAGGTGCTGGTGAGAATAGGCTAAAACTTTAATGGAAGTAGCTTAATGTTTTGATTAGTGAAACAGTCATTCGTATGTGATGAGTGAATCAGACACTGTGCATGTTTATCTTGTGTAAAAGAAACTTGATTTTTCTTTCAGCTGCTCGATAACGTGGAAAATAAAATGAAAGGCACGTGTGTAGAAGGCACTATTCCCAAATTGTTCAGAGGAAAGATGGTGGTATGTCTTTAATCTGTTGAGATTTTTAAATATTAACTCTGTTGTTTTACATACATTGAAACTCTCTCTTGTTTATTTTTGTTTACAGTCTTATATCCAATGCAAACATGTAGACTATCGATCCGAACGAATAGAAGATTATTATGATATCCAGCTAAGTATAAAGGGAAAGAAAAATAGTAAGTAATACATTGAAATATGCAGCAATGAAATACCTCAACATGTTGGGCTGTTTTTTACCATTGAGTTTGATACCTGCAGATTTCAAATTCTTTTGTTGTTCCTCAGCACTTGATTGAATTTCAGAGGAAATGTTTTTTATTTTCAGCCCTTCATCCCTTCTCCCATTTCCCCTCCTTGCTCCTTCCCACCTAATTAATTCTCTGAGAAATTTTGTTAAAACACTGAATTGTAGGAGTTTTAGTGTTGTAATAAAATTGTTTACAGTGCTATCTTTGTATCAGTAGTGTTTTCACAATAGGTTATAATCTATATATGGAGATTAAGTTGTGGGAAATAGATTTTTATTCAGGCTTGACCATAGCAACAAGCAGATAACAAGAACAAACTAACCAGAGCATCCTAGGAGTGGTCCCTTGTCATCACTTTACCAAGTGTTTGGCATACAAAGCATAGAAAAGAATGTGTAAGACTCTAGCAGACAAAATCGTCTGGCTTGATTCTTAGCAGCTGCAGAGTGAGAACAGGAGATTTGGCAGACAGTTGTAACTCTGGTTTTAAAATCTGTTGGAATTCCTATTTTTGCCTCTACAATTTTGGTGTGTTTCTTGATGTTCTTAAACAATATAGCAATAAAGACAAATATTCAAATACAATCTCTGATGTCTTAATGTTATTTGATGGATACTTTAAGCCTTCAGGCTCAAGTAAACTTATATTTTTCTTCCTCTTTCCCTACTATTTGCCAATCTTTTTCATTTAGTTTTTGAGTCCTTCATTGACTATGTTGCAGTGGAGCAGTTGGATGGTGATAACAAGTACGATGCAGGAGAGCATGGCTTGCAGGTATTTTTATTCTTTGATTTTAAAATTTATTTCTGTGTCCTTGATAAAATATAAGTGAATTTTTTTTTGCTACTGATGCAATGACTTGAGATTGTATCAACTGATCTTGTTCATTTTTCTCTTTAAGCAAGCATTTATGTAGTTCTTCTTAATTGCTTTTAGATTTAAAAACAGTCCAATCAGCAGTTAATGTTGCTTTTGTATTTAGAACTGTTGTAGTGGCAAGGATGATTTTCATGATAAGCCTCTTCTCTTCTGAGAATTCATTTAAGACCATCCTATTTGCCTGCTGAAAAAGCGGCATAGTTCTAAAAGTTACGTCAAGAGGTCATTTTTCTGTCACCATTAAGAACATCGTATGAACCTATGCAATTTTAACCATTTATCTATGTGCACGTTCCTAAGCTTTTCAGTTGTACTTCGTTGCTTCCACTGTAGGAAGGAGAAGTTCTTCCCTCCCACCCAGGTCTTATTTTTGCAGCCTCCATATAGCAGATCTTGTCAGTAATGTTCTGTATATTCTTAGGTGTTCAGGAAGTAGCGTTTGGTAGCCAAGTATCTCTTGGCAGGGTACAGTGGACATGAAATTCCTGACTGATCAGAAATTAGTTTTTGCCTCAGTATTTTTTTGAATTTCATTTATACATGATTTGCTTGTTCTGAGATATTCACATGTGCTTTCAATTTTAATGAAGCGATTTCTTGGTTAGTGATGCTGCTGGAGTAACTCAGGGAAGAAGGTGCAGCATTAAGGTGGTTCAGAACTGGAGCAAAAGCTTCTTTGCAAATCATTGTGTCAAGCTTATAAAACAGAAGTCCATAGGAAAGTGTCTGCAGCAGACAAGTATTTTAAATCTTGCAATTCCAACCCTCTGTTTCCTTTACAATATGTAGGAGGCAGAGAAGGGTGTGAAGTTCCTAACGCTGCCACCAGTACTACATCTACAGCTCATGAGATTTATGTATGATCCTCAGACTGATCAAAACATCAAGATAAACGATAGGTAAGTTTTTGGGGAAATTTTTCTTGATGTAGAATTTGGACCTGTTGATATATTTGTAAATCTCCTTTGGCTTAAATACTGGTGCTATTCTTGATAGCATGCATCTTTTTAAGTACAACTAAACCTGTCTTAATTCTCTTTGAAAATTAGGTTTGAGTTTCCTGAACAGTTGCCACTAGATGAATTTTTGCAAAAAACAGATCCTAAAGATCCTGCAAATTACATTCTTCATGCTGTTTTAGTACACAGTGGAGATAACCATGGTGGACATTATGTTGTTTACTTAAATCCAAAGGGTGATGGAAAAGTAAGTATTGAAAAGCAGCTAAAGCTATTTGTGTTTTGTGAATAAATGCTTGATGTTTTCGTGATGGACAATTCTTTGCAGTTGATGTTTGATCCCTTCAGTCTTGTGTATGTGTGTTGAATTTCTGTAGCAGCAAATTTCATCCCACATTTCTTTAGACTGACTTTATGCTGAAGCAAAACTGAATCTTTCTGTGACTCAAAAATTCAGCATTTTTGCATGTCGGACTGCTGCAGGTTCAGGTGACTTGATCAGATGAGATGTTTATGGGTCAGGTGCCTCTTCCCTTGAGCTCAATGGATTTCTGCATAAATGTTCACAGGAAAAGGAATAGTCAGGTTTTACTGTGAATTTCTTGCTATGTGTCTTTCACTCTGAATTGCTTTTATTTGTTTTATTTAGAATTTCCTGTAATCTACTTTAAAATTACAAGAGATTACCATTATTTGCACATTGAACCATTGCTCTGTATTGTTTGTAAAAATAAGGTCAGTTATCTGGGCTTCATGCAGCAACGTTAAATACTCGAGGAAGAGTCATAAGGTGAATTATTTGTATAATTATCAGACTAAAAACGTTCAGTATCCAGTGCAAATTGTTCACATGCATCACTTAAGGTTTGCTTCATCTGGTCTCCATAATGCTGTAGCTGTAGCAGGTAGCACCAATTAGACTGAACTAGATTTTTTCTTACCTCCTGCTGCTTGAAGACAAATTCAGGTTACTTGAAAGAGCCGTAGATATACTGTGAATAGGATTTATTTGTCACCCAAGAAAGTGTTTTTTGTGTGTAAAATTACATTCATATAAAATTTTCTCCAGTGGTGTAAATTTGATGACGACGTCGTATCAAGATGTACAAAGGAAGAAGCAATTGAACACAACTATGGAGGCCATGACGACGACTTGTCTGTACGGCACTGCACTAATGCCTACATGTTGGTTTACATCAGGGAATCAAAATTAAGTATGTATACTCTGCGTTGTTCCAAGTTAGATAGGTGTACTGCCACCTAGGGCTGTGCTTTACTTAGGAATTGGTGGCAAGAGGTTCCATGAGTTATAATTGAACTTTATATATTCTATCATTTCCATCATTTCCCTTGCTTATAGGAAGGGTGTTCTAATCCTCTGCTGTCTTGTATTAGCACAGTAAGGCAAGGCTGTGTCAGCAGAGTGTTTTAGCCTTAATTGTTTTGTAGGGTGGAAAATTAGTGTCTTAAAAAACAAAGACTATATCTAATCTATTATAAATATGTAGATCTGTGTGTATTAAAAACAGCCGAATAGTGGTAAATATATATATTTTTTAAGCCTGAAATGAATATTTAATTCTGAAATCTATATTATTTATTTCATGGAAGTAGTATATTTTGGCTCAAGATAGAAAACACTACTTTTGCCAAAACACAACGATATCAAATCATGTTTTAATTAAAAGATGAAAAAGTCTGGTTTTGACTTCAAGTCAGATGAAGTCAAGTGTGTATGAAAACCCCGTTTGATGTGAATTTTGAAATGATATCATAAAACCTTTGTAGGTGAAGTCTTGCAGCCTGTCACGGACCATGATATTCCCCAACAACTTGTGGAAAGGCTACAAGAAGAGAAAAGAATAGAGGCTCAGAAGAGGAAGGAGAGGCAGGAAGCTCACCTCTACATGCAAGTGCAGGTCAGCTTTTGAAACTGATCAAGCAGCTGCCTTCCCATTGAAATGCAGAATATTGAGCACCCAAGACAAGCCTTAATTTTCAGCTTTTGAATAAGCTTGGAAGTAATGTTTTCACGGAGATGATAATTTCAGTGCTTCTAAGTATGTTTATGTATGCACTGAGTATTAATGAAACACTGCTGTGCTGGGAAATCAAAGCATGTTATGGGCATTTCTGCTTTCTCTAGAAGCCAAGGAAGTTGCTTGCATTGAAAAATAGTAAGTTCAAGTGAAAGGAGAAGGACGAGGTTATTTGAAAGGACTGCCCTGCCACTGCACTTCTATCTCCTTCAGGAATTATTGTCTAAAATTAGAATGCATCTAGCCATAGGCAGCAAGGCTGGACATCTGCCAGACTGAGCTCATCGAGTAGAAGCAGAAGGAGAGAGTGCTTATATTTGCAATTATCTTTTTGGAAAAGCCAGATGGACTAAATTGTTATGAATTGCCTTAAGGAACCCTGTTTATGGCTCTTTCCAGAGCCCATCTGGCAAAAGAAAATAAAATCCATTTTCTGTTTGCTTCCATATTTCTTTGCATTTTCTTGCTGGAGTTCATAAGTGGCGATGCTGGTGAAGTTAAGCTCACTCAATACTGTGTTTACACGAGGGCTATTTGCAGTGGAACCATTGGCAGAGTTGTACCTTGTGTCTGTCAGTTAACAGCTGCAGCAGGTGCAGGAAGTGTCGTCCTTGCATACACAGAGTATGCTGCTTTTTTCAGGCTTTTTAAAAGTGCCAGTGTTGTTGGAGTACTTTTCCAAGATTGGGATCGAAGTGCTGCTGGTGTCTTGTTCATTTGTAGGATTTGCTTTATGTTTATTATTGACTTGACTCACTAGATCTCATTGTAGTCTATATAGTTAGCAATTTTCCTTGTGAAAACAGCGAGCAGTGTGATACCATCCAGAGAGCCAATGACACCGCATAGGAAACGGTCATAAGATGGTTCTGTATTGTGGAGCTGAGTTAATGTAAGCAGTAACCTTTAAATGTAAATTTTCAGATAGTAGCAGAGGATCAGTTCTGCGGCCACCAAGGCAATGACATGTATGATGAAGAGAAAGTGAAATACACCGTTTTCAAAGTATTAAAAAACTCCACGCTGACAGAATTTGTTCAAAACCTCTCTCAAACAATGGTAAGCTTTCTGTAGCTGACCGTATGTGTTTGTTTTAGTGTAATGTGTTCAGCTTAGTCATTATCTTCTTTCATTCCTTTTAAAATGCAAGTTCTGTTTGGGTTCAGAAAGCATCTTAATCTTTTTTGTTTCCTGTCACAACTTTAATTTTAGGGATTTCCCCAGGATCAGATCAGATTATGGCCAATGCAAGCTAGAAGTAATGGAACAAAAAGACCTGCAATGTTAGATAATGAAGCAGATGGCAATAAAACAGTAAGTATTCACTGATAAAGAACATTACTTCTGTATGTCATCTGTGATTCTCAGTTGGATTTCAGAATCTAACTTTGTGACATCAGTTTTTTAAGGGTTTCAATTTGTCCTCCGTCTGGTAAAGTTTTATATTGCAGAGGACTAAAACTAGGTGATCCTTAAGGTCCTTACCATCCCGAGCTATTCTGTGGATTCTAATCTTTGAAATGTAGTGGACTGATTTGGAGGGAAGGAGAGCTGAAGTGTGTAATTCTTTCCATGAAAGAGAGTCATAATTTCTATAATTTCATCATCATAATTCTTATGTTAGGTTTTGGGTATAAATATCTTCTTGAGTCTTGTTCTATTTGGGCAGAAACGATGGATTTAATGAAATGTATCGCTTGCAATGTAAAATATTGTGCCTAAATAGTACAAGTAGTCCTGTGTTTTTCCAGAGTTAATTTCCATGAATTAATAGTGATAACTGTAGGTGTATTTTCAAATGAAAAAGGGAGAGGTCAGCTTTAAGAAAAATGCAATTCTTTTGCTTCATTAAAATTTTATATTCCTTATCTGGCATTATTTCTCTTAATAAACTTCACAAACTTGCTGTCATCAGCCCAGCTAAAAGAAAAAAAACCTCTCTCCCACACAGAGAGCATGTCAAAAAGTTTTGTATCTGACAAAAAGTTCAATAATATCTATAGCCATTTCATTCTATATTCCCCTGAGACTTGTTTTCTTCTTCCACGTCTTCCATTTAGATGATTGAGCTCAGTGACAATGAAAACCCATGGACAATATTTTTGGAAACAGTAGATCCAGAGATGGCTGCTACTGGAGCAACGTTACCCAAGTTTGATAAAGATCGTAAGCTTATGTGCTAAATCTTGAGTAAATGCAAAATTCTTTGGATATATCTCAAGAAATACTGTACGCTCCTGTTATTCAATGATATCAGTGATGTACTCATCAAGCTACAGCGCTGGGATTAGTTTTTCTTATGCACTTTTTGCCCTCATTTCTCCTGAAGTGGAAGGCATGTTTGAAATGTTACTGGAATAACTGAATAATTTATTTTCTATGAATATATGCAGGCTTATATAAAATCAGTATTTAAGGATGTTTTAATGATATTAATCAAATGAATAAAGGAAGAAATTATTTTTACAGCTTAAGGAAAAGTATCTAAGTGATTTTTCTCCAGACATGGTCAAATAAGCCTTATTTAAAACTAAATGTTGTGTCTTGATTTCTAGATGATGTAATGTTGTTTCTGAAGATGTATGATCCGAAAACTCGGAGTTTGAATTATTGTGGACATATCTACACACCTATATCCTGTAAAATACGTAAGTTATAACACATAGAGACTATTAGATTATATATCTGCTTTACTTTTAATATTAGATATTTTATTGAAATCAAGGTAGGCCACAGAATGAAACTGATTTCTCCTAATGCCTGCACAGGCCCTCTGGTAGGTTATTTTTTTCCTGATTAAATAGTCAGAGAAACTTTCTACAAGGCATCTCCTTAACACAGCGCTGGCTGCCAGTTAACTTTTTGTTACAGATTTACAGCATTCACCAGATGGTTCTGAACATGAACACTGTGGTAGCAGTGGTGATGGGAGGGTGGTTGGACTGGGTGATCTTGTAGGTCCTTTCCAACCTTGTGATTCTATGAACAGCTATTTCAAACTTGCTGTGCAGTTTTGTGACGTGGTATCGCTCCCTGTTTTTTCCCTTGTATTTTGGATTGTTTTGCAGAACGAACTTCTGCTGTTGCATTTAAAACACTCTTGTACGACTTTTCATGGTGGTAGCCTGAGGAGAACTTGCTTGGTTTGATTTGGCTGTGGGCTTTAGTTTTTATGAGTCCACTGAAGGAATTCAGCACGTGGCCACTGAGATATAATACCTTTTCATTTAAGATATTTCATTCTCTTGATTCGTACATACTTGCTGTGTTTCCATTTTAGCCATGTGAATTTTTCAGAAAGAGGTGAAAATGCTGTTCTAGAGAAAGAACAGTGTTATTTAACCTCTTTGATATTGGATGGCCTTACATGTTTGTTCAGATGAAGTGGAAGGAAACCTTAAAGGCTCTCTCCGGGTTCTCAATATGGGAAGCTTTAACATTGAAGGCTTCATTCCTTAGGAAGGCATTTTAAAAGTAGAAAGTAGAAGAAATAGATTTACCGTTCTTTTGCGGATGGGTCTTGCAAGCAGTACAACATGTTTCACACTCCTTTTCTTTTCCAATAGGTGACTTGCTTCCAGTTATGTGTGAGAGAGCAGGATTTCCACAAGAAACTAACCTTATCCTCTATGAGGTTTGGATTGATAGACTTGTTTATTGTAAAAACTGTAATTACCATGCCAGTAGTGAGTTTCCTTTAAGGATGAATTATTGTGTGATAACATTCCAATATGTCATAATTACAAGAAAAAATAACTAAGTTTGAGATGTAAAAAGAAATAATAACCAAGGTTGAGATGTAAAGCTCAATATGGGAGATACTGTGCTGCTAAAATTAGTAACCTTAATTGGTATTCTCCCATCTTTCTGGAAGCTGCATCAGTAGAAAGTTAATCTCTGAATTCTTGTAAGAATTGGATAATGCAAAATGATAAAATACTTCAGGATTTTAACAGAAGTTAGTTTTTAAGGTGAAGTATTGGTAAAATCAGTTTTACCAGTAACAATGAAGTGCATTTGAATGTTAGCTAAGGTTATATTTATCTAAAATATGTGTTTGTACATACAGAATTCTTTCTGTAGATAGAAGATACAAGTTACCTTATTTGATTAAGTTCAATATTGTGACTTTCTCTGTTGTCTCTTGTTTATTCCATGTGATTCTTGTTCTTTTTTGCAGGAAGTTAAACCCAATTTAACAGAAAGGATTCAAGACTATGATGTGTCTCTCGATAAAGCTCTTGATGAACTCATGGATGGTGACATCATAGTGTTTCAGAAGTATGTATTTTAAAGGGCCAATTTATTGCTACAATTAAATCACATAGTTCACTTTGAAAGCAGAACTTCCTTTAATTTAATGCTTTAACAGGGGCAAGGTATAGTTTTCCAGCAGTAAACATATTCTCAGCAGTTCTCATTTGATCATTCCAGGAAGATAGGTAGTTGTTTTTTAATTACCACATCACATCATTTAAGGAAATTCATCCTAGTTTAGAAAACTAACACTCATAAATATTAAAAGACGTCTTGCTTTTACTGAAGAGTCTGGTTCAGCAACACATCTGAGTTCTGCAGCTTTTTACTTGAAGCTACCATAACTCAGACAGAGAAGAGCTTACCAGCAATTCAGGGCTTGGGCTCTGTACCATTACTACCATATGAGCTCTTGACTTGGAGCTCCTTTCACCTTAGAACTAAACTGCTTTCCCTTTTTCCTTTTATGTGTGCTCACATTACGCTCCACATTGGTCTGTGGTGATTCTCCCAGTTTGTCTGAGCGTATGCAACTCATAGGTGTACTGGTGCTTCAACCAGAGTTTTCTCCAAGACGAAAGGAGAACTCCTGCTCCTTATATCCATTAAAGGGATCTTTTGTAAGCTTGTCAGGGCTATAAATCAGCATTTCTATGCTCTCACTCCTGATGGTCACACCCAACTGTGTTGCTCTGTTTCTCTCCATGGGCTTGACAGTGGGTGGAAGCCAGCTAGTCTATCTTCAGCACTCTTACCCCAGATTATGTGAGATGAATGTATTTCTCATGTCATGCCTTGGAACTCGCATTCCCTGTTGACCCAGTTGGTGTTATGCACCTTTGGCTGGCTGCTGACTTCTGGGTAAGTGCACAGCTTGTACCCTGGTGCTATTTCTCTGCTGAGAAGATAGGGGTACCAGTCAGTAGTGACCCAAACCAGCATCTGTGCAGGTGGTTTTGCTTCTGTGGTTCAAGGAGTGCTGGCCTCTGTGCAAAGCGATTAACACAGCGGTGTAAGGAAAGTTTGGCAGCGTTAGTGAAGACATGCACTGATGTGCCAGGGTGGAGAGGGAGGGAAGAGCACTGCTGGAATGCTGCAGTGAAACAAGTGGAGTCAGCCTGTTGCCAGATTACCAAATGGTCAAGCACAGTGTGCAAGTGCATTTGCTCTTGAACTGCACAGGAGTATTCAAGGGTGTGAGTCACTACTGACTGTGCTAGTTCCACTGTGTACAAGTGGCGGCTCTTTAAAAAGGTTTCTTAACTTTCTTTTTGTGTTTCTCAACTGTCACTGACTTATTGTAGAACCTGTTTTTAAGAGCCCTAGCTACGTGTATGTGTAACAGCATAATATGTAATGGCACTGTCGTTTGTCTACTCTTGTAGGGATGACCCAGAAAACGATAACAGTGAGCTGCCAACAGCTAAGGAATACTTCAGAGACCTCTATCATCGTGTGGATGTCATTTTCTGTGATAAAACCATCCCCAACGACCCTGGTTTTGTTGTTACTTTATCCAATAGGATGAATTACTTTCAGGCATGTATCCTATTTTTTTCCCTACGTTTATTTCTTTGTGCTGAAAGTGACTTCTGCATTAGTTCACAAAGGGGTAATAAATGTTTTTTATAAGAGAGCAGATAGGTTTTTATTTGTTACTTCCATTGTGGTAATGGGAAAAAACTAGGAAAGTCACCATTGCTTAAAACTATTAGTTGTTATTAATTACAAGTTATTTGACAGCAGAATTCTTTACATACCATTCTGCTCTAGAAATTGATGTTCTAATGAAATGATGGGTTTGCTTTCTAAACGACGTGTAAAACTTGACCAATTTATTTAGCTGTCAATAGAAAAATACCTTGGGATGCTGATGATACCTGTTTTCCTCGTGGTTTATCAACAATATTAATGTTGTGGACCAAACTACTGCTTTTGCTGCACAGTCTGTCTAAGACTCAATAGCAATAACAGACCAAATTTGTTGTGTTCATAATTGTGATTGCAAGGCTTTTTAAAAGAAGAAAATTGGACAGTGGAGCAGTTCTAATAGCTTTTAAAATAAGCAAAGTTGGACTGGTCTGTCTGGAGCCCGATTATTAGGTCTGGCTCCCTCCAATTCTCCTGCACCTGCTTTTGTCAGAGTTTTACGTGTGTTGTATGTGAAAACAGATCAAATTTTACTGTCACGAAAAGCAGGATCTTTGAGCACCTGAATGTATAGAGAAGAACAGAGATCAATTCCATCCTTCCTCAGTGTCTGCTTCTGGGTGCCTCACTTGTTTCATTTTTATGTTAAAGTGTAAGTTCTTTAAAACTCCTTTTGACAAGGGAAAGCAGGCAGATGATTCCCATTCTTCCTGTGAAGCTGCAGCTTTAAATACTGATAGGGATAATGTGGTGATACCACCCAGAAAACTGATGTGCTTTGAGCGAATTGAAGAACCTTGGGAGTTTTTTGCTTATTTCTTGAGTAATACTATAACTATAAAGTAAGAGTTAAGCTATTGTTGTGGATTTTTTGGCCTTTTGGTGACTGTAGTTTATTGTAATAAGAGAGAAATTTCTTCTTATTTTCTTGAAAATCTTGCTTCAGAAGTTACATATGTGGAGTTTCTTCAGCCTTTTAGAAGTGAACACAGAGCTTGTATCTCACAGAATTTTTATAGCATAATATTCCTGAAGTACTACAGTGAATGATTGGAATTGGACCAGATGACCTCCAGAGGTCCCTTTCAGCCTTAACTTTTAACCACTGTGTGTGTTAACTCTCTTGTATGATTGTAGTGTGATGCCATAATTGAAAAGAATGCAGAACTTACCCACGGTTTTATTTGCAGGTTGCAAAGACAGTTGCACAAAGACTTAACACAGATCCAATGCTATTACAATTTTTCAAGTCTCAAGGGTAAGACAGTTTTTCTTCTGTGTGTGGTTTTTCTGTGTCTAAAGTACCCTTTAAAATACTTTGCCCAATTAAATAGGTAGGCTGCAGTTAATTTGTAGCTTCTTTCAGGTTGTAAACCATTTATTTACCAATAAAGTGTTAGTGCAGCAAGTTGCCAAGACAGTTTAGTGACCGCTACAGTGGCTGACACTGGAGACTCCGTGAATCACACATTCTATAAGAGTAAGTAAAATTAAGAGACAGAAGCATGTTGAAGGATCCCTGATATAACAGAATTTTTGAAGCCATTAATTGTTTCAGTGCCTTACTGTATGGCTTGAATTATTAAACTAATGGAGATGCCACTTCAGTGAATGTAGATTTCTGGAATGGAAGAGACTAGGTGTAGATAAAAGCAGGATTTTTGCTGCTGTTATAACATTATGTGCTGGAGTTTACTCTGACTTTTATTTTTACTGTTTATTTGTTGGAAGTCTGCAGATGAAGAAAGTTAATTCCATCCTGGCCCAACAAAATAGAACTACTGTGGTCTCACGTGGCTTCTAAACGGAATGTTTCTGTTCAAGTGCTGTTCTGGCACAGTTGTGTAAAACTGGATTTCAATCCATAGAAAACAGAATTTGTCACTATAGTTATATGCACACAGATTGCAGAGGGCTCTTTATTAACCTGCAGGTACCTGCCTTCTTCACCGTGCCTGTCCTGATCTGGACAGCTCTGTATAGTTTACAATGCTGTGGTCACTCTGGAACTGTGCTGTGTCCTTTGATTCCACAAATTAAGCTTTCACAATCAAAAGCATGTGACTCCAGTGCTGCTGTGGTTGTTTCAGAGGAATGTAGGTCTGCTACTGCAGGATTAAAGGTGAACTTCTCAATATCGAAGAGAGCTGAGGCACTCAGTGACTGGTATTTCTGTTCCCAGCCCATACCTGTTCTTTAAAATATCATTAATGCACCAAATATAATGCTGCTTAGCTGTGTTAGCAATTATGTGGAACTGGTAGCCAGGAATAAAAGCTTTCTTGGTACTTCAGTTTGTTGTTTCTGGAGAGATATTTAGGGCTTTCATTTTTCTTTCGTAGTTATAGGGACGGCCCTGGTAATCCCCTTAGGCACAATTATGAAGGTACTTTAAGAGATCTTCTGCAGTTCTTCAAGCCTAGGCAACCTAAAAAGCTTTACTATCAACAGGTAAGAGTCTTTTGTTTTTGTTGGTGTGGGTAAAAAAAATAAAATGCCATCTGCCCTATACAAAGTATGCCTAAAGTGTTTCTCTTTTCTTCTTTAAGCTCAAAATGAAAATAACCGATTTTGAAAACAGAAGAAGTTTTAAATGCATATGGCTAAATAGCCAATTTAGGGAAGAGGTGAGTGAGGCTGCCTGTTACTCTTATTCGTTCTTACTTCTTTAGTCTAAGTTGATAATGCTGTGATTGTGGTGCTGTTCACGTGCTGAAAGAGCAGCACAGTAAAACAGAGCCGTGCCTTATACAAAACCTGTGCCGGTTCTTAACACATTTAGAAGACGAAGTCGGTGTTCACTTCAGTAATTTTCATTTTTTGAAGATGGATTTTGATGAAGAGTCTACTGTATTCTGTGCTTTGACAACAGTTTCAGGTTTTACTGATCACTTTTCTGTTCTAAATATCCCACAGGAAATAACAGTATATCCGGATAAGCACGGGTGTGTGCGGGACCTGCTAGACGAATGTAAAAAAGTTGTAGAGCTCTCTGAAAAAGGTTCAGGGAAATTAAGGTAGGAGCTTGGATTTCTTTTGTGATAATGTGGATTCTGTGCAGGAAGTTATCCTTAGAATTCAAAATGTTATGGAAGCTGTTACCAAATGGAGGCTGATGCTGTGTTAACAGGTTTCAAGATTCACTCTAAGAGAGTTCATATTAAATAAAAGTATGAACCTTATGTCATTATTCATCTTGTATTTCATTAAGTTGTGTTGTTGAGATGACGAAGATTCATCAATTACCTCAGAATTTAATGATGTTTCCAATTCAAGTGTTCGCTTCTCAGGAGCGAAAAGTGAGGTCGTTTTCTTTAAAATGACTTTATAAACGATTGAAAACTCTTGGACCAGTAAAATTGAAGAAGGATTCCTCCTCCTTTTTCTTCTTTTTTAAGCCTTTTTTTCTTTTAATTTGTTTTTAAGGCTGCTAGAAATTGTAAGCTACAAAATAATCGGCGTCCATCAGGAAGATGAGCTCCTAGAGTGTTTGTCACCCGCAACAAGTCGAACGTTTCGAATAGAGGTAAACGCTGCTTTAAAATTTGCCTTTGAATGAGGAAAGTCTTTCAAGTAGTTATTATCTTTTCCTGGGTGCTGGTTTTTCTAACACCACGGCACTCGCAGCAAGCTAGAATACATGATGCAGGTGTGTTTGTAAAGGTGATATTCACAAAGTTTTTCCTTTGTTTCTTCTGGCACCCTGGCATAGTCCCATTAGTTACGTTTTGATGTGTGTTTATAATGATATCTGAACAGATGGCAGTGGCCTGGCCATGGGGCATCTGCCTTCTCAGCAGTGATTCCAAGGGATGTTTGGGGGCTCATGGTTTAAATTTTTAAGCTGAGAACCCACTTTCATATGCAGCATTATATTCTGGAAGACTGTTTCCTTTTCTTCTTTTCTTGGCAAACCAAGAGTGTTGTACTGAGTATGGGAAGCTGCAGTGCTGTTGTGACAGGGGGATGCCTTACTGGGGGTGGGGAGGCTGAGACGTTGCTTATTTTAATTCTTTTAAATTGACTTGTTTTGCATCGTTAACAATGCAGTTAGCTTTAGCTAATTGCAGTCATAATTATGTGTCTGGATATAGGAAATTCCTCTGGACCAGGTAGATATAGATAAAGAAAATGAGATGCTAATCACAGTGGCACATTTCCACAAGGAGGTTTTTGGGACATTCGGAATTCCGTTCTTGCTGAGGATACACCAGGTACATAAGCCTCCCTTTTCTCCCTCCCTATAATATAGTACCTTTAATGATTTCTTATGGTAAAATTGATTAACGTAAAAATCTGTAGCCAAAATCCTGTATAAAAGTTCTGTGTTTGTGCACTTTTGGGGTTAAATCACTTGTTTTAGTTCATTGCATATAAAAATTGTTTAGTTTTTCAGTGAAGCTTTGTAGCTCTTCCACATCAGACTTGAAATGTTGTAAATGTAAGATTTGATTTTTTGTTTTGTTTTGTTTTAAAAGTGAATCAACAAAACAAAACACAACCCCAACAACTTAAAATCCTACTGCTAATACTGTATTAGGAATTCCAATGTATGCTTGCTGACAAAGGCGTCTAAGCCATGGACAGAGCGTTCTGATGTAGCCCAGATTAGGAAATACTAACAGCCCTTTTGTTTCCTATTTGTGTGTATTAAAAATCTTGTTGTAATCATCAGGGCGAGCACTTCAGAGAGGTCATGAAGCGGATTCAGACAATGCTGGACATACAGGAAAAAGAATTTGAAAAGGTAATTTAGCAGTGGATTTAGCACGTGAGTTTTAGCACGATTTAGCAGTGAGTTTTATTGCTGACTGCTGAGTCCATCGTATTGTTTTAAGAAACTGGAAAGCAGTAGATTGAAGTGTGGATGTTGATCAGTAAAACAGTTATTAACTTTAATGTCCATTCTGAGAATAATTAAGTGCAATGTGTAGGAGTGGTACTTCTGTATGGAAGAGATACTCTGCAAAACAGCAGAGTAACCTAGAAGAGTTCAGGTGGTACCAAAGCTCAACAGGTCACAACTTCAGTTTCCTGCTTAAACCAGAGGTAACTTGGTTTAAATCAGGTTGCTAAGGATTTTAACTAGCTGTAGTTTTAAAACTGCCAAGAAAAGGAATTCTACCACATTCTGGGCAGCTTATTTTAGAGCTTTACTGCTGTCAAGAAAAGATTTCTTTTCTTACATGAGATCAGAATTCATCATTTTTGCAGCACGTGATAATTACCCCATGTCCTTTAGCTGTGCTTTGTGGGGGTAAGTGCTTTGGTCTTCACTGTGTCACCTGTCCATTAACTGACAACCAGGTGTCCAGTAGCCTTTTTTTGGGCTAAATAAACACATTTTCCACAGCTGCTTGTATACCTTGCACTCCAGCCTGCTGTGTGTCTTATTGGGCCTTTGGCTGGACTATCTGCAGTTATAGTTGCCAGTTTGATTGGGGAACCTGAACCTGGACACAGTATTCCAGATGCATTCTCATGATTTCCCAGCTGTTGATTTTATCCTGCTGTCCTAGTAGTGGATGAAGGTCTTACACAGGATTGACCTCAGTAGAATGCAGTTTGTGACCAACTGTGTGTTAGACTGTGAAACTAGACTTGGAGGCTTTATTTTAATACAGTACTTTAACAGTTTTCTTCCTTTTCATAGTTTAAATTTGCAATTGTAATGATGGGACGACACCAGTATCTCAATGAAGATGAGTATGAAGTGAACTTGAAAGATTTTGAGCCCCAACCTGGTGAGTTCTTTAACAACCTGTTGTTTTGACCTGCAGAAATTGCCAGTCACTATAGTGCAGTTACCATGAACCTCATCAGAATGAAGGAACACAGTAGTTATTTTTACTTCATGCATATTATATAGTAACTAAGCAGGTATTTGTGTATACTTGTACACTTAACTCTTAGTCTTAAGAATACATACTCTATAGACATAGAAACTACTGCATAGTCTGTTTGCTTGCATGTTAAAAGTTTGCATTTGAGTGACCAAATGGGTCTGTTTCCACATGACATACTTTACAGGAGAGAGTTATGTCACTTGCACCATGTCTGTATTGCCCACCTGATCCTACATTTCATTCTCACATTGTTAGTGAAGTAGGTGCTCATAGTATTCTTGAAAGATACTAAAGTGCCTCCTCATAAGCTCCTTATTTTAAGTGCACTACAAAGAGATATTCCTCAAAGACATTTCTTTTTTCTTAATTCCTATAATGAGTCTGAAGAATCCAACAAAAATGTTACATATGTGAATAGGATGCTTTTTAGATCCTTTAGACATGACTCACCAAGCTACAAAAGCAGCTGTGTTCTGAACTTGTATGTGGAGGTGGTCTACCGTCTTATTTACTTGACAGATATTTAAAGCTCTGTTATCTAAGGAATTTACATGTAGCAGATACCAGGTTAATTGGTCAGGAGTTCCACTGTAGTTTTGGGAGTTTTATTTGGAAATGGCATTTTTGAGCTTGCAGTCAGGGCTCTGTTGAAGGCCTTGAATTCGTTAAAGCCTTTTCCTCTTAGCTTAGCTGACTCTCTTTGTGAGCTGCTCTGTCTGGTAGCAGTGAGGTTGAGGACAATTTGTTCTCCAGAATTCTATTTTTCTAACAATGGTGGGCTCTGGTTTTTGTTGGCAGGTTGTGTTGGGGCCAGGTTTGCTCTCATTTTTCTCACATTGTGTTCTGGGTATATTAACAGTTGTGAAGAAATCCAGTAACTGTCCCATTTATTTCAATATGCACAGAGACCTATCCCTAGTGAGTAGTTTGTATGAACCCAACAAAAAGCCATCTCATGATGGTATGTAAGCAGCCAGGCTTAGGGCTCATGGCTGTGTGAGTATGAGGGGACTTGCCAAAACTTGGAATATCTGTGCAGTGGGACAGTGGATAATTAACTACTGATTCACGTTTTGCATGCATTTGAAGAATAGTCCTGCTTAAGCCAGGTGATAAGGATAACTTAAAGCATCAACCACTTAACCACCAGTATTTGCTGTATTGAATGACATTTGGATGATGCCTTTCTGTTTCAAACAGCCCCAGCAATTCTGTGAAAGTTGGTACTGTGATTGGCCATAAGTTACAACAGCAAGCTTTTACATCAGCTTTAGTTACACTGCCGTTAACTCCTGTGACTGAAGAGGGAAACCAGCTATCTGGAGCAGAAACAGTTGTAGAGCATAATAATGGAATGAAAGCAGTGGTCAGGAGAGCAGCCCTGTTGTCTGTAGACTAAGGACTGTTATTTCAGTCCTCAATTGTGCTGTACAGCTGCTAGCAAACTGAACAGGGCACATATGAGTAGTTTGTGTAAATGAAACTTTGAAACTTAGTCTTACAACTTCATTTTTTTTCTCTTTTTTTTCTAGGCAACATGTCTCATCCAAGGCCGTGGCTAGGGCTTGACCATTTCAATAAAGCCCCAAAGAGAAGTCGCTACACTTACCTTGAAAAAGCTATTAAAATCCATAACTGACTTAATAAACCAGATTGTCGAGGCAAGGGACAAAATAAGTGTGTGTGTGCACCTTTTTAACAACTGTAGAACTTTGGTACACGTGCACTATATCTGAAGTCTTCAGCAAGAGGATTTGCTGCTGATGTTAATTTTATTTTGTTGAGGCTGTTCAGTTTGGCTTCTCTGTATCTATTGACTGCCCTTTTTGAGCAAAATGAAGGTGTTTTTATAAAGCTTGGATGCCAATGAGAGTTATTTTATGGTAAACGTAATGCAAGGCAATTGTCAGCATAATGAGGGAAGAGTTTAGTAGAACAATTGACATTGGCAAAATATTTGTCTGTAGTACGTTTATAGATGGCATAAGCTGGCTGGCTGCCTTTCCTGGTATGGTGTTCACCATCACTGCAGCTAGTAAGTCTTATGTTTAGACTCACATCAGATTTATTTCCTTCAGTTATACTTTAAATGACATTTTTGTGCATTTGTAAATGCAAAAAACTCACATCATCAATAAATAGCAATCTCTACTTCATTGTGTACATTGTTGGCACTTATTTGGGATTTTTGTCTCCTCCAGCTGCATAGGATCTTTTTTAATAAACTAGTTTTCTTTTAATTTAGTCACTACTTCGCATCCCGTTTTGCCAAGTGGATGCCCTGACTCCTATAATGAGATATTTGGGTCTTTTTATGAAAATTTCAACCATTGTTGAATACAAGTTGCGATTTATTACGCCATCTTCTGGCAGATGGGATGACACTCAGTGTTGGCAAAAGGAAGGGAAAGGATTATAAATATCATTGATTTAGTTAACGTGGGAAGAGATGGGGAAAACACAAGAACTAGCCTTTTAGCACAGAGGGGCATGCTCACTAGTGTTTAGTAAGCTGTTGACTTTGTATAAAAAAGGAGGAAAAAAAAAAAAGAAAAAATGAAATTGTATATTTAATGAATGAACATGTACAATTTAACACTTGGAGGATAATTTTGTTGGGTGAGTCTGCAAGTGAATTTCACTGATGTTGATATTCATTGTGTGTAGTTTTCTTTCAGTCCCCAGACCGCTTCCTTTTATTTCGGAGCTAATGCCAGCCGCGTGTCTAGTTTTGAGTGCAGTAAAGATAGAATCAGCAATTCACACTTACCTTTACATTCTTTTCCAGTATTTTATTTTGTTTCTGTAGCTGCAGTGTACAACAACTCTTCCTGTATATTGCCTTTTTTTGCTGGAAAATGTTGTATGTTGAATAAAATTTTCTATAAAATTTTTCTTCGGTGAGTGATGACGTGGACGTTGAAGAAGATTTGTCTGCCCGTAGAGCTCTGGGAAATGGCTCCTTTGATGCACTTTTCCAAAAGGTGTGTTTTCTCTCTTTGGTGTTGACAGTTGTAGAACCCTCATATTGATTATTTTGGAGGTTGGGGGGGAAATCTGTGGGTTTTTCTTTTACCTCTCAGGTTAGTTACGTCTGAGCTTAATGAATGGAAGGGTTTGCCAAGAAGGAGCCACGGATAAATAAGATAAAGGGAAGAAAATATTTTACTAGTTCATTTGTAAAGCTTGTAGTAGTCTTTGTGGTAGTTTGACTCTGCCTGTACAAACGTCTGTCATCCAGATCCTCAAATCTAACAGCATAAATGGTGTGAAGTTAAATCTGCAGCCTCTAAAGGTAAGGTCTCTTAATAGAATGATAGGTTTCCACTGTAAAGCATTCCCCGTCTTCATAACCAGAGCCAACTTCTAGGATTTCCTTGCTCCAACCTGACATTAAACTTGTGCATGGGGCTGTGTGTATGTGATGGCTCTTGTGCGTTTATGGGTGCTGCTGATCACTGAAAACAACAGCAAGTATTTTTAAGTTACATTTCAAGGTGTGGTTTTGGTACATACGTATTTTTTTCTGTTGTAAAATGCATCAATTCCAAATTTTTCTGTAGAATGAAATATTCAGATCAACAGTAGTGAGCCCTAAGCAGACAGCGATAAAACGGAGCTTCTATCGGAATGTTACTGCGTTCTAGGTTAAATTTCTGGGATGCTGGCAGCTTATAGGAAATATCTTCAGAAACTGCAATTTCAGAAGAAAATACTGCTAGGAAAGTGAATTTTGGATGTCTTCTAGTTTTTCAATGACAGGTTTCAACAAGCTTCAGTATTGATGCTGTTCCCACGTCAGTTTCGGGATGATACATTAAGGCAATTCCCCGTGTTCTGTTTTCAATAACTGAAGGTTTTTTTTAATGTTTCTTGGAGCACATGTACCTTATTATTCAAATAGGGAAACACAGCTGTGAAGAGAAGAACAGAGGCTCTCTCAGGTGCGGTATCTCATCCCAGGCCTGATGCTTGGACCTCCTTTATGGCCTTTATGCCATCAGCACGTAGGTCTGAGCTGCGCTGTGGTTTTGCTATTTAATATCCTTTGTGAGAAATCCTTATTATTTTATTTTCTCCTTTGTAGGATCTGTATGTATTGTAAATAAAATAGATCAGGGTAAACCCCTTGTTTGTGTCTTTGTTGGTTCATTTTGGAAAAGCTTTTCGAAGCAAAAGCAAATGGTTTGTTCAGAAATCAGGATGGTTTGGAGTAAATGAAGATGGATTTTGCAAAGTTCAGCTAAATTGTGTCGAGAGTGACATTCGTTGCCATAAGTAGAGCTGGCCAGAAGGTAAATGTGGAGCAGTTGGGTGAGTTTGTAGGTTTTTCACTTTTCCTGTTTTTCTTAGAGGAACTAATTCGGTGACTGCAATGTTGAGGCAGGCAGTGTCCTGGTTCAGTGTGAGCAGCTGGTGGTGTTTGTTCCCTGCCTTTAAATGAGCTGGTGGATTTTATCATCGGGGTGTTAATTCTCATTAGATCAAAGTGATTAAGCGGGCTGGGTCACCTGAGGACAGAACCATTGATGCTGGGCAGCCCAGAAAACAGCTGTGTCTGAACACTGCACAGGTTACTTCAGCTATGGCCACCCGAGCTCCAGGCAAGTAACGATGTCTGCCCGGTGAGGAATACCAACCCTGGCACTGATTTCTTCTGTATTCTACAAACTTAAGCTTTCCTAATGGCAGAGTAGCTCTGCAGATCGTCCACATCGCGGGTACCAGTGCCACCCGCTGGCAGTTGGCAGGGATGGTATCCACATTTCTGCGCTGTAGGCGTTAAGGCAAATAGAGGCAGCAAGTGTGGGCTTGGGGTTTTTTTTTTTGGTAATGGCCATTGGGTTTCTTTGTTTTCTTAGGGCACTTAAAGCCCCGCTGGAGCCGGATCCCAGCCGGGCGGCTCCGCGGCTCCTCATGGCGTCCTGCCCGGCCCGCCCTGTGCCGCCATGGGGCGCTGTGTGCAGGGCGGGCTGCGGATCCCTTCAGGTCAGTAATCGGGAGAGAGGACACCAGACGGGGAAAATCGGCTGTTTTAGTGTTGAAAGTTGGAGTTTGTGATGATTTTATATGAAAGCTGCAGGGGTAAGTCGTATATTACTTCGCAAAAGACACAAGTCGGAAGCTTGGCTTGTGAGCAGCTGAGCTCGGCCTCTTTCCACAGGTGCGCTGGGCACGGCCCTGCTCCTCCAGACGGGCTGCAGGGTCCCCTGCCCACCATGTGCTTATGGCAGCTTAAATCGCCCAAAAAACTGAATAAAACAAGTCCATCTGATAATATCAGGTGGCTTTTGTGCTCATTCTGCTGGTTTGATAACGTAGGCTGCTGTCCTGGCATGCATCTTCCCCTGGGGATGCAGGGCGTCACGGACACAACACTGCTTTGTCTGCATTGTTAACGAGAACGCGTTTATTTTCTTATCTCATATGTAACACAGTAACGAGGGTTTCATAACTTAGCATTTCATCAATAAATAATCAGCTTGCCCTGTGCCACCCACAGCCCTGCAGGGGCAGGTCACGTTCAAGGAAGAGCAGAGAGAAGCAAAACCCTGACGGGGTTTAGTGCAGAGAAGGCAGTGCTGCTCCAACAGCTGCTGTGGTGGGCTGCAGTGCAATGGCAGGTAATGCTGTGTCTGCCTGGGCAATGGCAGGTAGTGCTGGAGCTCTCACTGGCTGTGAGGGCAAATTCCAGGTGGATGAGGTGAGGGAGCTGCAGAATCAAAGCAGAACCAAAGCCTGCTCCAGTGTTTCCCGTCAGTAGTTCTTCACGTGGAATCTTACGCCATTTGGAAACAGACTTGACAGCATCTGGCTGTGTTGACTGTCCCTATAGTCTTTTATATCTGTAAATATGAAATTGGCAGTACGGGCAGTAATGGTCTGCGTCCTTGAAGATCCTCACAAAGAGAGGTACAAAGCAACATCCAAAGCAGCACCTGTAGATAAAGAGGAGATGGGTGTGTGTTGAATGAGTTACTAACTTTTCTTTCTGTTGGCTCCATCTGTTTTTATTCCATCTGCCATATCTCTTCATGAATCCACTTCTTTCTGAGATTCTTTAATATTTAAATTTTCCTCCCAGGTATTTGTCTTCATTACTAACATCTTGCGTGGTCGTCTTATTCTTTATTTATTTGCAGGTTGGACTCAATGATCTCTTGAGGTCCCTTCCAACCCCTACAATTCTGTGATTCAGAACCCAATTCTAAATTATGGTACTATGGTAATGTTGTACTGATTTTTACTTGTCTTACAAGGAGTAATAACATAGTTGGTTAAATGTCTGGCAGCCATGATCACAGACTGACTTCTTAGGAAGCAGGGAAGAAGGGCAACCTGTCTACACATGCATTAACTATAGTTTAAATTGTATTGGACCTACATTTGTAACCTTCTGCTGTGAGGAATCTGCGCTGTATATGGAAAAACTTACCCAACCATGCACAGGCTGGTGCACAGGAGGTAGGACAGTTTGCCCAACCTGTAGGTGACCTGTGTGGTGATGTGCTGGCGGCAGTTAGGACATATTGTGGATGTTGGTCTGCTTGAGAAGATTCCAGCTACGATGATCGGAGGCTGAGACACCAGGTAGACTGAGTTGAGTTTAAGAGGAAACGAGCAAAAAAGATGAGAAACCTTTTACAAGCCATCAATTTTTAGTTATATAATGTAGGTTCCTGAAATGACCAACCTGTGATACTGTTATTGACTGAACTCATGATATCTACTCATAAGGACATGCACTGGGAGCTGCCACTGGGGAACTCCACAGTCAGGCAGTGTCTGCTGCCTGGTGGTAGCACTGAGAGCGTCTTAAAGAAAACTCCACATTTGTTGACTTTAGAACCAGCAGCGTTCTGTTGCTCTTAGCAGTAGAATTATGAACGTTGTCAGAAATGTAGTTCCCTGGCACTTACCGGGCGGCTCGACGGTGGCTGTTTCTCGGTAGGAGTAAGGTGGGGGAGCAGGATATTCGTAGCCCCCTAAGGGAAGAAGGACAGTAAGATATAACAGTGGTCAGCTCACTTTCCAGAAGGTTGGGCTGAAGGTCTGCAGTACCTCTAACTGGGTCCTTCCAGTGGTTACCACCCTTACTAATAATGTTTGGAACATTTTTTTTCTAGTCTGATTTTTCTTTTTTTCCCCCCAGCTTCAAGCCAAGGAATTTATTTCATGGTACCTTCTGGTCTGCAGACAAAGAATTTTTTTCCTCCTGTTGAGGGTAAGGAGCTGGGGAGCTGGTGACTGAGTCACCTCAAGCATTTTCAGTTCTGTTGCTAAGGATGCTCAGACTGAGTGTTAAATGAAATGAATGAGCATTTAAAACCATTCAGGCAGCCAGCAGTAATAGGTTTCCTGTGATTGGTGTGTTATGGCTTGGTGTGTTCCTGGAAAGGAGCTGCTTCCTTGTGGCCATCTGCACACCTCAGTGTTAGATGTGTCAGGTGTCCAATAGCTCACAAGTGAGGTGTTCTGTCCCCAGCCTTGCGTGAGTTCCTTGAGGAGCTTAGAATGAGGCCTGGGAGGTCTTTGTAAAGAAAAATGTGTGTGGAAAGATCTGGTCAGGGTAAAGCGCTCTGTGACATGTGAAGTTTAGCTACTCTGTACTGCACCTTCTGACCTCCATTCTGGTTGCTTCTCCAGCCCTGTCAGTTTCCTCAATAGCAGGAAGGCTGACATCTCATGTCTTTCAATGAGTGTGAGCTCCAGCAGGCAGAAGACAAAGGAGCATTGTGAGATACTTGTGTAGGTGTGGGAGCAATGCCTGGTGTCAAAGCAAAAGCCGACCCAGCTGCACAGCAGTCACTGAGTGGAGCTGCCAGCCCTTCAGCTGTGCCAGCCCCCACGGGGTGAATGGGGAAGGGCCCAGGTGCTACATTTACTCAGCTAAGGAGGGAGGGCAGCTCTGGGCAGGAGTACGAGGGAAAGGGCCAGTCCTCTGGAAAAGCAGATGGCAGGTCCCAGCCCTGGGTTTTATATGCTGGCACAGGCACATTCTGAGCCCCTGGTGTTAAGGCCAAGTTGGGCCTTTTATGAGCTGCTTGAGTTATGCTCCAGAAAATGACCATTGTTTGCCACACAGCCACCCAGAAGCTCTTTCCATCCACACTCAGCAAAGGCTGCTTACCCCCTTGGCTGCAGTACTCAGGCGCAGAGGGTTCTTGACGTGCTTCATACATAACCATGGGGATTTCTGTGCGTCCCTTCTCACTAGCCATCTCTGGAGTTCACCTGCCAAAAGTAGCACAAAATAACATCTACAGTCAGTGGCTCTCAGTCCCCTGTACCTGTCAATGCCTCCTATAACTCCTAGTTCTTACACTCAGATTCCACTTAGAGGAAAGCTGGCAGTTCTCTTATTCCGGCTGTTTTATGAACCGCAGTACAGTCAGTTACTGTTACAGTTCCAGGTGAGGCAGATGAGGAGAAGCAGAAAATAGAATCTTTCTTTGCATTGGAAAGCTGACAGCATTTACCAGCAAGCATGGTGTTTGGAGCGCTCACATTTGTGTCTGCGAGTGTTACCCTTACAGAAAAGTTAATGTGGTTTTCTTTTCTGTGGACTGTCAGAATAATCAAGAGGGGGAAGGTTGCACATGCAACCACCTGCCAAAAAACCCTTCGTGTGTCATTAAATCACAGCATGCAACTGTGCAACCCGTGGCAATTTGGATCTTTCAGCAGGTTATTGTGCAACTTCATCATCATCATCACCATGACCAGTCTTGTACTGTGAAACTATTGTCTCATCATTGGCATGACGGGCGTTTGTTGGTCAATATCATTATTATCTATGACTGTGCTACCTGAGGCTTGAGGACCAGGCTGCAAAGTATGTGTGTGTTGCAGGTGTTAGTAGACACTGTTCTTCACAGTCCAGGAGAGTGGGAGGAAGAGGATACAGCTGGAGATACGTGTTGTATTACTGTGAATAGAATGGTGTTAATTACTCTTAGCTATCCTTTGATCCACTATTAACTGGCTGATTAATGATTTGATAAATTAATGTTAACAGTAGGAATCGCTTTGCAGAAGAAAGTTATGGCTTTACATGCAGGTCAGCAAGGAAGGGTGATTTGGGGGAGGAAAGGAACCAAAGATAGAATCACAGTTTGGGTTCAAAAGGACCTTAAAGCCCATTGAGACCAACCCCTGCCATGGGCAGCGACATCAGATTGCCCAGAGCCCTGTCCTACATAACCTCAAACACATCCAGTGCTGGGGCATCCACCACTCTGAGCAGCCTGTTCCAGTGCTTCACCAGCTTCATCATTCTCTTAGTTTAAAGCTATTTCTCCTCTCTTGTCATCCAAACCTGGTTAAATGTCCCTCTAGTAGCAGAATTAATAGCAAAGGTAGTAAGGGGGATGGCATAGAGGGAAAAAAAAAACAGAGATGAAGCATAGGCCTTGTTATGACTGAAGAAGTTGGAGAAGATGGCTAAGATATGGATTATTTAGGCAGTGGTGAAATGTGTATTTCAGCGTGCTCGGTGTAAAGAAACTAAAAGGCTGGAAATGTTGGATGTGTTAATAGGGCGTTGGTGAAGCTTTATGAGAATCCCAGTGAGAAGACACAAGGAAAGCTGCGAGTAAAGACATCCTGGGTAAGGCATTGAAGTTCAGGTCACTTAGAAGGCTTCCTTCTAAATGGGTTTTGCAGGAGAGGTTTTTACCTCAAGTGTTAATTGTGCCTGTCTCTTCATAGCAAACCAGAGCAATGAGAGCCAAGGAAGGGTAATGAACTGTAGAGAAGAATATCTCAATAGTAACTATGATAATAGACAAATGGGTGTTAGACAGTGTTGATGACCGTGGTCTGTTTCTTTGGGACGAGCATCAGTGGACAAATGTATTAAGAGTGTCTTCAGGTTTTTTAGCTTATTGTTAACCTGGTACTTACACAGTACATGCTAAATACTGGGTGTTGTCATTTCTGGTGACGTTTCTGCTGAATTAATCTCACTCATTGTAAAACAGGAACAAGAGGAAAGGGATTTTGAATTTCATCCAGTGACTGTAAGCCCAGGCAAAAGGAGGGAATAATAATAATAATGGTTAACATAGCGAGCTCATTGCAAGTTAACAGCTGAATGCAAGCAAACACTGACTAATCCCTGCTCCACCCAGTGAGGTGTTAATGTAATAGCACCAGGTAAGTGTACAGGGCAGGAGGTGCAGAAGAAAAGCCAGTGACTTCAGTGAATCAGCAGCATGAGCCAGGAATGGTGTGGGAGTCCTCATTTGTGCTGGGTCTTGCTTGAGCCGTGGAGCACTGAAGCTGTGGACCATAGGCTGCTGCCCTGGATTTGGGTTGCTTTCAGCCTTTTATTTGCTGTTCTAACAGTGCTGCATGTTGGGATTGAGCAGCTGCCCCAGAGGATGTGAGCCAGGAGCGGGATTTGATCCTTGCAAGTCCTTTCCAGCTCGAGGCATTCTGTGATCCCCAGCTGTTGCAGGAGCTGCTTCTCCCCTCCTGCCAGAAGGCACAGGGCTTGGGCAGCCTCTGGGCCTGAGTGCTGTGCGTCTGGAGTTCCAGGAATAGGGTTTCCTGGAGGGTTTTCCACAGCTCAGTAGGCCCTTTTGTTTAGCGAGTGCTCTCAGCTCAGTTGCTGCTGTACCTGTGATGTCTGAGAGCACTCTGGGACTGTGAACACCTACATCTGGTGTTATTGCCATGGCTTAGAGCTAGAACCTTTCTCAGAGGGGATAATCTGCTGGAGATGTAGGAGAGTGTTACAGTGTTAGGAGCGCTGAGGGAGAACAAGGCAAGAACTGTCAGGCAGCGGTTCCTGAAGAGTGGAAAGTGTCCTATGAGCTCCCTTCCAGAAACCAGCAGCGTGCAGTTGGCCCACACTAGATGCCAAAGGAGGTGATGCAAGTTGTCCTGTCTGCAGTCACAGTGAGCGAAGACGGCTCTCATCCAGGGCAGAGCAGAGCCCTGTGCACTCCTGACATGGGGGCTGGGTTTATCTATAGCTTTCAAGGTCGTCTCAAGCAATTACAAACTACTTGACTTGCAGGCAGGAACAGTTACAGGGATGCAGAAACAAGTCTGTGCTTTCTCTGTTGTCTCAGTCTCTTCTGCATATGGGCGGGATCAGTTTGCACTGGGAAATAAAACATGCTTTAAGTTCAGTGTATTTTAAAACTATAAAATAGAGGAAAAAAAAATCACACCTTGAGGTGTGTACATAAAGAACCCATTCAGAGAATGAAGGTGCAAGGTCTTTCTGTTTTAGGAAGGACGTGTCCTAGGGGAGGACAGGCAACAGCAGTTACCATCCTCCTCCTCTGCGTTCACTCCAGCTCTCAGTTCAGGTGTGCAGAGTGGCATTCATTGAGCCAAGCAAAGCTGCTGAACTGCAGAATTCCACGGCAGGGCTTTGCTCCCCAGCACTCACCAACATGTCACAAGCCAGTCATCGTTTCGTCTTTCTAAAGTGTTCTTTGCAGTTTGATTTCAATTTTGAGAGGAATATGCTTTTCCTACAAGCACTTCTTCTAAAGTGACAGCGTGGCAGTGAGATGGAAGCATCTGTGAGACTGGAGAGCCCCATGGGATTCGTGTCTGCTTCAGTCTGGGTGCAGCTCAGCAGAACTGGGAAGTACTGCAGACTGATTCAGAAATATCACTGTGTGAGTGCTGTACATGTTTGCTTTGTAAGTATCAGCCTGTGCTGATGATGTGTTTACAGTTTGACTTGAGGAGCTGTAGTTCACTGCAGTACAAATTCCTCTCCATTGAGATTCTATGATTCTATGAGAGGAGGCAGATGGGATTCAGCAGATGTGCCTGTATTGGAGCCCAGGTAGCTCTTCCTGTGTCTGTTCTGTTGCAGTTCTTTGTCAGCAGTGGATTGGCCTGATAAAAAACATGATGTGGCGCTTTGGTGAAGACTGGTCAAGATTTTCTAATCCCTTTTGTATTTAAGGGAGGCTTTTTTAGCAAGAAGGTTCATTGTTGGAGCTGCAGCCTCCAAATGAGGTTTCCAAAATGCTTCCAGGAGCCATTAGTGATGCTGGCCTGCCTCTATTCCAGCTGTAGTGGTGCTGCTCCTGGGAGGTGGTTGTGGATGTGATGGCATCCAGAATCTTAGGCAGGACAGGAAGCAGTGGTTGCATGAGGAAAATACTGGATGTCTCTTCCAGCTTCAGCTTATGCCAGAGTGTGATTTGACATTGACTTCAGTAAGAGCCAGTTCAGGGCCAGAACTAAATGGGATGCAGAATTTGTAAGGGATCATTCTGTGATTCCGGTATTTGCAGTGTAATTCCTTCAGAAGTTTTCTGTTCTGGAATATTAAAATACTTCAGGAATGGCTCTGCAGATTTCATGGATGTTTGGAGGTGTAGCAGTGATCTGATGGTCTGTGATGATGGTTACAATGTAATGTGCTCTTGTTGTCCTGCCATCATTAGTTCAATGTGTTCTGTGGGCATTCAGCCCTTCCACCCGCTTTTATGAAACAGTTTTGATTCCTACTATTGTAAGGAGTGACCATAAAATCCCATTTCTGGCTTGCAGTTACATCTGTGGCTTGTATAACATTGAGTGCATCGGTTTTTTTTTCTGAAGCAGTTATTTCTCATTTTCAGTCAGCGATGAAATGCTGAATTCCTCAGTGGAGAGGTCTTTTCTCATCAGCCCCCAGTTTGTTGCTTATGGGAACATTTGCAGTGTGCTGAGGCTGTTCAGATGTTCAGGAAGGAATAGCACAGATAAACAAAGAACTGCGGAGCAGCATCCAGGTATGTTTATTCGTGTTTCTAAAATAGAAACTCAAAACAGGACAGCAGGCAGCAGATTAAAAGTTGGACATAGAGAAGTATTCAGTGCCTGAAGTAGGCATCTTGCCTGTGAACTCAATGAAGGGTGCTTGGCACCTTCTGCTGCTGGCCCTGAGCAGGCAGCTGCATACTTGGGTGTGCAAATAGCAGCTCGGCCTGGCCTACATGGACCCACACAGCTGCTGGCATTTTCTAGTCCTATCCCAGTCAGACTTAGTTGGGTTGTTCCTTCATCAAGGGAGTTGTACTCTGTAATCTAGTACACCTTCTGTTCCTGTTGCTCACAGCACTACGCTGTGTTTCTTTGTCCTCTGATGTCACTTTGTACTGAGGAGCTCCCAGCTGTAGCTGCATTTCCCAGTATTATTCTCTGAGCGTACTGCTGAGCAGTGCAGTGGGTAGGAATTGTCACAGCAGTTCTCTCAGTTTTCTCACTCTGTGCAACAGATTTTCTGCTTCCCGACATGTCTTCATTCATACGTTTTTTTGCCACTCCCACATTTCTGTCCAAACTACTAATTAAAATACTAAATAAGCTCTGTCACTGATTTCTGTCTGAACCTTTGATGTAAACCAGATATATCCCTTAATACCTGCTCCTTAATTTGCTGTTTGAAGCATAATGCCTTGCCTTCACAGGTCAGCTTCACTCACATTTAAAGGGCCTCTGTTCTGAAGGACGAGGAGAATTGGGCCACGAGATTGCATTAAAACTTCTCCCTCCCTAATTACTGTTTCAAAAATAGAGTGTTAACCACGAAAAGGAAGTGCTGTCCGGTGTTCCATGCATTAACCTGGGCTGAGGTGAAATAAAGGACGGTTTCAGATCCTGTTCCACAACAGTGACGATGAGCAAATTAATTACTCTTTGTTTTACATACAGAGACGTTGTATCAAGAAGGCGCTGTGACCATTCTGCAGTGACGTCGTCCAAATTTGGCTGTGGCTTGTCTTAAAATTTGAGCAAGCAACAGAGTATAGAGTATATGCCACGTTTAGATTCTTTCTTTGTCCTCCATTGACACCGTTTTTCATATTTCCTTCTAGATGTCTGAGCTGAGGGCAGCTTACACAATTGCTTTCAGCACTTCATTGTTACCTTAACATTTGATTATATTGCATCTTTTCATTAGATTCTTTTATGGATTTACATTCAATACTGACAGCACTAAAGCACGGGTAGCTGGCATTTCATTTATAACCAAAAAAAATGATGGCCATAGCTTGTCCTTCCACCGAAAACTGATAAGACAGCATAAATAACGTGTCATGTAGCATCTGGACCTGGTCTGACAACTCTTCCAAAGTTATTATGGATAACGTTAATTTGAGGAAAGCAGGTGTGTGCCCTGCTGTGTGTGACATAAGCCCTTTCTGATGGTGCATCCATTTGACTTTCTGTTCTTATTATTGTTCTCATCTTTACCTTATAAGATTGTTTTCCTGTTTTCCATCTTTGGTCTGTTCTAGGAAATAAGCAAAGTACCCTAAAAACAATCTTTGCCTCCAGATTTCCAGATTGGGAAAGCCTGACAATTCAATCACAGAGTTAACTTTTCAGCCAAGAGCCACAGCTGTCACACTCCCTGAGCTCCCTGTCTGTCTCAGTCCTCGCCATATCCCTGTCGGTATTTCATAAGGAATAGTATTGATTCAGAGTAATCAGAAAGCTCTTACCTTTAGGTAACTCTGGCAAGTTCTGGGAGCAGAAATGCTTTAAAAGTTGATCAGTTCATCCACGTCTTTCCAATGCAGCTGTGTCTAGGAAAGGAAGCAGCACACACGACCAGTGACATGACTTGCCAATGTGCCTCAATAATGTATCTGGCTGAAGAAGCCAGCAAGTCAGGTTAGTAGCTGGTGTATAATTATCACAGCCTACAGCTCACACCTGCTGTGCCACAGGAATGTGGTGTGACAGGCTTGCACTGGAGTATTTCCCAGGTAGTTTTCTAATATCACATAAATTTTACTTCATGCTATCCTGAAACCTAGATGCAGACAACTAGAAGAAGCTTGGGAATAACTTGGGGGCGATGGAGCGAAGTGTATGACCTAACCCATCGCATTTATATCCCTAACCATCACAGGGACTTAAAAAGCCATTGGTGCTGTTGAATCTGGGACTCTGACGTTGTGTTCTTGGTGTCAGAGATTATTTTCAGTTTCTGACTGATAAAGTCTTGATGCTTAGATCAGCAAATGTGTATGTGCAGGGTAATAGCCATTGATGCTGCAGCTGTGGTCTTGGTGACTGGGTTTGTGGCTGAACTTGGCTTTTTGTGAAAGCAGCGCTTTATCTCAGTGGTGGGGTGACCCTGACTGGCCACCAGACCCCCACCCAGCCACCTTTCCCTTCTCAGTGTGTCAATGGGAAGAAGTAATATGGAAATGCTTGAGGGCTGAGGTAAAGACATGAAGTCATAAGTAAAACAGACTCAACCTGGGGAAAATTAATTTAATATATTGCCGGATTTCAGCTTCTTCAGCATCCTTTCAGTAGCTATTGCAGGCATCCACTACAGCTATATCCTTTGACATTTAACCTCATGTATGTCTTCCTGTTAAGTACAGACATCTCCATTTTTGCAATTTTTAGTCATGCCCATGGAATTGATCTTTCTTCTTCAGTGACAAAGACCAGAGAACCCTTCCTTAAGAAGATGTCAAAATAATACATCTCCTCTGAGCATTTCCATTTCAATAAAGCAGCATTTTAATGCCTGCATTCAAATTAAATTGTGCAATAATACTATTGCTGACCTGTTATTCCTTTTACATGAAGAGAATGAAGGAATGGATAACGTGCTTGACGTTGCACAGGGAACCTGTGAAAGAGCAAAGACTTGAAATGCAAATATAATAGGATTAGCCAAGGTTAATGTCTGCCATCCCTTTGTGTTTTGAATTAGCCTAGAGACAAAGCTCATCGGGGGAATCTGCCATTGTTCTGGTGGTGGTTAAATGTAGATCACAGCTCACAGGTAGAGCTGAAAATTGTTCTTGACAGTGAAGAGCAAGAGTGCTGTACGTAGTCCTTTGGGTCCAGCTGAGAGAGGCAGGTGATGTGCTTCCACACGAACATTGGCCATTAACAGCAAATTGTCCATTACCAACAAAATCTCAGTTTCCAAGACTTTCCAAGACCCAGTGAGTCAAGGAGCATGAAAACCTGGAGTGCTCAGTGCTCCACTCTGTTCTTCGTTCACCTGTTGCCAGTTTCTCAATTGTATCTTAGTTGCAAAACAGTTTTGCTGATCATTGTGCATTCCTGACCATTAGAGGTCAGGGTTTCCTGCCCTGCTGCAGCCCTTTCTTTGAGGAGGTTTTGTCCAGAGGTCAAGCAAACAGCCTGACTTGAAGTGGTAGTACAAATCTCCAGAGTAAAGTGGTATGTTGTGCTCTGGCTGCTGGGAGTGCTGCAAACGGGCTCCTGTTGAGGAGAAGCCATTGCACTCAGCAGTCCTGTAGTGCACCTGGATGGAAGAATTACTGAGATGTTCATACTTGGGGAGCCATAGCTGCTTTACTTCCACTCAGAAGGTCATTTGCCAAGGTCAGAGCACCCTGTCTGCAGACACTCAGGTGACCACATGTCTGTGCACACTGCTGCCCGCCATCCTGTACTTCTCACCACAGCTGCTGATCACTGCCAAGTGAGTGTTGTCCCAATATGACAGGTAGGATCTGAGAACACTGATGTATTTCTTCCCTTATTGTACGGGAGGGCAGGACCTGGGCTCTTAGCCAGGGCTGACCTGGTGCAGACTCTCCCCTTACATGTCTCTGTGCTTTCTGTGCCATGCAGATGCAGCCATTAACAACTCACTGTTCGTGTAAGATACAGACACTGGCATAAAGTTTTCAGTCACCAGTTACTTCAGATACAGTCAAAAGACTTGGTTTTAGGGTGGCTGTAGTCGGTTATCAAATTCAAACTTGTGTGGCAGGATATTGGGAAACCACATATTTTAAATAAGATGCTTTTTCTCTGAACGTATTGTGTTTTGGAGGGCACAGAGTTTAGATTCAGCTACAGTTCCACTCTTGTTTGCATATACAAATGTTAGCTTAGTAATTACATACATTCTTCATGTTTGTTGTGAAGATGGTAATCGCTGGCCCTGAAATCTTTCACTCCTTGCTTCTCAGTGTCTGCACATTGCAGTGGGAGACTCCACCTCTAAGAAGGACACGCTGTGTGGAGAAGGGGCTCATTTCTCTGGGGTGGGGTGTCTTTCCTTGCCCTTTTTTTCACCCCTGAAGACTAGAGGGGAAAAAAGGTAATGAAACCCTGAGTGCTTCCAGAAATGCTCATGCACAAGAAATTCTTACAACCGTGTAGGATGGCTGAAGTGCTGAAATATTTAAGACAACTTTAATGCTTAACATGCTGTTGAGCTGATGCTTATGAAAGAACCTGATGCTGTTTCAGCTCCTAGGGAGCCAGGCACTCACTCTAAAGATGGATCCATTTCTCCTCTTCCAAGTAACTCTTGGCTTCTGTGTTCTCAGATTTCCAGCCTTTATTGCAGGTGGGATGGGAGGACACAGAGATGCTGTTTTCTTCATGCCATGTCTGCCTCCCTGGCTGCTGTGGGCACCCAATGATCTCCTGATGGTTCTTCAGTCTGTGGGGGAAGTGAGTGATATCGAACCTTTGTTTACCTGCGTGTTGTTGGATTTATTTTGCAATCTTAATTGCACTGTTTATTCTAAGAGTGTAATACTTAGCGAAGAGAAAGATTGTATCAGTCTCCTGAATAAGTATGTCAATCGCCTGAATATCCTGTATGCTATCAGGGGAAAACAAGGATGTAATAGTCATTATAAGTGAGTCCATCAGAACTGATTGCTTTCCCTATCATCACAAAGGATTGTTCCATGTTGTTGTGTGTAGGAGCTACACTGACATTCATTTGGATTTCTCCCCCACCCTCATTTTTGCTCGCAGTCTTTCATGTGATGGGACAATTGAATTCAAGATTGTTTTTAATGTGTGCAGTCGATTACCCTAGATCTGACTGTAGAGCTTGTTAGCATGCAGTTAAGATCAGAGGGATCACTGTACTGCTGCGAAACCTCACCCTGCAGAGCTGCTGGTGGAGCCAGAGCACTTCTGGTACTGAGCCCATCTCAGGTGTGTAAGGCATTGCAATAGGGAAGTTGCCCCAGTGGAACATCTCACCCAGGGCTGAGAGCATCCCAGGGGCACATGCAGGATAGAGCACACACCGGTTGCACTGAACCTTTGCTAGGGTAGGGCAGCTGTCTTGTTTTGTTCAGGCCTTGCTCAGGTCGTGCATGAGAGCAGAGTGAGACACAGTGGCATTTTCTGTATCCACTGACTTTAGAAGGGCCTCAACCAACTGCTTATACTGTGCAGTGTATCATATACTGTACAGTGCTTATACTGTGCTCCCCATGTTGCAGGTGGATGAAGCTGTGAGTTGTGTTCTTCCTTTTGTTCCCTTCTCGATAGTTTGTGTGTTCTTTGATTCACAATTGTTTTTTCTCTTGCTGTGTTTGTGTTCAGGATCTACCCCTGTGGGCAGAAATGTCTCTTAGGATGTGACAAAAACATGGTTCAATCTAGGACTTCCCAAAGACAACACATACTTTATATAGTTTCTCTAACACCAGAGAATTAATAATGAATGAAGGTCTTTTCCTAACAAAGCAGCTGGCTATTGGCTTGGAGAAAAGGCTGAACCAGTTACACAAACGAAGACCTGTATATGGCAGGAAATATATATTTGCAGTCAATGGATTGTGGAGCTGACAGTATTTTGTGATTCAAGAAACCTCAGTGCCTGTGAACATTGCTGCTATTACATTTTGTAACCATAGCACAGATAGAAAAATATTCCTTTCCCGATTAAAATGCCGATTTACTATTGGTGAGCATACAGCCTAATTACTAGGAACCTACCTGTCCTGTTTGGTGCCTGAATCCAGCATATCTCTTAGAACATTCATTACACAAGATGGATAATGGTGACTCAGATATGAAACATCGTTCTTTTCAGATAGGATCTAGAGATGTGTTGCTATAATATGTGAAGTAAATGTTTGAGTGACACGCTGCACATAGCTCAAAACAAAGCAGAAACCACATATATGCAGTCATTTCCAGATGAAGTTATGTGCAAGGTGACAAATTATATGTGGGTTTTTTCCAGTAATTTTCCTGTTAAAATAAGATGTATAAAATGGAAACAGCCACATACCATACAGGAACCTGAAAAATCCACATGTGCTTTGTAAATAAATCCCATCCAAAAACTCATTCACCCCTGCTACCAACAGTAATATTTCTGCTTCCAACCTGGACAGGATTTCTGGAAGTTGGTTGGGAACTGTGAATTTACCACGTCATGCCTGGGAGTAATGGGCCAAGGCAGGAAGAGCTGCAGCAGAGAAATCCTTCTGTAAGAATTAAATTGCTTCTCCTGGTGATTATTACACCTTAATCACTGCTAGACCCCGGACAGCAAAGAAATAGACTCCTAAAATGGAAAAAGCACAGAATAGAGAAATTTCCTGCAGAGAAGACGGAACTTATTTTGCTGACATGACTGCAGTGCTCACATTAGTGGTTATACAATTGGGATATGCTTGGCATGTCCAAGAGTTGTAAAATTCTCTGCTTGAGTTTATTCACTTTCTTTCTTTTCAGTAAGATGGACGGGAGTCTGCAGAATTTCTGTCTGTGTGCTGCATGCAGTGAAGCTGCCTTGTGGACCATCATACTGATCCCAGAAGGAATGAGGCTGGACTATTTGCCCTTAGGGGCATTTTTGAAAGTTAGTTATAAGAATCCATAACCAAGTGATCAATGTCAGCAGTGAGGTGCTGGAAGGAGATGAATGATAGAGCTGTGTCGCAGGCCAGGGATGTTTCTGCTGTAAGAAAGAGTATGTGGTTGAATGACTGAATAATTGTCTAATTACAGACTTTGGCACGGTCAGAGGAGTGAATAACTAAGTTGTCCTTAGAACTCCTTATTTTAAATATTGAAGTTTAAAAGGTGATTGAGCATGCTTTAAATAGGCCAAAAATACCTGTTCTTTTTGCAAAGACTGCTGAGTCAAGGCTGCAGACTAGTTGAGTGCAATGAAAGTATTTTACAGGTGGCTTCCTATGGCTCCAGCAAAGGATCCTGCCATACAAGAGAAGGTCACTGCAAATGTATTGGGTACCACAGATTAAAAGAACATCGAAGGCACAAATACATGGAGTCCCATTGTCTGCTGCCTCTCAGAAGAGGGCGCTCATGTCCTCATATCAAGGAGGAGTCAGGTGGGTGCTGCCAGGACTCATGCCCACATTGATGGGGGTTCTTCCAGGGGATCTTGAGTCACCTAATTAGCTGGGTAAGTAATTAACGTTGGTCCCAGAGTGGAGTAAGGCACTTCCTGGGAACATACTTGCAGCTGGAGCACCTAATGGCCATAGCATAGATAGCTATTATGAGATTTTGTGTTAAGAGAAATGGAAGCAGGCAGTTTCTTTCTGATCAAGACCAGAGACTGGGGACAGTGAAGCCAGATTCTCCTGAACTGAGTAGGGAAAATATAAACTGAAGAGAACTGAATAAATTACCCACCTATTTGTTGTATTTGACTCAGACAGCTGAAGGAGCTTCTCTTGTTTAGGAGATTTGACTGAGAAGCACTGAAAGCGTTTAGAATTATAGACCAGGATCATTAACGTTGGAAAAGACCTCTAAGATCATCATGTCCATGTGTCAAATCATCCCTTCCATACCCACTGATCTATGTCTCTCAGTGCCACAGCTCCACGCACAAGTAAAAGAGAATATGACAGTAATATGTAAAAAGCAAAGCTGCAACAGTTGAAAGCTAAAGTACAGATTAGTAATACATTAATTATTGAAATCAGTATTGTATCAAAATGGAAATTCAGGCTGAAATTGTACAGATATCAAAGCACTGTCGGTGTAGGAAGAGGCTTCAGAACCCTGATGTTTCTATGGTGCCACTCGTGTGGGTTCAGCTCGCCCTGCAGCTGGTTTACTGGGTGCTGCCACCTGTAGTCAGTGTTGGTCCAGAGCTCTCTGATTCGCTGAGTGACAGAACAATGTACGTATTGTCTTCTCACTTTCAGAAGCCTCAGGTTTAATTATGTTCTTATGTGCTATGCTGAAATGCCACCTTAGTGATTTTACAGAATAATTCGTGAGGACTAAATTTAAAAATAAAAGAAAAAAAAGCCAGAGATATCTACTTAGATCTTTTATCAACAATTCCATCATTAATATAAGGATAGAAAGCAGTGGTCAGTTACAAAGTCCTTAATCTTGTATGTCCTATTGCATGCTACATAATAACTACCATTTGAAAGCTATGAATCCTTTCCATCACTGAATTCAAAATAGCCCGTTCAAAGCTCTGTGTAGGGGTTTTGTTGTTTTGTTCTTCTTTAGCTCAAGTTGAGGTCAGAATCGATGGTCTCTCATGATCCTTTATTATTTAGGCACCTTTAAAGTTATTTTTGGATTTGATCCCAGAGCCCTCTCACATTGGGATGACCCTATTCTTCAGCCTTGTGCAGCAGCTTGGGCTATCAAGTCCTAACTAATTAAAATGATCCTGTCTTACTTTACATGCAGTGCTTTCCTTGATGGAAACAAGAGACATGATAGCTCACCTTAGAGGAAATTACTCCTCTGCCTGAAACAGTTTCCCAAAGCCACTGTCCAGTAATGTCCAGGTATTTCTCAGGCTGTGAGAAATACAGAGCTGTGCCAAGAATGACTTGCAGGGAGTTAAAGGTCTGCAGAAGCAGTACAGGAGATCAGAGAGTGAATTATCCCGAAATGAGCTGTAAGTAGGATGGTTGTTAAGGTACTTATTGTACTGTAGAACTTTCTTAATGTTCTCCTGTCAGGCTGGGAAAACACATCCTTATACTGGTGTGTGACTGAATTTAAAAGTCATTTGTGCTTGGTGGAGTAGTTTAAAGCAATTTCCTGCTATTTCTAGTTTCAGTCCTGCTTAACTGCTGAAATCCTACCCTCTGTAATGCAGTCGTTATTCTGTAGGTAGTGTGACATGAAAAAGCAGGCACATACTCTGGAGAGGTTGCTAAATGTCATCACCGTGGTCAAGTGAAATGGTATGGAAAGAAAGGAATTCTACCTGTGCATAGCTTATAGCTGCCTGGGTGTTCTCTTAAATACAGGAAATTGTTCTGACTGGCTGAGAAAGCTGTTCAACCTTCCTTTTGTTTGGTGACAATGAAGTAATTGAAAGCCACCACCCCAGGCCAAGAATTCAGGCATCCTTAAAAGTCAACTAGGCCAGGTAGTCCAATAAGCCTGGAGACTGGGGATGGTGCTGGCTGGCTGTGTGTGTGAATGTGTGTGTATAAATGTGTAGAAACTGAAAGAGAAGGCAAGAAGTAAACTGAAGAAAGAGTCATTGTGCTCTTAGCTGTGCTCTTCTGTTGAAGGTCCTCTAAGATGTTAGCCCCAGCAGATGGAGATATCGCCTGCATTGCAGAACCAAAACTAATTGGGTTGCGTGAGCATTGGTAAGAGGCAGCATTAGAGAAAGGCATCTTTGTGCCACTGAGAGATGGAGTATTTCAGTTCTGCAGTTACGCCAAAGTTTTGCAGCCTCTGAAGTGCTGAAATGTCATTTTCTGTTATGTTTGGACGAAAAAAGAAGATATAGAGAACAGCTGTGACAGGAGTCAGCTGGAGTGAGTTGTGCTGTGCAGTTGGTTAGGATTTGTTTGAGATGAAACAGAGCCCTGAGATGGGCTCCTTGGCTTTGAGTCACTGCTGAGCAGCCCAGTCCCACTGCCACCACCTGTCTGCGGTCCTTTTGTGATTCAGGCAGGAAGGAAATGCCTGCGTCATAGCCCCAGTGTGTATACAGACAGCTCGTATTTTACTTGGGAACTAGGTACTAAATAGTCAATATATTTTTACATAGAGATATATCAAGAATCTCTCTGCTCTCTACTTTGCATCTGTGTGCAAATAAGGGTTGTTAGCAGAAGTGGCAAAATCTGTTCCTACTAGAAGAGATCTGTTATTTGTCTGTGCTCCATCAAAGGTGACATGCTGCTGACATACGTCTGCTGTGCATTCTTTGTACGAGGATTTCATTGCTGTCCATGATGTCCTGTTGCTTTTCAGATATTTCTGACTAGCAGTAAGATAGGCCAATGCATTGAGAACCTCAGAAATACTACTAGTTTTCATCTTTTTTCTCCTCAGTTTCAGCTGATTGATACTTTCCCATCTGCCATTGCAGCCTGTCTCTGGATTGTTGCAACATCATTCATCAGCAGAATTAACAAAGCCCAAATGGCATGAATGACAACAGAGAAAGACCCAGATGTTACTTCATCAACACTTCTGCATGGGGTGATCAGCCACGTTCTGCTCAGTCTCATCAGCTCACTGTTTCGCTCTAAACAAATGGTGTTCCTGCATTGGGGTGCAGCATGGGGCTTTGTCTCAGGGTAAAGCAGTGTGTGGAGGGCAGAAAGAAAGTGAGTACATCCAACCAACCTACTGCAAGATTTCCCTTTTTATTGTTTAGAAATGAATTTCTTGGTATTTCAGTAATAATGTAGGTGATCACACAGGTGATCAGGAGATCTGTGGCTGGAGAGTTGAGATTTGGATACCCTGAAGCCAGGGAATGTTGTCATTGGCCTTTCACATGCATTCCTGACAAAGTCACACAATGATTATAAAAACTGTTCCGATACAGAAGAAAATAAGAAAACACAAAGATTGTTTTCTTCATTGTTGGGAACCTGTATGGGAACTGTTGAGTCCCAGCCTGAAGCACTGATTGAGCACCTTGTGAAAGGACCCAGTCAGACCTGGGAGCACAGGTGAAGGCAACTCACCTGAGTGACCAGAAGGGGTGGAGCCTGGCTGCACCTCCCTTAGGCCTCATTTAAGGGCTGGATGCTGCTGGGGAAGGACCTCTGGTTGGAGATCTCTCCCTTGTGGAGTTTTCCTGTGAGCCTCCATCTTCAGAGAAGGGTGAGCCCTTTTCTTTTTTAATGCCTTTCCATCCCACAAGTTCTTCTGTTGTTACACCTCCTGTATCACCATTCTATCACAGTGATCTTTCTGATTGCTACAGAACCCCATACCACTGTCATGTGCTCCTTCTGAGCCAGCCAGCTGCAGCAGTAGTGGTACAGATCTTCTGGCTTAAGTTTGCAACAGGATTTAAACATTTTTGGAGATTTTTTTGAGTATTGACATTGTACTGTCGTTTTGAGCCTGCAGCACCTAATACTGTCTGCCACTTTAAAAGGGTTTTAAGGGGCAGATGTGCAGCATCTGATCAGTGAGGGATGGCTTGTGTCCAGAACACAGTATACACAAAGAGAAAGCTAAAAGCAAAAGGCAATTTCTGATGATGGTTGTACAATAGATAATGTGTTTAGCCTTAATTGTTTTTACTGTAAATGGAGCCCTTGAGGGAGAGCTCACATGAGCAGTTTCTCAGTGAAGTGTGGAGCCATGGGATAGGTATGGTTTTAAAACCAAAAATTCATGCTCTGCTAGTGAGGTTTTCAATCTTCCAGAAGGCAGGAACATGGTGTGCAGCAGTGGCAGGGTGAATGTTCAGTTGTTACAGGGATGTTGACTACAGAAGGCCTCAAAATAATGACAGAATAACAGCAGAACTGTAATAGTAACTTCCCTGGGTAAAGTACACCTTTAGTTTAAGAGGATGGAAAATCTGCATCAATCTGTGCCATGGAACGCAAGGTGAAATCCTTGTGAAATTGTGAAATCCTTTCCAGATTCTCATAAGGTATTTCTAGATTAAAGGAGTTAAAAGCATGAGGAAAGCTATGTGGCTGTAAGAGTGAGAAATGGATGAGATTTATGTTAAAAAAAATAATTCAAACAATGTATTCTTATACTTTCCCACTGAAAAAATATATATACACACACACACATATATACTTTTTTATATATATATATATATATATATATATATATATATATATATATATATATATATATATATATATATATATATATTCAGTGGGAAAGTATAAGAATAGAACAGAATTCTGACTGGTAGAAGGAGAATTAAGTGTAGAAAACTCTGATGAAAGAAGGCATCCTTATCTTGCCTTTTCCTTGTCAGCTGCCATGATGTTACAAACACTCCTTTTTTAATCTTCCTGCTGCTTCTGCTCCTTCTCCCACCATGGGGATAGGAGGTGGGAGAAGCCAGGACAGAGGCTGGTGAGATCCTGAGGGCTCCAGCTGCCTTTGTAAGCAGAAGCTGAACCTTTAAAGAAGCACTTTTCTTGAGCAGTTCTCTCCTGAAATAGATATAGGCAGGAAGTAGTGAAATGGATAGAAAAAGATTGGCTGCAAGGTAGCTATTTCCTGTTTGCTTTATCTGTTTGAAACAAAAGGGTTGGAAAGTATTTCCTTTTGTTGATGATGGAGTTTGTAGTCATTGCTGGGAAGTGTAGTATGTTTAATGTCATCACAAGGGCTTTTCTGTTTCATCAGTGCTGAGAATAACTAACCAGCCCACCCTGCTGCAAAACATTGCATTGGTATTGCATTGGTGCTACAGTAGCTTCTGCAGAAAGAAGGTCACACAGAGCAACATAGTAAGTACTGACATTAGCCAGCACTAATTAAAGAAACAGATTAGTTTCCTGGAAGAGCTGTAGCACCTTCACTGTTCTAGATCCTTTCTCCAGTAATGACTGTGGGGCACTCTCAGTGTATATTCATCTAATAGACTTGGAACAGGCTGAAAATTTGTGGGTTGAGATAAAACTTTACTAGGACACAAAAAAGGAAAAGGATAATAGTTATGACTCTGTGTGTGTGTGTATAGTTGTTGCTGTCCTGGACTTAACCAAAAGGGCAGCACAATACTCTTTATTGCAGAGCATTTTAAAATAAAACACAGCTACATTTTTTCCCAATCTCTGTTCTGTTCTGCAGTTGAAAAGTACAAAATGCCATAAAAACAGCCTGCAGAGGTTGTGGAAAGTATAAACAATCTTCTTTTGTAAGAGCAAGCTGGATTTACAAAACCTGCAGCACCACTGTTTATTGAGTGGGGTGACAAGCCAGATCAATCCTGTTACTCTTGTTGTAAGAGAGGGTTTTTTAATCCTTGTATAGAACATTCTCCTATTTCTGCAAACCAAAGTTCTTCCTTACTCTCAAACTGTATTTTTGATGCCTTTTGCGTCACCACATAATAAATCCCTTTTGTTGTTCAGATATGCATATTTGCATCATGATCTAAGTGTCAAATGTAGAGTATAAAACTCTGAGCCCAAAGGAAAGCTGTGCTAATGTGCTATCATGGTTAAACTTGTATCCATGGGGCCCACAGGAGAAATGCAAGGGAGGAGAGCACTGTTATCTGTTAACTTTGCCATCCTCACTTTTTTTTTCCTCTAGCTGTTGAACGTATTATGAGCATTGCTGGGATCCCAGTGGGAGACTACAGAAATTTTATAGTTGTCTTCAGTGAGAGCAAAATAATTTCTGGGGGTCTATTCTCTGCATTGAAAGATGTCATAGAACTCGACACTTTGCCAGGGATATGGGAGAAGTGGGCTTTGTTCTGTTCTCCTACTTGAATGGATTTGAGCCTATGTCTTGCATGTACCACTCTTCTGGATCTGAGTGGTCTTCTGTCATAAAGCCCTCTGCCGTTGCAGTTCCCCTTGCCAAAAGTGAAGTAATTTTATTAATACCGTGTGAAAAGAATTAGAATATCATCTGTTGATGAAGGGAATTTCCCAGATGAATAGAATCCTGCACTCGAGACACTCTTTGGGTGACTTGTGCAGCCTGTTTGAGTCAACAGAGACCAGCGGAGAGGGAAGCACTGAAAAATAAACAGCCTCATCTCCCCTGGGAATCCCCTCACTTGAAAGTTCTCACATTCAGCATCAGTATCCTGTGCTTTCAGGGGAAAAGCACCACCCTCCTTGGGTTATTGTTTTGCAGAAAGAAATGGGATAGATATTTAGCTCTTGAAAAGAGGGAGGGTCAGGAATCCTAATCAGAGGAGGAACATTTGGCTGAAAGTACCTAAGTTCAAGAGGTGACTTAAGACTGTCACTTACTTTTTATATTACATCAGCCCATGCAGTCTCTGTAATGTGACCGATTCCAAAACCTGTGGCCAAACTCAAAACCTGTGTGTACTTTTATGTGTATCCACTGCATGGTTTGTACATGCCAGGTCTGTAAGAAGTTGCCTTTTAAATAGATGTTGTTCTTCATATGTAGAACTTAACACCAGTCCGCTACTTACCAAGAAAGAGTAAGATGCCACCACCATGGAAGGTGTAAAGAGAACTCGTTATGAAAGTCAGTTTATCTCAAAGCAATCTACGCTTCCTGTGGCTTCAGCATTCTTTTAATGGAACAGGCTGGAGAGTTTTGCCCATTTATTTCCTAGCAAGTATAGTTAATTGCTGTTTGGTGTGAGAAGCATCTGCAGGTTTGCAGCACTGTCTGACTGCACTTTCTGAGGCTGTTCTGAGTTGTGTCTAAAAAAAGAATTGATGTGGTGGATGAAGGCCATGTCTGATGATCAACTATTGAAACCTGGCAGGCTTTCAAGAGTGGCAGGTCTGCTTGCTTGTGAAAACACCCTTGTTTGGCCAGAGATGACTTGTTAGTTTTCAAAGGACTTGAGATAATGTGTACATGAGATTCTATATCTAGTGTATTTTAAGAGAGAATTAAGATAAAGATGCAAGCAAGGAATGTTTTGTTGCTTATATCTTGTAGACTAGAACAAGTAATCATACATTAAGAAATGTAGTTGGAAGAATGCATTTGTCTTTCCCTGGTGTGGGAGAGAGAATGCTAATGGGATTGATGCCCAAAATAAACACAGATATTCTAAGCCATATATCATAATGGTCATAAATACAGGAAATCATTTCTTGTTACTTGGATGATAAATGCAGTTTCTGCTACAAACTTCTGGGTACATGAGTACAGAGAACTCTCTATAGACACCAGGATATTGGAGTTCTGTGCTGATTTCTCCATCACATGTTTTTCTGTCTGTTTTCTTTCACTTAAAAGTTCTCATACTATGGGAATTTTACCTTGTTGCTTCCCCCCCACCCCCCAAGAAAATAATTCCAACTGTTGTAGTTTTTTCTTGCTGGACAGATTGTTGAATTTGCTGCAATAGTGTTTTGGAAGAATCTTGCTGCCCAGTCAAGTCACACAGCTCATAAGAGCTAGTTGTTTTCTGAAAGAAGTAGTAACCTCAGCCCTAGGGATGTAAAGTTATTTATACCAGTTTAATGTTAGCTATGACAGAATCCGATGATGCTGAACAGAGCTCTTTGTAGGATGTGAAGTTTAAACATAGATGTGACCTCTCTGCAGTTTGGGTTCTACATAGAACAGATGGACTGGGAAAAGAGAACGTTCTGAAGATGGCATTCAGGTTAGAGAGAAGATCTCAAGGTGATTTTGCAAAATGGATTTCAAAGGTCACCTTCTGGACAGTCACTTTATTGAGAGGGTGATCTTTAGACAACAATCATCATTTTGTTACCTAGTGACATATTTGAACTAGTGCTCAAGTCCCAGAAAATGCTACTTCCTATGGCCCAGGAGAGCAATATTTGTAGGGTTTATGTGGCAGATCATAGGACCGAGAGCTGAAATGAGATTTTCTGAAAGGCCATCACCTGGCCAAGCATTACTTATATTTCTTCCCTATTCTATTATTTATATTAATTATGTACTATTGCATTTTAATACATGATATTGTTCTTTACTAGTCTGTCAAGAGGGACAAAGCAAGTGGGATTTACATCACTGACGAATCTCTTTTCATGTCAGAGTAAGAGCCAAATGGTTTCTTTTACCCTTTATTTACAACACAAAGATTGAAATACCTCTGCAATGGATGATGGAAAGATCAAGACACTTCATATAAGAGACAACACTCAAAGTAATGACTGTCTCTCGCTAATAACAGAACTATTATCATTTAAACTCTTTCGTGTAGAACTTTTCATTGTCACATTTCTCTAAAACTTCACCTGTTCTGAATTTGTAACCAAATCTCAATCACCTGCGTGTTGCTGCAGACTTCTTCCTCCCTCTGCACCTGGTTGCCTGAACTCACCACTGAACTCACTGTGATTTAGCCACCTCATAGATAACACAACTGTCACGTGAGGTGATCTGCCTGTAACACATTTTCTGATCTTCCAATGGAAAGTTTTTTCACTACATTTTGCTATGCATTAATTTGGACAGAGCCCAGCTTCCATCTTTTTTTCCTCCTTTTTCTTTCCTTCTGTAATTAGGTATCAGTATGGCATCATTTTGTATTGCATTTTCATTATCGTCGTTATTCATCACTATGAATGATGAATATTGTCATCCAATGTGTGGTAAAATAAATGTATTTAAATAGCTGCAGATAATGCAATATGATACATGTGTTATATTAGTCGAAGTTAAAAAACAGTCATCTTTTGTTCATCACATCTTTCAGCACTAGTAAAATATGAGTCTATTTGATCCTGTTCCAACTTAAAGTTGGAAATCTGTTGAACAGCAGACACTTTTATGTTTTGTAGTGTAAAAAGTTCCTAATTCAGTGCTATATACCAGAAATGTGTGGTATTTTAGTGTCTATAGTGACATTCTATGAAGATAAGAGATCTGAAAGAACAGATATGAGACATGAATATTAGGTGACTGCCACTGGACCAACGAAGAGATGACCTGCCTGACCCTAAAATACTGGGCAGCTGAGGAATTTCTGTCTCATTTCATTAATTATAGGATTCTGCTGCATATGGCAAACATAATCTGTATTTAGAAGGAGCAGAACCTGAAAAGAAGCTAAGCAAGAGGAAAATATCAATGTACAGAGACTAGATGGACCTGTTCACTAACAACTCCTGCATTGGCATGGAGTCTCTTCCTTTTTAATAAGGTTGACAGAATTTCACCTGCATGCAAATCATGGGTGGAAGAGACTGACAATAATTTAGTACAAGGAAAGGAATGATAACCATAAGAAGATAAGCCTGCCAGTGGCCAGCTCTTCCTCTGGCCAATTAAGTGATACCTGACTACAGCTCAGAACTAACTTACTTGCCAGCTAACTTACTCCTTGTCCGTGACACAGTGTCCCACATGTGGCTGTGAGGGTATGGGACTCATTTCTCATCCTACTATTAAAAATGCTCTGGATATTATAATAACTAAGTCTGAGGACTAAATCCTCCTCCTGAAGGAAAGCTAGAAAGATGTTTGGCTGAGTTCTCATTGAGGAAGTCATGCTAATGCTTCTCTAACTGTAAAGTTATGGCAGTTGAGGCCTTTGTTTTCATTATTTGAGGGTTATTTGTGTTGTAATTAGTGTTACCTGAATTCTGGATCCTAAGGAGATTTATGTTTTGAGAACATTTTGTTTCTCTGTCCCTGGTGCAATGATTTATCTGAGAATAACAATGATGTCCTCATTTCCTACACTTTGCAATCTGAATAGAAGTCATCTCAAGCACGATTCAAAGTTACAGATGATTAAGACAGTGAGAGCGCACAATAACTTGTCAGAGACTGGCTATGAAAAAATTGATCTTATGAAACAGGATGACTCTATCCAGTTGTATAGTAAACAACTTCCAGTGAAAGGTGAATCACATACTTCAGTTTGGCATATTGGTGTTGCAGTTTCCAGTCAGCATTGCAGCTGGATGTGAGAATGTAAAGCACAACAGAGCACGCTGAACTGAGGCGTATTTTGTGTGCCACATCTTAAGGGTATTTTTCCTCCTATTCTCTGCAATTTGATTGCTCTTATCATTAAGGACCTGCTTCTTATTTCCAGGCATGGTTCATTCATGTTCAGCCTATTCTGCTTTTTGCTCTTGTAGATGAAATAGTTCCAAAAATTGGTCCAGAAGCAGGAACTGGGAATCCTCAGTGGTGCAGGAAGCTGTTGTAAATTAACCCATGCTTTTCTAATAGCAGTGTCCAGTATTCACCCTATGTCAAGTACCTGCACCCATCTAATTGCTGAAGACCTCTTCAAGCTACATCATCCTTGCTGCTGTACATGAATGTATTTCACCCACCTGTACTTAATGAATCACATTATCTGATACATTTCCCCCCTACACACTCATTTCCTTGTCTTAAATTTCATAAGTAATTGCAGTCTGAATACATCAAATGAATGAAAAGTGGTACAGTGTTGCTATTCTATCCAGAAATCCTTCTGTTTTTTCTTTTTTTTCCCATTAGGATTGCTGATGAGACTGCTCTTGTCTGTGCAACAGCCCGGAGCCATGTCTCAGTAAGCAGAGGATCAGTTGGCAGGAAGGGGGAGAGGCAGAAGAACCCTGTGTCTCTGCCACCTCCTGTCCTACCAGCTGTGCCTTGCAAAACCACACTGACAGTGGTGCCTCAGAGAGGATTCCCAGCCCTGCCCATGTCCTGGAGAAGGAGCCAACCACACCACAGCCAAGGACAGAGAGAACAAGGTAGGTACATGTGCTGAAAATGATTAACTGGTCATTATTAATTGTCCTGTGGGAAGGGGGAGGGAGACAGTCTGAATCTAGAGATGCTGGAACCTCTTGTCTCCAGCAGTTGGTGAAAAAAGCAGCAGGCAAAATCTCATTTCCTGACCACAATACGTGCACACATACTCATACGGAGTATTGAAAACCAACCTTGTGACTGTGGACATGTATTATTGCATGTTTTCCATACGTTGTGCACATGTGATTGGGAAGAAGAGAGACTGAGGAAGAGAGGCAACTCATGACCTTTGAGGAAAGCACAGGTGTAATCCCAGCCTGTGCGACTGGAGGAATTGCTCTGAGCCGTGCTCACTTATGTAGTGTTTTCCCTTCATACTCTTCCACTTATAAAGAAGTCATTTTGGTGACACAGGGAAAACAGTAAAGTCTTCAATTTTTGACATTTTACGAGCTTTATAATTAATATTTTAAACAAGAGAGGTTATCAGTCCCTTAACTGTTTATCTTACATCTCCAGGATGGTGCACACAGCTCTGGGCAGCAGTGCCAGGATCTCACCATCCACAGTGAAATATTCTTCCTTATATCCAATCTGAATCAATTCTTTTTCAGTTTAGAACTCTTGCTTCTTGTCCTGTCACAAGCACTGGTAAAAAAATCCATCACCAACCTTGTCGCAAACCACCTTTACTCTGAAAGATCCCAGGTCTCTCTAGAGCCGCCTTTAGATTTAACACAGCTCATTCAGCTTTTCTTCTTCTTCCAGCTTACTACTGCCATTTTATAGTTTGATGAACAAGCTGAAGGCCGAGCACGTTCTCCTCTTTGGCTATTCCCACGAGGAAACTTCACCCGTGCTACCAGGTGCTTTGCACGTATCCTCTTGGAAAGATACGCTGGAAAGAGCAAAGAAAGCGAGAAGAAGAGCACGCAGCTGCTCACACCGCTCCGAACAGAGCAGTGCACGCCACATCCCACTCGGATCAAAGCTCGGGGCGGAGCGGCTGGACCCTCCCACCGCCTTATAGCGCTCTGCCGCCGGGCTGAGCCAGCGCCGCCTGTCTGCTGGCCGAGCTGAGCTGAGTGTTCAGTGCGAGGTGAGAGTTGGGCGATCCGAGGGGGCTTCGGCATCGGGTGGGCGCTGCGGGCCGGGGGTTTGGTGCTCATGTTGCTGCTGCTCGTGTTGCTGCTGCTCGGGTTCCTGCGGGGCTCTGCGGTAGAGCCGGAGAGGGGCCCGGCTCAGCCTCGCCTTCCCCGTGCAGATGGGTTGGCTTTACTTAAAGCTCGTTCCTTACTTCTTTCTTTATATGCGTGCGATTCGTTGTGGTTTTGTTTGTTTTTGGTTTTTTTTTTTTACGTTTAACAACTGGGGATGTGCCGTTGTTACAGTCAGAGGTGTTATTTTATAGGTCTCAAGGAAGGCAAAGCGTGCAAAAGTGAGGGCTTTTTTCCGCTGGGAGGAACGAGCTCCAGCAGCGCTGGGTGCAATGAGGGCCCTGCCGAACTTCTCCCGGCCCGGCTGTGCTGCAGGCACTGAGTTGAGCTGCAGCTCCTCCTCTCGCTGAGGCTGGATACAGCCCTTATTTCGTGGTGTTTGCACGCGGGGTGTACGTGCGTGTTACTGTTTGCTCTTCGTGAGAAGTCTCCAGGTTGAAGTTTTGGATCCGTGCTTCTGAATTCGGCTTCTAAGGGAGGGGATTTGGAGTTTGTTTGTGATGCTGCTTTGGCTGGAGCTGCAAGAACTACTTCTGGGAAGTGTGATCTGTGCACCAGCTTCTGGCCACCTGTACCCTCTGCACTGCCCTGAGCATCTGCTGCTGTAGCTTTCCCATGGCTATAGTTATTTCCAACAGCAACATCCTCCTTTATTTGTATACACAGAAGTATCTGCATGCAAATAACTTGAAAGCAACCCGATGAAGCTGGGTTATGCAGAATTCTGTTGTCTTTTTTTTGGCTGTTGCTGTTTGGGTAGAGGTGCATGCCTAGCAAAGCCAATCTTTGTGTGCTAGAGGGATTGCACGCATCATAAATATGAATACATCTAATGCTAGTTAGGCAGCATTATAGCAAACCACTGGTGTCGTTGTGTTACACTGTGTGACATGGGGCTGTCTGAATGAATGGTGGTGTTGGGTTATTTGTAGGCTGAGGTTGCTCTTGGTGCTAAATACGGTCCTGGGGCACGTGTCACTGAGCTGTGAGTGCTGGAGAGATGAAGGGGGGAGTTGTGGGGGCAGAGGTGCTTGTTGTTGGAGGACCTGGCAGATGTAATCTTTGAGAGGGGATTAAAGGGACAAAACAACACTGGGCAAGTTAGCACTGAAGTGTAACAACTGGTATGAGAGTGCAGCAGCGTTTGTGCTTGGGAATGTAAGTGAACAATGAGAAACTGACCAACAATCAGGCTGGCTATGGCTGGGGGCTCCAAGGTGGGGGCTGTCACTGGTTTTATTTCCTTCTGCTGAAGTTTCTACTGGGTAATTGCCTATGGGATAGACTGAGCAGGGAGTGATGGTAAATTCTGAAAACATGAAGGAGTGAACGCTGTTAGTCACTTTCAAATCCTGCTTTTTGCAACAGGTTGTGGTGGAAACTAAACAAAACGGAACTGCTGAAACACTGGAGAGAAACGAGAGATGCAGAGTGGTGATTTAGGTCTGTGTGATGTGTTGTTCCTTGGCGTAGCTCAGCTAAAATGAAAAATAGGAAGCATTAATCTGCCGAACTGCTTTCTGTTTTCTCCCAGGGCAGGTAGAGACAGTTGTTTTTCTTCCTTCTGTCTTGGTCTAATATTGTCTCTTCCTCATATCCAAGGCAGCCCCCTCCACAGATCAGCTATCTCAATTTCCTCTGCTCTGAGCTGCTTGTTTCCGCTCTCGCTGTTTGGCTGCGCTGTCTCTGGGGGCTGTGGGGGGGGGTTCAGAGCCAAGTGAAGCAGCCGTAGCCTCGTGCTGCTTTCTGCTCTTTCACTTCTATAATTCTGTTCCTTTGAGCCAACCTTTGCTAGGTAGGCACTGAGTTCAGGTCTTTGCTGTGCCTGTTTTCATTAATCACAACAGATGTGTGGCTATAGGATGTGGTACAACCCAGGTTACGGAGACAGTGCTGCACACAGCGGTGTGCAACTCTCCCTGCTGCAGCACTGCTTCTTGCAGTCACCTCTTCCTCAGAACACACATCTGCCTCTTAACGTGGAGCAGAGCTTTTTGTAAACAAGTGTGAGCGTGGTCACTTGGAAAACTTGGCTTTATCCCCCCAAGCAGTTGGGTAGCAAGAGGAGAGGGGGGGAAATATAAGGAACAGAAGATGAAGAGGTGGAGCTGCTCTGTCACGTCTCAAAGCACTGTCTGAGCTTGGGTGTCAGCTGCAAGGTGCATCTGGGAGAGGGACTGAGATGATGTGTTCTTTCTCCTTGTGGTGCATAAAGGCACTTACTTCCATTTCTGGTATTTGTGGGCCACGTGGAATGCATTAAAACGATGCTTGTTTGTTGTGCCCCAGGGAAGCTGTAAAACACCATGCAAGTCAAGCTGCAGCTTCTTTGGTTTGACCATAGAGCTTATGGGTAAGTGGGGGGTGGGTTCTGCCCTGACTTCATGCTGGTGGAGGGGGCTTTAACAGCCTGGAAAGCCCGGCTTCCGCTCTATCAGTTTTCATTTGAGCGGTTCCTCTGATGGTACATTTTTACTGTCTGGCTGCAGTCCTGCTGTCTGATCTCAGAGGTTTGCTGGCTGGTTGGTTGCTGCTGGCTTGAGGCAGTTATGCAGCTGCTTTTCTCATTGGGTCAGTTTAAGATGAAGATAAATAACAGGATAATCTGATGTATCCTTTGTAACCAGTGATTGAGTTTCTGGGGGCTAATGACCCTTGCACTGTGAGGTTGCTGCATTTATTAATGCAATTTAGTGGATGAATAAGTTCATTTCCTTATGTCTATTGAAGTTTTTGATCCATTATCCGCAGTGTGTTGGGTTCCTTGGTCCTATCTGACACTTGTCTTGAACTCTGTGTTTCTCCAGGGAGGAGCTGGAGGTGTGGCCTTGAATGATGTTTAAATACTACCATGTTTCAAGGACAGGACATTTAAGTGTGGCCTTTGAGTCCCTGTGGGGTTGCTGGGGCAGTAATTCTGCTTGGTGCCCTGTGATGGAGCATTTCACCTAGAAGATGGCTCTGAACTGCATCCTGCCTTGAAAGGTGATGGGATAATGGAGGGGTAAAGGCACTGAGAGAACAAATTAACCAGCGGTTACACCCAGGAGTGGCTTTCCACTGAGAACAGTGCGATGGAGAAGGGCTCTATTACAGTGCTCTGGAAAAAGCATGCAAGGCTGTGCGTGCTGCATGGCCATTGTCCTTCCCCCATGGCTCTGTGCCTGATCTGATCAGATCACTGCATGTAAGATAGAGGAAAACAGAGAACCTTGACCCAGCAGTTTCACTTGAATATTAAACAGTGCTGATCTTTTGCTATGCCTCATGGGCAGCATATGACTTTGGAAGTGGCAGAGTATTAAGAGCTAAAGCTGATCCCAACAAGAAGAGCAAAGTCCACTGGTATGGCTCACAGTGGGAACTTGCAGGCTTACAAGCACTGGGGGCTGCCATAAAACTGAGGTAGGAAGCAAAACTGGATTGGGTGTTTCACAGCTGTGAAACACAAGGATTGTATGGTGGGTGCTTCCTTGCTGGGTGGTGGCAGCAGGGCTCACTGTGAGCCTTTGCTCTCTAAACACTGTTCACTCCATTGACAACCAAAGTAAGGAGCAGGGAGGCTCACAGCAGACCCAGCATCTCTGATGCTCTCTTTGTCCTCACAGCGCTGCCTGGGGCAAGGAGCTGGGATGTCTGTGTTCTGAGTGGTGGTTTTACCCTTGAATCCTCTGGCTCTTAAAACCTTCCCAAGGAGCATCGCTTTTCTCAGGTTTATTTGCCCCTTGCCATTTTACGGGCTGTCTAGACATTGTCTGGGAAATAATCATTAAATCTTGCCTTCTGGTTTGGGAGGAATTTTGGTTTTATGTTAGTACTCACGTTTGGTTTGTTTATGTTGACCAAGGCACTCGAGTGTTAGGGAAGATAATGTTTTATGAGCTCCTGCTTTTTGGTGGTGGTTTGATGACTTTCTCTTCATGATACAACTGGAGAAAGCTGGTCAAAGGCGTTTGCTTGTTTTCAGTCATGTCACCTACTTGATTAGAATAAACCACAGCCATGATTGTAACTTCTTCACAATTACTTGAAAGAGGAAATGGAACTACTTAAAGGAAAAAAAAAAGGGGGGAGAGGGGGGGGGGGGGGGGAGAGAAAAAGCATTTCCTGTTTACAGAATTTATACCTATTACTTTATTTTAATAGATGTGGGTTTTTTTTTGTTTTTAAAGCAGTGTCATTACTTGTATGGGCATACACTTTGTTTCTGTGCAGAGGGGCTGCTTCTCCCTGCTTCAGGGACTTTGGGGAGCTCCAAAAAGCTGGTCTCTTGTATGTGAAGTGCAAAGATTTTGGGTAATTTTTATCTCCATGTGAATCCATGCGGCTCCCTTCTCTTCTGATTATTTCTTTTTCTCCCTTAATTTAATTTTTTCTTACCACAAGACAAAGATTTCTATAAGGTTCACAAGATAAGATGCATTGTCTTTAACCCACAGCAGCAGTTTCCTTTTGCTTCTAGGAAGGAAACTGGCTGCAGGACCCGGAGCTGCATCTGGCAGAGCCGTGGCACAGATGCTGCCGGCCGCACCCCAGGGTTGTGGGGCTGCTGTACGGCATCCTGTGCTTTCACATGTTGACTCTCCCACCCTTCCGCCCCTCTGACTCTTCTCCTGGAAGTCTTCCCAAAGGAGTAAAACAAGAACCAAAGGGATTGCACAGCTGTCCTGGCTGTAACTGCTGTAGTACAGTGTCTAGTACGATTTCCTATTAAATGTGTACTTTCTGTAAGTTTTATATATCAGTGTTATCAGAAAATAAAACTGATATAAATAGTAAAATCATTAGTTTACACCAGTTTCAAACCTGAATGGAACCTACATGCCTCAAGATTTGTTTATTTCCCCTCTATCAGTTGATTATTTTATTGATTATTATTTTTACCTTCCCTGGAAAGTATCTCTCGATTGCTTCCTTGCTTTATTTTGTTTAGCATTAACTCAGCAGGCATAAATAACACTTGTGGCATCTCTGGTTCTGGACAGCTCTGGCCTGTTCTGTACGTTTCCAGTGCATTGCTTGAGCTGGGGCTCTCGAAATCAGGGCACGGTAAATAGTTTTGTTGATGTGTAAGTAGACATGAAATCCAGCCTCACACATGTGGCTCTGCTGGCTCTGCGATTTCCTGGGCAGTAAAACAATGCCATTCCTGTTGCCATTTAACTGAGCACAGAGAGCGAATGTGCTGAGCAAGAAAAACTAGTTCTTGCATGTGTGGTAATTGGACTGAAAGCAATCAAACTTATGTAGGTCCATTTTCTCATCACTCAGATAAGAATGATACATTACCTGCAGTAGACCTACTGGGCTGCTGGTATTGTAAGATGGATTTGAGACGAAAGAGATTTTTCTATTTTCTTTCCCTCTAGGAATCTGTTTCCCAAACTGCTGGTGGAAGGAATGTGACAGAATTTGTTTGATGTCTGGTTTCTGAAGGGTTGTTGAAGTGGCTGTTGTTCCTGAAGCAGTTTGGGAAGTTGTGTGCGGTGGGTGTGTGCCTCAGCTGTATGACTGCTCCTGCTAACACTGATCTGTTTACACCATATAGAGACAACCTGTTTGTCAACACTGTGGACCACATATGGTTGGTGGCAAGTTGTGTGAGTCACCGTTGTTCCCTGATAGTGAAAGGTACAGCTCTACCCTGGGGTGCCCCAGCACTGCAGCCAGGTGTGCAAAGGATCCTCCTCTGTTTGGCACACACTGCATGCAGCTTGGGCACCACAATGTAAGAAGGACATAAAACTATGAAAGAGAGCATCCAAAGGAAGGCTGCAGAGATGGGAACTGTTGAGATTGCAGAAGCTTTTCCTGAGAAATACAAATCCCTGTCTTCCTTCTCGTGGTTTGAGAGAGCACTTCTGTTCAACTCTATAGGAAAGGAGCTGACAGCAGTTAAATCACGTGGCACCCGAATTCCCTGAGGCAGGGCTCTATGCTGGACACTTTTGAGATTATTTTACTTCTTGTGTAGATGCTGAAATAGAGTCCTGCACTTGGAATTAATTCTTTTTGGCATAAATTCCTGTTCTCTTGTTTCTGTCAGAGTTGTGCTGGGTACAAGGGCTGAGCATCCCCTGCTGCTGCAAGCCTTGCTGGCCAGGGCTTTTGGATGAGGAGAAGCTTGTATCTGGTGTGGGGAGCTATACTGTAAGTTGGGTTGAGAAATCCAGCAGAGGGAAGAAAAATAGAAATGCAACTGTGAAGTGGGCCAGTGATCTATAAGCTTATACATATATAGCATGAGCCTTGGAAATAGGACACACGTAGGAATATGTGGGTCAGCATAGGGAAGGAATTTAATGGAAATTGAGAACATTTCATTTCTGGTCAGCAGAAACTAAGATTTCTTTCACCCTTGTGTCTCATACACAGGACTTGCTTTTTTTTTTTCCCTAAGAAATTCCAATAAATCACATTATAATGATGTGTTGCAGAGCAGTGAGACTCAAACTTCCACGATTGTAGGCCTTTCTAATGTGATCTGTCCTCTACTAGAATGTTGATCAGGAAAAAAACACAGTGAACTAATTGTTCTGAGAAACACTTGAGCCACATAAATATTTCAGGGGATTTTAGTAGCCTGGAGATCTCACAAGTGCACACGAACAAACATACCCATGACTGTGGTTGGGGTTCTGTACTTCCCCAAAGTACCTTAGGGTTTATGTTCCTTGCAATTGCGTGACGTTGTGTAAGTCTGTTTGCCTTGTAGGTGAATGCTAAATGACTTGGAGACTTTAAGAGAGGTTACACATATTTTAGCATAAATATTTTCTGCCAAAATGACGTAATTGCTGGAACAAACTCTCATCGGATGCTCTGGCATGGAAGTAATGGCAGGAACAAAGCTTCAGGCTTGCAAATGCACTAGAGGAAGATTGTGGAGCTCGAGAGCAAGCGCTGGAAGGGACAGTTTGTTCCCTGTTCATTCACATATTGTGCTTCGTCTGGGGAATAATATTAGCTGGGTATGATTTAAGCCTATTTAGCAAGAATAAGTTGATACATGTTGAATGTTGCCTCTGTTATCCAAGAACAAAGTTCCCAGTCCTGGCTAATGGTGCGATGATGGGAGTAGGGTTCTGGTGTGTGAGCAGTAGTGATTCTTTGCTGCAAAACATAAAGTGCTGAATAGATGAATCTGGCTCTTGGTCCGCACAAAACCACCCAACTCATCAACAAGCTGAATTTTTACTACTATTTGATTCTGTTAGAGTTTATTGTCTAAGGAAAAGTAATTGCAGCCATTCAAGTGTGAAGTCAGAGGAGTAATTTAGGAATCCTAAGGTGTGTTTTAAAAAGACACGAGGTTTTTCTTTTGTAGTCAGAAATGTAAAAGCAGAGAAAAGAACAGAAAGAAGCTTGTTGCCCTCCCTCCCCCAACCCCCCCCTTCTGTCTCTCTCCCATTTGTGTCACCTCTAGTGGAAAATTTAAGGCTTGATTTATGAATAAGCCTGTCCTCTTCTCTGTGTGCTCCTGTGAGCTAATGCTGCCCTTCCTTTGTCTGTTGTATATTATGCCCTTCCCTTTCCTTTTCTTATCTTATTTGCTGTTCTCTGTGTTCTGAACTGTGTCCTTTCTTAATGTCTTTATAGTCACTGTCAATTAAAATGGAGACTTTTTTTTCAGTGTCAGTTAAGCTTTGGGACTTTTTGCCATAGGATACTATGGTGCTAAAGGGCTTGGGAAGGGTTTAGCAAAGGCCCTAGTGTGTTATTAAATATCACTGTGCCACATTTGGCATTTGTTTATGCTTTCTGTTATGGGATGTTGGAAAGATGTTGAGGTAAGTAACCCCATGTGCTCACCTTGTATTTCACTCTGACCTAGGCAGATAGTTGTGGCTACTGGTGTCAGACTGGATAAAGTCATCCTGATGCTCCCTTGTGTTAAGTGGAGCAAAGAAGTGGGGCTGGCACTTGTGCTCCTCCAGGAAGAGTGCTGTCAAGTGAATCTATGTATGAGCAGCATCACCATTATATAGCCGGTCGCGTTGGTAAGGCTGCAGGCTTCCTGTGGGTGCTCAGGCCTCTGCCCCGCTCTGAGCTCTGCTCTCTATTGGGCGGATGGTCTCCGTGCATCTGCCCCTGCAGAGTTCCTGTCATTTCTGGGCTGGTGTGACAGAAGGTACCAGGCTGTTTGCTTGTGGACAGTGAACAAAAAGGGCATTTGTGCAGTTCAGTGGTACTGTGTGTTCCACACCACGTTTTACTCTCTATCTGGAGACACAAAAATAATCTAAATGGGAACAATAACCTAAATTAGCACTTTTCTAAATCCATTTAGCACTGTTTTGTTGTAAATATTTCTGTGGCTTGTCTGCGTGTTAAAGAAAAAGAGAGAAAATTCCACCTCTCTGCCCTCATGTCAGGATGGGGATGGGCAGTGCTTTGTGCTTGGTTTTGCTGCTGCAGATGAGTGCAGAGCTCTGCGCTTCGCTTGTCACCTGGTGGTTTATATTTAGAGGAGAAAAAGCGTGTGTTTCTGTGAAAGCTGCATTTTCAATTGTGCAAAAGCCGGAGTCAAATGCTGAGTTATCAGAATGAGGTTTTAATCATTTAAAATCGTTTAAATTTTAATCATGTAGCGCTTCTTTTTTTTTTCCCCTCTGTGACCTATTAGAGTTGTAGCCCTGCCAGTTTAAAACATGCACTCCTTGAAAGCAGGTTACCCAAAGCAGAGGCCTTCCCAAATCTGAGGCTTCCTCATAGGGGTCACTGCAGCAGGCTTCTTTGAAGAAGGTTTGGAAAATCACATTCCTTTGTTGTTATTTGTGTCTTAGCTGAGTGTTGTCTATAATGCTGGGCAGGGCATTAGCTGGTGGATTGCAACTGCCATCCATATTTGGACAATTTAAAGCCGTGTTTTTGTTTCCATCTCTGTTCTACTTAAGAGGAGGGTGAAAAGCTTAAGCTGGTGCACAAACACGACTATCCACTTTTACTTTCTCGGTACCCTGAACAATTAAACACAAATGCCTTTGTTCCCCTGTGACTTCATTCTTAAAAGACCTTTTTAATTTTAGTCATTAGTTTCAGGAAGGAATAATGAAAGTTTGTCATTGACAGGAAGGCTGCATCTCAGATGTGTGAGGGATCTCCATAATTCATGGGCTGGAGAGCTTGGCTGTAGAAAGGACAGTGCAAAAGGAAGATGAGATTTCAGATGAGTCTTGGACCTAAAGACAGCATTTCTATTTGTGATATTTTCTTGCCCTATATCACCACACATTTTGCTAACTCATCCAGATATTTTTAGATTTTCTTATTTAAGAACATACCAAATTATTGGTTATTTTTGTATTACTTGTTCTGTCCTTTCTGATAGAAGGGAGTTTGCACACCAGAGCTGTGCTGATTTATTTCTCTTCCATCTGTCCCTTTGTGTACCTGCAAGCTGTGCAGGAGTGCTGCAGTTTCTCATCATTCCCTCTCTTATAGATTCCTTGAGGATTTTTCTTGTTGTTTGATGAGCCATGTGTCACTGTTGGTTTGCTGAGGTGGGCTCCTCTGCTGTAGGATGTGAACGAGAGCAGATCTGACTCTGGCTGCAGTGAGTCTGAATGCAAACACAGAATTGTTGCAGGAGTTTTGCAGCAGGTTTGGATCCACTGAAGCACACTGTGGTGTCTGCAGGCCAGAGTCAGCCACATGTTCCCTTCCTTGACAGAGTAAACTGTATGACTCTGCCTGAAGTGAATTAAGGAGCACTCGTGATTTTCATCTTCTGTTTTAGTTGAAGATATTGTAAGTTCTAGCAGAGGTGCTAATAGCCGAGCTGATTTGCTTTCGATGAATCTGCCTTGTGCAGTTCAAAGGATGTCAACTTTGTACAAAAGAGATTGAACTCACTGAGTTTCTTAGAAGGGTAGAAAGGATGACTCAGGGGACTACTGACTATACTGGGGAGAATCATGGGACAGATTCTCCTGCAATCTCTCTAAAGTCTTATGGAAGAGAGGAAAGTGATATGGGATAACCAGCATGACTTTATCAAAAGCAAGTCCTGCCAGACCAGCCTAGTGACCTTCTGTGATGGTATAACTGCATCAATGGACAAGGGAAGATCCACTGATGTCATCTGTCTAGACTTTAGTAATAAGGCCTTTGACGTGGTTTCCTACAATACTCTGCTCTCCAGACTGGAAAGATATAGATTTGATGGGTGAACTGTTTGACAGACAAGGAACTGGTTGCAAATTCATATTCAGAGTAGTGAGACCAGTACTCTTCAATATCCTCATCAGCTACATGAAGAGGGACTGAATACACCATCAGCAAGCTAAGAGACACCAACCTGTGTTGTGTGTTTGATACACCCAAGGAATGGGATGCTATGCAGAGAGACCTAGACAGGCTCAAGCAGTGTGTCCAAGAGAGGTGCACCATGAGGTGCAACAGAGCCAAATATAAGGCCTTGCACCTGGGTTGCGGCAACCCCGCTGTCAATGCAAGCTGGAGAACAAAAGGATTGAGCACAGCATTGCATAACAGGGCATGTGAGTGCTGGTGAAGAGAAGGCTCCAGGGAGACCTGAGTGTAGCCTTTCAGTAGCTGAATGGGGGCGTATGAAGGAAGGGAAAAGGTTTTCTTCAGCAGGATCTGCTGTGATAGGGCAAGGGGAAATGGTTTCAAACTAAAGGAGGGGAGATTTCAGTGGGGTATAAGAAAAAAGTTCTTTGTGATCAGGTGGTGAAGCACTGGCACAGGCTGCCCAAAGGGGTGATGTGTGCCCCATCCCCAGAAACATTCAAGGCCAGGCTGGACCAGGCTGTGGGCAGCCTAATTGAACTGTAGGTGTCCCTGTTCCTTGCAGGAGAGTTGGACTAAATGACCTTTAAAGGTCCCTTCAGACTCAAGCAATTCTATGAAACAGCAGGAGATTTTGGTTAAACTGTGTCCATATGTACGTCGACAGGAAATGAGTCATATTCTTACAAAATCATAAGCTGAAGAATTCGTGACTTTTGTATGAAAATTTCCATTTGTGGTTTAGTCAGATCTCCTTCTCTCTCTCTAGGTTTTTCTCTGGCATCAGGAATGTCTTCTGAGCCTGCTGCATCTACTTCGGAGCAGTCCCCCTCCTCTCTGCACTCATCCAGTTCTCTTCATCTGCCTGAAAACCGCAGGACAAGAGATCGCTCCCCATCTCCCATGAGGGGGTACCTCATCCCCAGCCCACTGCCCACACGGCGCACCAGGACGTATTCAGCGTGAGTACTGAGAAAACTGCACTTAGTAGGGACAGCCAAGTGATTGTGTTTGGGCAGATTGATCAGACCCTCTCTTAGGTGATGGGAGGTTGGGTTTGTTGTATCTGGAAAGCGCTTTGGTCTTTTACTGTTATCTTGTTATCTTTATCCCCTAAAATCTCATGGGATTAGAATTTTATTAGTCTAAATTGCTTGTAGTTTTCTGCACTCTGTTTGGATAAAGAAAGTTGGAAGTATTTCCCTCTCTTTAAGACCAGATTGGTGCTATTAAGTAGTTGCTGCTGAGGAATATACTCGCTGTGTAGTGAATGGGTTATTTGGACCATTGTGCTCATATGCATGAAGTGCTGCAGCTGAACCTTCTGCATCCGTGCTCAGCAGTGAACTGCTTTTTGTGCTTTTATTTCCCAGAACTGTGAGAGCATCAGAGGGTCCCATCTACAAAGGCGTCTGTAAGTGTTTCTGCCGCTCTAAAGGCCATGGCTTCATTTCCCCTGCAGATGGAGGGCCTGACATCTTCGTACACATTTCTGAGTAAGTTGCTGCTGAGGAAGCTGGAGTCTCAGTTTTTCTTGGTGACTTAATGCTTTTGATATATCACGTTCTAAGAACAGCTTATGGCCTGTCACCCTTAGTGCAAAGCAGTTATGCACATGTTACAGAAAAAGAAGACAATAATTTACCTCTGCCAGTATTACTATAAATCTGTTGAGAACTAGTAGATCATTCTGTCAAGTCTATTAGAATAAGCTGTTTTTCTTCAACCCAGGAGCTTGCATTTTATGTGAAACAAATCATCTAGGCAATATCAGGCTTTAAATTAAAGTTTTCCACCACTGAAAACTCATTCTTTTTTCCTTGCGCTGCTTAAATCGTTATTTTAATAAAGGTTAATTACCTTTACTGTTTAGAAAAGTCATCTGTGTAGCTTCAGTCTCAATCAGTTCATGGTTAAAGTTTTCTCTGTTAGGGGGTTCATTAGTAACTATGTGTTTTTCCCTTGAACTCATGAAGATCTGTCACATCTGAATATACCTTTTGATAAATCAAATGAATCGAGCTTTTCAAGTCTGTAATTTTTTTTTTTTTCCTCCAGTCTAAAACAGTCTTTCCAGTTTCTTTTCTAAGTGTGCTGCAGCCTTTAAATATTACTTAAAAAAAGGGGGGGGGGGGGGTTGGGAGAAAATACATCTGTGTGGATATTTTCACTATGGAGGGATAAGAATCTCCTTCCATACTCCTGCTGCTTCTCTTCCTATACGTCCCATAATCGCATTAGCCCTTCTTGTCTCTAGTCTCTTGCTGAGTTGCTTATCTGCTCTGACCTCTGCATCCTCTGCAGCATCAGAGTTTGGTGCAATCCCAGATGCAGTCTGTCATCTTCTGGCAGCAGGGCTTGCATTCCTGGCTCCCAGATACATGACTTCATATTTTGTTGCACTGCAGCACTTTTGATTTGAATAGGCTCTGCTTGCCAAGGGATCCAGATCACTCTGGCTGTCTTCTTTATTTATTGTTTGAGTGATCTCCAAGTTTTAATAGACAAATTTATATTTGTTTCTAGATGGGGGTTGTTGACCAGCATGGGGGTTGAAACTGGCCTGTGTTAGGATTACTGTTCTCCATCTATTACTTATCTGTTTAGTTATCAGTGTTTAGTCTAGCTGTTGCTTACAGTGTTGAAGCTACGTAACCCTCATTTTTCTTTGGAGTGGTTGCCCAGTGGTAAGTCAATAAAAGCCTTACCAAATTAACTCAGGTGCCCTCAGCTATCTTTTCTGCCCATGCATTTAGCGCATCTCCTTTGAGAATGAGCATGCTGGCATTCTTCCATGATGGTCTGTTCAGGGTACACAAACTGCTTCTGCCCTCAGTTGCCCTCTGAACAGCTGTAATTCAAACTCCAGTGATGTTTTACTGTTTGGCTGTTTAGCCAAAGTATCTCCTATGCTCAAGTCCTATATGACACTACAAAGGTCTTTTTTTGGCTGTTGTGATTTTAGTGGTTTGTGCAAGAGGCCCCGTTTCACAGGAGTCCCTTCTTGTGGGCTGTGCTACTTTCTGTATTGATCCTGTACACTTCCAGAGTGCTTTGACTCTGCGCTGACTATATGCTCTAGTTAAGTGAGTATACCCTAGATGTGATGTGCCACTTTTATCCTTTCTTCCAGCCAGTCAATCCATCCTAAAAACAGTACTGAACAAGTCATTGTGGTTGTAAAAGTTCACACGCAACCGCATTTCTTATTTTCTTATTTGGCTCTGAAAAGGAAAATGCTGCAATGCAGACAGGCCTATGGGGTGTCCATCAGACTGGTTTCCTGACCCCATGCTTGATGATGGCCTTGTAGAGATGATGCTACACTTCTCCCAGGGCTTTGACTCATAGCACCTTTGTGTCCCAGAAGAGATCTTGCACTTGTGCAGTTTCTGGGGCTGTTGGGAAGCCAAAATCTGTACTTTCTGATTCCCTTCAAAATATTTGAGGCACTTTATCTTGCCCGGGTGGAAGTCTTTGGAAAGCTCTGCCTCTTGTGATCATCACTTTCTTCCTCTTAGTGAGCTGCATAGTGTTGAACTGACCAGAGCAGGTATGGAGGAATAATGGTTCTCAAGTGTGGATTTCAGAACTATGACAGGAGATCTCTGGATACCTGAGCAAGAGCGTGATGCATCTGGTGCACTTGAAGAAAAGAACAGCTTCCTTCCTCGCTGTGGGAGGACCAGGCCACAGCCCCCAGAGACTAGGGCAGTCTCATAGCAGAGATCTTGGCTGTTTACAGCTGCGATTTCTTCTGTGCTTGGGCCTCATTCAAACTTGTCTTTTCCAGCTAGGACTGTGACTGGTGGGTGACTCTTGCTACTGGTTTGCCTGCCAACCATCTCCATAAAGACACTGCTAGCATTGCTGATCTCAGCTGACACTGCATCGGAACGCATTCAAGATTAGAAACTCAGGATAGTTCATTACTGTGCTGAGTCCTGTTGTTTAGTGAAGGTGCGAGTTTACAGGGAGGTATACTCAAGAGTTAAATGAGCTTTAAGGAGCTCTCAAGGTAACACAGCCCATCGGTCTGTAGGAACTATCAGGATTGTTGACTAACAAAGCTCAGAATTAACTGAAAACTCTGGTTCAGGAATATTTCCATTTGGCTTAGTCTTTGTCCCCAGAGGTTTAACTAGAGCCCTGGAATATGAATAGCAGCTGCGAGGAGGAAGAGCTAGAACAGCCCTTATTTAGGTAATTTCCTTATAACCTCCCAGCTCCCTAAAAATAGTGCAAATAAAATGTTCCACCATATCAGGCTGAGACTGGGCTGGGAAATGGGAGTTGCTGGATAAGCTAGAACTCACTCTATTGTCTCATTCTGACACTGACACCAAGAAAACATTTCCTATTTTTAGCTTAGTATATCAAAGAGTGTTAAAGTTTCTGGATGGAGATTTTATATATTTATATATATGTATATCCATTCGCTTGAATAGGAATGTGCATACAGATCTCTTTAAAAACAGTGAAGGTCTCCACCTCTACTTTAGATCAACATTTAATGTATAGCTAGAGTAAAAATAGTTTTTAAAAGTCTATATTTAACTTCCTGTAGCAAATTATCCAGGTAAATTTTGTATAGAGTGGCTGCTGCAGACAGACTGTCTTCCAAGATCTGTTTACTTTCTCTGATCTCCTCCAGCTCATTTACCTTGCAGCACTTAAGGCAATTGCTTCCTGATGGGGGATCAGCCTGCAGCTCAGCCATCTCATCACCTTTCAGGTGCCATTATACTGTTCTTTCTTGACACCACCAAAAAATATTGCACAAGCTGGATGCTGTTTGTTTATAAGCCTTGCTTAGTGATGCTGATAATGGAGCAAATATGCATATATCCAGTACTACTGTCTCCAGAAGCAGCATTTGGTAGGCAAAAAGCTGCTATGCCATTCTCAAGTGGATGTGATTGGGCTGTGAAGTAAGACCTTTGTCCCCAGTTTATATGAAAATCCAGAGGACAGTGGGTTCATAATCTCGTATTAGGTAGGCACCAAGAATGACTGACAGTCAGAAAGCTGCAGGGGTGAAAAGAATATCTGATCTGTGGGAGACAGGTTTAGTGGCTGAAAGCAGAGGGTGAAATGTGAGTGGTTTGTGTGGTCACAGCCTTCTCACATAACTTCAGGAAGGACGATATTAGTCTTCATCAGGTCCAGCCAAAAAAGAGTATGACAAACAGGAAGATGAGGGAAAGTACTGTTGGGAATGAATGAGGCTTTATGTCAGTTCAAATAAGCTAAGAAACCAAGAAAGGAACTGATGCTGTCATGGTGATGTTTGGTCCTGTAAGAAGTGCTTCCTAGTTGAGAAAAGTTCTTATGGGTCCTTTTTCTTATTCTCAGGGAGAAAAAGCCAGCACCACTTGTGTTGCAGGTGCACTGGTTACTGCCTTTTTACCAGAACCCATTCTGATATGTATATTCATATTTCAATTTTAAGCCAAACTCATCCCAACAAATTCCACATCATTTTTAGCATTTGAGCTTTACTCATTCCTCACTTCAGATTCAAATAATGCATAATTGCTTTTAAGTTCCTGAAACAGCATCTGCCTTTGTGTGTGAGCTTGTCTTTGCTTCAGGAGGTAGCAGAAGCCTGCTGTCCTTTTACTTCAACCACACGTCCTAAATGCTCTTCATAGATTCAAGTGTTTTTGTTGCTGAGTCTCTTCCTGTTTTACAGGAGCTCTCCAAGAGCATGTTCCTGTTCATTAAAAAATCCTTTTAGCCCAACTTAAGATCCTTTCCTGGGCAGGGCATCCCTATTGTTTGCTTCCTGTAAAGTGGTGACTTCTGAGCTTGCTGCTTGCTGTGCACGTTCATCCTCTGTGCTGGAATCAAAGGTGACGCTTGGTGTTGTGGAGTGGGCGGCCACAGTGCTAAGAGGAGGTGCCTCTTTATTTCCAGCTTCAAGTAGCTGTTGTGCCTCACCTTGCTGAAACCCTGCCTGTGGCTGCTCCTGGTGCTTGAGGCCAAATGAAGAAACACTTTTCATTAGAATTTGTTCCAGTGGCTCAGCTGTACTTGAGTAAATGTAGACTTTCTGCTTTGGCTTGTATTGTCAGTGCTCATTCCATCTGAGTTGGAAAACGCTTCCACTCGCTGTGTTTTTCATAGGCTGGTATTTCTTCATATGGGTGATGGCTGTGTGGTGATGTATTCCACTGAAAGCTAATATCTTGCTCAGGTTGGACTGCTGTGCTGCACAGGTTGTGTTGTAGCTATGTGTTTCTTAGCTCAGATAACAAGTCCTTGATCTTTTGAGACTGATGGCTTGCTCATCTGTTTGCGTGCACACTGCAGCAGGGAGGGCTGGGGAGGCTTGTCTGCTTTGTGTTGGCTCCTCATCCCTTGAGTGTTTCTGTAGTTCTTGCAAGCCTGTCTTCAGGTTGCTGACCTCAACACTAGCTTTTCAGGTACCAATTAGTACAACGTGGTGTAAGCTTGCTTCCCATCAAGCTTGTCTTCTAACACTTGATGTGTACTTAAGCTGCACTAATGAGCAGTGGGGGGGTGGATAGTCCTTGACTTCGTGTATGGCTGAAGCTCTCTCAGAAGGCCCTGCCAGGACTTCAAGCAAGCTGCAATGGGAATGAAGATATATCTTGCTCTACTGTGCAAACTGTGCTTTACTGGTCTTTTCCTCATTTGTGGTGGTCAGTATTTGAGAAAACATACACAAGGGCCATGTGGCAACAAGGGTGTTGCTTTATCAGGATCAGGTGAGTGAATCTCTGCTCCCAAGAGGATTGTAAATACTGGATGTGCAAATTTTTCACACCCAAAGAAACCTCAAATCCATGAAACCTCAAACTCGTTGAAGGCTATAAATAAGAGCAAGAGTCTAGAGGTGGGAGCTCCAGAGCAGTACTCTCAGTATGATACAGGGCTGGGCTGACAACAGGTCATCTGGGGACTTCTGAAGTAAGTCAAGGTCAGTAGGATCAGCGTGTATGGGCAGGGAAGGCTGTCAGGACTGATCAAGAAGGATTTAGCTTGGCTTTTCTGTAAATATTTTTTTTTTTTCTGCTTGCAATTTACTGCCACTTTCCCAAGCACCACCCTGAAGAGTTCATCTTAGGACATTCCCTCTTGGTTCTGGTGTATGGGTGATAGGGTTTAAAGAATATGTTTCAAGCAACAGGAATGCCTTTAACTCCTTGTAACAGACTATAGATGTGTATTTAGATATGGGAGCATTTTCAATATTGCATTGATAGGATCAGACAGTGAACAATAGCTTGTTTTTTTTTCCTTAACTTCCCATGGGAGAAGATATGATTGCTGGGTCAGTTTTTGCTTCTACTGTACATGCCTGCCTGCCTGCCCTGTATCACAGACTGCTTCTGCTAAGCTGCTGCCTGCCAGCACCAGCTCTCCAGCATTGGTTCTGATGCATGAGTCAAGGGAGCAGAAGCTGAGGAAGAAAAATATTAAAGATAAAGAGAGAGGACACAGTAGGCACCGCTGAAGTCTGGGGTTCATGCAGTGCATTTGTAAGGTAAAATTCCTGGCTGGTGTGAGCATGCTGTCAGGGAAGGCAAAACAAGCACAACTGTCCAGAAAGGAGTTTATTTCCCCTCCTTCTGAACCCTCCAAAAAAGTACATGAGCCAGTGATGCAAATCAGGGCACTGGTAGACTTTAGAATTGTGTATCTGTTCTCCTGTCCTGCTCTCACTGCAAATTGTATCTGCTGATAAATATCTGAACAAAATTAAATCTAAAGCCTGAATTGTCAAAGAAGGGGAGGGAGACCTCAGTGTGGGCTTGTGAAGTAACGTCCTGTCAAAGAATTATGAAAACGTGGCTCAGAAGGCATCTCTGCACATCTTCACTGGCACATGCTGGGATTTTTTATTAAAAAGCTCTGACCTTGTACACAAAGTGAGGAAGGCTGTTACTCTTTGCAGCTCTGTCTCATCAGCACATTGCTCTGGACAAAGGGTGCCAGCCCTTATTGCTTTCCCACTGTTCCCAGATAAGACTCACAGTCATATCACAGTAACAGCTGCAGGGTGGGAATCCTCCAGCATCGCTCAGCATCGCTGGTAGTGGGCAGGTAGGAGCGAGTGTGTGACCTGTGGGAGTCAGGTGCTGGAGGAGAGATGCGTTGTTGTAACACATCAGAACCACTGACTTTTTTCTCCTCCACCTTTTCCCCCCATAGCAAGTGATTTTAAAGCTTCTGGCTCCGTATATATTTTTAAAAACCCTTCAAGTAATATTTTAAATACCACAGGCAAACTTGAGTGTTATGGTGGAGTCGTAGTGAATCCAGTTGTGCAATTCAAATAGAGTTCCAAAGCAAAGTAGCAAGCAGTGCCAGCTCTGCCCTCTAGTGCACCAGCAGGGAAGAGGCTTTAGGAATGTGGGGAAAGGTGCAGGGATCACAACAGAGCTGTCCTATGTGGGGCTCAGCTGACTTTAAGTCGTTTTAGGGGTTGTAGGTAATGGCTTTTCTGTTCTTTAGGCTGGTATTGTTTGTAGTGATCTCACTGGATTTTGCTGTGAGACACCTGAAATCAGCCTCAGCTTTGGCTGCTGTTGTGGTGGTGTTTTTGTTTATTTGAAACAAAACAAAAGACCACCCAAAATTTCCTTACACGTATTGAGATATTTGTTATGATAGAAAATGAGACTAAAGGAAGAATGTGATTTATGATGATCTGAATCTTTCATTCCACAGCATCGAAGGCGAGTACGTTCCTGTGTCAGGGGACGAGGTCACCTACAAGGTGTGCACCATCCCACCAAAGAACGAGAAGCTGCAGGCCGTGGAGGTGGTCATTACCCACCTGGCCCCAGGAACCAAGCATGAAACCTGGTCGGGGCACGTCATCAGCTCCTGAAGTTGCCTGGGGGATGCTGTCTGCGTGGGTCACTGCTCAGCGCCTGCCATCAGGGAACCTGACCTAAGAATAGTCTGCAAATGGTGCGGGAGGAAACACTGCATTGTCAATAAAAGCAGAAGTAGGCCAAAATTATCATATTTACAGTAGGCCTGATTTAACAAAGGAGGAAAAAAAAAAAAAAAAAAGCAATCCAGATGCTAATGAAATGAAAAATGTCTTTATTAACGTGTTTACAGGAATGTGTTTTAAAGAGATGTAGTTTGTGTGCTTTGAGAGGTTGGATTTCTTTTCTTTTCTTTTTTTTTTTTTCCTTTATTTTGAACCAATTCCAGTCCCTCAGGGGACTCGGGGAGCCTTGAAGGAGAGCCCTTGCAGCACAGCCAGCTATGGCAGATACACAGGTGTAAGGCCCCGTGGGTGCTTGATCACTGTGGTCCCTTGAGCTGTGCTTCTGCAGGTGTCAGTGTACACTTAGTGCTGGCAGCGGTGCCTCACTGCCTTGACATGAGAGCGAACAAGCTGCTTCGTGCTGCAGTTTGTTTTCCTTGCGGAAGAAAGCTTGCAAGCAGAGCAGCTGCTGCACGGTGGAAAATCTCCATCTGGTGGTTATGCTCTGATGGGCTTCAGGTGCAGCATTTGCAACCATGTCTGCATATGTGTGGAATATTGTATGTTTTTTCTAAAACAAACAAAAAAAACCTGGATTGTTCATGTATTTACTTTTGTGCCTTGATGGTTGATTAGCAACAGATTTTATAGGCCAGTATTACTTTAAAAAAATCAACAAAAATTAAAAATCGCTTCAAGGTAAGTGGTAGAAAAGCTGTAAAGTAGCTTCAGAACCTCTGGCTGTGTCTGAATTGAGACTGCCTTCTTGACTGCATAGAGCTGATAAATGTCTGCTGTGGTGTTTCACTGGCAGGCAGGCGAAATAACTTCTGAAAAGCAAGTTAGGTGCTGCTGAGCTCACTGAATACTGAAGTACTGTGAGTTACTTACTAGACTCACCTCTGGGTGAAGTAGATTCTACAGCTGTGTTTTTTAGAAGACTTTCTTGACGGGATGTGCTCTGGCCACCCTGGCTCTGCCTTCAAGATTGCTTATAGTTGAAATAATGTGACTATGATTTTCCCGTTTGCCTTCCATACCTTTTTTCAAATGAAGCATTTTTTTTCTCTTTTCTTTCCTAACAGTGGATTTTTATTGACTTTGCACATAAAAAAAAAAAGAATAAAAATAGAAAAAGATTGCATGATACTCTTCTGTTAGCTACGTGACGTGGTGTAACTTCAGTTGCCTGTTTGCAGTTTTTCCAAGAGAGGCACTCGTTGTCACGAAATGTCTCAGGACTCTTTCACAGCAGAGATCTGTTCCAAGGTCTGACCTGGGGAGAGCTCAGCTGTATGAAGGTCAGTAACTGCCGTGATGGCTTGTTTTACTTTTAAGCTGTATTACACTGTAGAGTGCTGTAATGACCTGCCTGCAGCGGCTTTCTGTTTTTAACCATGACTAAGTAATGGTGGGTTTAACACTATCTGGTTTGTGGAGTATTGCATATTGCTTTCTTTACAATAAATACAGCCATTATAACGCTGTAATATGTCTTCAGTCTGATCTCTACATGATCTGTGTTGAAGTTCTTTAGTGTTAAACAGAGAGTGCAGGTGTCTGCATATGCATACTGTTAAGATGATATACAATACCAGAGTATACAATACCATCTCTTTAGAGATGTTTGTCATAATAGTAATGGGTCTGGTCCAGCATCTTCTTTCATTAAAATGGTTGAGGCTGAATTATATTATGGAAATACGCATGTGTGAAGTGGGTTAGGCTAGAACTTTTGGATGAGAGCATCACAGCATCCACCACCTCTTTTGAGCTAAATGTTTCTCTTTTTTCCCCTTTTGAACCTGTTAAAAATCATGCAAACCTGAAATGGGAAGAATTAAATTAAGGAACTTTGTTGTACACACAGGAAGCACACAGCAGGTCTGCTTAAAATAATTTATTTGCCAAAATAACCGACGAGAATTTTTTCATGATGAGATTTTTATTCTCTTTTTCCAAACTAAACCATTCCCAGAAGAGAATCATTTCCAAATGCCAGATAGGAGAAGTAGGATTAGCAGTTACTCTGATTGGCATGCTTCAATTACATAATATAAATATATATAAACATATATCATTTATTATAGCGCTAAAAAATCCCACCCATATTCTTATTCTTACCAGGAATTGTGTAGTAAGTGACAAGATTGAATTTTGTTGCTGCACTCAAGTTATTTTAATATTGGGTTTCATTTTCTTTTCACTGTGGATTTAAAATAGTCTGCAGAAAGTATAGGGCCCATTAACTGTGCCATGTATTGGCAGTGCAGGCTGTGCTGAGGAGGTAATCAGCATCAGGTGGCCCAGCCCTCCCAATAATGGCAGGCTCCACACCTGCTGCTTGTGCACGAACATGAGCAAGGTCATTACAAAAAATAAATAGTAAAATGTATCTTTTACTCCGGAGTCTTAAAATTCTTCACAGCAAATAAGGTTGTTTATGTATGTTTTTAAAAAGCCTTCAAAATTTCCATTTTAAATAGCAGCTTCAAAACCGAAACAAGGCATAAATGCCTTGCAGGCCAACATTAAGGCCATAAATCAACAACAGGCAGATTAATGGGGAGGGATGAGGAGGGAGTGCAATGGAATTAATTAGCGATGAAATTTTACTGGTTAGTTTAAAGAGAGGGAAAGAAGGAAAAACAAGAGGAAAAACAAGGTCATTTTTCCCTGCACAGATTTACAAAACATATTCTCAGGTGTATCTAAAAGAGTGCATCAGTGTAACAGTATCACCCCTTTATTTTCCAGTAGCTCCTGTGACTTAAAACACAAAGACTTGAGGAATCAAGTTCTGTGGGTTAACCTGGCCAGAAATGCCTGCTTTTCTAATTGAAATTAATTACCGTCCTCAAAGTAATGATCCACAGGGAAACACAGGAGACATAATAAAGTTGTTTGGGCTGATGACTTTAAACAAACAAACAAAAAGAACAAAACCACAACTAACCAAAAAGTACTTCTGTTAATAGAAACCGTGAAAGGATGGTCCTAAATGAGCTCTGCTCTATTAACCTGTTAATAACCTAACCTGGTTAGTCACCAGGGTTCTCTTCATTTAAAACCCTTCACTTTTCACCCTCAAAGCACATAGTATTTATCACCAATTATAAAAACGATACAGAATGAGGATGGTTTGAACTATTAAGCTGTTTTAACCATTTTGTAAGTGAGAAGTCTAAAAGAAAGTCTTTTAATTAAAAAAACAGCTCTTCACAGATTCTTCTTGTATCCTGCGGGGACGTAACGCTGTGGCCTTCGGTTCTGGAGTCTGTGAAAATTTCATAATCATTCCCACCCTGAAAAGGTAAAAAGCAGAGGAAAGTTTCTTTAATGTTATTTAACTCAGTTAAATGCATTAGCATTAACTAATGCAGTAGCCTGGCATCCTTTTTGTAAATGTAAAAACAAACAGCATAACCGAGCAGAATTTGCAGGCAAAATCTGTTTGAAGTTTCAGACACCCTATTTTTGTTTTTCTTAATTTCTAAGAGATAGTAACTCATATATATATAGCTATATATATATATGTGTGTGTGTCTATTCTAAATTCAGTTCTTGTCAGGCATAATGTAGCTGACAGGAACTGACAGTACTTGCAGTTCAAAATAGCAGCCCTGAAACACGTTCCCAAAACAATATACTCACTGGCATAGTCTTATCTCCAAAGAAATAAACAGTCTTGTATCCATCTTCTGCAATGATTCCTAAGCAGTACCTCTTGTCCCAGCCATCTGGGAATACGTCAAAGCTTATCTGGCCTCCTACAAGAGACACGAACCAAGAAAGCTTTGTTAAATAGAACACATTTGTCAGAAGTGAGGAAGAACAAAATGGAGTATGACTTTTAGTAGAGCGAATGCTGAGTTGTGGCCTGAAGCATTGATTGAACACCTGGTAAGAAGTGCCCAGGGGCACTCAGGTGCAGGCAATGAGTGATGGAAGGGCTGGAGCCAGGATCCACCCCTTCCCAGACCTCATTTAAGGGTCAATAGTGGAGGTGAGAGCATCTTGCTGGAGATCCCTGTGCAGCTGAGGCCTTCTGAAGGTAAGCAGCTGCGTTCCTTTGTTTCTGTGCCCATGGCTGTTGTGTTTGAGCATGTTTAGGACCTTGATGCTGTGCTATTGCTGCTGTACTTTCGTGTTACAGTGTTTTGTGTTAGGTTTTTTGTGTTAGGTTGTTTTGCAGGGGGAGGATCTGATTTAAATGAAATGGTGTTTCAAATGAGATTATTTCAGATGTGATACCTATAGAAAATGTGAGGCCTTTTCCTGCAAATTCTCTTCGTAAATCAGCTACAAATTTTTCTCTTATATGCTCCTTCTGTGTAAGAAAAACAAAGAAACAAAAGGGATCAGCTGCACTGTGTTAATCCAGCAATAGAAACATAATAACTAAAAACACCCACTCACCTTATCAAGTTCATAGAACTCAATTCGTTCTTCCTGGCTACAGCTTCTTCCAATGGGGGACACGTTTAACATCCCATTGCGGAATTCAATAAAAGTGCCCCTGAAAGAGAATTAATTAACAAGGCAGAAAACAGATGAAACAACGTTTAAGATACTGAATGTAGCAATGAGGCTTTGTTTAAAGACAGTGGGACCCCTTTACCTGAGGTGTCTGCTTTGCACATTGAAGCCCAGCACTCTTAGATGCTGACTTGAGATGCATCCTATGCACATACCTTTTCTTTGGCAGTTTAATCTTTGCAATGTAACTCAGGCAGTAGTTGATGAGGTCTTGGAGCACCTCCTCACCCAGGTGACCCTGAATGTTCTAAACAAGATCAATACCATTAATTAACCCAAGCTCCACAACTGGAGATCCTTGAAACAGTTTAACAGGAGAACACAGCTGTTGGATAATCAGCTGTGGTTGCTGGCACAGAGCAGTGGCCTTTCAATAAGGAACTCTGCATTGATGTAACTAGAGGTTCCCACCTTTTTGCCCCTACCTGCTTGCTGAAGAACTTCCCATCTTTGTAAGCCACGAGCCCGTTCTCTGGAAACACGTAGTCAAACTTCTCAACCACTGCAAACAAACAGGAGGAAGGTGGTGACAGGAACCGCCCGTGTGTTCAAACGTGAGTTACACGGGTTAGAACGAGTGAGATCCCAACGGGAAGAAGGACTCGGTAACCCCGGGCACAACCCCATCCCGTACCGTCATCACCGAGCTGCTCCTTGATCTTCTCAAAGTCTGAACCCCCGACAACGCCCACCTTCACCTTCTGACGCAACCTCTGCAGAAACTCCGCCATCTCCGCCGTGATTTTCTACGGTCGAAAATCAAACAGTGCAATCGGGGTCAGCATTACCCAGAGCCGTGACATCCCCGTGCCCAGCCCATACAGCTCCGTGTTCAGCCCATACAGACCCGTGCCCAGCCGTGTGTGCAGCCCATACAGCCCCGTGCTCAGGCGCTGCCCCATTGACCGCTCCAGGCCCCTCATCCCGCCCCGCCTCAGCCCTGATCTCCCCCCGCCGTTCTCCACTCACCTGCCGCGGCGCAGTGAGGGTCCCGTCCACATCGAACAGACACAGCACGGCTCGCTCCGCCGGCGCCATCGCGGCTGTGAGCAGCGGGGCCAGCCGGGAAGGGGGCGGTGCTGTGAGACGGCGGCGTGGCAGCGCTCCCGGATCGGCGGCCTCATGGCGATGGTGAGTTGTGGTGGTGCGGGGATTGCTCGGCTTGCTCAGGGCCCGGCCCGCGGCTTTAGGCCTCGTTGTTCACCTCAGTGTGCCCGCAGGTCCGGCTGTGCTGCGTGAGGAGCGGCCGCGCGTTGTCGGCCATGGGGAGGTGGCTGCATGGGGAGCCCTGCAGGACGGTGTGGAAGGAGGAGGCCGCCGGGCCGCCCTGGGCACACAACGGGAGAATCCACGGCTTTCTCGGTGACCGTTTGCCGTCTCGGTTCCTGCGCCGTTGGTCTCACAGAATCACACAGAATCACACAATGAGCCGGGTTGGAAGGGACCTCAAGGATCATGTAGTTCCAACCCCCCTGCCTGGCAGGGCCGCTCCTGTCGCTGCCATCCCGCAGGTTGGAGGAGGTAAAAGCGAAGAGTTCCGCGTGGTGTACAGGTTCCCGGGTATTAAATACTGCCGGCTGCTGTCGAGGCTGAAGCTGCTTCAGACCGCAACGACGCTGCTGGTGCTGCCGCCCGTGTGTTACCTGCACCTACAGCAGCAGCTGCCCCAGGCCGTGCTGCTGTACACGGCCGGCATCGCTGTCTTTGCCGCTGTGATGCTGTACGGGATGAGTTACTTTTTCAGACGGATTATCGGGTTGATTTACTTAAGTGAAAGCGGAAGAACCGTCAAAGTGTCCCACATGACGTTCTGGGGGAGGCGCAACGACATCTGCTGCCCCCTGGAGACGGTGATGACTTTGGATGAGGTCGGGGATGCCAGGGGAGAGCTGCTGCTCCGGTTCAGAAGGTACAACAGCACAGAGATCTTGTATTTCACTATTAAATACGGACAGATCGTGGACAGACAGAAGTTTATGCAGATATTTGGAGAGCTGCAGTGATTCAGCGGCAGCTGATGCCTCTTGTTGTATTGTTCCTTGTGTGGATTCTTGCACAACGTGCAATTCGTTTATCGAACTGATACACTTCTGTCATTTTTGCCACGTCTGCTGGGCTGTGTGTTCAGTGTAACAGTATCCAACAGTCCTCTGGGTAAGTAAGTAAGTGTTGCAGTTCTGGGGTGAGCAGGAGTGCTCCTTTTGGATGCAGTCAGTGTGTGCAGTGTCACACAGCCATAGAGGCAGCGAGGTGCTGCCCTGCAATGTTTCAGCTTTGGAGGCTTTGGGTAAAAAAAAAACCCAAGCTTTCAAAGTGAGTGTCAGAGCATCCTCATTTCAGGTTCACCTTCAGCAAGGTTTAGGTTAGCTGGGAAACTTAGTGAAATTCAAGTGCTCCCATACAGTCAGAGCACTGGCCCATGGATTTATGAGCAGTAATTAGTAGTTATAATGGTGAAAAGGCTTCCTGACAATCATAAAATCAGTGTTAAAGAAACGATAGCTCTGAGTACACAGGGCTGGTGGCTGTGTGGGTGCAAACAGAACCCAAGTGCTGCTGCACAGCTGATGTCTGGGTGGTTAAAGCCCCTCCAGGAGCCTTCAGTGTTAAATCATTTCCCATTGAAATAAAGGTAGAACGTAGCATTCCTCATTTGTGGTGCTATGAATGACAGGGAGCCCTTTCTCAGTTCGGATTTTAACAGTCATTATGTTGAAATTTGGAACTATTTGTTCTTCTCCGCGTATGTTCATGCTGGGGGGGGGGGGTTGTTTGTATGTATGTGTGAATGACATTTAATCACTGCTGTAACACTTGAGTTGCAAAAACAGTAAATATCGCTAAAAAATAATCTGAGACTGAAGTCACCAACCTTCTGTTTACCACCATAGATCACCATGTAGCTGTGGTCCAGCTGCTCTGTCCTGCTTGATCTGTGTGTTGATTTGGGCTCTCTAACATCTACAGCACCCTTGGCAAATACCCACCCACTGCCCTGACCCTAAAACAAGGGGAGAAAAGGTAAAACAGATAAAAGCTGTGTTGAATTACAGCTGAGAAGTGTAACAGGTGTAGCTTGTGTTGTGTTGAACTGGTAGAGCTGATCACAGCCACCCCTGTGTGTGTGGAGCTCATCACCTCACCCCCTGTGTCTGTAAAGGGCAGAGGAGGTGCTCTGCTGTATTATTGATTCCTCCTTTGCCAAAGCCAAAACCTCAGCAGAAATCAGGATTTAAATCTAGGAACAAATGCAGCTTGATCACATCTGTGTGTCTATAGAGGGGGAGCAGGGCTGTGAGGGGCAGTACAAACCTTTGGGAGCAGCAGATGAGAGAACCGGGATTGTTTGGCACAGGGGAAAGGAGGCCTGGGGACTTCATTACTCTCTACAGTTAGTTACCTCAAAGGAGGCTTTAACAAGGCAGGGCTCAGTCTCTTCTCCCAGGTAATAGTGATTGATAGGATGAGGAAAAAGCCTCAAGTTTAAGCTGTTTAAGGGTAATTTTAAGGGTATTATAATAAGTCTTTTTGAAGCACTATGGCAGGCTGTCCCGGGCAAAGCTGAGGTACTGAAAAGACTCAACACATGCAGTGCTAAACAGTTGGATTTGATGACTTCTGAGATCGTTTCCAGCCTGAATGACAGCACTACTACACTCCAGCCTACTAAAATCCATCTCAGTGGATCAGCAGATCAGGTAGGTACAATTGCTGTTACAATGCAAACAATAACCCCGATGTACTGCCCACTCATGTTGAATGTCTCCTGATTGGGGTCTTCATCTCAGTTTTGGCTGATAGCGAGTTGTGCAGCAATATCAAAAAGAAAATAAAAATGTTCCTTGGCTTAAATGCTGTGGGAGCAGAATCCCAGCTGACTGAAGTGGTCTGGTATGGGTTGTGGAGGCATCTCTTCATGGGAATGTAGTTAATATATGCACTAATGATTCAGCCTAGGCACGTGCTAGGGGTAAAATAAAGAGCCTTGGGGCAGTTGAATTATAAATATTTTATTTAAGAATACTGATTACACGAGATGTCATTGTTTGTTTTATGATCTGTGTACAGTTACTGGTTACACCATGAAGTGTAGTTAAGTATTGGCTTAAACATTTATTTGGCACTGTCCACAGTATGTTGTAAACAATATTAACTTCATACGCTTCAGCTGCAGTGCTTCCTATGTATTCTCTAACATGATCTCATCAGCATGTTGTACACAATTATACAGTTACTGAGTGTCAGTAAAAATTATAAAAACATCTAGAGTATTCATCATAAAAGTGAAGGTGTGGTAAGACTTCAAAGTACTGGACCTTTGCCTCTGGAAAAGTACAAGACTTGACTTGCTAGGACACTAAAACTACTGCACTGATATGTTGAACTACCTACTTCCCAGAATGCAGTCAAATGCAGTTCTCAGTCTGACTTTCCTCTTGGTGATAATAGGACAGTGATGACAACGAGGCTTTGTTGAACACCAACAACCTCCGTTCAAAAACCTGCTCAGGTTCTGACCAGCTGGTACCGAAATTCTGGGTTCTGCAGAGAGGTTTATAGAAATCCCGTTATTTTTAAGCTAATAGAAGTGTGTTTTCTTGAGTCCAATAAACTCAATAAATAAAATGGGAAAACCATGATTAAAACTTACCAAGAAGGTAAGAAACCTTTCACAGTTTGGTAGCTCTTTTAAGCATGTATAAGTCCTTAAACTGCTCTGTCTGTACTGTATAATTAAAAACTTGCTAATAGTGTGACTGTAGTGTCAGATGTGGTCCCTCCTTTTTGGTGCTTAACATAAACAACTTCAGCTCAGTAAGGAAAAACCAGGTGCCTGCTGGCCATGAAAACAAATGGAAAGAGGCACCGGAATGAATTCAAGTCAGCCTGAAGCAAATAGCAAAGAGTTCACAGTAAAGAGATGTCCAGAACAACTACAACACAGCCGAGTGTGGACATTTGTTCTGATTCTGTGGCTTTCCAGAAGACCTCTGTAAACTCTTACAACAGAAATACGTTGCATTGCAGTGTGCAGCTGGGACTATGCAGTGTGCAATTGGGACTATGCACTGCTACTGTGAGTGCACACAGCAGCGTCTCTCATGTCACACAGTGGCTGAGATCAAGCAATTCTGCTGTAGTTTCACTAAACAGTCAAGCTGTAATGTAGAACTTATAATACCTGAAACTAATGGCTGTTACAGTGAGTTTGGGGCAAAATAATCCTAAATATAAGGTCACTGATGGAGGTGGAAATAATGTGCTTTGCACGATTCTCTAAGCTTTGTCAATTCAGAACCATTTCAGTATGGCTTTCTCTGTGCAGATCTGATCGTAAGAGAAGGCGAAAGTTTAAACCTCCAGGGCAAGGACAGAAGTTCTTCAGTTCTGCTCAGCTGTGCATTGTGCCTCTGCAGCAGGACATACAGGCTAATGGCTGAGCAGAGCAGTGCTGTGAGCCACGTGCTGTGGCAGACCAGTGCTTAGGGGAATAAAGCTGGCAATTATTCTGTAAAATACTGGACTTGGCAGTGGTGGAAAGCAAAACTTTCCTTGAAATGCCTTTTATTCTATCTGCCATCAGAGAATGGCTCTTTCTGCATGTCAGGCATTTGTTTGTGCATTTAAGTGTTAGGCCATACTTGTTGCTGCTTCTGGACACAAGTAAAACTGCTGGGATTACCAGTGAAGATGTACCAGGGCCTATTTAGACAAGTCAGGCAGTCAGGGCCATAGGTATAGGGAGGGCTCTGCAGTTCACATGGCCCAAAGATGGAGGGCCACAGCCTCTATAGGCGCAGCGTAGGAGCGCTGCGTGTACCTGCTGGTGAGCAGTACCAGTGCTCTGCCTGTGCCATTTTGCATGGAGCTGCTTGCCATGGGCAGGATTACAGACAGAACACAAACCTCAGTTTATGACTTTACACTTATCTTGTAAGTGGAGAAGACATGAATTAATGCAAACTACTTTCATAATCAGTTAGTTGTTCCATGTGAGAGAACTGCTTTTTACTTGAAGTTTGCCAAGATATCGCTGAAAATGTTCAGAAAGAGGTGTGCGTGGTGGTCCTTGAAGATCAGCGTTGGACGGAAACGGATCGATCTGTCACCACAGCCTCCCAGCACAACACCTGCGAGGAGAACAGCCCCTTCAGTCATCACTGCCCAGTAAATGCAGGAGGGTCAGTAAGAGCTTCCCCCCTCCGATCACTGCTAGTCCTGCAGCCACACAGCACGTCATCAGTGGTGCAGAGGCCTCAGGCTTCACAGCAGCTCAAAACAACACTCGGAGATCCATTGTGTGAAACACGTGTACTCCAGTACAGAGCACAAAACCACTACTGGAAAGCTGCAGTACTCTGGGTTAAGTGCCTCCATCACAGAACTAACAGGCTTCTGTACACTTTTGTTTTTAAACAACTTTGTTTACAATGACAAAAATGTTAACTATCTCAGTGCTGGCAGTGCTGCATCACTCCAAATGTTTTTTGTTAATCTTTAAATCCATCACTTTTTGAAAAGGTTGTGGACCATGAAAATCTGAACCATTGAGCTGAATGTACCTCGCCTCTAATCACAGCCCTGGTGCACCAGGTAAAGAAAAAAATCAGAGCATGACACATATCCCGTTGCTTGTCATTTAAAACTTAATCCACGCATAAACTTTCTTACCTTTGTTTCTCGCTATTGTGATTAACTTGTTCCTGGTTGCATCATTTGGAGTGTCAAACGAACAGAACGTTCCTCTTCCTCTCACTCTGCTGATAAGATGGGGGTAGCGAGCCTGCAAAGAGCAGGAAGGATTTATGCACGGCAGCTGCTGTCACTAAGGACACCAGGAGGCAGGTTCTGCCAAGCACTGTGCAGCATGGAAAACCTGCTGCCTCCTGTTCTGGTGGACTGGAGCTTGCAAACAAGCCGGGTATCTCACACAACCAACCCCTGACCGATGCCCCACAAGCAGCAGAAGAGAGAGATGAACTCCCGCTCCCTTCAAAACTCATCCACACAATGTCTTGTGGTATGGAATAATGGAATATCCCCCCTCATTCTGTTCCCTCCCAGCTCCTCCAGCTCTGTACCACGCTGCTTAGCAGCAACTGTAAATATCACTGTCTTACCAACCTTGTATTTCTCTGAGAACCAAAAACACAGCATCACAGCTTCACATAATTCGGAGTTCACCATTTTGGATTTAGCTATATAAAAACTATATTCTTAAGTAAGTCATTAAAGGAAAGTTTACTTGAGTTCAAAACAGGACATGTTTATTCAGACTTACACTGAAGTCAATGAACCGCTAAACTACCATCACAGTCTGCTGCCCAGCTGGAGTTCCTCAGTCCAAGTATTTGAAACTGATCAGCAAATTTCTCCTTATTTGTAATAAGCCTTAGAAATGCTTACCTGTAAATCCAGTAGCCCAGTCAATAGTGTTTTTCCTGCATGGGCTGCGTTGTTGAGAAGATCTTCTCTTTTAATAACCCTAATGACTTCAGCAAGCAGAAGGTTCTTGGATGGATCTCCAAGCCAGGTGTTAAAAATCCGATAGGGCTTTCGGAAAGGGTGGAAAGAGAGTTGTGCAATAAGTTAACAGGCAAGTCACTATAATAAAGAAAACCAGCACATTGATCACATGTGGTATGTGAAAAAGCATGCACTAATCTCATCTGTCTGCACTAAGCTGCCCTGCTTGGCATAAACAAGGAGCTACTACTTTACGCCATTTTAGCACATTTTTTTTTGCTGCTTTGTCATGTCAAAGAAACAAGGCTGCAGATTATGCTGAAATCTGCATTGTCTGTATGGGTTTGGTGTTCAAACTTTACCTTCTGTTAATTTAGTTTGTTCATTTATTAAAAGTGGCATTACTGCGAAGAGTAAGTCTTGGTAAGAGCATACAGGCTCAGAAAATGCCAAGCCCTGCAGAAAAAGGTGTGGGTTTGTGGCACCTTTTGTAAGAAGGGCAGGTCATTAGGCTGAACCCAGTTCTCCACTCCCTCCCACCAGCAGTGTGAGTGACCGACAGCAATCAGAGAAATAGAGTGAAAGTAAAGATGTCTCCTATAAGCACAAAGCAAGTGTCTGTGGGACAGCAGCTCCATCTGGAACCTGCAGCACCAAGGGAAGCTCGCCTCTTCCACAGATATCACAGGTGCTCGTAAAGGCTCTTGTCGATTAGCACAAAGTTTCACTGGAAGTCTTACAGCATTTGGCCTGAACTCCTCTTTGTGGAAAAATCCTCCTGTCATCATCTTCTTACTGAATGTCACCACATCAGCTGGATCATCCAGGCCCCAGTGCTCGTGTGCCCAGAATTTTCCTGTGCAGCCACCTCCCGTCTGCACCTCATCCACCAGGAAGGCACAGCCGTGCTGGAGATGTGAGAGAAGAGCACAGAACAGGAGTCAGCATTTCCAGAATAAAAGTACCTCCCTTGATGAACAAGTAAATACGAGCCAATTACATTATGTCCTTCCTCTACCTTCACTGCTCCAAATCTCTTGTCTTCAACCCAAGACCAATGTTGTCATATTTCCTAATCAGACTTTCAACTCACTGTGTACTGGGTTATTCAGCTATTCTCTGTAAGCACATGTTAAAGTTTGTCCAATAGATGTCTGAGGGGAACAAAAAGCATCAAGTAGGTCTTACTGAAGGCCAGTGCTACTAAATACCCAGCTGCTGTGTTCCAGTGATGAAGGCATCCATCTTTGTCCTTGTTTTCATGGAACATCTGCATTTACCCCTGGATTTGATTTGTTTTTAACTTCAACAAGAGCAGAAACACAAGTGTGCCAGCCAAAAATTACCCAAACCGCCTGTTCTAAAGTTGTTTGAACTCCTCAACAAATTGGACTGAGGAGTCCACCAACTGTGTGTGCAGTGTAAGAGACAACACTGTGCTGACAATGGGAGTTGTTTGTATTGATACATGTATGTAAGTAGCTCAGCTGCTAATAAAGAGGCTTGTGACATTGCAGGGAGAGGAAGGCCCCTGGAGATGGGAACAAATAATACACGTTTACCTACCAATGTGTGAGCAGTGAAACATGTGATTACCTTTCTGGCAATATCTCGTAGCTTTCTAAAGAAGTCATCTGAGGCGTGGTTGTCCCCACCCTCCGACTGTATTGGTTCTATAATGATTCCAGCCACAATCTTCTTCTTTTTCCTGTACTTGACAATCAGATCTTCCACCTGCAAATCAATTCATGTTACATTTCCTTCTCGTGGCCGCCTCATATTTATTCCCAGAAAGATTAAGGCTCAGCACCAGCACTTCAACTTCTCATAGCCATTCCTGGCTATAAAGGTGGCAGGAACTACATGAAATCTGTAAGTACCTGCGATTTAACACTGCCTCCTTGTTTGTCCATGTTGGTGAAGTTCAAACCACAACCTGAACCAAACTGTATCCAAGTTGTGTAATTCTGCACAGTGTAAGTACAGCAAATTTCAGCTGAAAGTATCACTGAAACCACTATAGTTTGCTGTGCTGTTGCTGTCATTCCACCTCAGATTTAAAAGAAACAGCACAGAACAAATCTCACCTGATGTACGAATGAAAGCAATCTTTTACATTTGCATTTTCTATTCACTTCATATGCTTTTAAGTTCATCTGATGAAGCACTACAGAAATCCTGTTGCTGATAAGGGGCTTATGGAGGAGTTTTAATTAACCTCACAGTGCCAGTCGTTGGGATTACTAGTGTCAGTTGTACTTGAAATATCCCTTCACAGCTTCCAGGGCCCACAACCTATGTAGGCTGTACAAAGCAGTTCTTTCCCAAGAGTGCCAGTAAGCAACTTCAAAGACTTTCAAGAGAGCATTCAGCTTTTTTTCTTTTAAATAATGGCTGAAGTTTGTGGACTGGTTTTTCACATCCCACTTCCCCCCTGAATGAGCTATTGTTGCAGGGCAGCAATTTGCTATGCTTTCAATTTCTTGCTATGCTTTCAGTTTCCCCTGAAGTTCTGCAGGTTTAAACGAGCAGCCCCTTCAGCCCAGCTCTTCACAGCCATCCATGCCACACTGCTGTGCTCCATGCAGCACTCAGCACACTCCTTGACAGTCACTTCTAGTCAATGTCCCAGTCTGTTTCTATTCCACATGGCACATCACAGCAGTCTCTTAAAAACAGTGCCTTGAAAACAGAGCCCGGATCCCAGGAAGCCCAATAAGGAATCCCATCGTTGGGTACCTGCAGGCGTTTTGCAGACTGGCTGCTCTTCTGCAAAGCAGGGCCAAACTGCTAACTGTAAACAATAGTGAATGCTGTTTTAATCACATGCTGTTCCAATCCCCAAAAACATTCCTTTAATGAAAAGCAACTGAACCTGCTGACACCATCATTTCCAAACAAAATTAACAGAAAGCTGCCAGTGAATTGGTTACCTCTTCTAAACAACGGGCTTCTTCCTGTTGATTCTCTTTCACAAAGTCTTCCAGAGGATACTTTAGTCTTGGAAATGGAGCAATAGGCCAGTCCAGTGAGGGGATGTCCAGTTTGTGAATTGCTTTAGTGTGAGTTGTAGCTAAGCAACCTAAGCCCAAAAAACCAAGAATTAGTGATATCTGACAAGGAACCGTACAGGAAAAAAGCTACAAGAGGTGAAAAATTGCCTGACGTCAGGACTTTCTAAATTGCTCCATGTTTTCCTTTCCTGAAATACTGAGTAATAGGATTTACCCAAGGCAGAGTGCCTCTAAGCATTTGTTTCCATATGCACTGTTCCAGAAGGACAGGAGGACCTCTGTCACTGAACAGCAGTGCCGAGCAGATGGGTTCCACCCAGTGCAAGAAAACCAGCCATGGAGCTCTGAATTACGGCCCTGGTAGTTAATGAGTTTGTGGCTGGGACTGAGCCAATGTAAAACGTTAACCATGAGTGTCATCACATTTGTATTGTGGCAATTTCACTCAAGGAGCTAGATTGCTGCGACATGTAGGAAACCCTGGATTCTAAAATAAGGGATCTTCATATTCAGAAGACTTGAGATTAAATCCCACTGTCACTTGAGGATAGTTTCAGTACTGGTGGGACTTGTAAGGCCCACAGAGGCCTGCTTCTGCTCTGCTGGCACTGCCTGTCTCAGAGCAGCCTCTCTGCAGTCTCTCAGCTCACTGCAGGGTCAGGGAGGAGGCACAGGACAGGGCAGGGCATTTCTTACCAAAGGTCCTTCCGTGGAAGCCACCCATGAAGGAGAGCATGGCGTAGTCAGGACAGCCGGGGGGCTGGAAGCAAAGCATAGAGGTCAGAGTGGTGCCAGAGCTGAGCTGCTGCCCCACAGCCAGCCCACAGCCTTCACCCCAGGCAGTAGCCAAACATAGTTACATTGGCACATTGGCAGAGCATTCAATGCAATCAGCTTATTCTGGTACAAATGGCAACTACTTGTGCACCATGTGCCCATGTATGGTTAAATGATAAAAATGATAAAAAACCTTACAATGTTACCTGGTTAATCATGCATGATTCCAGTTCCTCTTTCGTGACATTATTACGGCCCCTCTCCTTGTTCTGCAAATAAACAAAAACAACCACCAGCAGTTTTCCTTTAGTTGTAATCAGTGAATCTGTAGCCCAGTTAGAAGTTACCAATTCTGTTATTTCAAACTAGAGGCAGGGAAGACTTTGGTTCCTATGACTGCAGTGTGCACTTTGTAAGACCAACTATCTTAGGTGAATGTCAGTTTAAGATGTTGGTTCTAATAATGTACAGATGATAGGCAAAGCCAGTCTGTCCGCTCACTGAAATTATATCAATAGAAACTGAAAGCTCAGATAAAGGCTTTTCAATAACGAAAGAAGCTACATTAAGGAGAATATAAACAACATCACACCTGGAGAGCCTCTGACCCTTACTTTGCTTTGTAACAGCAGTTATGTTGATGAATAAATACAGATTTCTACATCCAAAACTGCATAACAGAAACAGTATTAATATTTTACTCACTCTGTACCACATAAATATTAACTTAAATGCATTCTCATTCGAGCAGGATCCACAAGCCATGGTCATCACCTGTGACAGACCCTTGGGAGCCACCTGTCAATATAAAGGGAGAATCACTTCAAAATACTGAGCACAGCTATAGTGGAAATTGAATGTAATACCATTAGTTTCAGTGTAAGGGGAAACCAGCCATGCCTGGGATGAGGAAAGCCGACTCTTAGTGCTGCTGAAGAGGCTCAACACACTCCACTTATGCCTCTTATGAAAGCACAGTGAAGTAAATGAAAATCAGTCATCAGTTCTTGAATCCACATTGAAAGAGGCACTATCTGTGCAGAGAGCAGCACGTCGCCCTGAAGCCTGGGGAAAAAGGTTCCATTTTGTCACTTGCTGGTTCTGGTCTCTTGAAAGAGCTTCCCTCCAGCAGGCAGACAAACCGCTCACCCATAGAGCTCAATAGGAAAACCCCACAGCTCCCTTAAACACAGACTGGAGGAACTCATCGCAGCCATCTCAGACTTACTGATAACAAAGATTCCTTCAGCCTTTCTGAAAAGTTCTCTGGAGGTAAAATCCCAAGGGCAGGTCTGTTGATAAAAGTGCTCTAAAAAACAAAGGAAGAGAAACTGTTAGCTTTTGCTATTACGTGAAAAATATCATGTTGATATGTAGGCAGTTACATTTAATTCTTATCACAAATAACAGCCAGAAATTTGTGCTTTTATTCTTACTGGGCAGTGGTGGGCAATGCAACAAGGAGATCGGTGAGAAGCTGCTTTGCATCAATCATCAGAGGAATGCGTTAAATTAAACTCTAGAACATCGACTGTGATATATCCAAACATCTGGTGAAGATGCTTTTTAACCACATTATGCTCTATGAAGCCTGCTGATTTGCGCTGGAAACATTCCAGTTAAATATTTCTTGTTCTGGTGCCTTTTGTTTGCACAGTCACCTTTCCCACTGCCTTACTCTGAATTTTAGGTACCTTCTTCACTGTGCACTGCAATAGAAGATTTCTAGCTTGTCAGCATCAGTTTTCTCACATTTTTTCTCCTTTTTGTTTCCTGATTAAGTTCTGACCTAAATCAGTTGCCACGGCTGCTGAAATAGTCCCAATGGTTGCAGTGTGACCTCACCTAACAGAGCGCTCACACAGCTGAGCTTTGGTGACTCAAGTCTTTATGGGTTTCCAAGAGGGAACAGGCTACATCCTAAGCTTGTACAGTTTTCTGCCTTCTGTCTTTTCTCACTACAGGTACTTGTGGGCTACAGTAAGAGGTGTGAATGGTCACACTGTAAAATCACAGCAAGGCTGGAGGCACCTCAGGTTCCCTCTGCCCCAGCACCTCCCTTCAGGTGTTTATAGACATGGATGAGATCCCCCTGAGCTGAACAGCCCCAGTACACATAGAACACTTCAACAGAACTCTGAGATAACCAAAAGTCACATCAGGTACAACAAAGTGTGAGCCAGGACTCGGTAATTCATACAAGTGCACCACTTCCAAACCAGTATTTGCTTCAACAGACTCGGGCTTAAAAAATCCAAGTAATGCCTTTAGTGGCAGACAACCACCAAGTTTTTGTTTGGTACATATGAGAACTCTCACTTGACTTTTTGTCTCAACTTAGAAGGCAATTCTCATATAAAATTAAGAGATATGAGACCATAAATCTGTCATGAATTTGATTACGGGTTGTCACAGTCCATTGACAACATTAGCCATTAAGCAGAAAAGTCTATTTCTCTTTTGTTATTAATGAGATGCTCAGTACCAAGAGAAACATAACACTGATATCAAGCTGCTGTGGTCTCAAATGAATGGATGCATATTTAGTTCTTTATAGCCGGCTATAAAGAGGGTAGATGGAGCATTACAGACAAACAAAAGCAACATCTCTCCACAAAAACACCAACCCTGTCGTTAAGTAAAGAGGTAAAATTAAACCAAACAAACCCACACAAATTATCATATCAGCCTAAGAGGAACTGGAGAAGACGGACACAAGGAGGGAGAGGATGCCCTCACGTAGACTGGAATTCACTTACCAGGTTCTGTGGCTGCTGGAGAAGCTTTATCAGAGATGGATGGCTGTAACCTAACGAAAAAGAGAAAGAAAAGTTGTATCTGGTTGATGTAAACTAATGTGGAGTGACCCAGAGAATAACCTTATTCAGACTTAAATTCTGTTCATTGTGTGCGTGCTTCAACTATCGACGATCCAACTTCTTTTAAGTAGGACAGTTCTCCTCTTTTACAAACTTGGTGTCAAGCAACAGCACAGTGTATTTTAGCACATAAACCCAACACAAGAAGAGACGAAGAGACAGTTGAACATCACAGTTGCTACCACATGGCCTTTCTATGCCAGATGCTGTCAATCTTGCTGAGAAGTGCTGCACTGCATGCTCTCTCCTGACCAGTTTTCTCATCTCCCTGTCTCCTTTAACACACTTTTTGCTGGACAAAGATGCAACAGCTTGTCCTTTTTACCTAAAAAAATTAAAGTATTAAGGAGGCTTCAGAGTTAACAAGACAAAAGTGCTTAATTTATACCCCCTGATGCTACATGGGTTCATTTGCTTGCTCACAGGTAAACCAATGGACCAGGTGTAGAAGTATTCAGCACAGAAAACTGTGTTTTAAACCCAATTTTTATGTCTGAAATGTCAACACCACAGACTTACCATCATCTTTTATATTCTCCTGCAGAAACAGCTGGAAACCTCATCTTCCCTACTGCTCAAGAAGTCAGCCTGCTCTGATGTTATTACAAAAGCAAATCATGCCCCCAATTTCCCCATTCTAATTGAATGACAACAGCCCTTATAATCCCGCCTGTGCAGTGGAGCCTTCGGCTACTGCATTAACAAATCAATTATAAATTCCATCTTGAATATTTTAGTTCAAAACAAGGAATATCCAGACTGTTTTTCAGCTGCACATCGTCCTGTGAGGTATCTGTTAAAATTATTATGAAGATGATACAAGTGGCTATTTGGACACAGGCAACTAAACCTGCATTGCATCAGCTGCTGTGGGAAGAACTGAGGTTGAGAGACAGACAGGGCTGAGCTGAAGCTGTGGCTGCAGCCCTGGGCACCTTGGAGAGCAGCTTAGGAAATCTCAATGACCCCTGTTATGAATCAACCACCAGTGCCTTGCAAGCTTAACCATTAACTCTGATACTGCTTGAAAAGGTGCTAAGTTAGCATGAAGAATGCAAAGACCTTTGTATCTTTTGTTATGTAACACAAATCTTCCGTCACCCGTAACCCATCTTCTTCCATCCACACAAGATGACGCCTTCCTTTCCCCTCACTTTGTGCCCTGCAGCTCTGTCTGCCTCCTCCAGCATTCCCTGTGCCAAGGCACAGCAAGAAAGAATCCTTAAACCCTGCCTTTCTGAAGGAGCAGGAATGCATAGAAAGGTGCTGAACTGCTGCGTGGGTTTATATTAATAAATCTAATGCTGGAAAATCGGAATGGTTAAGTAATTATTATGTAACTATTGCAGACAAAGTCAGACAGCTCCCGGGCTAAGACGGCAGACAGGAGCTTGTTTCATTGCCAAGAGCAGCACAATGGTTTATAGCTTTATGAATCCACTATCCAGCACTTTCCTATCAGCAGTGACAGAGCTGGCTCTAAGAGAAGGGCACCTGCTCCATCACTCTGCCTGTCTCCATCAGCGTGGCAGAAAAGAACACGTCCTCCAGGCTCACAAATGCGTCTGTTTGCAACGGGATAAAAACTGCTGAAAGAAAGAGATGGAGAAAGCCTAAGAAATGAACCCAGGCTGCTGCCAGCAACACCAAACTGCACCTCTGAGAATGTCCAAGAACAAGAACAGGCCTCACCATCAATAAAAAATGGATTACTTCATTTAGTATTGCAGGGGGCGTGCAAGTAAACATGTCAATAGAATCCCTCCAGGCATTTGGCTTCAGGGTGTTTCTAACTCTGTTACACACACATAACACACAGGTTTAAAAGGAAAACGTGTCTCAATCTCCTCAAAACTGTGTGGTTTAAGAAAAACAGAAGTGTTTTAAAACACAAACAGTCCAGAACATCTCTGCCTGCAGATTTTTTATACCTCTTATCTCTCCGCACAGGCGCTTATTACCTCTCACCTTCTGCTGGTAATTACATCCTGCTGCAGCAGATCGTTATTAAATCTCGGGGAGCTCTGACTGATTCATGAAAGATCCTACTGAGTGTACGTGCAGAGATAAGCGCTGATGACTACAAGCACCTTCATCTGAGAACATCAGCTCACCCACAATCCTCAGCAAGATTTTCTTCTGGGGTCCGAGTCAGGACTTGCAGTTCCTTTCCTAGCCACCTAAATTCCAACTCCATTTAAGTTAGATGAGGACAGCCATACAAACATAGTGCCTCTTCATTACATCCCTGTTTCCACATCAGTGCTGACAAAATTATCTCAGTGCAGTCACTAATGGGGAAAAATACGTAGAAACTGCGTTGATAAAAATAAGCTTTGAGCATTTAAATGTGAGATTAACCCAGAACTCTTCTTGGGGTGCTACATGAAAGCAGAGAAGATTGGAATGACTGAAAACATGCTGCAGTTTCAATGTCTAATGTAAAAAATGTGGTAATGACCTGAACATCACTGAATACTGTTTCCCAACAGGGAGGCCTGCAAGGATGGTTTCGAGTCATTGCTGTTTCTACACTCAGCACAACATCTACTTTGTACATGACCACAGCAGTTCTGCTCTTTTTGCTTCTGCAGAAATAGATTTTTAAGCAACCGAGAGGAAGCACAGACCAGCAACGAGCCGACCGAACAGCTGCTGACGCTGCAGCCCTTCAGCTGGGGCCGCAAACTACCTGCTTTGCTTTAACTCAGCACCCCAGGTTCAGTGACTGGTTTTGTTCCACCCCACTGGAGTCCACACGGCCCACTCCTCTTTTCAGATCTCTCATGAAAGAAATGTGCAGAACATGTGCATCTCAAGTGCAGAACATGTGTTAATTTCTTTGTTATATTAGTGTTTAAAAATGTAACATACTATTACAGAATCACAAGGTATCCAAACCCAAGCAGACAAATCCTTAACCATGGAATGGCACATACAAATTAGGATTAGAGCTTCTTCCAGATACCGCCCTGTGCTTCAATTGAGCCACAAGGGCTGCGTTTTTAACCCCGCTTCCCCAGCTGTTCAAAAAGCACTGCACAATGCACAGCGGTGTGACATACCGAGTACAATGAAGCATAAATTATGTCAGCCTTTTGTTGGGTTGCTGTTAATTAACCAGCTTGTTTGGTAGCAGCTGAGAGAACAAAAGCGTAAGGACAAAGCAAAACTTTTGGCAGAGCTGTTTCCTACCTATTGGGATGGATGAAATCTGAGAGTAGAGATCCAGCATGCGATTGCCATCCACATCCACGAGGTAGTTCCCTCGGCTCTCTTCGTAATTGCAGAAGAAGTGCACAGCTTCGGCATTCTTAAAGAAAAAAAAAGCAATAAACAACGAAAGCTTGAAGCAGCAGCAGCGTGGAGGAAGCAATAGCAAAATCTGATAATGATAATAAATAGAAGGACAGATTATACCTGTTCCATGGGGATTAATGGCAAAGCCATTTTTATAAAGAGGAATTGTTAAAGAGATATTGTGATATTAGCAAAACAACACTACAGCACTCAAAACACAAAACAGATTTTATGCACTCATACACATGCAGCACACATAATATATTTGGCATTCCAAGCCAACACTGCTTTTGGTTTGGGTTTTTTCTTTTTTTGCATAGAACTCAACATACAAAACCGATTTTGAACCAAGTTGTGAAATCACAGTATTAACAGCTGTACTGAACTCACAGAATGTGACCAATTACCTGAATTCCATTCAGCTGCTTCATTAATTCCTGTAGAAAACAAAACAAAATAGATCAGCCTCAGGAATGTCATTACTGACACATAAGTGTGCAGGGTCGCCTACCACTAAAACAGGCTGCCCAGAGCCACAACCAGCCTGGAAGAACATCTTTCTTTTATATGACCACATAAACTATGAGCAAAGCTTGCAATCTCATCTACTTACCAGGCAAGAGATGCAAGGAGGCATCTCTAAGTGCCCTTAACTCTCATGCTTGTTTGCTTTTCTTCTGCTGATTTAACAACTCCTGCTCAAATACTGACTCTGACAGGGAAGAACCGCCCCACAAACTGAAACTTTTTATTTTACATCACAAGTCAGCTGGGTCATGCTCGCAGGGAGCCAAAGGTGCACACCAAGCAGAGACCCTTCAGCAAATGCTCTTTGGCTCTCAGTTACTTCAGATGAGAAGCCGGCAGCTGAGTTCCAGAGAAATACAGCTCTCACTCAGAGAGGGGCAATGCACAACACGGTTTCCCCCTTCCTGGTTTCTCACTGGCAGCATTTTGATAAAAGAGGCACAGACTGTTGTAATGTGATTTTTATCCATAGCAGAATTAAAGTTTGGAATACAATCTGTAAGTTAAACACAGCTAAAGAAACATATAAGCTGCCATGCTTTGAGAACTCACCCGAGATCGTGGTCCGGGAACTTCTGTCTTCATTAGAGGTCCATCATAATCAAAATCCACATCAATTTTAGCTGCAGCTTGACTGATATATCTGTGTCCTGTAGGAGATAATGAAAACCTGAGTGCAGACCATAATTTCTGTGTTCTCCTTCAGAATAAATATCCAAACCTTACCTGAATGCAAACACTTGACGGATGAGACCAATTACATCCTGCTGTCTGAAGGGAACCAAATATCTCATCTCCTTGACAAGCGTGAAATAAAACTAATGCCAGTGAGGTAGCTTTAAAAAACCCCCACAACAATGAAGTGAGACGACAGGGCAGAGAAACAGAGGCAAATCCTACTGCAAGGGACAGAGCCCACGTGCCTTCATTACAACACCAAGCAAACAGAGCTGGGGATACCCATGGCACCAAGCAGAGGCAGTTATTAAGTGTCAAGGAGCAACTCTTGGGTTCTGGTGGATCCCTACTGAATACAGAGACATTGCTTTAAGGGGGTTGGAGGATCACTGTGCATCTGCAACTGAGGAGGTATAGACTCAGGACCTTCAGCCAGGTGCCCACAAAGCACCTGCAAGCCTTTAGCCAGTGCAGCACCAAAGACAAATTAATCTTAATAAGCTTCACTTAGGGGGATCACCTACACGCCAGATCATCACCTGAAGGATGATGCACAGCCTTCAGTCCATGACAGACAGGTTAACCCGGAGCAATTTGTGAAGGCCACGTGCGGCCCTCAGCTCCGTTCCACCAGCAGAGAGGTGCACTATGCAAACCTGGTTTGGAGAAAGTTAATCTGAGAAGTCCCAGCCCTTGGAAAGCTGCTCATCTGGGGAAAACTTGGTCTGCAAAGAAAAATCTCCTCAGCTTTAATTCCATGTGCTGTATCCGAGATGCGTCACTGCTTCTCTGCAAGCTATTAATAGGTTTCATTACAGCAACACCACTTCATTTTTGTGTCACTCTGTTTAGCTTTCATGTAAATTGGAGACTGCATGGCAACTGTTCCGCCAGAAAAGAGAGCTGCTGCAGATACAGCCAATGAAGATACAGAAAGAGCAAACAGCCTGCAGAGGCTCCAAGGGGAAAAGAGACCCAAGTGACCCACGTGCTCCAGGCTCCATCCGCTATGGGAGACAGCAGCGTATCAACACTGAATGCTTCTACTTCTCCTGTATTAACCAGCATTTATTTTATTAATTATGCTGTTGAACCAATGGACCAGCTCAACCCACCGACCTCCTGCTGAGCTCTGTGATAAAAGTGCAATGGAAGAAAGGTTCCTCCTGTTCTATCAACTCAGTGTAAGAATGGGACCAAATGATGTGACCGCAGCTCTCATCTGTGCTAAAGCACAGAGCAAATGTCCCCCAGCCCCGATGACGGGCACTGCATGTGCCCCAGCACACAGCCCTCTGTGAGCACAGAAATATCCCATGTGTCTTTAATTTCTACCCCGCAGTGTCTACCAAACCATCTTCCAGACAGAAATTTGAAGCATGGAGGCCCTGACAGCCAAAAGTAGGAGGACTGTGATTTCCTCCAAATCCTATTTTAGGTGCTGCAAGTAGAATCTGTTACTACCAGGTCTTGAAATGGAATGGCAAAAGCCCAGGGTAGCTGGAGGTGTTTGGGAAGTGAACATAACTGTTGCATAATATTGTGAAAACTGAGACTGCTATTTACAGACTGCTTACGCTGTAAGATCAGAAGCTGTTCCACTGCATTTCGGTACTCCCACATGCACTCTGGGAATTTTTAAGGGGAAAAGGGTTCTCTGAAGACCAAAAACTGGTATCTAACAGGCTGTGCAGAAGTGGAAGCTCCCATAAGAAAGAGTAGGAACAGCTGCCTCCCCTCAACACAGCTGAACCCCAAACTGACTAAACTGGAAGCTGCAGAAGCTGTGCTGCTGGGTGCCTTTAAGAACAGGTCAGGGAACATGGGCATGCACTAATGCAAACTGATGCACCTTAGGGCAGATGACTGACCTCTGGTGTGCTGTGCAGTTCACTCTTCAAAGATGAATTCAATCCCTTTGGCTAATCAGTAGGAAACTGAACCTGGATCTGGGTTGGGAAGCACCATGGCAGCATGCAAGACACTGGGAGGAACACAGCAATGTGCAGCACGCACAGTGAGGTGACAGATTAGCTCAAAGGTGGCTCATAGAGGCCTGCTTGCTGCAAGCACTTTCCGTTTGCACTATTGACCAAACGATCACTGCTCTTGCACAGCTCAGTGCGTCACTCCCAGAAATAAAAGGGCATCCAGTCCTGAAACACTGACCTGGGACCTTTCCAATAGTTGAAAGACCAAACTTGGTGCTCCCAACCAAAGGTCAGCTGCTCCTCCAAGTGTTTTATTTAGAAGAAAACTAACTAAATCTAGGGTTTCTGAGCAAGTGAAGGGTTTTGTGTTTGGCAGTGGCAAAAGGAGCTCGCAGGCACAGCAGGAGGGTGGGATGAGCGAAGAAACTCGGTCATACAAAAAGCCATTCAGCCATACTGCACTCAGCATAGCAGAGCATAAACTGAATTAAAGCTCTATGCTTTCTCCAAAAAGACCAACAGAAATCTGCACTTTTACAGCATGAGCCAGAACTCTGAACACCTGTTTCACAGAGATCACAGGGGCTTGATATACACACGCTGAACTACAAGCATGGGCCAGGCAAGAACACATCATCACATCCCTAAGAGAAAAGTGCCTGATGTTACGGGCTCAGTGCTCATTTCACAGTGCAGCTGAGTGCAGGCAGAAGCACACAGCCCAGTGAGGGCCGCCTCTTTGTGCCCACCATGCAGAACCTCCCCATAAGAGAAATCAGCCACAGTCACACTATGTAACATGAACTGGAATAAGAGTGATTTTGATATTTGCATCCCAGTACCACACAGGGTACCAAAAAGCAGCCCCTGTGGGGGCTGGAGAACTTTGTTTCAGTTAATAATTTGCATTGTAAACATGCTAAGTCAATGAGTTCTTCAGTTTGCAAACTTAAAAACCACAGAAAACAACCCAGCATCCCTGCAGGCCGCTGCTGTACAACGGCATCGTTATCCAAGATGCAGAACAGCATTCGAGGTTTAAAGATGCACCACTGGACAAACCTCAGCGACGTTCAATGGGATTTTCTCCACTAGCAAAACCAAATACAAACCAACAACCACAATGATCACTTACCAAACACGAGCAGCCTGGAGTTCTGTTGCAGACAACAGCTCAGCTGTCGACTGAGCAGCATTGCCGCCATTTTGGATGTTCTTTACTCAAAAAGGCTCAATCTTGATGCCGATGTTCTGGAAAAAAATAAAAGAACAAAAGAATGAAAAACCTTTATTCACGTCCCTACTGATGTAGCCACAGCGTTGCTCACCTCAGCTTCTTTTGGTGTCAGGATGCTGAGCTGAGCCCAATGCTATGTCCTGTTCAAGCCAAGGACTCCTAGAGCAAATCTGTACCTCCCAACTTCAACTGAGCCAAGGAGTAAAAAGGTGACACAGCACCTGGATCCCTGCAGCTTGCTCTGAGTTCAATTTCCATTTCAATATATTTTGAAATCCACCAAGGTGAACAAACACTTGCACAATGTTGGTGCACAGCAGAGAAAAAGCTGAGTCAGCTCTGTAAGGCGTTTGGTCAGAGATGTAGAAGGAATGGGATATTTGGGCAGACAACAGGAACTTCTCCATAAAGCAGGATGTGTTAATGGCTTCCTTAGTGTTTTGGTGCCGAGCTTCTTTCTTCAGTTGTGCTAATCTGTGCATTATCAACGATCAAAGAATGAGCCCCAGACCTCACGTTTCTTATCTCCTTGTCATTCTCCAATGCAAACCAAAGGTAAGCCTGAGTCAGTGAAATCACCACAGCAGAAAAAGCCACTGAAGGGCCCATCAACTCCACAACTCTCACAATGATTAACCACCCCGACGTCCTCTGCTCAGTGCTATCTGCCTGCTTTACACTCTGCAAAGCGACTATTCCCTCTGTAACTTTGCTCTGTGAGATGTAATTGTCCTCAGGACACTGATAAAAGCCAACCTGAGCCAGCACCCAGAGCAGCGTGAACGTACCCAGGCAGAAGGCTCAACCACAGAAAGCACCACATCGTTCCAGCCCCCTTCATGGCCATGTGCCATGGGTCACTGCCACAAATGACTCCCTGCTTTCTCCATAATGATGATCATCTCCTTCATGTCTGCTCCAAAACCACCGTTTCTTATTTACCTTTTATCTAAGGACCTTTAGTGCTTGAGCTGCAATACCAACACAGGCTCAAACCAGCATTTTGGTCTTGTCCTTCTGCAGCACTCATAAGAAAAGGTTATTGCAGGAGGTTTGAAAAAAAAGCAGCTCAGCCCTAATTTCCAGTGGCAGCTGTTACATAAAAAGTTTCACCATTTCCCAGACCGGAGTCAGAATGAATCACGTAACACCACATCTGAGCACAACTAAATTCAACTTCTTTTCCATCTCCATTAAACACACAAATTCTCACAGAAGATCAGCTGATATGACCGGTACATGTGTCTAATCGCACCTTATTTGGTTATCATAACAAGCAATTGATTTTTGCCTTCATAATCCATCTCTTGATCAATTCCTACCGGGTTTGCTCGCTCCAGCACTGCCAGCAGCAGATGCAGAGTTCGGGAGCTAAAAGAAATCAGTGTGTTTTAGCACCGGGTTAGTGATGGCTGTGCACAAAAGCTGCTTGGAATGCATGTTACAGACATCCCTCCTGCACATACCCTGTGCAGAACATACACAGGCAGTGGCAAATACAGATTAAGACACAAAGTTGCATTCTTTCAGTAAGAAACATGCTTACAGAGGAAGCTCTGAGCACATGAAACAAGGATAAACTGATTTATTTAATGCTAATTGGATGCATTTTGTTTTGTTTTTAAATAGCAGCTCCTAAAGTTCTGTACTGAGTGATTATTTCTGACAGACAAAAGGAGTTACCAGGAGTGACAACAGTTGCTTGGCAGCAGCTTATTGCAGGCATATGAAGACAAAGCACCTCCGTGGGTTAACAAGCAGTAGGGGGAACCTCAGGAAAAATCCAAGAAATTAATGAGGAACCAAGAAATCCAAGAAATTAATAAGCTCAGAGAGCTCGATTCAGGCACCAGAATATAGAAAGCAGGACGCTGTACAACACTCACTTGCTAGCAGGGCAGCTAATGCAGCATGACAGCTGTGCTTCAGACTGCAGCTTGCAAAACCTGTCCCTGAAACATCCTCAGCATAAATGCAAAAGCAAGAGGGGAAAGACGGACATTTCGAGGCAGGGATTACAAGTCAGCACTGCACGTTTGTTTCTCCGTCTTCCAGTTCATGCCACAGACACAGAAGCCTGTTTTAAATTCATAGGGGCACCTTCAGCTGTCTCTCAGCTGCTCCAAACCCATTTAACCAGGAACAATTAGGTGGTTTAGAAACAGCAGCATGAGCTGCACACTGCAATTACCCCACAAAGTCTTCTCAATATGTAGCTGAGGAGGAACAGGAAGGCAAAGACAAACTGATTCCTTCTTTGCTTCCCTTCACTTGACTTTTCTAATACATACAGTGCTGAAGGAATCATCGTGTTATGTATTAATTGTTGGGAAATTGAGCCATCTCAAACTATTTGCTTGTCCTGTTTGCTTGGATTCACCATTTCTGTGAAAAATCAAGCAAGGTTTGCTTTCCTTTGAATTAAAAGGGAATTCCCTTGGCTTTGCAGGACAGCAAGTCCAGCTGCTGCTACAAAGACCCATGACAGGATAGAGCATTAGCATCCAGTCTTCTGTGCTATTGATCTCCTGTGAACTCATTTCTACTTCCTAACATCCATAACACTCCCCATCTGCATATCACGGCTCTTCAGGCAGCTTTTCTGGAAAAGAATCAGACTCCAGTGTAATAGAGGCAAGCTGGAAAGCTCAGATAACAGGGTCAGGACAAGGGAACTAATAAGAAAGAATCATGGGCCCCATCACACAAGCTGGAACTGCTGTATGCCAAGTCAGAGATGGGATAAGTACCTTACTCATATACTCCCCTTCAGGACATCCCAGAGGATCTGAAGGTACAAATCTGCAGTTTCACAGAGTACGGCTGAGGTGGAAGCAGCACAGTTTGGTTTGCCACCCTTTAAATGTAATAAAGTCTTTCCTTAGGTCTGCATTTGACTGACAGTGCATAGCTACGTACAAAGATTTCATGTGTGCAGCATTTGCTGCTTGAAAACTGCACTGCAATCACTGCCGTCCTTCAAGGGAAGGTCTGCTTCTTCTCACGGATCAAAGCAGGAACAAGCTGAAGGATTTCACGTTATCTGTATTACTGACAGTATGGGGTGATGTGACAAATCCTGACATACTGCTTTAGTCATTTTAATGCAGTAACCAGTAAGGTAAAAAGTAAAACAAATGAAGAAGCCTGCCAGCATGTTGTTCTATTGAACTGTGATTCATTTGGTCCCAGAAGCAGAGCTGAGTTCAACAACTCCTTCGGAGTAATGGAAGCCAAAGTTCATGCAGTGAGTACAACAGGTCCTTTAATTTTAAGAGGTTTTTCTTGGGACATATTTCATTGAATTTTTTTGCACTAGCTTCCAACAGCATTTACAAGAGAGGTTTGTTAGACTGTCACCAGGCATTCCTCATAACTAGAGCTAAGGCTACCCAAAATCCTCACGGAAAGTCCTCTTCAGAAGTAATTACATGAAAACTCACATCTAGTGCCCATACAAGGCCAGCATTAACCTTCTGTGCAGTGCCTATATAGGCTAAGCACAGAACCGAGCTGAAACCCCCAACTTCTGGAAGCGCAGCACACAGCGCTGTGCTCATCCCACCATTCTTTATGTCCATTCAATGGGCCCACAGCCCTGTCCTCCAAAGCCTGGCCCACATTGACCTACAGCAGCCCAGGATGCCACCACCAAGATGCCTCCTTCCAATGGCTGGTAGTTGTGGCCTTGCAGAGCACAGCCTGCCAAGGCATCTTCCACTGAGCAGCACCGCCAACTAAACCAGGCAGTGGATGTGTGCATCGACCACCAAAACGGGTGAACGTCAGCCCACGAGCTGACACAGTTGCCTTTGCCATTTATTCCTTTAATAACGTCGGCAGCTTTTGTGTAGAACAGGATGTAATTGGAAACCCCGTGATTGTACTTAAGTCGTCAAGGACACAGTTGTCATAGTTACAAGTAAAACTCAAGTGTCTGTTATTCATGGTTGCTTATTTATTTATTGACACCAACAGGATCAAACACTCCCACTGCTGCTGGGATCTGAAACGTGAAGGCTGGTTTTGTCTTTCACCTTTTGACAAAGCAGTAAATATTGCACAGGGCAGAACAAGTCCTCCCTAACAAATAGGCTTATTACAGGCTTATAAGGTAGCACGGCTACTTTTTCTCATCGCACTCGGCCAGCACTGACACTGACAGCAGCCTGTTCTGAAAACAGCAGCGAGAGCCCAGAGCAAAATGCAACACAAGAGGCAATAATGCTGTGCCTACAGACTGAAGGTACAGTGCCTTAATGTTGTGACACTGCAATACAGATGTAATCAGACCAGCACTTGGTCACAGCTGACTCAGCACAGAAGCTACAATGGGAGCCTGAAGATCCTCCAGCAAACTCACCCACATTAAGTTCTGTCCTTATGTACTCGGGTTCTCCTCCTCAGATGGCTTCTAAGTGTGGTGGTCGGATGTTGACACGCTTCTTAAAACCTTTCTGCCCTTGTCTCGCCTTGTTTTCTCTCCAACAAACACTGGACCAACAGAAGAACCCTGAGTCTGTACTCCAATGAATGAAACTAGGTGGAAAAGCTGCCACTGTGACACATGAGGACACAGGTGACCCACCAAAGCTTCCAGCAGCTCATCTTTGCTGTAGGTGCTACTGCAGCACCTGAGGGACTGCACCTACAGCACCCATAACATTGACCCAGGAAAAGCAGAAACTGGATCTTGAAAGCACTCGGCAGAGCCACAGCTGAACACACCTACAGAACTGCCACAAACTCAGCGTTAGAAGTTGGTGTGCAAGTGTAAAACTGAGCATGAATAAGTTAACATGAGCCCAATTGTTAATGTTAGCTTCACTTTCAGTTTTTCATCCTTTATCACTTCCCACAGTAAAACACACGCTTTATTTCAGGGTATCTTCACCTGTGAGCTGCCCATAGGAGCTCTATTCAAGCTCAGTACTCTGAATGCATCATTCTAAATGAAGGCGACAACAAGACAAACAAACCCACGTTAACCTCCTGACATCTCCTCAACCAAAACACAGCCTGGTTCTCACAGGGTTAACCAAGTCCATTATGATCCAGCTGAGCTCTGCAGGTAAGTTGTTCCACAAGCATTCTGTAGCTGTGGAAAAATCCACAAATTACCCCAAGGTGCAGCTTCCCCCAAGGAAACCTGGCAATATCCCTTCTGAGGTTTTACTGTTCAGCATCCCACCTCAGCCTCCTCAAGGTCACAACAACAGCATCCAATGGACAGCACTTGCAAAGCACCATTTATTCTGCTCTCTGAGGCCGTACAGTTGCTGACTGGGAGGAAGCCTGCAGCACAGTGAGCAGGATGCCCAAACCGGGAGCCAGCGCTCCGGCTCCTCAAGGTGACCGCAGCTTCAGATGAACACAGAGCAAGAGACAGACACGGGAAGGTTCCTTCACAAGGGACCCAGCAAAACAAGCACAAGGCAGCACAACACTTAGAACATAACACACGCCTGCATGCAGACAAACCAGCGCTGTGTGCGGGGCACCAACCTCATCCCGCATTAAGCCCTGCCGCACAGCACACACCAAAGGCACTTAGATACTCGCTTACCAACTCACAGCAGCCAGCTTGCCAGCTCAGGAAGCAGCTCTTCCCTTTGCTTTAAGGTGGGCAGCAGGGACAGGCATCACCCGAGGGGCCCTGAGTGCACCAGGGGATGCTGTAAGTTCCAGAGAGCACTCGGCCCACCTCGCTGCTGCTGCACCCCCACAGCTCTGCCGCGCAGCTGCGCCCGCCTGACTCTGTCTGAATGCTTCTCCACGGGATTCTGCAAACAGCTTCCCGAGATGGAGCCAGACTGCAGCACAGCTTGAAACGGCCCCTCACATTTCCAGAACCGCGGAAGCTGAAAAACAGATTTGCTCTTTAAAACCCTTCGTTTTGCTCCAGTTTGCAAACATCCCCAGGATAACGCCAGGCAACACAACTACCACTAAATAACCTCCGCTTGTTTCCCTCAGACGCAGGGAGCACAAAAGCCAGCGGGCACTGCCACACCACCTCCTTGAGATGGAAAGTACAAGCCATGCTGACATTAACAGGGAACAAAAGCAGCCCCAGTGCCGCAGCATCCCTGCAGGCTGGGGCCCCGCTGGGTGGCTGTGGTGCGAGGGTGGGGGGAGAGGGAGGAAAGGGGAGATATGGGGCACCCTGCCGGGTTGCCATGGCACTGGGGGCACAGAGGAGATGTGCCAGAGCACAAGGAAAGGCTGAGCCGCTTCGGTTTTAAATCTATGTGACAGCCGAGCTGCTGCACTGTTGCTGTGGCAACCGATGGGTGAAAATCACAGCAGAAATCTGTAATTGTTGTGAGCGAGATGGTGACTATTGCACTTCAGTAATCAGGGTATTAAAGCAGCTCAGCCGTGTCCCTGGCCCATGCCATGCTGCACTGCTCATCATGGGGGCTCCGGACCCCACAGCTGTCAGGCGATTCCGTGTCTCAGCACAGGGCTCTGCTGGGCTGGATCTGCCCACAGCTGACAGTGATGCATGGAACAAAACAAGGCCACAGTCCAGGCCTTGGCTCAGCAGATGCACAGCACACTGCAGGGATGAGGCCTGGGCATGTGAGTGAAAACTGGGATGTGCACTGGGAGCAGCCGTGATCCCAGCCATTCACAGAGCCTACTAGCAATGCGGGTCTGCACTGCACTCATGTGGGGGCAGACAGGATGGCCGTGCTGCTGCTCCCCTCCTCGGCTACATGGAGCCTTTTATAAGACAGACAACACAAGTAAAAAGCTGTGGGTGTGAACTAAAAGACTGAAGCTGAGCCCTCCCCTACTTCATTACTTAAAACCTGTTACCACTTACCTATACAGGCTGCTTTTTTAAGCTTACCAGTTACCCCATGCTCTGCCACCATACCTAACACTGACATACTGAAACCAGCCCTTGCTGAGTGCCAAACAGCAAAACAAACTGCTTCTAAAGCGAACCTGCTAACCAGCTCATCTGTCACAGCCAGCACAGCAAGTCCACTCAGACAGATGGGAGCACAGGGACACGCTGCAAAGCCGAGGGGAGGTGGCTGAGGAAAGTGACAGGTACTACAGCCCACATACAATAGGTAGTACTCAAAGGAAATTCACCACATCTGCAGTTTATTAGCACTTACGTGGTGAATGATCAGCACCACAGCTCCTCAGGGTGCCTCTCTGGGCTGTGCTCAACAGACAGAGCTCACAGCCAAGTGCTCCATGGCTGCTTGCAGCCCATGATTCACAGCACAGCCCATCCCTGAGAGGCCGGGTGCACAGATGGGGTGGCAGCCACTCATGCTGGTCCTGCTGCACAGTGAAGGCTGGAGCCCCCAGCACTCCTAGGTCAGTGGTTTCCAGCAATTGCAACCACGAACCATTACTTGAGATGTCTAAAACCTGCACAGTGCACAGAATTGTGGATTGCTACAAGAAAGCCACTGACTTCCATCTGATTTAATCAAGAGAATGTTGGTTACAAGATCTATTCAAACTGTTCCTCATTGGAAAGGACACTGCCAACCACCCACCGTAACTGTGCAATGTGCACTGATACGCACTTTTCCAAGGAAGAATCATTACAGTTTTCTATTGTTAGAAAAGAATCTTCTGCTTTAGCAGAAATGTTGCTCAAAACTGCTTTTCCACTGTGATACAGATTTATATGCATGAATGCCATGCACAATTTCGGAGAAGTAAAATGATGATGCGAGGCAAAGTGGGAATCAGACTCAGGCTGAACTGGTCCACCAGACAAAGTAAAAGCACAGAGTTAGCACGCAGGATGAGCTGCTGAATGATGCAAATGATGGCAAATTCCCCCCAAAGCAACTCCACAACCTTCCTCCGTCACTGCCTCACACTTGAGAAAGATCTGCTACAACTGTTAAGGAAAAACAAAGCACTTAAAGCAGCACACACGGCTCCAACACCTGAGAAAAACTCAGTATCCAGAAATAGCAGTTATCAGCCTCACAATGCAGAGGGCACGGCACGACAGGACAACCAGCACCAGGTGTGATTGGTGGGTTGCTGTCCTGCACCTCAGTGGGTTGCTGTTTGGATTTCTGCAATGTAATGCATCCAACCTGACTAAATGGAGCATACTGGAATTGCAGATATGCCAACAGTGTGAAAAGAAGGCAACTTCTATGGATTTGGGAAACCACCTTTTCTGAGATAGAAACTTGCTTATCCTCCACTTTCTTACCTCCACCAGCACACCCTGCTTGTATAATCCTATCTCCCTTCTCAAGAAGCTGCATTGCAGCAACAGCCACGGAGTGAAACCAACAAGGTTTGCTTTACACCAGTGCTGGGATGAACACACACACGGGTGGAAAGTAACACTAAGCACGGAGGTAAATGCATCCCTGTGCCTGCTGCCTGGGAGCACTGCAGTCAGTGCAGCCAGGAGATCAGCAGCCACTCAGAAGTCATGGCCTCCAGTCTGTCCATAGCACTGACCAGTCACGCAAGAGCAGCTAGATTTCTAAGTAGCTTTTTAACCTGCAGTATTCTCTAATTCCCAGCGAGGCACCGTTCTCATCATTACATTTACACAGCGAGCTGCTCGAGATGCTTCAGTACAAATTAATTCCCTCTCATTTTATATTTCTGGTGCACATCACGCGACTGGTGCCAGCTGAGCACCTGGGGAACACGTGCCATCCACACGAGCAGCAGACAGAGAGATGACAAAGAGCAGGATGGCTGGTTCCCATTACTGGCATCCGACATGAATAGAGCCTGGCAGACTGGGTTCAGAGGATGCATTATTAAGACAAAAAATATTGCTGCTAATGAATGACACCAAACTTGTTTAAAATAGTTAACTACTGTTATTTGCATCACTTATTCACATCCTTGTATTATTTTCAGACCAATTCAAAACACAGGAGCTGATTGCAGTTGTGTTTGCCATCAGGGGGTGCTGCCAAGAATCTCCACATCCACTCTCCTTTGCTAAAACAGAACTCAGAATTGGCACTCAGCTGTGATGTTCCAAGTGATTAATCAACACTGAACTTGATGCTATGCAAATGAGGGCTGGTTTTGTTCCCTTTCCTCACGAACTTATTTTTTCTTGCTCCCTCTGCTCCCATTAGGGTCTTTGCAGGCCTCTGTGCTCACATTGCTTCATTCAGAAAGAGCAGAGCTGGAAGGGCAGGAGGTGCAGCTTGTCTGAGAACACCTGCAGGGCTGTTCAGTGGTTGGGTAGGAAGGGGAGGTGAAAAGAGATTAATTCATACCAAAATTAAAGGCACAAACAGCGTGAGAGCCTCCAGCACCGGGTACAGACTTCCTCAAGAAACGTGCTGCCTTGTGCTCTGCCTGCCAGGAGGCTCACAGGTGGAAGCTGGATATCGAAAAAAGCCAAGCATAAGAAATGGAAAGTTATGAAAACATCATGACTAATTTATTTCTTCTCCTGACACCCGTTGTTTTGTTCTGTGAGAAACGAGTAGTGAATCCAAGGTCACAGGGGGAAGGAAGAGAAAAATAAGAGAAACTCTCTGAACAAACAAAAAAAAGCAACTAGAAAAGAAAACCTGGTGAGAATCCATGCTGGCAACACCAGCATCCCACCTGAGATACCAGCCAGGAGCACAGCGCCCCATGGCCCCTTCCATCACCTTTCCACAAGAGCAGATCTTCTACCCAACAGCTGCAGAGATGAAATGAAATGAAATGAAATGGAGATGCTCACCGTGACCCCAGCACCCACACTCACACAGCAGATGCAGCTCTAAATCTGCACTGGCAGCAGAGAGTGGAGAATGGGTTTGGAGCCAGGAACCTGAATCCAACCCTCTCTGCTGACTCAGAGAAAAACCTCATTAGGGAGTCAGGGCAGAGCAGGAGCTCTATGAACCAGGGAAGCTTGAGCAGCCTATTTCTGCAACAGCAACTAACGGCAGCTAAGGAATCCCCTGCTCTGAAGGCCGTGTCCCAGCGATACTCTCCTGACTACATCCCATTCTGCTGATGTATCTGAGCAGGTGCCAGGTAAGAACTGCTCCAGGAATGCCAGCTCAGTCTTTGTTAGCCCAGATCTTTTTAGGGATGTAACCTACCCAAAAATGTGCCAGACTCTGGAGTTGAGGCACATTGAGGACATCAATTAGAAGCTGATTTGATCTCACAATTACAGCTGGACAGCTACAACAGCAGCATACCCACTGGACAACAAGAGGCAACCTCCTCTGCCACCTGCCAAGGCAATACATCCTTGGTAGGTTCTCACCTGACCCTTCTGCTGAATTTCCAGGGCCCACTTAAGACAATTCCATTTTACACACTTTAAATGCTTTGGAAAACCTCCCATAACCCTGTTATTTTGGCACAAATGCCATCTGGCAAAGAAAAGATCATCCCTGTTTTCCTGGCCCACAGCCGTCACTTCAGGAAACAGGACTGTGATTAGATACAACAGATCATGAAATACAGAAACAGGGGACAGACGTAATTCAGTTGGTTTTGGTAGGAAACTCTCACAAAGCTCAGGTACTGCTCCTAAAGCTGGTTGGAGCAAAAGGGTGCAGAGTGACAACATGCAGTGTGTAAGAACAAATCCACAAGCTGTTTCCATTTGGTCAAGACAGGAAGGCAATCTCAATCTGTACCTGAAATCACAGGTGCTGCTGTAAGGCCCACAACTCTTCACCTGCCCAGCCAGTTCCCTCCATCCTCCCCTTGGGGCTGCCCGGCAGTTACGAAGAGCTGAGCTCAGGGCCCATATCAGAGCACAACGTAGAGCTGCTGGAGCACCTCACACAGCTGGAAGGAGCCGGCGCCTGCAGCACATCCCGCAGCTCAGCTCCGAGGAGCAGCTGACTTGCAGCGAGATGAGATGCAGCTAAGGCTGCAAAAAGTGCCTTAGATGCAATTTACAAGACGATAACCCGACCGTAACGGATTCAGAAGACAATTTCCTTATCGCAGGGCTCCCAGGCGCTCACCCTCTCCCACCTCCATCCCGCACTGCCCGAACCCAGCTGGGTGCTCTCGGCCATTGCCTTTGGACCGCGGGGCACAGGTCAGCCGCGGTGAGCCCGAAACGTCCATTACTTATTACAGAATTACTCAGAACCATCCTTCCCCCCAGTCCCCCACCGCAGCCCGGTGTCTTTGCACATCATTCACAACGCTACGCACAGAGGACGATCACTGCCGCAAAGGCCGAGGGCACGTTCCCTCCCGCAGCCGCATCCGCCGCGCTCAGGTGCGCAGTGCCCGCATAGTGCCCGCATAGTGCCCGCCCCGGCCCCGCCGCTCACCGCCACCCTCGGGGCCGCTCTTCCTCCTCCCGCAGCGCACCGGGCCCCGCTCTCTCCTCCCTCCGCCGCCGCCGCTCCGCTCCGACAACGGAGGAGCGCGGCTCCGACTCGGCCCCGCGGCACGGGGAGGCGCGGCCTCGTGGCTGCGGGCGGAGCTCGGTGACGGGCTGGGCAACGCGCCGGGACGGAGCGTCACCGCATCAACACTGCGGGCAGCACCCGCACAGCACATAGCACAACTGCGATACCGCTCGTGGTTTGGTACAATAACAGAGGGGCAACAGGCCCAGCACTGCAAAAAAGACGGTATAATGGGATTTTTACTTTGGTTATACTCACAGGGAAAAGCCGTCACCTTTCTCTACTGACCTTTCATCTCATTAAGCAACGTGAAAAACAGAGAAAAATGTATCTTCATGCAAAATATACCTTCATGCTCCTGCATTATGAAATAAGTGACCTAAAAGGACCAAACTCAAACAAAAAAACAGACTTTCATAAAGACAACCAGATGCTTCTAATGTGACGAACACACTCCCACGAGTCCCAGGCTGGGACATTTCACCATGACATTCTCACAATGCTGAGGAATCCAGCAGGAACAAGAACATCAGTGGCAGCGCACATATGGTGATAGAAACATCAACACTATAGTACACACAGACTTTGTAATGAGTATAAAAACCACGATTTTTGGTTTCATTAATAGAACAGAAGAGAATTGATAAATACATCATACTTTAATGTAAAAGCTAAGGCACTGAAAGCCCTATTTGCAGGGGCAAGACATTCTGGGTCACCTTCCCAGCCTCACATGTACACACTGAGAACTTCAATATTTTAAGTATGTCGCTTCCCCTCCCATCCTCAACCTGGCAAGCACTGAACAGCTTAGAATTAGTTGCACTAAGCTAAAATGATTCAGGGAAGACAAACCCAAAATGAAGAGCTAAGTTTCATAAACAGATTGCTTAAATGGAAGCCCATGAATGACAAACAGGTCTTGTCCCATAGATTGTTTCACAGTTGTCCATAAATACAAATAATGTGCAACTTTGATAAGACAGAGAAAACTATTCCAAGTTCAAAAACTAAAAAGGAACATGTGTGACACCTGCAAATTGGCCATATGGATCAAAGTGAAATAGCTCCTTGATAGAAACTAAAGCTTAAGTCAGCAGTCCCAGAGAGCATGCAGTATTGCATCACTGCCACAGCTGCTCAGGCAGCACATCCTCTGAACATCAACATTAACCAGTTTCGTAACAGAAGCAAAGAAACCACATTCTAAGAGCCAAAAAAAATCGAGACTTGCAGAGGTGAAACAAACCTGCAGGGAATCACTTTCTGAGAACTCAGTTCTAAAAGGAAATTCTTCAATAAAGCATCCCCACAAAAACATTATTCTTAGATTAACATCTTCTATTTTCCTATGTCCCTGTCACGTTAGCTGACCAGCAACAATCTTCCACAATTCCTATAGGAGAGGAAAAATTCATATAGTTATTATCTCAGATCAATAGGTTTTTATTACAATAAAGCTCAACTTGCACACACACTTATTCCTGAAGGTGTCAGCACTAAGAAAAGCAAATTAATCCCATGAAACTGCTGCAGACCCCATAACCACACCATGCACACAGACTGCACTACACAAGGCAGTATGTTGGCTACGTGATACAGACTCAGAAGCTGGTACAAGACTTGCAAGTTCTCCCCAAAGGTCCCTTTATCTGTATTGCTACAGAAGCCAACAAGCCATTAGCTGCCCTGCATCATACTCGTAAGAGCAGACAGCTGGAAAAAAAACAGAGGAAACTATGAGTGCTTGGAATGTAATTGCAATAATGTATCTGATACATCTCTAAATACCAGAAATTTACTACTCGTTGACTTCTCCATAGATACTAGAACATTAATTCCTGCATCAGGGTTAAGGTAACATGAAAACAATAAAATGGAAGCTTTTTTATGTTCAAAGAAAAGATGATATTGGTCCATTTTCCAGTCAATCAAAAATTGTCATTTTACAAAGTACCGGAGATCGCACTCATTTCCTCAAAGGTTAAGAAACAATTTAAGCCACTGAATTGCTCTGTGATAGAAAAGGGCACGTTATGCCTATTGTGGGCTATACGAGCACTGCCAGGAATCATTTTAATACAAAGAAAAGCTAAATGGAAATAAATAAGAGCGTAACATTTGTTCTTCTGTTCCTACTTCATGTTAAGTACACAGCTGAAAACTAATTTCACACCGCTGGCCCAACATATTCCATTTATTTTAATGAATGCCACTTACCAACTGCTCAATCCGTTCATAAATGAGAAACTGGCAGAAATCAGCCTTAATGGGTTCCACGCTGTATTTCATTTTTCCATCATGAAGGTTCTCCAAATCATTTAGAGTACTTCTAAAATGACTGTAGGCTTCACACGTAACATCCATGTGTCTTAAAGTGAAATTCAGTCTGGCAAAGACATTATTTAAGTTAAAACCTTTTTTTCTACACCTGCATGTTGAACAGCTCTGTAACTCTCCTCAGCTAATGGGAAACTTAAGTCTTTTTAGAGTAATTCACTTCCATAGTTAAAAAAAAATAACCCATGTTGCCCCCAGAAAGCTTGTCCTACCCGAGGTCTCGTCCTATCAAAAAGCCAGTAAGACTTGGATGAGCCTTTCCATTGATTTTAGTACATTTTGCCTCAACAAAATCACTGGCTTTGTTTCTGGGACAAACACTTTGCACCAAATGACATGAATAGCTACTGCTGACATACTGAACTCCTTGAAAGAAAACACAAAGCAATTACGATGGGGGATGCAAGCTAGGAAATGTATTTTCTCATTCTAAGCTCTTTCACTCTGCTCCATAAGCACAGGACCTCAAAAACACAGCAAGTATTCTGTAATCTCTGACAAAACATTACAATGGCCACCCATTAATCTTGATTTGCTCAAAGGTTACCTAATGCATCATTAAAATAAGATTACAAAAGCCACACTTTTCTGGAGGTCTAATTCTGAGCTAATAAAAATGAAACAAGTTTAACAAATGCTTGTACTGGGCATTCACAGCAGCCTTTCATCAACCAATGATAATCAGAACTGGGCCTTCAGGCACATCAGGGCTTTCTTTCAAGGAAAGGAAAGAACATAAGATTCTAGTCTTTCTTATGTTAGGGTGTTAGTAATACTTGCCTTTTTTCTATGGCTAGGAAAACTGTGCAAGAATGTTTCAAGTTATGTGTGATTCTATACAGCGTTCTGAATAAGGCATCTGTCAGGTCATCATCATAGAACACTGTGGGAAGAACATTAAGAGCATATGGTATGTTTACAGGTAAGCGTAGCATTTACTTAAATCCCAGGCTTTAAACAACAAGTAGCCTTAATTCAATAATTATAATCAAACAAATCATTATTTTACCTAAACCCCCATGGTATTACATATATAATGGCTACAACCGACCCAGTGACAGTATCCACTGCTGCTCTTTACAAAAAGAAATCTTAAAGATCTGCTTGCTGGTTATATTTTCCTACCATCAGCTGCCATTATCACAGTACAGTTGTCATGCAAATCTGCAATCTCTTCTTCAGACCAGCTATAGGGAGTTTCTGGATCTGTAACAAAAGAAGATGGCTTTGGTGTACACCTTTAACTGACTCAAATGTTTGATTAAAACAAGTATTTTAATTCCCACAGCAATCAGCTACTCAGTAAGCAGAGCAACTCAGTGAAGGGAAATTCCCCCTATTTGCTCTCTGAAGTTCCCTTCAGTCCTTTGCTTTTGCTTTCTCTCTCATGCAGTTTGTTCACAGCTGATGGCACGAGGAAGTTTTCCTTGACATAAGAATTTACTACCAATTATTATCCTGCAGCAAGAGTACAGATTCAGTTAGAAGGCAAATGCATTTTCACACAAATTTTGATGCTTTCTAAAATTTAGAAGCTTTCTTTGATATCTGAAAACCATCACACCTGTTCATCTGGCAGTATCAAGTATTTTCAATAAACCTCTAAGTCCCAAGAAAGGCTTTGAAAGTGTAATGATGATTTTACTTTCTCAAATAGTTGTTCTACTTTTTGAATGATTACGTCGCACTACTACCATTCAACTGATAAGAAAACCTAAAAAACAAAGCAGGATTCTTAAACCCAACTACAAAAACAACTACGTACCAGTGCAGAACTCATCTTTCAGCCAGTCCAGTTCTTTTACTTTAATTTCTCCTCCTGTGGGTGTAGAAAGATCCCAACAGTCACAAATGATCTTTCAGCCAGTACTGAAACATGTGATGAAATATACTAAGAGGATACACGAAACAAATAAGACTGGACATCATTTACAAAACCAGTCATCCACTGCCAAAAGGAGAATAAGACGAACCTCATCATCAGAAATATCTTCTCTTCTACATGTCACCTGCAAGTCCCATTTTGAAACAAGTACACACTTTTAGCATCTTTCTAAATGAGTCACTTAACCAAAACAGAAGTTTAACTTACCAGTAAACATGCCAGCCAGATCGACGATGACTTATGCTGTTTAGTTCTACAGAAATCCATAGACAAGCAATTGTACAAACACAGCCTGTACAGCACTTACCCCCTGGCTCCATCAGGTGTTTGTTTAATGCAACATTTTGTTCACACATGGCCAAAAGATCTTCACCAACGTCTGGAAGAAAATAATGACAACATTCAATATGAGAATATTTCACATGTGCTGTACATTCCTCTGACCTCTCAGACCATTGATCTCAACTTCTCCCAAACTGAAGTAAAATTCAGAGCAATTCCCTTCCCTCATGACTGCTTCCATCGCACCCATCTTGCTTCTTTCTTTCATTCCTAAGCTCCATGTTATCCTCGATAAAAGGAGTTAGATTGCCATTCTACCAGTTTTAATCTAGAAAAGTATTTGGTTTTTAAAACTCTTGCACCTGAAATTATTACTGCTTTTTCAATGTCACGAAAGCGCTTGCCATTTTTCAATGAACAACAAGATTCCATATGCACTGATAACAAAGTAACAACTAAAAAAAAAGAGCAGATGATGATGAAAATCCCAGGTTGAAATACTGCTTTGTAAAACTTCATGAAGATTTTTCATTAAAAATAACTGCCTTACCTGTGCAATAAACTCTTTTGGCAACCATTCCCATGATGATGCTTGCAATTCCAGTACCGCCTCCAAGCTCAAGCACTGTGCAATTCCTGAACACGTCCCGTTTAAACAGAATATAATCAGCAAGAAGAAAGGCTGCACGCCAGACCTTTGGAGAAGAGTAGCAGTTAAACCAGACAAATTCCAAAGCAAAACACACAAACAGCAAGACAACAGAAGGCACAATACATACTTGTTTGCCAGCATCTTCTAAGGGGGTTGCCATAGTATGCTCTGTGAAAATGGAAGAGAGTACTATTTCAAACATGGTTCAAATCAAGTTCCATAATAGTAAATTTGAAAAGTCACCTAATGCTTCCCTTTTAAATCTAGAACTGAGCACTATTAATTCTACACAGTAATGCTGGATAATGGTGAAAACCCAATTCTAATTAAGGAAAACCATTTCTCCACGATATCCAAATGTCCACTTTTGAAGAAAAACTGCTTTTAAAGCACTTAACAATATCACAGTATTATTATGGTTTATTATCTACTTTAACTTACCAAGTTCTCTTTCAATTAAAAGACCAACTCAGTTTTCTTTTGTTTTACTTGAGCACCTATTTATTCAATTTCTCCTTGAACGTAAGCCTAATATTTACCTATTTTAATAACACTGCTGTAAGTACATTCTTGTTCTTCATCTTCAAAAGCATTTTCTTTTCCTTTCATCAGAATTACAGGATATACTCTATCCCTCATAAGATCCTCTGCCTCTGAGTCACTGGCACTTTGAGGCCTCCTGACCACTTCCAAGTCTCCATCCTCATCCAGCAGAGCTTCTATTCCTTCAGTATTCAATTCTTTTTCACATTTCAGATTCATCCCGTCCTCGTTAGGTAGTTCATCTCCACGTCCGTACTGGTGTTCTCTTTCAGTTGTAGTTTCTCTCCTGTATTTCTCAGAGGCCTGATCATCTGTGTTCCAAAGGAGTTTGAAACATGACAGGAACACTGCAAGAACAAGGAATGGGAGGAGGGTAAAGTTAAAGATCAATGCTAGGGAAGAACAGAATCTATATGCAAACATCACTTGCATGACATTTGATATGCATTTCACATACCGAAGTGTATGGTGGCAGACCACTGCTGGATTTTTTAGAGTAAAAGCTGTCATACTACAATCCAGCCCTGGTATGGGAAATTTGTTTATTTTTTAAGACTATGGACATTCAGATTATATAAAACACATCGTTATATTATTGTGTTGAAAGGTTGTGTCGAGTCACAGCAAATGAATGCTAAGCAGTATGACAATGTACCACAGCATTAATTACCTGATTTTGGCCTGATTGAGGTCATAATTAGATCCACCCCTTCCCAGACCACAAAGGAGGGTTAAGACGATACAAATACATTAGAGTGCAATTAAAACACAGCTCCATCGGTCTAAACATGCATTACCTGGCTGTCCAACTGCATTCAGTCGTACCATGAGATGACTTTTGTTGGGACAGTGCAAGTGCACATCAGAAAGGACGGCGTTGCTTTTGAACGTGCCACTATCCATTTCCTTCTCCGTGATGTCTCCCATGGTACGTCAGTGAGAGGGACACCTATGGGGACAGCTGCCGTCACCAGGCAGCCCGTTGTGAAGCACAGCCACCATGGAGACTGCTCAGCACGACCTCAGGGTGCAGAGACCGAGGCCTCAGTCACATAAGCTCCACCGTGCCCTGATGAGATACCGGGTTGTGTGTAGGGGTCTCCAACCTACAAGCAAACACAGACAGCTTTCAGCTTGGTAACACTACCCTGTGGTGAGGAACCAGGTTACACCAACTAAGCTACAGTGCTTCAGAGCTCCCTTTTACAATGCTCCTACAGTTACAGTTCAACCCGGACAGTACATGCTCCAGGAAGGCACACTGCTCATTAATTTGTGTTAAAAGCAACCAACCATCCCGTGACAAAGCAGAGAACACCCAGACACAGCCCTGCAGTGGGTGAGGGCAGAGCACAGCCTGGGCACAGGCTCCCTCAGAAACCAACGCCATGAATGCAGCTTAGTTCCATATATTTTGTATTAATACTGGCTCCTCCCGAAGATAAATTGGCTCCTCTCACACACCCACCAGGAGTTCTCTATTTTTCTCCCCAAAAACAAACAACCTTCCTCGCTGCCCCGTGCCCGCGGCTCCAAGGCGCAGACAAAAATTTCCCCTACAGACACACACACACACACACAAAAAAAGCCACATTTATTCCCCCGAACATCCTGAGAAAGGCGTTTTAAACACGAGGGCACCGCAGCCGTGAGGACAACGCTACGCCTCACACGCACTGACCCAGAGGCACAGCTCGGAGCGGCCCCTCACACACACACAGCCGCCATCTTGGAGCCCGCAGCCCCTTCCGGCGCGCGGCTGACGCGCCCGTCCCGCCCATCCGTCCCTCAGAGCGGCCCCGGCCTCAAGGGCCGCCTGTGTGAATAACGCCCCCTGTAAACTGCCCACAGTACAGTGCACACTCATAAGCTTTAGGATTAATTTCCCCATTCACAGTCTTGGCTTTGCAATCAGACCTTAAAATAACTGCATTTTGTTGAAAGATACTCCAAACTCTGGTTGCTGATTATATTCAATTCAAAGTACGTTCTGATCCGATGCTTTGGAACAGGTAGCATGGAAGCTGAAGAGCCTGCGGTGGCTGCTCTAATGTGTTTACTGACCCTTTCCCTATGCCCAAAATCTCACGACAGCAATCTATTTTGTAACAGTAATAAAGACGGGGGTTTAAAACAATAGCTCTGGGTCACATTATAATGATATAGACAAAGGAAAAAAGATCTTTCTTGGTTTCAGATTAAAAGAGCAGCTATCAGAAAGGCCACAGGAGATCATCAAGGAACTAAGTGTAACAATAAAAAGCAGCTTAATATCTTGTTTTTCACATATTTTATGTGTGTGCAGGCAGATTGCTGCTCTTGTTGAGCGCAGAGCAGGTGCTGCTATGGGCACACATGTATGCATTCTTTTAATACTTTGATATCTATCGCCATACATTACCATACTGAATTAATATCTTACAACACCGACAGATATTTATCACAGAATCACAGAATGACCCGGGTTGGAAGGGACCTCAAGGATCATGTAGTTCCAACCCCCCTGCCTGGCAGGGCCACCAAACATACACATTTACTAGATCAGGTTGCCCAGGGCCCCATCCAACCTGGTCTTGAACACTTCCAAGGACGGGGCATCCATTTATCCTCCCAATCCATTTGTGATCTGGCTGATAGTGATTACCCTTCCACTCAAAAGTGTTACAGCCTTTAGGAATCACATGTCCAGGCAGCACCAAGTGCCTCTGTTTAAACTGCTTTACCAAAGCGACTTAGTATTCTTTGCATACAGCAGGGAACTAAATTAGAACTAATTGTTTCGAGCCTAATGCCCTAAGCGCAGTGCCCTTGGATGCTCAGGTTATTCTGCTCTTTTTATTACAGACACATTAAATCAGAATGAAAAGTGAGAGCAATAAGCTGAGGTGAAATCTGATTGCAATGCTCTGAATGCACCGTGTGTTTCTGCAATAATGGAAACTATGATTAGCATCCGCTGCTATGCAAAGTGCTTTGAACTTGGGATGAATAAAAAGGCTGTTGATGTAGATGAATCATCAGTGGAGAACTTTGTTTTGCTATCCAAGCACACGACACCTGGCCAGCAGGTTGAAAATTCCTAAAGCACTGAGGTTGAAAAGTTCACGAGAGGAGTAAATGAACTATAACTTAAAAGGGCAAGTGCAGCTGTTGGCTTCTGTGTCTCTATACTTACTGAATATCCACTTTTTTCCCAGGGGAAGCTTGTCTCACCAGCAAGAAAACCGAATTAAAGGCACCGACAGCAATGCAGAGCTGAACCCACACTGACTGCTTTTTCATTAACTATTTTGTGCTTGTTTATCGGAAACATTCACATTCTGATTGTAGCATTTTTCTTCTCCAGAAGAGAACAGACAATGACTGTGTAATGACTGGGCGTTACTTAGCGTTCCCCTGGGGAGCCTGGGATGAGATCTGAGCAAGCAAACAGAATGAGACTCCCTATGGAGCGCCCATGCGAACCGCCCGGGAGCTGCGCTGCTGCCTGCGGGCATCGCTTCATCCCGCACCGCCCTTCCCATCAGCGTGCATCTCCTACCGCGGTCCAGCATGAGGGTGAGCCTGAGCGTCTTGTCGCTGCTCGTGGCTCTGGTGGGAGCCTCCAGCTTTGTTTTCCTCGTGGTGGCCATCGCGACGGACTTCTGGTACATCATCGATGCCTCCCGCCTGGAGACGGCCGCCAATGGCACTGCCGCGCTCAGCTCGCACTCAGGGCTCTGGCGAACCTGCCGGCGTGAGTGGGGTGGCGGGGGGCGGTGGGAGCGGGTCCCTTACCGTGCTGTTGCTGTCCTCTCTGCTGTCCGTAGCCAGGGGCTGCCCACCCCACCCGGCTCTCCCTCCATCCATGGAGGATGCTCAGTGCCTGACTCCTGCTACTGGGTACGAGCAGAGCGAGTTTTCTGCTCTCGCAAAGTACTTCGGCATTAACTTTTAATTCAGACCAATTGAATAAGCGTTAAACAGTTAGAAGGGAAGAGATCAGATTTCATCTGGCACAGGGGAAATTAAGGGGCGGAAGTCCGGTGGGGTTAGAGCCGTTCAAGTGATTGCTGATGATGGAAAGAGTATCCGCAACACCACACAGTGCTCACTTTGTATCCCTAAATCACAGGAACAGATATTATTATGTGTTTATTGCATTATTGTTTATGTATAACAATAATAATCTTTAGCTTAACATTCTTCCTATTTCCCCCCCCCTTCTATATCAGTTAGGAGCAAGTGCTACCCTTTGATCAACCCCTTCTGGCATGAGAACTCAAACATCACCGACTCACACCGACAGCTCTTATGTGAGTAACTGCTGTGTTATTCCTCTTCTTCCCCACACCCTGCCCACCTCTCTGGTCCACACACATGCTCCCAGCACTGCTTCAGAGGGGCTCTGAGATCTGCACTGTACTGTCACTGCATGTGGACTTTAAGAGGGATTGCTGTTGGCAGAACCCTCTGCTTGATGTCAGGGTCAGCCAGTTTCTGCCATGAGAGCAACTTCCTGCCTGGGAGAGCTCAGGGTTGTTATAAGCAAAAGGCAGGAATGTTGAAGATTCCCACGTAAGACATTTAACATTTAATTCAGCCACTTCTCTACCTTGTCATTGGGATCCCTCCCTCTGAAAAAGTATTATGGTACAGGAATTTAAGGAAACAATAACTAAAAGAAGCATTACAGCTCTGTGAAGAACATCGTGCTCAAAAAGTTAATTAAAATTTATATCTGCACACCTGATGCTCTTTATCTTTAGGTTTGTCAGTACCAGAATGTACTGATGCAGCAACAATGGCAAAGCGAGCCCAGGGGTACTGATGCAATGCAGTTGTGTTGCTGGGAAGTTCAAGTAGGAATAAGCAGCATCATCACCAACACAGTGACAGGTTGGAGCCTATCAGCACAGACCATCTCTATACTTGAAAATAGAAAGCTGCCATTTCTTTCACCTTCCTTCCTTAAAGCAGAGGGCCTTAGCTGCATGATGATGATAAAAACCATGAAGATAACTGACACTGATTGTCTCCTGCACTACTGAATCCTTTGAGGAGTTCAAAGCTAACAATGAATTGATTAAACCTAACCACACCAATCACATTTACGTACGGGCACCTCAACCAGTGAAGTCAGAAGTTGCCTAAAACGTTAAGACAACATTATGTTTATGTTTGTAAATGCTGCATCTGTATTCCTCTCACATAAAGAGGTTTTAGATTACAGCTCTTCAGCAAAAACTGAATTCTGCTAAAACAGAATCAAAACTATTCCAGAGCTTTTATTCTAAAAATGACATCAGCTTGGAAACAAAGGACACCTCTTTGGTAGTCAGGCAGGGTAAGAAAATAGGGGATATGTGAAAAAATTGGATCCATAAGTGCATGTACAGACTCTTCAGAGCCTCAGAGAGATTTTGTCTCTCACATCAAACGCTGTTTATACGCAGAGCCTGCAAGCCTGCAAAGATACTCACATGCTTTATTATAAACAGGCATAGTCTGTCTAAAAATGAGTAAATAGGACACTTTAACTAAACAAACCTATTAGGTTTGATTAGAATACCCAACAAAGTGAACTCTGATATTTTAGGTGCAGAGCTTCAATGCAGCTCCAGTGTGATGAGACCACAGCTGCACAGCAACAGCAGCTGTACTTCTAGGAAACACACACATTTCTGAAGGTGCCATCTGGTTTGGTATTTATGTTCCACTTCAGCCTTGCATTTCTTTCTTGAAGTGTTTTCTGACTGTGGTCCCTGAATTGTATTTAGGCAGATCTGAGCAAACCACAATTGACAACAAATTTTTAATTAGACTTTCATAGGACAATTCCAGCACCCAGTGTAATAAGGGTAATTCAGGCAGTTTCTTCATGTGTTGCTATGTAAGACAATCCAGCTAACTGCGCTGCCTTCATCAATTAGTTTAAAAACTTGTATTATTTTCTATGCTCATTTGTGGATGTCAGTGTGAACAATGCTTACGTGTTTCAATTAATCTCATTCTGCCCAGATGTACACTCACTTTTCTCACTGCTTGATTGGCAGACTGAATTTTAGCAGCTCTGCTAACCTTGCCTGTTATTCCCAAAAAGCTTTAAAGCACTGTCTCCTAGTGCAGGCACTTAAGTCTCTCATCAGTAATCTTGCTCTGCTTTTTTCAGTGTTCCTATACTCTTTCTGGCATGACTTTAATAGACACGAGTGCCAAAAAGATGGGAGAGAGTCTGTACCTGCGTGCAGAGAGCTGGGTCTAAGTGAAATAGAAGTGCTGGTCGCTGACAGAGGACAAACCCCTCGTTAGAGAATGAAAAGCCTTCGTGTTCTCTCCCTCCACATTTCCAATCTCTCCTATTCATCTCCAGCAGTTTCCTAGTAGCCTTATTGCGTGCTTCAAATAGAACTCCAGACAAAATAGAAAAATTGGGCATTCAAATTAAAGTTCCGTGCTACCAGCAGCATTACTGAGGCAATCAGCCCAGGTCTTGTTAACCCTGAGGGTGCAATGTACTTTCACATCACTGGAGCACCTCTGAGCTGTTTCTTTCATAGTCCAGACACAAGCATTTCTTCTCCTGTACATTAAACTTCCAGTTCTTTCCTCACCACTCCCTTCAGCTGAACACATGACATACACCCTCTCACCCACAGTGTATAAAAATGCTTTTGAACTACTGTTTACTTTATAGGATGATTATGTATTTGTTTGGAACACCAGCCACTGTTTAAAGAAGATATGACAGACTACCTACCACTCGCTTTTCTGCATTTATAAAATGCTTTTCTACCACAGGTGTGTATTTTCATACAGCTCTGTACAGTCTCATGAAGTATTGTGAAAAGATATATTTGAGGGAAATGCTACTAAGCTTTCATAATGTAACTTTCATTTCCTTTTTCTGCTCTGCAAATTCAATGTAATGGAAGCCTGTCCATTTTGGGCAGAAACCAAAAAGCCTATTGTGCTTCCGGGCACCTCTTCACAAACATGGGCTGAAGTTTCCACTTACACTCCACTGAAAGGAAATGCTCTTCTTGTAAAAATCAATTCTGGAGCATACAGCTGCCTGTCCACAGCTGCTGAAATATTGTCCCCAGTGTATTTTTTATAGTCATTAACTTACTCAGACCCATGAGGCTGCAGATAAGTTAGTGCTTCTGGCAGGGAAGCTGGCAGGAAAGCAATCCCTGCTGTAGAGGCAGTCACTGAGTACCCCTGGTGTAACAGCTGCCTCAGTTTCTTCCTCAACAAAATTAATTTAAGAAAATAGTAAAACAAGACTGGATTTCCTCACAGCGCATGGACCTGCAGTCACCAACCAGCTGCACCCACTCTTCTCCCTATTCACAGAGATAGTTGTTAGGCCTTCTAAGCATGCTGTTCAATCTGAGCCCTGCCAAACCTTTCCAGAGCAGCCCTGCTGGCTGTGCTACTGCCAGCACTCTGTTGAACTGTAGCTTTCCATGCAGTGCTTTCTGACTGGCTATTTAGTTACTGCTGAGGAAGATAAACAGGTCTTTAATTAAGGTCTTCTGAGCTGCTGTCATTTGGGATATTTCTGATGTAATGTAATGACTATTGCTTTCTATCACAAGCTGTGCAAACAAATCCAAAGTTAGTTTGAAGCAGTGGAGCTCCAGCATATTAACAGGAGATGGTAACAACACTGCTGGACCTGCAACTGGTCAGCTTTGATACCAGTCAGTTTCTGTAGTTCATTCCAGAGACCCGTTATTACAAAACCATGACACTACTCATCAACAACTGCACTGGATTGTAATTTAGAAGCATCTGCCCAACTCACAGATATGGATACACTCTGCAGATGTCACTCTTGCAGACATTTGGTCACAGCTTCAGCTAGCAAGAGTAAAACTACAAGAAGGATCGAGCAATTAAAGTATTTTCAGTCCATAGAAGTGGAATGGTTTTTAAACGTTTGCCTACTTTACAGCATTGGATCTTTTGGTCTCTACCAACAGGGAACTCAGGCACTACTGAGAAATGGAAGTGGAAAAAGTGAATGTTGCTCTACAGAAAGCGTGCAGGCCTTTTCCTGTGCAAAATGCTTGGGGTTTTTTTCCCCCCTGACAACCAATTTTATCAGAATGAAGCTTTGCACGTAATACAAAACCAACCCGCGTATTCCAAGGCAACCTAAAAACACAACAACATGTTTGACCTCAAAATTTATGTTTGATCTTCTTCCACACATGATTACTGAAAGCAGAAATACAGTAAAGATATTTTAAGTCATGTCCTCCTATAAACTAATTCCCTCCCTCTAATCAAGGAATATAATAGTATAATATCATATGCCAGACAGCATGAATTCAAATTCCTGAGTGGTTTCCATGGCAGCATTTTAGAATAAGTTTCACAGGCAGTTGCAGATTGCATAGAAGCAGCACAAATGAGTATTAGGTACTGAACTGGAACACTGGAAGGTGACACAAGTCCTGTTTAACCAAATGCAGCCCGTTAAATATTTGATTTTTAATGAGCTGCAGGTGATTCATGGGGTTTGTGGGTTTCAACCGAGATACCCCTAAAAGATATTTTTGCTTCAGATGGCAAAATAAAAAAAAAATCAGTTACTCTGCCACTCTATGCAGCGTCACAGATCATTAATGTACTTTATGACTCTCCCCAGGATAATACTCTGGTATGGATTCGTTCTCCTTTTGGCTCAAAAGTAAGTGCTCTGAATAGTCTTCTTCACTGCACTTGTCCTATCCAAGGTTACAGTTCTAGCTGCAGTAGTCAAAAATCCCACTGCAGACAGGAAGGCGAAGGAATGCCATTAGTGCTACTGCCCTCAGGTTTGATAGCAGCAGCTGTGATTGGTGAGGGACAGATGGGAAATGATGAAGCACAGGCTAATGCAAGTTTTCCACTCTGAGTAACTTTGGTCTTTACTGTGCTCAAACTCTACTAAGAAATAAGACCAGAAGCTGAGCACTTGTTTTTGTTATTCCAGAAAACATTGGATTGAATAATATAGACAGATTGTGTGAGAAAGAATGGTGAGACAAAGATGGTCTATGGTGGAGAAAACAGCACGATATGAAAAAATACACAACAACCCTCTGTTTACACAGCTATTAAGATATTACAGGGATCAATAAGGACTAATGTAAAAAAATTAACAAGAGGAAGCAACCAGCATAGGTTAATGTACTTAGTGAAGCTGCTGTAGAAAACAATGACAGTTGTAGAATCAAAGCTGGATGGGAAAATGTACCTGTACTTGTTGTTCAGCTACAACAATGGAAAAGGTCAACAATTTGGTAGATCAGTTTGGCAGAGGGTATATGATAGACAGAAGGCATTTAACCAAAGTGTTGGTTAGGCTCCATCACCCAAACAGAACAATACCACTCACTGTGATACTTATAATTCAGATAGCCAGCATGACTTCTTAAGGTCGCAAGTGACTAACAGATACTCAGCACACCACCTGCTTTCCAGCTGGGCTTAGTGTCTCAGTAGAGTCTTACTGCTTAAACACACCTGCATTGACATACTCTTTATCATCATGGTCTCAGAATCACATACCATGGAGGGCTCATCCTATGATACCTTCTTCTCCATACTGTGCCCTGCCTGTTTAAACTGAAAGCCACAGAAATGGTTCAGCTTCTTGTTTTGAATGCACAGAACAAGGCTTGGATGCTGAGTGGGGGATCTGCACTCAGTAATTATTAATGCATCAAGAGACACGATAGTAAAACATTACAATTCTAACACTCTTCATTTCTTCTTCAGACATGCATGGGACATTTGTCATCCTGATGCCTCTCAGCCTGATACTGATGATTTTTGGAGCTATGACTGGATTTATCAGTATTCTTGCCAGGGCATATCTACTGCTTCTAATGACGGGTCTGCTTTTCCTTTTTGGAGGTAGTATATCAAACTCTTGGCTTAATGGATTTAAATAATAAGAGATTATATCTGGAAAACATCACTTTACCTTCTGGAGAAAAATGTTGAGCAAGCCTTTGCTTTCAGAATAACACACTGCTGTTCAACCATTTTGTATTTATTCTGTCAGGACCTGACAGTTCATTTTCCTCTCACCCCTCCCCAAAGAACAATTTTAACTCGATCTAACTTAATCTGCCCTGAGCAGATAAGAAGGTATGGCAAGGATGCCCAGAGAGTTACATAAGGATTTTTACTTTCTGTAGTGAATTGTGATTGTCTGAACATGTTTTTCTTACTCAGCTCTGGTTACACTTACCGGGATTGGTGTCTACATTGCATATTCAGCTGCTGCCTTTGAAGAAGCTGTCTGCCTCCTGAGGAGTAAGGATGTCCTGGTAGAAATCGACATCAGGTTTGGCTGGTCTCTGGCACTGGTCTGGATCTCTTTTGTCGCAGAAGTGATCACTGGGGCTGTGTTTCTCCTGGCAGCAAGAGTTGTTGGCCTGAAACGGCAGCGTGAACAGGAGTTATGAACAGCAGGTATCATTGCAACAACAGAAAACTCTGAAGTGTGGATTCCTTGGTCAGTGTGGTCACTAGGGGGAATAAAAGTGGCAAGACTGATTGACTAACTTGCCAGCTGCCATAAACTCTTCTCCTCAGTATTGTCTACAAAATACAAAGATTCTGATAAATCAGTTACACATTACTAGTATCATCAATAAGGAAACCTTTATGACTTTAGAAGTACACATGCTGCACTATCAATGTTTCTGAAACAATTCCAGCTGGCAGCTCATGCAGCATCAATATACATTATTTAGAAAGACAATTTTTTTACTTTCTCTTCTTTCTGCTATCCCTAAACACAATGTAGGACAGCCTGCATGGTCCACTTTGCTCTTTATTTCCCTTCAGAGACTCCTGATACATATGCTAGGATTCCAGTCGCATTAGCAGCCTCTACCACACATTATATGTGATGCTTACATACCAGGTACCAAGTGTGGGTGCTACATGTACACAATTAACACTGCAGATTTAATGTGGCTTTGTAGTTCAGAGTAAAATCAAATGTAAAAGTCCACAATAAGAACTTCAGAGTATATGGAGAAATTCAGTACTCATCTCCAGAGTTAGGGCATGGTGAGGACATCCAATCTGTGTACACCTTCCACACAGAATCTTCCTCCTCCCTAGTATCTCCCTGAGGTTGCTAGTCCCTCTCTTCTACTATCATAGTGAGTTCTTCGTGACAACACACAAAAAGGTGACAGCTTGAGGAACTGGAAAACCCCAGAAGCCTATTTTATGCCAGCTCTGTGTGTTGACAAAGGAAAAACACAGCTTCACGTTATCTATTCAAAAATCACTACTTTTAGGCTGAAAACAAAGAAATTCATCATTTCCTAAAACTGAGCTTTGGTGCTGTGAAAGAGAATAATAATAAAAAATAAAAATTGAAGGCCTAGAAACTGTGAATGACTTCATCATACCAGTTATCCTCCAGACAGCAGTGACTACAGCTGTGAAGCTCTTAAGGGCAGTGTCATGGCAGCAGGAGAAAGCTACAGCTGCTTCTCTGAATGTTTTAACAAAAGACCACAGCCAGCCCACATCTATCTGATGCTCAGGCTACTCAGTCAAAGCTGACTAAATCAGCTCTCTAAGAAGACTAAGGGAAAATCCTTTAAAGTAAAAATTCCACATGCTTAAGTGAGTTCCGTAAAATGTAATACTTCAATGTTTTGGTGCTGGTGAAGTTACTTAATGTAATATGACTCTTAATATAATGTAAGTCAGAAGTTGTAATAGTAACCTATCATCCGAGTTCTTAGTGAATGTTTTTACAGATGTTTTGCAGTGCTTTTGAATTGTGTAAGACTAAATAAAATGACATCTTTGAGCCGGGAAATATTTGAAAAAGACACAGAAGAATTAAGAAATAATTTTTAATTCCTGTGGATCTATTTGATAGTTTACAAGATGTTTCTGATGTACCTGTGTTGCATGTGGTAGATTTATAAGATACTTATGGAGCTACAATATACAGTTCAACCTAATTAGAAAGCCAGTGAACCCATTATTGAATTAAAGCAATTCTCATTTCCATGGCTTTCCTAAATTCCTCATTCTGACTTCCTGCAATATCTGGCACAATGGCAATAAAGAGTATTTTCTGCTCCTGAATATTTGTTCAGTTCCTGAACTTCCCTGAAATCCCATCTGAACAGAAATAAAAGTATTGTTTTGAACAGTCAAATAAGCCTTAAACAAAATTAACAATGCTGGGAAGATAAAGCATTTTGGAAAGGACTGCGTGTATTTCAATACAAGTGATCTCATCAAGTTTCTACTTACAATGAAATTAATGCTTGATACAGTGCTTTGCTTATTTTCCCCAAATTCATTACTGAGATGAGGAGACTGACTGCTCCAGTACTGCAAACTCACAGGTAATTGGACACATTGACAGTGTCAGAACAGTGACAGAAATCCTTGGAAACAGGAAAACTTCACATATTCAGAAGCTTTAGAGAAGATGCTGGTGAAATCAATACAGGCATGTAACCACAACCTGGGTATGTTCTGGAGCCAGATGCTGCAGGGCATCTAGGATGTCTCTGTACCTGCTTCCGTGACTTCCAAAGAGAAACTACTTGCTTCAGTTCAAATAGCTCCATTTGTTGATCACTGACCTAAAGCCTACAGTTCCAACCGACAATGTATTACTGTAACAACTGGACAGGTAATATAATGGGAAAGGCATAACAACAAAAGTGCAATGACAGAAAGACCAGCACAACAAAAAGGTGCTATAAAGGAAGAATATTACTCACCCACATCAGAAGACTCCAGGTTTACAGGGAAAAGCTCCAGCCAAGGAGGGAGCTCCAGAAAAAGAACCTTCCTTAATGGCAGTCAGCCCTTAAATGGGGTCTAAGAGAGCTGCAGCCAGGTTCCACCCCTTCTAGTTACACAGCTGAATTGCCTTCACCTGTGCTCCCAGGGCTGACTCCATCCTTCCCCCAGGAGCTCAATCAGTGCTTCAGGCTGGTACTCAGAGGTTCCCATACAATTACATTACACAAATAATTCATAATCTTCTTCTAAATCACGAAGTGTGGCAGGTTGGGGACTGAACAGGACATGCTGTGCCCATGCCTTCCTGGTCAGCAAAGCCAGAATCTGCCCAGAAGCCACCCCTGAGGTGATCACAGCAGGGCACACAGTGCCTGCCCATCTCCTTAGACCTGGTTGGTCTCAGGTTGCTTTCTGGTGGCCATGAAGTACATTTGTTCCTACTTTCTGTCAAGGTAGACTGAAGCTGTTAACTGGAGTTGGCCTATGAGACCAAAAAGGTCAGAGTGAATGCTCTGGCTTTGTACTGGAGAGTCAAACCCTCCCTAGAATTAGTACAACCATGCTCAGGAGAGTCTCCCCTTTGCCTCAGCACTGCTGGTTTGCTCAGTGGGTGCAGCTTTACAGCTCAGCTATTGCAAACTCCACAGAGCTCAGCATGCTCTGACTGGAGACTTTCTGTACTTCACCAGGATTCACACAGAACAGTGGTCTCTGCTGACATCTTGTGACTACACTGAGCAGCTGACTGAATTCAGTGATAAAGGCTTGATTTCCATCCATACTGCTCCTCGTATAGCTTTGAAGAAAAAACACGTATGCGGTCTTTGCTTTCAGGTTGTGTTGCCACTGAGGACACAGCACTGAAATCACTATGTGTAAAACTCATAAAGGAATTATCATCAGTTAATGAGATCCCGTTCATCTGCCAAGTTGTCACAACTGTGTGTATTTATACTCTCAAATCATCTCCTAACACTCCTGAGAATCAAAATACATGCTCTCAGCAGACCAACTCTGCAGCCTGGTCCTGTACCCACAGTGGTTTATATTAATGGATTTAATCCAGAGCTGGTAATAATAATAAGCAGCAAAGTGTTAAGAAACAGTCATATTTCTTTTGACAGTCTGCCTATACTGCTCACTGCAAAGCAAGCTGGAAGACTCCATGTGTGGGTTTGGAGGGATAAGAGGCAGTTCTCTGAAGAGCTTTTTGGCTCGTTTTACTGCTTTCATTTTTGCCAAGGATAAGGCAAACACTTGTCACGGAAGGCTGGGACACTCCTGCTGTATTGCTCCCTAGGTGTTGGAGTGTATTTGTCTACCAATAGCTGAACAGCACTCACTGTTGGCTTACGCTTCTGGACAACACATCTGGCTGCTGGAGCAGCTCGTGTATTTCTCCATCCAACCTGGCCTTCTCAAATATTCATAAGTTAACATTGTCTGTAATGCCTGCAGCATACAGAGAGACTGAACTGAATTGCACTGTGGAGGAGTCTCTTCCACAGCCTTTTGGAGCTGGCTGCATCAGCAGCGTGAAAACCCTTTGGCATCATAAACCTTTTATTGCCACAGCTCCCACTTGACCAGCATTATACAGTGAAGCATTTAATTATGCAAGAAACACATAAAAAATAATTTTATAACTGTCAGGCAAAAATCCACAGAAGCAACAAATTTTGGAGGACTGGCAGTAACAACTACCTGCCATTCTGTTTAGGAATCACAGCACATTACAGGCATGAAAACAACTGCAGCCAACTGATTTCAATGCTCTCACTCCTTCCTGCCTGTGGCAAACACCCCAGACAACAGCACCTTGATTTGGACCAGGGTATTTCTGAGAAAATGGTACATTTCTGCATAAGAGAGCTCCAGGCCCATCTCAGTCAGCAAAGAAACAAAAATGAGTTTAATACAATGTGCTGTTTAATACAATGTTCTGTGTGACTTCTGTGGCCTGCTACAGATGAACCCAACAGTGGCAACTAGTGTTAATAACCCAGCTGAATAGTAAAAGCCTTTTTAACTGCACAATGTCTTTGCTGTCCTACTATAGGGAACACTTGTTTGTCACATGAGTGTGCAAAGATGCTGCTGCTTCTTAGAAGTGGGATTTGTATTGCCCTCAGCAGTGTTTAGCCAGGAGGCTGCTAAATCAACAGTGTGAGAAAAGAAACCTATTTCCAGGACACATAACCATCAGAAAAATGAAGCAACTGCTCCCAAGCCCCTCCAGGGCACCAATCTGCCCTTCAGAGTCTGCCTTGGGCTCACCTGCCTGCTCTTCTCTGTGCCAAAGTCCTTTTCTCCTTCCTGGCAGCAACAGCCATGTAGTAGATCCCAGACAAAGCTCTGTCACCATAACAACTGGGTAGCTGTCCTATAATTCAAACTGTCCTCTCCAACTTCAAGGGCCTCTTCCTACACAGCCTAGAGCTCATCAATCCTTCCCTGGGCAATATTTCATTGGTGCAGTAACTCCCACAGCCGCTCTTTCTAAAGCTGCCTCTCTGCCATTTTATTGCCAAAAAGCCTGAAGAACCACACACTCACCCACTGGGAAGAGAGCTGTATTAGCCTCAGGTGAGCCTCAGGTTTCCAGAGACCATCTAACTCTGGAGGCTCTTAGAAAGCAGCATATACCTCCAAAATGACAACTGCATCCCCCAAAATCTTGCTCAGCCACTACTTAATGCCGTGACCTCTGGCTGCCCTATCCCTAGATATATTGCAGTATATCTAATGGCAGTGCTCCTACCCAACTGCAGCAAGCTGAACAAACAATTTCACTAAACCTCCTCAAGAACTCATTTGGAGATCAAATAATTTCCATCTCATTTTCTTTCACTATATGCAGAGATTTCAGCCTGTATTGTCAGCTGCAACCTGTACAAGTAGTGCAAGTCAATACAAATATTTCCTGCTAACCTGGAAATCAGGTTAAGATGTGATTACCTATAGCATTGTTACATGAGAAACAAAGATACGGTATAAATTCATGCCTGAAGAGAGTTTTGAGATGTGAATAATCATAACTTGGAATCTCAGCAGACTCATTTAAGGACTGTTGTCACCTTATGGCCACCCATCTAACCGGTTGTAGAAATGTCCTTTTACTGGGATATCTCCTGGATTGCTGTGCTTTGCCTGAGCAGCCACTGCACGTCACTGTTGTTCCACACAGAAGACTGAAAAGGCTCCGCTGACTCAGAGAATCTTTGCATTTTAAGTCAAGGGAAGAAAATGTCCTATAAACCAGGGGATGAAGCTGAGTGAAGACAGGGCAATTTTCTTTCTTTCTCCAGGTCTGAAAGGTGGCCAGAGCTGTTCCTTCTTTGTGTTTTCCTCTGCATGTGCAAAAAGACTTTCTCCATCTCCTTAGAGGTGTGAGAACGGCCATTAGCCAGGGACACAAAGATCATGCTCTCCACAAGTCCCATGAATTGTGACAAATCCTAGAACCTCCTGGGACTTAGAAGATACTCAGATATCACTGTAAGAGCAATATGGTGTGTACCCACTTAGATTTGGGGTGTTTCTTTCATTCAAGTCAAGGAGAAGCTTTGGAGAGTCATGTAACAGTTGTAGAAATAAAGAGCTTGAAAACTTGGTATGATTTTTAAGTCTAAAAAGGCAGCTGCAAGCAGAGGTATCTGAATGGTGTCCTAGAAGCCTGATGTTCCTGAGGCAGCTTTGTGAACAGCTCTGCCAAGTCACAAACACAGACCAGCACTAAGCTTCCATTCCTAGCCACTGAAATAAAGAAATACTCCCAGTTCCTCACACGACTTGTTCTTGTTCTCTGCAATTGCTGTGTTGTCTGGTTGCGATGGGAGCTCTCAACTCCCTTTTCAGTAAAGCTTCATACAAAACCATTTGGAAGAGAAATGAAGCTGCCAGCAAGGATAATTCCTGTAGAATGCAGGAAGGAAAAGGAAAAAAAAACTGAAAATAAAGCAGAACATGAGAGACTTTGAGTGGAATTAACATTAGAAAAGACACATAAGATTAACAGAAAATGATTTGGCGAGTAGGGCCCTTGGAGGGATCCTCTGTAGCGCAGAACACAGTAAAATCAACACTTCCCTCTCTGTGGGCTTTCACACCATGCCATGCTTGCAGCCCACCAGGGACGGCTGTACTTGCCAGAATCTGCTGCTGCAGCCCAACTTGGTTGCCACTATCACATAAACTCACATAAAAAACAGTGGCAATGGCCATGTCTGGGATCATGAGGAAGCTACTCTCCATCTGTAGGTGACATCACTGCACACTGGGTCTGAATGCTGCTGGAAGTCCTCTGTCACAAAAAGGAAGAAACTTCCAAAAACAAATTATCCTGCGGCTTCCAGCCATGATCTTAATCCTTTGAGAGACCTAAAATCAGGACTGAATTCTTCATGCAGCACAAGAACAAGGAGGTTTTGTTTCTGAGGTTGCTAAGCCAATGTTTATTTCATAAGCCCAGATCCACAAACATGAGAGGAGAAGAGATCATACTGCCAGAGGGAAGGAAACCCTTTCCTGAAGCAAATGACTGGGCTGTAACACTGCATCCTACTGAGACAGGGATGATTTATAAAAGAGAAAACACACACAGCTTCGTGATCAAAACAGTTGCCTCAAGATTGCTGAGCTGAGTGAAGAAGTGAAGGGACACAAAAGTGAATGAAAGTCCAGAACTGAAGGTAGAGGACTGAAAATATCCGTCCTTCTTCAGACTTTGTGAGAAAACAACATTACCTTCGCCTGCAACTTTTGTTCTCCAGTTTGTGTGTTACTGCAGTGCTGCTAAGGGACGTGTCACTTCAGATGTCTGCGTCTCTTCCTCATGGATGCACGCGTCGGTCATGACGATCCCTGCTGCTGTATTGCCCAAAATACATGAACCTACAGCTGGTTCCTTTCCTGCAAACAACAGATGAAAAACACCTATCTGAAATGCCAGGCAAGATTCTCCTCCCACAGCAGAAGCCTTGGCAGACACAGTGTGGAGCTGGGGTGTCACAGATGCTGCAGAATGATGTCCTGGTGCTGTTGGCCCCCAGGCCTGTCTGCCTGCTGGATGGTTCCCTCCTGAGTCCTAGGCAGAGCAGTGTCTGCTTTGCCCAGCTCACTGAGTTACCATCCAAACAGAAATATCTGACTTTTACCAGACAAAAAGTTTAATGTGTACTTTTCTTTTTTTTTAGCCAGGAAGTTCTGAACAGATTCAAGTTCTTTGTGTGATTTTCCTGCTGCACAATGGCTGGAGCCCAGGAAGCCCAGCCTGGACACCATAAATTGTCTGATTAATTGCGAGATTTGCTTTTGTATTGTTTACTAAATAAGCCCAAATGGAAACCTGAGGATCTGTTTGCAGATCCAGCTATCTAAAGCCCTTCAGCACACATGCTTGTAGGTCCAGCTCCGTATTATTTAGAGCTTTTGCTTGTTGTTTTAGGTTTAATGTGTTTGCTCTCTTGATGGCTCTGTCAATATATATTCTGCACTGAAAAAGTTAAATGTCAATATATAAAAAAATGATAGGGCCAAAAATACCCATCCAGGGTTTGGAGACGGAAGGCAAATTGCAGGTTTGTCAATAGTGTGTTTGGGAGCATTTTAAGTAGTGAATCACTTGATGTTAGCCATTGTAAATATTGGTTTAAAGGCGCTATAAAATAGATGGCGTGTAGTTAAACCTTCCTCCAGATCCTGGTCTGTTTATGCTACCTCTCTTAGTGTCAGGGCTCTGAATCCTGAGCAGACCTGGCCCAAATATGATTGTGAGTAGCAGTCGGGTGAGGTTTGCTGCTTCTGCAGTCCTTCACTGAATGCTGGATTCAATCACAGTTAAACAGATGAGCTGTGATGCCAAAACACTGACTGGACACTGGAATCCTTGCCTTCAGTATTAGTATACTTCCTCCATATTGAGAAAGGAATTAACAAGGAGGAAAATCCAACAGAAGAGTTAGTCATGCTCATTTGCTTTTGGTCTAGCTGTCTATTGTAGTACATCTATTGCAGTTACCCCCATCTCCCTGTTTTTCCCCCATCTTTTTTCCCAAAGAATGAAGTGAAAACAATTCTGCTGTGGGCAACTCTGGAGCCTGTCTGGTTCTTCACCTGTGGTTCCCATCATGAAGAAAACTGTGATTAAGGGTGACAAAGCCCTTAGGAGACTAGGAGGTGAGATGGCAGCTGGAGAAGAAAATGACAGGCCTCTAGAATTATCTGCTCCCATAAAACAGGTGTCAGCAATCACAGATAAGGCAATGCCTGAAAGTTTCAGTGCTCCAGGCGGCACGGAGAGGGGAAGATGTGTTTGCAAAAGGGCATGTTCACTCAGTTATAGAGTGCATGTGTTGTGCTAAATGTCCTTAAATCCCTCTGGTAATGCAGCCGTCTGTAACAATAAATAGCAAATAACTATTGTCTCCTCTGGGACTACAGCTATCATGCTTCCAAACAGGAGTCATCTTGCTCCCTGTTGAGGTGTCAGAGACCACATATTTGCTCTAAGTTCTAGGGAAAAATACTTAAACGTACCTAATTTCGCCTGGAATCTCAGGTTGTTTCTGTTCATACAATTTTGTTTATATCACCAGATTCCTCCCAATTATTCTTAGTTTAAAAACATCCAATAGGTAAGAAACATTTATGCGATGGTACTGAAAGATGTTACCACCTGTTTGCCTTTCTGTTCCCCTTTCTGCCTCCTTGTTTCCACGGTCTTTAGAAATCTCCCCCAAGTAGGGATACAATTTAAAATCCCTCAGTGCCCAATTTTTGTGATGGCAGGAATACAAGAACTTGGGCAGAGCAGCTGAGAAGTGAAGAATCAGGCACTTTATGTACATACATAATCTTTTAAGGGTGAACAGCGTCTTACCTACTTTGTTTCGAAATACTCGTGCCTATCTCTGGCAATGAGAACGTCTAATAATAGTAAAGGGTTTTATAAGCCAACCTGAAACACTCAGCGCCTTGGAAGTATCCTACAAACAGGAGCACAACTGTTCCTTATGACTTGCCTGTAAGGCAGCTATCATTAGGTCTCATGTTCAGATGGAGAAAATGGCATCCAGAGAAATTAATAAACTGAAATAAGTAACACACATTAACTGACCGGTGGGGATTAAAACACAACAACAACCAGTTAATGACTTGTGTTACTTCAGCTCTCTGTATGAAATGATCTGAACATGAACAGATGCAAAAAGTGAAGGCCATACTTCAGTGCAGGATACACAGAACACCCCACAGAAAAGCACAAGTAGTACATGGGCTGTAAAGAATGCAGAGGTTTTCTGAGCTGGTCACCAATATTATTATCAAAATAAAATAGAAGAATCAGGAACAGTCCAGAAGCTCACACCGTCCCTTGTAATCAGTCCCATGCAACCCATTCCCTGTTATCTGACAGCTTCTTTCATGTGTAAACTGTGCTTCTATCCCAGACCTGGAAGCAGAGCTCAGAAACACGGGTGCTGTGTTTCCCCTTGCAGCTAACAGTTACTTTTGCAGAGCTGCTGCAGCATTTCAGGGAGAACTTCTGACATTGGCATCTTCCGTCTTGTCTCTGTAAATATATATTTACTTTTTCATCTTTATATGTCATGTTCAGCTGCACACAGAATCAATACTCCCTTCAACTGCTTCCATGCTTGCACTGGTTTTTTTTTGTCAGGAAATTCGCTGTTTCTTATGTCTGCTGCCCCTAGATCTGCTGTCCCCTTGTTCTCTCTGCAGACTTGTGCTTTCTCTCACCATAGCCCTACTGTGGCTGGTATTAGCTGGCTCCTGTCAGCTTTATTTTCAGGCACTGCATGCCACGTAGTAAGAGGACTGCATGTTTCCCAAAGCAAGCTGTATTGCTATTAAGAACTGTTTGTTCCAAGGTCACTATGTGCACACAGACCCGCTTCTGTTTCTTTCTGGCTCTTTCCTTCTGCATTTTGTCCTCCTTCCTCAAGTTTCTTCGCAGGTCCCCACATGTAAGGCCCATTGAAAAGGCTCCTGGGCAGGCCTGTGCTTTCTTGTAGGATTCAGGGAGCAGCAGGAGGCAGAGAGGGAACACAGACTACATCCACACTCTTTTTTTTTGTGACCACATAGGCTGTCAAATCAGTCTGATTCCTCTCAGGCTTCTGAAAACATCTCATTTACAAGGGGCGGACTGAGAGGCTTAGCAGGGGTATTAGCACAGTCAGTGCCATTACAGAACATGACATCTGTCTTTCCCTCCCATGTCCTCCTTGCCTTCCCGCTGATCACTCCAAAGCTCCACAGAATCACTGTCTATTTTCAGCCTTTTCCCAGTATTTTAGCACATACCTTCCACCTCCTTCCCTGTTCCCACACCAGTCTCTTTTCTTCTCACTTTCTGTGGCATCTTCCTCCACTCCCCTTCACTGTTACATCTCAGCGTTTATCTAACTGTTCTTATTTTTCTTTTCCTTTAACCACTTCAATGCTTTCTATGCTTTTACTCTTCTTCACTTCTATTATTGCTTATCAGGTTTTGAACTACATAGGTCTTAAACATCTGATTAAATTACATCCCCATTATAATTAAACTTGGGTAAAAAATGAATATTGGAATGCTGGAATGTATATTGCTTGACTATGGTGTCAAAGAGATCTCACATAGTTTGCAAAATCCCTATTTATTTATTTTTCCCAGATCCATCACATTTTAAGGCCAAAAGCAAAGAAAAACATCCAGTCTAACTTTGTAAGGCTCCTACAGCACTGGGAACCAATACCACTGGGATGAGATTTGTCCCGAGAGCAATTCATTACATATCAATGTAAAGAAAAGTAAAACCCTGCTGCTCCTTGTTTCCTTTGGCCAGAGACTGGCACCTCAAACCAGTGGCAGGGACACAACAGGTGCAGGTTCTCCTATATTACCTCTTAGAGCTTTTCCAAATATTCCATGTTGATTCTCCCTTGTGCATAAGCAGTTATACAGTTGACTTGCCTAATGTCTATATTAATTTTGGTACATTTTTAATTAGCAGATAGCTAATTAACATAGTATAAGGTTATCTTGTTAAATGTTAATTGGATATGTAAGCATTCTTTACAAGTTAATATTCAGAGGAAAAATATGTAATATGCATTTGTTGCCTGTGTCATTCTGAATTAATTACATGACAGCCAGTTTTATCCCTTCCCAACTTGAGAACCCTCAATAAGTACGCTTTTAAGAATCAATTGATACTTAATTAATATGTACTGGCTGTCCTATTTAATTTAAACGAGTTCTTTCAACAAGTTACAGCGCTGCAGAGGCGCAGTGCTCCCCCAGTGACACAGAGCACTTTCTGCTGAGGGCACACGAGGGTGCTGTGAGAAAAGGCTGGGTATTGCCAGCCCACATTTCACGGCTGGGTTCACAGCCTCCTCCTTTCTTCTTATCAAAAACAAAAACTACCCACACAGAAATCTTTATGAAAGTTGCATGTACTGCGCTGTATCTCATTCCACAGGGCTTCGCATTGCTCAGGGCTCTGTGATAGCTCCCTACCTGGATGGTGTTTATTACATTAGATGATGAGGTCGGTAACCTTCTCCCCCGATCAGGTAGGGAGAGAGGTCCACATTCCTTCACTCCCCTTTTATGTTCTATCTTCACAACGTCTACTGATGAGATACGTGCAGATTTAGCTCATTGTTTTGGAGCATTGATATTCCTAGCTACAGGAGAACAGCATGATTGAGTCCCCGAGGGGCTGAATTCTGGGATGGATGCATGGCAACGATGTTCACATATAATTTATTATGTGTATGAAATCCGTAACATCAGCAAAATGGTCGCAGAGTTTGCCTTCCCTTTCATCAGGCAATAAGGCTGTTAATGAGTAAGAAACATCTCTGTGTGCTGCAGTTTAACGCATTCCATGCCCAGGCATGGCAATGGGGATCTGAACAGCCTCTCTGCCTGCACAGCCACCAATCCACTCCTCAGCCTGTTTGCTGCACATTACAGTGGGTTTCTGGAGGATTGAATCTGCAGCAATCCCCAAGTGCTTTATAAATAACAATTAGGAGATATAAGTACTGCAGGCAGGTTTCCTAAAAGACAGAGGTGAAGTTTCTTGCCCAAAGCCACAGTGTGATATAACAGCAGCTCCTGAGAGCTCTGCCTCGCAGCTTCTCCATCTGCACACAACTGACACTTGCTTTCCCAGGTAGCTGCACTAACTGACCTCTTTCTGGACAGGTGATCTGTCATGATAGGAAAAACAAAAACCTTAGAATTCAGACTGGACCCCATAAGTGAGGGCCTGGTCTGACTCTGAGGTCAGTGCAAAAGATCCCTTTACCCTTGTGTGGCATTAGAATGACGAATGATGAAGATTAAAGGCTGGATTTCCCTAAGTGCACGGACCCTGCGCCTGCAGGAGCTCCAGGGGGAGCTGGGAGAGCCCGGTCCTTCTAACCCACATCTGAAGGCTGGCCCAAGGTCACACAGGCACTCGCAGTGCTATGGCAGTAGTAAATTTGTCCAATTGTCTTGTCTCCCAGCTTCCTGGCGTCACTAAATTTTCCTCTAAGGAGGTTTGTCCCATTTGTTGTAGCTGAGAAAGCTGTTCTTCCAGCTTGAAGCAGCTGAGAAAATCTGAATATGTTGTATTGTAATCACTGAATACCAGCATTCTCCTGGATAAACAGAACACCTATTTTTAGTTAAAAAGCTGCCGTTAGGTTACGCAGTATCTTTTATGGGTAAAGTAATGCAGCAAGCTGGCACAAAACAAATGGTACCTGACTGTTTGCAAATTGAACATCAATACAAACAGCAGGTGGTCACTCATCTCCAGTCTGTCACAACGATCGTCATAATAATAGCTGTAATAACAACACTAAATAAATAACATTTGGCAATCTATGTGGTTTTTCCATGGAGGATTTCAATACCAAAGATTCACTTTTACCATTCATGCTCAATGATTACTCGCAGTTTTAATTTTATCATCACTTTCTCCATTTTCCTATTGTTGAAAGTTAGGAGTAGCAACCCTGTAGTCGAGACCTTCAGATCAGATATACACCAGGAGCTCCACAGCGCCTCTCTATTGTACACAACAGGAAGACAGGAACACCTTCCTCCAGAACCAAGTTGCTCACAGCTCCATCCAGCCTGGCCTTGAGTGCTTCTAGGCAGTAAGTACCCACAATCTCACTGGGCAACATGTTCCAGTGTCTCACCACACTCACAGTCACAACATTTTGTTATTGCTTTTAAAATTATGATTACATACAGTTAGGCTGTTATTTCTTTGTCCTCCCTAAAGAGCAACAGTGACCACGAGGACTGCTTGTGGGCACAGAGACGGCCCAGCCTGCCAGGCTGAAAGCTGTTTTCATTGTCCTTACCGTGAGATGTTTAAAATGTTTGCTGTTAGATTTACTGTGGGGAGAGTTTGCCTCTACCGTCATTTATTCTAACAGGACACTGGGAGCGTATCAGTTACAGACCAGCAGACATCGGTCCCTCTGTGACAGTTCCCATGTGCTTGTCAGCCTCCCATCCTTGCTGATGCTGATGTGCATTAACAGCCCAGTACAGGAGGATCCAGCACAGTAATAGCATTAGCTGCTTGGTTAAGTCCACCCGTGTGGTGAGGATGACACTTGTGCAGAATGAAAGGTCTGAGATAAATGGCAGCTCAGATGTAAAAGGAATGAAAGAAAGCCAGTAAAGGTGGAAGGCAGAATTTTTTAGCTCTGTAAGCACTGAAAAGTAGGAACACACAGCCCACATCTAGGAATCAAAACTAAACATTTCTAAAATGGGCATGTATGACAGGTGTGCTCCTACGGCGCTTCTCCCAGCTTCACCACCTATTAACTTATCCATTAACTTCCTTATGCCCATCACTCTGGGCACGGGGATGAACTGAACATTCATTTACTTTGTGGCATCTTATGACAGCGTCTCTGTGAAGATCTCTGTGAAGAATTCAGGTTGCTATGCAGCGACCAGGAATGTTAAACTGGAAACCAGAAGTTTCCAAAGAGAATCCGTTAGAATCATTAACATTGGAAAAGACCTCTAAGATAATCAAGTTCAACTATCAGAGAGAAACACAAACTTCTGCTGAATAAACCTTCTTGCTGTACATGCCTAAGGCTATGTGCCATGGCCACAGTGACCTGATGAGGCCTATGGGAAGATGTGGCCAAGACCCTGGTGATTGGTTTGAAACACTGATGCCAAGAACACGAGATGTGGGGAATGGAGTGAGAAGTGGCACTGAGTAAAGCCCACAAACTTGTGCTGGTGCCGTGGCACATGCTGCAGGTGAGGATGGCTCACTGTGATGACCCAGCAATGGAATGTAGCACCACTGTGATACTGGCAGTGAGGTCCCGAAGTGAAGGTCACGTGGAAGTGTGTAAGGGTGGCTAATATAAAGATGTTGTAAGGGTAGCTAATATAAAGAGGTTAACAAAGATGATGGTAAATATTCAAAGGTTAGTAGCAAAGGAAAACTCACCAATGTTGATGCCTTGACCAGAAAGCTGAGGCAGTCTCCACTGGGAAGCAAACTCCAAGAGATGCTGCCGCAGTGGTGGTCAGCCCTTAAATGAGGTCTTAGGGGAGGTGGAGTTGAGCTCCACCCCTTCCGGGAGCACAGCTCCATTACTCTCACATGTGCTCCCACCCAACACTTGCCTCAGCTGATTAATCAGAGGTTCAAGCTGTGATTTCCCATACAAAGCGACACCCAGCACTTTGGCCAAGTGATGACTTAAGATGTCTCCAGGCAATGGACTGTGACCTCACAGCCCACACTGCTTTACTGTGGGTGCAGCAGCCCTGCCCAACAGTTTGTGCCTGGACTCCGACAAAGCGTGTATGCAAGGACTGGAGTGTGGACAGTGCAAGCTTTCGTGCTGAGACGTGTTCTGGGTGCTGCTAGTGCAGCTCTCTGTGGCTGTCTTAGAGCCATTTGTTCTTTACCCCAACCCAGAAGCACCTTCTGGGTCTGAAGGAAAAGGGTGAAAGCAAATACTAAGGAAATGAAACCAGCAGAGGCTTCATCTAAATTTAGTTTTATGTATACAGCAGTATTTATATTGTGCATAAAAGCCTTCCCAGGGGTGCTACAAGGCTTACCCTAGAGTAATGCAACACCTAATTATCGCTATTAGAAAACAATGAAAGACGATGTTAATGTTGAACATATAAAGCGGTTACAAAGTTTAATTTTTAATCATTTTCAGTGCATTCCCATGAAATTTCAGATCCCCAGAAGCAAACAGCATACAAATGCATCCTTACAAGTGTAACACAGCAGTGTACTTCTGTTCGAAGCAGCCTAGCCCTTCATCTGAATATTCTTGTTGCTCCTAACTATGAATTCATGCCAAACATTTTTGGCTGAACAAAAGAGAAATCACTATATTGAAAAATATTCCAGTGTTGTTTGAACTGTTTGAAAACAGATTTCCACAACCCACTGAAAATTAAAAGCAATACAAGAGAGGTTAGTATGAGATTTCTAGTCTGAAGCCCTAAAGAGATGGAATTCCAGAGAGCATGGATGGGAGACAGCCAGGTGTGACACAAGAGTTGCTTTTGCACACACCGGGTTGGCATAATGAACACTTGCATCAATGAAAAGTTGACATTATGAAGCAGGGAAAGCAAGAAAAAGATCTACTGACCACTCCAGAAAGTAGACACCACGCAGTGTCAGATTACCAGCAGGACAGGCTGAAAAAGCAGCAGATATTGTGCTTTTCCCCATGTAACATACAGGGAGATTGCCAAAACCTCTCTCAAACTGTAATTCCCAGAACTGACAACCCTGAAGATCATACAAATACTTAAAGTGAAGCCTTAAACAGGGCCTTGTCGGCTGAGTGGCATGTCTGTTAAACCTTCTAAAGCAACACAATCAACTACTGTCAGGAAATTCAGATTCATATTTGTGTCAACATTTGTGCTCTCCAGTGTCAGCTGAGATATCCTCTTCTGTGCTTGTCTCCTGAAATGATTAGGAGACCTGGGGAGAGTGAAAGCTATTTTTGTTAGCAGCAGGTTCTGATACTGTAAAATGAATCCACTCTGCATCCCTCTGAAATCTGGTGACAGGTGGGATTTTAATCAAACATGGCTGGTGCTTCGTGGAGAAGGGAAAAAAGCAGAGACTCCTCCACTGAAGGCTGCGTTTTTCAAAAGTATTTCAATCTCTGAGGCAGAGATGGATCCAAAGCGCCCACATAAACCCCTCACTTGAGCCGAGCACTTTGCTCCAGGCGATAGGTAGGAGTTGTGTGGATAGCCCAGCCTTGCTGTGCAACATCACTCCTGTGCCTGCCTCCAGCAGAGGATGATGTAGAGCCAGGCTGCAGCATGCAAAGCTGAGGGAGCGCAATGGGAGGCCAACCTGCAGCCCTAACTGTGCCCATGACTACAGTGTGCACAGCACTTGGCCTGGGGATGCTCCCCAGACAAGGAGGGCAGGGCTGTGCATAGCAAACAGCCTGATCCTCACATCTGGGACGACACAGGCGCTGTGAAAGGGGACCTAAAAGCCCTTCCTGCCCTTAACAGACATGAGAACAAAGTGAGTTTCTTAAGCAACATACTCTCATTTTGTGAAACTTCAAGGAAAGCTTGAACTCTCTGTTTCTTCATGAATAACCCAGTTTGGGTATTACAGTATTAATAAATGCATTAGAACTATTTTTAAGTAAGCAAAGACCGAATGATAGTCATCCAAATTAATGAAGGGTATGAACTTAAAATTGATTATGTAAACCACACTAAATCCCCGCACAGATGTAATGATTTAAATTCAAATTTAATTTAGATTTAACTCAAACACTAACCTGAATTAAAGCCACTCTAACTCTGTATGAGAGTGCCTAGAATGGGCTTCCATGCAGGTTAACCAATGTGCTCTGTGCAAAGGCTTTTCTGAATGGTGCTGTTTTTCCTTAAGGAAATGCCATTAATCCAGCAGCAGTCGATGGAGCACTCTGGGTGCTGAGAGGTGGCCTGTGATGGGGGCAGAAGATGACTCACCCAGCCTCATAAGCGGCCCCTATCTGTATGCACAGCAGAAGATTTACTGATGCTTTCAGTCTAATTAAATCCCTCATAGAGAGCTTAGAGTCACACCTCTCAGATGAAGAGGAATCCCTCACTCTGTTCCAGACTCCAGGCAGCAGTGGGTAGGCACACCCTGGGGGCCCATGTTCGAGCTGGGAAGTGTGGGGTGCCCCTGCCCCAAAACAGTGATGGGGAAATGGAAGGGATCCATGCAAGTCACAAGCTGACTCCTCTGGGGAGCTGTGGGTGTGACAGCTGCCACTCGGACATGGAGAGGATGAGGACTGAAGATCCTGGGGCAGAGCACAGGTTGGCGAGGTGCCTTTGTGAGCTGCCTACCAGCAGGCCGAGTTTCTCTTTAAGAAAGCACACGCTGTACTCTGGGTTAATGGTACGTGTTAAACAAGAACATCTGCTTATGAAGAGATAGATATGCTGAAACATTTACTGATGTTTTGCTTCCTCCCCTTGTGTCACCTGAAATCTATCATCTCACTATGGTATCCCAGAGCAGTCCTGCTTGCACATCTAGGGAAGCAGGGCAGTGGTGCACAGCTTTTAGAAAATGATTAGTGATCTGTCAGGGTAATGTCTAAACATGGGCACTGACTCAGATGTGTTACCTATAAATCTGTTCATCAGCAGCTGAGGAACATATGTGCCTCTTCTTCCTTAAACATAAAAACATTAATTACATTATATTGTACCACAGTAATGGGCAATGTGGTGACAGAAGCTTGCCAAAACTTTAATTTTAACCATAAATCTGGAGGGTCTGAAATGGTGATTCAAGCTGCTTTAGAAGATGAAGATACAGCTTAAGTTGGTGTGTGGGAGGTGATGGGGGTGGGGAGGAAGGCACGGAGGATTAGCACAGACCGAGTGAAACACTGGAGGCTACGATGGTAAAACTGCAAACCTCCTTGGGCAAAAGATATGAAAGAATAAATTATGGTTCAGTAACAGCTCCTTTTTTGGCCTTCTCCACTTGTCCTGGGGTAAAAAGGCTCTTCTCTTCTACTATTTGGTCTTGTTTTCCTGCTGTTCAGTTTTGCCATCCCTCTTTTTCTCCTCCCTAGTGCAATCACAGAGGAAATATTGTGGACCAGCAGATCTCAGTGTCCTTCCCCTGGACAAATCTTTCTTATAAGCAGAGCTAATAAGGAGAAAAAAGCCGAGGCACAGCATGGAGCTTGCTCTCTCCTTTGTACCTGGGCAAGGGCAATGAGGAGTACCCAGGATATTTTTCAACAGAAACAGAGGGAATATGGAAATATGTGTGTATCATTGAATACAAAAAGCACCACAAATAGATCCCCTTGCTTCAGTGTTTCAGAACCACTTGGCCATGCTCAGGTTAGAAACCTAATACGTAGCAGCAGCCTGCATCACAGTGCTGGTTTGGGAGCAGATCTTCAAAGCCTTGTTATCCCATCACTTGTGTCCACTCTTCAAGGTGAAGAAAAAGATACTTGGATGGGATGGGGCCCTACTGAAGGGATGCCTACAGCTTTCTCTTCTCATTTATTTATTCCCTAACTCTTGTCTCACACACCAAATTCAACTCCACAAAAGAGTGATAGAAATGATGCCACTCATCCACATAAGAAAGTAAGCACAATTAAGCAGAAACTGTTCAGAGTAATAACTGTTGGGGGCACATTTCCAGAGGGATATTCTCCCTTTGGAATGGCAGACACTGTTCAGAAGCTCAAACCTTTGCTGGTCACTTTGTTTGGGTAAAAAACCCTATCTTTTCAGCACTTGGTGAAAGAGAATGAGATATTTAAAACAGAGCATCACATGCTCCTAAAACAGAAACCCACGGTCAGCTTATATTCTACTCACAGGCTGTTTCCCTACAATTTGCTCCAGGATACATCTCTTACAAGCAACTATGTTTTTCCATCTCCTGTAAGCAGTAACTCAACCCTTTCCATGCTGCTGCTTCTGAAAGAAAAGCACTTCCAGAAGCTCAGCATTTACACTACAGATGCACTGGCCCTGACCAGCAGCACTTCAATCTGTCTGCATCCAGCTTCAACTGGTAATGTTTCCACAGGTATTAAAAGGGCAAAAAGCAGGAATACCGTGTACAAACAATCCGAGCCCAGGCTGCACAGATCCCAGATAAAAATATGTAGTTGTTAAGAAATTCCATAACGTTGATGGCTTTTTTTCCCCCTGAAGCAAGAACCATGACATGGAAAATGCTTCCTATTTGCCTCTTGGCTAAAGCAATGCAACTGGCTGCCAGCTCTATTAGCCCAGACAGGAGCGTGCAGCCACAGCAGACATCAACCTGTTTGACACGAAGTGCTGAGTGGGGTGGGGGCAGTTTGCAGCTGGTGTGTGGGGCGTTTCTCCCCCTGTCAGCTCACACGGGATGTATCTATCATAAAGCAGAATACTGACTACTCGCTGTGCATTGGACAGCAATATTTCATTTCATGCATCATTAAGAACCCGCATTGATTCCAACTAGTCATATAACCTTATCTTGCACTCACTTTAAAGCAAAAGAGGAAAAAATAAGTTCTCCTTCCTGAGTCACTGGGTAACTTTAAAAGTACCCAAGGTACTTCAAGAAATAGGCTTTCTTAGCATCTGTCTTGGGGACCATGACGCTGAGTGCAGTACATCACGGCTTGGAAAACAGCAAGGGTCTAGGTTTGTTTTGCACATTCACTTTACTGTCGAATGTTTGCAGGAGGTCTTATCTCCCCATCCATTTGATTTGGAATAAAGCTCAATTCAAGTGTAATAAAAAGAGGGAGAATATCACAAGGGAATAAAATGCCAGCTTCACTAGTGCTGATGCTGAGCTGGCTGTGAAATGTGCTGCTGGGCAGCCTTCTTTGCTATTCTGCTCCAGTGCCGCCATGTAACAGCACAGAAGACAGCAGTAGGAGAACTGTATCAGCTTAAAAAGTGACATCTTTGTGTATACTTCAGTTTGAAGGTGTATTTAGCTCCATCTACTACATGCACATGCTTAGAGCTATGTGTGAATCTGGAGTCTGCCTAGATGAGGAATTGGAGTTGTCTCTAACACAGCCATACTTGGGAAGGTTTCCCCTTTTGCAGGAGTGCACAGAGGTCACAGATACAACCTCTCTGCAGTCTCCAGGGGGACAACTGGACCATGCATGGTGGCCTTCCCCAAAGTCCTGTACAGATGGAGGTGGGGCTGGTTGAGCCTGCTATGTGCTCAGCTCGGGGTGAGAACGTGCCAAGCAGTGGGATCTGGGAAGACAGCTGGCCACAAACAGCTCTCGCTGTGTCTTTCCAATGGCCATTACTCATTTCTAACCACGGTCTGTGGCACGATACTCACGTTTCTAATTTAATTTTCCCAGAGTCCCACGCATCTGTCACTCTCAAAGTGAACCTGCAGATGTTTATTAGTTAAAAGAACTCTGAAGACTCAAAGCGCTATGCATGTTTGCCAGGCTCATGTTATCTAAGAGGAATGTTATTGCTTGTTTACACTAACAGCTCCTCATCCTCAACTTGAGAAGAAAAATGGGGCAAAAAGATGAAAGTTTTGCCTGCATCATTACATCAGCTGCTCTCAGTGGCATCCATCTTCCCAGCAAGAAACAATCTCTGAAGGCTTATTAGCTATCTTCAAAAGGAGAGACTGCCTCTTTGCCTCTCATCTGTACATCAGCCTGTCCCAGCATGTGGGGCAGTGCTCTACGATAAACAGTTTCACGTTAATATATTCTTTACTGTTTGAATGAGGCACAGTATTCTTTGTCAAGTATGTGGCAAAGACTGGCAGGGGTGCTTTCTCTCTGTGAACGAACAAGCTGAGTTTATTGTACATAATAACATAGTTCAGGGTAGAATAAGAGCCTTGCATTCATTTCTGACCATAATTTCACAACAAAACGTGCATTTTCCCTGTATTTTATTCTCACTGCCACTGTTTGACTTTTCTATTTTTTCTATCTCTTCAGGTCCCACAGCATCTGGTGGCAAATCAAACATGGTAAAATGTTGTTTTTGAGCTTAATAATATTTTCCAAGTCATTTATTTACCAAATGCTCTTGGAGGAAGTGTTTTGTTCTGTATGTTAACAGGTGGTGTATACTCAATCTGAATGTATGGGTAATCAAATCATAGCAATAGGGGAGTCTCTCAGGGTGTTGCAGTTGGACAAGTCCTCATAATTCAGAGGCGGCACATTGTGAGTACCTGAGCCTCTTGGCCACTCCTGCTCCCAAACACTATCACATTCCTTTAGCTGCTTTATTTGAGATACCTGCTTTATTTGCACTGCAGAAGCAGACTTCTACACTAAAGCTGCAGTTACAGAAACAGCAGAAATATTAAGTGATGGCTTCTATCAAAGCAAACCAGCTAATGGTCTGATTCAGTACAAAACCAGCTAAAAATTCAGCTAGGAAGATGGAAGCTCATCTTTCTTTATCAGACCCAAGTATCTTCACTCTGCACTGTCTCCTTGGAATACTGGGGTTATTTTTAGAGCTCGTGTCTTACTGTTCAGAGGGGTTCCTCCACATTCCCCCATTTTAGCAACTACAGATCTCAAAAAGAAGTAACAGAAATAAATGATTGCTGTTTGATTCACTGTCTTTAGGAGAGTTCACAGCCCAGTTTAAGATTCAGCTAAAATTAAAGGACGTGGAAAACCACATCCTCCTTTCAAAGAATATTTTTAATCTGATTTCTGATTCTGCAGAAATTTGGATTTGCCCATCTATAACACTAAAACATCAGGAGGTGTTTGCTATATTCCACGGCTTATAAAAAACACTAGACAAGTTGTATGTCTCCATCAGCCAGTAAGAAAGAAATTCATAATGATGGTATCAGAGGTGCCTGTCACGACCCTTGTATTCTAACTTCAGAGTGCTGGATAAATTCAAACTCTAAGCTTAGACATGGAGGTTTTGTTTTTTTCAATCCACCAAACAACAGGAGCAGATGCAGATTATTTTTTGGATAAAACATCCCTCTTTTGGAATGATTTCACATGCTAACTTTGCTTGGGAACTGCTCCTGTTGGTGACCATGTGTTCAACACATCTGCTTTGGCTTGTTGTTTTCTCAGAGACTGACAATATTGTGGCAAGACGTCAGAGTGAATTGAGGTGAAGAAAAAGGAAAAAGAAAATTAACATGAAAGAGCTGCATTGCAAATCCAAATGAACCCTGAGAGATGTTCCTTCCCTTGATCATCGCTGTGTATATTAGAGTACGTGAGGAGGGATTTGAAGAGGTGGGAGGGATAGATGGGCTTGAAGTAATATCTGGGCTTGTCTTGCCTCAGTCAAAAACTCAGCTTGAGCAGACATACTGGGAGAACATTTCTGACTTCCAACCCATGGGAGAAGATGCCTTCAAAAAGTTGGGAAAATCCTGCCAATGACTCATCAAGGCTGGTTTCACTGTTCACTGCGTAATGCACTCATTCATCAAACTGAGAGGATTTCAATCAATACTGTCAAACTAAAAAGTTTTGTATTAAATACACATGCACACTCAAGAGCACTCGGTTTTGCATAACATATGTGATGGCCTTCATCAAGTAAATTAAAGGACCAAGTGCCAAAGTGAATTTACCAAGAACTGCTCTTTCTGCCTGTCCCTTATTCACACTGAAATTCCTACTCAGAACTCAATACACAACACAAGTGACGCACAATGCAATTGCTCACCACTCACTGATGGATGCTCAGCCAGCAGCAGCCCTCCCAGCAGACTCCTCCTGTTTCACTGCTGAACATGACACCATATGGTATGGGACATCCCTTTGGTCAGGGGTCAGCTGTCCTGGCTGTGTGCCCCCCAGCTCCTTGTGAGACCCCAGCTCCTTGCTGCTGGGGTTGCTCAACATTATGTAACAAACCTGAAAGTGAATAGAGTGCATCTAGCTACCTTGCAATCTGATAAGTTTCCACCTCTCATGCAGCTTCCTGCATGGTTAAGGACAACTATGGAGCTAACAGCAGTGAAATAACTATTCTGTTACCTGCACACAGAGGTGACAGAGGAATACACCCATTTTCCCCAGGTGTTGCCAGCTTAGCCCTACTGCGACCACAAAAGGAGAGCAGAAACAGCGCTGCTGTTCTGTCTCTTACATTAAACAGTTAAAAAAAAAACCAACATAACCACATTTACAAACTAGACGCCTGATTCTCTCCCTGCACGTCAAGGTGGTGAAGTATTAAGAACTCTGCTGGCTCAGTCAGGTCACTCCTTGAGCATCAGGAAATTAGGCAGTGGACTGTGCTGCCCATCTGTTGAGAAAGTTACCAAACAGCTTTCAATTAATTATTTTTAGGAGGTTTGCAAAGGACAAATTGCCTCCACTGAGGACAGCTACACTGTAGGCCAGAGTCTGCTCTCCATAAAGCCATGTCGTTCCAGTGAAGTCCGTACAACTTTGTGCACTTGTGACAGCTGAGGATTTGGCCTGTGCTATTAAAGCACATATATCAAAACATTTTAGCACGTGATGAACATTGGATATATTGGCAGTTCAAATGAAGTACTGACCTTCTGATTACTTAGGTTAACTCTATAGTGTTTGAGTCATCAGGAAACTTGTAGCGCTCCCACTAAACAAGTTGTGTATTTAATGTCTTTTCCTCTGAGCTGGAGAGAATAGTTTGCAATAGGTACAGAAATACAAAAGATCTACGCAATGGGATTAATATATAAAGTCAAAACCTGTATCTATAAATATGTGAGAAGCCATTGAGCTGAGAACAAATAGAGGTACAGAGCACTGCACATGCACAGCAAACTCAGGTAACACGACTCTGTTTATGATGGAAGCTTCCCGGGACATGATTTTTGCAAGGTTCTCTTCCCTTTCACTGTCATTCTGAAGCTCTCCCTTCCTCACAGGCAGGCCAATTACTCGGATAGCTCAGAAGTTTCTGTCACAACTTGAGCAGTTTCTGAAAACAAGTATCAGCTTAAAAAAGAATAGATGTAGGAAACAAAAAAAGCTACAGGGATATTGCTGGAGGGGGAAAAGAGAGGGAGTCAGTCCTCTACTTCCAAAGCAATTGTGGATATGGATTGCATGGAAGGCTCTCATCAGCAGGGAGTCTGACAGGTCTATCAGGGGAGAGTTCATCTACTTCTATAATAGTAGTTATTTGAACAACTCCAGATCGATACAGCTTCTAGGGGGGATGCTACTATTTATTGGGAAATAAGAGAGAAGCAGTGGTAAAAGTTCCCTTTCTGTTTCTACAGTAACCACTACAAGGACTGTACCTGTCCACCAGCTGGGGCTCACACTCAGTGGCTCACACCTGCACAGCTCTGGAGCAAAAGCAGTGTGTGTGTCATGCATGGAGCGCCGCTTGCTGTGCTTCGTATGATTCAGAGCTCAGACCGGTCAAACTCAAGGCACTGAAGTGCTGACAGCACCTGAAGGAGCTCGCTTGTGAAACAAAAACAGTTCTCAATTTGCACTGGCCTCTGCTGTTAGGACAGAGGACTATCCACACGTGCCTGTAAGCAATTCTTGCAGCCTCTGCTCGCTCCAAGGTTTCTATGCATTGCTTTGTGTGCAGTAGGCAGCATGGTACAAGCCTAGGACATGCACAGTGCTCAAGGTCAGCAGCTCATCTCTATGTAGAAAGCAGAAATATCCTGCAAGGTGGCCAGCCACAAGGTGCATTTAGCTCTGAGCTTCCTTTAGAAAGGAGCACTGTAATCTCCTTCAGTGCATGACATGGGGCTGCTGCCCCAAATGGAGGGCTGCAAGGTGCTGGTACCCGCCAGCACCTCAGATTCTCTACAGAAACCTCATTTCTGTGAGCACCCATTGCAAAAAGGCAGCACGCATAGGACTAGGATCTGGCTAAGTTATGACTGCAGAGATAATAAATGTTATTGCATTGTGCATCATCATAGCCAAGCAGGAACGCTTCTACTCCGTTAGCAAACACACCTGCAATATCTTTACCTTAAATGAGCTATAAAGTTGTCTACCTCTCCTTCACTGTTTACTTTGTGTTACCATTTTTCTGCACATGCTGCAGTATTTTGCTCCTTAAGAGGTGTGTGTGATAAGCTCATGAATAACAAATGAGGATTTATGTTTGTGGATTGTGAAATAATATTAACGTGACTATTACTTTTAATCTTTGCTTTTGAATGATGTATTGAGCTGCAGGTAATCCCAGAGGGATATTATTAAGGTCTGGCTATTGGAAATGTCTCCTTCTTTTGTCTTCCCTGCTATTAAGTGTGGAATTGAATGTAGAAAAGTGAAGAAAGTAGGACAAACACAGGCTCTCCACTTTAATGTCTTATTTTATAGCCTAAGCCCCACCAGCTGTATAATCTATGGGGGGGTGGGGGGTGGAAGGGGAGAAAGAGGGGTTAGGGAAGAGGATAAGAAAGATGAGAAATTCTAGCACTATGAACAGCAGTTACCTTTCCTGAGAGAAATGATGAACGTCTCCCCACACTACAGTTTCATCTCCAGTAACAAAGACTGAAATTAGCTGATCTTAAGAAATTTTCACCTATTTTAAAACTCAAACCTTCCTCACTGTTTAGAAGCGAAAGAATACATTTTCTTTTCTTCCCATCTCCCAAATGCCAGCACTGGAGGCTGGACTGAATGCTGCAGCCCAACATTTGAAATAATAGTAGAAAAAATGAAACACTTGCAATTCTATTGGAATGAAATTAAATAAAGTGCCTCTTCCAATTTACCCTTCTTTATCTAACTGTGATAGGATGCTATTTCTTTAAGAGGATGAATTTTTGAGAAAGTGTTTTCCAGTACTGTAAATATAAGAGGAAAAGTATGATGGTTTAATGCAAATACAACTCCCTTTCCCTTCAGTATTTGTAAGTAAACAGAAAATCTTGCTAGCTCTGTGAATCTACTGTTCATTTCAAGTCATCAAACAGATACCGTTCATTATCTTTCCATACCAGCACTGCCACTAATGTTCATTAGCAAAACAATGTATCACAGCTGCATTTAGGTGCTCAGAAGGGCCAACGCTGCATCCAGAGGTGGCTGCTGTCCCGTTTGTATCAGGGCAGCAGCCTGAAAGTAGGAGGAAGATACTCAGCCCTTAGGACAAGCTGCTCCAAGTGCCTGGCGGCTGCCCCTCAAGAGAACTGCTGGTGCACTATGGGGAAGCATTCTGCAGGCTTGACCGGATCTGGCCACTGAACCACAGCACAGTGGTTTTGGCTTCCTAACAGATCTTGCCTCACTTAATCCCTCTAATGCAGAGCTCCCACGATGCAGCTATGCACAAGATCAACTACCTGCTAACTGTGCTGCACTGTGCCCTAATGCAACGTCCACTGAATGCAGCTGAAAAGGAACACAGAGTCTCACCCCTCCTGAAGCATCTCCCAGCAAAATCACAGGCTCAGCTGAAGGAAATGTGGGTTTGCAAAAAAGCCCCAAACAAATGAGAACCCTACAGTGCTTGATAAGCTCAAAGTGGAGAAAGTAAAATGCCCTGCTGCAGGCTGAGGCTGCATCAGAACTGAAGAAAGCTGTGGTGTGAGGCCAGCTGGGAAAGAGCGGGGTCCATCGTTCTGGAATAAGTAATGGGTGGTAAGAGGTGAAGATCAGGTCTCTTTGTCCTTTTCAGCTTTACTCTGAGAAGCAGTTTAAATTTCAGTGGGAGTTTTTATTCTTAAACATAAGGCAGTCCTGTCCTTGAAAACGGGTAGACCTAATTATGAGAGGCTTATAGGGATGGTGAATAGATCATCTTTGCTTCTCGAGTTAATCTTGATACATAATGTATGGCAAATATTGTCTTGTTTCTTTTAAAACCATCAGTGAGAGGAAATTCCTGGGACGGGAAATGCAATCTTTCAAAGGATTAAGAGAGAACTAACTAACATGAACCAGATCATTAGCTTTGTATTTTCTGTTCCACCTTCTGATGCCCATATTTCACTCACGAGGATGAGTTGGAACAATTCCAAAAACTAAGTGGAAATTAATTTCTCAAAGGCTGATCGGGAAGTTAAGATGCATTTCAAAATCGTTTGCTGTATAGATCCCATCCGTTTGCCCTGAAGAAAGACAAAATAATGCTTTATGTTGCAACACGAAGTACCTGGAGTTAAAATGGATATGGGGGAGCCATTAGAGGAGGCTCGAGAGGAAGCAGCCAGCAGTACAGAGATCATCCGGATTCGTATCTAACCTGCAGATCAGTTTGGAAAGATTTTCTCCTGGCACAGGATGGGTCAGGGCTGCAGCGATGGTACAGATAATTAATCACACCACTTTGTACCTTGATTCACATGATAAATGAAAGTATGCCTTTGGGCTAAGTAAAATGCTGATTCTGCAAGAGGAAGTGTCAAAATCAATGTGGACGTTAAGAGCACTGGATGTTAGCACTGACATTTCAGCCTGATGGGCTTGTGAGATCAGCTGGCATGTGCCCGTCTAATTAAGAACTAAAGACTGAATAGGAGTGGCTTGTTCCTTTCTGCTGTAGGGGAGCACTAATATGATCAAGAGGACAAGTTGGTTGAATGTTATGTAGAAATTCATTGCGTAAATGCAGAGCTGAGGTTTCCATAGCTGCTGCTGAAATCTCTGTTCAAAGGTTTAAATTCATTTAAAACACACACAAAAAAAATCAGTATCCATGAAAAATCTTCCTTTTGTTCCAGCCTTAAAAAGTGCCTTTTCATCTTGTTGAACCCATTTACATTGCCTTAAAGCAGTAATTGCTAATGATTCCTTTGGTTCAATGTTATCCTGGACAAATTATGGCAATTATCTAGATCACAAATATATGTAACAGTCTTTGATACTTTCTCTAATTGCACTTGAAGTTCAAATGCCTGATGTTTAATATGGCTGGATTCATTAAGGTTTCTTCCAAGTAAAGTCAATGGCAAAAGTCCCAGTGACTTCAGTGGTGAAGGTTCACACATGTAGATATGGTTCATCCTATTGCAGAGGAAGATTTTGTTTTCTTTCAATTCACTAGATGGTAGCAGTGTACAATGGTTTTCATTTTTTTTTCTTTTAATTTACTTTTAATTCTTTTGAACCTTTAGTTAATTTGAACCCTCTTTCATGTTCTGGCCTATCCTTTCTGAGTGTTGCACTGCAGTTTCCAGCAGAAAGAAGACAAAAGATTTTAAACATTCTTCTGAAAGGATGCCAAAATCTGCAGCACCCTCCAGATGCTTCCATGTGATGACAGAAACCAGACTGCATCGGATGCAGTCTGATGGTCAGACAATGACACTGACATCTAACCCTGAGCTTAAACTCTTTCATCCGACCAGTATATAAGAAAAGAAGACAGAGAAATTAAATCCCCATTAGTTCTGTACGCTTCTACCAGTTTTTACTGTCAGGCAGCACGACTTAATATTTGTAATGACATTAGTCTGTCCTGGGATAGTCACCACGTTCAGCAAAGACCATTCTAGCTGGCAAATATCAAGAGGACTTGGGTTTCCAAACTACTCTCTGGGGTAGGTTACCAATCATGCAGGGTTGCCTGGCCCTGCCTGTCCATGTCTTTCACAACCAGCCAAGAAAGCAGGCTGGCTGACTCGGCTACTGCAGAAACTTGAATCTAGCTTGATATCTTTAAATACATAGCAGCCATAGCTCTACATTTCAGTCCTAATGTTAGTTCTGCTACAATACATCAGACATAAACTATTGAAAATTGAAGTGGTCTATCAGAGAGCCTTTTTTTAGCCTAAAAATACATGATGCTAAAAAAGATGAAGATATTTATGTACTGATAGATAATGGCCAGAAGTAGCAGAGATACGAATAATGCAGCCCTTGAGTGAGTAGCTGCAAGTAACTGCAGTAATCCAGCATCGCCATCTGAACCCAGTGGGATGCAGATAGTAGCCTTATCATTAACTAAACCTGTTAGACAGGCTGATCCTGAGATCACTCTGCAGAAGTTGCTCTATTCAAGGCTTGCAGCAAACATTATTTTCTGGTGGTACAATGAAATAAATCCAAGGGACATTTGCAGGAGAGTTTTCAGGATTCCTTCAGGCAATGAATGCGAAAGAAGGACTGTAATGTAAGTATACTCTTGCTTTTTGCAGAGCAGGGTGAGATAGGGAGAATTAACACTGACAGGAGAAAGCACATTCAGGTTTCATGAAGATGTTTAAATATCTGATATCATTTTGCCAATTTGAATGGTTGAGTGGCAGGAATAACTACTGGGTTTTATACTTCATTTCTGGCAGATTCAACCAACTGAGGTACTAAATTCTGAAATGCACATGCAGATGTAAAAAAAATCACAAGAACTGAAAAAATGGGCATCGTATCTTAAAGGTGTACCCACTTCATAATGCTTTGGAACACTGCACAGACAGTACGGAACAATCTCTTGTGATACTGTGATCTCTTGTTTAGGGTCACCAAAAAATCCCTCAAACATACGCTACGTGATTATAGCACAGGACAATCAAGATCAAACCTCTATTTTCTTTTGGTTGTTGTTATTTCATAATTGCTATCAAAATTTCAAATCCTAATCTAACATTTCAGCAAGGAACTGAATCACGCTTGGAAAAAGGCAGGTTGTGCTAAAAGCACCAAGCAAAACATCACAGTTTATGTTGCACGTATGTGAAACAGAGGGAAGTGAGTGTATGTTGATTCTCGGTCACACTAATTCTACAGCTCTTGTTTAGGAATTAATACAACACAGAACTCAACTCTCATGCAGCTCCATTCCTGCTGGCTGCTGCTGGGGTGATACATTGCAATAATATGCCAGTGATGATATTCCAGTAATAAATGATGGTAATATACCATCAGATCATCATCACTCCCGTGATGTACTATTGCTATACATCATCAGGCAACAGAGCTTAAGCATTAGTGGAAGAGGTTGAACATATACCCAACATGGTGTATGATATAATGCGCCATATGTGTTGTATATGTGTTTTCATCAGTAACTGCATATGCAATGTGTACTGCGTATAAAGGTTTTCTTACTCAAACACTTAAAGCCAAAGAGAAATGTGAGTACTCAACATAATAATACATGTAAAGGTGCATGCTGCAGAGTGGTTACATGCAGGCACTGAGATGTAAAATAAACGCACATCCTTCCATGCAGGTTTAGAGATGCAGATCCCTTTGCTACCAGCATAGCATGATACAAACATCTGTATCAACCTACGGTTGTGTAACTTAGATTCTTAGATCTACAAACTACTTGGGACAGAAACCTTGTCCTGACACTGGCTGCTACTGCTGGCACATAGTCAGTCAATCTTTTTCATCCGTGAATATTAAAGGACTTTACAAACATCAATAAATCAGTAGTTACATCCAATAGGGACCAACAGAAACAGCAACTTACTCCTGTCTCAGAAAGTAGCAACAAAGTTGCTTAGCAATCAGATGTTCACATCCTGTTTCCACAGAGCTTTGCAACATGAGTGTGTTAGGTGAATGGATGCAGAGCCCTGACATGGTAGGTCACGGTCAGCAGATTTTTGATTTCATATACAACTGTCTCTCAGTGTGCTCTTAAGGCAGTGATTGTTGCCATAGGGCTCTCAGATTACTTTCTGAGTACTGACCAACTCTTCTGTAATAACGGCACAACTCTACAGCTGATACACATGCAAATGGGTCAAGTAATTGCAGGAAAAATAATTAAAAGATATTTCTCATTTCTTATTCCTTCTTTCTTTCACTTGGTAGATGTCACCACAGGAAGCCTATGCAGATGTATGGCATCACGTTTTTCACTGGAGTCTACTCAGATGACGTAACTCACAGCGTAATCTCCAGTGAAGCTTCTTGTAGAACTGGCTCATCCTACCTCCCTAGAAGTGATGTGAGTTTGGTGAGTCACACTGAGTCACCTACCTACATGGAGGTTGGAAAGGAAACATAGTTTCACCTTTGAAACCAAATTAGCAATACCAGGACATTACAGCCGATGGAAGAGATTCCTTTTTGTCAGCAAAGTACAGTTTCAGAGGTTCAGTTTTGATGACAACAGACCAGAGAACGAAGCTGTGCACTTTAAAGATTTTCCCTAGCCTTTTGGATGCTGAATTTCTCTAGAGGAATTCAGTACCAGCCAGCTCTGTGATCAATAAATACACTATTGATGGAAAACAAGGAAAGGACTTAAGGAATCATTAAAGGTCAGCTGATTTGTCCCTAAAGCCCATATGCTCTGCATCTGTTTACTACTTAAGAGTCACAGATTGAAACTGTGAAATTCATCTGGGAAAGAAGTTTATTTTATAAGCCTGGCTGAAGTTGCTATCTCTTAGCATGGAAGAATATGAACTTCCAGGAGCCGGTGTGAGGAGCTATGAGCTATCGGAAGAGTTGGTTCTGCTGTTCTTTGAAGTAAAACAAGCACCTCTATTTGATTTCAAGTAACAACACTCGAGCCAAGTAAAGCATCACTCACGCAGCTTGGAGTGCTGTAGTTTCATTAGGATGCCCATGACATCCAAAATGCTGCTACTGTAAATTTGGTTCAGCTACCGAGATTGCATCTTTTAGTACATTATAAATAAACTTCTTTTGGATACTATTCCAAGAGTCAATGCCACATGCTGGACAAAAAAAGCAATTAGAAGAAAGCTAGGGGAGGGGGAGGATCTCTGATTGTAATATACGCGTTGTAACCCAACAGAGAACCCAGAGCCATAGGGCCAAACTGCAGCTCCTGCAGGGTCTGGAACATTTTGTCTGCTTTATTACCTTTCACTAGCAACAGTGGAACTACAGCCTCAGTTAGAAAAGGTATCCACCTCTAATATAAAGATTCTGTAGTGATGAAAACTATCCCAACCTTCATTAAATTGTTCCTCTGCTTAGGGAGCTTCACTGCTAGCAACTCGAAATATCTGCCTGGAATATACACAAACTGGAATGCTCAAAGTTGAAGTAATTTGGGTTCTGCTATAGATTTCATTGTTCAGAAGAGCCTCTTCTCTTTTCTTGTTCTAGGTACTTCTTCTGTAGTCGGGTTATCATTTATCTTTCTGTTCTAGTGGACCTATTATTACACCTATTGATTTGTTTTCTTTGTAACTTTTAAGTTCATAGTTCTGTTTTGCCATCAATACTGCAATGCTTTAATGAAGCCTACATATATTTGCTAAATGCTTTTCCTACGACAACTAAGCCTAAAACCCATCTAAGTTTAAAGTTCCTTCAAGAAAAACCACTTCCACAAAGACTTTGTTGATTAGCATTAATGACGGTACGCATCTTTTAGTCTCTGTGAAACACATAAATTATGAGTTACTCCCCCATTTTCCCATATTGGTGTCAGCCTGACAAACTCTGTTGTTTCAGCCATCTCTTCTAAACTTTTAAATAAACTGACAAGGAACCAGCCATCTCTCTACTTTCTGGAATCTTCCCTTATTCACGGGTTACTGAAAAATCAATATTAGCTGCCAAAAAAGCTCCTCAGCCAGCTGCTTTGAAATTCCTCAATGCAAATTACCCAGAACTTCTGATTTAAGTATGTCTAACTACAGTAGCTGTTGATTAATATCCTCTTTAGTTACAGTAGGAAAAGAAAGTGCATTACCATCATCATATAACAAATACATCATCCTTTACCCCTGTATAGAACGAGACATCTCTATTGAATTCTATTGCTTTGTTATCATAAAAAAAAAGAAGTGTCTATTGTTTCCATGCTAGAACAGACCAGTGGTCTGTTTCCATTCTTTTTTTCTTTTCCTTTAACTCCAGAAATATTTTGCTAAAACTTTTCACTTTTTCTTTACCTCCTTTTTTTGTTTTGGTCACTTTCCTACAAAGTTCTATTCTCCTTAACTATCAGCTTTGTCTCCTTATCTGTAAGACTTATTTGCCACTTCCTTCCTGCTTGAGAGGTTTCTGATTTACTATGCTGAGCCTATTCTGTTACGTTTCTACACAGATACAGCCTTCTTTCTCCTGCTAAATAACGTTTTTCTTAAGTAGTTCTTACCAAGCTCTCATATTTTCTGCCTTATTTCCCTCCCCTGGTTGATACTGCTCCTGATGTTTTTGGCTTCATAAAGCCAGCCTTCTGAAGGTGCCAGTAAATACTGGCCCGGCTCACATATTTTTTGTACATACAGCCATATTAATCGAATTATTACTGCTTGTGTGTCAAAAACCAGGAGAAGCCTGGTTCTTAGTATAAGAATGTTCCCTTTTGCCAAAGGCAGAAGAAAGATAAACAGAAACCACTCATAAAACTGAATCATTCATTTTTGACACTAAAGCCATCCTTTCCCGTAAAGGTTTCTCTTCTTTCCTACATGAAAGATCTGATGCAGAGTTAGAGCAGGAGAAGTGCCAGCCTCACCATAGGAGTTTTATAGCTCCCTATAGGACAGTGCAGCTTGCTCCAGCTGGGCCCTGCACAGATTCCCCTCCCTCCCCCTACCCCTATGGCTGGGTTCCCTGGCTCTCTTTGAAATGAATACAGGCAGCTGTGAGGTGTATTCTGCCAAGAGAACAGGAGCATTAACCCTCTTCTTATCACCCATCAGATGGGTCTGTAGGGCCTAGGAGGTTATCTCTTCCTTTATACATAAGGATGAAATGTTTATTGAGGAGAGCAGTGAGGCCCTGGCAGTGCTGCCCAGAGAGCTGTGGGAGCCCCATCCCTGGAGGGCATCCCAGCCCTGGGCAGCCTGAGCTGGTGGAAAAGGGTTGGAATGAGAGATCTTTAAAAATCCTTCCAAATAATTCCATGACCGTGCGAACCCTTCAGAACCCATGGGCTCTGCTCCAAAGCTGCCATATACAAGGGGGGTCCCTTCCCATTGAATTCTGTGCTAACAGTGGAGATGAAGTACCAAGCCTGGCTTCTGAGCATGCTGCATTCTGCAGGCTTCTCTGCAGCACTCCTGTTGGGATGCTGCTGGCTGAGAGAATAAGATGCTTCACATATTGGTGTCCTTCTGGAGCAGGTTCAGGCTGCTCGTTGTTTCAGCCAAGGAGGAGAATGAGCTGATATTCCCCACTGCTCCCTCTCCTTAAAGCCCAGCGTTATGTTCTCAGAACAATAACCCTATTTAGTTTGGTTCCCTGAACTAAAATGTCTGCACACTGTTTTCCTCACTTGCACTTGTGTTTGGATCTTTTCTCATAGCTGTCGTAATTGAAAACGGTTAATGTGCAATGGCTTCACTAGGTGGTTAACAGAAGCAATTAGAGCTGAGCTCAATATTTGTTATGCTGCTTTGCAGAGGCCCCAAACTGGCTTACATCTTAACTTCAAATGATTCAGTAGGAAAAAATCTTTCAGAAGCTTTTTCCCAATGTGTCTGCTTTGTCCCTGAACATGCTTGGATTTATGTGTATATTTTCACCTGTCAAATAGCAATGAAACCCAGCAAAGTGCTTTGCTTAGGGAAGAGGAAAGGGAAGAGGAAAGGGAAGAGGAAAGGGAAGAGGAAAGGGAAGAGGAAAGGGAAGAGGAAAGGGAAGAGGAAAGGGAAGAGGAAAGGGAAGAGGAAAGGGAAGAGGAAAGGGAAGAGGAAAGGGAAGAGGAAAGGGAAGAGGAAAGGGAAGAGGAAAGGGAAGAGGAAAGGGAAGAGGAAAGGGAAGAGGAAAGGGAAGAGGAAAGGGAAGAGGAAAGGGAAGAGGAAAGGGAAGAGGAAAGGGAAGAGGAAAGGGAAGAGGAAAGGGAAGAGGAAAGGGAAGAGGAAAGGGAAGAGGAAAGGGAAGAGGAAAGGGAAGAGGAAAGGGAAGAGGAAAGGGAAGAGGAAAGGGAAGAGGAAAGGGAAGAGGAAAGGGAAGAGGAAAGGGAGTAAGGGTGGAAAGATGAACAGAAAGAAGGAAGGATGGATGGAGCTATAGCAAATTAGTAACTTTCTTCTGCTGAATATGTTATTGCTATTAAAATTTTAAGAGTTTGAAGTGACAGTAAATGTGGTCTTATTTTAGAATGGTTTCCATAATGCTACACAACAGTTGCCAATGGCACTTATGCCTTTTTGTACATACACAGCTATTTAGCTGACAACAGTGTTTAAGCCATTAAACAAGATAATACTGTAACTGCTATGCAATGGTAAAGCTCGCTCCTCAAAGAAATATTTGGTGTTTTAATCTGAAAGTCAACATTTGTTCCATATTCATTTATATTTTCTTTATTAGAAATGTATAATTTAATGTAATATTTAAGGCCCTTAGGGTATATGCTCCGTTACCTATAAAACATTCATGCACATTGAACACTTTCTTTGGTGCCAGTTCTTGGCTTTGTACATCTGCTTTACAATACTGAGTATTCTAACTAACAACATGCCTTAATTGAGTTTAGGTGTTCAAGTCATTTATTTAAATTTAGTACTGTGAATAATTTATTTCAATTTACATTTTAATTATTTTACCCACTTTTTTGGGAGCAACCTCATTTTCTAGCTCCTAAAAAAATAATCGGCATATGTTTACTGCAGCAACATTCACACTTACTAAATTCTCTGAGAAGTTTAGTTCCAAACTGAGAAATGCTAATGAATTATTCATACAGCAGGCATTAGCCAGAATTAAATTAGGATGTCCAGATCCAAAAGAAACCTGACCTTCTAATACCTATCAGTCCCTCAAGCTCCCTGAGGATCTCTCATCTGCTATGGCAAGTTTAGCTATAGCCAAATATGAATATTTCTGCAGTCAACATGGGTTTGCATGTTCCTATTCATCACCTCTAGTCGAACAGTGTGTTGAGACATCACACATGGCGTGGATGTTCTTGTTGCTGGTGTGTCTCTTTGCCCAGGAGTATTTTTAACCCACAGAAAACTTATTATTTTATATATATATGTTTATTTTGCAACTATTGACTAAGTAAATTATTTTCCCCCTGTAATTAATAGAAACTGAAGTTCTGAGATAGGCATTCCATTTCCAGCCCAAGCTGTTTTTATCTGGGGACCTCACAGGGGAGGAAACAGAAAGGTGGGCCTGAAAAACAGAGGAACTAAAAAGAGGTAAAAAGTGCCAAACTGAATGAAATCCTGAGCTCATGGTGCCAAGCCTGTACCATTGCCTACCCAGCAGAGAGGAAATACAAGAACAACTGAAGTCTGAATGCAGCTGTCACATAATGCCCCTTGGTGGCAACTGCCTTTTGGGGTTCAAGGTGTTACCAGGTGAAATACCACCCTCATTTCATAGGCACTTGTTAATGACTGAGATGGCTAAAATAGTTTCATATGCAGAAAAAATGCTTTCAACAAAGGGCAATAGAAACACTCAGTATTAAGTATGCAAGGATTATTTTCTAGCAGTAAAGTCAATTTGTGACATTTTGCCATCAGTCCTGAGCACAGGCAGGCATATCCACATGCACCTGTGCTTCTCCAGTCATCACTTGTTATTTTTCTTATGGTCTTACCCAGGTACGATATTAATATAAGCAAAAACGTATGCATTGGTTTCAATCTGAATGTCTTTGTTCCTTGGATTTCTGTGTATACACATTATTAAGCACTGTCTTTTTTCCTCTTGCGCACCTTCTCACACACACAAATGCACCCTGGGATGTTACAATCTCCCTCGCCTGTTGATCCATAGCTACATAAACATTTCTACAAGTAAATAAATTCCACCACATTTTACTTTAAAATGTAATTTTTTTCCCCCCCAAACCCACTTGTACTGCTAAATATAGCACGCAGCAGCCTGACCGTAAAGGAACACCTTGAGAAAGGAAAATGTAAAGCTGGAAAAGTTATTAAGAAAAAATTTCGCCCTCAGCTACAAGAAACTTGAGACGTATTTTTGTTCGGAATAACAACCGCGGCATTATCCAAAATAAGCAATGGCTGTATTACAAAACCCACCCTACAGTCATCTCTCAATGGCCATTTCTCAGGCCAGATGCTTACCTGCAATGACAGCTTCTCACTCAGTGAGAGGTTCCTATGACACGGATCACGACGCATTCACCTCTGTGTGCAGGCTGGTGGGCTGCAGTGACCATGCAAGGTGCAAAGCTTCCACACGTGTACACCTCCTGTAAGTGAGAGAATTAACATGAATTCTGGAGAACACGACCTCTGTTTTGATTGTCACAAGAAAACGATCTTCCTGAAAGCTAAACAGGTCTTTTTTTCTCTCTGGATCTGGATTAATTCCTGCAAGAAAACATTCCATATTTGAGCAAACGGTTTAAATAAGATACAACAAGGACCTTGGAAAGCAGCATCAACTTTCAGTTGAAAAATAATAACAAAACAAACCCTTACTTCACACAATATATTTATAAAGACTTTTTCTTTAATATAGTGCTGCAAATTTACGTGCACTTTGTGGACAAGCATAAGATCAGCTCTATGCCCCACTGTGATTACTATGCAACACTGCACATAAGCAAGAAATGAACAAGCAGTAGGACTGGGAGTGAGAGATGTGATTGTGAGAACATTCTTTTTTGGCCTCGTTTGACTGTGAAGAGCTTTTAAGGTGCAGATTTATGTGAAAGAGGGACTGGTACGACAGGGATGTCTCTTTATTCGATGGTTCTGAACCCACTCCCTCTCCCCTCCTTGATGCTGGAGGCACTCTGGGTATGCAGGTAGAAGGATTGTGCCATGCTATTCCTCTAAGCCTGCACTGCTAGAAACAGGATATTAAATGCTTCACAATAAAACTGGTTTTGCTTGTTGTTTCAGTAACCTTGTAGCCTTCAGCCCAGCGCTAAAATCTTACAGGAGCTGAGTTCCCAAGCATGAATCAATGATTTGTATCGGACAGAAAGGAGGATATTAAAGATACACCAGAGGAAACAAAGAGAAGCTGACCTTGGAGCAACCAAATGGGTAGAGACCCATCAGTTCAACTTCTAGCCCTCATTACTTGTCCCTTCCCATTGCTGAATTTAATCTTCTTTACATAGCTCACTCCAGCCCTTGCCTGCCCTGGCACACTGGCTTTTTAACGTGATGAGTGGCTCTCATTCACAGCTTCTACTGAGAAGGAAGCTGAGGCTGGGGAGCGAGATGAAGCAGTTGGGGAAATAATGCTGCCTTTCCATCTGGGCTCCAGAAGGCCCTCGTGGATGAAACTTATCAATTATGTGAAAAGGTTCATCAGCTCTGCCAGAGCTGAGGGAAAATAATTCCCACCTCAGCTACCAGCCCACCCTGCACCCCACACAGCAGCTCACCAGCAGCTGCTTTGCTGCAACAACCCTGGGGACAGGTACAGTGCCTGTGGGCTTGGGCAGGGGAGCAGGGCTGGAGGGAGAGCATGAAGCAGCACCCAGCAGGGGCTGCTGCTGCAGTTTGCAGCTTCCCCTCTGGCCCTGCTGGTGATTCAACCATACCCAATCGTCCTTCATCTCTCCTATTCATTCATTCTTCATCTTTCTACAAAGGAAACCACAGACTTTATTTAAACCTGCAGCACCCAGAGAGCTGCCCCTGCAGAGAGCGTTGCTCCTCATCCTCTGCCTTTCACAAAGCGTTCAAACCCATGGTGTGGCCAGGCAGCTCTTGTTGTACTAGGCATCCCAGTGGGTCTGGACATGGATCCTTGCAATCTATGCACCCATCACCACAACGTCTATTTGGAATGCTAAATTCATTCCTATTATATGCTGAACATCCAGATTAATCTATATTTAATATAAGAATTATTAACGAATGCCAAACACCTTCATTCTCCTGTCCCTAGCAGAAGGCTGGGAGAGAGGCTCTGCTTTCAAATCACTCCACTGAGCTCTCTTACTAAACGCCACAGTTCTCAACCCTATGTTGCATTATTACCATTGTTGTCCTTTAGGGGTTGATGTTAATGATGACTGAAAGGGCTTAATGAGCATGTGCCTGGAATAAAGTCTTTATACACCTTATAACATAATTACTGCCATTTTATTGTAAACTCCACAGGGCCAAGCTCACGGAAGCAGTCAGGGTGCCAGTTTAATATGATACGGTACACTGCTTTACTCAAATAAGGCCTGATCCTATAGAAGTTCACCTTCATTGCCACAATGGACATCCACACCCCTCCTGCAGCTGCAGGTAGGGCTGGAGGTACCGTGCCCAGCCCCTGGGAGAGGTGCCTGAACAGAAGGGTCACAAAATATCTTCTGGGACTGGAAGTGATTTTGTATGGCAAGAGAAATAGGATTTGGGTTCTAAGAGCACAAAGACATCTGATGATCTGTGTTGATAAGTGACTTGTCAACAGCATGTTAAACATTCTTTAAATAGTGCTTAAAGCTTGTAAGCTGTTTTTCCTGCCTTGCTCCCATCCAGCACAGATCAACACTGTTGACCTACTAAGGAAAGATATTCACAAGAGAATGACTTGCAGCATCTTCTGGGATGCAACGTGGCCTCTGCCTTTAACAGCACACAGCAGCAGCAGCAGGGATGGGTTACAGAATGATCTTAAACAGGAATGAACGGCAAACAAAGATCCTACTGAGTCTGCCACGGGGTAAGCTTCTCATTGCATGAGTGTCTGTTGGTTGAGCAAAATGGCTCCATGACTCACAGTAGGAGAATTGCATTTAATACATTTGGGAGGGAAAATTAAAACTTAGAAATGTATTTCTTCATCTTTCAGCAAAACGCTGCCCTGTCTGCCATTGAGGAACAATCCTTTAAGTCTGAAGAATACAGAAGGAACACTAAACAAAATGCTCCTGTAATGGGCTTTGACTATAATGAAACTATTTCCTGGATGAAATAAAAACCTTTGCAAAAATATTTTCAACCAGTGCCAGCTCTTAATTATTATTTATATTGCTGAAATGCTGAAGGATCTCACCGTTCCAGAAACTGGCTCTAAAAGGCTCTGTGCCTTTTTCACTAATAGGCATAGGAAAACTACTTTCAAATATTTATAAAGCATATGCAAGACATATTCATCAGCACCCACAATGAGCAGCGAGTCAGCACAGCTCCGCGCTGCCCATGTGTCAGAGCAGGAGGCTGCAGCTCCCAGTGAGATACCACCTGTCTAAGATGAGCTGTAGCAGAGCAGCCCAAAAACCAAGGGAAGCCAGATCCCAAAGTCCTGCAATGACAGAACTCGGACTTGTTTTTGTTAACGTGAAGTCAACACAGAAGATCAAGGGGAGCTTATGGGAAGTAAGGTGAATGCCTGGCCTATTTGCTGAGAACCACTCAGGCAACGTTCTGTGCGTGCTCAGCTGAACAGCCCAAGCACTGAACTTTGAAGCCAGCTTCTCCACATGTGGTCCTCGTGTATTCAGTGCCAGCAGCAGGAGTTACACCCAGGTATCTCTCTGCAGTCTATAATCACGAGTTCTCTGAGATCATTTCATTAAGCAGGTGCGAGGGAAACGTGCAGTACAATCCAGTATAACACAATCATCATCACATTTTGATTCCCCTGCCCATCACTCTCCATATTTATCTTCAAAGACCTCTTGATGAAACAGCTGCTTAAATTTAATTAAACAACGGCATTATATAAACAAGTTCTTTTGTTTTGTGCGCTGAACAGGGTATTCTTCTTCAAAAGCTATTCTGCCAAAGCTGGCCTTTCTGCCCCCTGACTTGTCTTTACTCCAATTACCACTCCAGTTTAGCTGATTAATTTGTAGCCACTGGCAAACATGCACAGTTGGCAGGACATCATTCCATTTCAGTGACAAGCACTATAAAAAGATCATTATTTTCATTAGCATAAATAACTGCATGTTGATAGAACTCTGGTTTCTGAAAATAGGTTAAAGTCTTAACTGTCTTTATTCATTACCCAGATATAATTGGAAGTAAAATTATCACATAAGTGAACAATACGCTCTCAGTGTATAATGCTTAATGGCTGCACTCAGGCCGGTCACAGCCTGCAATGACTTTTTTTTCCTTGAAATGAAACATTCTGATGCAAATCTCCACATAGACACACTAATGTATGACAAAACCTGATAACATGTAAAGAGATCCAGTGGAAAAAAAGAAACACACGACAAATAAAGATGCTTTCTGCTGCACTGCTTCAACTCTCATAGGGCAAAGGATATTATTTCTCCAGTTGCTGGCCCAGGCTGGATGCCTTGAAAGCTTCCCTGGCCCCAGTTGAATTTTTCTAGCTGCCTGCTGAATTGCATTCCTAACAGATTCTCCCAAACAAGGTTTTCAAGAGTTAATATATTGCATAACAAGGCCCCTTTGAGATTAAAAGCTTGCTTTTCTCCTTCATTCTCTCTTCTCTGCCATGCTGACTCCACAGTCACACCGGCAGTTTCAATGCCAGCCTGGAAATGCAGCACCTGAATCACACCAGTGGCTGCACTGCTTGTGTGTGCAAAGCAACTGCCCTCAGTGGAACCTTGTGCTGTGATGGTACCCCTCACACACCAAGGCAACAGCAGTAATAAAAGCAAGCAGCAATAATAAATACAGTGTTTGGAAGTCAGATGTAGTGAGAGCTTCAGACTCCATTCTGGAGCCTGGCAGCTCATCACATGAACAAATTTATCAAGATACAGGACACAAACATTCAGATGTACTTATGCAACTAGTCTAAAGAGAAAGTCTCAAGCGAGATTCCTGCTATCAGCTCTCATTGAGTATTTGGTTTTGTCTCCCTCAGAAATCTTTGTACAGCATATCTTGATGCTGTAACAGAGCTTTGATTTTGTATAGCAATGGTGCGGGGTGATCTGCAGCAACTATTGAGTCTTGGAGCAACTCACACTTCTGTCACTGAACTGTCTGTGTTCAGGGCTCAGACAACAGCCCTGGAAAACTACCAGGTTGGTTTTCTTACTTCACTGAATACCAATAGCAGCTAGTTGCAGTAAAACAAACTTCTCCTCTGTATTATTTAATGAAACAAAACATCAGAGCAATTGCTACTGCAAGATAGAAAAGCGACAGAAGCTGCCATCAGGAAGCCTTGCCACTGCTTTGAAACGTTGCCCAGAACATTTTTTTTGTCCAGCTTGTATCTCCATACACAAGTCAGAAGATGACTTTGAAAATTAGCTGTTTTATATAACAAAGAGGAGCCAAGGGCAATAAATATGAGAGCAAATGATCTCCTCAGTATTGAATACTGCCCAGAAAAAAACCCATAGGAGTGAAAGGTGCAAGTAAGACCTGGACTCAGCCGCAGCATCCACTGAATCCCCCCAGGTCAGATCCCTGTGAGCAGCCCATCCTGCTGGGCACTGCTTCTGGGGCTGCTCCTGTGGCAGAACAAACCAAAAACCCCTTACAAAATACTGCATAATAGCTGCTGAAATTTTGCAGCCAGAGTGGGATTCTGGGGAGGAGGATGTCTGACAACACTGGCAAGCATCCAGTTTGGGAATAGGTTGATATGAGATGATAAAGCAGACCTTTTTCCTATTGAAACCACATCTTTGAGATGCTTTGCGCTGCAGAACATTATATAGCTCAAAAGTTTTAAAATATATATATTTTAAATGAAACAGAAGGAAATTTAAACCAGATGCCCTGAATTAAACCATACCAGACTATGGTGTCTGCCCCTGGAGACATGGAGGAAGCAGCGTGCTTGCTGGGATCACCTGGGGCTGGCAAGAGCCTCCAGGAGGCTGCTCTGAGGCTGGTGACACAACAGCCAGGTCCCAGCTCCACCCCGGGTACTGGGCAGACGTGGGCACTGAGGGACAGCAGAGGATGTCCTGCCCCTCACCTGCCCCTGTGACTGCAGCAGGAATCCCCATCTCCATCACACCAGGTAACTAAGATGCTCTCACAGTGGCTTCCCCATCCCTGCAGCCAGCAGAGGCTCTTCTCAGACACAAACAAAGGAACCCATTGCTGTGCTCCATGAAGCACGAAGAAGTCCAGTTGATCTCTGTATCTGGGAAATGCCTCTAAGCAACAGGGGCTTAGTAAGCTCTGGTGTTTACCGAAGATAGCATGAGCCAGAACAGCAGCAAACTGTGGTTACTTATCCAGGGAATGTAGAAGAAGTTAAGGATTATTTGCAGCAAACTATCTGAAGAGAGGAGCAATTTTTATTTTTACTTTTTAAAGACACTGCAAAGCATCCTTTGGGGGCAGGGGTGTCATTGTACATATGTACATATCAATTTGGATTTAACTCCTTAGGGTGCTGCTGAGTCAGTTGCATTACATAAACAGGACTAAAGGCACCGGTAAGTTGACAGGAGTCAGGCAGTAAAGCAGAGTAAGAACTTGCCTGTTGTTTTTAAGAGAGCAAACTGGAAAGCCAAGTATTTAAGCTGTGGTGCAACTGCTGGCAAAGCACAGCATTTTGAAATGACAAAAAAAGGAGACAGTCTCAAGGAATGATTTCTGCTTGCCCCAACTGCACACTCACCAGGCTGAGGTCCCACTGGGCTCAGTCACAGGGACACAGGAGAGAAGCTATGTGCAGAGCAAGGACTGCGGGTTAAGCCAGAAGGTGCTGCCTGCCAACTTAGCAATAAATGTGCTTTGACACCATTTAGAGAAGTGCTGCTTTCGCTGTGGCAGCAAACTTGCAAACAACAACTTGCCTGAACATAATGAAATAAAAAGACTCCTTATTTTAGACTGGCAGCCACTACTGAGTTCTGGTAAACATGAAAATTCATTCACCTGAATTATGAGTCAGAAATGGTTTTGCAATATCAATTACGGTTATGAGGAAAAAAAGAAAAGAGACTGGAATAGTTTTTTTTTTGTTAATGAAATACAAAAAGCATTATATTCAACAACATTTGCTTGGAATAGAGCCTGCAGTGCCTTTCTCCATTTGCTGACCGACCAATGTGCCCTCCAAAGCACCTGCTTCAATCATAGAATCATTTAGATCAGAAAAGATCTTTATGCTCATGAAGTCAAAACTGACCTAAAGCTAACATGATCAGTCAGGGTAGTTAGCAGCTGCTTTGTTTTCAGAAAGTTTATGGCTAATTGCAGATAGGGCTGCGTGCTTTGTGCTAAAACACAGAGCTCTTTTTCCTTTGTAAGACTACTGTTACGCTACCATTACCATAGCAGCTGTGCCAGAAAGCAACACTTTTTACCTTGCGAGAGTCAGTGCTGAGGACTCATCCCACACTATTCCTTTGCTGAGCAGAAAATGCTTGTGCTTGCACTTTCTTCAGCTGTTGCTACTCTGGCTGCCAACATGGCTAAACTCACAATGGATCTGACTCACTGCTGCAAGATGGCTTGCTTGGAGCAAAAGCTTCCAAATGCTGTAAGAGGCATCCACGCTGTTCTCTAAGTATTGCTCTACTGGCTGCCCTCCACTAGCCCTATCTGGCTAATGTAATATTGCAGAAACAAAGCTGTACAGATAAAAAAATGCAGTGTGCATGGGTTGGTATTGTAGTAACACCGATTAGGGAGAACACTTTATGTAATGCAGGTGATCCGGGGTATCTTTTATTCTTGTGTCCATTTCCCCATATGTAATGCAGCAGATTTAAACATGTTTTACTCCTTTGAGCATGGATTTCTGGGCTGAGAGATCACAATGAAGTTTTATAGCCCTTTCTTATGAAGTGTGGCATTTCTGACATTATTTGATGTGCAAGAGCAACTGCATTAGTGAAAGGCTACGCTTGAATAGTTATCACTTTAAGCCCATGCCCTGGGAGTATTGTATTCAGTTCCCTCATTATTTCCAGCCCTGCAGGTTATACCAAGAGTTGCTATTAGTACATTACAATCGTAAAATGAAGGTAGTCACTTTCTATAAGGGTCAAGTTTGCTCCTAGAATCTGGCAAACTTCATTTTGCAGCTCAGAAGGACCGGCAGTGCCACATTCCAAGCCAATCCACTGCCCAGCTGCTTTGTGTGCAGCTCTGTGTTTTGAGTTCAAGACTTAAGCGGAAAGCACTAAAATATTTAACAAAATCTAACACTACAGTATCTGTATGATACATCCACGAGCCTCTGTGCCTTGCACAATCTCCTACATCATTCATCAAACGCTCACTCCATGGTATCTGAACAACATTTGTGTCAGAGCCACAGTTACTGAGGAACAACACTGAAGATCAGTTTCCACATAGGTAGCACCTCATGTTGGCCCCCTTCCTGCTCCCCCACTTTCCCCTCTCTCTGGGTCTGCCAGCCCTGCAGGTTTTCGAAGGGACTGCCTGAGTACAAAAGGCTACAAGCAGTCATACCCATAGAACACACCAGTGCTGCCACTGACTGCTAAAAGAGCACAAGTCTCAAAAGCTGCAATTAATCACACAGAGAGCAGATGGGATTGTGTGAACCGTGAGTGCTCTAGCTCCCATCCAGAACAGAAAATTCAGAGGACAAAAATGTCCAGGCAGTCCTAAAGGAGAGGATACAGCTCTCATTGCTGCAGAGAAGGCGAAAGAATAATAATAGTAATAAAAAAAGAACCACTGGAAGTACAAAATGTTTTTCAGGAGAAAAATTTCCTTGACCTCGATAGCCTGGGTGTTACAACAAGCAAATTGTACCTCCAGAGGACGTACAAAATTAAAACGAAAGGAACAAGGAGCACTGTCCTCATTTGAGCCACACGCTCACCTGTAGAGCTTTGCTGATGTGCTGCAGCAAACACACGCCATGCTCCCACACGTCTTTGCTTTGCCAGTTATCCTTTGGAAACACAGTGAGATCAGTTTTGCTAAATCAGTATTTAACTGAGGTGACTCAGTACTGAACAACATTAATCAGTGAAATTAAATACAACATCTTAGGATCTTTATGCATCTTGTTGATGGTGCTTTCAGAGGAAAGAGCGATGTGGACAAGAAGCAAATCCAAACATTGAAGCCTGGGCTTTCAGAGTGTCACCTTTCCCTCTAAACAAGGCCTGAGCATTTTTTTTTCATGATCTTAAATGACAGCAGAGGTTCAATAATACACACAAGAGAACCTAAGTGTATTTGTTAATGCCTTCTGAGAAAATATCTACCTGCAAGAAATCTTCGCTCTGCAGCATTAACTCCTAATGAAACAACAATCTTTCTTTTTCGGACCCTGCCTTCTCCAGCAAACAAATTATAGAAGTAGATTTTCTTAAAAAGAAAACTCCAGAATGATTCCTACGCTTTTTCTGAGACAAAGATAAAAAAAAATATATATGTGGTAGGTGTTAACCGCACCACTGAAAGTATTTAAACGCTGTGCTGTAGGCACATAAATAGAAGATCAGGTTTATGTATTTAATGCTATATCCATATTTATTTATAGATGCATTTCTAAAGTGTATATAGAGGCTATAAATATGTCTAGTAGACACAGAAATAGTCAGTGAAGATACCTGATTTTTGCAGCTTGTATTTTTTGGGTTTGGTAAAGCTTATTATTCAGAGCATAGCCAGAGTGACTTCAAAAGGTTACAGAAAGACTTCTGGTTTCGATCACTCGCTAAGCTACTGCTGTAATGGCCAAACAGGTCAAAAGGTTATTAACCACGGTGGCCTATGGACATCTATCATCTGCTGGTGTGCTTGTAGCTATCTGTAATACATATTGTTTATGCTGAGTATATTTATACCTCTTAGGACTCTGGTATTAACCTCAGGATCACACATGCATATGTAACCTTGATATGAAATACAAGCCCTTCACTGCGGGCTATAAAGCCCAAGTTTCAGGCAAGCCGCTCTTCAAAGGCCAAGAATCCCCAAACTGGAGCATATATTAAGATTGGTACTAACAGCACCAGAAGCAGAAATGAATGGAGCATTCACGCTTTAAATATGACTTCAGTTGAACTAATTGACTCATGGTGCCAGAAGAGCTAAAACAGCATTGGGTTCTGCCCCCGCTAACGCGTGCGTAGGAGAAGAGAAGCCCAGAACAGCAACACTACATAACGACCTAGGAGCAGTAAAATGATGTATGAGCACTCTTCTCGTTTTCACAAGGCAGCGGTGGAACACTAACTTGTTTCCATGGCAACTCTGAAAAAGAATTACAGGTTTAAAATTGACTGAATGGTAGCCCCATGAAAAAGTAAAGGGCAGACCATATCTTTCTAAAATATAATTTAGTACTAAGTCACCTGAACAGTATTAGCTAAAAGGATTTCAGCAGTAGACTTGGGAAGTGACCCATTTGGGATATGGAGTGTTAGGCTTTTCTAATGGTGTGCTTAAGATCTGAAGGGCCTGGCGGACACACTGTAGTATACAGCATAAAAGGAAAGGAAAAAATACCACCTTCCTGCCTGAAATCTCTTATCAGAAAAACAAGAAATTATTGAGGTGAAGGGGAGGGGAAAATGCCTGAAAGATAACTGGCACTTCTGTAAAGGAACGCAGTAAAACACACGTCCATTTCCTACTACAGAAATGTACGTGGTGGAAATTAAACGATCCTCAGGGTGAATAGAGAGAAGATTCTATATTTAGACTGGAAACATGCAATAGAACCCAGTTGTTAGAACAGGTCAGTTCTTGCCAATAGTATCACATGCTATTCTGCCCTAGGAAGGCTGCTTGTGCCCAGTCCTGAAGTCCCTGACCATTTCAGAAAGGTTTTCATCAGTAAGAATGCCCATTAACTCCAGCAAGAGTTGAGGGAAATGGTTGGTATTTGGCCATTTATGTGAAGTTCTCTGAAATCTGAGTGCTAATAAGAAAAGAAAGGAGAGGTAATTTGCATGTACAAGACGGTGTTCACTTGAATGACAACAGTTATAAGGAAGAATCAAATTGATTTTGGGAACACAACCGGGAAAGCAGAAATTGAAGTTTACTGGCAGAGTTTCCATCACAACCAAGAAAAAAAATATCTGCAAAATCCTGCGAGCATTGGTTTTAGACTTAGCACTAACCCCAGATTCGGAACATGTAGCCTTATCTGCTTTGAAAGGCAGATCTGCTGTTATAAACTGACAAAATTGACAACTGCACAGTTGAGGATTTGGTAAAGCAAATTTCATTGCATATTACCTAGAAATACATTCAATACACTTAGGAGACCAGTGTAATAGAACGAAAATAAACTTCTGCTCAGCAGGGGGGCCTCGTTCAGCTCCTCCTGGGATCAGACATTCCTGTATGAGTGGTGCTGAGATACTGGTGCCCTGCTCTCTTTCAGTGACTCACAAAAAGCAGCCGTCTGTAAAACCCACTGAAAAGCCTTGTTTAAAAAATAAATACAAGCAGTGCCCTCAGCTCCTGGAAATGGCCACAAGAAGGAATTATTCCTGTGTTTGGGTGAACAAGGGACTCAATCTACAGCCAGCTTCCCCCTCACTCCTCCCCCAACAGAAAAGGCACAGATACCATTTTGAGACTTAGCGAAACAGGTGTCCTGACTCTCAGGAACGATCAACACTCTTAATCCTTTAGGCTGAGATTTTCAGAAGAAACAAGCAAGAAAACTTCCAAGATAGAGAAATGCATTCTCAGGCACCTTGGCCATTTCAAGGCTGTGCCTATGGGTGCACTGCTGGCACCCGACTGCAGAGGAGCTGGGTCCCTATGTGGGCTCCCTTTGCCCTCTTCTGGGAACGCTCACTTAAAACATCACATTAAGGTATAGGTTGAAACAAATCACAAGTGTGCTTAATAACGTATAAAATAGCTTAGTAAAATTGTCATGAAAATTTAAAAGCTTGGGCAAAAAACCTACACCTCTGCCATTTATACCGATGACAATGATAATGAAAAAAATAATGATGTTTTAACTCACCCATCAAAAAAATTTATTCACCCTGAGAGAGCAGAACTATGCAAAGCTGGTAGAAAGATATACTTACCCTGAATTTATAAACTGCTCCTCAGATAAAGAAATACAGGATGAGGAGTTGCCTCATTTGCATTCACTCAATCACCTTTAGCCATTCTGTAGCCAAGTGAATGCATATTCTTTGAAGTCAGAGCTTTCAAATAAGAAGCCCTAAAACTCGGCCTACTTCTCCTATGTCCATACTCCGAGGCAGTGATGGTTCCCTGCCTGCAGGAACACTCAGAGCAAACCTACAGCATCACTGGGAAGCACAAAGCAGACTCTTGCTCACTGAATGTGGTCTACCAAATGCTCCAGCTGCCAGGAAAGGGCTCAGAACCATGTCCTGCCTTACTGAAAGCCACGCAACAACCTCCTTGCTTATTATTAAAAGGTGTACTATTGATCCTTATTTCAGTAACTTCATGGCAGATGAAAGAGATTATGAAAAAAGAAGAAATTAGGTTACTATTATTAAACTGAACAGGTAATTACAATGCACCTGGTTTGTGTTGATCGCTGTTCAGAGATATTCCACATCCCGAGTTAGAGCTCTGCTATCTATTAGGTAGAAAAAGAAGGAAAACAAGAGAGATAGATGAAAATGAACCAGTTCTTCCAGAGCACCTTCCAGGATTAGCCCCCTGACCTCACCAGGTGTGCTTTAATGTAACTAGATACAGTTTAAAATAAATAGCTACACTTATTTAGCCTTAGTCACAACAGACCTAAACTCCAGCATTTTATTCCTACACGAAGTGATATGGCTAACTTATGCAATTTGCCATGGCAAAGAACAAGAATCCCACCAGCAAACTGCTCCTTGCAGCGCCCAGCAGCAGACCTTGTAAATGACTATGATTGAATCTATTCTAAATTAATTTGGAAGCGTGTGGGATTTTAAGGCAGAAGAACTCATCACGGTGCAGTTAATGGGCCCTGCCCTTGCAGCCTCGTGCCCCGCCAGCCCCACTAAGCAGCTGTCCCAGCCAGGGGAGAGGGGAAGTTGAGGAGGCAAGCAGAAAGGTCTGACAAGAATTTAAATGAAGTAAAATAGCCAAATTCTCTGCTCCATTGACTGCAGTGGGGTTAGGTCTGCAGAGAGCCTGAACCAACCGCCATAACGAATACAAATACAAGAACAAGCTCAATAAATGCGGCATTTCCATCGTGCCCATCTCTCTAAACTCCTGCTTCTGGCTCTGCAAGCAGCTGTGGGGAGACCTGCAAAATCTCTCTGCTGTTGCCTTTGCCTGCATTTTGGACAACAGAGCTTAGGTGTCCTTTAGCCCTGACAGAATTGAGGGCTGAGGTGGCTAATGTGGGTGCAAGGCATCCTTCTCTCCTGCTCAGCTCCTGGCTGCAGGCATGAGCCCTGCTCACAGTGTGCAGAGCTGGGGAGAGGGCTTCAATTACAAAGTGATCAGTGCAAATCCAGAGCTCCTGCCAGGGTGCGACAGGCACTGTAATGCTGAGCCAAGCAGGGAGGGATATGGGGGAATTTTCATGCCAGAGAAAGAGGTGTGAGTGGTCTCCTGTGAGTGCTGGGGATGCTCAATCTGCCCTCAAGGGGTTTGAGATGCTTTATGTGCTTCTGGCTTGGGCTCCTGGAATGATCTGCCCAGCAGAGCCCTTAAAGCAGCAAATGGATGACAAAGCAGGAATCCAAGGTAAATTTTCAGAGCTGATGAGTGAAAAAGAACTCACATCTTTATGTACTGGCTGAGCATGTTTAGGAGACATTCGCTGGGGTGCAATAAGCACTGCTCCACATTATGTCACTTTTAGGAGTGAAACCTTCACAATCCTTGACAACTGCTGCATACAGAAAAACACAGTTTGAAAAGTTTCCACACCTGATGTGTCCAGAAGACCAGTGCTGCTCAGTTAACTCATCCCTCAGGGGCTTTGGGCACAACACAGCAGCTGCATGCAGGGGACCCCACAGCCCCCTGCCCTCCTGCACCAGCTGCCCCAGCCTGGTTTGCTTGGGACCTTCATTTGCTGGCTCTGCAGTGCTGACAAATCTGAGCAGTTAAAACACAGGGAGCCCGTTGAGCTCTGATTCAGGGACCAAAATCAATTAAATATTCCAACATTCTTAATTTTAAGGAGCAGCTCATCCTGCACTAATTAGTGCAAATGCTGGGGGGATAAAGGAGAGAAAGAGCAGGCTAAACACTACAGTGACAGATGCATTTTATAGGTTTTAATGATTAATTCTGAAGCACAATCACCTTTTCAAATACTTATTACCAGCTACGCTTCAAAGAAACATCCATTTTCAGGGTTATACTCATCAGAGGTCAGATCCAAAACCTAATGAAGATAATAGAAAGACTTAAATGCCTTTGATGAGGGACATAATAGATAAGCTGAGAAATAAATCTAATTAAATTCCTAGTCATGTTGATATGTATCTGTGAATATAGGTTTGGAAACACTCTGTGAGGGGCACATAAAACCATTTTGAACCTACATGTCATCTCTGATTGCTGATGAGCCATCGGTTAACCCCTTGTGTAGAATAAAGGAAGACTTTCAAATGGCAGTTGATGACTTTGGCTCCTGTCCTCTCCTCAGGCTGTTCCAGCAGCCAGTGTAGCAGAGGGTGCTGAACACCCACCTACAGCTATTTCTGAAGATTTTAGCCATATTAGAACAATCTATGAAGTTTCTTAGCTCTGCTTCATGTGAGGAGCTTGCAGATGATGGTAAAAAAAATTATATTAAAGCAAAAAAACCCACCCTCAACCATTAGAATCCTTACAACAGTTGCTCTGTAAAATCTACTGATGTAACAGATTTTAGAGCAGAGATCTGGATCTCATTCTGTCCAGCCCAGATATCATCTTTATTCTCTGCCTTCCCAGTAGTCTGTAGGATTTTTACATGCAATACTAAAAAAAGCAATGAAAATGTCCAGGTATACAAATTATATATATATATATATACAGGTGAAGTCTTACTCGTTGGGTATCTCAATCACCACTAGATCTGTGTATCAGAGCAGTTAAATAAATAATAATTTAACAAGAACTTCAACGTAAGTAATACAAATTTAGTTCCTTGAATTCCATTCTTTATTAATAGGAATTCTTAGATGGGGTGAGACTCCAAATCCACTTATTCCGGTTTGCTGTCTCTGAGGACAGCAAGCAATAGATGAATAGAAGAGAGTGAGAGCTGGAGGTCATGAGAATAACATGCCATCTCATAACTCTGCTTGTGGTTTCCAGCAACCAAAGACTGAAGCCAGCTCTGAGCACAGCTGCCATCCCCCAGCCACAAACTATCACAGCACAAAGACAGCACCTTTCCAAGGTGCACATTCCACATCCAGAGCCTGTCTTGTTTTCTGGGTGGCAGCTGGACCCAAAACCACCTTTGGCAAACACGACACAACATACATAAGCCGGTCTTTCCTCCAATTTAATCTGCAGTGATAATTAATGAATCTGACAAGCACCAGACGTTCTCTCTTTGCACTGCCTTTGAATGATTTGCAACACAGAGGGTGCATCACTGCCTGAACACCTTGCCTACCACCGTGGTGAATATTTATACACATTTGTCACCATGAGCTAGCAAGATCTTGCAGTAATCATTAATCTGCTATCTACTGTTTAATTGCTCTTATCTGCTGCTGCAGAGAAAAGGAGCAGTTCATTAGGCAGAAGCAGTTCACTGGCACTGCATCTCCTCTACCTCTGGCCTGGGGCTGGAGGAAATCTGATTTCACTCCCACCCTTCTATGATTGTAGGATCGGTTGAAGGATTGTAGGATCGGCGACCTGCAGATCCCTTGTCTTGCAAATCCAGTGGATTCTGGGGTGCCCTGTGTGTTGTCCCCAGCACAGTGCTGCAGACTGCGCTAGCTCCCTGCTGATGTGCTGCACAGCACTGTGCCAACAGCCCTGCATCCCACGCTGCCCAGGTCCAGCCATGCCTACAACCTTCTCCCCACAGTACTCTATGCGTCACCCCAGCTCTGCCTTCCCCAAGGACTTGGTTTGTGGCAGAACACAAAACATGAGGAGCTATTTAATGCAACCAACTGCCAGCACTCGTTCCTCATGTGAAGAATGTGAAGTATGTGCCTGCCAAAAATAACAATACCATATACACAGATACAACTTTGCCATCAGATAGGAAAAACCCAGCAGCTTCCCGGTGAGAAATGTGAACACAGTTCTTCTGAAGCAGAAGGAGCAGGGAAACGTAATATCTACATAACTGAGTTTTCTCTGCCGTGTGCTCCAAATGACACGTTTTGCTCAGAGGCCCTTAGGCGCAAAGAATCAGCGTAGCTGGGACGTGTAAAATAATATGTTTAGTTTTGGGGTAATAATACCTCTTTCCAATGAGAACTGCCTATTGCTGCAAGCTTCAAAGAAGCAGTCAGTGCACTTTTTAAAGCCCAAATAGGCATTTTACGACGCAAAGGATAAATCTGTTAGTAAAGATACTCGTAAGTCAAGTAAATACAGATGTTCTCTTACATGAAGAGTTACATATTAGAAATGGGGGTGGGAGGTGGGGGCAAAAAAGGCACTGCTGTGGCAGCAGCACTTCAGGCAGAGGTACAACTGCTGTACACAGAGCTGTGTGTCATGGGGCACAGGATGGCACCTGATGGGAGAGAACGAAAGCTGCCTCGTTCCTACCTGTAGGGCACTGCTAATAGTCTCACATGGCTGGATAAGGCCTGCTGACAATACACAGAGATAGACAGCACTGCTGTAGCCTTTGAAAGCCAGAAAGGAGAAAGGAACTCACATGCCCCTCGTTTATATGGGGAAAACAAGAAACAAAACACTTCTGCTTTCTGAAAATATGTCTTCAGACTTCCAGGTCACAAGTCAGACTGATGCATCATTATGGGTGAGAAAGAAAAGGCTCCCAAAACTCACATTAGAAGGACTGAACCCTGCTGCTTCAAGGGGAGTGACACAAAGAAAGCTGTAGGAAATGCCTTCCCCTGCTCCCTGCAGCCTCCCCTGGGGCTGTCAGGAATCTGCTGCAGCACCCGGAGCACCTCCTGCCCTCCTCCTCCTCTCAGCCGCAGCTCAGAGCTGCTCACACCTCTTCCCTCACTGCTGCCCTGCTTTGACCTTTCTGAAATCCGCTTCCCAGCAGCGATGAGGGGTTCAGCTGTGCTATAGTGGTGTCTGGAGCTGAGGCAGCACCCCCTGCCCAGCTGCCAGCACTGGGCACACAGTGAAGAGTCTGCCATTCATCTGTCCCATAGTGCCCAATCTTTAATTGCATCTGTGTGTTAAGTGCAGAGCCACATGCAGACAGCACAATTTCATTTTTCTACCCAAATGAAGGCCCTCTGCCTACAGCTGACATCAAAGCATTTCCCGGCTGCTACTTGACCAGATCCTAACTTCCTACGAGTCACATCTAAGTTAAACCTGGGTGATTTGCTGAAATACTGAAACAACTGCCTGAAGGAACAGAGAGGGGATTGTTTCTCCTGCACTATGCTCAATCTGCTTAATCTGTTCAAGTGCCCAACAGTTCAATGGCCGCCCACCCTCCTCTCCCACAAAGCCCTCCCTGCAGCTCTCACACAAACACCACCTCTCTGCTGCCAGCCAGCTTTGCAGGAAAGGCAGCGTTATCCAACACAGCACATAAGGGATTTAAGTTGGATTGCAGTGGCATGATAAAGCATATCATTATAATTACAGAAATAGGCTTATCCTGAAGATTTTCCCTCCATAAAACCAGCAGCCAAGGGAGCAGTGCTCCCATGAAGGTGCAGCTCCTGGATCAGGCCTGCTGCTCCTTGGCATAGCAGCCACTTCTCCTCCTGGTCCCTACAAAGCAGTAATGCCTGCTGTTCTGCTGGGGAGCTGGAGGTAGCCAGGCCAGATCTCGCACTTTGTTTGCAGAGGAGGTTCTGAGGAATAAGGCTTTAGTGCTTATGAGTTCAGAATTAGTGCGTCTGTAACAGAATGAGTTGTGAGACCACGGCGCTTGTTCCTCCAGAACAACTCCAGAAAAATTAAATAAACAGGAGGCAGAAATAAAAAGAAGCTGTGGATTTAAGTGAGCCTTAGATGTGTGCTATCCCCATACTTTTCTGCAGTGCTTGTGCTTTGAAAGCCATTCAGCAGTGCTCAGCCTGCAGTAGCGGGCAGGTGAGGAGACTTCAAACCCCACTTGCAAGCAGTGCTCCCAGCTGCTCTGATGTGCTGACGCTTCAAAAGCAAAAGATGAGATAACAACAACTCACTTCCATCAGGAAGCAATTCGCTTCACATGGTTTTGAATTGTGTCTACAACAAAGAAATCGCATCACAAAGCAGCTTTAAGGAGAATGAGCAACAGAGGAGGTGGAAAAATAACAAAACTCAGTGATCCAGCACAACTTTCTCATACACGCTTTTCCAGGGAGGAGCACAGGTAACAAATTACCATAACTTTGAACTTGAGGAATCTTATAAATATTTACTGGTTACAATTCTTGCTAGCAAGCAAGTGGTAGTTAAAACCCCCAATTCCACTTTATTCATTTGCTCAGCATCCTCTCAACTGAACAGACTCCTACTGGGCTGTATTTCCTGTCTGTAACTTCTACCCAAAGATAATCATTTGGGAAGAGTTCTTGAGATATGGACGGAAAGGAAATAATATATATTTCCTGTATGCTGTGATTGAAATGTTGTATTTACATAAGTCAAAACCAGCTCAACCTACACAAATTTTAACTTGGCTTGATTTCTTGCTCTTATTCAGAAAGGAAAACAAAACACATCTTGACAGCCTGCTCAATGGCTTTTGAGTCAGAATAGAAATGGTTAGATTTGGCACACACCCACTGCAATATTTTCTTATGGGGTTTTGTAACACGATGGAAAACATAACAAAACAGCAGGGTAGCAAGGTCTTAAGCTACAGAAAACAAGGATCTGCTTAGATACAATAGCAGGAAGCAGAGAAATAAAAGAAAGAATCTACTCGCCTTTAGAAGACCTCATATATGCAGCCATTTCCAGAGAGTCGCCCAAACCTCTACTGCCAACCCTTAAATGAGGTCTGGGAAGGGGTGGATCCTGGCTCCAGCCCTGCTGGTCACTCAGTGCACTGCTTGCACCTGAGCTCCCCTGGGTTGGCCCTGCCTTCCCACCAGGTGTTCAATCACCCCTTCAAGGCCATGACTTAACATTTCCACCACAGGTTTGCACAAAGCTCTTGACAAGAGCATTTTAGCTTGCACAGATCTAGCAGTCCTGGCTGAGGGTGACTGACTGCGCTAAAGGATATTCAGCTAGTTTGCACTCAGAAAAAACATTAATACTTATTATAGTTTATTCTTCAGTATTGGTTAAATGCTCCACAGGCATCTGGCTCCACAATGGGATGGCATCTTTACTTCAAAAGCATCACTAACAGCCTAGCTGTCTTCATTGGGACAACTGACAATAAGACGCTGCTCAGCTTGACTCAATCATTGTGACCTAGTGAGTGCCCTAACCCAAACTTCTTAAGATGTTAAAAACAGATACATGGAGGAATGTGGCAAATAAGACAGGGAACAGAGACAGATAGAGAAAATACAGGACACTTGAATGACATCGCTTCCTGCACAACCATTTAAAAGCAGCTAACTACTTTTCAAAACGTACTTTGGTATCCAGGCCCAGGAACACATTTTCTGCTTACAGAAAAGAGCATCCTTTGCACTCAGCTTTTTTAATTTTAGGCCTTGACTTCTCAGTTCCCTTTCCTGTTTTCCACTTTACATCTGAGATGCAATAATATGTATTCCCATGGAAGTGGTGTTCCCTTCCCCTCTTGACTGTTAGAGGAGTTACCCTACAAATAAGAGATGCTATCTTGATCCTCTCTCCCTGACACTGCAATGAGATTGGAAATGGAACTATACTCTATTGCAGAGCAGCTGAAATCTGGTCCTGGTGAAGTGAAAAGAAAAAAGAAACACCTCTGTGGGTTTTGATAGACTGGTGAGCAAATGACACTGAGAAGACACAGTTTAGTTATCTCTGCAGACTTCCTTCAGGAGACCAGTCCATTGCACAGCATGTGCATATGTTTATCTGTGCACCAAAAAGCTTGTCCAATCTTGCCAGGTATACCAGTTGGCCTCATGAAAGATGACACTGCTACTTACAAACCCTGTCCTATTCATTTCCTTAAGATCATTAAATCTGCAGCAAGGTAATAATTGGTTATCAGTAGGAGCTAAGGGTGGACACTGAGATAACACTCAAAGCAGGGGTTAAAGAACCATATTGTTGCTGGCAGTGGGCAGACTGTACAATCAAAATCCTATCTTGCTTGAGAGATCTTGAAAAGAGAAGAAGCCCATCACATAGCTGGTAAAGAAAATATCAGATTGATGCTGAAATGAATGAAATGATACCGAGCTACAGCCACTGAAATGTGCCACATTTGTCCTTGGAGAGAGTTAACCTTTACCACCTTGTTGCCTTCCTGCTCCCAGAACTTATTCTGCAAATAAGATCTTGCTGAGGTTTGTAAAGCAATTGGGGTCTGTGTGAGAAAGTTTGAGTGCCCTCGCTGCGGTGGTTGGGGTACTCAGAGAACGCAGGATTGGTCCTGGGACTGCAGTTAGTGCAACTCTATCTACTTGGTTTTCTGTTTCCCACACCACGCTCTGCAGGTTTTGCTTTTGCTGGCAGAAGTTGTTTTCTCAGTGTCAAAAAATGAGCCAAAGTCTACAGTGTAAAATGATTTTTTTCACCTCTCTCACCTTTCCATGGCAATTGGCAGGATTTGCAGGCTTCACATTACGTGTCAAGCTGCTTCCACAGGCTCCAAACTCCCAGACTCTTAAAAATCAATGAGCTATACACAGCGAAAGCTCAGGAATGTCTTGCTTCATCATGTACCATACAGCATATAACAACATTTTATAAGAAATAAAACAACTCATGTATACATAAACCTACCCAGAATTACAGCTTCTTGATGTTTTGAAGGGCTGAAATTTTGGGGAACTTCACAAAATATCCACCTATGTTAGGGCCAGATCTCATCAGCACAGAGGTTATAGGTTGGGAGCTGTCCTCTATGTGTGAGTGGAAACGAAGAGATTTGATAGGAGCATGATAACAGCTTTATGGTTCAGGGATTGCTTTGACCAACACTGAAAAGTCAACCTCAACTTCCAATCCCAGGGAGGAGTCCATCGTGGTAAGCTGTACCAATCTAAAAAAACCCCTAAAATTATCTGAAGTTAATGCCAGTCCTGAATGTTGTAGTGGAAAATAGTAAACAAGCTCTACTCACATGCCTGTCCAGCAACACCAAGGCTCACAGAGACCTAAATCTTAAGGGAACTGGGGTAGGGGAGGTACAGGAAGGTGCTCTCTTGCCAGTGGTGTCTGCACCCCACCAAGGAAGGAAATGGGGGCATCCCAGCTACCTCTATCTTCCAATATACTGGGAAGGGGCAGGAGAACAAGCAATAACAAGCATGCAAGTGATCTAAAGGGGAGAAAAAAAAAAAAAAAAAAAAAAGAAAAAAAAAAAAGAAAACTACTACAGCACTTGGCTGGAAAACCTGAGCTACCTTCAAACATTTCAAGAGAAATTGTTTTTCCTCTGTTGGTGGAGCAGTGAATCACCATTTATTTACACACAGGAAACAGCACCTTATAGTAAATGGGTGGATGTAGAAACTAATTTGAAAGTGTCATTTTGCAAAATGTACCAGTAACATTTGTGACACATTCTAGTTTTTGACCATCTGGCAACAGGGAGGGCTAAAGTAATGTATAAACCTTGAGAGACCCCGTTTGTAGCAGGAACTGCTTTAGACATCAAATTTTTAATGGAGTGAGATCTCAAATCAATGCCACCCTAATAATGCAGAATGGATTTGGGCCAGGACACAGCACTGTTTATAGAGGCTCTTTCTGAGAGGCCAGAATTACAAATAGAGACTAAATCTTTCTCTCTTAAATTGAAAAAGATTTGTTAATAATTATTGTGCACCAAGAGAAAAATCGAGACCTCTCTAGAGGCAAAGGAACAGGCAAATACAACTGGGAGGTCATTAACTTAAGCTTCTCAATTGCTACCCAAAGGGTCTCCTGCCAGGAATTTCTTTACGACAGTTCAGCTATTCAAAAAGTGTCTGCTCAGATATTGCAGAAGCCAGAGTAATACACAAAGAAAGGACACGGGTAAGGAGACAAGGAAACCTGGCAGCAAAGCCTAACACTAGTCAAATGGGTAGCATCTCTGGAATAATTTGGGTATGCGGCTAGCCTAGGAGTGAGGAAGTGATCTGGGATGAGAAGACCCGAGCTGAATTTCAAATGCTGAGGCAAATACATGGCTACACCTGCCTCAGTTTCCCCTTTGCAAAACAGGGGGTAACAACAGTGACCTTGTAAAGTCTTTCCCCTGCTTTCAACACACACCACAGATGGAAAGTGCTTACACAGGGGAAGAGCCGCTATTTCAGGATGCGGGAAGTGATGCACCGAGCAGCTGAGCGACTTATCTGCAGGCACACAGCGAGGCCACGGAGCTCCAGGAATAGCGCATGGGTCTCTCAGCTCAACAGGAACAGATAATGCTTAATAAAGAATTTAATGCAACAATTAAGGGCACGCTTCCACCAGGGTTACATTAAACAAGGAATTCCACTGTCTTCTCTGCAAGCAAATACAGTTCAAAGAGAATGAGGGGTGCAGACCTGGGGTTGGGAAAACTGCTTTGGATGAACAGCCTCACTTGAAGTGTTTTTAGCAGGCAAAAAACCAGAGTCCGTGCTGAGGATTAAGATTTGAAAGCAAGTGCTGACATACCGAGGTCACTGGAAATTCTGTCTGTGAGGAAATCTACTGTATAATTAAATTTGCGGTTTCCTTAGTGGGACCATCATTTCCTTCCATGAACAAAAAGATAAATTTCTTAGATATTCTGTCATGGAGTCTTCTAATGTAACGAGCCTTGACAGACTGAATAAGTAACTCCACAGCTTTTAAGAATAATCTTTTTGATAGCAGTGATTCCCTGAGATGATAACCTTCCTAAAGACAACTCAGGAGTCTACCAATGAGCTGAGAAGCGTGGTTTTGCCAGCCGCAGAGGAATTGCAGTCATGACCTTGTCCAGACTCTCTGACAGGATTTTGGCAACAACTGCAGGAATTGGAGGCTCGGGAGGAAACGCAAACTTCCTGGTTGAAGTGCCAGTTAATAAGTAATTCAGCAGGAGTGCCTGGGCCGAGCTGGAGGGGATATGGATGGCAGCAGTACATGCAGATAAGATGAGAGCAGTGGTATTGTCAGAAAGGTGCCCCGTATCTGAGGCAGCCTGAGAAGAAGTTGCCTTTCAGAAAGACCTCTTCTGAAACATGGCTTGCCTATAACAAAATACTTGTGACTCATTTTATTCTTCCTGTGATGGGGGCTAGCCAACAACTTTGCAAATATTACCCAATTAGCAGGTTAGAAGGCGTCCAAAACTCCTAGGTTTGCTTCCTGTGACATCTCCCATTTGTAGTTGCTATTTATTAGACTGGGGCTGCAGCCCCCCTGGTCAGACTCATTCTTAAACCTAAAAATAAACCTAATTGGATTTTATTTTATTCTAATATGAATTAGAATGGCCAGATGACCAGCCCGAATCTGTGATGACATAACTATATCCACAGAAATTACCCCACTGAAGTCCATGGGCAAGAAGGTTTAGCAGTCAGATATCAGAGGCAGATAGTGCACTCTGGGGCATTTGAAACTATCTTTGGCAGAAAACAACTTTTAGCATTGGAATACTGTCAGGTTTTGTCAAGTTTGAACAATTTCTCTTCTACAGACAGAAATTATACCCTGCCACATCCCAACCTGCTAGGTGATGACCTTCTCAATGTAGTCCTTCTGGGTGGAACCAATATATAATCAGCAAACACCATGCAAGAACGGGTAATTTCTGTCTACTGTGTTTTCCTCTGACTGAGATACCCAGTACTGCAGCTGAGAGCAGACTTTCAGCAGAGTGGGTACCCAGGCTCACAGCTGGCATTTTGGTGTCTGGATCCAGCTAGTGTTAAAAGCAGTCCAACCTCAAATACATTTTAAAAGCTGGGCATGAAGCCTTATGGAACTGCCTACAAAAAGAAGCCAAATCTTGAGAAAGTGGGGTGTTCTCTGTGGGAAATAGGCTAGTCTGAACATCTGAATGGGTGCCACATGCATGATAAACACTTCCAAAGCCAATTTTCCCCTTTTGACATCTGTTTAGTAGCTTGTCTGAAACAAAACCTCTGCCCCCACTAATTGAGTTCATGTAAGAATTCAGTTTTAACAAAATCTCATATAGGGAAATGGATAAAGTTGCCTATGTGACTTAACATGGCTGAATCCCAGGAAAAAATACTTTGTTACATCTAAACAGCATTTTAAGACAGTCTGCAGTGGTGCATTCTCCTGGCAGGGGTCCCTCCCTAAATCACACACTACAGAGTGTAAAGAAATTAATGTTTGGTACGTTACCGTGAAGATCCCCTGGCAAACATACATGCAAGAGAGGCACTTCACATGCCTTGGCAGCTAACTATTGATAAGGAATGAAAGATAAGCTCACAACTAGGGCTGTAAGGAATGTGAGAGAGACAAATGGTTTTCTGATCACTGTGAAGCTACTTGGGGATAGGGAAAAACTGTCAGCAAATTCCCAGGAGCCAGAAATGTTTTGGATTCTCTTGGAATATGTATCTGTAACGTCACCCTGCCAGAGTGAGGAGGAATTGGATTAAGCCCCAATCCATCAAAGTACATCAGAAAGAACACGAATTTAGAATGCACAGCAACTTCAGGGCCACAAGAATGGGTATACAGCATTAAGAAAGGGCAGCACATGATCCTTTCTGCTCTTTGTCCATAACTGGAGAGCTGAAGTATGGCTGTCATACAAAGCTAACAGCTACCACAAAATGCAGTCACTTAACACATAATTAGACCTCTGGGCCTTACAGATGTAGAACAGTATATAATTCCAAACTCTACTGTATTTTGAAGAAATACAGTGGGCAGTGCATTCAGTTCCACCAATGGCTTGCAGACCAGCATGCCTTTAAGCAGTAAGCTCCTGTGATGTTAATCTGACTTTCCAGTAGATCTAGACAAAAGCCTTCCTGCAGTCCCTGCCTTCCTGTGTCTGCGTCTCAGCCAGAGTCAGCAAGCAGTACAGGAAGGACCACTGAAATGATCCAAAGGACTGCCTGTGTACTCAGAGCAGGAACAAAGCTCCAGTACATGACCTTCACATTCAATGCTCCACACAGCTAAACTGTTTCTCTACCTTCATTTTGAGTCAGAACCATCACTTCCATTAAACATCTTCATTGTAGTTAGGAATGAATAATCTGCTGTTGTTGTACCACAGAAGTAAGCGCGTGCCATGGTACGCCAGATGTTAATGGCGTTGTTGTATGGGGATATATGGGAGCATAACGGCACCTCCCTGGCTCTGCCAGCAGTTGGCAGTCCATATGGTGGTGGCACACACCCCATTCTGATGGATGTTCAGCAGATGCTCTTCAAGAGCTAAATAATGCAAACAGAGGCTGGTGTGATCGATCTACAGCCCTTGTAGTTCAGGCACTGCTCACAGCCAACAAATGCAGTAAACTGGGGGGGGAGGGCTGTTAAAGTAAAAGTAGTCTTTAACAAAAAGTCCCAGTAAAGCTTCTGGCATTTTAAATAAGCAGTTATAGGCACTGCTGAAAAGAATCTTGTACTTGATTACAAAAGTTGCGCCATTTCATTAAAATGCAAACATATATCTGAGAAATTTCAGTATTTTTTTGAGATATTGGCCTTCAGAAATCTTTATTAGCTTCCCTTTACCTGAGACCTTTCTCAGGACATCCCTCTGTGTGTATCTGCAAATCCAAATGCTCACACATCCATAGAGGGCTTTTTCTCATCTGGAAGTATCAGGTCCCTGAATATTAGGAACCTCAACTGGTGCGAATGCGATTCCTTCATTCCTCTGCTCCTATGGTTACATAAAACTATCTGAATCTTCCTTGGATAGTGTTAGACTATTTTTATTGTCACAGTTAAAGAAAAATGACCTCTCTGCTCATATCAATATTTTAGAGCACCTTCAGTGGCTGAAATTAGGTCAGGCACAGCAAAACTGCTGGTAGTTGAGGTGAAATAAAGATCAGTAAGGTTACCTGATAAATAGACAGCACAGCCAGCAGCAATCACAATATTAGCACAATATGCATCAAAATCCGTTTATATGTAGGAGTTGCAAGAAATGGAAACAAATACTGAAACCCACAGAGAAGACATAATTTATGATTCATGGGATGAGACAGGAATGCAATTTCCAGAAGAACACCACTGAAAACAAAACAATCTAAAGGAAAATGCATCAGGTATTGGTATGTTTGAAGGAAAACGGCAAACGAGCTGCCAGCATTGCTCCATACCTCCTCCATTTTGATACAGCAAGCAGCCGCAGGGAAACAGAAGTTAGAACTTAATATCCAAGGTCGTTAGTGTTCTCAATAACAGATTATCCTTGAAATCATGTTAAAGAAGAACACTGTTTCAAATATAAAATTAGAATAAGCCAAAATTAGCCCATAAACTTGAAATTAAAAAAAAAAAAAACTTCTATGCATTGCTAACATTTGTTAAAAAGAGCAAAAACTGTAAGGGGTTTAATGCTTAATGTGAATTAACTCAGCCATGTATATTACACAGCCAAAGCCATAGAAATGGCCGTCTAAATTGATTCTGGAACTGGTAGGCCTGGAGCAGATTTGCAAATGATAATGCATATATTAATAGATACTTTCACTAATTTCACTAATGACTAATTTTAATGAGAAATTTGGCTTTCTAGATGAACAGAAATATTCCATCACTCGTACACGTGCAAAGAATGCCACATCCCAGGGCAAAGTGCACCAGCCTCAGCCCTGCAACCCCTGCCCAGCACTGTATGCATGACCACCACCTGCACAGAGCTGGCCTGCAGGGCTGGTGATTCTCACACAGTGCGCTGCTGGATTCCAGAAAATGGACCCCCTTCAGCTTCAGGAATAGACAGCTAACAGCTTCTGATTGAGGAGGTGCTGGGGAATGAAACGCATACTAAATTAGCTGACAGACAGAACACGGATCCTTCAAACAGCTGCAAAAAGCAGAACCACAACAGGTAAAGCAGAAGTTTGTGCAGCAGTAGTGAATGCTCCTTGCACAGTGCTGTGGTACTGCAGGCAGCAGAACTACACCTGCACAGGGGAAAGGCCTCAAGCAGTGTGTTGCATCTAGGTCTAGATGCAGTGACAGGGCAGAGAAGGGCATCAGCTGTGACAGAGAGAGGCTCTTATGTCCTCATCTCTGTGAGCTGAGGCTGTGTGCAGTCCCACAAGTGACACAAGGAAAAGCCTGATAAACCCTGGTTTCCAAGGCCCAGGGGAAAGCTACCAGAAAAGAACAGCCTCGTGCAGAATGGTGATCCTGTGCACAATCTCTTGATTCCTACAAAGTGTTGTTAAAAACTTTTATAAATCATTGCTACTTCCTGTCCATCAGATCAACTTCTCTGGTTACTGCATGACCACACAGATACCCTGCCTGATGTTCTGTACCACTTCAGTTTGGTCTTCTACCACCTCAGATTCAGTATGGCCCCTGCATTTCAATGAATGGAGAAATTACTTCAGCTGTAGCATTACCTGTAGGGTCTTCAAGCTCGTTTTTGTATTCTCAAAATCTCATTTATCTTGCTACTAAAGCAGTTTTACAACGCACACATGCAGAGACTCATTATCTCTGTTTCTGCCTTCAAAAGACTCTGGGAATTCCTTGGACCCATTCAAAACCTCTTCCACTTTCAAGTGCCATCAAACATCATTCTCTAACGGTAATGTGAATATCCAGACACAGTTTGCATCTGATCTTTGTGGCCACAAAGTTGTTACTTCTTTTCTTCCCTCATTCATTAAATATACAGGCTTATTTGGTTTGTTTTAAAACCCTGCTTTCACATTTTCTTATAACTAGAATGCTTTTGAGAGCAGCATAATTTTATTCCTGTTTGTCCGGTTGTGTCTTTGGGGGCATTCAATAAATCCTCCTTGAAAACTTTCAGCTTTTATCACATTAGTGTGACCAGTCAACAGTGCTGACAACTGCAGCAAGCTTTGAAGAAAAATACAACAACAGGTAAAGTCACAGAATAATTTGGGATGGAAGGGACCAAGGAATGCCATTCGACTCAACCTTCTGCTCAGAGCAGTCAATGAGAACCCAGCACACTTGTGCCCAAGAAGAGCCCAATTCCATGTGCACAGAGCAGAGGTTGGGATTCCAAACATCAAGGCAAAAGCAGCAACATCAGTGAGAAGCTCCTCTTGTCCCTCATAATTAATGCAATATTTCTCTCTTCACTGGAAAGCTCTTAAGCAGCCCCTCCAGTCCACCAGTAAGCATCACTAACTAGACAAGTAGCCTGCCTTAAATTGCCACACAGCAAGCTTTTCTCCCTGTGCTCTGCAGATACCTTCTCAACATCAGTATTAGGCATAATCCTACAAACCAGAAGAAAGTTTGGTCTTGGCAGCTGTGTCATCTTGTGTTATATATTGCCCTGAAACACTTTCAGTTTTATGAAAAAGTCAGAAGTCGTCTTGGCAGGCTTCATATATTGACCTATTGACACATGTCTTTTCTCTTGTGGTCTTGCTTTCCACCTTCCATGGGGCATCCACAACCACTCTGAGCAAGGAGGAGGCAGCTCATACCTTGTTCACAGTCACTGGATGGCATCCTCAGATAGGAGACACGCTGCTAGACAGTACACTCAAGAATTTAGTAAAGGTCATAGAAAATAGAAAGAACAAAGGTGAAGCATTTGAGCTAAAATACCTTTGGAATAAAACATTCCAGTTCCTTTACAAGAGATGCCATGGCACTAACTCTGAGCAAATGGTTGAATAGAACAGGATTTTGGAAATGTGAATTAAAAAAGTTAAAGAGGACACTGGAAGATACCAACATAAGCTGAGACGTTCCCTACCTACTTGATCGATAACTTGAAGATGATACAAAGACAACTGGCAATAGATCATCAGCAGATTTTTCCCTTAGCACCACAAAAGAAGTTCAATCATAGATACAATACCTTTCAAGACACTAATGCAAGCAGTTTCTAAAAAGATAAAAGATATTCCTAACAAACAGCTGGCAGAGAAAATATTGAAAACTGGGAAGGAAAACAAACACACACTAGATGCAAGTTCACACATGAGAAAGTTCAAGTCTGCTGGTTCCTGCTGCTGCGTAGCAGAGAGAGGGAGATTAAGGTGGGGGTTACTCTTGATGTGAATAGCACCAGAGTCAAAGGAACGTAACACTGAAGAGTTTTGGGTAACACTGGGAGCAATGGGTATAGGATACCACAGACTGCAGCCTGATACAGTTAGAATCAGAACCTATAAACAATGGAAACGTACATAAAAATAGCTACAACAAACAATGAATGAGATCAGAAGAGATGCTACTGCTGGAAGATCTGACAGTATCAAGCAGATGCCAGAATTCCTCCTCAAATAATCTATAACAGGAAACCAAGCAGGGTGCAAGTAGCCCTGGAGAGGCTCTAGCAGATTTTTGTTCAATGAATTCTGTTACCCAGATGTTCCTTTGTAGTTCTCAAAAACCTTTAAGGCTCCTGGTCAGTAAAGTTTGGAAAACATTCAAACTTCAGCTGTGCAGTGTCAGCATATATTCCTCTCCCTGCTAACTAAAGCACAGCGTTAGCAAAAAAACAGTTCTGTAAAACAAGGCCATGAAATTCTACTTTCATTCTCTCTGTATGATTTCCTGATCAAGCAATTAATCCTTCCCTGGAACCCTATCCTGATAAGTGTCCCTCACTCATGCCAACAGGGCTTCCCCAGCTGCCTGGGAGCTATCTCTATTCAACACTGAAGAGCTAAGACTTGAATCTGCGTGAAATGAACTAATAATTTCAAGTGAGAAATACCCCCAAGAAAGTGGGGACAAGGAGCGAAGGATTACTGAGAAGCAGCAGTGAATTCTGGAAAGACCTTAACACAGACTTGTCCTTATAGCTGTCTGACTCAGTGGGATACAACAGTTGCAACAAGGTCCCAAAGGTTGGCTCACTTCATTTAAACTGAGGTGAAAGTCAGAACTTGAGATCTTGGTACTTCCTTGCTCAGGGGATGGTGCCACAAATAAATTTGGTTTAAAAAAAATCAAACATCTCTAAAGCTGCACATTACTGCCAAGTAATGTTTAACAGCACCTTGTCATTGCTGCTCCAAGCCCTTAGATTGAGGATTTACATATGCATTTACCTTACCAAATGCTGTCCTTCATTACACATACAGTTTCCACTCGCTTCACTGGAAGTGAAATGTGTATCGTAGCTGTTGCTTCACAGCTAACAATGAATGTCTTTGCTCCTGTCACAAGCAGTGAAACTGCCTTGCATCACGCCAGTACTCTCTAGAAGGATGGCAGGACCATTTTCCCCATACCAGGGGTGACACAAGCACGTAAGTAACATCACATTCTGGTATAAAGTAAGGAGCATCCATCAGGCTACATAGCAGTGAATCTTCACAGGTGTTCACGCATGCATAGCAAGAAGCAAACAACCAGTTAGCAGTGATGCACTGCCTGCCTCGTGAAACCACAAGCCCCGGTAGCCTACAAAACGTGCACCCAAGCACAGGCAGAAGTAATGCTGTCTGAGAGGGGGAAAAGCTACAAGAAGTTGCATAATATGATGGAAAGAAAAGCACTGCAGTGTCTGGAGACCCAAAGCACATTCTTTCTCCCTTCCCACACATCTTTTCATTAAAATACCCGTGTATCACAAGTCTTTCCAACAGATGTGTAGGAAGAGTCTTCGATGTTTTTAACCATATCTCTAGTCTTAATCTACTTTCACCTTAGAGATGTAAAATAAAATGCTTACCAGCATATAGCTATCTCACAATTGCAGTACCTCATGAGCAAATCAACGTAACATTCAAACGCATTTTGCTGCTTGCATTACAACTGGTTAACAGAAAACTTTTGGAAGAGGCAAAAGTGTATCCTTAAGTAAGTACAACACAGGGAGATTCAGCAGAACTGGAAGAACAGATCAGACATGCAAGAATAGAGCCAAGTATCTGATACACGAGATTTATATTGGATCTATGATTCCCAACTTCCTTTGCCTACCTCAAATAGCAGAGGAATACATTCAAACAAGCATTCAAAGTCTATCTGCATTAGTGCCTTATTTAGTATTCTTATAAGCAGGTCTAGCCCCCTTATATTGCAAGCCTTCACAATTAGTAGCTTGCAGATGGAGACAAGAACTCAGTCTACCAGTGTGCAAGTGTACTGCTGCTGGGGGGGAAATTTCAGGTTCCTCATGTTATGACAACTCAGACTGCTGTGAACTGGTGAACTGTAGAGCTGGAGCAAAGACAAATTAAAGTGCACTAATTTCTGGATCTCCCATTGCACACAGCAAGTACAGCAGGCCAAGAGGTTAGCGTGGTTTGGAGAGCCAGGAGTGCAACAAACAGAATTTCAACCGTCTTCACAAGAAGCACCGGTCAGCTGGGGTTTAGAGTTAATTTGGTTTCCACCCATTAAAATTATATGTTCCAAACATAAAAGTCATAAAAGGCCTATAAAAGTTAGAGTACTTGCACACTGAATAACTTTGGAAATTGGGTTGGCTGGCGGGTGAGTTGCAGCAGGCACAAGGGCAGCACAGGCAGCCATCCTCCAGCAGCACAGGGTGCACAAGCTCCCCAGCATCCAGCCCTCCATAAAAAACAACCATTTCACATTAGCTGAGCCAAACAACAGCAAGACAGGACACAAAACAGCACAGAAAAACAGGGTGTTCACTCTTCTTCCCCAAGTAACCCCCATAATCTGAGAAGTTCAGCTATGGATTTACACAGGCTGGTACGCTAACAGCCAAGTTCTTAAAGAACAGGCTGCCAGAGCACACCAAGGACTGTGTCTTCAAGTGATGTAAATCTGCTCAGCTTCACTGAGCTGCAGTAATTTACACCAGCTGAGGGATGGACCAAAGGCATTTATTAAGGCTGCAGTGTATTTAAGAACAAGCACAGATCAATAGCCCAACAAATATTCATTTCACATAACTCCTTTTCAGAAGAGAAGTCAGATGGAGCCTTAAACATTTCTTTTCTGAAATTTCAAGCAGAGATCAGTGAAATATAGTGGTTAACCCCCTCTGAGAAATCACTGGTGATGAAGGACAGGCAGGAGGTGGTAGCATACAGGAGCAATGGTTCTGGCTCACAAAAGGCACAGGCTCAGGGAAGCTTGCTATGCCAGCAATGAAAGACAAGAAGGAATGAAGGCAGAATGTGAACAACTTTGTGCCTTGGGCCCAAAGTTAGCCAGGCTGAACTTGGCCATCCTAGAAATCAGTACCTTTTCCTGGTTATCTTTCATCTCAGTGTACATTACTTCAGTGAGCTTTGTACCAGAACTGCTCTCTGCCTAGTTATAACTAAGACATACAAGCAACATCACCAGGAAAATTATCCTCGTGAGAATTCTAACTTAATTATGCAAACCCAAGACAAGGTTGAGATTTTAATGAAATTTCATAGAGTATTGACATTTTTCAAATACAACATAGCTAAACCTGGCTTCGGCAGGGAACACAGTGTGTACCAGGGAGACAGCAGGCAGCCTACAACCAAGCAGCCATCCCAGACCTTGGGACAACTTGCACCAGTAATCAGTCCAATCAGAATGACACAAGAAACTGGATAACCAAAGCACCTGCCTCAGTGAAACAAAAAGAAAAGGAGCATCTAACAAGATGCTAAAAATTGGGGCTGGCAGTGATGGTGATTTCTTGACGCTACAGTACAAGTGTAAGCATCAGGCTGTACTCCAAAACATGGAATATTATGTGTCTCAAAGGCTGGTTTTAAATAAATATCAGCACCACACCACTCTGCTTTGTTGTGTATCGGTCTGTTCTTCCCATCCCTTTTGGAGCTGGCAGCTCTACTTCGAGCTGGAAAAAAAAAAAAAAGCCAGAGGGCTTTAAATTTTTAAGTCGGTGTTTTGAAAATACTGCTGTATGTATTAGGCTTCTCCTGTTTTAAAGGCCCTTTCCTGGAGAGTCTTCCAACAGGAATATCATTTACATCAGCAAGGCTTTTTGGCAGTTTTTCTTATTTTCCCCTTTTTATAACCATGTTGCAGTGAGACATCAGTTTAGGCAGCCAGCACTGCAATAAAACTGACAACAGGTTTATTCTCCTGCTCCTCATGGGACCGATAGAAATTTTCAAAAAGAAAGCAGGAGGGAAGTAACAGCAACAACATGTGCCTATGATCTGCTTTGTCCCAGCATCCCAATTCTGCTCTTTCCACAGCGAGCCTCATTTAAAGATCCAACGCCTTTCTTATATTTCATTAGATACTTTATTCATTCGGATTACTCTGCAGGGACACCACATTAGAACTGAAGGATTAGGAGGTCCTAGTGACTTTAATATTGGATTTTACCTTTCAGGTTTAACTGTCCACTGTTCTCCCCAACCCATCCAAATCCCTGTGAAGCACCAGTGCCCCAGGGCTCCTCCGCCAAAGGGAATCCCCACAAAAGCACTGAACAGTTCATGAAAACAAACCCAAAAGAGTTCTTTCAGGTCATCCCTGAAGAGACTTTCATCCTAGAGGAAGAAATCACTGAAACTTCCCCTAGCAATTGTGCCTGAAGCTACACAGTTCTACTCTACCTCTATCTCCGACCCAGCACAAGGCAGCTATTCCATAAGCAAAAGCTTTTTTTGCACCCAAGTGCCGGTGGATCATTTTCTGACCACTAAAAGATGGCCATCATTCCCTCACCATCAAAGAAATGACTGAAACCCTCCTGAGCATACAGTGATGGTCTGGATTTCCACTCAACCCTATTTCATCGTCTAACTGACATTACGAGCACAATCCCCAGAGACCAGAAGGTGAGCTGACAGCCCAGGGAAATCTTCTGGCCATGCATGGGGTTTTTGCTTCCATGCTCTCTGAATTGGGGGCCACAGCTCCCAAATCAGCTGGTTTTGGTACACACCAGCACACTTGCAACAAACATGCTGACAGATTAGAAACTGCGTCTTGATTTGGTGGGCTTGGTCCCAGCAGCCTAAGATGTAATTATATCTTAGAAAGGAAATTAATCCATCCTTACTACCTAGCAGCTACAACTCCCAAACACTCATGAACTCTGCATGCACACTGGAGGGTGGCTGGAGTATACACCCATACTTATTTAGAGAAAAATACTACTTTGTTAGAAGGAAAAATTCACAGGTTAGCTCGGGCTTGAAAAAGTTGTTAGGCAATTGCATGCATTCCGGCTGCAAACAGACGCTGTGCCCAGGTGGTGGCGCCTGCAAATCACAGATCCCTTCCCCGTAATCACTCGGTAATTCATTTCAGGTGGGTTGCACGTTGTTGAGCTTTATGGTTTATCACAGAGGAAAATAGAAGTCTCATTGTATCGCAGCCCCTCAACTACCATCCACCCCAGCGCTGCAACCCCTGCCTTCCTTCCCCCACAATCCACTGACTGTATCGTGGTGCTGTGTTAAATTAGCTCCTACAGCCCCCTTCCTTAAGGGGAGAAATTGTACCAGAATAAGATATAAGAAAAATACTTAGATTTTAGACTAAAGATTCTGTATCCCATGGGAAATACATAATTCAAGATATCTGTAAATATGTTTGTGATGTGCTGAAAAGCTGAACTAGAACAAAAACAATATCAAAAAACACACACCAAGAAACCAGTCCTAAGAATTCTTTGATGGAAAGTAGGCAGGCAGGTGTAAATGTGCCAGTGAGGAGGCTGGATGCAGCATTAGGATCTAGTCAGTGACAGCCTCACAGCAGAAATAAAGCTCTGAAACTCTGTTCAGTACAGGCCAAAGTGAATACTTGCTATACAGGATAGCTCATGCTTGCATGGGGTTGGGGGATGAAATTAAAGCTACTGAGAATATTACAGTATGGAAGGAGACAAGATTAATTAATTTCAAGTGAATCACAAATGGTTCAGGGATTCAAAGTCTGCACATAAAGTAGAAAGCTTCAGACTCAGTGTCTGAAAACCAGCACAGAAAACACGTCTGGATGCTCATCTTGGGTTAGTCTTTTCAGGAACAGAGAGATTGCCTCACACAGACTGGGATACAAGAACTGCAACCATGCAACAAAAGGGAGAAAACCTATTTCCCAGAACAAAAACGTTTTATTTGAGTTGTGTGATCTTTGCTAATAGAGGTTTGGATTTAACACACCTTTTCCTCTAAATGTATGTGTTCGGATTCCTAAATGTTAATTCTGACCTTTGTCTACTAAGTAATCCAATGTTCCTCAGACACAGTCACCTGTAACTACTACCCATTCCTTCCAATCCTCTGTATTCATTGTCCTTCTATGAGATTCCCAGAAGAGGAAAAAAACATTGAGGTACAGAGATAAGAAAAACTGGTCTCAGACTTGAGAGAAATCTCACATTTTTTAAGGTCGTTCCTTACATAAAAACAAAGAACTCCAACCCAACAACAACAACAAACCACAACCAACTGAGAAGTAAAACACACCAGACCCAAACTTTGTGAGCTCTTTTGCAAGAAGGATTTTCTTAGCAGATTTCACGACTGCCATTGGTAGGCCAACAAACGTACAATTAGCAGAGCGACATGGTTAGGATGAAGTTTTACACGGTGTGTAATTAGAAAGATTATTGCAGTAAAAAGAGGTAATCAAAAATAAATGAAATGCTCACCACTATCCAAGGCTTGCAGTATAAAACTCCAAAGAGAAAGAGCTCCAAAAAAGATCCTTCCTCAGTGGCAGCCAGCCCTTAAATGGGGTCTAGGAGAGGTGCAGCCAGGCTTTATGCCTTCTAATCACACAGCTGAATTGCCTTCACCTGTGCTGCCAGGGCTGACCCAGTGCTCACCTCAGGTGATCAATTAGTGGTTCAAGCAGTGACTCAACAGTTCCCAAAGAAGGCCCATGGAAGGATCTCCTCATCTAAGCCTTGTTCATAAGGAAAATGACTTGGCTGGATTGAGAAATCACTTGATCCCCTGAAGCTCAAACATCCCCAGCTTCCACTCCAACATCAACCTAGGCAAAAATTCCTGGAAATACTGAACCACAACATTTTGTTCACTGCTGTGTGTAACCAAGGCAGTTGGGCAGGTTGGTGCCACTCCTCCCCTGTACCTCCTAACAGCCTACTCTCCAGGGGATGCTCTGATGGCTGGACTCTTGCTTGCGGTGTGTTCCTTGCCTTTCTCTGGCTGTGAGACCTTGTTGGCAGCCCAAGCTAAGCAGGATCACTGCTCTTTGCCCAGCTTAGTGTACTCAGCACAGCTGTGCACCTGCCCCACTGCATGGGGCCATGCTGCACGGGAAGGGCACCGTGCTGCTACAGCTGCTCCTGGTGTTTGCATTACAATACTGCAAACACTTAGCTATGAGTTATAGCTCCTCTGAGGCCAGCTGACTGCAGGTATCATGCATAAAGTGAAGCAAATTCACACGTTCTTGTCCTCAGATGATTTCCAGTCTGAATTCTAAAGGATCTCATTCCTCTCTTAGCACAGCTGGTATCTGGTAGAAGCAAGACCTTCACTCGGGTTGTGCAGCAGTGCAAGAACAGCACAGCTAGCTGGGATGCAAACAGCAGTGGTGCTAAATAGGATTTCAGTTTCAAGATTTGGAATTTTTTTTATAAAGGGTGGGAAGCAAGAGTCTCAGGAATATATAAAGGCAGTAATTGATTTTATGCAGCCATAAACAAAGAGACAAAGTGCAGAAAGAGTCATTAGAAAAACCAAAAAAGGGAATTTATCTACCTATCTTCTGCAATATTTGATTCTGCATTACAGGCAAATTAGTTAAAGAAACCCTGTACTTTAAGATCAACACATTTTTATGCTAACAGTGACAGATGTTGCTCATCCCTCTCACAGAAAAGCCAATGTATGTGCAGCGTGGGCTCTGTGTGTCAGTGATTTTGAATGGGATTCACATTTGCTAACTTAGCACCTACAAACTGAGCACCAGAACTGACCAGACAGGGCTTTCCTGATGGCTGTTTTTCCAGGGCCATTTCAAGTGCCGTAAGGGTTTCTGCTGAGGATTTAAAGATAAAAACAAAATGCTGCCAGAAGTGTAAAGTTTAAAGTACAATCCTGTAAATGCCCAAGTGTGAATTTCTTTTACTAGCACAGACAATGCATCTATTAAGTAAGTTATGTTTTCCTTTTAAGTGCTGATGATATCTTAGTGCCAAAGTGGCATCTTTGGCTTAATCAAGCCAAACCGAAGCTCTGAGGATGTCTATTTTTTGAAAGAAAGGACCAATCCTGATACACTGCTTCAGTTTCTAGAAAAAAAACCCACAATATTTGGGTTTAAAATTAATTCTGAAAGACAAATTCATCCACAATGATCTAAGAGGTGGAAGGAAAGCTCTGCTTGAAGGAATATGTGTCTGAGATCAGTGCCTGATCAGTGTCTGAGATCTGTGCCAAAGAGAGCTTTTTATCAGCTCAGTGTGGATCCAAATTTCTCTGGCACTCCAGAATGAAGAGGATCTGTTTGATCAGCAACAGAAATGGAAAAGCCCTGCTCCTTACTGTTGATGTCTCAGCAAATGATGACAAAAAATCCCAACAAAACCAAACACCCAATTACAATTACTTTGTACAATTAAAGGTACAAAGGCTTTTAACAGTCACAGCTGGTCAGCGGGTCCAAAAACTGCTAGTGGGAGAGAAAAATCCACAGAGTAAACCTATGAGCTTCATTTCTGCAGAAAACCTGGCTATGCAATGTCCAGCATTTGCCAGAAGTGCTAAGAGATTTATTAAGAGTCCAGTTTAAACATGCTTATAAAGTTTCCAAAGACTCAGTTCTCAGCATGTTGTAATAGTTAGGCTCCTTTAGTGCAGTCACTGGCCAATGAGAGCATGAACTGTATCTGGGATCCGAGTATTTCCTTAAGTTAATACATTCCATGGGAATTAATGCCAGTGGTGCCAGCACTGCTGATGGCAATGCACAAGCAAAGCAAAGAGTAGGAAATTCAAGTCTAAGTCAAAGTACTTGTAACTGTAGAGGAAGATACCTTTATTCTGTTCTGCTGACAGAGAAAAACAGCAACACTGGCAAGCTAGCCAGATATCGGCAGAAATCTCCTGTAATGCCTCGCAGCATGCAGATACCTGAAATGCTGGGCACGGGGCCATGACACAGCTCAATATCCCGTGGGCTTAATATTACAGAAATTAAAATAAAGGATATGAGTGAGATATTTAATTTTTTTTTAATAAAAAACACACTGACATTCTCAGAAATAATGAAACACGGTTCAGGACACGCTGAGTTACATACAGAGTGAAACACAGACATCAGGGTCAGCAAACCGAAGCCAGCTCTCTTAACTCCTTGAACATGCTGCAGCAGAGCATGCATTTATTTATACCCGTTTGAGGCTCAAGCAAGAGATTCAGACTTTCTGGAATGTGTGATTTATTTCTGAACTGAAGGCTAATATATTCTTAAGAATAAAGAAAAAAAAATCTCCAAACCCTGTAAGGTTTGATTTGATCTACAGTAATCCTGTTCTTCCCAATCACTGCATTCAAACAAACTTCAAACATCACCTAAACAAGCAAGCAATGCCCCCTCCCCCCAAACCATCAACTTTTCCCTGCTTTTTAGGATCTAACAATAAAACCAACTCCAACTGCAGTAAGAAAGAGCATGTAGAGGGATGCATTGCCTACAAAAGCCTCAGCAAACGGGAACAGCCATCCCTGCAGTGATTCCCCCAAGCCCTCCGGAGCAGCAGCACAGCAACTGGGTTACCAGAAGGTTTCTCAGCTGTAAGATGTGAGAGATATTTTTGCTCCAGATCATTCCTTAGAGGAAAGCTGGGAATCCAGAAACTAAGAATAAAAGGATAAAGGAAGGAGAAAAAAAACCACCAGCAACTGACTATTGGAAAAACCTTGCATAGCTAGAAACTAGAAGTTTGTAGGATGATCTGTGAAGAGGAGTGTGGAAAATCTCACTGGCAGAGACACATAAAGCTGGAACTGGATGAGATAATGCCCTTGAAATTTTATCTGTAGGAAAGGCTCATGCTTATTTCTTCTCAGCTGTGTTAGCCCCGGTGAGGTGGCCACACATGCAAGGATGATTTTGCTCTGCATGAACAACTAAGATGACAATCCCTGTGTCTGCATTGTAAAAGTGCTAAATCTTAAAGATTTTGCTTGTTCAGAAAACACAGCTTGACAGTGAGATCCCCAGTTGAGCTTGTGGAGGGGAGCAAACCCCCCCACTCCTTACACACACAGCAACAACAAACTCCTCACTAACACTGCTACAAAACATTACACACAGAGGTGAACAACAACACCTCTTATTCAAAATCTCTTATCTAAGATGACCTCTCTTAGCAGGCCAACAACAGCATGAGCTCAGCAATGCTCCCTAGTAAAGCCACCTGGAGCACCCAGCCTTGGTTATCGGATATATGGACCTGGGGGCACCTGACTCTGGTGTCACTACTGCTGTGCAGGTGCAATGCCAACAGCAGGCAGGAGGGTTCTTGTCAGCTGTGCCACATGCAGGGCAGTCCCAGGTATCAGCAGTGCAGGCAGACCCACCAGAGCCATGATGCTCACCTATAGAGTGGGACAGGCACCTCTGGAGCAATGGGCTCTGTGTCTTCAGCTCCCGCTGGCAAGCAAAGCACCATTTCAGGATGAAATGGGTGGGGAAATACAAATAAAATTAATACAGTTTGCAGCGCTGAGCTGACTCTTTGTGTGAGAGGTTTCTTTTTGCTAATAAAAGTTGCTCCTGCAGAATCTCATTCCTTTTTTTTTCAGTACAATTGCTGCTTCTTAATGGGGTGACAGACTATGCTGTCTGTATTAGTCAGCAATAGATGTAAGAGAGAAGCTTTGCCTGGTGGTGCCAAGCCTCGGTGTAATTTCTGCAGACATCCTCATCTGAAAACACCTCGGGTGACAGTTTGGCAGGCACACTGGCATTTCCAGCCGAGTCCCTGCTCCTCCTCATTGAACTTCAGCACTGCCTAAAGTCACTAACTGAGACAGCTGAAACCCCTCTGGTTGGAAGGGTACTGAGTGAGCTAGTCTTTGTCTCTTGTTGAAATAAAGCAAATAAACTTCAGGTGGAAGGTGGAAAGAAGATATGGAGAGTGTCCCACCTCTGGTGCATGGCAGGACGCAGCTTTTTTCTGCACCTTGCCAAGGACTGAAGGGATGTTGGAGGATAAGCTACTTTTCCAGCCCCGCGTCAGTGTCCCCGCTACCACACCAGGCTGGTAGTAACACCTATGATGATAATGTTTGTGCTGGGCTGAGCCCTCTCCTTTATCTGCTCAGTTATTCAGGTCATCAGCATTGCTGCTTCTAAGCTCAAAAGAGAGGAAACACTGTTCTCACCCATTTATGCGAGCAGTGCCTTCCTGGCCCCATCAGTGCTCAGACACTGCAGCATGGATTTTGCTTTAGAAACCTGACAGCCCAAGTCAGGCCTCTTTCTAATCTCACTATTCCCCTTGGAAAGCAAATGCTTTTCTTTTGAGACTGCTGAGAGCATTCAGCCCAGACTCTTGGCTTTCACTGGTTGTGGATACTTTGAAAGACTAACTCCTGTTAATTAGAAAAGGATAAACAAACTCAGATCTTGCAAGTGCAGCTCTTATACTGACCAGTTCCAAAGGGGAAGGGGATTTGGAAGGTGGTTTGCCAGACATCTTTCTGAACCGTCACTTGAATTAAAACAGACCCCATTCATTTTACGTGCCTTCTGAAAGCTACATTCCCAGTGAAAAGAAAGTAACATATTGATAACAGCATGCTCTGCCACAAGAGAGAATTGAGAATCACCCACGCGTTGCCTCGAAAACAAACAACCCCCAAACAATTGATCAGTCACTGCTAGTATAGAGACAGTCTATTACGGAGAAAAATACAGGTGGAAAAAGATCATCAGGGATGTGCAAATACCTTTATTTAAATTCAAGGAAATCAAAGTAAGCTTAGCTCCCATAAAGGGGAACAATGGATTATGGATGCATTTTTTTCAGGTCTTGGCAGAAAGAGAACACATTTCCAGGCTACGGGAACCAGAAAATGGAGTCATTTCCCTGCCAAGACTGGGATTTCTGAGATGGCTTAACCTGACTGCCAGCAAACGTGGAAGTGCATCAGAGACTTCTGTATAAATTGTTGCTTTGGCTCCCTGCATGTAATCTGAACACAGCCCCACAACTGAGCTCTTTATCCAAATGCCCTGGGAGCACCATAATGTGAACATCCGCGGGACACTGCGCAACACTGCCAGCGACACGAGGAGCCTCAGTCAGTCCTAGAAACTTTCACTGGGTACTGAAAGGCTGAGTTAAGAAAAAATAGTCCAGTTTGAAGACAACTACAAAGACAGGGATGAAAAACCATCTACCTATAGAAGGCTGTGAAAAACAGAGAGCAAGACCACCTCACCCCATTCGCTACGGCTGTGCGTGCAGAGGGCTGTACTCGGAGGAGGGGCTGGTTGCTGTGTGTGATGTACAGCACCTGGTGCAGTGCTGTCCTAACCTCAATCAAACCTTTTCCAAAATGAAGAAAGCCATCAGCCAGACCTTCACCACTGGAGGTAAGAAAAACGCCCGCTGAGAGTGGCCACCATACCTTTTGTTTTTGTAATTTTCACTTCCTTTTATTTTTTTTTCCCTGTGTAATGTAACACAATGTCTAATTTCAGTTCAGTCTGTCCACCGCCTACCCTCAGTGCTTTGGCAATATTCATGACAGATCTTCACCTGAGAGGAAGTATACACTTCAAACGGCAAAACCAGACCATGGTTTCTAACTAACGCTACTGCTTTCTGACTGACATTTCTGCCAAGGAGTCAAAATATTACAAAATACCTCAATTAGAAAGGAATAATGACAGGAATTCATTGGGTATCACCTCCCAGCTGTGCTGTTGGCAGTGCCTGAGGCTGGGGCAGCCCCACCTCTGCTCACAGAGGCCCCAAGGCCCCACTGGCAGCACTAGACATGGGCACACATTGTGCACTGCGCCAGAGACTTCCCACAATCAGTGGGAATTATTTTGCCACAACATCTTTCAGCTTAATTTCCAAAAGAAAATATGTTGTGTTTTTTAAGATTTGGGGTAAAAATCCATCTCTACCAAATTTTAAGATCTGTAGCACACTTTCCTAATGTTGGAGACACTGCAGTTCACCATCCAGCTTTCAGAACCCAGGTCACTGATCTGTGTGCCTACTGCTATAGGAGAGGAGGTTTTATGGGGTTGTTTCCATTATAACCATTTCCCCCTTCCTTGTCTCCGCAGTAATGGCTGAATCTCCATGCAGAGTACTCATGTATAAGTAACAGAATCTGCAAACCAGCAGTATCTCAATTTTCTGTCCCTGTTATTAATTAAAAGCTGAAACTTTTTTTGCTGTTGCTTTTAACAAAACATATTTTGCCCAAATTTGCAAGTTGAGTTCAGCTCCAACAGGCATTAAAAGATAATAATTCCACTCTTTCATTTCTAACATAGTTCTAATGTAATCCCCTTCTTAAATCTCTTCTTTTGTTAAAAACAGTATGAGAAAAGCATTCCAAATGATCTGGTTTGTGTTACACAATTCCTTTCCTATAGGACCATTTTACCCTCTCACTGACTGCTCTGATTTAAGCTGAAGCTCTCAAGTGTTCCCTGGGTTGCTCTGCTTGTAGTGGCTGAAATGCCTTCTGTGCTGGCAAGGACTTGAAGACTTCTTAGCTACTTCCTAAGTTCAGTTCTTTGAGGAATTGGCTGACTCTGAGAGCCTTAAAGTTTTTTGTTTCTTTCTTTGTTTCTTAGAGCCTTTTGTAGCTCTTCTGGAGGGAAACATATTCCATTTATGCAACACACTGTTTAGGTATCCTGTAATGCCTGCTGGTATCCAAACTACATCTTGTGTGGGAAACTCTGATGCAGTTGTTGAAGAATATGATTAACATAAAATGCCACTGGCATAAACATACATACATGGTCTAGAATCCTTCCATATGCATAGTCTGGAGTAACTGCTAGAGTTACTCATCTGTGAACAGAATGGAAATCTTGCATTGCAAATTGAGCTTGGAATTCCAAAAAGAACACTTCTGTTTAGATCTCCACAAGCACAACATTTTATCCTAACATATAACAATATCAGAAAGCAATGATATATACATTTTGAAGTATCCTTCCTCTTTGCCCTGACCCCACCACTCTTTTTCTTCCTAATGCACTTTGTCCTAAAACCACTGGAATGATTTAACTTAAATATTTATCACCTTTTTTTTTTTTTTTTTTCTTTCCCATTTAACATCTTCAGATTTGACTGCAGCGAGACCTACTGTGAGTAGTTACTCATTTCTGATTCAGGTGCAGTGCTTTTTTAAATGCTCACCTGATAAACCTTTACCCTTCCTCCAGACACCTGCCTCAATTTCTGCTGCTCTTGACTCTAACCATAAGCCACTGCCGTTAACAAGTGGAGGCTGTGACCAGACGTTTGAATGAAGATACAAGAGCTGACTGCTCTGCTACCACCGTGCTTTCCCTTTCTATCCCCATGTACACATTGCTACATATTTCTTTTCTTGTTGGCTCTAACACCGATGACATGCAGCTCAGCTTGCTCAGAGAAATTTATTTAATACAGCAAGGCTAGTTTGAAGCTAGACCAGAGAACTGACCCAGCTGATCACTCTGTTATATGAAGTCTAATTCTGGTACAAGAGAGGAGGTTTAATCCATTTCTGAAACTGCTTCTCATTTCAGAACGTATAAAATCTCTGTAGATAAATATTATTGAAGTTACATAAGCAGAGAGAATATTTTCTGTGTTCAAGGCAGTAACAAAGTGTTACTTTAACTTTCACTGCTGAGAAAGCCATTGAAAGAGTGCTGTATTCTCCCAAATCCCTAAATTACTTGAATTATTATTATTTTTTTAATAATAGTAAATCAATATAAAACAAGACTATGGCTATAAATGGAATTAAGAGATATTTATCACCCGGTATTCAGTCAGGAAAGGAAACCACACAGTCTGACAATTTTTTAGCCTTACTATTTTCAGTCCTAGATTTTTTTTTTTCTTTTTTTTCCCAGCAACATCAAAGTAATTGAACAATATATGACATTAGCTGGTGAATGCTTGTACTTTAGTGTGGGCAGATGATGTATAGCGACTTCCCTTCCTTGGGCTCTATTCCATCTCCACCTCTGCAATCTCAGAAACACGAAACCCCCAAAAGTTATAGCATTAAAGTTAATGTGAGAAGAAAACAGGTTATTCACTTCAGCTGAAAGAGCAGGATCCCTGATGAGAAATCACAAGTCAGCAATTTCTGGGATGACTTCCAAAGGCACAAATAGGTGCTAGGGCTCATAGTCACAGAAAATCAAAGGTAGTTTGATAGCTTAATTGCAACACTTCATTTAAACACTGACAGTCCCACTAAGCTGAATTACCACACAGCTCTGGAAAAGCTGGCCACCAGTTTTACACTCCAGAATCTCTCATCATCTCTTCCTCTAAATGTCTGAGCACTGAGTAACTCGTAACTTTTATAGATACATAGACACATGGTAACTTCCCCTGATCTTAAGGAATCTTAAGGAAAGTGAGGCAGAGAGATCCTATTGCCTGCGCCTTGAGGATATGCTCAGTCTGCAGGACACCTTTGCCACCATTTAAATGCATATCTTAATCATGACATGCCAGACGAAGGGGTATCATTCAGTACCTCATGTCTTCAGCTTTTTTGAACTCACGCATTCATTGTTTGAGAATAGGACTTTAAAAAATAACAGATGGGGAAAACAAACAAAAACACCATGAAAACAGAACAATTCTGCTCCTCACATTCCCAGCCAAATCTGCCATGCCTGGCTAACAGCAAAGTCATCATTTGTTTTGGTTCAGACAAATTCATTTCTGAAAGCTGTACCTTACACAAAGAGACTCCATTCAAATATGCAATTAAATATTGCTTTCCTGAACAGAAGCGGCCACACAGAGCATGATGTCAACACATCCCTACAAGATTTCTCCAAGAGTTCAGCAGAATAATTAGCTTTGGTACTGTTGCACAGTAGTTTTTATCTATCAGAGCTTTATCTTGCCTTCTCTCAGTGGTAAGTCTAAGAGAAATCCTGAACATTTGCCTTGTGGGTCTAATCATCTTATTGACGCTCAAAGCGTTTAAATGTGATCTGCAGCTCCTTCACTCTTTGACATTCCAGTTCTTAAAAAAAGTCAGATATTTTGGCAGGTGCTTAGCTCAGACTTGTTCTTTAGGCTATGAGGCTTTTGCCTGTCTAATTAGCTGTGGCAAAAAGCTGAGAATGTTGACAATCTGGGGATGTGAGGTAATAAAAAATAGATTATTTACCGGCAGCAAATTAAACCCTCTAAGAACCAGTGCGATGAGTTGTGCCCCTCTGACAATTCCCTCTAGCAGACAGATACTACTGTCTCCATCTGTCTATCAGTGCAAAGTGTACCTGATGGCATGTTTGTAATCTGTTTTCCCATGCAAAAGACTTGGCTCACCAAAATCTTCAGAAACTAAAGAAAGAAACCCTTCTGGTGACAGGAAGCAAAACCTGAGTGCTTTCAAAGATGGCTTTCCCAGTTTTCTCTGGAACAGTGGAAATAATTGGCCAGTGGCACCTACCTCTGTTTATTAAGGTGGGAACGGGAAGAGCTGGGGGAATCTCATGGAGAAGATCCTCCTGGAAACTACATGAAGGCATATGGAAGAGAGGGAGGTGATGTGGGATAACCAGCATGGCTTCACTAAGGTCAGGTCCTGCCAGATCAACCTTGTTGCTTTTTTTGATAGCATAACTGTGTCAGTAGACAAGGGAAGAGCCATTGATGTAACAGGAAAGATGTGGATCTTTTGGAACGCATCCAGAGGAGGGCCACAAAAAGGATCCATGGGTTCATTTACAATAAGGGTGGTGTGGCACTGGCGCAGGTTGCCCAGAAAGGCGGTGAAAGCCCTATCCTTGGAGACATTCAAGGTCAGGCTGGACCAGGCTCTGAACCTGCGAATGCCCCTCTTCACTGCAGGAGAGTTGGACTAGATGGCCTTTAAGGGTTCCCTCCAACTCAAAAGATTCTATGGTTCTATGATTCTACTGGAGATGCAGGGTAATTGCACCTTCTTGATTGGGCTGGCAGATGAAAAGGTGGCTATGAATTATGGATAAACCAGAAGCAAACAGCTACACTGCTAGAAAAGCTGTTTGCCCTGCTCCATGACATATTTTGTCTGTCTCTGGCTATTAGAAACCCAACACTGCCATGGGGTGAGGGAAACAAAATGCATCCTAAGCTGAAAGAATGCAGAGCTCATACAAAAACGTTAGGAATGGACGTGACATGACTTCTTGCCTAGGCACACGGAGCACAGAGTCAAGGATCTGGTACAGAATAATTGTCCCTTTTTAAAAACCAGTCTCAGAAGACACCAATGCTAATACAGATCATCTGTAAAGGTTACATGTACGCAGATATTTTGTAAATGGAAGACTGAAAAATATACAGCATTTTCAGGTATATCACTCCCCTCCTGTCTGGAGTTGTCTTATCATCTAGAAATGCTAGATACGATGTCAAGGTTTATTGAGAAGATCAAAAAGACATTTATTTTACTGATGTGTGAATGAGATGAAAAATTGACACAGACAAGTAAAAACTCCTGAAACCAATTTTACATTCCAACAGGATTTCCTCCAAGATTTGGGCTAAAAGTTACACAACTAAATCCTTGCAGAGATGGACAAGAAATCAAACAGCAGTTTCTCCCATCCAGGTAATAGGCTACGAGTATCAGAAATCTCATGAGTGTGATTATTGTCAAGAGGCTGTCACTTCAATTCCAGAGATCAAAGATGATATAGAAATGTTCTCTAACTCTGTTCTTTTAAGCAAATGTAATCACCACGTAGATACAACTTAGTCTAACAGGCTGAACATCAGAAAGGTCTGAACATTTCTGTGGATGAGAACATCTAGAAAAGTAAATAACACTGCTTATAAAAAGCCCAGTCCTACATATGAGTGAACTGTGGCCCATGTAAATTAATTTAAGACTTTCCTGTGACTGAGGTAAGCTTTGGGTGCTAATGGATGACAAGAAGAAACTTTAAATATAGGTTATCCATAGCATCCTGCTAGCAGAGCTTACTGCAGTTCAGATCACTTTGTCCTTTTAGGCAAAGGAGCTGATGGGAGTGAAAACTTGATTTGCTGAACTGTGAACAGAAAGAATAATAGAATCATAGAATCACAGAATGGCTTGGGTTGGAAGGGACCTCAAAGATCACCAAGTTCCAACCCCCCCACTGCAGGCAGGGGTGCGAACAACTAAATCAGGAATCAGATCAAAGTTTCAGAGCACTGCATTCAACCTGGCCTTGAACACCTCCAAGGACTGGGCATCCTCAACTTCTCTGGGCAGCCTGTGTCAGCACCTCACCATTCTCTCAGTGAAAACATTCCCCTAAACATCCAATTTAATCTTCCCCTCTTTTGGTATAAAACCAGTCCTCCCCCCCCTCATCCTATCACTACCTACCCATAGAAAAGGTTGATTTCCTTTTAGCTTATAAGCTCCATTTTTTTTTCAGTATTGGGAGAAACAAATTGCATTAAATAAGTGGTATTTTGTGAGATACTTGCTGAAATAAATTTCACTGAATCCACCATCTCATTGGCGATCACAGTTAGTAGCAACTGTTCAAATGCACAGGGAACAAGTGAGCCCAGAAATCTTTGATTTTCAGCTTTTCCTTCCTGAAAATACTGGAAGAGACTTGAAATGTTGACTTTCCAGTAATACAATTAATTTGAAAAGAACTTAGGGAGCTGACTGTGTTTCATAAGGCTTTTAAAACAAATATGGGTAATGGACTTGGCAGCTTTTTAGAAAGCTTTGACATCATGGAAGGAAAAAAAAGAACCCTTTTCCTATGTGCAGTTCAGAAAGAGAGAAAGTGTATTCCCAATAACTGACACTAAGTTTCACTACACTGTTGAAGCCACACACTGAAGAAAATTAACTGCCAAGGGGATTTTACCAATAAATAATTGAGTACAACTTTCAAGAAGGGTCAAGGCTGGTACATTTTTCCCTGCAACTATAATGGTGTGCTGTTCTGAACACTTAGACTTCTACTTCATGTGAGACATCACCACACCTTGTCTGGGGAGGCAAAGATTTTGGGTGTAGAACAAATATGAAACTAAGGAAAATAAAAAGAGAAAAGAAAGGAAAGAAGTTGTAGGTTTATTCTGGCTTCTTATACTCAGCATGTTTATATGTTCCTAGTACCTTCTACTGACCCACCTGATCTGTATTTGAGAAGGTGGGTAGAAGCAGGGGAGGTCAACCCTAAGTGCGGTGAAATCTCAGAGACCAAAAAATCCAACCAATGAGATTTAAACCTATTGAAATGCAGGCTTCATTTGTGACAGTGCTCACAGAACTCCCTGTTTACCATTCTGGGGGGAAATGGTCTGAAAGTGAAATGACAAAGAACAAACAAACAAAAAAAAGCTTTGAGGTAGGATTTACAGTGGGTTCATAATGGAAGTACAGCTTCTTAAAGCTCCTGGATACAGCTACAGCCATCATGCATTTAGTACAGTAGGTATTCACTAATCAGGACACTAAACAAAGATACACCATTTTAAACTGCAGCAGGAGGGCCTGAAATTACCTGTGGGAGAAAACTACCTGGCTGGAGCTGACTATCTGAGCTTGCTGTAGAAGTTCGGTACTGATGCTCCAAAAAACCTCAGATGAATGTCTGGGATGTCACAGGCAGGGAAGACGTTCCCTGAGCTCCTGTTAATGCAGGGGACTTTAAATTCAGCAAAAGGTAAGCAGCAATAACTTCATTATCAAGGCTCTTATCTCATTTGGGTCTATTTAAAACAGGTTCACTTGTTTCAAATAAGCTGCCTGATCATTTCACTGGATGCCTTTCTTATCTGCTTTACCAGAAGCAATGAGTGAGAACAGCAGCTCCTGAAGAGTTATTTGAGATCCTACAGGATCTGAAAGCTTGTCTCTGTAAGGAGCTTATTTTGCCATTCCTGCAGAACACTGGCTGCCCAGATAAACCAAGACTGCAGGCTGCTACAGGAACTCCTTGTATATAAGAAAAGAGAAGCACACAGTGGTGGAGGTGCTCTAGAAGAAGCAATTGAGTCCTCCTAATTTTGCACTACATGAACCATCACATATCTTTTTTTTTTGTTTGTTTGTTTTTGGCAATTCCCTGATAACTCTTTTAGATGCAAACTGCTCATACACACCTCTACTTTTGCTCCAGCAGTCGAAGCAGGTTCCTGGCCCGGTGCTGGAGAGCAGTTGTCCCTGAGATGCAGCTGTCCTGTTTGCAGGCTTAGTTGCTGCCGTACCTTCCTTGCCATTGCAGTTGGCGTAATGTACCTTGGCACATAAACATCAACAGGTGCGATGCAGCCAGGAGCACTGTGTAGCACAGTGTGGCGTGAATTAGTAACCTGTTTCAGACAGGAAAAGGATTAAGAAAAAGGCAGAAAAACAGTTGATAATGACAGTAACTAAATTAGTCAGTAGGAGGCAAAGTTGCCACCTTAAATCTTGGGAACTTTCTCATTTCCCCTTGTGCTTTGATGAGAGAGTACAACTGAAGTCAGCTTTGCATAAGGCTGGGAGGGTTTTAGGGCACTTTTGAGCCAGTGAGATGCTACAGACAGCGAATGCAATGTGTAGCGTTCTCTTTCCCCACTCCTTCTCCTACCCCCCCACCTTTGGGAAACATTAAATGACAGCACAAAGAATTTCTAAGCAACTGAAGTGAAGTGCTGCTTAAACAACAACTACCAAAAACTCAGACATACTTCTCAAAGGGATTTTGAAAGAAAGATTCTGAATTTGAATGGAAAATGTCTCTAAATCCTTTAAGCTGCTTTGAAAATCTCAGCCTCCATGATATGGTTTACATCTAAAATTACAGTATTGTTCTGAAAACAACCAGAAGACAACCTTACCTGAAAGAACAGCAGGCTGAAAAAGCCAGAATTCTGCTGTAGTGTTTTTTGTGCTTTTTCTTTAAGCATAGAGTCAATTTATTTAAGGGCAGGCTGAATGCTAGTCTGTCCTTTTAGTACAGGAACCACTTTGGAGCAGCAGCATCAGGCCCCAGGCAGCACTCAGATAAGCACCACAATAAAGGGAGGTTCTTGGGGAGCAAAGCTCACAGCAGAGCTTTAAGCTGGGCTCAAATGAATGGCTGTGATAGTCTGAAGCACCTGCAACTACATAGGAGGCTCTGGATTTGGAAAGAAACTTTATTGTCAGAAGATTATGCCACTACTTAAGACAATTTATAGCAAAACTAAGTACTACAGCAGGGATTCGATGTGAACAAAAAAATTCACATGAGCGTTCTGATTTATACAGATGCCTCCTGCAATGGCACGGCAAACTGCAGCTCTCACACATCATATACTGGAATGCAGCACATATATAACATATCCCTACATCTCTTTGCATTTTATATTCTGCTGGAGTACGCATCTCACCATCCTGGCACTAAAATCTCATCTTAATATTGCATGCTTCTCAGAAACAAGTTCATTATTTTTTGAAAGAAAGAGGGGCAAAAAAGAAAGGTAGCCAAGTGTTACACAGACGGTGATGCCGAGGACATCTCTATAAGTAATCTGGAGTGTGAAATAACCAGGGTGTTTAGTATTAAAAATGTAAATTCCTTAGAGGTGATCGAGAACAGTACAAAGAGAGATTTAAGCTTCACTTGTGTTGGAGGATTTATTAGTTCTTGAAAAGAAGATTTCAAAGAAACCAGTAATGAATGAGGGAATAATTACATACTGAGTTTGCAGAGAATAAACTAATTATAAAAATACGGTATGTTATAGGCCATCTGCCCCCCTCTCCCCCCCCCCATAAGAACTGAATTGTCAAATTACTGAGCCAGAGATGACACATTATAATTATACTGTTACTATGCAAGATTTAATACAAAATCTAACAACATTTTGCAATAACACCCATTTCTCTTTCTTGTTTGAAAATGAGAGTCATTATATGCTATCATGAGATTTGACACTGCTTGTCAGTATTCCAGCGCGTCAGGATAACTGCATAACCCATCTTTTTGGAATGAGAAAAGCAAGTGACAAATCCAACGGAGGGATATTTCACTGCCAACGTGGGAAATAAGTGAGTTTCACTATCATACGGAGCACAGAGTAATCACTTAATAATCTAAACCAAATTATTTAATTCTATGAATAGGTGCATAGACACTCAACAGAATGCATCAAAGCAACAATGTGTCCCAAACAATTTTGCCTTGCCTTTGGGCTTTCTTTTATTAATCAAAACCAGAGATAAAAAAGTCTGTGTTTCCCTTCAGCCTTAGTGTTGTTAGAGTTTTTCCTCTGAGAATGCTCACTTAAAACCTATTTTAATATCTAGTTTAGACACAAAAAACCATCATCCTGGTTGGCTGAGAAGCGTGAGCCCCTCCTGGAAACAAAGGTAATTGGAAACTGGTGCTCACTTCCAGCTATTAGCAGTGGTGTATCATAGCTAGGAATTAAATGTTTCAAAATGGTGAAGCCTTTATTTCATACTGAACTCATTTTCTCTGTTACTTACAGGTCTTTCTTCACTTTTCATGGTTCCTTTTGAAGCTGTGTGCCGTAATTTCATGAACTTTGTGAGATTCATTGCCAAAGCTCATCCAGCATGTAATTTACTTGCAGTACAGTTTTCTCCAGGATTTTATTCACAGAAGGCTTTCATTTACTATTGGTGAGTTTGGGCTTTCCTGAAAAACATAATCATCAGGTAATCTGTACCATTGCTAATGGCAAAAACAGTATTTAAAAGAAAAAAACAACAACACAGAAGGCCAAACGGAGCGTTTTCCTGTTTTCTCTGTTGATGGCAAAGTGTCTGTGCCATGTCTGCAGGCTCCATCTTCTCAGATGAAATTGTGCCTTTGTTTGAAAGCTTTGTCCAGCCGTGTGCCTGCCATCATCTCACAGCTGCTGTTCACTTGCGCTGTGGATCTAGAGAAGCTCTTAGTGTCAGCTGGGCAAGAAAGCCTGTCAAAGAGCAGGATCCTCATGAGTTTACACTAGAGTTGCTCACATGCATTTAAACTCTGAAACCTGAAGAAAATCACAAACCAAACCACTTTTCTTTAGCTAGTTTTGGTGACCTGAAAAATCTAGATTCAGTCTTGTGGGCCAGATAACATTGCTTCATTGGTCTTGGGGTACGAAGCAATCAGCTATGGGCAAGGGAGAGAAAGAAATAAGATTTGAGGATATTTTTATGCACTGTAGTTCTAACACTAAACTACATCCTACTACAGCTAAGAGTCTGCTTCATCATCCTTCCTCCTTTCTCACCAGTGATTTAAAATAGTCACTTCTATTTCCATAATGTTTCTGTAGCAACTACCAAAACTGCTTACAAAGGGGGAAAAAACTGAGAATAGATTGAGGTAATATTTCAGTTCTTGATGTATAAAAGTACAGGGAGAATCTCCTTCAAGCAAAAGGTTTTAATGTACTAAAAACAAACAAAAACCAACCAACCAACAACCACAAAACCCAGGAAAGGAATAGATGGTAAAAGACAGAACATTCAAAGCTTTCAAAAGACATCCTTCTGGCTTGAGATGTCCATGTATGATTACAGCTTCCTCTTTATCCAGGACACTCTGAACCTGGATTCAGTTTTTATTTATGCCAACTTCCAATTAAGGATTTAAAAGCTACATAATAAAGCTGACACTTGGATGAGACAAATTAAATATAAGTGTTGAAGAATGTACTAAAATTTAGTATTTCATGTATTATAAATGAAGTTACATTTTCTCCCATTAATTTTGTTTCAGCAGAAATTCTTGAAAACCTCCTGTGCTTTCCTAAACTCTGAAACAACAGCTCTACTTCCAGTGCAATGACACAAATGGGTACATTTCTGGACAAAAAGATATGAAGCAGCCACTGCTTTCAAAGAGGTAAGAATCTCCCAGAAGTGGACGGCATTCAGACTGGCTTTGCTCATTCAATTCATCTCCCAGGTGGCAAAGCAGACTGCACCTGAAGAGATCAACCCCCCTATTGCCCCCCTACTAAACAACATGCTGCATACTCGGCTTACTGAGTTAAATTCACACTCCAAGTCTTACACACAATGGATACGCAGCCCTGTCCTCGCAGTGCAGTAGGTGGCATTCTGTTCAGTTTATGCTGTAGGTCTCTGAATCAAATGCGTCATCCCCGTTAGATGGAATCTGCTGGTAATTACTTTTTAAACTGCTGAAGTTGTCCTCAGAAGGGCATTTTCTGCCCTTAGGTGAGCAGCCCTTTAAAATTAGTAACAAATAACACAGCTACATGTATCATTCTGGAGCTGATGTCCAGCCCAAATGTCCACTACTCCAGAAACAAAATGTCCTTTGGTCTGCATCCTACCCTCAGCACGTTGTGACAAACAGGATGTGTCAAAAATCTGCAATTTTGCACATGTGAATAGCAAACCAATGTCATCAATTGAACACAGCCCTAGCTGAGATTAATTGAAAAGCAAACAAACAGCCAGAAAAACCCTGAAGAGAGATTTTCCCCATCTCAGTATATTAGAAGAGGGATTACTACTGACAGCAACTTGAGAGAAGAAGAAATAAAGGACAGTGAAGGGGGAAGTAGTTTGCAGCATTCAATCAGTATGCAGCCTCAGACTCTTAATTTGCAAAAGCTCTGCTACAGACGACATTCCAGCACTGCTGATAGCCACTTTGCTTCCAATGACTGTAGCTACTGCAGATGCAGCGTAATGACTTCTGTAGTTGTGGAAAGATTTCCTCAGATGAAAGAGTTATATCAAAACTTTGTTTCCCCTCTCATTGTTTGATAAGAGCATTCACAAAGTGGAATCCACTTTGGTGAGTTCTTGTCAGGCATGTATACGTGCATAACCCTCTCCTTACTCACTACTCCAGCCCCAGCAGCAGGAGTGTAGGGTGTCTCCCACAGAGCTGCATTAGCTGAGGCTTGGCAGAGAGGCAGGCATGGAATTGAAGCTCTAGCCACTGCTTGTCCACTCCTGGCCAAATACAGAGGTCATCTGGCTGCCTTTCTAAAAGGAGCACAATGCCTACTTAGCCTGTGGAACAGAAGGGTGCCAGGGAATATGAAAGTCTTCCAACAAGTTTACTCAATACAGTCCCAATTAGAGACCTACTGAAAATAACCAAGTCCCGGAGCCATGAATGCAAGCAGTGGGTCCCAGCCTTGCTGACAGTCGCTAGGGGAATCACTCTGTTAAGTTAACCTAACCCAGACAGAATACAAACCCACAGCCAATGCTCTACACCTCCCCTTAGCACAGGGGATGCACTGTGGCATGGACTGGACCCCAGGCCACTTGATTTCTCCACCTTTCTGCCCCAGTGAGTGGAACAAGCATCTCCTGGTGCAAACTCCAGGCAACTGCTACCAGCATCACTTCAACCTTGAAACATCTGCTTAAAATGCTGCTCTTCCTCCAAGTAAAATCATTTTGATCAGATTCTGTCCTCTGCATTTCTCATCTCTCCCTAAACTGAAATGTGAAACATTTTAAACAATAAAAATCACTGTACTGGAAAGCTGCACTGTTTACTTTTTCTATGCTGCATACAAGTGTACAGCAGACCTTTAAGAGTTCTAAATTCATTCTGACCTTCTTTGTCGGTTATTTACTTTGGGCCTTGAGGAAATGCTTTGCTAAAATGGCCTTTTTCCCTTTCAGAAATCTAATCTTCCAGAAAAATTCCACTGGACAGCAGGTTTTGTAATGGAATTACTGTAGTTAATTCCTATCACAGCAGTTCCTTAATGAAAGGCTGGAAGAAAGTCAACAGGTACTGTATTCTGCAAAAGGTGCTGCAAATATGAGTGCCTCAGTACAGGAAGGCGTGTCATCCTCCCATCAAGATAATTAACAGTCTCTTGAGTCAGGCAATTAAAGGTTGCAATAATAATCTATAAGATATCTCCCTTTGTTTCCCAATTAAAACTTTTCAGACTAATTAAAGCCATGGTTGTATCACGCAGTGTGGTGGTTTCCAACCGGCACAATAAAATAATGGGTCTCAGCCAGAGAAGATAAACGCTTGAAAAAAAAAATCACCCATTTAGCACCATCTTATGTCAACATTAATACATGAAGTTCTGATTCATGTGGTGGAGGGAACCATCTTTTCTTTAAGGTACTCCTACAGTAGGAGCTGAGAGCCTCACCTTCTTCTTGCTCTTTAGGGAGACCTTTATACTTCAAGTCCTGTAACCTGGAGCCAAGTGCTTGGGCCCACAGAGCAAATGAGCCCAAACTCATGTCAATTATATGAAAAAGGAGTGAAAGATTAATTAAAACTTTTCAGAAATCTCTCCAATATCATTGTCTGACATGCTTCCTATCAGCAGAGTTCTGTCTTCCACCTGGCAGTTTAAACTAATTATATTAGTTTAATATAACGCTTTTAGACTGTTCCTAAGGTAATTATGTCAAATATGCCGAACATGAAGGGAAGTAATTGGTGTTAGTTTCAGATTAATCTCTGCACATTCTGGCTTTTCCATTCTGCCATCAGAGGCTGAGGTCGCTGTTTCTGTGTTGTTGGCCAATAGGTCTTTCCCATTATGGCTGGCATTTCTGTCCTGACAGCTGGGATCACACAGGACCTCGTTTCCCTCTCAGTGGTATAACACAGCCAGGCTCCCAGGAGCCAGTGGGCAGAACACAATGCTGAGACATGGCTCTGATGAGAAGATAAACAACATGGACCCCCATCCTCACCCCACTGCCCCAAGGCAGTGGAATCACATGTAAGTATGATGCATGGGAGCATCCACCTGGCTATTGTAAGGAATTTGTTCCTGTTATTGCTGTGCTCCAAATTATATCAGTTTTTTGTTGCTTTTTCAGCATGATCATTCGCTCTCAACCACAACAGACAGCTTGAGCCTGTATTCTTTTTATCTGACCTCAACATTCTAACATAGCAGCTAACTCTTACAGCAAGACAAAAAATGAAAAATGGAGGACTTGATTGAAAGCAGCCAGATGGCTTCTTGGAAAAGGCCTATCCTTTCTTTTAATTGATAGTTACAGTAGATCGAAGAGACAAACTTTACCCTTGGGTCTTGCAAACAGAACTATGTTTATACATAACTTTGCCACCAAATTCATGGAAAAGAACAAGGTTGACTTCTGAAGTCTTACTCTATGTGAAAAAAATATGAGCTTACTTGCCTGATCCAGTCTCTTTATTCCCATATGCGTCATAGCTAAGATGCAGTCCTGGACTTATTTAACTGTGTTAGAAGGCCAGTTAGCATCTATAAAAGAGGAAGATGCCACAGATTTTGAGTTCTCAGCACTGCATCCAGCTACAGTGAGAAAGATGAAAAAAAAAAAAAAGAAAAAGTAATGATATCATTAATTTGGAGGCCGTAATCTTATTTATTGATTGCTTTGGGTGAAGCAAAGCTGCGTGAATGAATCAAGTTCCAGATAAAATTTTAAGGGAAGCAAATTTGTAAACCTGTGCATAAATGAGAAACACCTTGAGAAAAAGATCAGTGGGAACACTGCCATAGGCCTGGCTGCCCATATCTCTGTCTTATTACTGGAAAGATGCACATCTGGCACAACCAGACCACATTGACTCTGTCTTTAAAAGCTATGTTTGGTAGGTGAAACTTGTTGCCTGCTCACATGATGTCAGGGAAATAAAAGCTTCCTAAACTTGAATAAGATTTGCTTGCTGCAAACACTTCACTCAGCTCTGACCGAGAGATAATCCTCAGCAGGACTGAATCTGAATGAGATCCTGCAGAAATCAGGGAAAAGTTTTTTACTTCTTGGAAGTGAGTATAACCGAATCTTTAAATTTAAAGCCAAGTTTTAAAATTTAAAGCTAGTAAATAAACAGAGCGGTCCACAAAAGCACAAGTATCCTAGGAAAGAAGTACTGAACAAAAACTCCGAAGAAAATGAAACACTCCCATTCTTGTTGTCTTTTCCAAAAATCACCTTGAAACAATGCACAGTGGGGCTGCTTGCAAGTCTAGGCTATCTGGACTAAACAAGACTGAAAGGCTGGTTTTAGGACAAAGCCCTTCTTCCAGATGGACTGGACAATGAGCACCAGCAGGAGACTCTGCAGGTGTGTGCCTGCAGAACAAGCACTGTTGGATCTGCCCTATGGTGCTGCAGGGAACATTCAACCGGAGCTCTGCTTTTTAACTGTCTTTTTAAAATCCGCTCTGTTTGTTGTTTAAAATGGCAAACTCATTGCCATTGCAATTTTCAATTCACTGTCACTTTCCAGTTTTTATAGCTAAGGAAGTTAGGTTCAAACCCCTACAAGTGAGGTTCACCTTGTTCACCTAATCATATGTGCAATCAACAATGACATGGGTTAAAACTCATTTTGTTGGTCGATTATATTAGAATCCTTAAAGTTCAATCCATCTGTACTAAAGAGAAACAGGAACAGCAGAAAGAGATACGCACATTTCATCCAAAGTTACCTAAATCAAAGCAGTCATGTAACTGGGCATGAAATAGAGATACTTTGTGAGGAGTATTTGCACCTTCGGCTACAGCCTGTTTGAAAGCTGGGAAATAGCCTGGTTTGGGAAGGAAGAGCAAGTTACCTGCAGGCATGGCACAGACGTGAAGTTATGTGGTCAACTACAATGTTCAAAGCAATGAAATTATAAAGGCAGAAAACAAGATGATCTGTTTCGAACACCAGAGTCTTCTGGGATTCAAAGCCATAACTTCTTTTATTTCCTTCCTAAAATGTTAATTCAAATGTGCAACTAAGTAAGTGCCAAAATAACTTGTAAAACTTTTAGTAACCCCACACTGACAGAAAAGATATATTGCAGAATGTGCTTCATTCCCTTTGATCTATGATTTATTGATGTACAGTATGAAATATTCATTAAAACAGACTGCTGTTTCTCGTTGATTTGTCATGTTTTTAATTCATATTTTAACACATTAATAAAACTGACACTATTAATTATTTTTTGAAATACCAAATATATTTGAGATGTAAAACTGGCATGGGTTATGTTTGATATTAAAATAGCAGGAGGAATTAGTTCAAGCAAAATATGATCTGCATGTGCTCGTAATGATATTCTATATTCTATAGCCCCAAACAACTCCCTAGTTCCCTTCAGTGCTTTGAAACAACTTTAAATTACAAATGCAGTCTTCACTTAGAAGCAGCTTTAACATTAAGCTCACGCTGCTTTGGCATTTCATACAGATACATACGTTCATCAGTCTTTGCTTTCAATACAACATATACACAGGGGCACAGGAACCTGTTTTTCTGGAACAAAAATGTTTGTCTTCAGTGTTTTGTTTTTGTTTGTTTTTCCTTAGCAGCAAGGTGGTTTAACCATCCACAAGGAAGCTTGGCTCTGCTACCCTGTCTGCTGCGTAATAATAATTGGAAGGCTAATTCATTTTTAAGGGTAACGTAGTCTGCCTTATAAAATGTAGACATGCTATTACAGCTTTGAACTTGGAGGAGAGCACGTCAAAATGTGTTTGGCTACTTATACTCACCAAGAGATTATTTTTCTGGAACTGAAACAACTCATTTAAAAATAGTTACAGTTTCAAACAGGTAAACTATGCATCCTCTGGGCATCCTGTGACTCACTGCCCTCTGAGTTAGATGCCCAAGCCTGGAAGCATTGGGCACAACTCACTTTTCTTTGAAGCCCTTCTGCAACCCCACTCACAGTGTGGCTTTGGGCTTTCTCTCTCAAAATCTAAGCCTAACCTGAAGGAACTGTACCCATGTCACTAACATTTTTCTCACGTGGTGAAAAAGTAACAACCAGATGAGCTTGCCTGGAGAACTGAGAAAGCCCAAAGCTGCTACACACAAGGTGCCTCTTACATAGAACTGTCAAATCAGCTTTTGCCTTGGTCTCTTTGACCACTAGGTAACAGCTCTGACCAGCTCACCAACACTGAATGCCATGATGGAAAGAGTGTCTTGTAGGTCTCATGCTTTGGTAGAGAAAGAAAGAGATGTCCTCTTATCACACACATACATTATCTACCAGTCTCAAATCCCCCTATTTTCTACCAGCAATACAGAAGCTCAACTTTTTCAATTTTTTTTCTTCTCTTTTTTTTTTTTTTCCTTCATATTGATTTGTTTTATGTTAAATCAGCATTTCATCTGACCTTTAAAATTGAAGAATCCATGGTTCAGCTGCTCCCAAAGCCTTTGGCATCATGTCATTATGGAACTATGCTTCAGGTCTGTTTAGCAACTGACCTCAGACAGGAAGTTCTGCAAATATATTGTAGCTGCTTCTTTATTAACTGTCAGCATCTTCAGCTACTGCAGTTCAAAATCCATCAGAATACAAAAGAAATATTAAGAATGGACTGGAAACAAGACACAGAACAGTTTTGCCTGGATCCTGCAAAACATTCACTAAGGACACACATTTGTGCTCTCTGGTGCTGCGCTGCCCATGTTGTGAGCAGAATTGCAGGGCCACCCCAACACAGACACTGCACAGACTTAACTCTCAGCAAGTTAATGACACTGGAAAGCACTCACTGATTGAGAGCAAGCATTCCTTCCTCCACTGTGTCATGAAGAAGGCACTAAATGAGAGTGAGATCAGATCCTACACCTAGACGGAGAGGATGATGTTGATTAACATTTTATGTTCAGTAGGATTTAACAAAATTGTAACCCAAAACTCCTCAAGCTGCGTGAAAGGTTTATTTCAAATGTCATCATAAAGGGAAAACAGTCCCTGTTCAAGCAAAATGAGGTTTGTGGCTGTATTCATACCTTTTGTGCTACAGTGAGCTGCAAGGACATCTGAAGTTAGTTTCAATAAAACTGCAGGAAAGAACTGCAGTAAGAGACAGAGATGTAAGTCATAAGTCAACTCTAAGAATGAAAAGCAGATTTGTTTTTTACCTACGACTTCTGTTCTGGTTGCTGGTTTCAAGGCTGTGCCTGCATACACATCCAGGGTATTCATACCACAGATTTGCTGGGACACTCTGGAAGGTGCAGCCAAGGTGAGACACGGGACTGGCTCAAGACAACAGAGCAGCTGGAATGGAGGTGACTGAACCTCCACTGAGCTCTGGACAGGGTCAGGGAGATCCAGGTGACTCCACAATGACACTGAGTTAGTTGGTTTTTGCCTCAGTTTCCTTTTCTATAAAGGGAGGCGATACGCAGCACTTGAAATTTGTGGATGAAAAGAGTTATTTCGGAGCTCTACATTATTATCACTCTACTCACCCGCTGTTGACAACCAGTGATATTAGGTCAAAAGCAAAGCAAGTTTTCATTAATGAAACATGAATCCTTCCCTAATGTGGTGGGACCGAGCAGTCTGTAGGATGATTTTGTTGTCTGATATCGTTACCCTTTATGATCTCATATTTTATGGTAGTTAACGCCATTGGAGGAAAACATGATTACAGCAGAAAGCAGCTTCAAAGCAGCCATTGCTTACTGCATTCATCACACTTGCCGCATAGCTGGATTTTTCCTCTCTACAAATATAATCAATCAGTGCAGGTAAAGAGTTAGCTGCAAATAGAAGCACTTTATGTGAACTAGGATACTGTGTATCCTATTTTTATCAGTGTGCTGGGAAGTGTAGTTAGAGTGGGATAAGTTATGTGGTGTGGGCTTAAGCATTAATGAATATGAGAAACTAAATTATTGAATTTTGCAATGCAAATTATTTTTTGAGCACAAATTCTTCATTTTTGAATGTTAAGGACTCATAAAAAATGTCAATGGTTTATGAATTAGGCCATTAGCATGCAATTTGTGATTCAAACAGTACCAGAGCCCCATGTAATAAGTGACTGAATAAAGAGCAGCATTCCTCTCCACACTCGCAGAACAGTTTGCCAGGAATTTCTGAAGGCGAATGCGGAAGGATGTCACACCGGGGACTCGTTCAGTCCCTCTGGAGATGCACTGTTAAACTCCTGTGTGCATTCCTACATGCAGTGCCAGGTAATGCTGTGTGCTTTTGTAGCCCATGCACTTACGGTCATAGGGGAACACAGGGTATCTGAATGGATCAAACAGACCCAGACCCTCCAGTCACTTTCAGCTCACAAGTGTGATTGCACGTACACAGGAACTGCTAACTGGCCTGTCAGTAATACCTCTGTTTCCTGCAACAAGTAAAACAAGTTTAAATGTCTTGTGAGTTCTCTGGAGACTTAAGAAAAAAAAAAAAAAAAAAGCAATATTCACCCCTACTGAGATGAACGCTGTAGTTTTTTGAATACATACATCTTGATTGCAAATATTGAGAAAGGAAAGCTCATTCTTCCTAGACAGCATTTGTGCTGAGCAAGCGTACCGGAGAGGTAGGTTACCCTGCATGGGATTAGGCAGCACAAGGTCATCTAAAGTCCTTGCAGGTCTTGCAAACATTAATGTCTGCTGAAACTCCAAGAGAAACGTGCCACTGAGGCAGGAAATTCCCAATTCAAAGAGAAGCACAGTCAGTTCTTTTCCCAGGCTGGTAATTCCAGAAGGTAGCAAAAAAGCACTACTGTCACAGAGCAAAAAAGCACTACTGTTATGGATATAAAAATTCATACTTTCCCAGGATGAGAGCAATTTTGGACAGAAAACGCTAAATATGATAAAATTTCGATGGCGGGTTGAATACTGCTGTTATCTAAGAGATCTGTTTGCTCAGTGCCAGAATTTATGCTGAAAAATTCATCAGAAACAAGAGGAAGCAGAGGAATGGGATGAAAAAGTATGTTAAATGCTTTTGATATATAATGCACATTCTTAAAATAGCATATATATATATATATATATATATATAATACATTGTATTGTGGTATATGTAACTCCAGGAAGGGAAGGGCTCTGCCAATTTGAGATGCAGCTCTGTTTAATTTGTGCCTGTGGCATCAATGATCCTCCCTTTCTCCTCTTACAAATCAGTGGCATAAGGCTGAGGCTTATTCCATTACAGAGTTTGACCTTTGATATGGTCTCTAATGAGGCAGAAGCTATCAATTCCATGGACCTCGGTAGGGGATGTGAACTTCTTACTGTACAGCTGCATTCATCACAGTGCTAGTAGCAAAAATGGATAGGAGCTGATCAGCTGGTGGCAAAATAGAGGAATGGAAAGAAACCTTTGATTCAGAATCAGAAGCCACAAGGATCTTTCGTTGCCCTTGCTGCTGGCTGGGGTTAGCACTTAAGGCAGTGCATCCTTCTGCCTGCCTATCTAGCTGCACTATGGAGCTTGCCATGGGCCATATCTCAGGATCTCTCACCTGGCTTTCAAGACGAGAGCAACACAACCTGGAATTTCTTTTTCTTCCTCTCTCCCTTTTTACAACTGAATACACACACATTTAATGTATTTACATGCACATATCAGGCAATTAGAGATCAGTGTGATAGATGTGTTTGAAACACTGATAGATCAGGCCAGTTTCACATTTTGGAACAACATCACATTAACATTCACTAGCAACACACACTGTCAATGGTTAATTATTAGTCTTTGTGAATAATTATCATTATATATGCAAATCTCCTCTATTTGGCACTGGTGAGCTCTGAACTGCATTCAGAACTGGATCCCTCAGTACAGCAGAGACAAGGACACACTGGAGAGAGTCAAATGTAGGGCTGTGAAGGTTCTGAGGGGCCCTGTAAGGAGAAAATGAGAGAGCCAGGGCTGTTCAGCCTGGAAAAAGCTCAGGGGGATCTTATCCATGTTTGAAGGGAAGTACAAAGAGAGCATAGCCAGGCTCCATTCAGTGGTGTCTTGGCAGTCATACCAGGCAAGTTGGGTCGTAACCACTTCCTTCTGCTCAGAAGGGCCACTTGTTGCTGTTACCTATACAGAACTGCAGCAGTCCATCACAAGGATGAACACAAATCAAAGTGGGATAAACACCTGAACAAGGGAATTGCTGTGCAGCTGGAAGGAGTGGGGAAGGCCAAAAGAGCCTTGCTGCTGTCCTGGGAACAAACTGGTTTCAAAAGCTGTTTTAAGATATTCCTTTTTCCAATCTGATCAGCTTTCAGTTTATGAGAATGAATATGAATTTGTAAAAAAAGAATCATTAGAAAAAGAAAGGATTACAGCCAAAGCCTGCATAGAAAAGAAATCTGAACAGACCAAACACTGTACCTTGGAAGGCTCATGCATGACAGTGTAATTTAAGTGATTAGTCACTACAGTGCAAGAACTCCTTTCCTCCAAAACCAAAGAGCCCAACATCCTGGCCTTTCAAAACAGCAGTCACACACTCTTTCTGGGAAATGAGTGATGGTTGCCCTGTGTAATAAAATATTCAGCTTCACAAGAATGCTTTATAAAGGAGGAGGTTCATGAATTTTTAAAATTATTTTGTAAATCACTCTGAAAGCTGACAATGAAGGCTAACCCTTCAGCTGGAGTAGAGATGCCACGTTATCACCACTGTCAGCCTGACACCAGGGTGTGTGGGCCTTGTTCCCCTACCCAGCACCAACAGCTCCCTGTACAACAGCAGTCCCCATGAAGCTCCAGGGCCAGGGAGGACTCTGCTTCTTGCAGCCCTTCTTGCTCTGCCCTGCAGGGAAGCGGCCATTTGGACTCAGGCACTGCACGATGGCTGCCTGAGAGCTCAGCATGAGAGGAGAACGTGCATATCAGCCACCCCAAAATACTTAGGGAGGTGAGCCACCACACCTGGAGGATGGTGGGAGCTATATTCACACATCATCAACTCCGTGTACATCAAAACTGAAAGCAAAATGTAGTCACTATTGTTACACCTGTGGTAGGAGGGGAAAAAAGCCTATGCAAAATTGCAGGAAGAGGTTGTATGGGGAGATCTTAGACTTCACTAGGAAACAAACCAGCAAAACTGTTATTGCACGGTGCTAGGTAGGTTACAGAGCCTCCCTCTCTATCACCTGCAGAAAGCAGCACAGGCAAGAGTGGGTTTATTGGTTCACCGCATTGAGAGCGGGTTTATTGGTTTTATTGCATCTCTGCCGGGCTGCTGCAGAAAGGGCTCACAGCCTCGCTGTGCTTGTAGTGCTGCTCGCTCCAGGTTCAGACCCTGCTGGTGACCCAGATGGAGAAGTTGCTATACAATGTTCTTTAATTGGCAATTTTCTGGTATGTTCTCTTCTGCATCTGTTATTTATGTCTCACAGCTTTCCTGCATGCTGGTAGACAACAAGGAACTACAGCAGTGCTATCCCTTTGTATTTAAAACATTTAGACAGACAACAGCCCCAAATTCACATAACATTATGGCTCATTGCACTCAAAGGAAATTTTGTTGCTTTATAAAAAGCTTCTCTGAGATGATGAAGTAAGGCCACGGCTGCCACACAACGACTGAGCAGCAGAGGAAGAGCAGGGGATAAAGCAAACAACAAGGTGCTCAGGCAGAGCTGCTGACCTGATGCAGAAGCTTCCAAGGCTCAGAGCTGCAGCCACAGCATCGCCTGGGAGTAAAGTGCCGACGAGCTTGGTGCCACGCCAACACCACCATCAAGAAGCCACATCTCTCCTCGTTATTAAACTGACCAAGCAAACAAATGAAAGGAATCAAAGCAATAACGGAGGGCAGATAACCCCTGGGCTATCTTATAAGCAGTGGCTGACAGATGTGGATTACTGAAAAAGTAAAGAGCTTGCCACTTGTATGTAATAAAGCCACAGGGACTGCAGCGATACCCTTTTTGTTTTAAAGAAGAGCAAAGGCATATATTGTCAAAACCATAAAGCTTGCCATAGCAAACTGTCGTATGTTTCTGAAGCTATATAAAGACATCACAAGCTTACAGTTTTGAAAGGAGTGACAGCTATTACACTGCAATGTTCAGCAAGGCACTGTGTGGAGTAACTACAGATCACACAGGGAGCATCATCTATTTGTGCCCTGACAAGAACACCTGGATAACCTCTCTGAACTGGTCAGCTGGACGGTCTGGCCTGGGCATTTATCACTGCTGCAGCTTCTTTTCTAAAACAAGCTCTAGGAAGCAGCATTTCAGCTTCATAAGGAACCCAGAGGTACAAAAAACGTTGTCTTGTTTGTTTTCTGTGCTCGTGCTGACCAGGTATAATTTGTCATCTGAGGATGCAAGCTGCCATTTGAACTAGAGCTTGTCCAAATTTTGGCACAAATACCAGCAGAGCTGTAAAAGCTCCACCTGTCACCATTTTCAGTGCCTAGTCAGCTTACAACGTTAAGGGAACCTTACAGGTCTCAGAAGAGCTCCTGCTTTGTTGCTGCTGTAAAGGTCTTTAAGCCCTTCTCTGTCAAATTCAAACCTATCCTGTACTCTTCTAAGACTGTGATATTCCCACCTTGGTTAACCCCTCAGTGCAGTTGGTGCCTGTTAGCTTTCAGCCTGTGACAAAATGAGTGTGATGGGTATGGAGGAACAGCAAAACTGCTGACTCTTTCATACAACACACGCTGCCATGTGATACGTAAACTCAATGGATGTGACACACAAGACTTACCTCAAAAAATATAGGCTTCTGTGTTCCCCATTAATCTAACCCAACACTTCTTAAACTTCCCATATGCCCCAGGGGATCTCCCCGCTCCTCTCACATCCAGCCTTACACATCCCAGTGCACAGCCAGTGGGAACTCTTAGACGGGCCAATTCCCATTGATTTGACACATAGAAGTTCGTACTAACCCAGAAAATGACCAGAAAGCCCATGGTGCCTAGCTTAACTTTTCCCTGCTGACAGTACTGAACTTGCATTGTGCTGATTTGCAGAACATATTACAACTACAAAGGTAACTCATTGCTCCAAAAGATTCTAAACTTTCCTTTTGCTTTGTATAAATCATAATCCCAAAGCTAGTATCAAATCCTACTGCATAGCAAGGAAGAACATGGACATACATAACTTGGGATAAAAGCCCATAAAGAATTGCCATGGCATGCCAGTCTGTCAGAGCTGACACTGTGTCCCTGCTCATAGCCTGTACTGGTGCTCAGGGGAGGGCAGAGCACACATCCCCCTCAACATACCTTTCCTATTGTGCCACAATGGAGAATTATCAACATCCAATCACTCAAAATTCAGATCACCGCCATCTTTAAATCAACACGTACTTATCTATCCATTACGTCAGCATACATCATTTCAGTTATCTCATGTTATCTCCTCTTTTTCTTGCATGCGTTACCTAAAAATGTCAGATACCATTTCTGCACTGGCAGTTGAGCACACACCAATCCTATTTTAATAAAAATGAGTAGAAACTGCTCTGCTTAGTAAGAGAGGCTGAAGATCTCAAATGAAACAATCCCAACTAAAAGAAAAAAATACTGATCAGAAATAATACATATTTTTTAACAAGAAACATTAATTCTTTGCTATTTTTCTAACTTTGCCATATTTTTATGTACTTTTGAGCTACTGCTTTCTAAAGCCAGAGACATAAAGCTATTTTGGTAGTGATTAACCTGTCAAAGACTTTCAGCTGAACTGGGTTGCTAATCTGACTAAAGGTGAAGTTGTGAATGTTCCGAGTTTTGCATATTGCTTTTCACTGAAACTCACAGAATGAGTACAAGAAAGGGATAAGAAGACAGAAAACTGCAAAATAATTCTAATACATAAAGAAAAAAAATGCTACATCTTCACCTATAGAACTTTCAAAGTGAATACTGAAATAGCTAGTCAGAAAAACACAATTTTCTTCGTTCTAAAAGAAATTTATAGCAACTACATCTAAAAATTGTCTAAGCAGGAAAATATTAACACTAACTAACTCCAAAATATTTTAAATTATCAAATGAAACAAGTATTACAACCACTTTAATAAGCAAAGTCTCTTGTTTCCTGCAGACTTGATATGATAAATCTCATCCCACACATCAATTTGTTAGAAGGCAAGTCAGAACAATAACAAAGACAAACAGCCATTAGTGGACAAGACAGTTTCATCAAGCAAGACCTTACAAATAATATATTGTTGTTTGTCATCAAGACATTTTTAATACACCAGAGTCCTTTCCAAAAGCACCTATAATCAATTCCTTCTAATTTACAAACTCAGAAAGACCACAAGAGTGATAGTAATTTCATATTTTACACACCCACAGAGGTTACGACAATTGATTCAGTTCAGCAAAGTACCGTAATGACTTTGAATGCACTTGAAAGATTTTTGCATTTGTTTTCTAAAGCTGTAAAAAAAGTAATTCAAACTCTGCCACATGGGCACAATTTGTAAAGGTTGTACATGAAAAGTATGGATTCAGTTCTCACAAAGACAGCTCTCGTCTTATTATAACCCATCTGCAAGGCATGCTGGTCACTGCACTAAAACACTTTGCTTCTCTTTGTTCTTTATGTGGTCTGAATAGATTTCAGAATTCCTAAGGCAAAAAGAGGTGGAGTGAAAAATGGGTAATGCTTAAAAACAGTTCAGAACAACAGGTTTTTAGTCAATTACTTTCACCAATGCTAAAAGTAAGGATACGCAACCTCTGCCCTTGGATTAACAACCCACATAAAGATGAAAGCAATCAGAACCCTCCATAGCTCAATGCACAATTTTTGCCCATAAAACAAGATGAATAGGTATGCAGCCCACCTTTCATTAACTGTTCACTAGCCAGATTTAACTATAATGAAACAGCAGCCCTGCTGCTCTGCCCTCAGAAAATATGAAACAGCCCCAAGTTCATTAGATATTTAAGGGTCTTTGGTGACATCTTTTGAGAAGGTTTAGTGACTAATTCAGCTTCTTGGGGTTCTGGCTGCAGAATGAAGACACCTGTGAGACTCTGAATGGCTGCTTGGGGCAACTCCCTGGCTGCTGAGCTCTAATTTAGGAACCTTCTCAGAGTGATTCTTGTCTGAGCTACAGAGAAGACAATTAGCAGATTGCTGCAAACATGGGCTACATGTACAGCTGATGCTTCAAAGACCAAAAGCCTGTTAGTGACAAGAGGATCCTGTGAAGATTTTCTTCTCCTGTTCTCAGGCTTCTGCAGCAGTTTAAGAAATTTTGTAATCCTTATTTAGGGAACTTTTGTTGTCTTTTAATTATGGTGCTTCATGTGGAAGCACTGGGTGCACCTTTGAGCAAGTCCTGCCTTGCAGGAAGACTTCTGCTCCAAAGCTATGAAACAGCATTCCCCTGCAATGCTCATGTGTGCTAAAAAATGGGGAAACTGTTTACAGAAAGACGAAAAGATGGATAGGTCCTGTAAGTTACGGTGATTCATGGTTAGACCACTACAAATCAAAGTAACTGTATGCTAAGAAGAAACCTTTCCCATGCATAATTAAGACAGTTTAAGGCTTAAAGATTAAACCATTTGAAAACTCCATGCCATTGAGAAGACACCAACTAGCAGGAATTTGAAGGGAATAAGAGGACTATTCTTCCAATGATCCTTGTTGGCCTGTCTTGGCTACGCAGCTCCTTTTTATATTAAGAGATGGTGCTTTTGCCACAGAGGAATATGGCAGAAGCCCAGTAGAGGCTTTTAAGAAGGGCTATCACATTAAAAATGAATGCTACAAGAAAGCTACAACAAAAAAAAAATTCAGAAGCTCTGGATTTGCTCTCCAAAATATAGCATTTTGAGTCCAGGGAAGTCTAAGGCAGATCTGAACTGCGCTCAGCAGATCTAGAATTTCACATACAGTATTTTGGGGTTTAAAAGAGCTTGCCTGGTTAGACAGCTGATGAAGCGTGAAGGAGAGATTGCTACTTTCAGCCAGACTAGGGGAAATCAGTGTCATGGAAGACACTGAAGGAGCAAAGAGATGGTACTGGAAAGACAACACACTTGAATAGTTTTATGATTTATATTCTCCTCCTTATCTGTGACAATATCCATTCTCTGAAGATGAAACGGGAAACATACAGCTGCTGCATATATATTTATTTTCATTGTGGTCTAGCTTTCAGAACAGTGTCAAGGTCCATGAAAATAATAACCTAAGGAAGTTAGAAGAAAAAGATGCAGATACACTCAACTTGCAAGGTGCTCTCCTTGCTCTGACAGAAGGAAACCAGAAACCTTTTACAGAGCATAAGTGCCCTGCTGCTACCAGCTAATGGCAAGTCTTCAGCAAACATGCATGTTCCTCACTGCATGTGTAGACTACAATATGCAATTCACTTACAATTCTCTCTTTGACCTTGATATGAGATGCATCTTTACATTTTATATATAGCATGCTAGGAAAAGGTCCTGAAAAAACAATTGCCTACCAGAAGTATTAGTCAAAAAGTGGGTAAAACACTGTAGTATATCTAGCAAAAGTCTCAAACACCTTTGGAGGCAGGACATCTACAGCTTCTCTGGGCATCCTGTGCCTCATCACCCTCTGAGTAAAGAATTTCTGCTTCACATCAAATCTAAATTTCTCCTCTTTAAATGTAAAAGCACCCTCCTTGTCCTATCACTATCAACCATGGAAAAGTCACCCTCCCATTCATAAGCTCCCTTCAAGTACTGAAAGACTGCAACATGGTCTCTCTTCTCCAAGATGAACAAACCCAGCTCCCTCAGCCTGTCTCCATAGGAGGGATGCTCCAGCCCTGAGCATCCTTGTGGTCTCCCCTTGATCCTCTCCAACAGCTCCACATCTTTCTCATGCTGCAAGCCTCAGCCCTGGATGCAGTGCTGCAGGTGAAGCCTCATGAGGGCAGAGTAGAGGAGGATTAGATACAGAAATCAGATTAACTGACCATCACCAACACCAGTCTAATGAAAATACCTCACAGAAGATGTGCTCCAGAAAGGTCTAGAGGTGCTGCTGGTAAAAACAACCCCCTCAGAGCACCACAAAGGTCCACGTCCCTAACCCAGAACTGTCAGGGCATTTACAAGCTTACTTTGAAACCAGAGTAAATCACTCATTCCTTTTATGACTACCATAAGCAACTTCATCAGTGCAAAATCTGGATCCCAGTTCAGAATCTGAGAGTAAAATACAAACTGAGTACACTAGAGCTTTTCTTCCATCCTTCCCCAAGACACGGGTGTGCCACACAAGCCTGTTTGAAACCACTCTATCTCAGAATCTGTTAGAAATGCTTTGATAAATGAAGAATTTAAGGTATTTCTTGAACATCATGATATACTTACTAAGTGACTTCCAAGTCTAGTTTTAGTTCCTAAGATATTGCAGTGCTTGGGAAGTGGTAAATGATTTTTTATTAGCCAGAGACAAAAATCAAATTTGTGCCCCAATCTCCATCAATCTTAGTAAGACTCTGATACAGTGATGCTCTTTTATTGGCTAGACTAATGAACACTGGAGTCAGTTCCTTTGTCTTCAGCTGGTTAAAAAAGTTATTCATGTCCTGTTCTCAGTGTTTTCAAAGCTAATGGTCTGATTTCTGCCACCAGATTGAATCCTGAGAGAATTACACTAACATTTCCTTTCTTATCCTTTCTTAACAGCCATTATTTTACATAGAACACAGAGGATAAATCTGCTAAAGTTTCACTATCATAGCATCGTTCAGCCTTTTTTTTTTTTTTTTTTTTGTATGCATAGTTTTCCTGTTTTGGGATGGAGGAGACAGGGACTTATGAGGAATGATAACACCAAAGAGAGGTAAATGAATGTAAGTCACCTGCTTCATATTAAAGGAACAGGTGCTGCTACATCATTAGGCACTGAAATTCATTGGGAGAACAGCAACTTAAAGCAAAGGAAATGGTAATTTCTTAATTGCTGCAGCTCACGCCCTTTTCTTGAAGGTCATTTGTTATTTACAAAATGAGAAGGCTCTGTTCATTTTCACATATTTCAGCCAGGACGTCTCTCTCCTCTTTGCAGGCTATTTCAAAATCAGAACATAACTGATAATGTGTTCATCCTCCCTTAGGGCTTCCAACCAAAAATACTGCTCACAAAACACCTGAAATAACATCTCAGAATGTAATGTAGAGTAAAAAAAAAATGATGAAGAAATACACTCATGATCTCCTCCAGTTATGTATGTTATGTGACTGTCAGTTTACCATCAGATCACAAGCTCCTCAAGCTAGTTTTTAATCTGTTGTCAATTAAAGTGAAAATTTTGCTTTGAAAAATCATTACAGTGGGGGATCCTAACTCATATGGAAGAAATTGTTTTGGACGTGTGAATCTGGTCTGAAGTTTTACAAAGCTCACGTACCCTCTCTAAAGACTGTAGGACTTTCAGATACACATATGGAGCATTGCACAATGCCTGCAGGATGCAATCCACTCACAAGGGTCAGGGTGAGCATTAATAATGCTTGCGTGATGCTATCCAAGAGTTTTATATTAATAAAAGTCTAAATAAATTTAAAAAAAAAAAAAAAAAGAGCAACCGCTTAAGCTCCCACAGTCTAAGAAACTGACCTTCCCTCATATTTAATTCCCTGCTTTTGGAAGATTCCATTTGATGCTCAGTTTCTTGCACGGAGAAAGTGAAGCGTGAAGAAAATTCAAAACACTACCCAGTCTGTCCATTAGCCTTTTAGAAATAATTAAATGAATGAAAATGTTATTCTCTCCACATAGACCCAGTATAACAAATACAGCTTTTACCCACGGCTTAAAATAATTACTCTAAAAATACCTGGAAGTGTTAAGATTCGCTTCCAGTGGAGATTCTGATGGCCATTTCTTAATACCTGCTCATTTCATTATCTCTTTCCACACCAACTCAGCATGCTTTGAGTGTCCAAAACTAATGTTCTTTAACAATTTATTATGGAAGAACGTATGCACATATTCAATTACTCTCTGCGGAGAAGCGCAGGTTTCCTTAGGGAGCTGCTTTGCTTCCTCACAAAACAACATACTGCTTTTTCATACAGCACTAGAGACTATACAAGAGAGCCAGAAGTCACCAAAAACACTTTGCAGTGCAAGTACCTTTGCTTGCTCATAGGCTAAGGAAACAGAGATTTATTCTTCCCTTTATAATCAATTTTACATTCCAGTGACAGATTGTTTCTGAACACTTCAGGGACGGAGATCTGCCTCGGTTTAGAGGTATTCAGGTCTTCTGTTCTCCATTCACATCACAATAAAACTAGAGTAACCTGGCTAAGTAACCCAGGCACCAACTGCAACAACCACCAGAGGGGTGAGCCACTGCTTGCATGCGATATGCTCACAACCGAGTACAGATTAGTCCCAAAAGTTGCCTTGGTTTAGTTCTGTCACAGATATCAACACTTGCCCTTGAAGCAGACACAGCGGGTAGCAATGTGGAGCCTTCTGCATCCCTGTGCAGCCTAGACACACACTGCTTTTTCCAAGCCTGGGACCACGGAGTGTGGTGCAGAGCTGGAGGGATAGTCTCACCTGGGAGCCCAGTGGCACCTGCAGGTCACTGCAATTGCTCTGCTCTTCCCTCCTGAGCCTGCAGGCAGGCTTTGCACAGACATACACAGCTCTGGGGCTTTAGTACTGCACTGCATTGCCTGTATCAGGTAGCTCTTTCACTAGGCTCAAAGCAAAGAAATCAGAAGAACCCAACCAAACTCCTGGCTCTGCATTGTTATTTGCAATTGGTTCAGAGATAGGTCTCACAAACAACCACCTCCTATGTAGTAATTTATGTGCCAATTCTTCACCAGCATTTAAATCACTACTAACTACTCCTAACCAACCTTTTTTTAATTTTTTTTATTTTTTTTTTGCCTTGAGATATTTAATTATTACAGGATAAATGGTACTAGTGAGGGATACATGGGGAAGGAGTAATTAGCGGTTCCATCTATCTAAATGAAAGAAAATATTATTATTAATTAATATCCATACGAGGAAGCAGAAAGAATTTCAGAAAATCTACAATAGAGATATCTACAGGGGCCACATTTGCTCTGAGTGTCGCTTTGACAGGTACCCATTTATTATTTTAACAAGCTGAGATTGTCTGCATCTTCAGTCACGGGAGGTCAATCCTTCATTCCTGTCAATCCTTTGATAACTAAAGTGTCTGTATTAATAACTAAAAACTGAGACGAACAAGCTAAGATAAGTACGGTAGGGGGTCACATTGCTTCAAACTGCCAAATGGCAGCCAGCTTGTTTTGAATGAAGGAAGGAGTTTATCACTGTATGTGTGCTGCTAATTGTTCAGAAATGCTCTGGCACAGCCTGTCTATAGCTGGACCTTTTCATCCACACATCCCTCTTTCCTACCAGAGCAGCTTACTTCTGTGGAAGAAGCTACAGCTCCGTCTTTGCAAAGGGAAGGGAGAAGAATTTCCACGCCTGAATACCACCAGTTCTTTGTTCATTATAACACCAAAAGTTGAAGGTCTTCCTGGAGGAACAGAGGAATGTTTTACACAGATTCCTCCAACCCTACAATTAATTCTCAACTTCTAAAGGATTTCCTCAACTCTTCAGACTCTTTCTGCTGCTTCTGCCCCAATCTTTACAAACACCATCTTTTGTCATCTATCTAATCAAACTCTAAAAGTGACTGAGGTTGCAGAAGCCCAGGGGCTTGGTGACAGCTGGGAAGAGCTCTCTGTTGCTTGCAGAAGCATGGAAGTATTGATGAGCACCAGCAGTTTAGGAGGTTACAATATAAAAAGCAATATATATATATATATATATATATATATATATATATATAATGTTGTATATTACAATATGGGAAGAAAGAAGGCGTAATAAATTCAGTTATGAAGTCCCCCAGAAGACTTATTTTAATTGTCTAGGAATGCAGAGTACAACAGTTGTGCAGGCTTCTCTAGTACCCCTTTGGTCATCAGTCAGACTGAGCTGAGCAGCAGGTGTATCAGCAGAGCCGACAGCAGTAAGAAATCAGCTGCAATGAGACACCCTTCTCAATCTGCTCCAAAGTACAGACTCAAATGTAGTTAGATGTAGAAGAGAACTTGAAAAATCTTGGCTGTCTCTAGATACAGGCAGCCTTAGGTTTTTTTCCTGACTCGTCTGGTGAGCAGCCTAGTCATTTCCCCCATTGCAAACCAGGAGTAACAATGCTGCCTCTTTCTCAAGGCACTAAACAATAGCTGTCTATTATCATGGCAGTTCTAAAGAAACTAGATTTTTAATAGTATTTATGGTGATAAGTACAGTACAAATATATGAAAAAAGTAGAATTTTAACCCTAAATTTAAACAGTGGCTGTCTGCTATGCAGGGAGAATAAGCACAATCATAGAGTCACAGAATGCTTTGGATGGAAGGGACCGTATAGATCATCTGGCTCCAAACCCCTGCCATAAGCACCAGATTTCATTGCTCACCCACCAAATCCAATCACCCAGGGCCCATCCAACCTGGCCTCAAACACTTCCAGGGATGGGACACCCACAGCTGTGAGCAGCCTATACCAGTGCCTCACCATCCTCACAGCAAAGGATTTCTTCCACATATCTAATCTAAACCTACCCTCAGGCCTTCCCCTTCCAGGCCTTGGTAAAAAGTCTTTCTCAGTCTTATAATAATCACTCCTACTTCCTCAGCTTACAGATTTGGTTTGGAAATCTCCTGTGGGAAAGCCTTCCAGTCAGCATTTAAGAATATTTCCAATTTTTTGGATATATGTGGGGTTTAATTAAAAATGAAACACTCTTCAGTGAGGTTATTTTAATGAGCGCAGCCCAACGAGGAATAGCGACTGTTCTACTGCAAAAGAAAAAATACAATAGAAGACGTCCTTGCTCATATGCTGCTCAGAAGGATTTTGTCCTTCTCCCGTCTTTCACATTACCTTCTCTTCTCATTTTCATATTTTTGTTTTCTCCTTTGCTTCACTCCAAGGTAGCAAATAATGCTGAATACCCACGCAGCTCTACTTGCTCATTTACAGATCATTTCTCTAAGCACCACACGCAAGTGCTCTGCTTTTCCAAATGCAAATTAAGGCTGGTTACCTTAATTACTCATGGATTACTGAGGTGCACAGGTGAGATGGGCTTTCATTGCCCCCACCTACATTAAAAGTAGCAGCTAGATCTACATATTCTTTCAATGACTGCTCAATGCAGGCACTATCACAGATGAATCCTTGTCAGAAATAATTCACTTTGTCTGAACAAGGAGTTTCAGGAGATGACATTATTTTTAAGTCAGCAGATGAATAATAATCCAAGTGACTGCTTTGGGAGGAATAAAATAAAAGAATATTCAGTGACTTTTTCACCCAATTTACTTTTTCCAGGAGTATCAAAACAATATTTAGACATGTTATCATAAAAAAAAAAGTTAGACGTTATCCATAAAGAGAGATTCCTGCTTCTCTTTTACGGTAGCACAGTACTAACAAGAAAAGTCACCAAGCAAAATGGAAATGCTAGCAATGTAGCAGTACTTAAATTTTATGAGAGTAAGATTATGACTAGGAACATAAAAATGAGCGGGAAACCTGCAGCTGACAAGAGGTCGGTGCGTAATTACTTTTCCTCTCTCACCAAATGGCTCCAGGTTGAAAGACTTCATTTAAACAGAAAGACAGTGATGAAAATGCTGACTTGAGCTGAGTGTGTGCAACCCAAGCAGATTTAACATGGTAAGACAAAAGCAATGCAAGGCTGTAAGGCTGCTTCTCAGACAAATAACAGTTTCTCTATGGTCTGATGGAGATGTCTCAGATGGGGATACTGGAGGCCTCTAGTTCGACCCAATGCATGGATAAAACAGGCTGCTCAGGGCTACATGCAGGTCACTTCAGGCTGTCTCTGAGGTTGGAGAGACCACAGATTACTCTGGCCACTGCTCTATTCACTCTCATAGGGAAGAAGCCCTACTCTACATCAGGATGGCTGCAGGGTCCTCCTGCCTGCTGTTCTCTCAACCACCCTATGAGTGCTGCAGGCCTCAGCCCTCCTGGCAGCTCAGCTCAGTATTTGTTCCCATCTGCCAGCATCTTTTCTGCACCCAAAAGAGCACACACTGCTGCAGCTGTATCTCAGTAGTGCCAATGGCAGGAAGGACTGCTTCCCTTGCCTTGCTGGCTGTACTCCTGCTAACTGGCCCAGGGTGCTCTTGGCCTTCCCTGCTGCAGGAGCACACCACCGCCATGTGTCCTGCATGTCCTCAGGCCCTCTGACAATATGGTGACTTAATTAAAAAGCACCGTCTTTGTCAAAGAAGAACACAAGTTCACAGTCACACCAGGGCTGACTTGGTCCCTGCACGCAGGTCTGGCTCGCTGCTCCCCAGCTCCACGGCCAGAGAAGCAGCACATGCTTTGTAACACTTCAATATCCATTCTGATGTTTCATAAAATAAGAGGCATAAACTACATTCTGACCACACAAATACTTCTTTGTTTTCCTGACAGAAAGGAAAGAAAAACTGCATTTTCCATTAGTCTGAATAGGATATTATTTAAAGTACCAAGTAAACAGCTCTTCTCACTACACATCTCAGGATAAGCAAATGCTTAAGTCCCATCTGATTCAGCAAAGCTTTTAAGCATCTGAGTGTCACTGCCTTCAGAAAGATCACTGAGTGCTGCTGTGCTTTGCTGAATTTCGGCCTCACACTGTAAGAAAAGGATAATTCAGCTCATTATATTTTGTGAATGACACAATGCCCCTGAACGTTAAACTTTATATCTATTTGCATATATATATGTGCAGCATTAGGTTTGGCTCTCAAGTAACTACAGAGATCAAAGTACACATAGATCCTTAGAGACTATCAGACTGCAATTACACTGCAAAATAAATTATAGGCAGTCTCTCTCCATGTCACACTCTGTCCAGCTGTACATTTGCTTGGGTTCCTCTGTTGCCCTTGAACATGCCTTGATTTCATTTGTGGAATAGAATACTCTTAGACAAGTGCTTATGAAACAACCACTTAACTCCCAGCAGTGCTTGCTTTTAACAAGAAAAACATTCTGGAAGTTGAAAAATAAACAACTACAAAGAAAACTAACCAAGCAAAAATTTGCCATGGGTTATGCTGAAAAGTTCCCAAAGATCTCATTAAGGCTTTAAAGTAACTTTTCAGAGAGGTCTAACAGTGGTTGGAGGTGGTCTGTGAGCAGTGCGTACCTTTACATACCTGGGCACATTTGATGCCTTGCTGCAGATCTTGTTTTCTGCAAGCGTTAATTTATCTCAAAGTTTTCCTTGTTATGGCAGATTGAAGCATTACTGCCACTGCCCACAAGGAGCCACTTCCTCTCACACTCACAGGACATGCTTGGGAGATGAAGTGCAAGCTGGCCGAGGTCATCCCTGCACTGCTGTGACTCAGCTGCCACCGCCTCCAATGGCTCTTGTGCAGCTCACTGATGGGCTCTGACATTCCTTCCCTCTATCAATGTCAAACGAATGTTTGTGACTTTAATGGTAAATTACCATTATTGGCATTGTGATTATCTCTCACTGCACTTGGGATGGAAACTTAAGAACAGTCCAAAGAAGGAGGGTGTCAAGCTCCTTTCATCTAGCTTTACAGGGTGAAATGCATCATTTAAAACACTGGGTTCAGCTGATCACAATGTTTAAGTGATTTTTTTTTTTTTAAAGCAAAACTGCTAATCCACGATAGTGAGCCCATGAAACAGAAGTTACTATTTTATCCCCCTAAGAAAACTGATCAGAATAGAAACCGCTCTTTCCCCAGTTCCTTATCTCCATCACAGCTCCAGGCACAACACTGAAAAGAAAAGCTCCTGATCCACCTGGGGAGGCAGTTACTGCAATACTGGTTTCCCAGTGCGCTGAAAGCAACCATAGTTGCTTTCTCCAACCCCCATAGCTCTCCCCATGCACATGGTGGATGCTAGATTGGCAGAACAGAGCCCTGCTGACCCTGGCAGCTCCCTGCTGGCAACCCAGTGCTTGTAGCAATCAAATCACTGCCTCGTCCCCACCTTACAGGGGGAGCAGCAGCAGCAACCCAGCCCTCCATGCTCACACCATTCCCAGTCTATTCTTGTGTATCCTGAAGAACTAAAAGTCAGACTGTCCAGGTGGACGTAGGAAACAGTCTCTGAAAACTCCTACTGAAGCACATAATCCTCAACAATTGAAATTTGGCCAAACAATGCCACCTCTATGTTAACATTCTTCCATCTTTCAGAAAAACCATAGAGGTGTTATGAGGAATACCAGTGGCTGTCCCTAGTGTCCTAACCAACAAAGTTTGTTATCAATTCTGTTGCTATCCAGACATTCACAGTTACCTCTTGAATATATTTCCATATATCCCCTAAACAAAACAAGTCCCACTACAGTCTGCTGGTTCCCTAATACCTCTGATTGTTTGTTGCTACTTAAAGTTGTTCTGGTTCTCCTCTATTTCTCCCTTAAAATGCAAATTTCCATTTCTTTGTGAACAGGAACATTCCCCCCCCACCCCCCCGTTGTTGTACAATAACTTGCCAATGCCTGATTAGGGCTTTAAGTTACTATAACAATAGAAATAAATGGAATTAAAGGTAAGCAGTTCAATATCTTGCAGCATTGATAGTTTTTGAATTCTACAGTAAAAGATTAACCCAATGTATGTTTAGATAGAATCTCTGTGAGCCTGTGATATCCAGAGATATCTGAAAGCTCATGTGATTTACAATGCTTTGCTGCAGCTTTCTGAGTTTTTCAAACTTTTGCAGAATGAATTCTTTCTAAGGACAAATATCAAAAGATGAACAGGAAGAAGGTGATTTATGATGAATAAATCTCAAAAGGTTCAGAACCTACACTCTAATGGGATATGCACCACAGAGTTTGAAAAGCTATCTGAAACCGAAGCAAAATTCATATTTCATCAAGAGGAATTTGGGGGACCATAGCAGTCTTTCTTGTCCAAAACGAATCTGTTTGTGTCATTCCATAGAAAGCATGTCGCAATTTAAATTAATGCTCATGACTGAGACAGAAACATTAGGTAATAGTAGGAAAATGAGGGAAGTGAAACTTGGAATCTAAAATAAGTTTTTCAGTAAAAGCTACAGATAACTGGCACAATCTTTTATTTTTTCAACATTTCCTATCTATCCCTAACAAGGATTTTTTCCTAATTTAAGAGAAAGAATAAAAGAGCTTTGGATTGAACTGCATAATCAGTGAACCAGACAATCCCAAACTGCTCAGGCATATCTGACATCTGCTTGAAGAACTCGGCTGCAAATAGCAGAAGAGAGTTTCCATTACAGTACATGCAGAGCTGGGTTGGGAAAGAAAGCATTAGAAAGTGTTATTCCCATTTAGTAATTATGCCTTGATGGTTTTTTATATGTTTGCTCTACTGTAACTTGCTTGCCTTAGGGTGGCTAGAGAAAACACAAAAGTAATTTAGTTTTAAAGGGGAAATGAAAGTTTAAAAGTAGTTTAACGTTTCAGTAGAACTGTAATGATTGAAGATGACTGGATTAGGTTGATAAAGAGTACTAATTTCAATAGTAACTCATGCCTTAATTCTCCTCACAGCAAACTGCCTCCCTTGCTCCTTTGTAGTACACAACATGCTCTTTAGATCATAGTCAATGCTATCTGGGAGGAAAAGAAATACATTTTCATTTTTATTCTCCAGAAGCATCACAAAGACCACATTTCCACAGAGCTGTTATTTACTCCTATGTAAATGGCACTGGCTCTGTAACAAGGTGTAATCACCAACACACAGCTCACGACCTCTTTCTCTTGCTTAGATTTACCACCCCATTTCTCCACTGGTGCCGTGACCTCAACAGAGTTAGAATGCGATACCTTGTGCTGATGTCAATGATCATATAAAAAAAGCCAGTGTTCCCAAGCTCTGCAGAGAAGCCAGGAACAATCTTGCAGAGCTGAGAGCCAGCAGAATATGCAGGCTGAGTGAAGGTCTCCCATAGGACTTCTCTGCAGACTCTTCTACCTCACACATCAGGGGAACTTAACCACACGTGGCATGGGTGGGCAACTTGGTAATCTAGTCTGCAGGCCAACAGCCACCCCTTGTCATTTTTGTCTAATAAATGGGCATTTGTTCACTTCCACAATGTGGTACAGAGGTCAGTGTTCACCCAAGAGAATACCATACAATTAGTGCATCATAAGATATGGCTTATATTCTCCACCCCTTACTCTCCAGCCCTTTATTTTCTCACTTACATTTTTCCTTTGTTCCTCTCTGCAAATCCTAGTGTAAATGTTTTTTGAGTAATTAACGTGTCAAATACAAGACCTGAATTTTCATGGGCAATTAGTGGGCTGAATAAAACCAGCAAAACACATTTCAGATTTAACAGAGAATTGAGCCTCATCTGCTGTTTTGCAGAGCTGTATCCTGAAATACAGAGAGCTTCATATGCATGTAAACTTCTTATTTCATATACCAAACCTTCCTCCCCTTTTCCCCACATGCAAGACGCTGTTTGTAGTCTACTACAATTTGCATATTGTCCTTCTGCCTCATTGATAATTGATCAGGATAACATCTGCTTTCTGCTGGTGTCAAGAGAAATGTATTTGTTTCTACAGGACTGTGCAATTCTTCAAGCCTGGCAGAAGTGCAGTTCCCTGACAGAGAGCCACCTTGTGCCTCCCATAGCTACACAAGGAGCAACTGAAAACATGTACCATGCCCACGTATGTTGCTCCAGGAATGCAAAGTGGCGTACAGCTTACTTACCCAGTCACACATTGTGGCATAGCAACACAAAGTCTGCTACAGGCAAAGTAAGAGCATTATAAGTAGCGCAGGTAGTATGTAGGACTCTCAGAATTCATAACTCCTGCTGAAAGAACCAGACATTCAGTGCAAGGGGAGAAAGTGAAGGACTGAGAGATTGCCTGAAGAGTTGGTGTGCAGTTTTACCATGGGACATACACTTGCAACAAAATTTAAAAGCACAGATACTGGATCATTTTGATATTAGAGGACTGTAAGAAAGAGTTTTATGCTTTCCCATGTTTCTGGGGATTTAGCTGTCTGGCTCAAAAAAATACCTGACACTGAATCAGCTCAGCTTAGAGGCAAGCAGTCAAAATGATTAGCAAGCCAAGGAGAAGGCTCAGTCTCAAGGACACAGCGCACTGTTGCTCTGACCAGCAAATCCATCACAGGTTGCGTATATCATAATTGAGCAACACAAATTTGTAAATAATCTCTACTTCAGTGTCTATGTTGACAAGGAAGAATATATGAGACCCTCCTTGTTAGGTAACCTTCTGTCAAAAGAAACCATCCTGACACTTAAGCATGTCGGGTGTATCTGCATGAATGCCTAAAGAATATCAGGAAATGATGAGGGAATCAACCACGGTGGTAAATGAAGGCATACCATTAACAGCCTGATCTTCCCAGCCAGCAGAGCTTGGGTTAGGCTTAGGATAGAAAGCATACAACTTGCTTTTCAGTGCACTGTTTCCCTAAATGCTATGTGCCTTTCAAGGAATGTATTTAACCGTATTGAAAGACTGTCGGTATCACTGGAATCTATTTTGTAATTATCTACCTAGATCTGCTTATTAGCACCAAAATACAAATGATCAATGAAATGTAGAAATGAGTGCAATATCCCTTCAGTGCTGTTGGACTTGAAGATATCTCACCCACAGGTGGGAAGAGAAAGGGAAGACTGTCACACAAAGTGATGACGCTGGAGAGATAAACGTGCGGATCATGTTCTGGCCATCCATAATACGGAATGAAGATTAAAAGCACAGTTACTGACTGAGAAAGTACAATAACTGCGATCACTTTTAAGAGAGAGATAATTTGTCAACAGTCACTACACAATGGCATCTGGGATGCCATGATTCCTAAATGCAATTAGTAGCTGCAGGTGAACAGTTTGAGACAAAACACAGTAATCATATTGCTTTAGGATGTGCCGAGTACCCATCCTAAAGAGTAGGACCTTCGGATATGCCTCTGCTTTGGCTCAACCCACCCTACATCTCAGGGTCCTCTGGTACAGACAACATAATGGGACTCTGCCAACCATATGAAGCTGCTGCTTTCTGGTTACTGGTGCTTCAGCATTATAAAACTCTCACGATTTATATCCATAAGTGTACCAAGTTTCCTTCAGCACATTTTCCTACTTCATTCACAACAGTATTGGTGTCTCTATATTTGCATTTAAAAACCACATCAGGAATTCACTCCGGAAGGGAGGAAGTCTTTCTCCTCACTTCAGGCACATGATTCATATCCCAGTCCTTCTTCCCCCAGACCTACGCTGTAGGAAACAGCACCTATAATAAGCTTAAAGGAAAGTGAAATACATCAAGGAAGATCAAACAGTTGCAGCAGTCAAGCCCCACACCAGACACACAGGACCAGTCCCTGATACGTAGCCAAGAATCAGACAAAGAAAAATGAGTTGTCAAGAAGCCGATTCTACTGAAGAGACTCCTCCTGGAGCTGGACATCTGGGTGCTTTGCATGCCAGCGTTAAATCATCAGTCAGTTGTTTTTGGTGTGGAAACAGGAGTAAATTTCACACTGCCAGCACTGGGACGGGTGGGCAGCTGCAGATTCACTCACATGCCAAACCTGTGCTGCCAGCTCTGCCCCAGCGCTCATTCACTGCTGACAGAACGGCCATAGCAGCACCCTTGCAGTTAACTTCAACAATTTTTCCACCAGCTCCCTGAGCTAAAGCTCATTTGTATGGTTAAAAGAAAAACACCAGTGCAAATGGTCATTGTACTGGATGAAACCAAAACAATACCCCTGAGATAAGAAGAAGAGCTGCAGGCCAGTTCCTTGACTCTGTATATCCTCCAGACTGTTCCGGGTATGAGTATTTTCAAGGCCTTCAGGCAGTTACTATAAGGACAGGAAATTTTGGGACAATTAAACTGCATGCACAAACACTCTGCAGAGCATTTTGCAGTGAAATTGTCTTGTAAACCCATGTTTTTCATCTCCAGAAAGAAGTGCTGAAGAATTTTCAGCAGTTGAATATATGTAACACTATACACAAAAAGCTTCCAATCATCATGTGGCTATCAGCACTGTACTTGAAGCTCTGGTACAATGCTGGTGTCCCAGTTTCAAACTCTCAGATCAAGCCCTTGAGGGAACCAGAAAACAAAGAAAAAGAACCTTAGAATATTAAGCAAATCAAAACCATGCAGTAGTTTCTGTTCACAAGGATTTGCAAATCCATGCGTGAGTTTAAAGATCCTGATAACTGCAGCGGGAAAAGCAAGAAAATCTACAGCAAGAGGAAAATGTTCTGGCTAGTATTTCAGCTTTAAGAGAAGTTTAAAGTTCCTTCTACAATGGCAGAGATAAAGATGACATTCATCTTCAGTTTCAGCAATAAGCCTGAATTTGGTCTCTTTTCAAGACTGTTCATCATACACGCTGTCCTCTGAACTTGTGTTTTTCCTTAGTTTACTGATGGTCTTATTATATCCTTATGCATGAGAGAAACACTTTATTCCCACAGCATTAAACTTGTCTTCTGTGAAAGTGGGGAGGTGGTGAAGTGAGGCATAATTTACAGTTTCAGAATAGTGGAATAACTTCAGTTATAAATCTGCAGCTCTCGAGAGTTTCTTACCTGAAGACAGGGAGCCTTACAACCAGCAACACAACAAAGACCCAGTTAAACTATTCATTTATAGAAGGGAAGACTGACAAATATACAATGAGAGTACTACAGCACATCAAATATGCATTGAAGATGAAGTACGGATAGCGATTTAGAATGACTGTGGTTGTCTGCCTCAATTTTGTGCTCCTCTCAAAACCAGCAATAGCAGTTCCCCAGTATCTGTGTTTGCTGATCTAGTTCCTATTCAATATTTAAAGTACTGGATATTTTTATTTGAAAGGAGACATAGCTACACAAAATAATGTTCGAGTCTAAAATATGTGGCTAATCACTACAAGAACAAATCTAAAGTCTCTAAAGTAGTCCTTGAAGTCCAGACTTGATCATTAACTTCATTAAGACCAAGGACCACAGCATTTGTGATCCAGCACTTCCAATGAAATACATGGGACGCTTACGTCCATGTATTCTCCCCAGAGCCTTCTCTCCTCCAAGCTAAACAAACCCAGCTCCCTCAACCTTTCTTCATAGGAGAGATGCTCCAGCCCACTTTGACCATTCTCATGGCCCTCCCCTGGACTTGCTCTAACAAGTGAGCTTTGTTCCACACATTTTCGTAACCTTTAAGTTTCAATCTTGCTTGCAAGCAGATACCACATTCTTCTGGTCAGCTTTGGAACTCTGGTACTTATCAGAACTTCATCCTACTGACAAAAAGTAACATGAAATTACAAATCTGTATCAGAAAAAAAAATACCAAATTCCAGCTCACTGAAAAATATCTTCTGTACTTGTACAGAAAAATACAAAGACTCAAAGAAGACGGAAGACTCAGATCAGCCTTAACCCTCACCTGTGCCTTCTATTAAGGTCTATAACTCAATTGTGTGCTGTTAGCTTGGTTTTGGGTTTTAAAACTTGATAGCAATGGCACTAGTAACTAAGCAACAGTAATTGCTTCTCTGAGATTAAACCACAACACGACATTAAAGCTCTGCTACTGAACTTCCTTACAAAGGTGCAAAATTTTTGCAGGCAGAAGTTAATTATGTAGAAGGGCAATTTCAATTTAAGTTGCAAGTATCACTGAGCTGTAAGGAAGCAGGATACAATGAGGTCAAGAGTTCAGTCTACCTGAGTTTTAAATCTAGAAAGGACTGCTGTAGCTTCCCATTTTAATTGATGTATCCAGCCTTTCAGAATACTTCCAACTACGGCAAAACAAATGGCCTCTAAATAACTGCTATACAATAACATGATCATACTGCAGACTTCTCTGAAGCCACTATTACAATCTCACAACTAAAAACATGATACTACCATGAATTAGAACTAAAGTGCATTGTGTAGATTGTAACTAAACCAGGAAGCTCAGTGTACTCTTTAGCCGACATATAGTCAAACCTACTGTAAGACAACTAACATGGCCCTACAGATAAACCTGCATAAATCACAGAAAACACCATATTATTAGAAGTGCTACAATATCCAAAGTTCTTGAGGCAAAAAAGGTGGACAGAAGAATAAGAGAAAACTCAAAACAACTCAAGGAAGAGCTGACTTAGAAATAACGCAGTGGTTCATGGGTCCAAAAGTTAAACATTACTTAGAAAATCGATGACATGCTGGTGAGAGTTACACTTCTTGAGTGTGACCTTCACTGACTACAGGCAGAGGAACATACCTGGAGCCAACATCACTGCAGGGGCAGGCACTTATACCCTGTGTTGCACAGCCACCAGTTCCACCTCATGAGCCTCCTGAACCTGCCAACGATGCCAGGTCTGGAAGCAGCTCCCACAGACGCACCAAATCATGCCAAGACTATGTTACTTAAACGGTTCCCTCGCACCAGAAGGCACAGAAGCATTTTTGTCACTTACACAGCAGCTGCCATTAAGAAGTAAATGTTTGCCAACAGATCAACCCAGTAGGCTGCAATTGTTCCATATGCTTTGAATCTGGCATTTCAGTGGTAACCATCACATATCCAAATGCTAACAGTGACTGTACTCCAAACACCATAACTCCTTCTCAGAGCCAGATACTACACAAACCCCCTACTTGTTTCAGCAAAATTCTTCTGCATTAGCTGTAAAACATAAATGACACAACAATTCTTATTTTCATCCACCATCATAGCAGTTGATTTTCATGTCCACTTTTAACGTGATGTAACAATCAGAAAGACCAACGCAGCAGAATGCCAATACGGAAGGTACAATAACAAAGGGACTATCGCCACAGAAAGGTGTTACAAAGGAAAAGCACTCACCCATCTCTGAAGATGTAGGCTCACAGGGAAGACTCGATCAAGGAGGGATCTCCAGAAAGAAATCCTTCCCTAGTGGCAGTCAGCCCTTAAATGAGGTCTAAGAGAGGTGCAGCCAGGCTCCACCCCATCTGGTCACACAGCTTAACTGCCTTCACCTGTGCTCCCAGGGCTGACCAAGTCATGACATGAGTCCCAGGTGCTCAATCAGTGCTTCAGGCTGGGACTCAACAGTTATCATACCTGACAATAAACATTTAGCTTCTGAAGTATGGGCAAAGAAATCAAAATATACTCCCTCTGATTTTCAAGTGAAAGAATAAAATGAACAGATGAGACCAAGAACATTTGCTTTGCCAGAGAAAACAGCGTGTTATGTCTAAAGCAAGTGTCCAATATTTCCCAGCAGAATGTAAATTATAGTGTTTAGCCTCGTAGAAATGAAACATCTGGAATAGCTATGCAATTTATAGCTCCAAATCACACATATTAAGCTTTAACACACTAATGCTAATATTCCAGTATCCCAGCTAATTTGAAGATCTCTGTTCTGAGAGTTTGACTTGGAAAGGAATGTGGACCATCAACAAAAATAAAAAGCTGAATACATCTCCCTGTGGCATTGCAGTGATAACTAAAGATGCCAATCATTCAAGTTCTTCCATACGTTCCTAAGTATTTGTTTCTCAAGAGAGAGGAGCAGCACTGACATCTGAATTGGTACAAATCCAGTGCTAAGATCCCCCATGCTATGCTGCACAGACAGGAATTAGTTCCTTACAGGCACAACATGAAAAGCTGTATTCAGAAGATGATCTTTTAACTTTTGCTTTCCTACAAAATGACCAGAACCTTTCTTCTGATATTAAACTATCAATTTTTAATACTGTTATCTTGCATATTGCCTTTATTATCTGTCACATTAGGTTTATTGAGCTTCATATTTGCTTTCCTTCTTCCCAGATGTAAGCTATTCAACTTAAATTAAAAGCACAGATTGCAAAATATCCCCAATGACCTTATAGCCAAGTAATGCTCTTAATTAGAAATATACAAACTGGTTCAGACTAAATAAGAACATGTCTAGACTTCAGACAGAAGTTTGAAGGGAACTTCTTCATCATCAAAGAAGAATTATTTCTGTTTAGTCTCTCTTTTTCTCTTTCTTTGAAATCTATCTTCTCATTTCTTTATTTTTTATATCATTTCTATCTGACACATTGGGAACAAAAACAACCACCTACTTTGTTCAGCAACGTGTTCAGAAAAGCTAGCAGTGCATGATTAGAGACTCCTTATTGTGGTGGTTAGCAGTGGTCACTTGGTGGTGGTCACACAACATCATGGATATTCACATTTTTAAAGTTCATCTAAATGCCCAGTTCTGGGTTGAATCACGATCCTGATGCAGGTGATACGTGTTGCAATGGGTTCCTTTAGGTTAATCCACTAATCTGGAAAACAACTCCCCACCTTTCCCCCCCCCCCCCCCTCTAGTATGAGCTGCTGAAAACTCTCCTGACTTTGACTCTCTCTTCCCTGGAGCTCAAGATCTGCAGCAGAAGAGACAAGATTCAAATAAAGGAACAAACACGTACCCTGCAAAACATATGAGGTTTTTTGAGAATGGGATGATTCAGTGGAGATATGATAATAAACACACAGAGATTAAAAGAAGTAAACATATTTGAAATGGGGTTTCCCTGGCTTTGTTCGGATGAAATAATGTTTAATGGCTTGGAAGAGGGGACAGGGAAAGCTGGAAGTGTGCAAGAGAGGGCAGGACAACAGACTCTGAAATGTGGCACCAGATTCCATCCTTTGCTCATCCTTTGAGCCTGAGAGCACCTCTGCATGATCCCTAGCAGAAAGTGTTTCACTTTATTTTCTAAGCCACTTTAAGATCTACATAGGAAAGTTGCTATTATATAATTCCCATTCATTGAAATATAAGCAAAATCAAAATAACCATCAGTGTCAGATTATAGTTTTAGAACATGGCAACACAAATAATGTTTGCTCTCTCCCTAACACAAACCCATAAATCCTCTGTGGATTAACCTTTCAGAAACTCTTGCCAACTGTTCCTGCCACTACTGCACAATTCAAAATCTCAAGCTGCCAAAAAACTCAGTTGCTGTTTTCAGAGCACAGCAATCAATCACGCTAAGGACGGGAAGATGAGAGAGCAGATTAAGAACAGGCAGAACTGTTAACTTCAGAAGCAAGCATCTAACTTAGGTTTTTATTAGAAGGAGACAAAGATAATGGTAAAATTTGAGTAGGTCTCTCACTTTTCCCTGTTGGCATAGAGGGCCTCTTCAGCTTCATCAGACTCTTCAATGAGCACTACAAATGTACCCGTGTGGCACAGAACAACCTGTGCTTTCAAGATGTGCAGCTAGCACAAGAATAAATGCAACAGAGGACAGCAACCCATGCACAAATTCTCCTGGAAGAGCTCACCTTCATTACTGCTCTGACAGATCCACACTTACTTGCTGATGCTAAACCTGAACTACCCAGCTTTGCTTCTGTTTCAAATTGTTGGCTAGGCTGTGGCTAGCATTGCAGCCAGGCCACAGCAAGGCCAACGTGATCTTCAGCTCCTGCTCAAGAACTGGATAAAAGTACACTAGGCTAAGCATCTCATTCCTGCCCGTATCAGTTTCCTGCAGTTCCTACTGCAAGATAATCTCATTATATTTTATTTTATGAACCTTCTTATTCTCTTTTGTATGAAACTATCTTTATCGCAGCCCATACACTCTCCCCCTCTTACCTTTCTGGTTCTCACTCCCACTGAGGGCAGAGAGGAAGCAGCTGGATGGTGCTGAGCTGCCTGCCAGGGTTAACCCGCAATGCTTGCCTTAAAGCATGCAGGGGATCTGCTTAGTTCCATCACGTTTTTATTTTCCTTTTTCCCCTAGGGGGATAATGCATGAATGCTACTGTCATAAGAAGTAATGGAAAGGAAAAAGAAAACAAACTAAACCTGAATCCAGCCTGGTCAGACTAATGATCTGGGTGATGTTAAATGAAATCAGAGGAGTAAATGTGAAACAGTGACAAGCATTGCAATGATACTCCAGCCCCCAAACCCACCTTACCAGGCTTTCACAGTTCCCCCGAAAGATAGTGATAACAGCACTTCTTATACCTTCCAGTATCCAGCTTCCATTCTACATGCTAAGGGGAATTTGCATACAACCACCTGCCTCATGAGAGTCCCACAGAGCTCCTTTCATTAAGACTTACCAAGGACCTTAAAATTAGGAATAAAGAGTGTACTGTCATTCAAAATCCATGAAGAAAACTCTCTTACTCCAGTGTGGTGTTAGAAAGCTGACACTCCTTTACTCCTCACGATACATACTGGGCAACTTGATCAATCAGGCATGCTCTCTTAGACTTCAAGTTCTACATTTCAACAGTTAAGCCATACGTATGCAAAACAATGGCATACATATTATATGTATTCATTATTTTGCAGGAATTCACCTATATATGCTAACATCCTTCTGGAGATGAGTGATTGCATCTAAGGTGGTTGTGTGACCAACTGCCTCCTCCCATTTATTTCTCCTTCAACATCATCACGCTGACTTTTGGCTGACCTTCAGCAGTTTCTCCCCAACATATTCACTATAACCTAAAACAGTGTATGTGAAATCCAACAAAACGTTGCACCTGGTGGATTTCTCAAGCAGAGCTTACATTCTTCCAACATTTAGAAAGGGTTCTTGGCAAACTTTTCCTACCGAATCTGATCTGGTGGATGTTATCCATTGTTGTTATCACAGCTCACTTCAGAATATCCATGAAATAAAACCAGCTTGTTGTAACCAATAACCATCTAGATAACCCTCTCAGGTATACGTTACAGACCAAAATCCTTTCAAATTCTCCTTAAGTCAAAGAAAAAATAGGAGGAATATTATCCAGTCATCTTCAAATATTTCCTGTATTTTTTTTTTCTTTTTCTTTTTTTTCCCCCTCACTGCAAATACATGATTTGGCACCCGCCTCTGTTCCCCTTGTAGCTCTGGGAGGATCTGAATGTTGCAGACAGGTTTTGGGAGCTGCTCCACCTTGTTGTCAGGATGCAAACGGCTGGTTCGAACCCATTTAACTGATGAATGTATCATACAGAGAATAGCTGTGGCAGACATAACTTGATTCATTAGTAGTCAGGATGAGTAACCTTTTCATTCCAGTACACAGCACTTATTGTGGCTGCCAGGCACCTCTGTGCTGATTTACAATCGCTCGGCTTTGACGTGAGTGGGGGAGTTCTATTTCTCTCCGAGTGGGACCAAGAGCATAAGTGTGGGCTTACAAAAATATTGATCCAAAAGGCACACACACACAAAGGCACGGGAGGAGGACAAAGTACCAATTCAAGTTACAGCTCTAGCTAGGAAATAGTGTTTAAGCTATAAAAGAAAACAAACAAAACCCTACGCAGTCTTATCAAAGACCACAGAAAAAAAGCAACCTGCTTACTAACACACACACAGATTTAGAGCTGTGATGCATTCTATTTTAAACATGGAAACCATTGCTGTAACTTGTGATTCTAAGAAAAAAAAAGGTAGGTTTTATTTTCTGATGTTTATACAGAAAACAAAAAATAATAATAAAAGAATTGGACAGCTCAACTATGCCCCCTCTCACCCACAAACAAACAAACAAGGAACAGAAAACCCCCACATAACGTGAGCTCAATCTTCTCTGTGCCAAATGGCTGCTTTAGGGCTGCAGCAGCTTGGATTGAAAGGTCTAGAGAAGAAACTGCAGAAAAGCACATTGAGCAACCTGGGGAGAAGGGGATGAATACAAGGAAACAATCCTGTATTTGGAAGAGCTTAGTCAACTGAAGCTGACTGGAAAGAGGAAACTTCCCTGCAGGCTGATGGAACAGGAGCAGGGTGTTCTGTGGGGAGCGCAAAGCCACCACCAGAAATAACACAGTCAGAAGTTTCTTTGCACGGGCAAAGGCAACACCAATTATGAATCCCTTTCAGTTGGATCTTCAGCCCGCTCCCAAGGCTGAGCCCCTCTGGTCACCCACATACCGCTGTATGTTTCAAGGCAGGACTGCTGTCTGTCTCTCTAGTTTGCTGCAGGTAGCTGAGGATTACCTTTTATTGCCTGCACTGTTATATCCAAAAGCTACACACAGTAACTTGAGAGAGATGCCAAAGCTGGTCGAGAAAAATTAAAGTAAAAAGTAAAAGCAGGATGTAAAGAGCTGAGTTACTGGATACATTAATATATATGATTTTTTTGAGGAAAAGTCAACATGGGTTTTTGTTATGACTTTCAAAGCCACTGCTACTCAAAGCCTCTCGCCAAGAGTTCTTTGAAGAAATCAACAAGCATGTGGATAAGGGAGTCTGAACTGATACTGTCTATTTGTATTTCCAGAAGGTATCTGACAAGGTCCCTCATCAAAGACTTTTAAAGAAGCTGTGCTGTCATGGAACACAAGGGATTGTTCTCTCTCAGAAAAGGAGGTGGTTGAAAGATAGGGGACAAAAGCAGGGCAACTTTTACAGAGGCGGGATGGCACCAGGGGATCCTCACGGGCAGCTGAGCTAAACATATCCCAACCTGATCTAGAGACAAAAGGCATGGAGGCAAGGATAGTCAGCTGACAAAGTTTTCTCAGGATGATGAGTTTTTCAAGATAAAATAGTGCTTTTTTTTTTCTGCCTTTTTGTTTTTTTCCCCAGTAAAGTTGAAAGCCAACTGTAAAGAGATGCAGGTACTCTTGTGACACTGAAAGGCAAATGAATTTCAATACTACTAAACATAAAGCAATTTATGTAGGAAATACTCATAAGTTTTACATATACATAAGTAGGTTCTGAACTGATTATCAAGAAGAAAGAGATCTTTAAATTATCAAAGCTTGTTTTATGAAAGTGGCAGCCCAGGGCTCAGCTGCATCCCAGAAAGAACATAGGAGAAATAGAAAATGGATGGGGAATGTGCCAAGCACGTTCAAAAGGACAACCTCCACACAAGGAACTGTTCAACAGAATGAGATTCAGGTGAACCTGTAAAAGAAGTGAAGATAATGACAGAAGTCCATAAAATCGTAGGAAGGACAGAGGGGGTGCAAGTGGAGCAAGGGAACAGCTGTCCCTATCCAGTGCAAGGGAGGGAGGCAACAGTAACCTAAATGTAGGACTGGTCTGCAAGGAGCAAAAGGAAGTTTGTCACCACAGAACAGGTATTTAAGCCACTGTGTATGCTGACACAGGTAACTGGGCTGTTAATACTTCACATGAGTTCAAAAAGCAATTACAGAAACCCAGAACAACTTACAAACCCCAAGGAAAACACTGCGCTGCAAGTGACTGGAAGAGCATTCTAGGAGGGGTTTGCCTGCTTTCTGCCTCTTCCTGTGGGCCCAGGCTTCAGCTGCTATAAGATGCTCAACTTTCAACCAATCCTACGAGGCTTCAATGATGAATGCTTTACCAACAATGCTTATACTAGAGACTATACTATTTCTGGCATCATTGCCAGTTGTAGCCAGAATAAATTTGACTTCAGCAGGGGCAACAGCAAGACCTGACTCCATCTTCACCCTTCTACTCATGCATCTGTTCAGTCCACCAAAATCCCTCCCTACAACACTGAGAACAGTGGTGTTCTGGACTTGTAAGAGGAGGCTGAAATTGGTGCTATGCTAGAAAAAAATATTTAGACAACCAGGTAGCTTTAGTAGCAGTGTCATGTACAAAAACTGGGCATCTCAGCTCCTTTACTTTTGGAATTGTGCTGCACTGCAGTGTTGAGATTAGAACATAAAATGAACACTTAGCAGTTTAATTCACCATAAAGAAAGAACTTTATTCTCATGAAATGTTCTTATCGGAAACGTTGTTTCTTCTTCATTTAGCAAAAATAACAATACCCCAAGGGGAATGTAGAGTTGTAAGAATATAAGCTTCAGACTTAAATAAATAATCCACAATGAAAGTAGATCTTTAGACTGATAGCTGGACTTCGCAGTGGAAAGATGTTAGCGCTAATAGCAATTTTAAGACAAAATTTAGATGATAATTTAGGGGCTTTTAAGACACCACATAAATACAGACAACTGACATCTACAGGGTGTCTGATTGGTCTCTCCCCAGTTGTTCATTTTTCTTTCTGTGTGGTAATGTCTGTTGTCACTATTCAAAGGAAGTCTGATCAAGACAAAACAGGAATACAGAATCTTCTTATAGATCACATTCATACTTGTCTGAACTGCTGTTTCTCGTTAGAGATTTGCCAACACATTAATTGGGCATGTAATAGTACCAGCGCTACTCTAAGGTTCATCTTAGAGTCAGATGTGTCTCCTGTATGAATACATGGATGCTAACAGAATCAATAGAAATGAGTGCATGTACTCAGAATTAGAATTTTATCTCAATATTAGTATGCTGAGATCTGGATCTTTCTGTTCAGTTCTAATGAAAAATATTTCAATAGTATTTTAAAGGACTGCACATGAAAATACAGAGTTGGTGTTACTTGAAATGGTATATATATTTTTTTCCTCTAAAATTATCAGATGCCTGCAAATGCAGTGCTGTGCTAGTGTTATTTTTTCTAATATATCAGAGCATTGCATTTTTTCTTATTGACCAACAAACAAGTTATTCTTCATATTAAAGTATTTCTTTTCAAAAGGCAAAGGAAGATCTTGTCTGCTTCCATTATGAGCAAATTAAGAGTAATGGCAAATGCTTAACTTCATATGCTTATAGAAATTCATTGTTCTCGTCTTATAACTGAGCCTTTTATTTTATAATAAACAAGGGCAGTCATTGGTATTCCAGCACTGCACAGTTGCTTACCTTCTTAACTTCCACAGCATTCTTCTTAATTTATGTGAAGCCTTCTGATAATCCTTGAAGGCCAAAATTAATTGCTGTCTGTTGTTCCAAACTCTTTTAGGGTCCAGATTCATAGCACTGTGATAAAGACTCCTTGCCCTTCTTCTTGACTGAAATATATCTATATTAGTCTGCAGGTTGACACTTAAGTAAATCATTCATATGCAAGGCTGAATATGCTAATTGGAGAATAATTTTGAGTCTCTTTCTCCTCTGCAAGATATTTATTTCAGTGTCTTTGAATATATTTGAAAATAAATTTTCATTTCCACCCTCAAAATATACTTTTAGAACAGCCTATTTTTGTCATATCTTGCGTGGATAAGGATGTGGGGCTTCTAGCACAGGAGAAACATCATTCAATACGTTCCATCCCATATAAATCCAGTAAACTGCTCCGATGTGGGACTTTTATCTTTTGGGTCTTAGTCTTCCTCTAAACCAAATACTGTTCTTTACCATCTAGCACTTCTAAATGTCATGTCCAAAGAGCATAAACCACTTGATTGATGGATTTCTCCCCCTGAAAAGAATCCTCTAAAACAAAGTAACTCAGCAACAGCAAGTTAATTTAAAATAGACTTCTTTAGAGTTTCCATTCTCTATAGTAAAATAATTCCATGGAAGTCATAGGCATTTGGTAGAGAAGTCTGTAGAGGTCAAGCAAGGCTGAGTCTCAAAAATAAGAGACTTAATGAACAACAGAACATGGGACTTGTTATCACATTTTTTGCCATAACCAGAGCTTGCTGAGTATGCAGGGTTTATGGCTTGGGAGAATGTCTAGAACCTTAGCTTCTGCATTAATCTCCCTAATAAACAAATAAACCAACCAACCAACTACATTACAGGGAGGAATTTTTGGTAAGAATTCTAAATAAAGGAATACTAAAAACATTAATTGAATACTTTCCTCCTCCAAACCCCCAGCACTATAACAAATCATCTGAACACAAAGTCTGGGATCATGAGGAGTTATAACTAACAACCAAAAAAGAGAAATAAAAATATTTCTTCTCCTGGTTTTTGTCAGATGCCTTTGTTGTCAGTGGAACTATACTTGTTATTATATGAACATGACCTTTATAACTGGGTGCAAATTTCATTGGCGTTAACACAAGCACACTGTATAGATCTCTACTTAAAAAAAGACAGATCTCTTTACCACATGCCAACAAAACCAAAGAAGGTGGTTCTATTCTCGTGAAAGTTCACAAAGTTCTCCCTGGCTGTGAGACTATGATTTCATTCTTCTGTTTCCTAGCAAGTGAAAAGCTTACTCATCTGTCATGACTGCATTTCATTTTTATGTGTCTCTCTCCCCCTCCCCCACAAATTTTGTTCTAAACGGCCACATCCTTCACTAGATTAAAATCAGTTTATGATCAGGAGAAAATATGCTCCCAAGGAAATTTTAGGATGCAAAGTTAATGGAGTGTCCCAAAAGCCTCCAAGTGTCCTGTATGGTATCCATCAAGCAAACCCCAAAGGTTTTGAGTAGTTTTGCTTCCAACATAACAAACAACTCTCTTGCCTCCCACAATTCTGCTTTACAGTTCTAAAACCTGTGCTGATTCTGAGTCCATTTTTCACCAGCTTCAGGTTGTCTTTCCAAAGTTCTTCAGTCATTACTTTTTCCTTCTGTGCTAGGCAATATGAATATTCATCTTGCTACTCACAAAACGTCTGGATATCTTTGAAGAAGCAGCCCTTTCCGACTGACAGTGACAGGTAATAGAACATTAAACTGGAAACACGATCAGTTTGATCTTTTCCAACTTTGTTCTTTTCTTTGTAAGAGGCAGCTTGGACGTGTGTCTTTCCATTGTACTCAATGTTATTTGTTCCTGCTGCTACTATTACTTGCTTTCTGTTGGTGTTGTCTCCCACCATCTCTGTTATGTCAGTGTGTAGTGACAGACAGTTGATTAGTTTGGTTGTCACAAGTTTAATTAACAACAGCTCTGTTTTTTGTCTCAAAATTTCCTCTGAATTATTTTTCTTTATACCAAGTCTGTTACAAAGAGCAGCCACTTTCTGCAAACTGAGTTCTTTTTTCTTTTCTCCTGTGTTTGCACTGCAGTAGCTCAGTTGCAAACTCATCTGTGGATTAGTTCCAAGATGCTATCACATTACACGAAAACAATGACAATAACTGTATGGACAGCTGGAATCTGTTCCCATACACAGTGATTTTATATCTGAGAGACACAATGTATTACTTTGGTCCCATTTCTTTAAATATTTTTAAAGACTTTATAAGTTTGGAATTTTCAAAAACAATAAGTCTGGTTTTACCACATCCCCATCAAATTCAACAATGATTATACCAGATATAAGACAGGAATTAACTGCTGAAAACATTATTCACTGAAGTTATAGAGGACTGAATATTCCCAGTACTCAAAATGATCCCCATTTCATTCTTTTCAAGATGCGAATATGATGATCTATTCTTTGTGTATGAAAAAAACCCACAGTCTTATCTGCATAAATCTCAGTCCTGTATCTTAATCCAAGGCCTACAAACACCGTGGAAAGTGCTGTCCTACTTTTCATTATTACAAAACCTTGCAATATTTGTTTATTTATTTTTTTAATTTAAATTCTAGGGATGCATGTAATACATGCCATACCTAGGATGGTTTAGTTTAGACTATGCTACAGCTGAAATTATGCAGGATACAGAATGATGCTAAAATGGAGGTAACTACATTAAACAGCATACATGGTCACACACTAGAAGAGATGCTGACTGCCAACCTGGCTTGGTTTCTATGTTCTGGGATGCTAGATGGTTCACTGTCCCAAAAGAATCTTAAAGGCACCATTCTTTGTTTGCTTTCAGTAACAAGCATATAAAAATATGTCTACATGGTAAGCATGATTATTCCTTCCCTATATACTTAAACCACTAGACATCAAATAAGCAGGCTTCTCCATCACAAGTTGAAGATTATACAATTGATTTAAATTGGAACATTCATTGCTTCAAAGTTCAGTATAGGCTGAAGATATTTATCAGGCCAAGAAAAGAAAATGCAGATCTGTGGAGCTGAGATGGTCATTGATTAGGACATCATTAACTTCAGCCTCTGCAAAGACTTCATCCTCTAGCTGCTTCTCAATGCTAGTCAGTTTCCAATAGCACAGTGATTGGTGTTTAAATGAAAAAAGGCTCTTTTCCACAGAACTAAAACACTTTAATTGCAGTTCTGATTTTGCCTCATATGTGTAGAGAGATTTGCCATCAGCAAAACTAAAGTGAAACTTTCCCAGAGTGCTCTTCCTGCTGCAGTGCTCTCTTTGAATACGTCCCGGTCCATCTTACTGTTACTGGGAAAAATGTCAAACCTTTCCACCCGAAACTGAAAATGCTCACCTGAAGCACTGCTGCTGTTGTAGATGTTTTTAAACTTCGTACTGATACAGAAAAAAAATTTTAAACAAGCTATGAAGTTTCCCTCATAAACCTCACCAGCAACTTCAAATTTACCTCCAGTAGAAGAAATTAAGTTCAGTGAACACTGTAACAAGTTGTTTTGTCCTTCTAGTTAGCAAAGAAATGCTTACTGAAGGAATTTCTTTACACAATCTGACTTTGACTTTCACTTAAACTGAAAAGTAACAAAAAATACCAAAACCTTGAAGAATTCATAAGAATTCTTTTGCTATCATCACAAAGATTCCCCACTCAGGATTAAAAAAAAATATTATGAGCCATTATCTAAAGTACCAACTTGATTTTTCAAAGGTCTTAATAAGATTAATACAGTAAAGTCAATGCAGTAAAAGGATGATCAAATGGAAAAAATGATTACTTTCCACAGACATTAATAATCAGTGTGTATTTATGGAAAAGATAAATCCAGAATTACATTCACAATCGGGTGGTACCGTAGACTAGAAGTGTTGTTTTACAGGGAGAAGAACAGGCAGGAAGAGGGGCCAGAAGATAACAGATATTAGTTTGATGCATCTTAAAATATTGCATAAGTGGCTTTAAAAGTGTAAACTGTGGCACTGTTCTGGGACTCAAGTCAAGGTGTCCATACTTCATCTCCAATGTCAACTGGCCGTTAACCTTGAAGTCTAAATACAGAGCACATGCCACTGAAATAAATTTTACTCTGAAGAGAGTCAAGAAAAATACTTATTAATTGTTAAGTTTTAAACATGGTACTTATCCAGGTTCAGAGCTATGAGAGTATGCAGGCAGTGAGGTAGTCCTAAAACAACAGGCACAATATTTTTGCAGAAAAAGCATTGCATAAATTTTCCCCTGATATTTCATGTCATTCTACTTATTGATCGCAAACCTACTCTCATGAGCAAGCACAAAATTTTAATCAACATACTGGACTCAATCCCGCTACCACAGACTTCAATGGAAATTGGATCAATCCCATTATCTACCATATGACTGCACAGGGCTTCCATGGGGAGAACCTCATTTCTAGCTCCTGCCCAAGGGGCCCCTGAGGCTACATTTAAAGCAGTGAGCAATGTGAATACCAACAAGCCTAAAATAGCATTAAATGTGTTTAAATAGGCCAAGATAATTTGGACAGCTACAAAAGCATAATCTGCACTGAAAGTCCACAATATTTCCCACACATTTGTTACAGGAAATGAGCTATAAAACCTAAATGTGTTAAAAATATATTGCATATTCTGAAAGTGAAATGTTGGCCAGGAGGAAGTCAGTGACAGAAAAAATCCTACTGACTTATTTGGGGTGAAATTCAAACCTCTCTCATCCCAACGGTACAGACAGCACAAGCTAAGGAATGTCACATTCAGGAAGGAGAGATTCTACCTGTCTTGTTTTATCATGAAGCCATGACTGGCATTGCTAATCAGAGCAATAAATGTACTGCTGTACATAGAAAATTAGACCAGACCCCTGGCTGGTGTAAACCGGCACGATGTTCTCTCTGGATGAACTTTTGATGGGATTTGGGATAATGGAAAGCTGTGGTGTTGAAAGGAGATCAACACAACAAAAGTGGGGCTAGTTTTCACTCAAGGGTACTGCTCCAAGCCTGGCTGGCCCGTACCATACCCATTTGGGATGGAAGCTAGACAGGCTGTGTGCCACAGAGAGCTAGCTTGAGCAGCTGGATTTGCACTGAGAGCCCAGGAAGAGCTGCAGGAGGCTGAGCTGAGGCACAGGAGAAGGCTCCATATCAGTCTCCAAAAACCCAAATGTCTGGGGAACAAAGTGCTGCCTGGAAAAAGGCTTGGGGCTAGAAGTAGTCTGCTTGGTAACTGTAAGAACTTACAAAAAATGCTTTCCCGCAAGAAATGGAAAAAAAAGAAAAACAAAACAAAAAAAAAAGGGCAGGTCGTGATTGTTAAGTGTAAGAGAAAGCACCTTGATTGATCATTAAATACAAACAACAACAAACCTTACACAAAAATCTACCTCTAGCCAGGGACACAGGCAGCTGCCATGGCCACAGGAACAGCTGGAACAGTGATGTTCTCTGCTTGATTCACACTCATGGCACACCCATACAGCACCTTCTGGCCTCATGATCTAATCCATAGCTTTCATGAAGTCAAAGAAACCACCTGAAGGAGGAGTCCTCCAGCAAGGAACCCTCAGGACACGGGTGAGTAGGCATGAGGCTGGCTGCTGGCGGCACAGCCCAGCAGGACCCTTGTGCTGCAAAGCTGGGGCTGCCACAGAGTTCTGGCGGCACTGATGGCTCAGCCTCCTGAGAGCCAGCACCATGAGCAGTGTGAAGAAACCAGCCTGCGGGAACCACCCAACACCTGCAAACCTCAGGTCAGACAGCAACACAGAACACAACCAAGCAGAAGCAAGCCTATGTCCTACATGTGTGTGAGCGTGTGTGCAGCTGTGCATTTATATATATTTATACAAATAAATTTCTGCATGTGTTTGCACAACGTTCTAGTAAAAGTGGCATTGAGAAAAATTAAGATGAAACTCATCCACATCAGGAGTTGTGCTTCTTCCCTTTGCCATCTACAAGGAGCGTGCAAGGAAGCAGAATGGTTACAGCAGCCTTTAACAACCAGTCCACAGCACAACTAAAATTGTTAGGATTTTCTTTTGATACTCTCACTTTTATTATTTATTACACACAGTGGAACTTCAGCTACCTTAATGCCTTATCTGAAAAAACACATTCGATTGAAATGAGGTCATGTCCCTTGATGTATATTAAGTGATGTGAAAAGCCCGCATTTATTCAAATGCCCATTTATCCATGCTAATACCATTGGAATAAAAGAGGTTTCACAACACGTCAGACTCTTTTTTTTTTTTTTAAACAAAACTCAAAGTTAATTAAACCAAGCCCTACAATATTTATGACTTTTTTTGTAGCTCAGTGTGGTTTAGAAAAGGTGATGTTAATATTGACATTAATTAACGTCAATCTTAATGTACTATTACATTAATAGGCTGGCATATCTTTCAGCCTAAGGCAATGCACTGTGCTGCTAAAGCTATTTATAACAAAAGTATTTTAAACAGCTTTGCCCCCCACCAAAAAGAAATAATAAAATAAAATAAAAAAAATCAATTTATAGTAAATGTTGTTGCAGAATCAGATTCATCACCCCAGGGATTAAGAAAAAACGAAAGACCAATTTAATGACGGGATTTAGTTCATTATTTATCTTCTAGCATGTAAATTATAGATTGTCATGAATTTTTCATCCTCTTGGTGCCCACTACCTAATTCATGCAAAAAACATAAGCCTGTGTTACAAAGAGCGAGATCCCTGGCTCTGTGTACGAGAAACATCTCCTCTGCCTTTTGACAGACGATAATCTGTCAAAATGAAAAATTAATGGAGGCTCCCTTAATTCATCATCTTCTGCCTCTCTTCTATTAATGGCTTTTTTTTTTTTTTAACTTCCATAACTCTGCTCACACTGAACAGAGCTGGTGGGAGGGGGGGGGTGTGAAGATAAACAGGTCAGCTGACTGCTTGAGCTTGTGCAGCACACTGTAATTCAGCTGATAGATGGATGACATGTGTTATTTATTAAATGCATTCAGGAATCCTGTGGTTCCCAACATACTCTGTAAATGTGCTGAGCTAAAGCTCATGCCACATGCTTTACCACTCTCAGCTTGGCCATGGAGAAAATCACTTTTTGTAAATGATTATAATGAAGTTGCATGAACTAAGTGTGTTGTGCTACATACAACTCCAACCACCCACACATCAACCAACAGAAAGAATAAATATCATTCAGTTTGGTTTTTAAATATACATAAAACCAAAACAAGCTCTCCCTCAAGTCTGCCTTATTTAAAATATTTTATCTTGCTGAAAAAATGGAAATCTTCAGGCACAAAGAACTTATTTAAGCAGTGCAGAAGTATGCCATTATAAATACACTTCATAATTTTCCTGAACGCTAAAAAACTGAAAATGAAAAGCTGCGCCAAAGGTTCTTTTCACAACTCATCCACTTTTACATGTCTGATGCTTTACTACGGTTATGACAAGATAAAGCCCAGGAAAACCATGCCTCATCACAGCCCAGGGATTTTGACAGCTGCATGATGTGATTGTTAAGGACAGAGGTGCTTTATGGAAATGGATCAGCCTACGAGTCAAATGCGTATCTGCTAGAAATAGCGGAAGGGATTATAGCATCGAAAAAGCATCTCCTTTAATAAAGTGCACGTAGTGCATCTATGGCAAAGCATCTACACACGCTTTGAAAGAATCATTTTCTGCCATGGAAATGCCTACTCAAACATCCATTTTTAGCACTATAGCAACATTGCAGGCTAACTCCAGAGCTGTTTCAAAGGTAGCTCGACTGTGTCAGGCTGAGTGGTACTTAGAATTAACTTCTGAACTCGTAACCTTCAAACTTTGGGGGGGATTAACAGCCCATTCCATATTCATTTTAATCTGCAGCCAAACAGGATTATTTTCATTGAGAATTTGCTGTTCCTCACACAGCAGTGTACATATGGCAAATAAATTCATTTATCACACTGGCTAGAACATGATTATGACACTGAATCCTGGCCCGTATCTCACTGATGATAATGGAAAGATACCCTCCGAACTCACGAGTAAGCCTTAAATTCTGCAATCGGCTCAAACAACAGTTGGCTTCATTCATGTAGAATCAGTCTGAAAGCAAGGGGTCTTGGCCTGGGATGTCACAGGCCAAGCTGCCGGCCTCTGTTACTGAACAGGTCTGTGATAGCCCCTAAGGCATGTAGGCGGCAAGCAAGTAAGAGAGAACGTCATATCTCATTAATCTGTGATGAGAAGAGTAAAAATGATACTACAGTTTTAAAATATATTCTTTTATTTATAAAATGACTTTAAGTATATTAATTTTTGTAGACCAGCTGTATAAAACAATTAAAAGAAACACTTCTCCTCAAATAAAATCATAAAGTCCTGAAAAAAATCTTGACCATCCCTAATGGAAATCAGAGTGATTTATCATTACTGAACTGTTTTGCAATGATTTGACTGCCTCTGCACATTCACAAGTGATTACAAGGGTAGGTGCTATCACAGGGTGGCTGGTCAACAGACCTGGAGCAAGAAACCTCCAGGAGTGAAACTTGCCAACACCTGGAAGATGCTCTGCAGCCTCCATGCAATGAGCTGAGCACCTCTCATTTCTAACTGAATTTGTTTGCATTACAGAAAGCACCACTCAGAAACCACCACTCCACTTTCCTTTGCCTGTCTCAAAAACCATCCAACAGCTATGAAACCTGGAAGACTACGTCATGCTATTGAGAGCTCTCTTTCACCATGGGGCAAGGAGATGATATCTTTATTGCTGCTCTCCGTGCTGTGCTTGGCCTGGAAAAATCAAACACCCTTCTCCAAAATAGCTTACCTGATACTCATCTGCAATGGTTATTATTTCCTAATAAAGCTTTGCCATGCAGACTGCATTCACACAGAATGGATATTTGCCTTTAAAAGCTTGATGATGGAGAATAATACAAGGGGGAACAACAGAATCGTATTCCTATCTGCCACGGGTCATAAAAGAAGCCCCCAACAACTTCTCTCTTGATCAAGTATTAAATCCTTCAGATACCTAAAAATTATTATGCTGATATGGCTGTTAAGGTCAAGGTTTAAAGCATAATGTGGATCTTAGAAGAAATTTTAGTGATTGATGTAACATATCAGACACTTACCTTGAAAAAGGTATTATTCAGCTGCCTCCCCTAGAAGATTAAAACTGGGGGAAAAAGAACTTTCAGAACTGGTTAAATGACGGGTGGTGGTTCTCAGTGGTCAATGTTGCAATGAAATTACTGTAAAAAATAGCTACTGATATTGAAGCTTGCCTGCAACATCTTCTGATCTCTCTAATACATGTCCTCCAGGCAGCCGTTCTCTCCTCACCTCAGTAACCTTGTTACACCGGCTGGTTTCAAATATTAGCAATTTTCAAAATCATGCCTGAAAGATGCTTTCTGTACATTCTGCATGTGAAGTTTCTGAAACTTTTCTGACAGTAAAGCAGGCTCCCTTTGCATTTGCTTAGAACTCAAGACATTTTCACACAAATCGCTCATTTCTTTCTGAAATTGTATCTCATTATTGTTAATGGTTGCATGGGGTTTGTGACCATCATGCTTTTCAAGAGCATTAAGAGAACAATAGCACTGAAAAGTGGGCAGAATTTGGAAGATGCACAGCTATAGAAGCTTTGTCAAAGCCTAAATTCACTACCAGCAAATCTGACATTTTTCCACAAGCAGTGTTTAGTGACAGATATCATTTTATATCACAGTTCCAGTGCCCTACGACAAGCTTCTCTTTTATATAGCATGATTGTATAAGTTATTTAAGCACCTTTGTCAACAAGCCCAGAGCAGATGATGCTAAGGAGATGACAGACTGAAAATGCAATAGTATTATAAAATTCTAGGAAGTTATACTAAAAACATGATCAGTACGCATGCAGGGCAGAAACAGGTCCTGGAGGAGAGGCTGCAGTGCCCTGCACATGGCACAGCACTACTGTGACCTGCTCCCATGGTGACAGAGCAGCACCGACTGGCTCCAGGAGTGGCCTCCTTGCCCAGGCCAACTCTCATAGAGGCTGGGAGAACAACAGAAATAATTGCTTTTTGTCGAAATGTCTATGCCTAGACACAAACAACTAAAAGACAGGAGAACAAAAATAAGTAGCAAAGAATTTACTCTGTTGAAGCAACCGGAAAAGTTCACATGCAGTTGCACAAAACAATAAACAACTGATGCACAAAGAAATGGAAAATCAGGCCGTGGGCCATGTGCTTTCTGACAGAAAGTTCAGATTTTTCAGATACTAGATGAACTTCTTAGCAATGAACTTGCAAGAGGAACCAGCTGGGACAAAGCAAGAGCTCTGCCGCTTGCAGGAGAACCAGCTAAGGGCTGTGCCAGTTAGGGTCTAGCTGTTCTAACACAGTGATTATGCTAGACAAGTTGTTTTACAGTGTAATTAGAATCCTCCATCCCTCTTCTGCCACAGCCTAACATAAATGAAGCTCTTACAGCCACCTGAGCTTGGTTGCACCTGGGTTATGTTGGTCTGAGCCCTCATGTGACTGCACAGAGATGTGCCTGAGCTGCAGCCACAGGAGGGAGAACAGGATGGGTCCTCCTGCAGGGTCAGAGCCCAGCCGTGCCGTGCCCATAGGGATGTATTTAGGACTGAGATTATCTTCATTAAAAGAAAAACTCACAGAACTAAAAATATGAGGCACCTGATTTTGAAATAAATTACCTTCATGAAATTATGGTCTTTTCTTCACACTGCAATATTCACAGGAAATTAATGAGGTTGTCAGATGAATTCTATGAAGATTTATGTGCTGATTAGGTGACATGTCTTAAAACAAAATAAAATAATAAAGAACCTCTTCCATTAAAAAGGCAGCATACTTAATTTGAATTCAATCTTTTATCAGATTACTCTGTTTAGTGGCAAATAGTTCCTTTGTTTAAAAACCCTTCACAAAGGCAAAGCCTCGGGAAAACATTTTGTAAAAGTATTCTGAAAGTCAAAGTCATTTTGACAGAAATCAAACCAGAAATAATTTCTCCCTGAAGGAATCCTGCTTTATTTTAATGATGTCTGGATTGTTTCCATTTAAATAGTGTAATGGGAATTTTTTTTTTTTTAATTTCGATACAAACTGTCCATTTTAACAATGGTCTTTCTGGTAAGCTCAGGCAGTCGTTTGTCATACGCGTTTTATTCAAGTGGAGAAAACAAATATTAAAGGAAAACAATTTGACTAAAAACATCTTCCCTTCATTAAGGAGCTTTATGTTCTAATGTCTGAAAGTGAAAGCCTGCTTTAATGGCTGCTGGGAGTTGGGGATCTCTGTCAGACACTTACTGAGGCATTCTTTCTGGGTAATAGAGGCTATTTATGGGGCTTTTCATGACCTTTCTTCTTGGTACTACCAACAGAGGAATACTGTAGGCATCTCTTTTGCATCCGCATATCTGCTCGCTCACGGATTATTGTCTCTATTGTTTTCTTCATTTTGAAGAAAAATGTTGCATGTAATTAAAACAAGATAACAGCACGGTACTGTGTGTTCTATCACACATCTAACCAGTCCCTGCAGTCATCACACGTACTAACGTACATTGCACTGTAGAGGCAAATATATAGAAATAAACTCCCTTGTTTCATCATGCAGAGCATTATTAAGTCTGCTCCACATTCTCAGAGACAATTCTTCAGTAAGAAAAATACTTTTTGTTTCTTAACAGTACAAGACAGACCTTGTATTAAAAGAAAAACACACCCTGTGATTGTTTACACAAATCCCACAGTCTTTCCAAGTTAAATTGAAAGCCTATTTACTTAAATTAATCCACTTAATTTTGCACTGAAAACAACATATACTCGCTCCGATTCAGAACTCAGTTCCAGAAAACCCCTCTGCACAAGCTCCTGATTCTGAAAGCACCTCCCACCTCAAGCAGAGCCACATAGGGGGAGACAGAGGAATAGAAGACAAATTGCTCAGTTCTGGAATTTCAGCCATACAGATGCATGCTGCAGCAGCAGCTAGCAAGCTCCCAAAGACTCAGATCCCTGCATCTGTAAAACCAGCAGCAGGCAGCATTCTCAACATGGTTCCCTTTTAAAAAGCATTTGTACAATTTCCAAAAGAGCTGCCTTTGTTTTTACAGGTTTAAGAAAATGGACACAGTGTATACCGCTCCAAATACACCGCCATTTAAAAAAATCTTATATGTTACTGTTCTGTCACTATTACAGCTAATTCATGCCCTTCCCTCTAATGACAATAAGCTCAGATCCAAAGAATGAATACGTTAACTTGGCCCAGATGCCTTCAGCTATGTAATTCCATGCTACAGAGTTGCACACGAGTCAGAAACTAGCTATATGTCAGCACCAAGAAGCCTGATTTGGAATTGGTGTTTTAGCACAACAGCATAACCAAAGGCTGATAAAATAGTTCTGAAGTAACACTGGTCAGTACAATCTCCATGAAAGCCAAATGTGGTTAGCTAAGCCATCATATAGTTGAGCAGCACCAGGGATAATTGCTGCTATGTCCTTCTGCCCAAGTTTCCCCTACGGTTCCAATTTGATACAAATGTTGGGAGCTATATTAGATTCTGAAAAATAAATAATTCAGAAGGTTATTAAGGTTGAACATTCCAGCATGCATAAGTTTGGAGATACTAGGCAACTGGTTCCCTTTCAAATCTGAGTGCAGCTGTTTGTATGTATATCCATAATGAGAAAATAAGTCTTAAATTTCATGAAACAAATTATCATGAAATTCTATCAAGCAAGAAAGACTCCTTGAGCTGGAGTCTCAGGGACCTTGGTACATAGCACAGGCTTCTACCACTGGCTGTGATGAGACGTCTGGCAGCAATAAGCAGACTGTTATCATCACAGGGGATCAAGTGCTTGAAGCAGGGAGGGTTTCACTGTCTCCCTGTTCTCTGGTTCAGTGCTTAACACCATAATTGTCTCTGCATTCACTTTCTCCAGCTGCCAGGGTAAGTCCTGCGCAGTCCCAGTAGTGCAGTGCTGCAGCATGCTCAGCACAGACAACTTCTGGAGTGAATCCAGAGAACTTTTGTTTCATTTGTAAGCAAGCATTAGAGTCACCAAATAGCACAGTTAGGCTTGACACCATTGTATTTGCCTATCTCCTGCCCTACCTACCCAGACCCCTCTGCAGATTCCTGCTAACAGACTTCATTGTGACTAAAGCTGCTGCTGCCAACTGCGTGAAGAGTGGTGGTCAGCCAGGTCAAAGCCATAACAGCCAATATAAACTGGCTGAACATCTCTGAAACCGGTTTAATTTTTTACAGGTGTTGATTTGTAAGGCAGGACTTGCCTCTCAGCTGAATCACATCCTGTTGGTGCACCAGGGAGCACAGACCTCACCCCTGGGAAGGCCAAACTGGACGAGCAATTCCAGCCCTTGGGGTAGCTGTTAAATAGAAAGCACTTGTGGAGCACAGAGATTTCCTTAGGATGCTCCTATAAAAACTGCCTTGCACTGCCCTCCAGGGCCAGTGGCAGAACCCACCTGGAGCACTCAGAAACCCCACTCCAAATGCACAGCCATGGGGCTTTTCAGAGACCTGTCCTGGGTGTCCCAGTATCTGGAGGAGACAGACCTCTAATGTTACAGCAAATCTCTGCCAGCTTTTAAACAAAGAGCAAAAAACCCTTCCGATTCAATCATTTTAATATTTTGCTTCTCGTGAGGAAATGTTCACCTCCTCCTTTCCTCTGTTCTTTGGTACAGATTTCTGTAATCTTGGATGCAGCTGAACTACTTTTTAGTGAAATTTCCCTAAAACATTTAGCCTGAAAGCAAAGATTTGCCTAAAAAGTTTCAGTTTGAATAATTAAAACCTTGGCAAGTGAAAACACCAAACGCTGGACTACCTTAAGAAGGAGCAGAGCTACCGACTCCATCTGTACCAGACACTTGCATAACATTCTATGAAACCCTTTAGGACAAAAAAAATTTGCACTTTCTCTGCTGACATACTAATAATTTTGTATACGAGAGTGCTACAAGTCTTTCAAGTCGGACATTACTGATAAAAAGCAAACAAGGAACAGGAAAGATCATAGCACTGCTTCCCAAACAACGTAATATATTTGATGCATAAAATCAGAGCAAAATGCCTCTGAGAAAAGTGGAAGTGCAGTCTGTTTTTTAAAGAATAGTTTACAAAACATAAAGGCTCTTCTTTGCTTTTTCAAATCATTTCATGAAAAAAATGAATGGAATGAGAATGATTTTTTAAATACTTATTATTAATTTGAGCACTTTTTCTGTAGGTAAAGATGTGACTTCAAAGTGAACAACCAGATTCTGAAAGAGATATCAGACTGCTATGCACGTGGGTCCCTCCAAAAGTATTGCCTCCTGTTTATTTTCATGGAAACTACAACAGATACAAAGCACACAAGAGAACTATTTGAAACAGCAAATTCTCAGTGCAAAGACAAACCTTTCCTACATGCACACTTCTGCATCAGAAGCTATTCTGTCATTGTCCTGTAACATGGCAACAACATGTAATGATATTGGTGGAAAGCTTCAACCTTCTGCCGCCATCCCACCAACATCCACCTCTGATATCATGGGCCAACATCATAAATAGGAGGCATTACTTCTGGAGCAAGCCTCATACATAGGTAACTTTTAACACATCAGTGGGAGTTATTACAGACTGTCTCAGCTTACTGATTAATGGATTCTAAGCCATTCACTAATCTTTTCATTAAGGCATTCAGTAGTAATTTACTTACACACAAATGTATTTTTTCTGCTGCTTCTAACCAACCACTTGGTAAATGAGATGAGTCAAAGCCCTCCCCAAACTCCCAAGAAGCAAAATAAAGAACCTATAGAGAAATAATAAGGGATAGGTCTTCTAACCCAGCCCTATCCCCAGAATTATAGGTTCTCTTTCAAAATAGGTTAGATAAATACTTTCATCAAAAGCTTCAATGTCTTGTTGTTCCTGCCCTAGGACGGGGGGAGGATTAGCAAACTTCCCTGAGGTCATCTTTCATCAGAACTGTCTACAGTGCTATGTTTGTGAAATGTTAGGGATTATCTTGGCAGTAAGACTGTCTTCTGTTAAAACAAGACCTTAAAGAGATGAATTAATGGCTATGAATAATTGGATAATACAGCAAAGAATGGGTCATGTCCTGTACTGAGGTCAATCAAGTTCTGGTCCTCTTTGGACAACACAAATTGACATAACACTGCACTGCATCTAGCTCCTGACTATACAAACTGAAAAGTTGCAGCCCGTATGGTGTTTGGTAACTTGATCCTTCAAAGGTCATCATCTAACATGATAAATGCCAGCACTGAGGACAAGACCGAGCTGCTCCTGGTGCGCAGAACAGTGTTCTGAGATAAGCACAATGAATTCCTGCACTTGTGGGTTAGAAATATCAGCAAGCTGCTTGATGTACTGTGACAGTACGGGAGGTGACCTTTCCCCTGGCTCGCTCCTCTCATCATCTGCGTGTTGATACGGCAGCATCTGACTGCAGACTGAAAAGGAAACAGCGCCTACGCCACACGGTAGCAGCCATACAGCCTACGTGCTGAACAAGCTGTGTGAGAAGCACCCACAGCAGAGGCCCTGCAGCCTCACCACCACCATCTGATTAGCTGCAGCTCAAGTCCATCTCTGCTGCTGTGCCCCTTAACTGGTGCATATACTCAATGGAGCTCTGCAGGCCTGGTCCAGCCTGAAGAAGAGTAAAACCAGACCGCACAACAGGATAGAGAGCTGGGGTAACATGGCGGGTGCTGGCAGCAGCACTCATCACCTCAAGGGCCTATTCCAGAGTGAAGTTCTTTGGTTGCAAAGATGCTCATTAGCATTTGGCCTTACAGCACAATTCTGGGTGGCCATCAGGAGCTGATCATAGTACTCCTCTACTCCAAGACAGGCTCTGCTGGCTTGAGGAATGCTTTGGTAAGGGCACAAACAAAACAGACCTTGCTACTGTGGTACTATTTCTTCTGTTTTCAGAAAACCAGAGCCTCAGTGGGCTTTTTACTTCCTACAGCCACCTGACTGCATTTAGCCTTTTACTGCCTTAGTGAACTAATTTTCAATCAACTTTAAAATGAATTCCAAATGCAGAGCCCATAATTAAAAATAAATCGAGTTAATCCTTTGTGACAATCTGAGTCCAAAATTATGCTTTTAAATTATTTGGACGATCATTTAGAAGAAAAAAAATCTCTCTCCCAAGCCTGATTACATCAATGCTTCACAGAAACATTTCTTCCTTGGGTCTCTGATTTCCCTGGTGGCAGTGATATAAACCCTGAACTTCTTAAATGTCACTTAATTTATATGATTTTTCTGTTTACCCTTTTAAAATGACAAGTTGTTCTGTAGTATTTATGTCTGTTTGAAAATTAGATAGCATGGGCGATCCAGTGCTGCAGCTGCATTTGTTAGCTTTCGCTTAGTAAGCACTTACCATAAAAAGAGAAAATGAAAATACATCTACTCTTACTTTTCCAGTCTTTTCTTTCATTACAATATCCACCAATTAAAAATAAAATAAATAAAAAAATTACTCATTTAACTTTCCACATGTTGATTCTTAGCAGTATAAGAAGCTTAAATTGATTTTTACTCTGTCTTCAATGAGCAAATGCAGAAGTTACCAGCATGTTTAGCTCTATGTCACTGACATGGGTTAATTAATTTCACTACTGCATGTGGTCCCTGGTGAACTCTCCTCCTGTGGCATCACCTCATGGTGGGCAGTGGCTCACAAACACTATAAGCTTTTCAGAGGACCTGGTGACAGTAATGAAATTAAATTGACCTGTGTTACATCTGTTCTCTGAATTAAGATGGCGAGATTTGTAGCTGTCCATTTTGGCTAGAGAAGCACAGCCCAGCTCTTCAGATCCTGCAGAATTTTAAACAGGCTCTTTTTCACATAAGAATTTTACAGGCTTTCCAAAAGGCCATCCCCATTAACAAGGGAAAGGCAAGACAAGTTTATCATACTAAACAGACACATATGAGTTACCCCTGTGTTTATAAGCTCCGCTTATTTTATATCAGTGAAAAAACGTGACTGATACTCTCAAAATTAACCTATTTGGCAAAATATTTTGTAAAAATTATAGGGAATGCCCGCATTCTGAGTGTGGCAGTTCCATCCTTAGGTCAGGGAGAGAATTTATCACAGTAAAATCTAGAAATATCTTTTTAATCTTCCCTGAGGAGATGAGGCTCATGTCGTCATACTGTCTGTACACCTCTAAGAGCTTTGGAGTCTAATAGAAATAACTTCAGTATTTTAACTTGAATTTATGGGATGACGGAGATTTCAGAGATGGGCATTCCCAAAGGTCTGGCAAAGAAGGAACTGAAAAGACTCAGAGAAAATGTCTTGTAGGGAAAGGCTGCTTCTGAGCACAGTATGAGATGCTGACAGATCCATGTAGGCGAACACCACAGAACCCATGTATTTCGTACAGGAGGCTTTTGATAAACTATATTTTTTTAGCACACCCACACTAATGAATTAATGCAATGTTTTTAGCTGGATGATCGTGTTCAATTTTCACACCACTGACTTTCACAGGCTTCACTTTCTAAAAACGAACCAGAACCAGACCTTGAAAAATGCTGGAGAAAACATGAGGTGCGAGCTTAGGATCACAAAGATCATGTGAGAGCTTCGTTCTTAGGTCAGTGATCACTGCCACAGAAACTCATGCTGAGAGCAAGCTGGCTCTTCCCTGCCTCTTCCTGCAACGTGAGACTAAAACTAACATAAATTCCCTCCAGTGACAACCTCTTAATTCTACTTGATTACCTGCTATATTAATAAGATGATTTGCTCATTTGAACCCATTGATCTGTTGATTCAGTTTTAATTGCAACCTTGATTTGATCACTGTATTGCTCCTTTCTTAATTACCTCAGAGATACTATCTAAGATTGGCTCAGTCATATTCTGGTTTAATTTAATAGCTCCTTGCTTATCCTATGTTTTTAATCCTAAAGTAGGATATCAGACTGCAATGCAGCTCAGAAATGCAAAGCAAATGGTACCTGCAAGTCATTAGTGATACTTTCAAATGGGTACCCAACTCATACTAATTCTGGAAAACATCAGAAGCTGCTTTCAGCTCACTTTTAAATAGAAGACTTAATGGACCTGCTTGAACATCACTATCTTTGGGAAGTATTTGCATATTAGACTTCTGCTTTGGGATTCGAAGAGGTGATCCCAATTTTATGCAAAGATCTCTAAATTTCTTGAAAAGGAATCCCAAGATTATTTCCTAAAAAAAAGTAAAGAAAAAAGATATTCATTTGATCTTAATTTTATTCATACTGAATTCGTACACCTCCCTCACTTCACAGAAAATTAAGGCTTCTGCTGAAAGAAAAAGAAAAAAGAGGGGGCATCTGTGGAAGAAAGACCTTCAAGGTCACTTTTTTTTGCTGTCTATGCCTAACCCCCTGCAAGACCTAACAGGAGTCATAATTAACTTTCATTGTCTCAAACCCCAGGGCAGAAAGAAATTGAACCAAGGGTAAGAAAAGAAAGGTCAGAGATAAAGCTTTGCATAAAATGTCACACGCTACGTGGGAATGGCGTGCCCACCTATTTCCCAATTTTCTCAAAAGGCATAACTGCTCGTTTTCCACCTGTTGAACATAAGAGAACAGAAGAAAAGAACAGTGAAGAGCGCATCAGGAAGAACAAAGGGCCTCCAAGAAATCAAGATGACATAGCATGCCTTATCAACTATGATATCTTAAAAACAATGGTAAGTACCAATGTGAAACCTTAGTAGTCTGAGACCTATCAGCCTTCCAAAAACATGAAGCTATTTTGGGCAGCCCTGGGAAGAAACTTGTCAGAATTCTGAAGCAAGAGCTACACCATGATGCCTTATTCCTGCAACTGCGGGAGGTCCAGGCGGCCCACACCTCCCTGTGCACTTGCCTTCTCTGAATAATTCAGTGCCCTAGTTTACAAGAAAACCAGAGAAGCTGTACTATCTGAAGCTGTATGTTAGCATGAATGCCCTCCTATGCTAAAAAATGGTGTAAATCCTCATTTTTTTTGTTTAACTAAAGCTAACTCCATGGCTTTTTCTCAGTGGTATTACTTGGCTTTTGGGGCACAAGGTCAGTATTTAATTGCAAGAGGTAAGGTAAGACTGAAGCTAGAGCTGGTTCACGATGAAGGCTTAACACAAGATTTTTAAGCCTCACTCTATCCAACCTGCTTTTGTCCATTCCCAGATATGCAGTCCTGCAGCAGGCAGACCTCAGCTCCACTTGAGCTGGGCAGTACCTATGTTGCTTCGTGTTGTAACCCTTTATTAGTACAATATGTCTTGTTAAGAGAGCTCGTGCTACCACTAGTTCAATAGAGGCACCCACCTGCAGTAGGAATGTTTGGGGGCTCATCAATAAACACAAAAGACTGCGCATTTGCTGTGCCAGGTCTGCCTCTTTGTTTGTACCCTGGCTGGCATAATGGGGTCTCCAGACACTGCATTACTAATAATAACTTCAAAGCACTTTGTTAAAGTTTAGGAATTGAGCTTGAAAACAACTCTTAAACATGACACCTTTTAAGGATAGCAGTGAACGGACTATGGAATACCAACTATCACAGTACTTGGATAAATAAACAAACCTCTGTGGGTTTGATAGCCCAATAAATATCCATTATTGCTTGTTGCCAAGCTGTGTGCTTGAAAATGAAAATGAGGAAAGAACTGATCTTAATGGCTGATAGCAAAAATAATCGAGTCTTATCTAAATCAAACTTTATTGGCCTGGATGAATTATTTTTGGCCTCCTGTAATCAAAGCTGAAATTTCACCTGTCAGGCACAGTATGGTGAAACTCATTAGAACCTCACCATGTGCTGTTATGAAATTGCTCCATATGGCAGCACGATTGTTTATTTACTAGATTCAAATATAGGCAGGTTTCAGAAAAAATATATTTTCAAATTTACGTGAGGCAAAAGTGTATATGCTGAAGCAAACACACAGAAGTAATAATAATATTTCGCTTGTACAAAGAATTTCGCCTCGTGCAGCAGCGAACCTATTGATCAGGCAATTGGCAATCCTCAAGTGTGAGCACTCATTAAGACAAAGGTATATGAATCATTTTTTAATGACATCTCTTCGCTTTCAGCAGCATAGCATGTGTCCTGGTTTCAATGGATGCACTGTAATTTAGGCAAGCTGTCTACAGACTTCAGCCATTACTCTTACCATATGTTTTCTTCAAAAATTACCATGCACTGGGGCCTGCTGGCTGCATTCATATAGCGAGGTGCAGCCTCTCTGCTGTATCAGCGTGTTAGCATTACTTGAAAAAGCAAGAGTAATGTGCTTATTATAAAGAGAAATTCCCAATTAGCAAGTTTAGTGCATGTGTGTTAACTTGGATTAAATACATTCCAATTATGGGCAGCTCATTATTAGAACTACAGCCAGCTGTTTGCCAGAAATGTGAGATCTGGTAAACAAGCCTTTCCTCTGTTCCCTTGCAAAAGATTCCAGATTGTTTCTTCTTCCCATTGGTTCCCAAATAACAGGTATGAATACTGCCGTAAATTACTCTCCCACTCTATTTACAAGTTTCAAAGCTGAACAAGTGCCAGAGAAGGGGCGCTGGGTTGGTTAAAACAAGGAAAATGAGAGTTCAATGGCCAAAAGAGCATGTAGATTCACACATACTGTGGCAGACAGGCTGCTGGCAGCTTCCCTCACTCAGAATACTGGACCAGAGAAAGAATATTCTACATGCACAATCTTTTTCAACCAACAGACAGGTTAAATAGCAGGTCTGGATGATCTGGATGCCTCAAACTGCAGCAACACCAGCTCCTTGTATATTTGAACAAAATCACCACAGGCAACTAACAGTTTTCTTACTGGCCCAACAAAAAAAATAAAATAAAAATCAACAACCCAAGTTATCACTAACTGGAACAGAACACATGGCTGAAAGATAAGCCCACGTCTTGTATTGATATCTTCATCTTATTAAGCAAAAATTTAGTAAGGCCAGATGAAACAGGATAATTAAGGAGCATAAGGAAATACCACTCAGAAAATCACGGTACTTGTAGGATTGCAAAAAAGGAACAAACAAAGTTGAATCAAATCGAAGACAGAGTACTGGAGGGTTAGAGAAGAGGTAATCCCACTGTAGGCAGCCACATACATTCACAGTATCATTAGGAAATTCTGTTTAGTAGACAAAGAGTTTACTGGCTCAAGGGATATTGCTATAAAGGTTTTCAGCATTGTTTGTGCATAATCTATGTATAACATTCAACTTGGGAATGAGATATGATGTAGAAAATTGCCTTTGCAGTCCTTGAAGCCAATAATTTAGCTCTGCAACCTTAATTTATAAAGGAAAAGGGATGGTAGCTGGAACATGAATTTGGATCACTGTCAGATTTAGGAATGAAAGTAATTAATGCTTCTGTGAAACTCCCTTGATAGTTATTTTTGGATTCAAAAATCTTTAAAGAAAAGTTTTAATTTAGGGGCAGAAGCTCATTATACTCTCAAAAGAATCCTGCTGTACTAAATCATTCGGCTTTCAATTCATGGCCCCACATCCCCTCTATATGTACAGCTCCTTCACTGATAAAGCCACAAATTATTTCCCACGTTAACTACTGAAACTTCTGAGTTGCTCTCACTTCAAGTCACTCTATGTTCAGGCTGCTGGCTCTCACATTCAAAGCCTTTACTCCTATCAAGCAATGATGGTGATTGAAGACTTCATTTTCAAAGTTCTCATTTCTGACACCTTTTACACCTTCACATTTCCTTACAAGTTCTCCAGAGCAACTGACTCCTAATGGACCTGGCCCTACAGAACTCTGATGGGCCAAACCCATCAAACGATCTAAGCCTCCACAGGTTTGTGCGCTTAAGTTATAATGATTGTGCTGATGTTTGTGATTAATTGTTCTTTGTTATTTGCTATTTGAGTAAGAATGATTGAAGGAAAATCATATACTCCCCAGCTTCAGCTTTAGCTTAGTTTCTCATCAGCTGCCACTGATCTCTACTCAATTAGGAATGACAGTCAATATTTGCTAGAAAGTACGGCTGCACCGTTCTCTTGGTTAGCCCCTGAAGAATGTATTATTTGAAAAAAAATCTTGTGATGGGGGTTTTGATACATCGCTCTCTTACAGAACACCACTAAGCATCCCATTCTTTTTTTTTTCCTGTTATCTTTTTTCTTTTTTTTTGGGGTGGGGGGGTTGGGGGGAGTGGAGGGAGGTGTGGAAAAGTAAGATTTTGTTCTCCTTTTTTTTAATAGTCTGTTATAACCTTTAACATGCCATGAAATTAAATGCTTCCATTGGGGATCCATAACTTACCATAACAATAGTATTTCTAGCACTTGTTGGAACTGAGGAAAGTTAGTATAATAATGAGTGTAATATTTTAAAGGTCTACAGAATAGTCACTATGCATTACTGAGTTCCCATAGTTAACCCATGAATTAAAAGCATATGAAAGTGATAATGGCTGCATTTCTAAAGAAATGATTGGCACTTGGCAAAATTATCACTTTGCTGGAATTAACCTGTGATCTGCGGGGAAGTACAAAAAGAAAGTACTTGGAAGCACATTAATCTCATAACTGACACTGCTTGAAGCAGGAGTTTGGGCTGGTGATCTCCTGAGATCTCTTTCACCCTGAATTATCCTATGGCTCTAATCACTGCTACTAATATTTGCTAGGTACATGTAACGATAGTTTGGAGAGAATGTGGGAATTCTGAATGTCCAGACAACTTCAAAGTGGCAGTAGTTCAGGGAATCGCTACACCTTCAATCAGGACAATCAACTGTGCCTGAAATCTTTGTTTCCCACTGTAACATTACCCTAACATGATGCCAAACACCATCACTTCAGCTACACATAGGTACCCCCTCCAATTTGACACCTGAAGTTTTCAGGCCATTTAACTAACAAATTGCCCAACAGCAAGCACAACAAAGTAAAGGCGCAATAAAATGACAGCCAGTACTCGCCACTGTAAGAAATAAGTGAGGTGGGATAGCAAGATACAAGTAATAGCAACACACACACTTAAATTAAATGACAATATCATTTTCTTGTTATCTTTCTCTAACTCTGCTGGAAGAACAGTGTTGACAGGATAATTTTATAAAATTCCTTGACAGTTCATGTTAAACTATCCACCATTCCCTTAGATTGATAATTGGCACTTACAAAGAAAATGAAATGTCTGAGAGACTCATTAAATATGTCAGATATCTGAGAAAATTCAGTGCAATGGTTGTTACCTAAATCACTAGGTAAGCCAGGCAAAGGCCTGCTTCCTTTTCCAATTCTAACAAGGAGTAATGATCTCATATTATATTTTTAATGCAAAGGAAATGAAGAGGTTGCTGTGAGACAACTGCATGTCTTCCTTCCATCAGCTGACACTGGCAGCATTTTCAACTAAGACAATGAAGTTTACGGTATTTGGCTTTAGCTCTGCTTTTCTCATATTTTCTCCTTCCTCAAGAAAACAGAAAATGGAGAGAAAATGTTTCTGCAGACATTCCCTTAATAATCTATTGAAAGAGAATCTCATCAAAAAGTCTTATTTGGAAATGTTTGAGTGATCTATTTTGACTGTAGTGGTTATTTCTCCATCTGAAGTCTAAGCACATAGACCGTGCAGAAAGTAACAAAACTGCCCTCTTCAACGAACTACCAAAAGCCTTTTCCTTAATGTACTTTGGCATTTGCATTCCCAGTGGCTGCTATATCTAGACATTTGAAGTTGCTTGAAAAAGCAATAACATCCTTTAATTAGTTGGTTACTAAATATCTGACAGAAGGAAGCTCCTGAAGAAAGGCCAACCATCCTGACCTATCGCTCCAGCCAGCCACGCTCAGGAAAAAGTAAAAAACTAACAACAAATAACAACTCCTTTGTCAAAATGACTCTTGCTGGAGCTTTCATTGCTGAAATGAGGCTGAAAAGTACTCATAAAAAAAAAATAATTAAAAAATCATTTTTCTAACTACATGGAATCATAAAGAATAATTTCCCCAAACCAGCTACTGTGGACAGTTTAGCTTTAAAACTGTTAATTTCATTTAAACACTGCCTGAGCACAGAAACATCTGGGACGAGAACATTCCCTCTCCTGGCCTCCTCTAAGGACGATCAGACAACTCTTTTCTATAACCACTGAAGAGACTTGTTTTCAGTTGATGCTAAACTACACATGAAGGAGCCCATTCAGTAAGAAAGCCGTCTGTTGCAGTAGCACAGCAAAATACTGGACAAAATTAGACAAGGAACAAGACAAAGTTGACTGCTCTGACATACTTGAGTACATTATTATCACCTACTGTAATAAGAAGCAGTGGTTTAATCACAGACATTAGAACTAGCAGAATCTTTAACTTCCTTAAGTGTACAGATGAAGTGACAGAACTTGATCTCTGCTCTACTCCTACACCCATGAATTTCTCAGTTTCTCTTGCTCCCAGATGATAAAAAGAAGTTAATAAATTAATTATCTTACCTACAAAGGAACTTCTTATGAATCTTGCTTGCATCTGTTGATTGAAGTTTATCAAATAATTCAGTGATGGATCAGAGATCTGCTGTCACACCCTCCACATTTCAGAAGATTCGTACTGTGGGCTACGTTGTTAGATGTTTGACATAACTGAGTTTAAATTGGCAGTCTGTCCTCTGAAAGCACAAAAGAATAAGAAATTTCTTAATGTAGTTATTTGGCAAAACTGCTTAACTAGTCTAACAAAGCAGAAGAGTACATGAAATCTGCTACTAAAGACATAAGGTGAATGCTTTGACTGAGTTTTATGCATATATTTGGGATTATATGAATAGACTTCTTAAAATACAGATGAAAGGAAAAACAAAAATGGAAGTAGGTAAAACAATTTGCTTCCTTGTCACTGTGTGAAAAGGAAAATGTAGTAAGTCGCTTACTTAGGGACTTAATTAAAGCTAATGCTTTTAGAATGAGAACTGCAATTGATGCTCATGGTTTCTACAGTTCAAGACCAAGTTACTGGATTCTATTGCTGATGAAAATCTCCTGAACATATTATATAGTAACGTTATAGAAATCAATGAGTATTAAATAAGAGAACTTACTCATTTGAGAGGGCAAAGAAAAAGATTCTATTCCTTTTCCCTTCCTCCTAGGTACTAACAGCTTACTGTAATCACCCAAGTTAAAACAGGGAAACTGAAACAAAACGCTGCATGCTACCAAGGATGCAAGGAATTTTTTCTTTTTTCTTTTCTTCTTTGACCCTGGTAATAAAGATGCATCTTTTTTTTTCCTTGCTGCAGCCTGAAACAAAACAGCTGATTCTCAGGTGGAAAAATAATTAGAAACATGGGAGGCTGAATGAATTTTGAGATATTGAGGAAAATGTAGTTTGAACTGTCAGGTTTACCCGCTTACCCAGAGCAACTACAAAGCAACAAGGAAATAAAACCTTCTTAGAACTTACAGCTTTCATCAGCATATTCCCTCTGGCTGATTTTTTCCCCAAATCTCTCTTTTCCCAGTGGCTCCTATTAGAAACGCAAATAGTTTGCCTCTTTGCTTAGTGACAAATGTCATGTTACTTTAGATTATTATTTTTTTTTAAATACTATTAAATTATTATGTTTCTTTTAATACAAGGATAGAATGCAACACGTTCAGACAAATATGTTTTGTTTTGCAAAGGATTTTCAAAGGAAAACAAAAGTATTACAAGTTCAACTTCAGCCTGTTAGGCCAAAGAGTGCTACCCTCTCTTTGACACTTGACCTGCACAGATACAATAGCTTCTAGTGGGACCAGTACTATCTCTCTGTATATGTTTAGAATAGATATGGATTAGTATAGAGAATACTTACAGTCATTCTTGTAATCATTGTGACCAGATCATGAAAAATTAATGAATAGAAATTGATTCCTTACTGCAAAGTAAGATTAAAAAGATAAGGACAGTCGGCATCCAGTGCCTCAGCAGGCCTCAAATCTTTCTTTATCATTACACTTCCCCTCAGAAAACACATTTTCTCTCATCACTTCAGTGCTTTTTGAAAAGAAAGAATGTATACAGAATAAATCTCTTCATGCTCTTGTTACACAAAGTGTTACATTTGCCCAATCTCATGCTGCCATCCCACTCCTCCTGAAACCAGACCAGCATCACTGGCAGCTCCAGGGCTTCTATTCGAGTCCTTTTTTAACTTCTGTCTTGGCAGACAGCAAAATGGTTTTAACAGGGAAGCCTCATGCAGACTTCCAGGTGCATTGATAAGCATCAATTCCTTTTCATAGCAGCAGAAGCATAAGTGCAAATGACTTTCCTTAACTATTTACTGCTACGTTTTAAAAAAAGATCAGAAGGAGCAGAGGACATGAGAAGCACCAGGGCAAAAGAGTAAGCTACTTGGAGCGCAAACTCCACGGAGGAGAACTAAGGGAAACACATTTAAGAACAATCTTATTCAAAAGCTATTTAAACAGCTAATCACTGTTACATTGTGCAGAGGAGGCAATGTGCTCTAGAGGGAGTGCAAACCAGAAGAGACTGACTTCTTCAAATTCACAGCCTTGGTGAAACAGTCAAACACTCCAATGCCAGCGCTCCCCTTGGAGACAAGACAGCCTGGGGCCATATGACCTCAACCTTTGATATGCACGGGGAAAATCTAATGAGAGATTTGCTGTAGGAACTGATGTCTTGAAGTGACAAATTACAGGCTTCACTGACCTCTCATGAAGGGGAAGTTTCAAACTTTCATCAACACAATTGAGCAACTGAGACAGGCACATGCAAGGAAAGGAAAATTGACTCTAAGAGGAAACATTCACAGTTGCTGATAAAACCAACTTTAATTCCATGTTCTTGTTAGTCAGAAGTGAAATGGCAGTGAAGGAACACAAAATATAGAAACACAAGAAGGTGAAATCCTTGGCTGGGTAATTGATTAACTGCCCCCCAAATCAGCACTGCTTGAGAAGAGATGCTCTGAGGATTTAGTCATTGCTAGACTCAGTCAGAACCAGGAAGTTCCCAAGCATTCACAATCAAAATAAATTAAATTAGATTAAACTCTTTCAAGCTTCTAGAACTACCAAAAAGGCTTAGTTTGGATTTTGACTACAGGGTAAATCATGGGTACAGTGCAAAACAGAAAGCTTATCTTTCAAAACTTGTATCTCTGTAATTGCCAGAATGTTAACTGTTGGAGATTGCGGTACTGCAAACACGTTAGTTAATATTTCCAAGTGGCAAAGATTTCACCCCAGATTTCCAGCTCCATATCTTATGCAGTTAATAGGTTTCATGCTGATTATTAAGCTGAACAATACAGAATATCATGCTGTTGGCAAAAAAACATTATCATTAATAAGATTATATATTTGCCTCTAAGAAGGAAGAAACCACTCTGGGCAATTGATCTATGCTTTCAGAAGACTAATAATATGAAAAGTGAAGTTATTTGTCCCATAAGCCTTCACTTCCTATTCTAGGAGCAGAAAAAAAAGAAAAAAAAAAGAAAAAGAAAAAAGATATCTGCATACTAAAAACTTTACAGAACTTTCAGAATCTCTTTTCCTAGATCAGAGCCTGATACCCAGGCCATTCACTTACAGCTCTCATCTTCAAACCCAGTGATTTGTGGTGTTCCACTTGAGATCCTTCCTACTTGGGGTCCAGCTTTTCTAAACAAGCTGACTGTGCTTGTGCCAAGAATCAAGCCTCTCTGGAATGCCAAGTTGGGAACCTGAAGGCGCAGACACCTGCAGTCAGTAGCAAAGCTTAAGAAGTAAAAGCATAATTCCCAACACTCAAACATTCTCTCTCTCCAAGCTTGCAAATGAGAATAAATCACACCTCACAGAAAGCCTTAAATGACAGGATTTGGCTCCGCTGCATACAATTCTTCACTGAAATGTTACTTCATGTCACTTTTTATTGCCCTGCATGCATGCCAATGTGTACAAGATTAGTGCTGCTGCCGCAGATGAGGAGATGAACTACCACTGTTCCTAGGCTTGCATCCTTTTAAAAACATCAATGATAGTATGAAATCCAATTAAAAGCAATACTTTTTTTTTTTTTCTTCCTCCCAGAAAAAAGAGATGAGGCAGAACTCAGAAAACGATGCCAAAGGTACAAAAGACCTAGAAAAAGAAGGGCTTTACAGCGCAACATAACAATGAAAAAAGCTTCAAAAGAGGAAAACACCGTGGTAGTGGAATGATTAAAAAGAGCTCACGCTAAAATTCAGAAACAAAAACAGGAGATATAGCAGACTCAGGTGTTCTCAATCTACTCCCAAACAGACCAACAGCATTAACAATCAATACTCTTTAGGTGTGTTAAAGCTTCACCTTCAAGCTAAAAGAAATCCAATGGTTGCTCCTATATTTATAAGTGGAATTTTGACAGCCGAGCAGATACATCTTCATCAGTGCTTTGTGTCTGCCTGCCCCCTCACTTCAGTTCTTATTGTCATTTTGCAATATATTAATGATCCAAATCATCGAGTGATTCCAGTTAGGCTGCAAGAGCCTCTGTGAAGTAGGCAGCGCTCCTCATAATGATAGATTGCAGGAATAATGGCCTCTTTACTGAAAACGAAACATCAGGAAACTGGCTTAGAAATGTCAGGAGGGGCTGAAGTTCACAAGTAAGTGCCTTAATAGGAAAGACAGAAACAAATATTCAAGAGGGCAGCATTATTTTTAATTCACCTCTGCAAGGCTACCTATGTGATAGAAAACGCCCATCCCGGCATCAAGCATCAGATGGTGTTAGGACAGTGATTTCTCCATGATGACCTGAACAGGACCAACCCTGTGTCTTTCTCTGTAGCACTGAGGCTGTAATGAAGTACTTTCAGCTGGAGGGTGCTGATATCAAACTCATAGCAGCTGGGGAATGGCTGGAGAAACCCTACCATTGTCACCATTGCCCAGATGGAAGTACTCTGCTTTTATATGGTAGATTTTCACAGAAGATGCCACTGCTATTCCACAGTTCCAGACAGTGAAGCTGCCACAGTGGTGGGCTGTGGAGTCTTGGAGCCAAGCATGTGACTGGAGCTGGCAAACACAGACCTCACACTCTTGACTCACCGACTGCATATATATCACTGAAAGAAGGCAAGAAATGGCAAAAAACACTTGAGTGTGGTAGTGCCTGGCTGTGTTTCTACCCAAACACTCAAGTAAGCTTATAAAGGTGTTTGTTAACATATTTGAGGGAGTTCCACAGGTTCGGAAGGGTCAGTGACCCTCCTAGGTTTGACACATTGAGGCCAGTCTGAAACTCGCAGAGTTAAATATAAACAGCTTCATGCACAGGCCAATTAAAGCAAACACTACTTTTCTCCCCTCCTCTCCTATTCTCCTTCCATTTTATCTCTTTGGACTGACTGTAGAACTGACTGAATCTCATCCCTTTCAACTGCCCTGTGAAACCCTCTAATTAGCTTTCTGCTCCTCTGATTAGTAAATGCAATACAGTGGCTACGATTGTATTTCCAGGTGCTCTACAAATTTTCTGACGATAAACTAGACAGACAAAGTCCATGAATACACAGACAACCTGTAAAGTCTAATGCTTCCATGAATTAGTCTATCTGAATAAGAAAAATGTCATTAATGAGGATAAGCCCCTTCAACTCTCCCCATTAATGGCTGGTCTTAATTCACAGGTGCCTTTTTAATCTCTGCTGAATTCCTCTGGAATCTAATGAACGCATGTAATAATAATAGCAACTAAGAATTTAATCCTGATTCTCAACTTTCTTAAATTAGACCTTTGTCATTAAGAGATTACAGGATAGTGAATGATAGTTAATCAATGTTTTTAATTTGCTCCCATTATTTATTTGATACAGTTTCTCACATAGTGGCTATAAATCTTTCCCCCTAACCAAGCTCGGCCACAATGAAATACTAAGCAAAAAAATACTAGATTTGATGATCCTATTAAGTGTGGGTTAAAGTATAATTAATCTTTCTGCATGTGAACAAACCTTTCAAACCAATACATATATGCACATATGTAATTCATACATAGCCAGACATTTCATGTGAGATTTACTGTGCTTCATTTTTTGTCTCTGTTAACTCTTAGCACTATCAGTCAAGATTTCCCAGCACTTACCACAGCATTAGCCCTAAGCATCGGGAAATCACATTTCTTGGTGCCAAGGCTTTAAAAAGATTCTAATTCAGCTATTAAACTGGAGGCAGCATGTGCCAGCCCCACAGCACATTCACCCATTAATTCTGTCCCCTGGAAAAATGACTGCCTCTTGCACCAGCCTGATAAAATGAGGAAACGTGCCGATTATGTCTGTGGCAGCTATCCTTGACCCAACCAACAGTGACAGTCATCAAGCCGCAGTACCTAGAGCGCTGCAAGCTGTGTGAGCTAACCCAAGACATCATTAATTCTAAACACCAGAGCTTTCGTCCAGATACTGGAGTTCAGAGAAGCTTAAAAACAAATCCCTTTGGTGGGATGAAATTCTGTATGCTGTTCATATTAACTTTACAGACAGCATTTGGAACTTATTTCTCCAGCTGGACAGGTCAAATAAGAGTATCAAAGCACCACTGTCCTTCCCTGGACTGCTCAGAACTGGACCTCAGGATCAGTTAATAATGTCATGCAGACAGAAGTCAAACTGACAGAGAGTCAGGCTGGGTTTTATTTTATTTTTAACACAACAGAGCGGAGGGGACAAAGGAGCTGTGAATGCCATAGACTGAGTCATTTCTCCAGCCAGGACCTGAAAGCACACATGTGTTCATAGAGAAAACTTTAAAAAAAAAATGACATTTCATAGGGAAAAAACTAACAGGGTATTGAAAGAGCCCTTACAACCTAATCCTATCAAGTCTTTAGGGAGACATTCATAATTCACAAAGGGCCTAGGTCCTGGAATCCTGTAACGTTATAGGCATCCCACGGGACTACCATAAATAAGAGCATATTGTCGCACGCATTTCTGAAAGAGGTGACATACTGTTGCTGTTCTGGACACAGTGAAGCATTTTTATTAGATGGAAGATGGTAGCTGAAAGCATTGCTATCCAGCTGCAAACATCACCCAAATAAAGACATCCCCTCTGCTGTCAAAGTTCAAGTATCGTCCCTGCCAGCACAGGGGTGGAGGGCCCCAGTGTGAGCATCTTTCTTCTCTCCTCTCTTGTTTCAAATGGCAGGATTTGGCTGGAGCCATCACACAATTGGCACTATTTCCATCTGACCAGAAATGGGAGATCTTCATATGACCATCATGGAAGTGACAAGTGTTTTGGTAATGCAATTTGCTTCTTTGTGATGTGCTACCCTGAAAATTCTTACTCGTGCCTCCTTGCTTGACACACACACACAAAAGACAGAAATATACATCTTAATATGGAGGCAGGCAAATGGTATCTCATAGATGAAGTACCACAGGAGTGCACTATACCCTTTTCTCCCAGTTTCTGCTTCAAAAGGTAGCTGGCAAATATGGCAAAGCTCAAACAGGAAGGACCTCAAAATGTTCATTACTAATTGCACCTCCTCAGCTTCCTTTTGGGCATAAAGAAAGTAACCACATGTCTAGCAGATCCCAGTATGTTTGGTTTGACAGACTTCTAAAAAACAGGCAAATTCTAGGGACTGAATGATAAAGAAGTCCTAGGGTGAAATTTCAGACTGCCCAGGGCCACTTGGGTACACCAATAGTTTAATATTTGACTTTTTATTTCAAAAAATACAGCCTGAATGATAAAATCTCTGGCCAGTTGGGCTGGGAATGGGTCCAAGGAGTTAATACAGAAACATCACAGCCTAAGTCAGACAAATCCTTTGAAAAATTGCAGCCAATGATTTATTTGTGGAGTGTTGCTTTCCAGTAATAACAATTTTAGTTTTGGATAGTCTTGAAATGCTATTCACATTTATGCACATTTTTCAAAGTAGAAGAACTTGTGTTGCCTGAGCAATATAATTTAATGCTGTATTATTATAATACTTTCTGCATTCATATTTATTTGTCCACAGCAGCAGACCTAAGCAATTTTTGTGTGCTCACTCTCCTTTTAAGAAATTTTACTAGTTAATAAATAAAGCTTAGCATGGCTGCAGAGGACCATCCCCCAATAGTTACTATTCTCTTTCTAACTCACAGACCAGCTGCAATGAAAACAATGCCCTCTCGCTCCTCTTAGCACTTAAAAAGGTTTATAGATCTCCAGCCTCCTACAACTCAGCAGAAAACTGCTCGCACTTGACAGTCTTCAGAAATCAGCATTGTTTCCATCCTCACTAAAACTGTCAGCCACACAAGGTCAGGAAATGAGGAGAGCTGATGCCACCTGAATCATTACTACCTCTGCGAGACCTCTCTCCACACTCCTGTCTTCTACAGAAAGCTGGTATACCCAAGAGTGTAAGTCTTTGAAGTTTTTTAAAACTGTCATAAAATAGTTTCTGGAAACTGTTTGGAGAACTACAAAGAACTCAAACCTTTCGAATTGTAAACTCATGAATACTTCCTTACCACAGTTGTCAAACTGCAACAGTGTTTTGCAGGGGTTCATGAATATGAGCACCTCTGCTGTAGCTTCTACTCTAATAGGTTATTTCTTTTAGATATGATCCCACAAGGACAGCAATAATGAATCCTTTCAAACTATCTAGACTGCATCTACTCTCATGCCACTTAAAGTCACCATGTAAATCTGTACGACAGCTCAGAAGAAACAGTTTGCTTCTGAATGCCGTGATATGTGCTCATAAAAACAATGTCCAAAAGATAAGAGGAAAATAAATTCCATCATATGCCTTCGAGGCGTTGTTTGTCTATTTTATTCTGTTTAAAAATCATAAAAACTGTGCATGACAGAATACAAGAGAAAGGTTTTTAGTGGGCAGAGGTGACTTTCTCTGAAGACTGTAAGTAGCTGAGAAGACCTCCTGGATAATAATGCTAGTTCCCTGACAACAAGGCAGTTCTAATTAAATTGGTACTTGCTTACTGCATACCTTCATACATAAGAAATTGTACATCAGAAAATTCAGTTAGGGGTCATATCCATAACATCTTGCACATATGAATATGATGTGCGTATGTATTACACTTTCCTCCATCCTACAAAAGGCATCATTATTCACCTTATTTCTTAATCTTATCCTTGCTGTCATCAGGTTATACATCTAAGATGGGAATGTTGCTTTCCATGTGGGGTGGAAGGCTGGCTGCTCAGCTGCCATCTCTGAATGGGGAGCACTTAGCACCAGTGCTAAGTCTCAATTTATACAGATGAGCTTTTCAGCTGTTTTTTAGCAGCTTTTTAGAGTTTTTAGCAGCTTTTTTTTTGGGCTGCATTTGGTATCATGATAAGCATGCTAACATGAAGTACTTGTACCAAACATCTGGTCTGATCTAGCATCCCTGAAATCTGCAGAACTTTCCTCTCAATCTTCCTTTCACTATATCAAACACAAATCAAGTGCAGTTCTTTCTTCTTTCAAGTCAGTGACTGATTTCAGCTATGATTGGTTTTCCAAAGGTATTTTTCGGTCAGCTATGCCACTCCCCTCCCTGCTCTGAGCAGACCACTTTGCAATACGGCACTCACCCTTTGGTTAATGATAGCGTTAAAAAAAATCAATGCCTCAATTAACAATCAGGAATGGAGCTTCCAGGCAACAAGCACCATGATCAATAACTTATGTTCAGTGAAATTAAAGGCACTTGTTAAGTCAAGTGTTAAAAGCTGCACACACTTAATACGGGAATATCAGTCAAGAACAGTTTGGCAGTTTAACTTGAGAAAATCAGTAAGTACAAAGTTCCCATAGTATGTTCCACACCAGTGAGTAACTAATGAAGCATAAATATTCGCACAAACTCATTTCTGTAATAAATTCTCAAAATCCCCAGTCCACAGCAGTAGTGCTGAGTTGACATAAGCTTTCACTTTTGTTGGGAGTTAGTCTTGTAAAATATGAATCCAAAACACAGCTGGCAAAACCAGCACAAAGATCCCAATGACTTTAAGGCACTTCAGTGCATGATGGCCTTGCTGCTAGGAATGGCAAAACTTTCCTGCCAGTATGAAGAGACATTAAGATTTCTTCCAGCAAATTCCTCTGAGATCAACAAAACACTGTCAATTGAATTAGAATCCAATGATTCTATGGGACTGAAAAAAGCAAGGCTGCAAATGGCCTAGGATGAGTGATGTGAAAACATTTGAGTTTTTGGAAGTTTTATGGATGTGCATTGTAATTTCAAAATCAAAATCCATGTGCAATTATAATGTCCTACTATCATATTCCCACCACATTATACAAGATGGTGGTTTGTGGGAAGATTTTTCAAAGACATAAAGGACAGTGAGCTGCTTAGCGTGCAGCAGAAGCTCGGCTAAGTCAGATGTCTCACTCTCATTTATGCAATCTAAAACCTCCTGCTTAACTTTTATACATCAGCTCTCAATAGAGCTTTTATTGGAAAGAGAACACTGTGTCAAAACTGACTCCTACATGAAGCTTGTGACAAAATTTGTTTCATGGTCAATAGCCTTGTTTTTAGAGCTCCACTGATAACAGATGATTTAGCAGCATACTCCTGTTCTGGGAACAGCCAAATTGAAGGCCGCTCTTCTGATTATACCAAATTGCTTCTACAAAAAGTAGGGAATATTTACAGGATTCTTTATTCTCATTCAGAACTTTTAAAAATAAATAGAATAAATAAATTTGCATGCCTCATTTTGCATATGAAGGACTCTTTCACATAACAGCCCGGTATACATATATATTTTGTACCTATTTCCAAATAGCACAGTTTTGTAAGGCCTAAACTTCTTAAGCAGTAATAGAAAATGTGGGGGTAGGAGTGTGGTGGGATGGCAGGCTGATTTGCTTCAGATAACAAGCTGCCCCTTTCTTTACTGTGTTATGATCATACCCAGAGCATTGCCGGCTGCACTTTGATGGGTACCTAATCAACAAAAATCAATCATCTGAAATTGCAGACAGTATTTCACCTCCATCAAAAACTGTCTTCCTACGGAGCTCCATTAATCTCTTCATCATTGTTTAATACACACACAAAAAAACTTCTGTTGTAATAGATACCTGACTTTGGTTTAAATTATAATTAAAACTGTGCAATATTTGCTTTAAGGAAGCAACTAAGGCTACATCAAGCATTTGCTTAACAGGACAATTTTGCTATGCAGAATTAAGCAAAGCCCCTTGGCTACACATGGCAGGATGACCAAATGGTAAATGCAAGTGTGAATAACCATGCTTATCCTTTTATCTCACAAGTGAGCACATTCTCAGTCCTCACAACTAACCTGCTTGCCCTGGGCAGTCCAGAAGCAGCTCTCAAGGTGAGGTTGGAAGGTGGGCACAGGCAAAGCAGAAGTCTTCCTTACCTCTATCTGCAGACAACAGCTATCTTCAGTGCAGAGAAGACTGTCCAGACTATTCAATGCTTTTTACAGGTCTTTATAGCCTGACCTCAGTGTGCCACAAATTTCTATTGTGGGAACACTACAAGCCCACCTGTGTCCACTTTGATCCTTCCTTCTCACTCCCTCCCCTTCCTCCACCACCCTAATCAGAATCAGGTGTGCTGCAGAGAACATTTCTCAGTAAAATGCATTGAGCTACGAACAGAGCAAACTGGGGCAGCTGGAAAAACATTTATGCTGGCTTGGTACCTGTCATGGAGCAGGTGGTAAGACTGCTCTTTCTGTGAGGACAGCACAGCACATTTATGTTCAGGAAGCTTTTGAAATGCAGGATCTAAAAAGAAGGCAGAAGACGACCCAGGAAACAGCATAGCAAAGACAGCAGTGGAAGCTAGCAGGGCAGCAAGAAACATGTTGGCAGCAGTGAACCAAACCTCAGCTTGTGACTGTAATCTAGCATAAATCCATGCTGCTGTCCAGCACTGGGCAGGCTGCACTGTGGCCTCTCAACACAACCAGTCTCCCTTACATGCCATAGGAAATCATCCAGGGGAAGGAGTAAAAAGCTTTTGGGGTCCTTTCTGGCAGAGCTGAAAGTGATGTTTTCTGTTCCTCTGCACCAAGAAGCCCACAAGAAATGCTGCCTGACATGAAGATTTACTTGTGTGTGGGCTATCACCTAGAGGACTCATTCTAGCCATAGCTACCCTGGAAAGACAGCCCATCACAGAGGTACAAATCAGCACTGAGGTACTGCTTCTTGCACTGAGAACTGTACTGCTACCTCCTCTCATGCCTCTGTGCTAACAAAGAGGGACTGCAGCAGCAGCTCTCTCCACCTTCCTTATTTGCACATTACAATATGTGAACTGCATTACTTGCATCTCCCTACACTTAACATTTAAAACAAAGAGAAGAACTGAACAAATCTAAACACAACTACTATAAAAGCAGTGAAGCCTAATTCACACAAACTTAAATGGATTCACTTTCCTTAACTCCTTCACAGCGTTTGCTTCTGAGCCCACATCCAATAAGGAAATGTTGGATAAGAGTAAGTCTGATGGTGAATTGCAAAGGCAGAAAAAAACTGGTTTCAGTTTTGGGAAATGGAAAACTGACTTAGGTAAATCCTGGTTTTGACTTGCAGATTTGGTCCAACCAGAGTAGTGGAACTGAGGCAGATAAGAATTCATCCAGGTTCTACACAAGGGTTATGCAAGTCAGATCAGGATCTCTGCAGCAGTCCTTTCTAAGCCCGGAGCAGGGCTTATCAACACCAAACAACATCAACAAACAAACCAATTATCTAAACATTCAACCATCCTCACTGAGAAAGTCACAGCTAGGCACAGTTTTGGGGTACCAACGTAATAGCAGAATCCATGTTTCGGAGCAGTGGCATGCATGCTGACATCCACTGATTCTGGCATTGAGCCTCAGTAGTTAACATTCACTCATGTAGATGACTGTCTTTCAACCGATTTTTTTCTGGCTTTTTGTCTAATAAAATTCCAGGGATCAAATCTCTCAAATGAGTGTTTCTATGGAGGCAAGTAAAAGGTCATTTCACACTCAGGTTATTTCAAGATTCTACATCTGAAAGATTTCTCACAATAATTACTGCTTAACTTGCAAATTCTTGGGATGCTGAGTTCTCTTTTCTTGCTATCTGTACAGCCCTCTAGAGCAGAAACATCATTCTGAAGTTTCATTTATTAATAACCATCTTTCTCCCAGGAAATCTATGGGAAAGATGGACCTTGGGCAGCATCACGCCTTTCTGTGGACTTTCATGCTGCTTGCCTTTCAAATAGCCAGCAGTAGATGTAATTTCTGTTTTCTAAATCACAACTGCTTTTTGGGCTTGTCAACACAAGATGGCATATACTTTACACACATCTGACAAGCATGATGGATATTAGAAAGCAAGCCAGACTTTTTGTATTACTTCTAGTTTAATGCTGCCTCTTTACAATGCAGTGTTACCAGCATTGTATTATCGGTGCTCTGCTAGGAACTGGAAAACCAGATCAACAAAATGCTTTTAACAGTCAGGGAAGTCCCAGACTCAAGTCCTTTTATTAGCACTCTTTCTCACCCCTTTGCTGGACAGTTGCAGGCTGTTAACATAACACCCTCCTTCATGTACCTTGAGCATGAACAAACACCAAGCCTGGCAAGCCCCTAATGTCACTGAAACAAATCAGAATGTCAGTGCAGGAAATTGGGACCCAAGTACAAGAGCCATAAATCTGTCCCATTCTGATTGAATGAGTTGTGCCCTGAAGGATTGTGGAGTGCTGAATGGCTTTTCCTCCTCCAGCACTCACTGCAGTCTGAGGAGGGGACAGAGTTATGGAAAGGGGGGAGAGGTGAGGACCCTTCTAAGGGTCCTGTGGGAACAGAGATGAAAACACGAAGCAGGGACCAGAGCTGAGAAGTCAAGGAATGAGACTGACAGTTGTGGGCTGGTATATTATTCAATTTGACATTATTCAATTTGATATACTTCAAGTTGTTCTGGTTTTTTTTTGTTTTGTTTTTTTTTTTTCCTTTTTCTTTTTTTTCTGTTTGTTTAATATAACTGAATATGCAAATATGCAATGGAACAGCTAAAGAATGAAAAGAGAGCAACTTCCTTTTCCAGAGTTAGGCAGAACTGGCTGAATTTAAGCTTCAGAAAGATGGTGTGGCAATGCAACTACAGTGAGTTAAAACAACAGCTACATTTTTTACCACAGAAGAAGAGGTATTGTTTATTTTAAGCTGCTGTTTGATAACTGATGGTTCACAGGATGACAAAACTGCTTAATAACAAAGAGCTTCTAGGATATCTCCTGAAATATTTAGTAAGGAACGCATGTAGAGTGCAGATATCTGTTCTGGCATGGGTAGTCAGAGCTGATCATTTATTTATCGAGAGAGAAGAGATGGAAAAGCAATTTGGATCTTTAGTAGAAAATGAGACTTGGGCTTGAAAACCCTTGAATCACTTTCAAGAATACAGCTTACGTATCTATGTCACATAAGGCAAAGACAGGCGTACTTGTGCAGCTCTGGTATTTCTAAAGCTCCTGCCAACCATCTGCATGAGCACTCCCAGGCTCTTTCAGAGCAAAGTCAGGCTCCTTATTTTAAACTTTTTTCTTCGGGAGCTCAAACTAATCCAGACTGTAAATCTGTTACGGAGGCATAGCTAATAGGGATTGTAACACACAGCGGGGGGTTATAATGTCTTAAACAAATGCAGCTGATCCTTAGTAGAGGGACAGTATTTGTGTGTGATATTATTAGGTCAACAATTGACCCTACTTTCTTTATGTGAGCTGTGATTTTTAGGGTTTCTAGCAACTCAGAATATAGACAGTCAAAAAGACTCCTGAGCAAATTTTCCCTGATCAGAATGAAAGTTGTCTTTTCTGGTCTTGGGAAACAACAAAGGCTCTGTCTGTTCAAGGCCAATGGCCTCTGGCTTGGTGCTGGGCTGCACCATGTGCAGGGCCCTTTGCAGCAGTTCTTGTCCAGTCTGACAGCAGTGGGGTTGAATCCTTGCCCCGCTCCAGGGCATCCCACTGCACAGTGCACAAGTGCTACCTGACCACTGGCAACTTCTGCTCTGCATCTGGCTCAGCAGTGCAGGGTGTGCACAGCCTGGGCAGTGCAGGGTGCAACACCCAGCATGACAAAGGAAGAAGAAGGCTGGGGTGACTTGGTACATTGACTGGAACATGGTAAGTTAATGCTGTTTAAAATATTATTTAAAGGAAATACCTATGGAAGCTCCAAAGGCTCAAACTTGTTTTCCTTACAGGCAACAGGATTTTTGCCTTTGACTGAACTGAGAACAGGAAGGAGATTTTAGCAAAGCAAAATAAATATCATTTGTCCAGGTACACAGGTACTCCTGTGTAATACCTTGTGCATATTTAATGGAGAATATAAGCAGCTGCAAAAACACTTGTGAAAGATTAAAAAGTTAAATCACTATTTAGTCATTCTCAAAAAGTGAGACAGTTATGCGAGCAGCTGAGCTCCCAGCAGTCCCACTCAAGCTCAAGGAAGATTTTTCCTGCCAGCACTGTCTCACGGCAGAAAACACTTTGGAGCTGAGCATCTAACTGGCTCCTGGGAGAGGAATGTCTTCGTTTCCAGAGAGCCAGGCACTCCTGACAGTGAGCAAGTAGTCAATCAGTTAACCAGGCAATATAAAAACCCAAACTGCAGTGTCCTGAAGGTCTGTAGCTGATGATCCCAAGGATTTCTACTGTCCCAGACTACTTAGTAGACAATGAAGTTTCTTGGGCTCTTAGGCTTTCTGGGTAATACAGTAAAATAGAACAGTAAAGAAACCTGGATCTTTGCTCTCTCAGAAAAGCTGAGATTGTCCAAACTGTTAATTTCATGATACTTTGATGTCAAGTTAAAGAGGCTTATACTTCAGGATGAACTGAATGAACAAGAATATTCAACCCTCACATAATACTTTGAACACATTCTCTAGTTACAACGACCTTGTTCACCTCTGCTTACCAAGACAAATTCATTTCTGAGTACTGAATGCATACTGAATACGTGCATTGCATTGCTATGTTCCAGTGGAAGCCAACACTTATAGATCTACTACTGTCTACATCAGTGTCTGCATGGACAGGATGTATGATGTTGCTTTGCTGTCAACATCCCCTGAAGACCTCTTTGGCTTTTCATGTTCCTTCCCTAGGTTAAAATGCTACCGCCATGGATCATTCACATTAGCAGGACCAATATACTCAAGACAAGGCAATTTCTGTTCATAACATCAACATTTCTTCAATCAACCCAATTCCACAATTCCTGCTTTTATCTCGGTAACTCATCTCCTCATACACAGCTACTGTGATAAAATGAACATTCAGAAAGCAAAAAACCTTTCTTATGAAAGGAAAGTCTGCAGAGCTATTTTACACAGCCTCTGCCTTGCTTATGGAAAACAAGGCCCATTGAAACACCTGCCGAAGCTGGGGCACTGTGCTGGTGGGGCTGGGATGGGACTGCAATGGAGCTGAGCACTGAAGCATTTGAAATAAAAAGATGATGTTTCCTGCTTTGATTGCTTCTGTGCATTTACCCACTCCACACTCTCCTTCTTCAAACAAGTGTGTAGAAATTCATTTCAGTTATGCATTTCTAGTTGCTTTATTATCAAAAAGACATGAAATATTGTGAATGGTTGCTTACTCTTGTACATTTTTTACATGATGTATATGCAATTTTCTTGTTTTTAATGGTGGAACAGAGGAAAAAGCCTAAAAGGATGAATGTGCATGCAAAGGAAAAGAGAGCAGGCAGGCAGAAGGATTCATCAAGGCCAAGGACTCTTTCACTGAGCAAAGAGATATTATCTTTGAAAAGGAGGGCTTGCACCAAGATATTTTTATGTCACTTTGGCAGCATAAAGGGTTCTCAACACAAAGAATTGGACTCCTGAGAATAAATCCTACAAAAAAGGTGATGGTAATTGATGTAACTACGTCTGAAATTCTCCTCCAGCTCTGCACCTGGTACGGAAGCTGGATTAAAATGGAGTCGGAATGAAATGACTTCTTCTTAACCTAGTTGCCACATGACAGAGAATGGACAAAACTGCTCTGACTGCAGAGACCTCTGTGCTTTCTGCAGCATGAAGAAACAGTGTCATTAGTTCCTAAGAGAATCCTCTGAGTGCAGATTCCTCACAGAACAGTCATCAAAGCTTACAAGACACAAGAGGAGAACCTGCAATATTTAGGATAGGATACTTTTAGAATTATTTTCTATATAAGTACATCCAGGAAGAACAACTGAAGAATTCAGCAACTTCTAGAAAACTGCATTTCCTCACTATTGGTTTTGCTGATTTTTTTTGTACAAAACAACATGTTCAACAAGGTCTTTTTTTTTCTTCCATTCTAATTCACTAGTAGCTCAGAATAAATCTCTTCCCTCCAATTAGTTCCAGGACTGAACACACTGATACAGCAGTTTGTTTTGCATGCATTAAGAAAAAATGTTGGATTAAAGGATTCCGCCATGACTTTTAGAAGAAAACACCTAATTCACAGCAAGCAGCCAGCAAATCCAAACTGCTTTTCTGCCTCAACTAACCTCAATTAGTTACTGTTCGGCTCTGATATAAATATATGATGAAGAGAGCACTGGGTGGCTAAAGCACACTCAGTCCAACCAGCTCTCAGACACAAATCTGAACAAAATAAAAACTTGTTTCAGTATAAAAAGCTACAACTTAAACCAACAAAACTGTGAATATTGCCTGAACTAAGGCTGAGATTCTTGCTCTGGTTACATTGATTCATACCTACAGTATGACAGTTTTTTGTTAGATGTGTGGGTTATGTGCCTATGGCATAAATTCAGGCAAAGCAACAACTGTTCTTATACTGCAGCTTTAAAAGAGATACCAAGACCCTCAATGGGGAAAAACATGTGGAGCTAAGCAGTCCTGCAAGGAAGTGGGACAAATGAGTGTGGGTCAATCTCTATGAAAACACAACTCTCACTTGGAATTCCTGTCCCTGTCACAAAGCTCCCGTGAGATGAAGCAGAAGTTTTGAAGTCAACTTTCTCTGGTGGTCTCCAGAGATATTTCCTTTATGGGGGAACTGAGGTCAGTAGGGGCAGAGCACTGAATATAAGCACATTGCAGCACAGTACCTGAAAACTAAGACCCCACACATCTGCATATAAAGCACTGCCAGTTCAGTCTGGATCCAAGTTCAAGGCACCTTTGAAAGGGTGGAGGTATCGGAAGACAGTCACCAGGTCTACAGCCTTAATATTCTCACCCTGTTACAAGAAGGTCCCAAGGTCTTGCTATGTCCTCAGTTAAAAAAGAGCTTGGGCAGGATGAAGCAAAACATCAGTCAGTACTTATAGTCTCATATTTGAAAAAGACTGCATGGAATAGGTGGAAGAAGCATGATGCAGAGGGCATGCATTTAAGAATGCATGGCAGAACAGTTATTTCTATTTCTCTTCTCACTTGCCACAGCCTTTTCTATATGAACATTTTCTTTCACCTACAAAAACCTGTGTGTATGTGTGTGTGTGTATGTTAGTGGGGTGAGAGGGGGTAGGAACAACACGGATGCTTGGTGTCAAGGATTTGTTTAAGATGCTAAAGTAGAGCTTTGGGATTCTAAATTAATCTTTTTTTGTTAACTTCTTTTGAAATGTGAAGGAAATATTTCAATCACTTCACCTTTCCCTCCCTAAAATGTCTTCAGGTTATTTCTTCTACATAAGAGTTACATCAAAACTTTGCCTGAACCTCTCCAGAGTACTTTACTCAGAAGAGCAACTATCAGATCAAAAAGCACTTCTGTTTATTAGTTCAATCTCCTTCATTAGATTCCCTCTATCATGTGTTTTCCCACACAAACAGCGATAAAAAAATCTGCTAAAATCCACTGACAGCTGTGGCTGTGATAGACTTTTTCTTAATCCGATTAGCTGCCGCCTCCCTGTTCGCACCAGTTTCTGTAAGCAGTTACCACATTACACTACAATCTGCTGATTTCATCTGCACTGGCATCAGGCAGCATTCAAAGAAAGTCTGGCCTCATAATAACAGCCTTTGAGAGCCGGGAATCTCCTCTACACACATACGCACAAGCTGCTGTCTCTCAAATTGTAAAAACCGGCATGATTTTGGAATCCTGCTCTAAATGAACAGGGCATTTCCACAAACAGCCACCTAAAACTCACGTTGCCTGACCTGTTCTCTGCTCCAGCTTGTCTTTTGTTAGCTTTCACATTGTGATGCTTAAATCTGCTGAGATGCTGAAAGAAAACTCATCTTTGCTCAAGCTACTGGCTCATGCAAAAAAGTAAAAAGGGCTCTTCAGAGGGAAGAAAAATAAAGCAGCTTACATTTGAGTAGAAAGCTTACTGAGCCTGCTCAGCCCCTTGCCGGTGAGAGCCTGCACATGCACTTACTGCTGCCTGCAGCCTGAATGGCCGTGCTGCTTTCTCCCCTCTGCAGCAGTGAGCCAGAGGGACAATGCAGGTTTGAGGTGCTTCATCACTGCCTGCAGGTCATGGCTTGGCTGGGGGGAGAAGCCTTACAGAGACTGAAGAGAGGGCTGGAATGGTCTTGCATAGAAGGAGGCTGGATGAAATTTCAAGAAGTTGGCCTAGTTTTAGAAAGAAATTGCAGGTTTAGGGCAGTGCTTAGAAGAAATCTTGATCTTCTGATGACTGGCCTTTAGGTAAGAGTCACACAGGTGGTCCCCCACAAAGCAAAAGCATTTAATTTCTTTTCATTTCCTACCAGAACTGGAAGCAACATCACAGCTTCTGTTACTCAAAGAAAGGAAAGAAAATGGCAGAGCACAAATTCACAGTGGAATTTTTGGAAGAGAGACGGAAATTATGGCTCTTAATACAGTACTGAAGTGCTGCAAGAGTCCATTGGAATGCTTAGCAAATAAAGAATAGGCTCATTCCAGGGAGAATGCAATGTGCTAATAGCTTCTGAAAGGCAGAACAGAGATTTTCATCCTGAGCAGAACCCCAGTCTGAGCAGCTGGGTTCCTCCTGCATACTGGGGCATGGCAAAACATGACAAAGTGATTTGGCCAATGATTCTAAGTTTTTTTTTTCTACAGTATTTTGTCTTTGTTTGGTGAGAAATCAAGCAAAACAATTCCTCATCTTCAGAATTATGGGCATATGAGAAACTTCTGCAATGACAATTAGGGTTTTAGATTTTTTTTTCCAAAACTATCAAATGAAAAGCTTCCTTTGCTTAACTGTTGTGCACGTAATGTTGTTACATATCTTGCTGTCATCACAGAGTTGAGAAACACCCTGCCTTCTTATGATAAGAAGTCTCCAGACAGAAATCTCTTGCTTTTTACACAGTAAAAGGTAAGACAGTGTAAATGATATACATGTATAACTGGCTAAAAACCTTTTGACTAATGAAAAGTAGAAACCAGTTTTAGACTCAAGACTGAGGATGCAGAACAGAAAACCAATTGGAAAATTTTGGTCACATTTCCATTGTTCTTAGCATAAGACAGCACCCTGCCTAATGGTCTTGATTTTAGCTCAGGATCTGAACAGAGTGAACACCAGGTCTCTGCTCCAGTGAAGGTAGAAAGTAGGAAACTGGGTAGTTATTCCCCATGGCAGCACTGAAGGCCCCATAGGAGAGAAACCCAGAAATAAAAACGTATGATTATAAAAAATAGGTGCAAAAACGAACTGCTGCTCCAACAACCAAATGCTTCAAAATCCTGTTTTTGTTTTAATTCCATAAAACAAATTTCCATTTGAGAAATGAGATTCTCTGAATAATCCAAACAACTCTTTTACTGTAGCAATGATTATTATCCTATTTAAATAAAAGACCTGTGTTTCTGTAGTAATTATCATACCATATCCCTAATTAATTATTACTCAAAATATCTGTTGAAATTCTTGCCAGCCATTTAGAAACAGGCACAAATTATTCCCTTTGATCAGACTTGCATTGCTAAAGGCACATTAAAAATACAGAGAGAGTCTGGAAAAGCCTTGCAAAATTGTCCATAAAGCCAGAATTATGTTAACTACTGCAGCAGCCCTTACTCTGCATACTCAAAACGACTGGATACAAAAGGGAATTTCTTTCTTTGGACAAGAGGTCAATCCACACCCCCAAGATTAAGTTGTATACGGTTTAAAAGAAAACAATTGCCTACTAATTAGAATGCATAACGAAGGAAAATAAAGATAAAAAACAACAACACAGCATGATGTTTGTGGGCTTCAAATCAGTTTATAGCTACACTGACAAAAGCAACTGCACACATTCTGAAAGGCTGCGTACGACCCCTGGATGTTTAGCACACTGCCAAGTAGTTAATGAAGGGAAAAACCCAGCCAGAGAAAGTGCCGCTAAGCTCCCAGTCTTACACAAAACTCTGCGGATCTTTAATTCCCATGAACAGAATCTCATTTTTTTTTAATGATTCCTGTGAAAGACCCATGACAGTTAAAATACATGCTTTCCACTATTCAAATTTGTGATGCCCCTGTCTTCAAATCTCTGATGTTTCTCTCAATAAACCTTCCCTGGAGTTGCAGTTTCTATTTCAGTGTCCTCATTTCTAAGAAAAATCTGTGGATGCTCACTGTTTTTGTACAGGTTTTTATCAGAGCTTTGAAACTGGTTCTAACTGTACAAAAAGCCGATGCAATAGGTTCGATGTAAGAACTTGGTGCCATCAACTTCAACAAGGTCTTTACACAATTATTTTGCCCAGTTCCTGATAAGTCACAGACACTGAACCATTTCCAGTACACTTTCAAGTGAGCATGAGTACACCATCCCAACATGAGGGATGTAGTTCCATCAGAGAGTAACTGTACTCAGCTGCGTCAAACTCATTTCTGTTCAGAACTTAGAAAAGAGGCTGAGCTCTGGAGATGCTTTCCTGCCTCTGAATGAGGCAGTTCATGGAAATGCCATTCTGTGTTGTTTTCCAGATGCCTCTTTGCCTCACATACACCCCTATGTCTCTCACAGAGCCACAGATTAAATAACACTTACTGACAGAACCAAACCCAGACAAGTAGAGCCACAACTTTACTCCTCATTCATCTTTTATATCTTCTTTAAAAAAATAAACAAAAACAACTAATGATAGTATTATTTATGGAAAAATCCATTGAGATTCAATATGAACAAGGAACTACTGCCTTCCTGTAGATTAGCAGGCCAAATACTGAACTCAGCAGGCTATTCTGTATCCACTTCAATAAAGTAAAGGAAGAATACCTCTGAGGCGGTTGGAAGGTCCTGCTTAATGATGGAGATGTTACAGACTCCACAGCCAGCTCTGTATGTGCACCGCACAGCGTGTCTGCAATGGCCAGATCCCTGCTTTAAACTCAGAAGGGGGAGCAAGATGCTAATGCAAGAAAAATCCTAATGGTCTGCTTAAGATAGTGGCTGAGGCCTGACTTGGTGAGCGAACTGTGTACAAATTTTAAGAGGACTATTTTTCTCTGGCAAATATTCCATTGCAACAAGTAGTCATGAGATTTCTTCAATACACCATTGATCCCACGCACCCAGGACTGCTCTATAACACCAAAATAAACCAGAAAAAAAAGTGCAAGCAAAGAACCCCACAGAACTCCACCCCAAGCCCAACACCAATTAAGGAGCTTCTCTCCCATCTCACTTCCCTGTGATATGTACATGTGATGCTAATGGGAGTTTTGTGCACTTCAAAAAAAGCATAAAAAGTAATTCCCATATGTTGCATTTGCCACAGGGAATTTGTTACATTCACTGATGTTAAATTAGGCCATTGTGTATATACTTTAGAAACAGAGTCAGGCCATAAAAACTCCTACATGTTATTACTTGAGCATTCATTCCTCAGATTGTCTCTTTGCTGATATTAAAGTCTGAATGTTGTTCATCAGAGAGTGACTGATAATAAAGAAGTGATTGACAAACTTATTACTTGGTTTTAAAGAGAAGTTCTCCCAATTCAAAAGGTTCTTCTACAGTCCAGAGAGACGCAGCTTGTTCTTTGCACAAGAAGGCTGTAATTGACAGAGAATATACACAGAGGAAAAAAACAGACCTGGATTGTATTTAAACTGGTAAATAACTCAATATGTAGTTCTGAAAGCAGGCAGCATAGCTCAGAGAGGGCAAGGTGTGGGGTGAGGATGATGCCACAGTGGCTGCTTTCCTTACTTTGCCACCTGCCTACCTGGCCTGAATCAGCAAAGTCACCCTGCAGCACTCCTGGGAGCTGCTGCCATGCACACAGTGGCACTGCAGCAGGATGTCCCTCACCCAGGCAATCAGGAGCACATAACCCTGTGCACCTTCACAAGATTTACAGCCCATGGCAAGGATGTACTTCCTTGTCCATTTAATCCCCACAAGAACATAAGCTGATGGTGAAGCGGTGCTTTCACTCTTCCAACCCTCTACCTGCTCCATCCACTTTCCTGTCACAGAGCTGTATGGGTTGCCCTGTGCTGCTCAGCATGGTGATGGGTCCCTGCAGAGCAGGGTCAGCACAGCAGGTGATGGCACAGTCTGGCAGCACCAAGTGTGGATGCCAGGTCAACATAGCTGTCACCGTGATGCTGGGGCACCTCACACTGGAACTGGCTGGGCCAAGTAGCCAGCCACCTCTGGAAATGGCACTCCTGATGCATCAAGGCTTCCCTTACTCATGTGCTTTCTTCCTCAGGTGAGGACCTGACAGAAGAAAACTATCCCCCACCTCTGTACTTTTATTCTGCTGCCTGTTTAGCTCCTGAACCTGCTTGTTGTGAGGTCAGACAGCAAGTGCTGTCACCAAGGAGGCAGCAGGAGAGGAGAGCAGCTGTAGTGCCAGCCACGGCTCACTGGTGGGAGCAGTCCCGCAGCTCCAGCTGCAGCGTGTAAATAATCCTTTAGTGCCACAGGCCTAATTGAAGACTGCTTTTTGATTCATCGGGCTCTAAATTAAGGTCAGACTTGCTCATTTTTCACTTCCAGTGAACTTTCTGCATTAGGCACCAAGCAGCAAACACACTTGATTTCAAGCACAGACACCAAACTTCAGCAGTTCCTTCTCCTCAGCACCAGCCTCCGTCTCAGCAAGGTCACCAAGATTTAAATAGAGGATGAAGAGCCCTGCCTGCCATGATCTGCAGCCTGAAAGCTAAGCAAGTGCAGAGGTGCTCTCAGAAGCACAGGAAAACAAAGGCTTCAAGTCTCCCAAACTTGGGATAATTTGCTGAAATTTGCCTCTTAATAATTCTAGGTACTTGAAAGAAAACCAGATGGAAACAAAACTTATTCTTAGGAGCTGTACGATGGGATTATGTCAGCTGGTTTCCTGAGCTTGGCTCCATGTTTTCCTTCAAAATAACTGAACAAATAATCTTCCTCATGTCTCTTCTCTATCTCTTGTTTTTTTTTTAATCCTGGGCCAAGTCACAACCCCCCCACAATGAGCTTTGTGCCTCTAACCTCCCATTGCTGTCAGCATGGTCTGTCGTCAGGCTGAAATCCTCCATCACGAGCTCACACACCATTACGTGAAGCAGCTACCTCGTTCCCAGCTACCCCTTTTACACTACCAAATGTCATGTTTTAGCCAGTCTCCTTTCCTCCTCTTCCCATATTACTTATTTTCAGTTTACCCACCCTCTTTTCCTCATCTGTCTTTAAATAAACCAGATCCAAAATCTCTGCTTAAGACATCCATTGCCTTTCTGTATCCACCTGTCTATGTGATGAACTGCATCTCACTTTCCTTCTGGGTGTTAATTCACATCCTGGTGCCTGGATGCTTAGCAAGAACTGAATCCATCTTCCTTCCTTTCTGCTCTGTATTCTGAAGGAGTGTTGCCAACGGCTTTTGTACAGTATTTAGCTGCATACATACAAAAATTAAAAAGGACCTTATATTTCATCAGAGTGCATAATACAAGTGCTACTTCTAGGAAAGCAAGAGGCTATAACAACATAATGCTGTTCAGGACTACGAAATTATAGCTACATCTCAGCTAGCAGCATACTTCACATTTTATCCATGTTAAGAGAAGTCAAGCTATGCAATCTTACAAAATAGCTTTCGTACTACAGGTCTTGGTGTGAACTATATTTCTGACAATCTGATTACCACTGAATTTCATAGAACCACAAAATGGCTTAGGTTGAAAAAGAACTTAAAGATCATCCAGTTCCAACTCCCTGTTGTAGGCTGGCTGCCACCCACCTGGTCTGTCTGTGCAGGATTCCACTCAGCGTGGCCTTGAATGTCTCCAGAGATGCAACTCCAACTTCTCTGGGTAGCAGTGCCACAGCCTCACCACCCTCTGAATAGAGAATTTATGCCTAACATCTCCCCTCTTTTAGTTTAAAGCCATCCCCCCTTGTCCTATCACTGTTGGATAGTGCAAAAAGTCAGTCTCCCTTCAGTTTATAACCTCCTCTCAATCACTGAAGTCTGCAGTGAGGTCTCTCTGCAGCCTTCTCTTCTCCAAGCTAAACAAGCTCATCTCCCTCAACCTTTTTTCATAGGAGAGGTGCTTCAGCAAAGCAGAGGGGGGGCAGTCACCTCTCTGTCCCTGCTGGCCACTCCTCTGTTGATGCAGCCCAAGATAGAGCTGGCTTTTTTTTGCTGTGAGTGTACGCTGCTGGCTCACGTCCCACTTTTAAATCACCAGGACCCCCAAGCCCTTCTCTGTAGGTCTGCTCTCAATGAGTTCTTCTACACATATCTGGAATTGTCTCAACCCAAGTGCAACACCTTATATGTTGCCTTGTTGAACATCATTAGGTTCACATGGGCTTACTTTTCAAGCTCCCTCTAAGGGTGCTCTCATTCTGCCTTAAATTTACCCAGGAAAATATTTTATCTCTGGAATAGAAAACCAGAACAGATGAGTAGTTTCCTTCAACATAGGCTAGAAAGTAAATGACATATTTTGAAAGTAGAGCCTGCTCCCTCAGTTCAGAAAGGGACAACAACAATCAACGTTTTTCTCCTGAATCCTTTCCCAAACTCCTACTTGTCTTTAAAGGTTACGTTTGGTAAGAAAAAAATCTGCCAGGATCTTGAAATTCAAGTACACAATTGAGAGATTTCCAGAGAGTTCCATGACATTCAAAATAAGTGGAAAAATAAGCATATTGATTTTCTGTTTTGGCAGCATTAAGATTTATTTACTCTTGATGTTATAGTGACCTCTGGTTTGTCTTGGTCAATACAGACCTCCCAGGTTGATAAACCTTAATATTCACCTCCATGAGAGTCAATATCCACTTTATAACATAAAAGCTATCCCACGAGACAAATATTAACATTGCCAAATAGCTTCAGCCACTCGTTCTTTTTTCTTCCCCTCCTAATGTGAAAGAGGACTGAGCTTGAATGGTTGGCAAAATTGATAAAAAAAAAAGAAGCAGCAGCAGCAATGACTTCTAACAATCTAAAGAATGTGCAAAACGTACCATTGACCTTTTGCAAAAAGGACACTGGATGAGAGAATCATTTAGATTTGTGTATTAGAGAAGAGACAGACTTGCTTTTTTTCTTTTTACAATATAACCTCACATTTGTCCTTGTGAAGATCATCTGCAACTAAAAAACTCTGGGTACAACCTGTCTGTTTCTCACACTTCTTTCTTCTTGCACCGCTTTTCCCAGAAGATATAAATAACTGGAAAGGGATGTTGCTTTTCTGATACTAGTGTTAATTTCTCTCTGGTTGTGAAGCTCTTGAAAACTGTTTCTGGCTATAATGAATTATAATTACCAGGCAGTTTCCTACAGAGATGACTGCAGCCCACAGTAAAATCTGGGATTTCTGTCGCTGTGCTACTCTTTCAACCATTCAGGTTGGCTGTTGTATCACTGGGGGTAGCTGAGCCACTCCAGGCACTGCCCAGTTCTGTGAAGGAACTTAACTGAGAAACAAAATAAGTTTCCTTATAATCAGTAAGACAAATGTAGTACTATACAGACTAATTTTGAATGACTGCTTCTGCCAGTAAGATGTCAGTTTGCTGTTTTTTCCCCCCCCAGTGTTTACTATAGAAACACTTGGGGATTTGGCAGCCCCTTATACTTCTCCTACTCAGGTAGCTACTACTGTGGGATGATTTTTTTTTTACAGCAACTGCTGTCTGTCTCACTGTGCAATGAACTGGCACTAGGCCAGGTTCCCCAGTGTGAAAAAAAAATCCTTTTGCTCTGAGGAGACCTGTCAGGGTAACTAAACTTTCAGTTCTGTGAACCCTCAGGTGGGAAGAAGCCCCCTGCAATTGCAAGAGCTGATCTGGCCAAGAGGAAAAAGGAAGACCTATTGCAGGAATGGGGACAAGGGGAAAACATCTTCTGGTGACCAGTAGATCTTCTGATGCTGTAAGAATCACAGAATGGCCTGGCTTGGAAGGGACCTCAAAGATCACAAAGTTCCAATCCCCCCCACCTCAGGCAGGGCCATCAGATTCCACATCTAATACCAGACCAGGCTGCCCAGGGCCCCATCCAACCTGGCCTTGAACACCTCCAGGATGAGGGATTTGATTGACAAAAGATGAGGGATTTGCCACCCCCCCAACCAAATTCCTGACTGAAACTCTTCCAAAATTATCCCCGAGATTAGGATATCTCTATTAATCTCCAGTCTAAAATTACTAGCAGGCTGTCCACATACACTATTTGTACCACCACTGCTTTGCTTAAATTCTTCCTTCCTGAAATGGGATCCATGCTGCATTTTTATAGTGCTGTATTTCCCTCACCGTCTCCATTCCACTACACTGTGCTGTGTAAGCTTTTCTAGCCTCCCACAAGAAGAGCAGCTTTCAATCCTCTTTTTGTCACTGTAATATTTCTGCATCTGCTCTTGCTTCTATCATTTATTTTAGGGCACAGATGACCACAGTCTCAGGGAGCATTCCTGCTGAGAAACTGCACTCTAAGCACCAATGCTAACCCATTCCCTAAACCAGCAGTACACAGTCCGGCACACCTGTGGGTCTCACTGCTGTCCTACAGCTGCCTTGTACTTGCAGCCTCATGCTGGATTCCCCTCCTTGCCTTCCACTTTTAATACAACGTTCTCAAAAGCACAGGTTAATTTTTTTCCCGTGCCATTGATGAGACCTGGGAACAGTGGCACATCTATGGATATCGAAACTTGCAAAAATAAACTCCCCAGCTGTCTTATTTCCCTCCTAACAAAAGCCATTCAGCAGCATGCCAATGCTATTGTGTGCATGTGGAAGCTACGCAGTGTTGCTGATACTGCTGATGTTTTTCAGCTGTAAAATAGAAGCTCTCAGCTGTTTCAATTCTTTGCCATTGGGCTAGACTTGTGACATACTTGAATTTTACAGAAAGGAAAGAACTCTTTAAATAAAGTTACACAACCCAAACGCATTATACTATATAACAGAGCCAGAGAAGCATAATTATTCCCACTTTGCAATAGAGAAACAAGCATATGTGTGCCCCTGACTGTAGATTTAATGATTTTTGTTACTTTGCCAATCACCAGGTGATGATACAGCACTAACAGGCACTTCCCGTGCAGACAGGCTTGTCTCTTCAATCCCAGCACCTCCAGAAGTGATATTTGATGACTCGAGCTCTTTTTTGAGACACAGAAAACAAAAGTTCAAGGAAGTTAAATATTCCCCACAGAGTGGGAATATTTTAAATCACGATGGTTTCCATGGGATAAAATACCATTACTTGCTTGGATGCAGATGTACTTACATATTCTCTTTTTGGCACAAAAAATATCGGAGTCAGAAGAAACATTTGTACAGTTGTTTTTCCTGATGGGTATTTCTGTGCACAAGCTGTGACGTTAATCTAATGTATGTTTCTCTGCATTAACTTATCAGCAAATTCTTCTTGAAATACTGCTTTCTCAAGTCTGAGTTCTGGAGGTTAGAAAGTACCTACAATTTATAAGTATAATTTGCATTTGCTCTTATGCTTGGATGAGTAGAGGTCTAAATATCGGAAAGTTCTGCAGTCAAGATTTTCTTTACAGAAAGTTATACCCCAAAATGTCTACTGTTATAAAGATTTTGTTTATAATCTCTATTTTATTTGCTGAATGCTTGTAGCAGTGGCTGAAACACGAGACAAAGCGCAATTAGAGAAACTGTTTTCTCCATCATTTTAACACCAAGCTTGGAGGAGCTCAGAAATCCAGCAGCCCCAGAATCTACTGTGTAACTGCTTCTCTGACAGATCTGCTGCAGTCTGCTTTTTCTCTTCTCTCAAAGCAATCTTTAAGGATCCAATAAATCCAACCACTACTGAGAACAGCCTCAAGCCTCATATTGAAGTCAGAGCTATTCCAAGGAGGAGCAGGTAAACAGGGCAGACAAAGGCTGCATAAAACCTTTACAACCCCCATACGGCATCTCTGTCAGAAGGTAAAAAATCAGGCATCTGGACCAAAGCGCATCCCCACCAAAAGCACACGATTTTACTCACAGTTATCATTATGCTAGAACAATTGAAATAAAAAATTATTAATTAAGGCACTTTAGAAAATACCCCCACGTATTTCTGTGATGTTTTGCTTTAACAGGTGGATTCCACCATGGCTTCTTGATGCCCAGTGGGGCTGTCCCTCTCCAGATTCCAGGAGCTTTTACTTGCCTCTTCCAGCAGCTTCACCACAGCCAGCAAAGGCCACTGGGGTGTGTAGCTAAAGGCAATTCTCATCTCAGTCAACCTGATAAATTAGTTCAGATTTGAAATCCTCAAGTGTATATACCTGCTGAAATGTTTCAGATGGAAAATCTGGAAGAAGGCACCCTTTGGAAATATGATCATGCTTGGGGAAGAGGCTGAGAAGTGACACTGCAGTAACAGAACCTCACCAGGAGTAACCATCAATCATGAGAAGAAAGTCAGGAGGAAAAGTGCTAAGTGACATGAGTAGGATGGATGAGACAACGTAAAGAAATATTTTTCTTACTGCTTAGAAAACTGGAATCCAATTTTTAGATCACTGATGTTAAAAGGAACTCAGAGGAACCTGCAAAGAGAATTCTTTGTTCCCAAGTTACAAGAAGTGGCTCTGTCTAATAAATACGTTGGCACAGAACCATATCAAGAAGAAGAAAATCCACTTAGAAGTTAATCACAAGTTATTGGTTATTTAATGTGTTCATAAAAGTAGCCTATTGAGCCACAGATGAAGAAGTCCACATATAACAAGGTTTAATATGGTACCAACCTCTGCTTTCCAGAGCTGAGAGCAGAGGGCGAGCAAAGGGTACAAATTCTACAATGTGCAATGGAGTGAAAGCAGAAATGTGGTGGCTTTTCCTTCAGTAAAGCAGTTCCAGAGATTACTGCAACAGTGCTTCCTCCTGCCCAAGAACTGATGTGCACAGCCACTCCACAGCTGCAGCATCCAGCTGGGTGTTATGTGACATGTCCCCTCCCTGCTGAAGGGCAGAGTACAGCAAAGCACTTTCCAGGGAAAAACCCAGGGTCCCAGTAATTCAGGGAAAGAAATACAGTAGAACACAAAGTATGGTACTGCAGTAAGCTCTATCTGCAGCACAACCCATAGGCAGGGCAAGAATTGGTTTTGTTAAGGGAGCATAGCCAGAAGTCTGCCTTTACACTACGGGGATAAATCTTTGATACTAGAAGGTACAAAGGTAACTTCAAGACACAAAATCTTCTTTGATTTATCTCCTGGAGGTATAATACAGACCCCTACATTCTCTTCAGAGGATTCTTCTAGTGGTAAGCTAGTAAATAATAAAATAAAGCACTTTGCAAGCATATAAACAAAAAAAAAAAGTTCCCAGAGATAATTAAAAACAAACCTGAAAGTAAAATACTGAAGTTTTATTTAGAGCTGTGCCCAGCACAGCACGCTCACTTTGTTCTGGCATCATCTCTGCTGCTGAATTATAAACCTCTCAGAAACCAAGGCTATAATTACTGCTGGGTGACACTTGAACTTTCCATGGCCAAACATTTTACAGGACATAATTTCAGCATGAGACTTCATGGCACGTTGTAAAGCTTTGAAATTCTTCCATTAGTTTAAATTTTTTGCCAAGACTTAAATGAATAATTATTGGTAAGTAATGATAAAAATGAATTACTTTCATTTTTGACAGTGGAATCAGTAAGATAGTTCACTGTTGGTACTGAAGCAATGGAAAAGGAAAAGTGGCCAGCAGTGTTATCTGTGGTGTTTTGTAACAGTGAATGATAGCTGCTGGCTTAGAGGAGAGGGCATTTCCCATCTTCTTTTGCTTTCAATCACATCTTTTCATTAGTGATGACTGAATCACAAAACCAGCTGGAGATGGTACAGATGTGCACTTATAAGCCTGTGATGGTTATCTAGAGATTATCTGAACAACTTTAAACAGCAAAATTGTGATGGGAATTTCACAAGAGCAGTTTCTCTGGCTCTTCCTTTTCCCGATTAGGTTCTGCAAGAGCCTGTCTGCTGCTGCATTCATGACCTGGTCTGCTGTGTTTCTCCAGACAGAATGTGAACCAAATCAAATTATTTCAGCTGGTTTCAAAAGAGCCTTAGTAGATGTGAAATTAGCAAGGTGGTGAGGTGGTCTTAAAATAAATAAAGCTTATTTTATAGACAAAAATCAGATAGAAAGGAGAGCCCATAAGCTATTTTTAGTGGTTTCTGTCCTTTTTTTCCCCTTTCTCTTCTTTCCCATTTATACCACAAGATTAAGAAAAGACAAATTCAGATCAGGTACAGGAAACAGCTGCTAAGATTTAGAGCAACTGGACTGAAAAATTGGAGAAAATGAAAGCCTGATTATTTGGGTCAGTTAAAATTGGTCAAAGCAAATCACTGGAAAACAGAATAGAGAGGACAATTTTGAACTGCCTGGAGGGCAAGTAAGATGACCTAATGCAAACATCCATTTCCAGCACTGAGGATTCCCTTGCACTGTGAACAGCTTTCACTAGCATGGATGTGGACAACAGAAAAATCAGATACCCAGAGAAACAGGGTTTCTTTTCTCCTGGACCTGACCCCTGAAAGCATCTCTGCCTGTGGGCAGATGCTACAGCTGGCATCTCAGGGTTTCTCAAGGGAAGGAAGGAGCAGCTCCTCCCGTTTTGCTGACACCCGTTGTCTCAGATGACCCATTTTGCCCCACCTGTAAAATCAGCACAAACTGGATTGTTGCCTCTAATAAAAAGATAGCACTGCCTCCTTTCCCCTCCTCCCAGCTCCCCCTTTTCTTTTTTATTATTATTTTTAATTTTGTTGTAGGGGTTTTGTATTTTTTTTCCTCTTTTGGGTTTGTTTTTTTCAGGTTTCACCACATCAATTAATAGATATTGCCAAAGGCAGCATTTTTGCTTAGCAGCTGTTCTTTCACTATAAAGAAAGCAGCAGAATACATTACAGACAGAAAAAGCAGCCCTCACTACACACTGGTGTTAGATAACAGAGCCCAGAAAGTTGTGAGAGTTATCAGGCCTGATGCTCATTTTGTAAAAGTTCTTTTCCACTTACATTGATTTTTCTACTCTGAAATGTGAAATGTAGTTCAAAATATCCCATGTGGCATGTCAACTTCATTTACCCACCGCATTTCTAATATGTTTTCTCCATACTTCTCTATCCCATCACAGCAATTGCTGTATGCCACAGCATGCTATCATGTTTTATGCAGAATTTCACAGTGAATTCAATGGTGACTAATGCCTAAAAAGAGCTGCCACAACATGGCCCTACCTTTTATTATTAAAGCACATACCCAGGGTTTTGGATCTAGTCTTAAAGAGGAACACTCCTTGAATTTCTATCATTTGTTTACATTCACAAGAGAGGGGTCCACATCAAAATCTCCACTTCAAGTACCCATCAAACTTTCACATCAAGATCTGAATGCAGATCCAGGACTTACAGCAGCTTCTTACTTTCAAGTTGTTTGGAACTGATATACTGCAATCAGTCATCCAGCCACAAATGCACTATTTGGACATACGGTGCAGCAACAGTTTGCCCTGCATTCCTCAGAAGCTCAATTAGTAAAGTTCCCAACATGAAACAACATGGAGGACTAATTTTACTTAAGTGTGAAAAGTTAAATTGCTGCGTAAAATCAGAAGCTGACGGTCTGTTGCCCATCAGTTATCTCCTAGTTTTATCTACGTTCAGCTAAAAACTGAACAATCTTAATTAAACTCCACTGACACTCCCCATCCAATATAAGACGGTGCAAACAATATAATCCCAGTTTATACAAACATTAAAGCTATTAAGAAAACAAACATTTTCTCAATTTGTTAATCGCATCCACCAAGATTTGCAGTAGACTTTTGCAAGGCAATAAATATTCAGGAGCTGGGCACTGGCCACGTTACCAGCTTTGCAAACACGCTGTACTTCAGAAAAGTCTTTTAGAACAGGATGGAAGAGGCAGCGTCTATCTCTTCACTGATTGCAGAGGGAGCACAAACAAGCTTAGATGGGCATGAATCATCCTTAATGCCTCCAAACAGAAACCTGCCAAATTATATACAATGTTGAATGTGTTTTGCAGTGCGGTAAGAAATGGTTTTAATTATACAATTATTTTTATTTCTTATTGCACAAAATTACTCCTCCAGACAATGAATGCCAACTACTATGAGAGTATTCCCTAATTTCTGAGTCTTATTTTGTACATCATATTATTAGCAACGACCCTTAACAAAAAGGAAAGTGACTATTTTGACTCTTCATTTTACACGCAGAAGCATTAAAGTAGCGGATAAAAGATTAGTGTTGGATGAACAGCCTCAAAAGATTCAAAAGTAGGCATTCACTCCTCACACTTCTGCAGACACTGGCTATGTACCTTTTTACACTGAAGTAAAGTCTGAGGGTCAGGTCTAGTAACTTCCTTGCCCTATTTCTCACTTTCCTTTCAACATTTCCCTTTGAGAAAGGGGAAACAAAGTTAATATTAGATGATTTTCTCCTTTTCTGCTTTTGTTTTTGAGGGCAGAGGGAAGAACAAACTTTATGGGCTACTCAGACATTTTATTACTTTCAGATCTGAGAAGCATATGCTCTACATAGTAAATAACAGCTCTCAAAACCATTCACTTTGCTGGCAGGTAAATTGTGTGCATTGTTAGAATGTAATCTCTGAGTGATGAATGTGTAAGGTCACAAAAGCTGGTCTTCTGGATATCAGAGAGGGAAGGTGGTGACCATCATGGGTAACTGCAGTTAAAAAAGGATGAACTGTCTGTAATCCAAAAAGTGGTCACAGATTGCAGGGTAGGGAGCTGCCACTTGTGTCTGATGATGATGCAAAACAAAGACATCAAGAAGGGGCAATTGTTAAAGAATAAGTTAGAATATTATTCTCAAAAGAAGAAACAATCTTGTAGAAATGATGGAAGACTGAAAAGGACAGAACTGAAAAAGAATGTGAGCACCATGAAGACGGGCTCCACTTCTAACAGGCTGTACTCAGCCTGCTGATTTTATTCAGCAAAAAACAAATTTACCAAAATTTTCATAAATACTTCAGTGAGAAACCAAGAATTCTTTAATTGCTTTTCAGACTGGTTCAAAACAACCTTCTAATCTTGAAAACTACATATTACGTGCATTCACATGGAGAACATACATCATGGCTGGTTCACTTCACTGCATTTGGACTGGCTGTTTCCCCATGTGAAATCAATGCCTGAACTCTCACAAAGTCTGATGGGAGCAAGATCAGTTCTGCTATCCGTCACATCAGTAACTGCTACATGCATTAAAAATTAACAATCTATTTTGAAGGACTGAAGCTTTATTGGGTTAAAAGCAACACTTCCAGCTAAAAACATGGTTTATCTTTTGCTAAATCCACTGCTTCCCATTACTGCTAAAATGAGATCTCTCGCCCATCTGCAATATATCATCTACCAAGTCCCTGATCCAATGATATACTCTCAGAATTTAAAGTTTAGACTGATGTTTTGCTTGAGATAATACAAAGCTTTCCATTCCCATCAGTAGAAATTCATGCCCTGTCAACACAAAATTGACTGTTAATGTACTCAAATAATTTAGTTGGGAGAAAAGACAACTAATGCAATTATCCCTGAATGGTTTAGATATTAATGTCTCTAGAGCATACTAAGTGCCCAAGAAGCCAATTGTAGCTTCTTAGAAATGAACCTTTAATCCCTTTCACTCCTCTACAACAAAGAAAATAAACCTGGAGGTTTACAGAGAGAGAAGAAGCCAATTTTTTATCCAAATTAATAGACCATTAATTTTTCTGTGCTTCTGAATTTCAGCAATGCATTCCAGAGGTAATAAAAATACACTGATTTATCTCTTCAAGACAATTCACAGCTTTATGATCATTCCACTCACAAAACTATCTTGCTGGCCTCTAATTAATATTTCAGAACTCGAATCAACACAATCATGAACTGGAAGGTTTTCTTTTTTTTCGTCTCAAAATTTTTTACTTTGCTGTATTAAAAATAGAATCTTAAGATCAGAAAAGAATCTGGAGTGAAAAAGGAAAGAAGTTCAGTTCCTCAAATAACTTCTATAATCTACCTTTAATCTTACATTTTGCAAACATGCGAAACTACACATATAAATGCTTCATATATGAGCTTCCATAGGAAGCTTCTTCATTCTGCTTCTTAAACTGCAGTAGGAGGCGGAAGCAGGGTATGTGCAGGTGGTTTGGTTGAATCAGCTACTAAATCTCACAGCCAGCTCCCAAACTGCCTACTTAGCACTGCCTCCAACAAGCCCTGCAGTCCCCCAGTGCCCTGCCATCTGTGTGCAGCTTTTCCTCCTCCTCTTTCACACTCTCAGGTTGTCCCCCCAAGCCCCCGCATCCTGGCCCTCCTCCCAGGGAGGCTTCTTAGAATGGTGTCAGCATGCAAGGACAGGATAAAGGGATGGCACCCTTCTAACTGTAACAAATACATTTCTGCAAGCAAATCGCCACCCTCACCACCTACCCTTCTAGATTTTAGTGTTTTAAATTGCACCATGCTCTTATTTGAAAGTAATTATAATAATAAAGAATCAGCCAAAATTGTTGGCAGTGTAAACAACAACAACAAAAAAGGTCTGCTCTCAAGACAGTTAACTTAATCTTGAACAGTAAGGGTACTTCAGCTCACGAGACGGGGCAGAGAAAGCAGTCTGCTATGTTCTTGCTTGCAAGACAGGGATAATGAGGTTCATATGCTTCTCGTTTTCTGTCTCTCTTGTCTATTTAGACTGCAAGCTTCCAAGATAAGACTTGTTTCTTTTTTTTTTTTTTTTTTTTTTTTTTTCCGCTGGTAGAATGAACCAGATAAAGATTCAGCTGTCAAAATAAACATCCTTTAAATGCTTTAAGTTGAGGATGCATTTTAAGGAATGTGGCTGTACTAAACTGAATTTCTCAGGTTCTTATATTGTGCTGGGCACTTTCTGAGAACAGCTTTATTTACAAGATAAGCCATTTCTACTTTTGGTCTTGAATAAAATCCAGACATGCCACGTTTTTAATCTCTATATGTTCCAGTGTCTTATTTACAAAAACATGGAGAAGATCAAGTAGAGTTAAAAAGTTAAAACAATTTTTGCAAACTCAATTTTCACACTGTCAAATCTTGTAACAGACCCAAATCTTTTCTTTCTATATATTTCTTGTTAGAGAAGCAAAAATTTATTGACAGTTGAATGACTTTGATATGGACAAACTTACATAAAAATGGTAGGAGGTTAAAAGGGAGCATCAGCTATGAAAGACAAAAACAAGACACTGACCAAAGTTTGAATCACACAGCCTTGGTAAGTAAAGCAGATCATTCAGGTGAGTTGATGACAGACAGTGATGCCAAATGGACAAAAAGAGAAACGTTAAGGCTGAGTTTAATCCAGCAGAGGAACTCACAGACCTGAAATTTATCTTTGATACAAATGTAAAGAAAGGTAGAAAAAAAATAAGCCATGTATAGCAAAAAATCAATGTACTTCACAGCAGGATATCCTGACTTGGCAGGATACCAAAACTACAAGCAATACTCATTCTGTGTACTTCCTTAACATAATCTGTGCTGCGGTTAACTTTATTTTACTTAGATAACTACTAAGAGAATGCATTAAAGTCTGATGGCATTTCCATGTAACTTCATGCACGCTTGACTTGAACAATATGGCAGTTAAACTACTCTTCTGTAATGCTATTTGTGGCATTTTAGGCCAAAAGATTGTTCTTCTGAACAGCTCAGCTGCAGCCACAAAGGCTTCAGACTCAGACTCTGCTGCATTAAGGACAGCAGCTATCCCTGCCCAGGGAGGTCAGGGTTTGTTTTTATTTCTAAGTTCCATTAAAAATCCGGTCTATGAAGAATGAGGTATTGAAAGTAGATTTGAAACCTAATTGAGCATAAAAGGTTTGCCAATTTTCAAGACTGAGCTGAATCATATGAAATTCAACACCCACTAAATACTATTTCTCTCGACAGGCTGCAGGAGAGAGTTTTAATGATTTTACTTCTTACACTGAGCCAGCAGATACCCAGATATAATCAGTATAGTTGCTATTTCTAATTTCACAGATTTGAAATTATTTCAAATATTAAAACATCTTTCACATTGCCAGTCAGAGGAGACAAGGCATAGGGAGGTAAAAAACAAGATCTGGTTTGTGAACACCAGTCCTGATTCTTTGCTTCTTTGCTCCCAGTACCAGAGAGAAGAAAAACACTTTAAAATCTTCATTTTTAATGCTCCTAATAAGTCAGGTTTGCAAGGAAGTCAAAGAAAGTGAAGAAAAGGAAGTATGCGCAGAGTTCAGATTATTTCCCTTCAATGATCTATGGAAAAAGCAACAAAACTCTCCTGAAAATCAAGGGATATCAATCCCACAGGTATTTCATCTGACACTTGAAAGGTCCAACATCATCTGTTGGTAGAAAGATCTACCAACATCCCACCATTTACTTGGTGGCCCCAGGATGCTGCTGAGGACCTCCCTGGCTCTCAGAGATGCTCGAGTCTTGTCAGCTCCACTCAGGCCAAGCCTTATTCACCTCTAGAAAATACTCCAGAGGTTTTCAGATTCATCACTGCTATCTGGTAAGCACAAGGAAAGCTAGTAAGAACCCTGCAAATGTCTGTATATGGGTACTAAAGATTTAAAAATGCCTGGTTCCATGGCAGCCAACATTCTGGCTTGCTGAGGATGGCCCTAGGCAGCACAAGATGCCTGTCAGTTCTTTGAGCCTCTTCTGGGAGCCGACAGCCCAACAGAGTGGCTGCAGTGCCCTGAAACACGGCGTTAAGTCCACCAGCAAATTGTGGTAGCAGTTCTATTTGTATGTGGGCAGACTCCAGTTAACTGAGAAGCCTGAGATTCAATGTGTTCTGATTTTTGACTCGCTTCTGCTTGTAACAATGCATCAGTTTGATCATATTAATGTTTAATCAGAAGTATGCTTATCGTTCTGAGTAGAAAGAAAATGTGTAGCATTCTGAATTTCTCATGCCTATTGCACATGAAAAAGATATTAAAACTCATCTTTTCACTTACGGCTTAAGAATTGTGTACTCTTCTCAGCACTCAGTATTTCACTTAGCAAAGGACAGCACTTTATAACTATTAAATGCACTGCCTTAGGGATGTGGTAACCCATTGACTTGACAAGTCTTTTAAAAAATGCTATAGTCAAACAGCGAGGCAGGATACATAGGATTTATCTGATAAGCTGAAAAGTCCCTAATGACCCCAAACACTTCAGGCAACACTAAGTATAAAAGTCATTTTGATGAACCTGCAAATCACATATAAATCAGGAGAGGATTTCTGTGTCCAAATGTTTTTAAAGGCATATATTTCCATTGTGTCTTTTTCTTTTTTTCCCTTTACAATTCCCTTGACAAGAAAATATAAGAAATCATTGTGTTAACTGAATTCAACCTCTTTTTCTCATTGTCTCCCTGCCTCCCTTTTTATTGTTTCAATGTGAAAATGGCAGCCTTCACTCCCTTCCCTTTCCCATACTTTACAACACGACCAGTTAAATTTTAATTTATAAAAGGATAGACAAAAATGATGCTTTCCCACATGCCCACACCAATATACACTTCTTCTCAAGATAATTTTAGCTATATGCTACATGCAGAAGTAACAAGAGTAACCTATAGGCTCTGTTCAGGGTGCTGGTGTCTGCCAGTCTGTTATTCCAACAATATTCTGTAATTAATGTTGAGCGAGCAATAAAGAAAAACCCAAGAGAAGGCAAATCTGCTTGTTTTCTTTTCATTATGGATGACTCTGCAAGAGGAAACCAGGAATATTCTGACAGTGCAGCTAAGATCTGGAAACTGTACATCTGTTTTGATCATTTGGATCCCAGCATTCATAAAGATGAGCAGTTTATTATGCTCAGTGCCATTTGTCAATACATCTTTCCCTATTTGTCCCTGCTGAGATTATGGCTGCTACAAAGTTAACAGCTGGCACTAGCACTGACTGCCCAGGGCCAATTTATGGAACTCAGCTGGTAAAATACTGACCACTTCTGACACACAAGGATGTCACTCTCCAAGCCATCCAGCTCTCTGCCCTTCTGCTGCCTTCTTTCCTCCTTTTGGCAAGAGCTCCTGCAGCGTATGCTGTTTGCCTGAGCTCTGAATTCCAGTGAACCAGTCACACTCCCACCCCTCCATTAGCTTAGAGGCTTTCTGCCACTCTCCCCCTAATTTTCCTTCTGGCAGATGGTCTGCTCATCTCAGCCGAATTTTGTGCCCTGCCTACACCATGCTAGCACTGAAATTGCCCACTTAAAATGTATGCTTAGGTACCGAAGCCAGTTTGATTGTTGAAAGGGGGGGGGCTGGGAACAGTTGTTTTGTTTTGTTTTCCTTTTTAAGAATTGGGTCCTATATTTTTTCCTCTAAATGAATCTGTTTTACAATTGAAAGAGGAAGAATATGCTTAAAAATATCAGTAGGCTTCTTCTCATCATTCTTCTTTCCCACCGTTCCCATAAGTGAAATCTCACTGAGTACAGCAGAGATATTATATTACAGGTGAAATAAATCCTCCTTTCTGTATCTCTGGCCAAACAGACAGATCTAGAGACATCTTGTTGGCCAACCTGACTGACTGCGGGGCACTGCTGCACAGGCACGCTGCCATCCATACGCCTTACAATTAGCACCATCGAATTCGCATGCAATTGAGTTGTCACTGAGAGAACAACTTGCTACAGAAAGCTTTTCAGGTCTCTGTACTGTTGGCATTTTTGGGTGACGGATATCTGCTAAACCCACGGTTATGTCTGTCCTGCCAACTGTGCAACAATTGCAGCAGGCAGGCACCTTCCATGCTCCACCTTCAATGTTCCGGGTTTGTAAACCAGCTTCTTGCACTTTTAGATCTCTAACACATCATCTGTTGGCATAAAAAAGTGAACAAGTTGAACCAACTGCCCCTGACTGGCAGTTTATACCACTGCTGTGGTTTAAGCCAGAAGGTGGCTCAGCACCACACAGTGATTTGCTTACTCCCCCATTCCTAAAGGGATGTGGGAGGGAATCAGGGGAAAAAAAATAAAGTAGAACTTGCGGGTTGAGATAAAACTATTTACTATGATAGAAAAATGGAAAAGGATAATGACAGTCTCTCTCTCTCTCTATATATATATATATATGAATGTATATAATGAGTGATACAAAAAGAATTGCTCATCACCTTTGGACTGATGCCCATCTAGCCCCTTGAGCAGCAGGAAAGTATGAGATGAACACCCCCTTCCTGAGAATGGCCTTGGCTCTGTACAGCATTGCTGAGCAGCAATTACAAACACGGGTGTGTTTATAATGCGTTATCAGCATTGTTTTTGTCCTGGAACCAAAACACAGCATCATACCGGACACTCCAAAGAAAACAATTTCAACCCAGCTGAAACCCAGACAACCATTCTGTCAACTGCATTGCAACTGAACCTGTGCAAATTACTCTGTTCTCAGGGTCAGTCAAAATCTGCCCAGATTATTTCAGAGTGCCATTATGAGGTAAAATTCTGGTTGAAGTTAAGTACAGCAGAACAGTTAAAAGTAATCGTAATAGTGCTGGGATTTTACCAATGCTATTTTGTCAGGAATAAGAGCATCAAAACTTATTTTTGCACCTCTTGCCCTGCATGGTGCTACTCCCTCTCTCTTTGGGATGCAGTGCTACTTGTTCTTGTCACTGTCCAGACAAAGAAAGGACAAAATGAAGTACAGAAATAGTTTCTGTTTAACTGGTCTCTACTGTCTACTGCAGTCAACAGTTTCTCCTGAAAATGGACAGACCTAGCCAGCTGGTATTTGAGAATAAGGAATATCCAGCTGTCAGTTAACATATCCAAAATAAAACAGAAGCTTAGAAACACTTGTCTAGCTATAACCAATATGTGCTGCTTTCGCTGCTTGCTGGGCACATCCATCAGGTACCATACATATGAATTTACAAGTCAAGCTCTTAGGCCATTTTGTCCAATGCTTTCTCCTCAGTGCACAATATACCCTTCAGTAGACAGGGCACAAACAGACACAATCACCTCTCCATCACAAAAATGGTTTATACTCACACTTCACAGAGGTAAAGAACAAAACTTTTGTTAGGCAATAGAAAATTGCCTTGTTTCTGTGTAGCATGTTTCTCTTAGTCATCTTACTCAAGGGGAAGGAAAGTGCTCTTACAAGGCTGGTGGGATCTGAATACCCTGCTTGTTCCTAAAGGACTGTGTTCGTATGAAGAAATTTCAGTAGAATCATACTTATGACAGCTTTGCATTGCAGCTTTTGGGAAGGTTTCACAAGCCTGCCTGTTCAATAAATAATCCTTTTGGAGCCTTTCTAAACACAACAGTGTTCAGAAAAGCGTTACAAGTTGGCAACCAGTATGCAGTGTAGCCAACATGAATAGACTTCAGGAGCTGCAGATCTTGCCTGAGCAGATAAGAAAGTGCCATTTAAAGGGAAATGTTTGTATAAATTATAGGCATGAGATGCAGATTTCTTTCATTTAATGCTATTTTTTTAATGTGGTTAAGTCTATCAAATGCTTCATAGTGGTAGGATGTGCAAGAAAGGCCTTCTGTGCAACACAGATTGTATTTACAAATACAATCAACAAATAATATTTTGCAGAACTGCATTGCAGGCAGCCTTTGGGCACATTCCTTACGTGGATTGTTTCGCTTTTGTTGTTACCTGAACACTGCATCATCAAAGAAGGATTTATTTTGCTACAGTGAGATGCATAACAAATGAGGAGATCTCACTATCCTCACAGGGAAGAAATCTGAGAGCTGAAATTAGGCTAATTTGTCCCACCAGTAGCCTGCCTTTTCACCTGATGTCTTTGCAGAAGATGAAAGCACTCTGGAAACAGATCGGGAGACAGCACAAAGGTGGCAGGAACCCACTGGGACATGAACAGTGCAGTGCAACTTATCTCCCATGGAAGGCAATGCACAAGCTCAGGGCACAGTAAGCCATGCAGGCACCATGCACTGATATATTACTCAAGGTATACACACTGTGCTAGCAGCAGTTACATCAAGCAGCTGTCTCAAGAAAGAAAAAAGCATCAGCACCAGACAATAATCATTGATCCTGACTCAGAGTTTTACACAATGCCCATCACAACTCTGAGACTTTCTGCTTAGGGCTATATATAAATTTTCCTGAAGCTTATTTTATGCAGATGATGTTGCTGCAAATGAAATCTATGGAAATCCTGAGAAGTTAAGCTTGTTTAAGCCTTAAAATAGATTTCCAAAACTGAGCAATCCAATTGCGAAGTAAATGCGTATGCAAACATCAGACTAAATATGACTGCCTTGCTTTGTAGGCTTCACAGGAAGATCAGTCCGTTTGTGGTAATTAGTTTAAGTCAGTTCCAGTAGCACTCAAATTTTAAGAAAAAGCAAACTGTTAATTGAAAGATGAAAACAGAGCGAGTCATCAGTGACCCAGGCTTTCTAAATGCTTCCTAAAGATGAGAACGAACAGAAGATACCTTCATTATTGCTTATTTCAGTAGTCAGTGCATGACACTACTACTGTACAGAACAGACTGAACAAACCTTCTAACACAGCAGGATCAGATTCTGCCTCTGTAAATAAACCTGAATCTCAAGTCCAGCAGGCTGGGAGCTAGCTTAGATGTGTTACACCTTTCAGAATATTTGTTGCTGTACAAGTCAATGTGTTTGACAGATATTTTTTATTCCACCATTTTAAAAAACACTACAATTATTTGAAACGTCACTGTCCACATCATTGCTGCTTTTCTTTTCCCTTCATTTGGCTTTCATGACTACCACCATAAGGTTCTGCAATGAGAATTTGTAGTGGCAGGCGGGTGCACCACAGGTAGCTAAAAAAACAGGTAGTCTGCTTTTCACAACCACATTTCTGAAAGGACTGCAATAAAAATACAGCAACATAAGAATCCTGGCCCTGACCCCAAACAGTGTTTTCTTCTATTGAAATTACTATTCTCATGAGCAGACCTAGAGACAGAGAGGGTATCTACTCAGCAGGCAGTATTGTGGCTGCAGCAGGTGCCTTTGGAAGGCAATGGCAAAGCTGCCACTGCCCTACATGAAATTAGTGGGCGCTGACCAATGAGCTGCTAAACAGTCCTTGTTTTTGTCTACTAGCACTAAACAATCCACTTCTGCCTTCTTTAGCAGATACTTAGCAGATATGTACATTTGAAGCATGACATTGTACATACAACTTTCCCGTTGGGAAGAGAGAACAAAGCATGTGTGACAGATGGTAGTCCTGCTGCTTAATGTGATACTGGAAGACACTTAGTTACACACACTTAAGATATACACTGACGGAAACAGCATATGGACCAAAATAGAATAAGAGAGGTATTAAGCTTAAAACTTTGAAGCTCTTCCTTTGGAATGGTCTTGTTTTACCAGAGTCATTTACTAAAGGCAAAAACATTGTTTGTACTGAACCCAATAAAAGGATTTGGTAATTCAGAAAAAAAGAAATTTCTGACACATACTTTCAAGAGAAAGTGTACTGCCAGCCTTCAGATTTCTCATGCTGCTCTGTGCTCCTGATACATCTTCTGAGCTATTTTTTAAATGTATGTACATCTTAAGGTCTAAGATCTAACATGAATAATAACTGAAATGATACATAATTAAACATTTTGCACATCAACGTGTGATATTGATGGTTTAAATATTTAATGACTAATATGTTCAGTTAGGTTTAAGCCAAGCTACTGAGTTATTTCTCCATCACCTCTGCTGCCCTACATCTCTGAGTATTGATACAGCTTTCACTACAAGTTGAAAAGACGACTTCAAATCTACTTCCTGGAAGGGTGGTTAAATAATTACTGTCATGCTAAAATAAGTGAGAAAATAAAGGACAGGGAAAAGCTATCTCTTTCTGTTAGCATGTAATACACAGAGCTCTTTGCTATGCCCAGTTTTCTATGCTCTTCATTTTTGAGGTCTTACCGGAGGCAAGGAAGAGGCAGGAGCCCCCATGGTCCCCAGACCCACACCTTCTTAGGCATAAAACATAGTGCCTGCTATAGTACCAGCATTTATCTGAGCTTATTTCCTGCACTCAGCTTAGTCATGTCAAGTTCAAGGCTTCTCTGCTGAATAAATGAGTAGCTCAGTGTTCCCTCTGTATTGCTATGCTGGCTGCTACTTACAAGAGCATCGATTCTCAGACTCGGTGAGTGAGATCTTCATGTTTAGTTTTCAGGATGAGACATCTGTCCCTGCTGATGACTGCTGTCATTAAATTTGCACCCAGGAAGAGGCTTGCAAAGAGTAGGTGAAAAGTCCAGAGACAGCAAAACTCTTCTTTAGGTCACTTGACTTTACTAGTTCTAATCAGAACTAGAAAAAAACTTTTATTCTTTTGGCCTTTTTCTTTATTCTTATATTGAATTTTTCATGACCCTTAAATTTGTAGTGTATTTTAAGGTACACCTTTTGAACTATTGTGTTTATTGTACTTCAGCGTATCTGCGTACATCAGTTTTCTCCTTAGTTCACAGATAAGCATATTTCCTTTTTTCTCTTTTCTCATTTCCCACTCTCCCCCTGAAAATGTGCCAGCTCCTGAAATATACACAAGTTTCTCTTATTATCCTTTGAAGTGCAGTAAGATGTACAGTACAGATACATCTATCATCTTTTCTACAATATAGAATATGCTGAAGGCCAAACTACATCACCCCTGTAATGCTCTTCAGAAGCATTAGCAAAAGGCAGACCACCATGAGGATGAAGTTAAACCTTGAGAAAACCAATAAAGCAATGTAACTCGTGAAGAATGCTAACATCACGGTTCTGTGAATGTTTATACTCAAGATTTGTACTCATATTCAAATGATTAATCCCAGGATTTTCACTGAAGTTTGAAGGAGGTAGGTACCTAATTCCTTTTGACAACAGGATTTGGGATCCCAGTCACTTGGTTGATAGTTTCACTTAAGATGTCACCAGAAACACCCACAGGTACAGTCCAATAAACAAGGCAAACAGCATCACACAGCTGTTCTTAGCGCTAGTTAGGGAGATATGTATATTCTAAAGGGATTAACTGCTCTGTGATCCATTGCCAAAGCTGTATCATACACACTGCTTACTGTGCTGAGTATGCTGTCAATTGGTGACCATAAATATCTGTTGTAATAAGGGAGATGCAGTCACTTATACAGCTGGGATAGCGATAGAAGGGCACATTCACTGAAAAAAATCAATTTTAATTAGGAAGACAATTATATTTTCTCCCAAAGGTTGCCAAGGTCTCAAGATTTATCTTTAAGGTGATGGAGAAGTAATCTTTTGCCATTCTATATCTACTGGGTAGCACCGAACTGTGGAAATATTTCAGGTCCAAGGGAAGACCATAAGGTCCCTCAAGGTCTTATAACCCAAGGCAATAAAAATCACTGGCACATCATTAGCCTGTCCCCTGCAACAGCAGTTTATGATTATATCTTTTGATTTCTCTGAATAAAGGTTTGTTCAGTTCATTCTCAAACTATGTAGCAGTGATTTGGCCTGCACTGCTGACTTCATTTCTATTTACAGTTGAGCTGTGTGCAAGGAGATAACCCTGGCGTAGCTACCATCTCCCCTTAACATTGAGACAAGCAATGAAATCTCCCAGATGCAAATCAACTGCCTGGCCACTGCAAGTTGCTTCGTTTGGGGCATTTTTTAAAGAAAATCTGTTCTAGTAGCTGAGAAGAAAAGCCCTCCACATATTTCAGAAGCAGTAACTTGTAGCTGCCAAGCTGTTCCATGTCCATGGGGAACTGCAGCAGAAATGGGCAGGAAAAAAAAAACCAACATAAGGATGGACAAATAAATTCCCAAATAATTTCCAAATCTAACTTGAGAAACTGAAAAAATATTTTGGATACTTTTAGAATCTGTGATGCTCCCTCCAAGAGAAACATTGGACAGAATGTATATGTGCTTTTAGTCCTCTGACTAGTGTGGTCTTTACACCACAAGTTTGTTAGGACAGATCTACCTGTTTACTTTCTGTGTCTGTATATTACACTGTATTTCTGGTGCAAATCACTTTTCTATTGTGGTGCCCACTTTGCCTATTGAGGAAATAGATACTAATTCCAGCCAAGTTACTGAAGAAATCATAACTGCCCAGAGATTCATCACTTTGCTTTTGATGAACACCATCATTTGTAATAAAATGCAAGCACTGGAACTTCCGAATCACTACAGGAGAAAGATCCATCAAACCGTTGCCAACATTATCATCTTCCTCTTCTCTCTACGATGGATTTCTATTACAGACTTGGAATACATTCTACTCTGAAAACACCCCATTGATGTCAAGATCTCTTCAGCATATTAAACAAGTGCAAGGCACAGAAGAGAGAAGCACAGCATGATTCTGTAGTTTTGCATATCCTTGTGGCAGTGTTCTACTTTTTTAAGAAGCTGGAACTGCCAACAAGTGGCCCCAAACTTCCAGGGCGATCAATCTGCAATTTTTACATCTTATTTTCCTCTCTGCAATATATCTTATTATACATAACCATGGTGATACTGGTGTGGTCTTGTTTTGAACTGTAGTGAAATCCAAGAGGAATGTTTCTGAGCAATATTTCCGTGAGTTTTAAAATTACAGCAGTTTTAAGCTGTGCAATGCCTACAATTCTACATAGATACCTCCCCAAACTGTCAACACCTTCTTAGTCAGCTGTGACAGATTTGATCCTGAGCTGTGCAAACAATAAGCATTTACTGTGCTCTGAGAACGCCTTACTTCCACCAACACAGTTATAATGGCTTAGCACCGAAATCCATGCTCTGCTTTTATCCATTTTAAAGGACCAACCCAGAACAACATTACTGTGCACTTTTGAGGCCTTTAACTAATGTACAACTTATTGGTCTTTAAACAAACATACTTCATCTAATGACACAAATGCAGACCTCTCCAACAATGATGAAACACATCCAAAGAATGAGTACCAACCCATAGTTCAATGAAGCTATAAAACAATGCTTGGATCTAAAACTGAAAATTCCTCAGTTACGATTCTGTCTACTTTGCTGATCTTGGGGAGGCCAAAATGGTGTGAAAGGAACAGAGGTAAACCCACGTATGGAACTCAGACTTCAGATGGACTTTATGAAATGATTTTCAACTGTAAATCACAATAAAAATGCTTACTTTTTCCTGTAAAACACTGGAAGGAGCCCTTTTAAACAGTGTTTTGTCATCACAAATGTTGGAAAGCTTTCTGATTAAAAACAACTGCATTCAGGGATGTTTTCAGTATGCAGTTTCAACAAACATGAGAGTAAAATTCCATTTAATTTCAAGAAGCAATGAGTGAGGGTAAATTTAATAGGAACATATTGTTCCAGGCATGCTCTATGCCAGCCTGCAGACCTTGAGCAAAGCCAGCCATCTGAGAGCAGCAGGGGAGGGAATGAGAGAGACAGAGGGAGGTAAAGAATGAGCAGGAGGGGGAGGAGAGCACAGAGAAAGAGACAGATAAGAGGAAAGTTCCTGTCAGATTTTGCCGTGATGAGAGAGAGGAGTTGAGCACTAAGGGAGAAAGAGATATGAGGGAGACTCTGAGCTGGCTGTGTATAAAATAAAAAACAATACATTTAAGTTAGGCTACAGCAGAAGTCCAAGACACAATCGAACTTTCACAAAGTCAATGGAAAGACTCCTCTAATTTCCACGGTGGCATTGCCTCAAGCTGTCAGTAAATACAAACTAGTCTTTGTCCCCCTTTTCTCCTGGGCATGAGATGTGAAGGGGCTGCTGAATGCAGAATGATTCAGTCAGATCCCTGCTAACCAAAGTCATCTGAAAACAGTAAGAGTGGTTCCTCTGAAATTAAGCAGAGGCAGCTTCTGACTACATGGGTGCTCCCTATGCCAAGCTGGCATACCCCAACTGAATGTTGGAAAGGAAGGTTAGAGGATAGAACCAATAAATCTTTCTAGAGCAGATTGTAAGATTTCAATGCATTAGAACAGAGCAATTTCTTTCAAGAGCCCTAACAGATATTTTTCAGCAATTCTAGTAAAAAAGAAATTAAAAATTCCCCTGAGCCCTCTTAGGGAAGACACCAGTGCAGAAAAAGAGTTTCAGCACATTAGCTAACAATCTTGTTGCTATTTTTTTTTTGCTGTTGTTGTTCTTCCTCTCTTCTGCTTCTGTTTTCTGCTCATTTAGTTTCCTGGACCAGACTGTGATATCTTTGGAACTAAACTTGCAGCAGTATATTTGAAAATACACCATATGTATGTTTGGTTTTTAACAAAAATGCTGCTAATGAGAATACCCAGCAGAAAAGATTCACCTAATGACGCTGAAACTTAGCTGAAATCACTGGGATGTGGAGTGCTTTGGCTGACATGCAAAAAAAAGGGTAAGAACAAGTCTTGCCAGGTATGTAACAGCTGAGCATTCTTCCTGCAAACACCATTTGACAAACCAATATGTAAAACTACTTCCTAGGTGGAACAAAGCTCTGCACTCAGTGAAGCTGTTTGTAAGGCAATTTTGGAGGAAGGATCCCTCTGCTTCAAATCTCAGTTCTCACAGCACATCTCTATGTAGAATTGAGCAGATCCTTTGGATCTCAGATGTGCCACTCCTACTCACACTACTACTTATTATCCTGGTTGTTCAAATCAAACACTTGTAAAAATACAGCCATTTACTTTCCAGAAATTGTTCTGGTAAAAGTTCTGTATTAAAATCTAAATACTCTTCATGGTGGTGAAGACTACAACAACTTTTTAAAGAATCATAACAGATCTGTAGATAATATAGCTTCTATAGTCTTTGACTGGAAGGGAACTTAAGGCAGCTTGAGATTCTTTAAACAAGGGAACTTCTTTCTGTGCAGAACTGGATTTCTATTAACACGTTCTCAGTCACTACATTGTTATCCTATGATGTACAGTGATTTATGAACACAGATAGGATTAACTCTGACCTTGTGAAAACCAGCAACTTCCTTCTTCCTTCTCTTCTCACCTGAATAACTTACTGCACCCCTTAAACAAATTAAAGAAATAAGTAAAAGTGACTGGAAACACCGCTGGACTATTTAAGTAAGCTGCACAGAACTACACTGGATAATTTATTCTTGTGAGAAACATAATGATCACCCAACAAGTTTGGTTAGGAAGGTGGTTTATCAGGCCACCTTGATATACTAGGGCAAAAAAAATACACAGAACACCTACTGATGATGGATTGCAAGATATATTAATACAGAAAAGGATTGAGATTTACTTTCAATAGTAGATTAAGGGGCTCCAATGCAGCCAAGACTAGTTCTTTTAAAACAACAGGGACTGAGTTTATTCTAGATAAGGACTTAATTTTTATTGAAAACCTACCACCTTCAAACTGCTCAAAAGTTGAAGCACTATAAAACTGTCAAATAACACCATTATTAAAAGCTTTATTTGACAAATCTTCCACTGCTGGGATAACTTGTGTGTTTGCCTTCTCTCTCACATGAAATAAAATCATTCACTTATGCAAACTGCTGACAGGAACGGAAACAAATGGGGTTCTCAGCACAGGGTGAAACACACTATCCCCTTTCTGCAGCTTAATGGAAGCAATAGTTATTTATAAATCATAAGGCACTCAGTTTGGAGAGCTGCTCTACTGCTTGTTGCACAACACTGGGAAATATTTGGGATGGACTCACAAGCAGCGCTGCAGTGTTCTGGAGAGCTGGTGATTTTTCAGGAGCAGCCTGCAGGTGGGAAACATCTGCATTAAATGACTCAAGGAGAACAGAAGTGGCTGAACAGTAGCTGACAACCAAATTTAGGACTTATTTCAATCTTGTTATAATTTAAAAAAAAAGTGAGGAGCTCTGCTAGGTGGCTGGATTGCGAGCCTTTCAACTGTGACTAGTGACCTTTTGCCAACACTTGCTATTGATTCACAGATATTAAGGCCAACAAAGACCTTTACGATTTTCCAGACTGACCTCCAGATTAACATTAATATGTATGAGCTTTCTCCACAAAAACTGCAAGATGTGCCTTACTAGGTAAGTAGGCAAACTCCTTCCTTGGGACACCTCCTCAAATGGCATGTCTTCCAGCATGGACTTTGCCACTGCTAAGACAGTCACCTCTTTTAGTGATGCTTGTCAAATATTCTCCTGGGATGTCAGAAACCCTGACAACACCTGGACACAAATGACCAAACCTGTGTCAGTGCTCATGCCAGGTGCTATGGTGGGGCAAAGAGCAATAACAGACTCCACGGGCACCAGGGAGTCTTGACAGCCAAAGGTTGAGAGAGAGTAGAGGAAAAACCTGTCTCTCAGACCAGGTTATCTGTTGAACTGGATTTAATAGAGAATCTGGAAGTAATCAGATTCCATTTAAGAACATAGCTAAAATTTGTTTTCTTTGTTGCTGCTTAAAGACCAGGGAAAAGAATGAACAGAGGGTGCAGGTGAATCTGGGCTGAATCAGAGAAGTCAGGCTTAACGGCCAGCTAAGCAGTTGCAAGAGCACGAAAACCCTAACACACTTTCTGTAATGAATTCTGTCAATCAGAGCAGAAAGTCCTGCTTGAAGTTAACGCTCCCTGAATATTTTCCTCATCTATTTTTAACTGCCAAGCATGGGCCACTCCTTGGAGATCTGGGAAACATCCTGCCTATCAAGAACATTACTGAGTACAAGTAATAAAACAAGGGCAACATTAAAATTACATTTTCGTGACCCTGAGATAAACTAAAGGTGTCTCACATACCTCTGCCTTATTCTAATGTCGCATCACTCACACATTCATTGTCATTGCTTAATACCTCAAAGATTTATAATTGTTTGCTTTCTTACCAAATAACGTCTTTGCTTTTTCCTTCTGTCCTTGTGACATGCTGTTCTGCGTCTGGCTGCACAGGATTAGCTTCAATGCCCATCATCAATTGGTAATCTAAGTTTTATTTTTACTCTGCACTGCATCTCTGGAAAAAAACTGTTTGAGTCACTTTCTATTTACTTTAGATTCAGTGGGTTTCGCTGTTTAGATAATATAAATTCTGTCTCAGCCCAGAAGACATTTTTGGTTTTGACTTAGCAGGGAAATGTATAGATGCTTGTAAATGCTATCCATCCATGACAGCAAGAAAGCTTGTGAGACAGAGTCCACAGAAATTCCAGCACACTCAGAAAGGTTAACGCGTGATTATGGTCAGCTTAAAAAACACTTCTTGACTGTGTTTCATGGACAACCTACACCTGTGCTTTTCTCCTTTCTGACAGACTGAACAAGCTCCAGCTCCCCAAAGCCTCAGCTCTCTTCCTCAGAATTTAGTGACTGAGTTTCTGCTCCAGGAACAGATTTGATATAATATAAATGTTTGTTCTCTTTCAAATGTACCACTTTATTAAGGACAGAGCAGCTTAAGGATGGTCAGTCTGATTTGAAAGTGGGGCCAAAAAAAAATGGAACATCACTGGAATAAAACTTTAGGTCTGTTACTTGTTCTAATAAGAACATACAAACAAGACTTTTTGTTGCATGAACCCTTTGAAGCACTAGCTGAAATCAAGTAGGTGTACTGCAGGATGAGCTCCTATTTGTGACCTATTCTGTTTCTCAGATCATTGAAGAAGCCAATAAAATGAACTGTCTTTTTAATAGACACTGAATTTATTTGCATTATACTCTCCAAACATCTCTCAGGAGAGAATTTTTTTTTGCCTCAAAGTGCCATTAATTTTATGCCTTTTCTGCAGTGTTTAGAGCCTTTCTGCTTTTCCTGTGAAGAAAGAGATGCCTCTAGTTGCCTTCCCTATTCACTTAGCATCCTTTTCCCCTTAGAATACTGGGAATTCCCCAAATCTTACTTGTTTATTGCTTCCTCCCTGTAGTTTTACCTTTCACTGGAAGCCTTAATAGGCTTATTAGTTTTCCTGTAAGCTGGCCAGCCTTCTCTGAAAAGCACCAAGAGCAGGGTCATCTGTCTGGGTAGTAATTCAAACTTTGGCATGTCAGGAACTCTACTCTGGAGGGTGATTTTGCTTTGTGCTTTTGGACCACACTTTTGGAATACATGTGTGTGTGAGAGAGAGAGAGAAACAGAGGAGCAGGGAAAGAAGTGATGAGCTATAAATACTCAAAGATAAAACACTATTATGTTAATAGACCTGTTTACATTGAAACAACAGATGTAAGAAACGAGTTGGAAAAAAAAGGAGAAAAATTGTGTACAACAAGATGTTCTTTGCAGAAATAACCTGTAAAATAACATTACAGATGTAACCGCTGTATTTGCACAGCCAGAAAACCATGGGGAACACCCGAAGGAAATCCAACAGCTTCTGTATTTCATGTATTTTATACATTGCCTTTGTATCGTTAGCAAAGCACCTAAAATTTTATCCCTTTCCCCTAAATCCCACGCTTCACCAGTCAAAATGTTGTTGTTCCCTGTCTGCATTGCTCAGACTCTCATAAGAAGTTAACGAAGTGATTCAAACCATTCCTGCACTAGCCAAGGCCCATTTGGTTCCCATGTCAGTTCTACCACTGGAAGAGACACTGGAGGAAAGCACTTAGGGCTGCCCACGCTTCCCGTGCCATGTCATCTACTCTTACTCACAGCAGGCTGAGCTCATGCCGTGCTGCCAGCACCAATGCCCATCAGTGGGAGGGCTGCCTTGGTGAATGCACCAGGAGAAAGGCTGTGCTGCTAACAAGGATGGCAGTTCTGTGGACACACACAGAAATGTACCAGCTAAAAAGCATCGCTGGAGATATCCAGCCCTTGTGTTTTGCTTCCACTGTAGTCTGGGAGAGACTATCAGCCATTCATGGTCAGTGCTGGGTGTGAGAATTGAGGACTAAGAACACTTTGCACTGCTAAGCCATCATCTTCTACCAAAGAACAAAGGAAGCAAACATGATGGAGATACTCAGCAGATTAGCAATATCTTTGAGGAGAGAGATTTAACTTAGACATTAATCAGTATATAATTGCTTACGTAGCATGCCTTTCCTCACTATTAATAATTTAACATGATGATTTACCAAGGCACTGAGAGAATGCCTGGATGGAGGAAGAAAAAGTACAGAAATATAGCCTGTGGTACTCCCTGCCAGAAAATGAATCTACCCATGCAGGAGTGTCAATTTGATAATGAAAGATAAAATGCATGGCGAGCCCAAGAGGGTACTTTACATATTGCTATGAATAATGCTGCTGGCTCTCTCTCCCCATTAGGCTGGATCAGCCTCTCACAAACCCAGACAAAAAAATACGGTGACCACTTCATTCAACAGAAATTGTTATTCAATCAGGATACCACTTCCAATAGGCATTTCTTATCTAGGATTGCACTACCAAAAAAAGGTGAAATAAAATGAAAGGCTGGGTGAAAACAGAAATTTTCAACATTCTGACTTCCTCTTTTAATATTAACACCAGAATCCTCATTACTGCCCTTCCTAGCAATCACACTGTTGCTAGCTTTGCTGAAGTAAGGTTAGCCTTTACCACATCTGATGAAAGAAATTTCCCTTTTAAAAAATGTATTTTCACCTGTTCTGAGACTATTTTAACTCAGAAGAATGTTTTTCAAGTGGTGGATTCTGAGGCACCCGAGGATTACTTGTAAGGGTTCCTTGAACACAAAACAAGAAACTCAAGCCTACTATCAGCAAGCTTCTTCGATCTCAGCATTCTATTTAAAGTAACACTACTCGGTGACAGCTTAAACGGTCCGTCACAGGCACTGTGGCATTCCCTCTATAGCCCTTTCAAAGAGCAGAGCAGGAGTAGCAATAACAATTCTGAATAACATTTTTATTGAGTGTAACAGAAGTCACTCAATTTCTTATTTGTATGAAATCAAATGTAATTATACTGACCACAAACTCTATGCTCCCATAATCCACATCAAGCTTCAATTTCATTTTGGAGTAGAACACACAAGCTTGGATTACGATTTTGTGATTCAGGTCCTTCAAATTCCCCTTTCCTACCCTCTAAAAAACTCAAAAGCTTCTTCAAATCACAACCCACAACTAAAAGCATAAAGTCATCTGTGTGGAAATGTGGTTTTCCCTTTTATAAAATTTTAATCTTTATCACCATACTGAAACAGTGGTTTGCAGGAATGAGTCACTGTCTCCAGCCTCCTTTGTTTGCAAATTTGCATTCTACACAAGTATGGATTAACAACCACAAAATTCTGAAGCAAATGGGGCAGAATTGTTTATAATGAACTAAGCTGTTGTAACATCCTTCTGTAGGCAGGCACAAGACACTGTAGGAATTAATGGATCCAAAAATTGCGAGCATGAGACTGTAGGTGTTTCATACCATCTCAATTATCCATGGTCCAGTTTCTATCCAGTGGAGTGGTACAAATTGTGTGTGGGTTATTTCCTTCAAAGCCAATTAGCTCTCCATTCCTAACAGTCACATTATTCTGAGTACCACAACTGTGTTTATTGAATTCAGTATGAAATCACTAATCAACATATTCAAGATGGGACAGGAGATTTTATGCAGAAAAGCCTACAAAGCTGCATTATCTCATCAAGAGGGAGACTATGCTGTTCAGGCACAGGAGGCATCTACAGCTCATTCTCAACACCCACAGACACCGCAGTATTAGAAACATACAAATGTAAGGTTAGCGGGTACACAGAAACAAATAAGCTCAAACTAATGTCAGTGGGCTGGAAAAAGCCAAGGGGGAAAGATACTCAGTGGCTCTAGCAAGAAACTCCCAAAGAAACCTTCCTCTTCTTACTTGTAATCCCAGCAGCTCTGCTTTGCTGTAAACAAAGAACAGTAAATACAAGCAGGTACTATGGGATTCCTAAAGTTAGTTGGACATCAGTGCTGAGTATCACCTCAAGCTATAACTGAAAGTGCTCAGCACCTTCAAGCTCCACTCCCAGCTCCACATCTTCTTGGGAGTCCATATTTTGTTTGGACAAAGTAACACTCGGTGAGAGATAAAAAGAAACCAGAAGAAATCACTGTGGCCTCTGTAAAAGCTGGCCCTGATCCTCGCTATGAAGTCTAGCTCAGTCAAGGTAAATCTTGGCTAACAAATAAGAAGCACAGGTGAGTGGAAAAGGTGCTGGGCTGGTGGGCTTTTTGGCAAGATGGAGGTGGTGGGTTTAACTTTACAGAAAAAGACACAGCACCAGCAGCCACCCCCATCACCTGAACTACAAGAGCATTTGACAGTCAGCTCTGGAAAAGACATGACACAGTGAATAAAAGCATCTGGCCAAGACATGTCCCCTTGTGGCCTTTTCCTCTGTAAGAATTTTGCCTCAGAGATATGGAGGAAATGGAGAGGGAGAGAAAAATGGATATAAAACTGCTGACACTTCAGAGGTGATATTTCTAACTTAGGAAATACTAAAGCTCCTTTTTGCTAATACACTCTTCAGTGGTTAGCACTGGATTCACCTGGGACAATGGACAAAAAAGAATTAACATAGCTGCTTTTTATTCTGTTCACACAATCTGTTTCCATTTTAAAAGCAATTTTGTAAATTTCTCACACTCCTTTTATTTAATCAATTGTGATGTAGAATATTAATTTCTAAATTGCATGAATCTTAAGTATTTCAATACCCCTGTGGCCCTAAACCCTCTACAACAGCCCTGTGCATTTATCTTTGTTAGCAAGTGACACAGTGCTTAAAGAGTACAGTTAGAGAGTAGAAAGATCACAGCTGCTGTCGTATTAATATTTAGAGAGCAGATTTAATAAATACCATATCTCACTCAATGTTATTATCTGCATTAGTGCTATCAGGTTTTAAGGGAATTCAGGAGATGGTTTCTTATCCATCAGGTTGTCAGAAGCAGACAAGAGGAAAATCAAATGTTCATTTACTCACATCTGGTGTTCCACAGGGAACCGTGTTTAGACCCCTACTGTGTTTATCTGTATAAATGGTTTCTATCTATCATCTAAATCAGAAGAGTTTATGTGTAGAGCAAACAACATCAGATAAATATCCTTATCCACTAACTTGGTATAAAAGTACAAACCAAATGCACACGGCACATTGTAACTCCTGTTATTACCGAAGCTTTAAAACTCTCTTTCCCTCTTTTCTTCACTTCTACTATTGCTCTAGGTTCATAACTTGCTTTGCAACCAATTATTGCTTCCCCCCTTTCCTCATGTCTTTTATCTTCATACCGATACAGCGCTTCTGTTTCTCTTGTACCATATCAAGAAGCTGGAAAATCGGTTTTAAAAAGTGTTATAAATAGGTAACGCTGAATATAACATGAAAGAAAAGCAGATGTACCCCTGGAAATGAAATATTCAAACTAGGAGATATATTGCATCTTGCTTCAGGGAACCTGCTAGGGAGGACAGAGGAACCGTGGCAGAAGCAGTGGAATAACGCGGAGTGTTTTGCTAATGCTGCCACTATTATTCTCCTATCTTTATCTGATCTTTTTATGATGGCAGCTTTCTTCCCCAAGGAGGAGTCAGTAGAATTTTAAATGGAAAGAAAGGAGCAGAGAAAGACCATAAGCGGATGGTTCTTTCACATCAACAGCCATTTTGGCTTACAGGGTTTTCAGAAGAGTTACTGCAGTTGTTTTGCTTTTATGCAAATCAGACCAATTAATATGCAAATATGGTGACCATGACCACCTACAATTTCTCTCCCCACTCTACACAGTCATCTAGTACTGGTGTTACTCAGGCAGCTGTACCAAGTGCCTCTAAGAGATACTTCCTCCTTCAACACCACTCTGGGAAGGACACTTCCTAGATACTGCCATTTTTAGAATACCTCCTGAATCCCGCTCATCACCAATGCAAAACCTACCTCTGTTGGGAATGTGACTTCTATTTATCCTCTGTCCTCTCCTAGTGTTTTCAACCAAGCCAAACATTGTACGTAAAGAAGAGGCATCCCATTTTTAAAAAAAATCATGTTGCTGTCTTTCTCTCAGCCCTGCGATTTCTCAGCATTCATTCATTCAATGAACACTCTGCATTTGGCAGTAACCAGCACAGCAGACACCAACCAGCTCTCTAAGCAAGAGGTTCCAACTGACTGAATCCTATCAGTTAAAATAATAGTGTTGCTTCTCCATCCCCCCTTTTTTAATTTTCTGAAATCCTGGCAATACAGTAGTATGTACATCCACTTTAAATTCTTAGCAATAGCACTATTTTGAATATCTCATTTGCCTTAGTCGAACAGGAATTATTTGTAAATGTTGCCCTATAAAATACATACACGCTATTAATCAGTTTGCGACTTTCCTTGAATCTTGTTTCGAGAAGGATGCTGTTTCAAATAAGTAAAAAGCAATAGATGTTGAAATATCTATAGATTAGACCTCTGCATCTGCCTGTATTTTGCTTTGAATAATTCTGTGCAAGTCAGAGCTCCTCAAAGCATGAGAACAACCCTTACTTTTTGCAAATGATGCATAAAATGATTTGACCATGTATGGGTAAAGGTCTTTCAATTCACATGCTGTCACTAACATTTTGCTACACATAATCTTGATTACTATCCCATTGGAAAGCACTGCAGAACGAACAAACAAAATATAGAGAACACGGTCATTAACACACACAGGAGGCATAAAGAGAAAATGATGCTAATATGCCTCAGTAAGAAAGAGAAGATCGAGAAGAGAAAGTATTTATCTCAGTTGGAAGATACAGTTGGACAACCAAAGTGTACATTTAGACTGGTAGCTACCTCCTCCATCAAACTGAAAAGAGAGCAACATATGAAGCACAATGCAGGAAAAACACCTCATATCACAAACCTGTGCTAAAGACCTGAACAATATTTTGGAAGGAGACAGAAGATAACCCTCTTTTGCTCCAACATGGTCATAAGACATGGGAATATGTTTTACAGTGTGCTTTACATGTTTCTTGTCCAGATGAATATACTAAAATATATATATAAATAAATAAAAAGGACATGAAAGATGTTTGAATAGGCTTGCATCCTCTCAACTGAATGCACACCTATGCCAAATTAATGCAGCTGCTGCAGAGGAAAAACAAAAATTCCTAAACAATTGCAATAACCCTGTTCTTATCTCATCACTGTAATGGGGTTTCAAAAATCATTGTGCTACACATACATTGAAAACCAGCTACTGTGAAGTACAGCAATGCTATTAGGTCCTTAACACGGGAGAAACTGAGGCTCAGAAAGATATAACTGCTTTCGTCCACAGTCATACAGAAAGACAAAGCTCAGAAATTGGTCTCCAGAAAATCAAACAGACAGAACTGTTCTGTTCTATCCCACCTCCTTTTGTTCTCTATTACAAAAAAACAACAACAACAACAACAAAAAAAAACCCCCACCAAGCTTTCCACTTGAGTTCCCAAACACATTCCCTGGAGGAACGGAGCTCAGGGACTGCCATATAGCAGGGACACTCCAAGCAGCATGGAAGCTGACATAAGATTTCTGCTCTATGTAAGTATGAACACACACAGCCTAACTTGTTTTAAACATATGCAGAAGGCTCAAAAGCAGTATCATCCAACAGATCATTTTGGCGGCTGAGACTCTGCCTAGTTCAAAGGGACACTACACAATTCACACACCCTTCCTCTCCGCCAGCCCCGGATAAACACACAGACTGAAACGTCGGGTTTTGTTTTAAAGCAATCTACAGATGGTTGTTTGAGACTGATGCCTCGGGAGTTCTAAAGACCAATTCAAGCAAAGAAACAAATCAACGAATCTCTATATTCTCCAAATGAGAATAAAAACTACATGCACACTATAATTAAAAAAGAATATAATATTAAAAATCCGACATTATTTTGCTTGTAACAATGGATCATGGATGAGTTGCACCAATGTTCTTCCTCCAGGTGTTCCACTCACATTCAGTTGGCCCCAATTTCCACACACAAAGGACTCTGCAACTACACACCTTTAAAGATGAAGCCTAACTGGAACTCTAAATCCCCAGTTCAGATGTTCAGTACAAGCAGTGAACAAAATCTTTTTTTTAGGATATGAGATGTAATTTTTTACCCCTTTTCATACTAAGCTTTAAACTTAACAGTTTATACAGTAGATTCAGGTCCTACATCTGATTTATCAGGAGCAGTGTCCCCTAGAACAAAATTTTTCAAGCAAATGTTTCCAGTAAAAATTTACATTTCATGTCACTTCTGCTGTCATATAAGAGCACTGCATGTCTGCTGGCATACATGCAAAACATACATTTTTCAGTCAGTGGCAATTTGCAGAAATACATGATGGCCGGTATTGATCCTGGCATTCTTTCTAAGTTATGTGTTTGGGTCAGGCTGTAAGTAATGGCTGGACAGAAATGAAGCGCGAACAGCTTTGCAGAGGGTGTATACCCAGTGTTTTTTTTCCTGAGACTAGACAGAAGCAAATTTAGGTATTTCCTACTTAATCAATTGATGGTGAAAAACTGTTCTGCAGTGGGAGTTTGGCCAGCCCAGCACTGTGTGCATGTGATCTCCCTGTGCAGTGCCTGGAGTCCCTCGGAGCACTGGGGTGACCCCTCATCTGGAACACTCTTGGCATGCTGCTTTGTTCCCCACAGCCCGATACTCGCGGGATTTGGCTCTGCCAGCCATGCTGCAGCTCTAGGGAGGAGCTCAGGAGTCAGAACCAGAGAGACTCACACTGCCTCATTATAAGCCCTTACCTACATTCACACAAGGGGACGACAGAGATGTGGATCCATAGGGAAAAAAGGATGTTCAGGGGGATTATTTTCCAGGGATGTTTAATCCACTCCTCCTTGAGAGCTTTTAAATAAAGTTTTCTTCAGTGGCACATCAAATCATACATCAAGGAGGCAAACTGGCTTTGCAGCAATCAAAAGACTTGATGGTGAGCACCATCTCTCATGCTCTGATAAATTGGTTTCTCTCCTGCTTTCATGACGCAGTATTGGAGTTATGTTTATTGAAGTAAATGGAAGTATTTCCACAGACTTTGGTGTGTAGTGGGTCATATAATAAGTTCCTCCATATGTTGTAGTCTGAGGGCCACAGCTGTAGTTACTCATTTTAAGCACTATTTTAAGATTTGATGAATGGCTTAGCTCTTTCTTCCCAGTTTTCCAAGGACCAGAGGCAAAAACAAAGCTGAACACAAAGCACTTCCTGGCACACTCGTTTTTTTTCTCGTTTGGTTGTGTTGTTGTTGGGGAAAAAACAAGCGTTCGGTATAACCGATAAATCATTTTGTCACCTTAATCTTTTATTGATCTCAATAAAAATTGTATTTTGTTTCTTAACAAAAATTCACCAAGAAGGACATCACAGGGTGTGTATAATGTGGGAAGCACTCATCATTTAACATTCTTATTTATGGGACAAGATATGGATTTTTGTGGAAAAATTCTCCACTGTTTTTTGTAAGGCAATGCATCATATTTTTAAAGATGTGCTCGACAAAAAGGCAACCAGTTTACCAACTACACTAAGAAAATATATCTTATAGTGAATTTTTATATAAACAAGCTATAAGAACATTTTCTGGATCTGTAAAGGTAAGAGAGTACTGTTCTTTCCAACACCAATACAATGCTGTCATTTCAGTTCTGTATCTCACAGTCATTTGATTTTGTTTCAGATGATCATTTTGGGACACCTCAGCAAAAACAAAGAAAGGAGAAGTGATTACTAAGTCAGTATTAAACTTCTCCATGAGGGAACACACAAGAAAAGTAAAACCTTGCCTGCCTCCTGTCTTAGCACTTGGTTTCTAATCATCTCTGAGGATGTAAAAGCCATCCTCAAGCAGCAATCTGGACTAAAGTCACAAGCACACTGGTAAACCAGGATTCACTCCAGAGTAGACAGAAATGGAAGTTGGTACCTTCTGCACAATCACATATAAAGTTACAGAATATGGAGACGATGAGCTGGACCTATGAACATCTGACTTTGTTTCCTACATCTCACATCTGTGAGATGCCTTAAAGTGAAGTCATTTAAAAGACTTTTGACTATTTCCCTGAAGAAAAATACAGACTGCACTGAAGGCATGCTAAGGGCAGTACAGCACAATAGCTCTGTCTGCAACCTCTGAGTTGTATAAAATGTATATATGCATTAGTAATTAATGGCAGTTTCTGATGTTCATCACACAATAATACAAATAAAGACCGGAATCTTTCCCATTTAATTTTATGTAACTTTTATGATTACACCTCGAGCTGTCTTTAAGCTCCTGTTTGCACAGTTTGCAGTTTACCCAAGCTGTCAAGAAGGGCAAAACAAAGAAAAAGCCTCTGCAACCCATCTTTGGAATCACAAATTGTCCAGAAACCTGGGCTCCTGGGCCAAAACTTCCTATGCATCAAACACAAGTGAGAGTCTATTCCAAATATTCCTTCTTTCTCATACTGAAATAATTGCCCTGTCAGTCAAGCATGTGTCCTTAACACCAAAAATTCAGTGCCAGTAAAACTGTATCTCATACGAGACAGACCACTTTTCACAGCAGCAGTTAGCCCTTTCATTTTCACCATTTACATCTGAAGTGGTTTGGGGGGCCAACACCACAGGAACAGGCTTTCTTAGTAAATATTGGTGAGACCACCTAAATTCATAGGATACTTTTTTTTTTTTTTTCATCTTAAAGCCAAAAAATCATTTTTTTAACACTACGTTGCTGTAAGAAGATTAAGTTGAAATAAGTACTATTTCCTCCTGAAAATCTTCAGATGTTCTCCTAGATTTAAAGTATATCTAGCAGAAACAATTAACACAATAGAGGTTCCTCACATTTTTCATGTTCTACTATTCAATTTTCTTTTTCTTCATTGTCTGAGCCCATAGTTTTTTATACTTCCTATATAATGAGAACAGAAAAAGAGAATTCCACCAGTGCCTACAATAAACCAGAAGGTACTTATTTCCTTCTCATTCCTATAAGAAGTGAAGCTGAAGAAACACTTTCTCTGTTCTTTATTTGTTTTTCAGGGTCAGAAATTCAAGGCACATTGCACAGGCTTCTTATATCATGGCTAGAGGTCAAACCTCATAATACATGACTTGTCAGTATCTTTTAGCACAATTGATAGCAGTGTGCTGCTGACTCTTGCATTCCAGACCTAGAAGAAAATGTCCAGAGCAACTGAGGTTATATGATAGATTTTGTAAAATATCACCAAGTCTCAGGAAGAAAGATGGTGTTTGAGGCTCAGAAAAAGGGTTGCATATCAGCCTTAAAAAATGCCAGAGCTTTGATGGATGTTCAGAGCCAGTCATTAACAGCAGTGACTCCTGCCAGCCACAGAAATCTCCACCTAGTTTGGTAGGAATTAATCGGTGTGGTACAATAACTTAGAAACAGATGTCTCCACCTCAAATTCAAGAGAAAAAAAGAGACAGGAAGAAGAGCTCCCTTATTATGTAAGTAAAGGGAAAATTCTGGCTCCACTGAAGTATGTGCAGAAATTCTGTTGACTTCCAGTGACACAGAAACATACACAACATGATTTACAGTGGGGTGAAGGGGGGCAGCACTTGTACCCGTGTAGTTAAACAAAGGCCCAGAATCAGCATAACTGCCAATAAATATTAGAAATGGACACAGTCTCCATGAGTATGGAAAATGAGCTCGCAATTGATGTACTCTCAGTTTACACCACATACACAAAAGTGTTTCCAGGAGGTCTTTTGAAAAAGAAGGAATGTGCAATAAGCAGATGAGCTACAGTTAGGAACAATGATTGGGGAGGGAACCTGAGCTTTAGCACTAGGAAAAATGATAGCTGCTGTTTCTTATTTTGAACTCCATTTCAATTAGTTAATGATAATAAAATCTTCTTAGGCTTCTGAAGGCTTACTAAGGACACATGAATACCCAATAGCAGGTGTTCATCCATTAACTGCTCCACCTACTTCCCTAGCAAGTAGTAACGTAAATAAATCAAATGCATGCATTTCAATGGGATCCTTCCCCTCAGCCCCCAAGTTTTTCAGTTTTGTCCGAATTAGAGCAGTAGAGGCCTGCGAATAATCATCAGGAATACATGAAACCCAGGACTACCTTCACTTGCATCAGGGCAATACAATATTAATAGAAACCAAACCAGATCAGTCAGCTCACACTGAGAAGTCAGCATGGAATGCTCTTCAGTGCACCCTCCAAACAAATAATCTTTGGGGTATAAAACAAAGCCTACTATGATATTTAATTACAGATTAGTATTAGCATTTCCTTTGTCCATGTCCCAGCCAGTTCAATCAGAGAAGGATAATTTTCAGTACCACTTTCCTTTTATCGCAATTCTCTTTCAACATAACATCAAAAAAATTCCTTTTGTACCCATTCATTAGTCTTAGAGGACCCGAAATTTTCTTAAGGATTATGTTATCAAATATTATCCCAGATGTACCATGTCCTTCTAGCTTAAGTAACTGAAAGCAAAAGGATTTTACTTGCTATAACAGGTATTTCTATATTGAGTAGTACACACACACACACAAAAAAAATAAATAAAAAGAATAAGAAAAATCATAGAATGGAGACCAGTTTTCTGTTATACGTACAGAAGATTAAAAAGATGATAAATGCTACTACATTTACTATTGAAATGGAAAGACATACAGAATTCCTCCTAATTCCAGAAAACGATGGATAACAAATTTTCTCATCTGACTTTACTGCAGATTGCAACAATATAAATTTGAAATGGTGGTACTCGGAATTTTGCATGGTTGTTTTAGTGTGCTGACTTCCTAGGGAGAAGAATGACTGCTGAAGAATTAAGTGCCAAGGTCAGGTGATGGCAAGGCTGGAAATGGGAACACATAAGACAAAGTGCCATAGACTCCAGCAGCAGATGTTCGCACCCTGCATGGATTATTGGAAGAGAGACGTGAAATGCAGCATTTTATCAAAAAAACTGACTGTGTGAGGTAGGTCTGTGAATGTTAAATTTTCACTGTATGGAAACTTCCTGAAAATCAATTTGAGGAAGATCTCATGCTGAGTCTACAAAAGTCTCCCAAGGCAGACTAAAAAGCTTAAGTGACTTTAGGTGACACTGAAAAGTGCTATCTAGGAGAAATCCCATGGGATACACAGGTTGCACAAAAGCTTTGCAAGGTGGTACGTTACACCACGTTTTGTTTCCACCCTGATCAGGCCTTGATATTTCCAGTGTCACTATGCATACAGGCCCAAGGGTGTACTGTTGAGATGGCCAGCAGCAATTACATCAGGTTGTATAGAAGGGGGCAGTTCAGTCCACTTCAGCCGTTCAGCCTTCCTGTTACTGCAGCTGCAATGGCATGCACATACGTCATATAAAACCTGAGGAAAAGCACTTGGTGGCACCGTGTGTGCCCAGCCTTTAAATGTTCTGTTGTGCGTTGTCCAAGCAGATCTGAATGGTTGCCAAAAGACAAGAGGCAAATTTTGGAGAGAAGCCAAACGACAAGAGGCAATTGACCTGGTGCTTTTCTGTGCTTTCCTGGGGATTGCAGAGCTACAACGTGTCACAATTGCTTACAAATGTTAGGATTGTTTTCTCTACCTGTGCATTGTGTAAAGAGACTAATGTGCTTTGACCTGCAATTTGCAAGGGGGTTACAACTACCATGGGAGAAGCAAAACTTAGTGCACAGTTTCAGAAGTGCTCAGGTGGAAGAAATGGCAACGGCTGAATTTTATTACTCCCTGCTACAGAAGCAATGCTCTTAAATCTTTACTTGTACACAGACTCAACCAGGACAAACAATATCAGAAAAATCTTGGACTGATTTATGCACAGTGCTGAACAAAACCTCACTGAAGGAGCCTGGCCTCTGCTTCCAAAAATGACTATGTTTACATGACGCCTGAAGGCCTGTAGCATTTCAGTATGCAGATATATATATATATATGTGTGTGTGCGTGTGTGTGTATGTATATATATGTATATACACGCATATATGCATATATATACATACACACACACACACATATATATATATGTATTTCCTGAGCCCTGTCACAAACAGGCATGGAAAATGGGTGCACAAACTCTGTGTTTGGAAAACAGAAACTTAGGTGGGATGTGTCACTCATCAGTCAGCTCAGGCTGCCAGGAAGAACAGCACAGGGATTCCCTGCATGAATGCTGATCCAGCGTTAAGAAGCTGTGCTGATGCAATACCTTCAACTTCATACACTGACTTTATTCTACTCTCAACAACATACACATATGGGCGCACCTTCATTTCCATTTATCCCTGCACTACAGAACCAGTCAGGAAGCAGCACTCAGTGGTGCTGCCTTTGGCTGAGGAACACCCTGACACGGGGTGCTCAGCAGCAGCACCATTTTACACACAGAGTTAATGCTGATCACAAGCCTTTCTCAAACCATTTGATTTTGTTGCCCTTTTATAAAATGCAAATTAAAAAAATTATGAAACACCAGGCAATAAAACCTGAATTTTTAATACCAGGCAATCACTGAACCTGTGCACACGAGTACAGAGGACTAAATAATGCCATTCTTTCTCACAGCACAGACCCTGGAGAACTTCTTTCTCTATATTGCTTTTATAACAGCTATCTATCTTAGTCTGGTCTTGTTGATATATTTTTAGGCTTTTAATTTGGAGGCTGTTATTTGCTCAGATGTTGTCTTCAGCATATTAAGTACAGTACGTTTTCATCAAGTCCTACGTTGGGCATTTGGGCTGGGGCAGAATTTCTTACTGAAACACGCATGTACAATGGCAGAATAAATAAATAAAGAACACCTTCAAGGCTTCCAAGCAGCAAGCAACAAAATCACTCTCTAACCTTACAATAATGCTCTGCTTACGGTCCTCCCAAAATGCAAGTCATTTGCCAGATCCCAAATGATATTTGGTTGATAGATTGCTGGTGATTTCTACATCAGAGCACCTTGGAGCCCTGGTGCTAAACCCCTGACAGCGTTAGCATAAAAGATTTACATTTATGTTATGAGGGCCACACAAGAATAATAATTTTAAAATACATTGCCTTGGCCGCTGATGCACCATGGGAAATCTAACAGCAGCAGGCAGCATGCCTGCACTGTAATTACAAAATGGCAGCACGGGAGAGGCTTTGGAGACAAGGAACCAGAGACTACAGCCATCTGCATGCCTTGGCGAATTGAAATTACAGTAATATATGAAGACATTACCTGAAAAGCCCAGCACCATTTAAATGATTTACTATTACGCCCCAGCAAGCTTTAATTTAAGGATAAAGTCATTCAGCAAGCTAATCTGATATAGGAGGCATTATTTCACACAGTTAAGTTAATTTACACTAGCTGATTGTTGTTGTTGCAGTTGGCATTATTATCTGCACAAACAGCCGATCGGCCCTGACAGAAGCAATATACTGTTTAATACAGCGTCTTAATTCAGCAGGCTAGCTATCTGTGATAAAGGTTTGTTTATAAGCAATAATGGGGAGGAAAGTCATTTTGAGGCTAAGCTGATAACACTGATGAGAACTATTTTATTTATTTTTTTGTAAGAAAACAAGCAGGAACTATTCACTCATTTGTCCACCTGTCTTACTAGGAGGAATATCCCAACAGATTTCACTTACATTGGTTTCACTTTCCCCACCCCAACTACAAGGTAGATCTCTGGCACCACTTTCTGCATATATTTCACTTGACAAACAGCCATCACAACTGCAGCTATATAGGAGCTCCTCTTCCCCAGTGGCATTCTGCCTTCAGGAAGATCTCCACAGCTCACATTATGTGAGCTGGGTTTAAAAGCTTGTAACATAGCACAGATGAGGCAAACTACACGTGACACATTCTGTAATCATGTTGGTATTCCCCCCCCCAAAAAAAAGAATGGTGAACTTTAAGGAGAATAAGGCAATTCTCCATTCCTTTGTGCTGCAGTGCGGACAGGGCCTGGTTAATCCCTGTGTCTGTACAGAGCAGTCTCTGTCCACAGATAAAACTGGAGGAGAGACAGTAGAGTGGTAGTTGTAAGCATGTTTTTGCACTAATTATAAAACTTAATTAAGAAAATTAAGATACAAATAAAATATTGTAACACGGTTACTTCCATTAACTTTCCTTTCTTTCCACCAGGCTGATGAAATCAGCTACTGACATACAGATACAGCTCATAACAGCTGTCTTCATTTCAGCCACTCACTAATCACTGAGTTTTCCTCTGGAGTTACTGAAAAGCAGCCTGAGAGCACATAATAGTAACACAGAGAATGGAACAATTTTAAAGGACATTTTTTTTCTTCCTGGTTTATGATAATAACAGGATTTTATCAGGAGGTAAATTTCTACTATTCAATAGTCATTCTTTAATTATAGTTTAAGGACTGTATGTTCGCACCTTAGATGGTGAAAAGAAATAATTATATTCAAGTGGTTTCTTTATTTTTGACTCGAATGCAATAAAGGCAACTCAGTTTTTGTCAGCTGTTATATCAGCTTAACCAAGGAGTTACATTCAGTTCCTGTGCGTGTGTGCATTTAAGAATGAAGATTCTAATGGGCCACGATCTCTAAGAAAGAGACTGAAAGGAAAAAGAGAAGGTGAATATGGGTTGCTCCATTTTTGTGCTTTTACTGCAAACATCAAAAATTGAGCTGAACACGGGAAATAAAGAGGATCATGGCAAAGTAATATGAAATGATTTAGATGAATTAGGCTTACAGTCTGATAACTAAATTAAGTTGTGTATGTGAATGTATGTTAATATGACCAAGAGCTGAAACATAATCAGATATTCAAGAATAAAATGAAGGAAGTGTATTTTCACTTCTTGGGGTAAATTCAGGATAATGCAATAAAAACAGATGAAATATTACAAATCATTTTTTTGAAAGATAACAAAACCAGAATACAGTTTGAATTAATCTCTCATAATTAACTCAAATATATAACTTCCTATTTACATGCAAACCTCCCTGAAAAAAAGTCGTCTTATTGTAATTACTGCTTTTAAAAATCACTGTAAGCCTGTAACAGGAAGTTGGTTCCAAGCCTTGTAGAGTTTTAGACAGCTCATTTTTAAGCTAGTCTGAAATACTTCTTCCTATGAGTTGATTCTCACTATTCTGTACTAAGTAATTTTGTTCCACTGTGATTGGTAAAGTAAGCTACTTCATCTCATTATTCCCTCTACTACCTTGAATGGCAATAGAAAGTCCACCAGGGATGAATTTTACCTACACAAAAGATGAATCTGGTAAAAATTTTGGTGCCTTTGTATGTTTTATGTAATTTATATATACATATTAAATTCAAAAAATAGAGAGAGTGGATGGAAAAACTATATATACACAGACAACTGGGAGTACTTCTAATTTCATTACTTCCTTCTAGGTTAAGTGAGGTATGTCATTAAACTATTTTATTCCACCTAATAAATTTATTAACATTTATTAACCAGGGGAAAATACTAATTGATTTTGCCTCCTGGACACACACACCTCCTAGCCTTATTTAACTGCCTAGATAATTGATTAAAATGTAATGTACCATTAGGTAGTTCATGGAAAAGAGAATTACTGGTTGAATTTCTCATGCTTGATCCTGTATTTAGTAAAAATGACCTGGCTCCTCCTTCATTTCCTTCCATATCCTATAGTCCTGTTATGAATCAATTGTAATAGATAATAAAAACATTCCTACTGCAGATCAAAACTCATCCACAATCACATCAAAACTATGCATTTCTAATGCAGGCGCAGGAGAAAGAATAATTTTACTTAGTACAGTCCATTAGTTTGTAATCTCATTTCGACCTCTTCCAAAATAGAGAGGACCAAAAGGAAAATGTACAGCATGTGTTTCTTGTTATTATGACAGCTAATAGAAGGCATATGTATTTAGAGAAAGCTGGACTTGTTTTGGGTTGGACTACTGGGTCAGACCATAGAAAGACACAGACCTCAAACCTCAGTTTCACAGAAGAATTTCTCTGGCAACACCAGCCCTCCTTATTCTCAGACTCACCATTCCTCCATCACTCCCAAACTCTTCCAACCCCCCCCTCCCTGGGCAGTACAGGGCAGAGACACAACAGGGTGGGGAGCGGGGCTGTTAGCGCGCAGTTCTTCCTCTCAGCACCTCATCCTCCTCATGCATTCCCCTGCTCCCTCTGACCTCCCCAGGGGCTGCTGCAGCACAGCATTGTTTCTGTTACCATGCCAAAAAATCTCTGCACATCTTATGCTGCCTAAGCTTCTACTTTATGGCATTTACAGAATTGTTCTAGGACTATTTTAAAGGAAAAGAAATCACTAAGAAGGCAACACAAAATTAAATGGTATATCACTAGATCAAGACATTCCTAGTCATATAGAAGCACTTATTAAAAATGCTGGAAATTATGTGCATAATTTTCTGTAAGTCACATTTAGCTGCGTCACTTCTATTTAAAAGAATACAGGAAAAACTTTAGACAAATAGCCTGAATGACTGAACAAAGGAATACGAGACCTATCATTCAGTTCAGAAAGTAAGTGTTCACTAACTAAAATCAATCATTCTAGACAGCTTGTACAATTTCTATTTATACGTTTATTTATTTTACAAAATCTGGGAAGGCAATCCTATCAAAAAATGCACACAAATGACTTCTAAACCAGGCTATCATCTATATTCTTACACCACTATGTTTACAAGAGTAATGCTGCTAAACCTAAAAAAGCATTGTTGCTTGGATGAATAGGCAAGGGCACTGCTAACAAAATCACTTAATCATTAAAAAACAAAATACTTTAAAATTAGGTTCCAGTCTTAAATGCTCTTTAAGGACTATTTTACTGTAATTGGAAACATTCATAGAGACCCTGAATCTGTTTCAAACTGCAGGTGTGATTCTGTTCTCACAGTATTTTTGCATAGAAGTGAAACACCTTCAAAACAGACAGATACTTCTGATTTACAGTGAACAAAATTAGACAGTGTTGCTTTTCGTTGTTGTTGTTCAATAGTTAATATACACCGGAGATTTCCAATATTGGATATAAATTGTCTTGCTGCTGTTCTTGTCGCTTTCATAAATTTCAGTTATTTAATACATTATTTAGCATACAGGTATAAATATTTGGATTAAATCACACATGCACTCTGTAGGTCCTCTTCTTGACCAACTTTGTTGTCTTACTGTATTCCAAATCACATGCATCAAATCTTCACTCTTTCTCTTACATTTAATATGCAGCTCTGAACCTGTAGTTATACATCATATTCATTTGTTCAGGAGTGATATATAATCTAGACTGAAATTAAATAATGTCATCCTATGTTTAGTATTTATTGATACAAATTTAACCTGCTCATATTTCAACATCCAATCTTCCCCTGAATAATCTGTATTTAATTATGCATTCCACCTCTCTATTGACCTTTGAAAATATCCCTCATGACTACCAATCAAAAATGATATAAATTAGAAATTCTTTTGAATTGCTCTGCAGTATTTATCATTCCACTCCCCAAATTATTCAGTGAAATCACTTTAACTTTGTTCTCAAGACCTGTCTTCCTTGTGCTAAAAACTTACATACATAAGCCCTTCATAATCCCAGTTTTTCCATGTAAATATGAACATATTCCTATCTGTATATCAAAGACAACCAAATGGATGAAGCAGTCTAGAGTTTTTAATGGTTAAAAATGAAGAACATCCACCTCTGACACTGCAGGACAGCACAGTAAAATAGGAGGTATTATTTTTGCAGCAGCCCTCATATCATGTCAGCTAAGGTTGCTCCTAGAAGACGCAACTGACTGAAAATATTATTGGATGGGAGAACCAAAAAGACATATAGAAAAAAGAAACTCTTACTGGATATGTAAACAATTAAGCAACACTCAAACAGCAAAGGAGTTTCACGTACAGCTATCCCACGAGTTCAACTTTAAAACAAACTCACAAAGCAATGACTTAAAATATTTTTCAGCATGTAGAAAAGTGTAACTAATCTTTATGCAAAAATGAATGAAATGTTTGTAACTCGCTTTTACATTGCTGAAGGTAGGAAGGAAGGGAGCATACATACAGTATGGGAAGGCAGTCAGCTCTTTACAAGGGCAGATAATGGCAGGACAAGGGGAGATGGTTTTAAGTTGAAGGAGGGAAGGCAGATTGGATGTCAAGGGAAAGTTCTTTGCCAAGAGATTGGTGAGATGCTGGAACAGGCTGCCCAGAGAGGCTGTGGATGACCTGTCCCTGGAGATGTTCAAGGCCAAATTGGATGGGGCCCTGGGCAGCCTAGTCTAGTATTAGATATAGAGGTTTTTGGCCCTGCTTGCAGCAGGGGAGTTGGAGCTTTAATATCCTTGAGATCCCTTCCAACCCAAGCCATTCTATGATTCTATGAAACCTAGTTATTCTACACTTTCCAGTTTCATTTTGTACTTCAGTTTCCATTTGAGATACTTTTACTAATCTCCTGTGTATCAGTATGAGACATTTTGGAGACATTAGGCCACTGTTAGCCATCTACTTACTAAATCTATGTTGACAGTGGGGTGGGGCTGAGTGCCCATACTCTATGAATTCTTCAGGAGGAAGTGGCCAGTATCTTTGCACTAGCTTATATAACTTTGTTCAGCTCAGACCAAATTATGATGGCACTGGAAATCTTTATTTCTGTGCACATAAATGTACCTACATGCAATACAGCCCTGGTCCTAAATAATCTTTTAACACTGTAGGTTCTTCTGACTGGACTCCCATTTGGTTTGGTTGAGTATGATTAACTGAAATAAATCACATGTTATGAAAGAGCGCCTTTTATCTGACAATGTAACTGAACTTTCCACCTCTCCTGGGGGACTTCCAGGGTGATGCCTTTCGCTGCAGTTCAGCTCTGCACATTACACCACAGAGGTCCTCAGAAGCATAGGCTGTGGTTATCAGATGAACGGACCCAATACATTTGGAAGCAGCAAAGCAATTAATTAGTCTTGCTAATATACCATGTGCCATCCCTTGGCTAACACCAAAAAGAATACTGCAGTGTAGATGTTCCATAGGTAAAAGTTTCGATTACATTTATCTTTTGAGACAGTTTTATTAGATAGATTAAGTTTCTGTGCATCCCTCCAAAGACCACAGTAATAACCAGTGTCATGACTTTCAAATCCTTTGAACTGCAGAGGGGAATCAAACATGGTTGTCTTTTTATCACAGCTTTCACTCTTTAGAATTCTAAAAGCTAGCTTTGCTCATCTGTCAAAGGCATGGCATTAAGGGGATCACTGTTGACAAGTGATAGTACAAATTATGCAACACAGATGACATTTCACTACTTCTCTCTGATCTGCAATTCCCACTCTCAGCCATTCCCCATTCTATGAAAATATTAAATCACAGATCCAAGTGCAGAAAAAGTGAGAGTGTAGGTGTCTCTTGCTAACCTGCTACTGAACAAAAATATGTTCTGAAGCCTACACCTATAATTATGTTTGTGAAAGTGGGATCCATTTAAAGTCCACCTGGGTCCCTTAGGGGATCTTCAAATATAAGCACTGCTCTGATCCTGTGATGACATAAATATACATGGTATTTTCCGAGTAAATTTCAGCAGTTGTGAAAGGTTTTGCATTAAATCCAATGGAAATCAAAAGCAAAAACAATTAAGCTGTACATTATCAATGAGATTTCTCCCTATAGATGGACAAACTTTAAAAAATTATGTGTTCGTTTCTCCCTTGACAAAGCTCTATCTCAGAATACTGAGAAATCAGGTTGCAGTATTCAAACTATTTGGGCTGCAGCAATAGCAATGAAAATGCTGCACAAGAAGCAAAGTGCCAGGAGCATATCTGCAGTGGCAGCAGCAAGACGAAAAGCCATTTCAATGGCTGGGACACAGTCACAAACACCATGAAATCAGACAATCTGCATACATTGCCTGCATTGTGCTAGCTAAAAAGAAGTCAGTTTTCAAGTTCTGCTGATGTGCTTCTCTTGCGGCAGAGAGATAATTTAGTCCTTTGGAAGTTACAAATCAGTCTAACAGAAGACTGATAGTAAATTCATTTTTGGTCCCAGAAGAAGATTGGAGATGTTTCCATATAGTATAAGATTGTTTCCTTGCAATGTTTACGATGACATTCTTACAAGCTGAAGCAATATAAAAGGCAAAATACTTTTCTTAAGAGCTATCTGAAGGGACTGCATGGCACCATCAGAGGTGCTGAAGCTCAGGAACCCTCAGTACATACACTCAGTAACCACAAGCTTTGTTTACATTCAGTCAGTAAGGTCCATCTTCAACAGCTTGTTTTGCAACAAAAGAGTTGACTGAAAACATTGCTTGAACATTTTCTCAAGTGTAAAGTTGACTCATTTCGACACCTGACCTCAAGATACTGTCAAAACACAGAAATATTGAAATGAACAAGAGGGTTATAACATACGTCAGAGAAAGAGAAATGGGATTAGAAACAGAAGTTTTGCCACAAGGCTGTATTTAGACTGCAAAAGCAAAACAAAAGAATGTTGTATTAATCTATTTTTGCTGAAAGCTTGAAAAAGCTCTTGTGTCAAAAAACACCCCTCTAAGTTACGCTTGGTATTCTCATTATGTATTAACTTTTTTTTATTAGCAATCTTATTATTGTTGATGCGCACAAGAATAGAAGCATTTTATAAACGAATAGAATGGGACTGCAAAGAGAACAAACCAGACAAATTGTTACAGGTTATTTACTGGCTTAGTATAAATCTGCATATATACTGAGGAAGTCAGTTAGGAAGCACCTACAGGTATGCCTCAAAAGACATGATTGTAAAGGCACTTGGAAGCCTTCTATGCATACAATGGGCTACTACAAATGAAAGAAAACAGTTCAATTTGTCAAACATGCTTAGGCATCTGTTTCTATTTGGGAATTACTGTGCTGTATATCTTGGAAGAAAAGGAAATAGAGACCTTGGCTTACGATGGAAGAGTAAACCACTGGAGTTTTTTGTAAAGCAGGATTATACTGAGTTTAAGAATAAAAATCCTGTAGTGTAATGCGATTTAGGACACAAAACTCCCTATGCAAGTTATCCCAACATTGATCACTTTTCACAAATGATTTCGGTTCCACTGAACGAATCATCCAAGAATCAGTCAGATTATAAGGATAAAATGAAACTAGGGAGGAAGACAGATAGCTTAAGCGCATTAGAACATAAAATCTGCAGTGTAACAGTTTACTTGAATGCTGCCCACTTCTAAAATTGATGATACAGCCTCTAAGAATGCTTTCTCACCTACTTATGGCAACCACATTTAGTGTAAGGGAAATAAAATGTGACTCTATTTATTAGGCATTGCACAGTTATCTTGAACATTTCATGTTATATTTTTGTGTAAGGAGTTTTTCACCAAAGGAGAATAGTTGGAGATAGTATAAAATCTATTTGAAGTCAGGACTGTAACTTAATCCACGCAGAGCCTGGGCATGAGCAGTCATGAAAAAAAACCCCATAAAATCAGCATCATGACTTCTGAAAATGAGGTTGTTATATAGGAAGACTACAATCAAGCAAAAATTGCCTAGTTAAGATAGGAATGTTCTGTGCTTACATGAGAGAGGACAATGAACCCCAATACACTTAATTTTTCAAGCCTACTTTATGATGTACATGAGGCCCTTGCGCTTTTCACATGTTTCCCTCCGTAAATGAGAAGTTATTTCTCAGGAAGAAATACTAAAATAAAAATAGTCTGAGCTCCAACTGATCACTGATTTTTACTATTATTCATTGAAGTTGAGCGGAATTCAGTTCACGTTCTACTGACCATATTTGCAAGTCACTAAACATACAACTTTAGAAAGGGGTCACTCATAGAAACACCTGTTTACTTCAGGGAAATCTGCTTGTTTACTGAGCCAAATATACACAAAACCTTGTAGAGCATGACAGCGTTTTGAATGTCTGGTGACATATATACAAACTTCCTACTCCAGATAGGTAATCTGATCACAATTAGTAGAAGACTGAAGTACATACCCTACTCCCCTGTCAAATTGTAATCTCTTAGACACTTATACTGAGCCTTTAAGAAGCATTAAGATTTTGGCCAACTTTTTTTTGCCTTATAAAACATAGGGCATTTTTTTCATCAGAGAAATCTGATTATTTTTTTCAGTCAGTTGTCATTGCTGATAAATGAAAGAAAGCAAAATTAAAATGAAATGCACCAAGAATATAATACTGCTGAGGGGTAAGGGTCACACTTTTCACTACAGCATCTGGGAGCTCTGAAACAGAACACATCTGTTTGAAATTGAGATTCCTTTCTAACTTTCTGTAATATGGAGTTTGAAACTACCCAATCATATACAAGGTACGTCCATAACAAAGGTAAATTACTTCCTGGTACTGCTTTTCATCTCAGCCTAATTGCAATGTCCTAACAACTCTTCTCAGTGAAATTAACTCCTTCCCAAATCTATTTTCCTGTAGGACTAACTGTAAAGATGCTTTTCTAGGACTTTATGGTACTCTAAACAAAAAACACTTCTATCAGCAGAAAGTGATAGCAAATTCAGACTTAGGCCATTTTCGCTTTTCCTTGTAGAGCTTGAAATATAATCATTTATACTCCTACCCTTATGCAACACCATGCTATTTGAAAATGTAGTTGAAAATGTAAAAAATATTGATACTTACTAATAAGCATTGTGACTGAGTTATGAACAAGTGATCTGAGGCAAAGTATAAAAGAACTGGGGGTAAAACTTTCTCTAGAAGTATTCTTTACAGAATAAAATATAATCGGGGAGTAGTGGAGGAGGCAAGCAGATTAACTTTAGTCTGATGTAAAACAGCACACAATAAAGCATCACGCTGCAATTTAGTTAGTTTAAAAATGTTAGGCCATTAAATTATTTTTTGTTTCATCCCGACTCTCCTGTTGACCTCTGGCTGTCCAACTAGGTCAAATAAAATACTTCAAAGAAAGAGTCTTGAGTGTTCAACAGCTGATTTCGCTCCCAGAGGTGCTGAACTGGCAAAAGCAAAAAAATATGGAGCAAATGTAATTAGCCAAAAAGGGGAGGATGGACTACTAGAGCATGTCAGAGCCAGAAGATAAAATAATAATGAATAGGATTGGAAGATGAAGGTAACTGTGAGCTAGGCTCAATTAGAAAGGCAAGAGAGGTGGCAAGGATAAGAAAGCTGCAACTTACTAATAGGCATCTGATTTACGCAGATAATATTATGTATCCATGCATAAAAGGAAACAACATCTTTCTTGTGCCACAGGTTGTAAATAACACACCACATTCTTCAGAAATAGGTCTCCACAGTAATAAGCACAGGGCAAGTGGTTCTTCAGATGTTTTGCCACCTACTATAATCCACTTGTAGGTTTCTTACAAGGAGAGGAACATAAGCACCCCAGTTTTTGGCAAAAATCAGTATGACAGTAATCCACTATGTCACAACAAGAGTGTAATTTCCTCATAAAAAAGCAAATGCCTGTTTATTACATAGCTTTCTAAGTTGAAAGTTAATAGCTGAGTTGCAATTGTGTAAAAATAAATTCACCCGAAGAAATATAATTGTAATATAAAATGGCTATGACATCTACCCCTGAATCTCAAAAGTATTCTGCTGGTGAGGAGGGAACGTTGTTAGACTTATGCTTTAGAAAAAGAAGGATGTGACATTATCATGTTTGCGAGGGGAGTTGCAAAGGGTGTCTCATTCAGGGACCAGCAAGACTCATTAAATTTTAACATGAGGAAGATAAAATGGCTTCAAATTATACAAAATCACAGAATTGCAGGTTGGAAGAGACCACTACTGATCACAGAGTCCAACTGCCCTACCAAAGCAGGTTCTATATAGTAAATCATACAGGTAGGTGTCTAGAGAGGTCTTGGGTATCTTCAGAGAAGAGATTCCACATCCTCTTTGGGCAGCCTATTCCTATACTCTATCGCTCTCACAGTAAAGAATTTCCTTCTTGTATTAGTATGGAACTTCCTCTGAAAAGAGTCTGCCCAAATCAACTTGGCTCTCCCAACTTAGAAGAAGAATATCTGCCCCATTCCATGCCCATATTCATTTTCACAAACAAAACTAGCATATTATTGACAATATTAAATCGTGCTTTTCCTCCTCCATTAATAGGAAGTCTCTTCTCTCTCCCAAAGTAAACAAACAGCAAAACAAAGCAACAACAAAAAACAAAAGCATAGAAAAAACAACTAAAATGTAGCCTAGATTTAATCGCTCATGAAAATTCTGTTAGAGGAAACATCAGCATAAGCCCTCATTGCAAACAGCACAGAAGAGATAAGAATCTGTGGCCTACATTCCTGTGTTAGTGCTGTATTTTCTGGGTGTCATCTAAAAACTCACCGTGGGGAAGCAATTTATTGCTTCACATCCCACATTCCACTGTTAAGGATTAGGACCCCTTCACACTTCTGTGGCAAAACACTGTTCCTATAACGTCACAGAGTATTAGATCTCTTCTGTCTTATTTATTTTACATGTCCACATATTGTGATAATTAGGTTGTATAATATCCCATGCAGGCTAATGTGAAAATTGTTTCTGCTGAATAGAAATAAGTTATTTTGATTCCTCAGGGGTTTGTTTTGTCAAAACTCGTGTAGTATTTAGGAAACAAATCATTGCTCAATTGTGGAGCATGAGAAGTGTAAAATTATCATAACAGAAGTGGAGAGAATGAAAAGAACAATAGATCTAACCTCATTTGTTTGATTATTAATGCTGCTTCATCTAATTTACAAGGCATAACCTCACGTGATGCAAATGTAGAGCAAAATTTACCTTTTAATCTCTCAGCCTCTAATTAGATATGCTATATATTAGACTATTTTTAATCTTCTTAAGCAAGGAAATAAATAGAAATTAGCAAGAAGCCTATAGGAATAATTTTTATAAAATACCACAAGCTTAGAAAGATTGAGCAAAATTGTGTAGATGATTCCATAACATTTTCCAATTTGGTTAGCTTTTCCTTTCAGCTAAGAAAGGAAAAAGTCATTCAAAATTAGAAATGAAACCTTTTCAGAAACGCTGCAACTTACGCACTTAGAAAGCCTTTGTTTTGTTTCACAGAGTTACCAAGCACCACTACATCAGGTCAGTTATAGGGGTCATTCTATGCACAGTATTGGTGGCACTGCCTTTACTTTCACAGAAAACACATCCACTACCTTTTTTAATAAGTTACGTAACGGAAGAGCAAAAGACATTTCAGATGAGAACACTGAAGGAATGCGTCACTGGATACTTCAGGTAATCCATAGAACAGGTGAAACAGAGCAGAACCTGAAATTTTCTCTGTAATTTGCAAACAAAAGCACACGAATGGATTGGCTTGTAGGTGTGACTGAGAGGAAAATGCAGATCACTGAGTTACAAGAGGCAGAACAAGGGGTCAAAGAGAAGGGTATTAATTCTACCTGGAAAGTATTGCAGATGTCTTTCAAAGGTTTTGTTTCTAAGGAAGTTTTGTAAAAATCTACACTTGGTCAACTGATGGATTTTGGTGTTTTGCAAGCTGAATTACCATAAAAAGAAGCAAAGCCTGTGCTGGAATTAGGCTAACAAGCTCAACTTAGGTGGCTTCTACAAGATGTAGGCATATCAGCAGAAAACATCTCTTTCAAAACAATGAGGTAAAAATTATAAGGTGATAAACTGGAAAATTAGTGTATTTAGGTGGAATTTAGGACTGAAGTTTTCATCTTTCCTGCTATTTCATTGATGGATCTCACTGCTATGCCCTCAATACAATTGTTAATGAAAGAAAACTGAAGAATGGACCGTGCCACTTCAATCTTTTAGGTCAGTACCACTTAACTTAATTCTCCTACCAGTTTCTTCCCTTCTAATCTGCTGAGGTGATATTTCAGTGAGAAGGGTGAAAACCTCTAAAACTCCAGTTTGCAAATGGTGGCTTTTTTCCATAATTTTTCTCCCATGCCACCCACTCTCCTCCATTAACAACAAGATCATCTCTCTGTTTTACACTGGACAAAAAAATCTCAACAATGGCGAGATGAGATTGGGAAATCACTGCCTTGTGGTTTTCTTCTACTTCTTATCTGCTTGATGTTCATTTCTGTTTGAGGTTTATGAAGCAGAAAAGGGCATTGGCCCATTACTAATTCAGAGACATTACTGTGATACAAATAAGTAATAAGAGTGGCCTAGGCTGGTTCTAATAGTTTGATGAGAAGAATTCAAATAAATTAAATCCCAGGCACAAAGTAAACAAACTTAAGGAAAGGAAACTTTTATTTTGACAGGCTGCTTAATCACAATGATGTTCAAATTATGAAAGGCCTTATTTACAACAGTGTGACTTCATAAAAAACAGCCCTTTAAAACTTGGGGAGTTTTTAGAAATACTCTGTGGTATCCTGGCTCATGGAAAGCAATTCAGTTGCATTTGAAAGTTCAGATCAAGGTTCTGTTTCTGTTATTTCAAGGTCTTTGCTAAAGTGTCTGTGCAACACACTGTTGCTCAGTCACATTTATTTGTGCTTGTTATCTTATGCTATTATTTCCACAGCAAAAACTGACAATTATGCATTTGCAGATGTAGTAGATCAAAATCCTCTGAACACTCTGGTGTTTGCTCTGGGCTTATTACTCCCTGATACTTCTGCTATCTGTAGAATTTGCTTGTTTACTATTGCTATCTCTATTTAGATCATTTATACAGATGAGAAACAGTGTGAAGTCGCACTGCTGACTCCTGGGAGATCTCATTTGTTATCTTCTCCCAAATGAAAAGCAGCTTCTTTTACTACTGTTTGCTATTTTAAGCCAGAGCTCCATTTACACCTGTGTTCTCAATTGCACTTCACAAAGATTTGTGTTTAAAAGAGATTAAGATATGCTGGCTCCACATCTAGCAAAGGGGAAAAAGGCTTCCAGAGACGAGATAAGTCATAAATTCGCAGCCAACAACAAAGAAAAGCATGGGCTCTTGGCACCAGGAAGAGGAATGATTACATATGCTTACAAAGCAAAAACAAAAGTCATCTTAGGAATTTTGCAGTAGCAACTTTGCTCGCCTGTGCCCTTCTCTGTAGACAGAAAAATTATTGGGTAAAATGAGAGGAATTTTACTGGAATTTCAGGGTACAGCACTGGGAAAATGGGGGTCAATTACCCTTAATGCACAAGGGACTTCCTAAGGTTTTTGTTTGTTTGTTTGTTGTTTTTTTTTTGTTTCTCTTTAAAGTAAGTAGCTGAGCACTCTGAAGACATAATAAAGCTGGTTTCCTACAGATTTCTGTTTTGTGATGGAATTTCGCTTAATTCTAATACAGTGTAAAGTCTGAAACTTCGATGGAAGTCCTGCTATGGGAGGAAGGAGGGAAAAAAGGAACTAATTCTCAATTCTAGCAGTTACTTTCAAGAACAGTATGTTTTTAAACTATTAATTCCCTGTCAGATTTGGCTCAAGTTGGCTGATGCACTCAGAACAGAGGCAAATGAACTGTGATCAAGATTTCTGTGTGTTTGAGTGTGTGTGTGTTGGTTTTTCTTACACTCTTCCTTGTGGATAATGCAGATCGAGAGACAGGTGGCATACACTGAAAGGTTGCAAAGCTTTTGGGCAGCATATATCAATGGAACATGGAGAAGAGTCTACTTGGAAACTTTTTACAGCAAGGATGAACAGTAGAAGCTGACTACAGAACTTTCTGCAGCATATCATGACTGACATGAAATCATTACAGAAAACCATGCCACTACAATTGACTTTGCAATAACTCCATGTCTCAGCATTGGTACAGAGGCAGCCTGGATTGACAAACAGTAGCTAAAACTGGCTCTGCACTTTTGTGTCTATTGGTCTTTGTTAATTACATTTCTACTTTCTTTTATCACATTTCCTTCTAAACTCCTGGCAACACAGAGGATGCTGACAGGGCAAGTAAGTTTAGTCCTAAGTTCACATACAAATCTCTACAAATGAGACGCTTGGCTAGGTCACGTGTTACACAGTCACTCACGACAGGAGCAGAAAAACAAAGCAGTGTAACTCTTGGCAATGATCCTAAGTAGGTAAGAAGGAGAGACAACAGATGCCTCCAGGGACAAGCTGATATTTGGAGTTAACTAGCACTTGGAAAAATCTGGCATCTGTGTTCCCCTCACTGCTAGAAGCAGCTCTGTGTTGATTCAGAGCATATTATTCAGTCACTAGGGATTCATTTCAACTAATCTTAGGTACCCACAAAGCAGATGTTGACATCTGAGCTAGTTATCCTCAGACAACCAGTGCAAGGCAGCTCACACTTCCACTGGAGTCAAGATCATCTTGTTCAAAGAGGGACATCTAAAGTAGGTAAGAGGAATCATAGTCTAGAAGTAACAATTCTTTTCTGTTTCCTCTGAGGAATTTTCCAGGACCAAATACCTGGACAGCTATAGGAGCTTTTCAAACTCAAAATGAGGTAGAAAATGGAAACTTCAGGTGTTGAACCTATTCATGTCAACAGCTAAATAGGACTATTTTCCACACAGTACTGTGTATGGAATAGCAAAGTCCCAACATTATCTCAGTTTATCGTTCAGGTTCTTTGACATACAAACATACCAGTCCAGAACATGTCTGTCATGGACCAGAGAGCAATCTTCAGGCTTCACACTATTCTACATGAGAAGACGAAAAATTCCATTCTATTTCTTGCTCTTTTTATGCGTAACTATAGTAACTAGCAATGAGTAAAAGCAGGTAAGAAAACTGCTGTAATAGACCACAAAGTCTGACTGCCAAGAGTAAGGTAAGTCTGTGGTCATATTGAGGTCCATGCTCACTTCTCTTTCTCAGGATTCATAATACACCTAAAGGTGTTTCACAAAAATGTAGATTCTCTTTTCTGCAGAAATTCACTGCTTGAATCTCACCTGCCATGCTTTTTGTGCAGTTGTTCTTACCTGTGCTAATCACAACATCAGCTTCTCAGCTGTACACGAATATCTGAGCTGGCAATGATAGCAGCCTTTGGGATTCAAGGAGGTTTTAAAATTGTATTTCAAAACATATTGCTGCCTCTAAATTGGATCAAATTTGTTTCTACTGAGAAGCGCATCACTTCCTAACTTCTCTGACACCTCAACAGACTATTGAATAAAGTCTGCTAAAGTAAAAATTGTAAGTTATGTCTTAGACCATCAACAGCTTTACTGAGTAGGTAAAATACACAAACTTCAATCTGATCAGTTAAACAGGAAAATAAGGGAAAGAATGGCACTTCTAATTGTACTGATGGTGTCAGAATCACATTACTATATCTAGCATTAATTCAGATGTTGCCTATGGATTCCACAAAAAAGTTGTACTCTTTCCTCTCTCAAAAATGAGAATGCAGTGTCTTGTAGTGAAGGATTATTCCTGTTTTAGTGGATTATTATTATCATTAAGTTTTAGGAAGTTTTAATAGTAGTGTTTTGTCAGACAAGACATTTTACAAATAGATATGGGAAGAGGAAGCTACAAGAGCACTAGCGCTGTTGTTTTAATAGGCAGAACTACAGACTAGACGCCTTCCATATGAAAAGTTGACACTGTTCCTTGGGAGCCGAGGGCACTGTGGTGCCAACATAAGACTCCATCTCCCTTAGACCTTTCTACCATGCATCAGAAATGTAAGGTACATATGCATGCAACACTATAGGGCCATCAGTAATAAACTTGTAGTGGGTGATGAAAGTGACCTTGAGCTATATGGAGAGAATTGCAAAAGCTTCATTTTAGAGAGGGAAAACTAATCAACCACTCCAGTTTCTCTCCATGTGCACTCTTACTGCTAAAAGCTGTGACCCTCAGAGAACTAAGTCGTATGGCACAGGGAAAAGACTAAAGGATCTGGATGTATTATTTAATTATGATTCACTGATTGAACTGTGTTGTTTTGATACTCACAATCTGCTGCAGATCAGTTGCTGAGAAATAACCAGTATAGATTTGGGTATGAGAACACTTAGTGAGTAGGTAAGTGATAAGGACAAACACTTCTTACCGCCTGAGGTGAACTGGTGGTTGCAGCCTGCCTTATTTCCCCAAATAGGATAATAAATCATTCCAGTTAAGACTTTAATATTTATCAACATAGTCTGTTTGGGTTCTTATTCCCTAAGCCTCAAGCTAAATCAAAAGAGGACAAACTTTTTTAAGCAGAGAAAAGAAGGACATCTCCATCATTCAATTTTCCCCTAGTCTTTTTATTTTATTTTTACTACATCCAGGACTTTCATTGGCCAGTATGCTTGTCTTTGGTTCTGTTCTTGGTGTCAAGGCTTTTGGAAGGCCTTCTGCCCAGCAAAGGTCTGCCCTGAGCACCACACTAGCCTATACTACAACTGTAGTCCTAACCAAGTCACGGAACAGTCTTTGTGAAGGACTAGTTATTCCCTAGCTCATCGATTTCTTAAGAATCATCTAAAAGTTAATGTTTAATCTCCTTTAATAAAGCTGTCAGAGGTAAACATTGCTTTACTACTTTCTTCTTAAGAACACTAGACATATTCTGAGGGGGAGATTTAGATCTAAATGTAGTCAGCTCTTAAACTACTCTCCATATTCCACAGGAGTAAATCTTCCTCAGAAGGCTCTGACAATATGACTGGAGCTGGGGATGGGAGTACAAAGGAAAACAAGGAGAGAGCAGAACAAAACCACCCTCCAACACAAAAGAACACATTCCTGACCTCAAACTCTGAGAACAGAGGATTCTCCATATTACTTCAAAGCACTTTCCTGTCCTAGCTGGTGTTCTGCTTCCAGCCATGGTTGATTCTTGTCATTTCAGAAGAAGAGAGAAAAACAAACAATATATGTAGCAAAGTATACACTGGAGGAAAGAGTCCTTCCAATGCCTATAGGAGGCTAAGATATAACTAAGCCTAGAATCTCAGCCTGAGCTGCAATGGCACTTCATACTGCAGTGTATTTATACCATTGAAAAATGCGTTTAAAGCAGACCCGCTATTCTGATCAGTCAGGAGGCACAAATGTTTATTTTTACACTAGTTGCTAGACAGTTGAAAATATGGTCTACTTCAGAACGTTCCCTTTTCAAACCTGGATACAATCTTCCTTCCTGTGATGACCTGCATAGCTTTCACTTGTCAAGATTCACCTCTGAAGAAGTCAGCTGTCTCCCTCTACTACTCATTTACTATGCCATGAAATTCTTCTGTACGAATGCACGAATTGCATTTCCAACAACGTGTCAAAGAGTATTCCAAGACTGACAAACAGATACACACACAACACATTTAATACAACAGTTTCAGGGCTATCAGGAAAAGTGCACAGCCGTTTCTGTCTGCACATATTAACATCCAAATCATCTAAGCACTTCTTCTGTGCCTCTGAGCCATCTCGATTGCTATGGATTACCATCTCCCTGGAGATTCAGGATGGCATTCCTATTATCCACTTAGCTACATGCTCTTACTATATCATCTACTTAACTTCAGCCAATACTACCAGCTGCTGTGACTTTTGCTTTATGAATGCTGCAGTTGTTACACATCAACCTGATAGTCTTGCATTTCCTGGGAAGTTTTACAGCATTTAGCTTACAGCTTATAAGACAACCTAAAAAGACAAAACCTAAGCTTTGAAATTTGTCAACTATAATTTTGATTTCCTGTTTATCAGTAGGTAATTTCTTTTTCTTCAGCACTCATATATAATTTTTTTCCCCACAAAAGCAACACATGCTGCAGAACTAGATCAGATGGTGAATGTTCTTCACATCCCAGTATTTTATGCAGTGGATCCATACAGTGATAGCGCTTTCAGTTTCTCCACCCATGTACCAAAATACATTATTTAAAAGGTGTGACAAGGCTACAGAATGAATCCCAACAGCTTAGTCTGCATTCAAACAAGAAGTGAGTGCAATATCTAAATTTTTAACAAAATCAATTTTGTAAGAGCCAGCCAGATCTAATGGATAAAGGACTGCAAAAAGAACACAGATCTCAATGCAAGATATTCCACATTCAGTTTCAAAAAGTTGTTCCAGATTCATAACAAGTCAGTCTAGTTTTAATATGACCTACAAAGTGATATTACTCTATTAGGTTTTCCATAAAATCACCCTATTACTTTCAAATGCTATTCTCACCTTGGCGTCCTATCTCCTAGGCTGAGTATCTTTCCTGAAAATACAAAGTTACTCACTATTTTAAATTTTCTTTCTGTCTTAATTTTACCTTTGTAGAACGTTGACAGAATTGCTCAAGTCTTTACCACGTGTTTGCATGGCACGAACATCTACTAAACAACCACCAAACTATTTTACTGTTTAAGTGCCAAAAGAGCACAGCCTGAAGATTTTCTAAATTAGTGATTTAAAAATACACACACACAAAATCCCACCAAAAAAAAACCAACACAACCCCAAAGCCTCAAAAACAAACAAACAAACAAAAAAAAACCAATTTGGGAGAGAAAGATATATAACACATGGAATGAGCACAAGCACAGCAGACAACATTTTTAGACTGTAAATCAGTAAGATTCCAGCAATAATTACTGTCTCCTATGAAATGAAGGTCTCTAAATCCTTCCTCTTTAACATCATGAAATTCAGCTTCTCTTCAACTTGTCCTTACATCCCAAAGGATGTCCTTAACATTATCAATAACGTTGCTGAGATGGAAAACAACACCATTGCGATTATATCCTGATCAAGCTGTGCCACTGTCTCTGCAAGTCAACAGTGTACATGTTGATCCTACAAACACCTAAATAAAGAACTGGCACACTAAGGGCAATCACTTTTTCTGACTTCAATGCTGTATTCCAGTCCTATAACCTATTTTAGTAATTTAGCAGGGAGAGGATGCAACTCCTCCTATCTTTAATGGTTTGCTTTGAAATCACAAGCACTGATACCAGCAAGTGCAGATGTTACTGAGTATTTTTTCAAGATGGTTCTCAGTGTGTGTGTATGCATGCACATGTATGCATTTATCTGTGCCTATAGTATTACTACTCATTAAAAAGTCTGTGTCCATTTCAAGTGAAAAAATATTTAGTTCTCTGTCTTATGACAGTCTTTGTAAAGAGCAGTGCTGTATTGATTCTTGCTTCAGTGCGTATACAAACCCATTTATAATGTTACGACCTGAACTGCAGAGCACAAATTTTAAATGACCTATACATATTACCTGGTAACTTTTGGATTGCAAGTTAAATACTCCCTGATTAAACATGAATGCTTTTCCCTGGGAGTACGAGATATCTTATCAGAAAAGCCTTCTTATCAAATTCACCATCCTGGAGGCAGACTCATTCTCTTGCAGTGCTGGGAGTTTATAATGATAAAATTAACAATGTTGTATTTCCCAATGAAGTCAGCAGTAGTGCACTGCATCCTACCATTAATCATTAGAGCCAGTTCTCATAACAGAGCCACTTGCTGGCCCTCAGGCACCTGCATCACTCCCCAAGCAATTCCAGTCCCCAGCAATAACTTATCGCAGAAGCCAGGGATCAAGATTAAAAACCCAGTGAATAATGGGAGACTGTGTGCACCTCTATTCCTCTGGTAGATACAAGCAAGCTAATAACCTCCTTAAAGGGGAAGCAAATCATTCCATATTTTTTACTTTATAGACAAGCCAGAACAGACCTGTATCTATGTCTGAGTAAAATTTATTGTATTGTTTAAGTTACTTGTTTCTGCCTCGTGGAAGACATCAACATGCATAAAACATTCCAGAGGGCTCCTTTGTATAGCACTTTTCCAAGTGCTGTATTCTACATTCCGCTTACAATAAAAACTGCAGACGAAGGAGATTTTAATTTAAATTGGAAAATCAGAAACATTACCCACTTCGCAAAAGCATTTGGGCAAGGAATATAATCACAGGGCAGATTTCCCGATTTCCCGCTGGTTAAAAAAAAAAAAAAAAAAAAAAAAAAAAAGGCTTGAATTTGCAGTTTTGCCATACAAGTGATAAAAGAGCCCTTGCAACTGCATTTCAGCCATGGCTTCTCCCCCTCCCTCAGTCTCAGTCACAGAGCATAACACTGAAATACTGAATGTTCTGCAGCTGCTGAAACCTAGTGCAATTCTCTGGGAAAGAGCCTGCTGCAATCGATGCAGCTCTCAACTTGCTAAGCATACGTGAGAGACAGGCAGGTCTGGAAATAAAAAAGGAGTGTGTTATTGAAACCTTCAAGGGAACCTAACTTGGAAATACCCACTAGGATTAAAAATGCATACATACATACACACATATATATATATGTATGTATGTGTATGCAGTTATGTAGTAAGAAAGGTTTAAGACTCATTAAAGTCAACAGCAAATATTATTCCACTTTCCAGACCATATGCACCTCTACCCAATTTATTCCTATTTCACCTACAGAACGTTTGCAGCTTATATTATTATTATACTGTTTATTCAAAAATGAATCTGGAAAAATTGCTTTCAGTCCTACAGTAATTAGAAAGGAAGTAAAAGAAGAATCTGACATACGGGTCTGAGACATAATATATTATGCTGCCCTTCAGTGTTCTTGAGAGTTTCCTATCATCAGATTTTTACTTTTCTGGAGGTTACTATAAGGAGTGGGGAACTTAAATTCATGAATGAAAAACAGTAATTAATATGTTTCACGTAATTTTTACTTACTACAGATTTTGTACATGAGGTGAATGGAGAAAGGATTTCAAATATTGAGGAGAAAAAGAACAATAGGAATTCAACAAAGAAAAATGTAAATCATCTGTGTGGAAAGCACACTATATATATAGATGGTTATTTCCCACACCTGTATATGATGCTTGAGTCAACAGCAATTTCAGACAGCACACTGAGATGAGCCAGTAAAATATGGAACATTCAATCTTTGAGCAAAATGCATGACGGAATGTATAACTGAGTCACCATTAGACTGATTTCATAATGCATGCTATGGAAACTAAGAGGAGAAATCTCTGTCACCGTGTGTCTGATTTGCTATTAAGAGCATAAGAAATGTTAAGGATTACACAGATTACAAATTAATCTTTTAAACCTGAAATGTACTACCAAATTCTGTGAGAGAAATGAATAGGTAACAACATAAGAAAAAATTGCCATGTAAAACTATTTATCAAGCCTCGTGTATATCTGATTTGAACTTTGAGTATCCTAATATTCTGATCATAATCAATCCACTGAGTTATTTCCTTCCCCCCAGAACTACTTAAGATATTGTTCACTTTTTCACACCCAGTATGCTTTCACAGGGTGAGAAAAATCTGAAACTGAATTGAATAAATCTGATTATTTCCTGATTGACAAAAATTCATTGTCCATTAAAAAGTACTCCTTCCCATTTAGATCCTTGTTTTGATAAATGCACTTAAAAGCATAGTATTATGCATAAGGTTTCAACAAAATACCTTTACTGAGTATATCCTGAGATCATCTGCTTCTTAATATTACAAAGTCTGAGAACAGAGAATACTGCAAGTCACACAATTACTGGGATGTTCCTGTGAATGTGTGTCATTTGCTTTATAAATGTCAGAACCAGTGTCAACTGAAGCCATTAGAGACACGATGCTATTAGCAGCTTCTCCACATGCTCTTGTATGAGAGAAGATCAATGAAAGTGCTTCAAAAGCTGTATGCAATTGATGTACTACTGATGGAACTGCAGAGGAGCAGAGGTATTTTGGTCATGTCTCGAGGAAAGAAAGCAACAATCTGATAAAAATGTTTCTGTAAGATTATGCTTCAGAGAACACAGTCCACAGGTGGATGAAAGAAGCAAAGCAACAGTTTTTATAAGCTGGGTTAGTATGGTAGCAAAGGCTGTTACTTAATGCAAAGAACTGGCTTTCCAGCCACACACCCGGGGTCAAAAAGTTTCATAAATAAGGCCTTTATATCTTTCCAAATAATTCAGTAATTACAAAACCACTCTGTGTAATCTATTGTTCCCTCCTGAGCTGGTCCTCACCATGCAGAATACAGGTAACTTGAACATCAGAAAGTTTCATACCATTCCTTTCAATAACTGTCTATTTCTTGCTTCTCTATTTCAGCCCATTTATCAACTTGAAAAAATATCCTTTTTTGCTGCGTACTAACAAATAAATTATCAATAGACCTTTTCTAGTCTTGCTGTCAATTCATTATTCACAAAGATCGAAGGCAGAGCCAGATGGAGCTAACTTTATCCAGTGAAAGAAAAAGGGGTGAAAGGAACAAAGTGAAATGCAAGACAGTCTATTTGAACATTAGGGAAAAAAAAAATAAAAAGCTCTGAATAAGTTGAATGACAGAACATGATGCTTACAGAGGGTGGGAACTTTCCATTCTTGCAGATATTCAAACCCCATCTGAACACTGCCTTATGCCTGCTCTATTTTGCCTTGTTTTGAGCACTGCATGAGAGCTGCACTGGACATTCTCCAGAAGTCTGTGACAACCTCCATCTATTCTGACACTGCAACCCTGCTGCAAGACAGTTACACATGCAGTTAATGCAGTACTTATCCTGGTCCAGACCATTGGACCAAAAATCTGAGAGACACCCCTGATTACAAGCAAATGCACACATATATGTTTCTCTTCAAAGTTCCTTGACAGCAAGTGGCAATCAGCTTTCAGCAGACACTCCTCCCTCAAAACTGGCCTTCATGTCTGCTGGCAAAGTTTCAAAGAGCTGTATTTGTGAACCTTGTTTTGTACACAGTTGTGAAGACTCACACAGTAAATATAACAGGGAATGTATGTGTGAGATAGTGGGCAAGAGGAGAATCCAAGTCAGGATGCAGTAGTAATTTATAGTGCATGGTTTGGAAAGAGGTTCATCAGATCTCCAGAGAGGACAAAATTCACAACTGATCACTGTGAATGCTGTTGTTGTAGAGAAAGAAGCTCAGCCTTCCTTGGTAACAGGATGCATAACTTAGAAATGTTCAGATGTGGTTTTTCAGCGCAGTACAAGTTTCTGCTAGACCTGTCTTAACACTGGAAGAAGTATTGATTTAGGAAAACAACAGAGAATGTATCAACTATTGTAGATTTAAATTGAAAATGGACTTCAGTCAAAGTTGCTCCAAAATCAATCGACTAATGATCCATTACAAAGAATGCCTTCCATACAAAGTCAAACTGTTGAACACAAGCAACAGTAAGCTTTGAAGGACCTCACTACATGACTTATTCTTATGAAAGAAACAAAGACAGAAATTAGAGGAACACAACTACTACTTAGTTTTCAATAAAATATTTCCATTCTACCGCAAGTACAACATGGCACCTATCAGGCAGATTACTTTTACACAGTGATTGTCCTCACCACAGAATGCTTTGTGTGAATGAGTTTGGAAAGAAGAGGTTTTATTAGTGTGTCATGTGGACACATGTTGCTGAGTTAACGTAAATCACTACATTACCATGCATAAGTTAATATCTATTTCAGTGTTACCTATTTTAATCTCAGCTGCTAATTAACGTGACTGCTCAAGCTTTTTTCAAAAGGTTTCTAAAATATAAGCTAAATTTCAGTCCATTGTAACAGGCATTTTACCTGTTCAGCAGATAAACAGCAATTGATTAAGCTTCAGTGATTTGTCTGGGGATATAAGTTCCTAAAGATCCTGATTCACAAAATCAGAAATATAGTGATAGATTATGTTAGTAACAAATTCCAGTGCAGTACCGCTGAAATTAGTGGAAGTTGCACGCATGAGATCAAAGGCTGATCTAGCAGCTCAAATCTGGGAAGGTCAACAATTTTACACTCCTTATCTTCCATCATTTGGAAGAGTGGAATTGTGCCCCTCTACTTATCTTGTTTCACCAACTTTCAAAGGTCTGCAATCTCAAAAGAGGTAAATCTTCCTAGCAAAGCATTTTTAACTCTAACATGTTTGTCATGGGTGGCTTCCCCTGTCACGGGCATAGGTAAATCTAAGTAACCTGTGACACATGTTATAGCACTAACAAAAAAATATACTTCTGCCATAACTTAGGAAAATGAGGGAACAGAAAAGGAACTGAACCCCCTGCAATCTGATGGCTGATGAAATGCAATGGAAGAGAAAGGTATGATGTTAAGTCTTGAAATTACTTCCTATGGTTTAGTATCCGTCTTTTAATTCAGTACTTTAAAGAGCACAGCATATTTCAGAGTTGAGCCAATTTAGAATGTAAATTTAAAATTGGTGCTTTCCAAATTGTTTTCCTTATGAATGCACTCTGGAGTACATTGTTTTTGTTTTCTCTTCTGAGCAGCAAACTTTAACACCAACAGCTCGTGGATCAATAAGCAACTTGTTTTGCGGTCTCTATGTGCATTGATTCATGAACCATTTGTCTCTCTGTAAACAGCATAAGAAAACAATTATCACTAAATAATGTACCATTACATCAGCAGCGGCCAATCAGAATGCTGAAGAAATAGTATTTTCTTGTCCCTGCATATCATCTGTACATTGTAATCATCTGTATATTGCTGTTCATTCAGTTTTAGAATAAATCAATATATATTTCTTTCCACGTGGTCTGAGAATTTGGAAGTGCTTGTTTAATTTCTCCCTAAACAAACAAGAGGCCACCTCAGAAAACCAAGCAATTCTAGATGTTAATAACCTGGAAATAAGTGAAAGAAGAAGAAGGTTTAAAATTAAAATTCCATTTTTACTAATTTAGCAGACAATGTCTACTGCAACTGATATTCTGATTTTCAGACAGAAATGCTGTGATTTAGTTTATGATGCAAACACTTACTTTGTATGTAAAATATGTATAACTGCAAAATGTCTTGGAGAATCTGGTTAAGATTGAACTGCTGAATTTTATAGATACACAACAGCAAAATGATAAACTTGATCTTGATTTTGCCTACCAGCACTACACTGAAAAAATGAGGAACTCCAAGATGTTCCTTCATCTGAGGAAAATTCCAGCCCAAAGTCCTGCCCAAAGCAGCACTGTGATATCAGACCAGACTGCTATGAGCTTAATCTCCTCAGGTCTCCAAGAATGGGAAGTAAATGAGCTCTCTGGAACATGCTCCACTGTCCTTCTGCTAAAGAATTTTTGCCAACCTCCAGTTCGAACCTCTCATTTTTTATGTTGTCTTTCTTCCACTTGCCACAAATCCCTGTGCAGAGCATTGGTCTGAGTAGAGAGAGATAATGACTTGCTCCACAAGCTATGCTTCTTACAGTACAGCCCTCTTTGTTTGCAGGCCACACTGCTGGGTAGCCTGATGTGGTGGGTGATACTCCTCTCCATGGCAGGGTTTAGAATGAAAAGGTCTGAAGGTGCCTTCCTGCCCCAGCTATTCCACAACATCCTTGTAATTTCACATTGCACTAGCATCCTAAATTGCAGCAGTTTTCATTGATAAGTCAAGGGCTATACAAATATTTAAACAAAAAATTATATCCTGAGAAGACACGTTAAGTCAAGATGTAATTAAATAGAGTAGCTAAGGTACTAGAATAAACGTTCGTCTAGTGTCTCTCTTCCTTTGACTGTAGCTTTCACAATACTTTTCATACTGTACTTCAAGACTAGCTCTTCCTATTGTTACGATAATGATCATTTAGCATACATTTTGGTTAGTATTTGCAAGGAATTAATTCCAGTAACCAAAACCATACCTGGTTTTTGTCAATATGACCTGCTTGCAGCTTTGCCACTCTCTACAGTTATACAGACTCTGAAAGCAGCAGGGTGTACTGCACAGCAGCTCTAAGTAGAATTCCTTCCCAAGACAAATGAAGCCCTCTCACAGCCTTGGTTTGACAAAATCTACTATTTCTGCAACTATTCAGTGAATTGCAGTGACTGCTTTCACTGCTGGTGAAGATGAAATTTCTGTTTCCACCTCACACCAATGTAGCCTGCTGCCTCAGAAATCAAAGCCTAACTCCTCACAGAGAAAAATACGTGGTCAGAAGAAAATACATATGCCCTCCTGCAACACATTCTCATATAAAAATTGCACATACTTCTCTTTCTTCAAGATAACTATCCACAAGGTATCCCCACAGACAAGGTGGCATAGGAGCATAATCAATGCTAAAGTGTAATTTCCTCATTAAATAGAGTATCTCTGAAGAATAACGGTCCCTGGAGGTTACATAAATTCAATAGCAAAACCACCTTAGATTTTGACATCTTGTATGACCTCACAGCATTCTGTTCTAATTACGACTTTTAGAGCTTACTTCTTTCACAGTTAATTCTGTACTCCTGGGAGGTGATCAGAGACCTTCATTCCCTAGAATATATAGGATGTTAGAGCAATAGATAAGGAGTCCTGAGTTCAGTGCCATCGAATGCAGTACTAACACAACAACATTAGTCCAGAGGTCTGCTCTGTTTCTTGTAATACTGCAAGCACCCATCTAATATTGCTGCCAGTTAAACCCTGTCAAGTGGAGTCCTGCAGTACTAGCTCTGTTAGATTCTCAGGCAGAAGCCTCAGGCCCATTTCCTTAAGGGCAAAGTCATATGAGCTCCTCACCAATGAATCAGAGCATTTGGAGTTTTCCAGGTATTCTGTAACAGTTATTTGGATTGTAATCACTCTAATTTTCATAAGTTAATAACATTTTTTCTTCTACACTGTATTATCTACTGATCTTTGTATGCCCATTTAGTTACATAAGCATTTAAAACCCTATATCAGAATAAGAAAAAGGCAAGGCTTTGATTATGTAGCTATAACTAATTGTGTATGACAGATTAAGTAAAATGTGATGAAATTCAGCCATTACAAATCTGACATGCAGCTGAGGTTTACCACATCCCAAGGAGATTTTGTGTAGGGTATGGGTAACCTGAGACAGTGGAATTTGCTCAGTTTCTATGTGTCTTAGGTCTTCTGCCCACTTAAGAAAAGAAAGAATGCACTATGTTTTCTTCATTCATCCTATCTCAAATGAGGAATGAATGTAAAGCTGTTGGAATGCATGCAGAGGAGAGACACAAAGATGATCAAAGTTCTGGAGTACATCTCCTATGAAGAAATGTTGAGGTAGCTGAGCTTGGAGTTTAGCTTGGAAAGGGCTCTGGGGAGACCTCACTGCAGCCTTCCAGTACGTGGAGGGAGCTTACAACCAGGAGTGGGACTGTTTACACAGTCTGATAGTGACAGGACAAGGGGGAACCACCTTATATTAAAAGATGGTAGATTTAGGTTAAATGTTAGGAAGAAATGTTTTACTCAGAGGCAGCGAGGCACTGGAACAGGGTGTACAGAGAGGCTGTAGATACCTTGTCTCTGGAGGCATTCAAAGCCAGGCTGGATGTGATTATGTACAGCCTGAGCTAGTGGGTGTCAACTAGCCCATGGCAGAGGGGTTGGAACTACGTGATCTTCAATGTCCCCTCCAACTTAATCCATTCTATTACGTGACTCTATGAAATTGCTTGCTGGCCATATCCATTAAGTACGTCATTAGGCACATCAGTGTTGAGCATTAACACTTAAGTTCAAAAGAAGACAGTAAATTCAGATTTTAAGATACCTCCCAAAATGCATTTGGATAATAACTGATCAGCAGTTAATGTGAATTACAGAACCAAAACAGCAATGTTCAGAGATGACTATGTGCTTTTATGGCCCTAATATTATAACTTAATCTTTTTGAAGAACTGAATGATTATTACTTTGTTTGGCAGTATGCTATAATTTTGTGAGTCTTTAGCAAAATAATCTCCCTGAATACATAGCACCAAGTGTTAAATTCATTTGGCCTGGAAATGATGGCATCTGCTTTAGTTTTGATATCTGGCTTTCAGGGTTTCTCTCACTCTCCACATCAGACACTGCATTTTATCTTTAAGTTTCACTTTTAACAATGCCACTACCAAAATAATTACAACATCTTTATAAACTTTATGGGGGAGTCTCAAAAGAATCTTTTTCTTCAACTCTGCAAATTCAGGGCAAAATACTTGGCTTACTTAGACTCCTAGATACTTAAAATTGCCTGACACATATTTAATCATTCTTTACTTAGACATTGAATCCCTCTCCCTCCCCTCAAGAAATACATGCCATTTGACATTATGTTATAGATAATGCTAAAGATCTTCATAGGAACTATATGAAACCTCCATATGTCAATAAGAGAAAGCAGTTCTTCAAGATGATGGTTTCTAAAGTAGAAGGTAAAAGACCTATGGTACTGTTTGGATTTACTAAGCATGTTAGTAGGACACAAGGAGCTACCCTGAGCAAAGTCCTAGATGAAAATTAGACATGACATAGAACAGCAGACCACATTAATTAAAGTGCTTATCAGTTGTTATTTGTAGGGAGGTGAAGAACTTGCCTGAATTTCCATAGTGTCTAAGATTTCTCTGATTTGTGATATTTTTTTTCCTTTTCTGAGGAGAAAGCTTACTGGCAGATCTACATACCTTTTAAAAAGTGAAAGGAAGGCTTTTTATTGCTCTCTTTCTCATGCGATCAAACCTAATTTCCTTCTCAATTTGCTGAGCCACTATCTCCGGTAATTGCAATTGGAGTGTCAAAACTGTTGGCATCTTGAAATAATGGGATGCTGCCCAGTATCAATCTCGTTTCACATTTCTGACAGAAAGCATGATATCCCTTTGTCTGTCTCATTTGCAGTAACAAACTTCATGATTTCCATTTTCACTAATAATTTCAATACGCAGAGTTGGCTGACCAACATTTCAGATCCATTCCCTTATTCTTATATTGACATAAATATTCTTTAGGGTCTCCAATGTTTCCATTTTACTTGTAAAGCAGAAGAATAGAAAGGTTATTTCCTTAACCTGGATCAATATACACACTAATTGCTAAATGCTAGTGGAATCATCTTCTGATGGGTAAAACACTGATTAGAGTACAGTTAGTAAAACACAAATTATTTTGCTTTGCTCATAATAATACTTGCTTTTTGCAGCTGATGACGGTAAATTCCTAAAACGCTTATTCTTCATAATTAAAAAGAAATGTCTTTTTAAGTGGGAAGTTTCAGTTTTGAGATACAAGCACTATCTTCTATGGCCTACGAGATCCTTATGTTAAGAAGACTTGTTTCTTCCCTAAATAACAAGTTTTTACCAGATCATCATCATGTTATTTCTCTCGGTTACAATAAATGTCACAACATTCTCTTCAAAATGCCTTTTCAGAGATTTACAGAAATGATCACTATCTCCTCACTGAGCCAAAACCGGTGTGTGAGACAGAACCACCTAATCAGGAGCTACTGCTACTTGGGTCACCCTGCCTGCTCTTCTTACAGATGCTGTGGCTACTGCAGTAAGGTACAAGGAAAAGGCGGAATCAACTTTAGGAGAATCAATTAGTCAATATATTATCTTGCGTCTTTAAGCTCATTCAAAGTGAAGTCTGATTTCAGGGAAGATTACAGTCCTACAGAATTAGGAGAAAACATCCTAGCAAGCTTTTGGAGTAACAACTGTTCAGTGTCCAGTGGTGTGCCGAGAGCATCTGCTGCTGTTGTACCCAAACTTCATTGTATGCACAATGCCCTGTGCTAGAAATACAGTTTTAGTATGTCTATACAAAATGAAATCTATTCCACTTATACATTTAAACATGCAACTATTAAAAACGACGTATAACCCCAACATCAGGACTGAGTGGTAACAAACATGGAAACATGTTTCGAAAGAACTCTGTGTACTCCTGGCCAAAAAAAAAAGATTTTTTGACTGCTGATCAGGTGCTGGACAGAGATGTCAATGGACTTACAGCCAACGTGCATAATGAGACAATTATGCCTTCACAGGGTCTTTGTCTTGAATCTCGCTGAATGAATGTTGAGGACACATTTTGTACTGTAACAGAATGAAATGTTCTCTTCTGCTTTCCCTTCCTTCTTGCATGACAGCACCATCTGTTTATAAATACATCACTGGAATGACAGTGCTCTGATGATGTACTAATATAATACATCATCAAAGTGCCATCAGTGATGATCTAATGATGTATTAGAATGCTGTTTATCAAAACCCTGTTGCTTTGATGATGTATAGGTGCAATACATCACTGGAATGTCTTGCACCACTGGCACTCTGCTGATATAGACCTTGTGGGGAAAAATGGGTCCTGTTAGGACTCAGCAAGAACATGAAATGCAGATAAAAACAGGAAAACGAAGGAAATGAACAGTCAAATGTTCAAATGAATTATATTAAGAGAAAATTTCAAAGGTGAAGAGAAAGGGGCATAGACTTCAGAAAACTGAAGTTTCTAATGGAATTGGATTCATCAGCTGGAAAGAGAGAGAAATTTGATCACACTATGAGTGGAACACGATGAAAAAGGTCACTAAAAAAACCTCAGTTTGTATGCAAAATCTATTTCACAGATTTAAAATTCATATTCTAATTCTTCCTTTCTCTCTTATTCATCTCTGCAAGTAGGCACTGAAAACAAACACGTAGTTTTAGGCTATGAAGTATAGTAACAATAATCTATCAGTGTCCATATGATTCTCAAAGCCAGTTTTGGGACGCCTCATTTAAAGGTTTATGCATTTTTTTCCAGCTGTTCTTGTGCTTTTAACTGCAATGCATTTCTTTGTTCCATATGACCCACAGGCAGCAGGTTAGAGTCCTGCACCCAGCAAAGATAAGCCCAAATCATGGACTGTGCCTCAATCCAGACTTTAAGGGATTCTTTTATGAAAACATGACAAAAATAGTAATTTAGATATTGGACACCACGGTCAATGTCCATCCAGTGGAATTAAAAGGATAAAGTAATAGTAGGCATTGCAAATATGAATGGAATTGAGTAAATATGTTGACAGATGAATATACCTTTTACTAGAAGTACATTATAAGAAGATCCCGCATCACTGTGACCAACATAAGGAACTTGTGGTCAACACCCACAGCCCCCAGGTCTAACACTTGTTCCTGCAGTGACCTAAAGGTTAGGCCACTTTATTCCTGTGCACTTTCTACTGTGATCATCCTTTTCCTCTCACTCCTCTATGATTTTTTTTGCATTCAACACAGGGACCAAGTTAACGTGCATTGATGCAGTTCTTAGCATGACAAAGCCCTAATTTCCACCGCATTCCACTGCTGGATACAAACAGATTATCACAGAATAAATGATTACAGAATAAATGGTTTTAGAGTTTATCAATCTATGCAAATCAGTTTTGCTTTTGTTTTTATTAAATGAGTGGAATGATTTCGCTCGATTTTGAACAGACTTCCTTAAAAAGACAACCCAGAAAAGAGCTCTTTAATGCTGCCTGAGAAAAAAAGAAGAGTGAAGCATGAAGAATCTAACAGCTGTTCCAGCTGAGAGTTTCCACACCTCTGCACTTAAACAATCTGAGATTTCTTGATTTTTTTATTTATTTATGGTTGTTGCTTTTTTTTAACGGCTATTTTTCTTACAGATAGGCAGAAGGCTGCTGAGTTTATTCTGCTGACACAAAGCAGGTCTCATAAATTTTCAACAGCCATCATGGTAACAAGCTCATTTTATTTCTTCTGACCTCATTGTTATTCATTTCAGAGGCTCTCTACAGACTCACAAAGTATTGTTCAAACAAGGGAAAAAAGGCTTCGTAAGTGACCTCTACCGGAAAAATGACCAAGAAACAGTAATTCAGCAGGGCCTTTTGGGGAAAGCAGACTGCATCACATCAGTGCCATGGCCAGAACACAGAAGTCAAGCACACTACTTCCACAGAAGAACCAGTCCACATCTGCTCCAGTGCTGGGATGCTACAAAGCTAAAGACTAATTCCAGCGTGCTTTTACTTACACATGAAATTATTTTGGTAACTCTGGGCATCCAACTTAATTGTGCTCACATCTGCGTACAGACAAACACACTCTCTACATACACAAATTCCACAGTGTTATATTTTCAGTGTTCTCCTAGATAAAAAGTGTGTATGATAAAAACTAAAAAGCCAGGCTACATTTTGAAAGACTCTTATCTCCATTTTCACTAGTCCTGCCCAAGAGGTTGTCAGAATCCTAAGTCAAGGAACACACTAAAGGAACAAGACAGTCAGAAATAAGTTTTGTAAGCATACTAATTCCTGTTTTTATTTTTCAGAACGATCTGCTCACACATTAAATAAAATAAAAGATCTGCAGCAGATCTTGTCATTTTTGTTCATAACTTGTCTTGAAAGAGAGACTTTCCTGACTTCTTCACTCAGTTTAACATTTCTTTCTTTCAAGAAATTATTCTCTCTCCTTACATTGATCAGCTACAAAGTACAAGCAAATTACACAGTCTTCTCTTCAGCTAATTTGACTAGAACATACTGCTTAGCATGTGTGTATTTGAAGTTCCTTGTGTGACAGCAGTGTACATAGATTCTGCGATTAGGAAAAGGAAGGACAAAAAAGTCATGCCTTATATATCCAACATACATTTTATGACTGAGTACACAATGTTAGCTTAACTCACTGGTCACTCTGTATCAGTAAAGACTTATTGCTTCAGGCTCTAGTTTCCAACAGTGACTGCTTTTAAGCACTTAAAAGAGCCAGTTTTTCAGAGGCTGTCAGTTTTCTTTCAAAGCTTGGGACCTGATGATTTAGACATCAAACTGGAATGCTGAATAGAAAAACTGAGGTCCTGCTGTTTGAAGGCAGTTAATACAAAGAGATCTTGAACTCTGGAAAGCTGAAATGCAAGTATGCACACTTGCCCATAGAAATTCAGTCACCAAAATACTGACCACATGTTTGATCAATTCTACCTCCCATGGATAGGTGGAATAACCCTTAGTGCTCCAGACACTGGGCACAGATATCTCCTATTAATGCAGCTGATTTAATGGCAAAAGCAGACATTTTGAAATTCAGAGTCTTCTAATTAAGTTTAAAGCTTATCATATAGTTCCTATTTCAAATGCAAATTCTACTACTGCACGGATTGTAGGACTGCATCTACTATCCCAGCTGCAATCCTAGAAGCTATTTGGACAGTTCCATACCAACAGAGTTTGATGGCAGAAAGTTTTTTGTTTTTTTTTATTGAACTCTCATGTCCATCAAAAATTTTCCAGAGAAAGACAGTACCATTTGTTTCTATTTCACTTAAAAGTGGCAGTTGCAGACTTCAAGGTCATCACAATTCATAAAAACTCTCTTATTTCTATGACTGCTGACCCTAAAGAACTCTGTAAATGTCATGAAGGCTGGAATTGTGGAGAACCATCGTGCCTTAACTGTAACAGCAGAAAAAGAGTAAGTACCTGGACAGAATGATTTATGTGTGATCTGCTGGAGGCCACTGAGCAGCTCTGAGCTGAACTGGAAGATAGAAAACTAAGCCAGGTGCAATAACAGTCTTGTTAGGGCTAACGCACTTCTTACAAAGATTGTCACTTACGGCCTCTACCCATATGAAGAGAATGGTCACTTTTCACAGAGAAATCAGGTGTTTCACGGTGTTTTGACTGGACATCTGATTTTACAAATGTCCCGAAGACACACATACTAGCAAGACACATGGATTTAAAGCTTGCAGGACTGCTACCAGAAACACACAACAGCTCATATGTAAAGATCTGCCTTATACTATAAAATTCCAATCCCAATTGCTAAAAGGCATCCAGAATCCTTGGAAGAGTGAGAATCACTATGATACGAAATAGATTTCAGGAATACAAGTGATTTACTCAGAAAAAAAAAACAAACAAACATTACCAGTGCTCCAGTAAGTAGTTTGACATGCAGGATTGTTAGACCTGGTCAAGCTTCATTAAGATTGCTTAAGTTTCTGCTGTTAATTTCCAAGTGATAGAATATAAAGAAGGAATGAGTTTATAGTTAAATGAAAGCCAAATGGCCCAGCTGAAGGGCAACACTTCAGTTTCAGTAAAGGTTTGAAACAGGTTTTTCTTTCAGAAAAATCCAGAGGCATACGACAACTTCACATACAACTAAATCAATGATTTACCACCTCATTTCATTTTTAATTTAATGGTTCTGTTCATTCATAAAACAGAAATACTACAAGGTGAAACACAGACAGAAATTTAAACACCTCATTAGAGTTACATATTATTTTGTCTCTTAAATATATTGCTTTGTCAATGAAACATGGTGGTTTATGTGAGATCTCTACCAGGCTGTTGCTTTACAGTTATTTGTTTGAGTTTGATTTTACTGTGCAGTTCTCTGATCTACATGTACATAATTTTGTTTACATGTAACACACTCAGTGGTATTACAATGATTTGTAAGGTATTTGTATTGATTTCACTTTACAAAAAAGTCAGAATGAAATTAATCCTATGAAAAAAAGACCAAAGGGAAATCTTTAGAGCTTTCTCCACGGAAAATTATTGAAAAGAGATATGATTCAGAGAAGCACTTCCGTTCTCACATTTCAGTTATATCTGGAAAAATCTGATCGTTGAAAATATTTGATCAATACTTGTCATTTCTCATTTGTCATTTCTCAGTAGTTGAAGGAATTCATTACAACACGGAACTGAGGACTAGCAAGGTAATTACAAGGATGCATCTAATCCATAAATATACGATAAGCAAAATGACTTATTGGGTTTCTAGCCCTTTGAAGATAGAAATGACATTATTAAAGCAGATCAGATTCTAATGAATGCAGAAAACAGGTTGACTTCTATCAAATTAGTCCTCACGTTCAAACTACTTTTTCTTTAAAAGTTTTACAGCAACTTGCCACATAATCGAGATGCAAAGCTGAATTTGAAAGATCATGACAACTCGGAATTTTACATATGGGAGAAAGCATGATGAAATGTGTCATTAAACCTCCATTAAATAATAAACAAGCTTTCTAATAGCTCTGCTAACTAATCATCTGTTTTACATAGTTCCGTATACCAGAAAAATGATTACAGCAGAGGGGCAGAAGCAAGCGGAGCAGACAACAGTTCAGAAAGGATTACATCATTACACCCCAGCAAAAGCTCCTCTTGTACAAAAAGAAAATGGCATAAACCAACATCAGCCATTCAGGTGCTGCCCTTCTGTTTAACAAAGCAAAGTTCAGGAATTCGCTAGGACTTCAACATAGCTCAGTGAAACTATCCCCATTGCTTGTCTAGCCAATTATTTCTCAGCTAATGCCAGCTATTTTATACAGTTTATTTTTGTTAAATTGCATTTGCAAAGGGAGCAGAGGAGCAAACTTGCCACTACATTGGCTCATATGCTAGGAGACTGTACAATTAGGGCAAGGCTTTTGCTACCAAGAGATGACAGATTTAATTTTAACAAGAAGAATATTAGCCAATAACCTCTCATTCTCTACTCAATCCAAAATAAAATTCATAAAAAAAGAAAGTACGAAATGGAACAGAAAGGAGGAGCACAGTATTTTGCAGTATTCAAGTCCAAAACTAACACAAATTAGTCAAGTGAAATAGCTGGTTACATGCTCGCAGAAATTTCAAGTCCTATCACAGAATAAACCAGACTTGCTTTCTATTAATGTACCCATCATTTGAAATCCTCTGCTTTCAGACATTTCTCCAAGTCTTTACTCTGAGGTGGCAGTGGTAACTCTGAGCAGACAGAAGACTGTCTCTCCTACATCAAGTTCACAAGTAAGAGTCAGCATTGGGTACAGGAGGTGCACCATGAAGATAGTGAACAAGGCAACACATAGCTGATATGCAATGTTATCAAAAACAATGTGTTGATTAAGTTCTGAATGTTTATTTTTGTCTTGTTTTTCTCTAATTTAGTTTTGTTAAGCTTTTGAATAACTTCTTCTAGGTCACCAAGCAATTGAAGTATGTGTACTTGAAACTTCAAAATATGGCTGGCACTGTGCACAAGCACGGCCATGTTATATTTGATTCATTAGGCAGATTTATTCTGCTGAAAAACAATATCGCAAGACTTTATTTGCAACTACAATAAAAGTAAAAATAATGCTGTCAAGTTTCTCCTATTTCACTTTTCATAAATTGAAATCTGTGTTAGCCAATCAGAGTATGATTACATTATTACATTATTACATTCTATTTTGAGACTTTCTCATAAAAGCAATCAGCTGGTAAATCAATAAATAGGAGATAAAGTTCTTTTAGTAGGAAAAATAATGCAAACCAGTATTACTGGCATATGATACGGTCTGATACTTTTTGGCAAGTAAGAAAATCAACATAAATCTAAGGCTTCCAACTGCACTACAAATTAATCCACATATTTATGCAGAATAAGTAATTTTCACTGAAAATATACTTAACAGAAACCAATACACCTCTCTGACATAACAGTACATTACACCTGTAAATCAGTATACCTTCTATACTATATAATGTAATAAAATCAATGAGATTTTTATGCAAAATCACATATTTCACCCTTAATATAATCTATTACAAATAACCACTGATGCATTCAAAACAATACAGGGTACATTTGTTTAATATCTGCATTGCAAAAAACAAAAATTCAGCCCTGTACATAGTGTACAAACATACTACTCAACAGTGGTACACAACTGCAATCTTATCCATTACTTGGGGATTCAGGTGCCCTTTGTGCTAGCCATCTACTGAACTACTCTGCTAGTTTGACTTTCCATATCTGTGGAAATGTTAGAGCTAGGACGATGCTATAGCTAAAGCCATTGTACAAGATAAAAACAAAACAAACAAGCCTTAATATTCACAAATCAAAGAATAAAGCCTGGAACAGATCTGAGAATTCTGATGCATCAATACACTTAAGTGAAAAGTATAAGAGAAAAACAGAACTACAGACCGCCATGAGCCCATACAGCCTACCAGTTTTCATCAGCTAGGTCACTAAATCAGTTTCTACTAGCTTCATGGTAACAACAACAGAATATTAGAATAGGTTATGTTTAAAGCCCCCAAACAAAACTAACTTGAAATTTAAGCACTGCAAAGGCAGGCCTGAGCTGAGGAGCAGCCCTGGGAACGGCAGGCTCAGGAGCCCTGCAACCAGCTCCACACTCCTGCCCAAACACAGTCAACACATCCATGTTTCCCAAGGACACCTCGTGAGAGCATCCAACCAAATCCTGCACATTCCAAACCAGCAGCTGGAGTTACTGACACCCAGTTTTGTCACCTCTATCAGACAGCATTCGAAATTCCACTGCATCCCCGAGTTTCAGTTTCCCACCTGAGCTGAGCAGACAATCTCTTTTACATGCAAATCTAAACAGAGAGGAGTTTCACAGCAGTCTGGAACAAACCTCAGACCTGTGCTTCTGCACTCACAGTGAGACGCTATTAGACAATAAGGGCAAGGAAGGAGTCAATTTGTGACTCCCTTTCATGCCTCTTGTTAAGTACACGAAAACATAGAGACCAAAAAAAGTGGACAAATGCTCTTCTCCTTCCCAACAAAAATGCCAGTGTGGATAAAGGTCCTCTTCTTCCTGTCAGTCAGGAATTATTATTATTTTTTTCTTTACTTTCTGAACCAGTTCAAAGATTTTATCCTTTCATTTTTGACTTATGGCTAAAAAAAGACTAACGTAAGTCAGAAAGCAGCATAATAATAATACCAAAGTTATTCTTGGCAAAGTAAACATCCAAGCCTAATTATTGATATTAGCTTTTAGTGACATCAAAATGAAATTATAATGAATGAAATGAAATTCATTTCTAACTGCAATGTAGTGTGTGTGTGAGTGGTGGAGACAATTCATCACGGAAGAAGAAAAAATGGTACATGCTGTCACATCATGTATCATATAAGTATTAAAATTGCTATGGAAACTGTGCACTTTTTATAGAGTAGGCACATAAAATTCACATAATATGTCAGAGAATAAGTTACTACTGTCCTGAGGCTGTAATAAGATCTACACCCTTATTAGTGAAAAGATTTGACAGATTTTGTTTATAATGAATACTTGTAGCCAATGAGTTTGAGTCAAAGTCACCCTATTTTGACCCATCCACTTGCTTTTAGGTTTCTGTCCCCCCTAGATGCAGGGAGAGTAGGGAGTAATATAATTTCCAATGGTTATTAGATTCCATTATAGTCACTTGTGATACGACAGGGAAATTGGCTGTATCCAGGCACTATATTCAAAATTATTAGGAGAAAATACCTGCTTAGCTTTGGATCTGCTCTTTTTGTTGTTGTTTTTCTTTATTATACAGACCTATTATTAGCTTTTATATGCTTTATTTACGGTTGTTGGCTCTTTTTTTAAAACAGCAGATAAAAAAATTAGGATTCATTAATAGGAACGTAAACAGAGAAATCTAGGTTTTAAACCAAAATGCTCTAAAAGCATTTCCTGTGAATAGCCTAAATTCTGCAGCCCCTTGCCACCCTGATCTGTGTGTGACATGTTTCACATTGATTGCCAGCATCTCTGATGGGTTAGGCTGGAGAAAAATGAGCTTGTTTAGAAGAGCAGAAGATAGTACAATTAGGTTTTGCAGTCCAGCAATACAATGACTGGTAAAAGAAAGCAAAGTGGAGAAAAAATGGTTGTACATGCAACACCCTAGGGTGCAAGGGTACATTTATCACCTTGTTTTATATGACATGGTGGATGAATGTTGATGGCGATTGTCAGCATCAATGTCAGTGAAAGCAATTCCTCGAGTAAAAGAGTTTGTATTAAAAGACTCTCCATCAGGAGGAAATTCACATGATTACTTTATAGATGAGCAGCCTACAAAATGGAGCAAAGGGACAACTTGATTAAAGGTCGTTTTTTCACTTTGTTCTAAAAGTGGGCTTCTCTTGACAGAAAGCAGCATACCTGCAGTAAGCATACAGCAACCAGACTGAAACTCTTCACAATAACAGATGCATTACAAAGCCAGTATAAAATGAGAGCAGTACCAGCAACAAACTGATGTTATCTCAGAGGTACGCAGTGTGAAGAGTAGGATTGCACAACATGTAAAAGCATTGCACATTACACTGTTTTACAGTAGTCCATTACTGTTAAACCGTATCATATGAACTGGTTCCATACATAGCATCTTCAACTGAAACCGAAAACAACTCCTGGAAATTAGAATTGCAGAAATCAATGCCAACTCCTACAAATAACGCTTCATTGCTGATTTAAACAACAAAAGAAAAGTGACACTCAACAATTAAAAAATCAAGAATCTAGTTTAGAATCCGGATTCCCTGGTGGCACTTCTCATGATCAGAAAAAAAAAGTAAGCATGTAAACCCAAAGTGTTTGAAGATTACCGGCCTTGCAAGAGCACTGGAGAATGCAGGACTCACCTAGCCTCAATTATACATTCCTTAAGCAACGCCCCATTGCATGGATTTGTTCTACCTGGACTGAACAATCCAGGTAGTGGACTAGTGTCTCCTGTGCTCCTCATGCATGGCACCACAGGACCCTGCATATACAACAGTCTCCATATTCCTCGACATAATAGTGTAAAATGCTGCCTTTATTCTTCCTCATTAAAACCATAGCCTACAGTCACCTCGTCTCTTTCTGACAGCTTCTAGGACACCAAGGTTGTGTCTTTTGGCTGAAAGAACTTTCACATTATGAAAGTGAAATGGAACATGCAAATGCTGTTTCTGCCAATGTAACTTTGAGAATACAAGCAGTGCTACATCTATCCCTCAAACAGCTTCCTAGAGTGCTTCATGCCAGAGTAAACCTTTGCTGAAGCACCGTTTGATCCCTCCCCCTTTCAATACAGATACCTCCAACACACTCCAACACTACTTCAAGATCTGGGGAGACAGGGAGGTGGTGTGTGTGATTGTGTGTTTATCTCCTTCATTTTCAGAACATGACATTTTTCTCATATCTGCATCCACGCACTTGAAGAGACAGCTACTGAAGAGGAGTTGTGTATAAAGGCCTGTATGGTCTGTTTTGACCATACAACGTATCAAACTTCCACCGCGTACGGGTATCAAGTGTACCAGTATGAAGGAAACAAATACGGATTTCATTTCTCAACAAACTTTTTCTACTAAATGCAGAAAGCTACTTCCCTCCAGCCACGAAAAACAAACTTTTGGAAAAAAAAAAAAAAGCTTCACTGAAATTTCACTTTAAGGATTTTAATTTTTATGAATGTCATACTCACATTTATCTATACCCTCTATTAAGTGCACAGCACTCACTTTTCAATATATTTAAAGAAATTTAATGACTTTAATAAACTTAAAGGGATGTTATGTCTGTTCATTCCGTAAAGGTTGTTTATTTCAGGAAATAAACCATTTTGAAATGAATAATATGACTTTTAGAGTTATGACTATCTCATTCAATTAGTTTCTGTAATTATTGTCATTTCACACAGTATATGCAGTACTAAAGGAGAAAATACATTTTCAGGAATTACAGTGTAGGTGTACAACTGTTATTGTTAATGAGCCATAAACTTTAGTCTCCTGCTCTGTTAATTCATGCCAGCATAATGTAAATTGGCAAAATAAGTCGACAGTCACAGTCAGACAAATAATGTTGTATTTCAATATTTTCTAGGAGATTGTTATTCCCTAATGCACATCGTAGAATTTATTTTTCCTCTGTATTTTAGAACATCATCCTACTAAAAATACATTAGAACAGACTCGAGCAATATCAGAATACTGAATTCTCACTGCTCAGATACATGCTACCTCAGTTACAGAGGAGGAATTTATAGAACATCTTCACCTTTACCTAGCTTTGCTTTACCTCAGTTTCAAAGAGATAATAACAAACAGAATGCAGTCTTCAGCCTTTGCAACTCATGGTTGCAAAAAAAAAAAACAAACTCATGGTCTTAGGCTTTTATTTACATTAGTGAGTAGCACAGGTCAGTAGGAGCAGATTTGTGAAGTTGGTGCAGGGGTTGCTGTGCACCTTTCAGAGAGGGGATAGGAGATGGGAGCATAAGGAAAGTCTTAAAACTAGCTTTAGTCTAATCTCATGGACTAGGGGAAGAATGTGGTCTAGTCAATTTTCACCTGATAGGTCATAGTTCCTAACTGCTCAAACCAAAGTTCACCAAGGGCAGAACTGAGAGATTTCCTTCATAAGCACATTCCCATCTCAGCTCAGACAGAAGACCACATCAAAACACTAAGGTCAATGAAATAAATTTAAAGATTTTGGATCATGTTCTTAAAACATTTGAGAATAACTAATACACTGCAGTGCTGCATGTTCTCCCCTTCCAGCACAAGAGCCTCCATGCTCATAGTATGAATTTTGGAAAAAAGAAACAAAAAAACATCCAACATATAAGAAGAATTGAGCAATGACATTTGAATTTGTCATACAAATTCAACTTAAATTTTTTTTCACTTCTATATAGATCTTTATGCATAGCATATCGAGGGCTTAAATCCAATAGAACACATTTTTTACTGAATCTTCTACTTTGTGAATATTACAACAGCAAGAAATGTCCTTAGCACTCTAATCACCATATCCTGTCTATACACAGACAAAGCCCAGTGCTTCTCACAGTGATTCCTCACTGTAAGTGATATTTGCCTGTTATTCTCTCCTTAGGCTGTGACAGTGCAATATGGAAAGGCAAGCAAATGAAAATTTTTCAAAAGAAATCAGGTATTTTAGAATGACTCATGTTTCCTATTTGCTATGTAGGTCACATTCTGAAGCAGACTCAGGTTATGAGACTGGATATACAACTAAATAATAAAAAAACGGAATACTGGAAAAAAAAAAAAAAAAAGAACAACAAAATCACCTGTCACTTTTGAAAAGCTTAGCTGCAATGTGCATATTTATGCTTTTATATGAGACCTGTGCTTAATTGAATCCACTTGTTCTCCTGGGTTTTACAAGGACTGTTACACAGGTCTCACAAGCTATAACATTAGCTGGAATAAAGCAAAGATACAGCCAATGTGAATTTCAGAAGCTAAACATATTGCTACGCTTTTTGTGTCTCTGCACATTAAGGGCTCTTACAGCTTGATCACTGTCAGTAGTCACAGTAGACAGAGGTGGCAGGAGAGGTTTGTTCAGCTTCTAAGAAGAAAAGTCAGGTGGGTTCTTATTTGTGGCTCCCACTGCCACCCTCCACTCTTTACTCTTCAGATACATTCCAATTTAACAAAATTATTTCTGGCACTGGCAAGCAGAACATCTGTCCCTGCATTTTGTGCATCCCACTTAAGGTCCATCACAGGCCTGTGAAGATAGAGTAGAACCCAGCAGGGATAAAGTGGTAGAAAGGGGCTTTGGGATCCTTTCTTAACGAGTCTTGCAACTCCAGCACTCCACACGTGATGGAGAAGGTTGGAGTGGCAGACGTTTTTCTACACCTCAGGCTGAAGCAGCAGCTGCTGAGGTGCTCTGCTACATCCCAGGACCAAAGATTTGGCTCCAACCCTCTTCCCTGCTTTCCTTTCACACTCCACTCTAGAAAAATGTGAGCAGAAAGTGTCTGTAGATTATGAGAAAGCAAAAGACAGCACAAGATTGACTGACTGTGCCTGTATCATAGCTATGGTTAAAACTCTCAGTTTCTCAGTTGCCACTCCATAAAAAAAGAATCCAATAAACAACATAAATGAAAATACACCAAAACTTCTTTTCGAGGCACAGCTACTATCCTTAATAGATTCAAATCTGAAACCCTGAAATTTACATTAAACACAGAGTAACAATTTGAGTTACTCCCTGAAATACCTCAAGATTTGATACGTAAACATTGTTTTTTCTATATTCAGTGAATCACTGAGATAAGTTTTCAGTCACCCACTTTGGCAGCAGACGAGTTGTACTGAGGACAATGAATGAGTAGAAATAAATGGATCACATTTCGTGTGCCTGAAGTACTGAGCTCAAAAAAAAACAAGTTCAATTCCACCTAACAAAGCTTACACAGTGAAGATTTTCCACGTGATCATCCCTTCCAATCTCTACCACTTATTCTTGATCTTTTCATTCCAGATGAAGGCTCTGAACTGTTTTACACTTAATTTCTACTGCACATTCATACAGAATAATGAATATTCCATGATAAATAGAAGGGTTTCAACTAAGAGAAGCTCTTATCAGCAAAAGCTGCACCTAGGTGTAAATATATTCACAAAGGAAGTTTGCAACATATGGGAACTTAGATTAAAAATAAATAAATATTTACACACAAAAAAACCCCACGAACGTTGGCGCCACTGAAGCATGAGACTGAAAATATATTTCAGTCCCATCTTCAGACAACGATGACTTTTGAGAGTAAGAGTTTCTCCAGGTACAATTTCAGAACAGGGCCCTGGTCTGGTTTAGGCTTTTGTGCATACCCTGGGAGTTCCAGGCAGCAGCATGCCAACACGCAGAATTATCAGCACATCAAAGGCATTATATTCATCAAACCTTGCCACAGCATATTTACTAGCTGTATGATGGATGTTGTTGTAGCAAACAAGGAACACTTTGATGTACATGGCCTTCTTTGATTAATGAGGGCTCTTGGTGAGAAGCTGCATATGGAGTAAATTACTGTTTTTAAAAATGGCTGATTTGCACTATTGTACTAATTATGTCACAAGCTCAGAGTCAGTTCCAGATTCAGTCACCCAAAATAATAGAACAAGAATTCCCAAAAATACCTCAAGCTTTTGCCACACACACACATCAGCTCAAAATCCTTAACTTAATAAATTCTTCCTGCAAGAGAACCCTGATACATATTTTCTGCCTCCTAAAGTTTATAGAATATAGTCCCTAATCTACTTCTCTGAAATAAACGCAAACTTTCTGTTAACTCCATTGCAATTTAGGAACAGAAGGTCTCTGGCAGCATTTTAATTCCCCCCCTCACCCCCCCAAAAAACCCAAAATGCAAAAAGCAAAGCAAAGGCAGAAGGGACCGCAGTGCACAAAGTCTGCCTCTTAAAAACATTTTCTAGATTAATTTTACCAGCTAACAAAGCACCACAGTCTGAAGTTATTCCATTAGCCTCAATTCTCTAAGCATGTGGTGCCTTAAGCAATTTATCCACTTAGATGTAAGAACAAAAAAGTATTTTCAGAGCATTAACACTGAATTACTTTCTTCAAATTTTTATCAGTAAATATTTTATAGTGTTAATTAAGTATATTTGCAGACTCTGGTCTGTTATTACAGATGACAGAACCAGTACTTTGTTTGGGATCCCATAGTACGGATCCAGTTCTGAATACTATTGGATGTATCGAACAAGATGAAAGAGAAAAGCTGCATGCCTGTGTGTGGGGTGACGCTCCACTGAGGAGGAAGTGATTTCTTAAGTGCACTTTCCCTTAAGATGCTCAAATTTAATTCAGTTTTGGTTTCATAATTTAACACCTTTACACTGCACTCTTCAGTCACATCACAGCATATTAATTCCAAAAAAGGAAAAAGTGTAACACACATAACCCTATGGTTTAGGCAATAAAATACCAACAGATGCCATGCCAGGTCACATAGTGAGCCTTCTCCTTTTTGAATGTGCAAAATTCAGGTGAGCGAATGTTTAATATAAAATGAGCAAAGATATTTACATCTAACGACTATCTGGTTTCACATGCCTATAGCACCTTGCAGCTCTCTATGGACTATGGCAAGACAGCTCACAGAAATGAATTAGATACGAGGGGAGCAAACTGCAGCAGAAAAAAGATTCTTGTGTAAAGTCAAGTGCTTAGGAATTGACAGATCATAAGCATGGTGTGCACGTTATCTGCACATCTGTCCTGAGAGAGGTCAGTCACATTCCCATTCCTCTCTAGAAATTTCCAATGGATTGCTACAGGGAAGAAAATGACAAATTATTATGTGAAAGTTCTATTTCCTACATCAACAGTTACATTACTTTCAATGTTTTCCCAACACAAGTCTTTCGCTGCAATTTCCTGACAACATAATCCAGAATTCCTGCATCTTCAGTAAAGTATCCAGTGTCAGATGCCTCCAGATTGCTTAGAAGATAACAAGTTGCAAATATCCAAGCTGCTGTGAAAAGGCATTTCTCTTGCCAAAGAACAAGATGGGAAGTTTTAGTTTGTTTGTTTTTTCCAAAGTCATGTTGAATTTTATACTCACATTCACAATGGGGGGATACAAGGGAAAGCAGTAGTGGAAGAAGGGCATTCAGCTCTTTGACAGGTCTCCCTGGACATGCTTCTGAAAGGTTAGGAGCTCACTCTGGGAAATGGCACTCGCAGTGAAATATAGTGCTGTCACTGGACAGCCCATAAGGAGCTCCATGAACTTCGTCACAAATTTTGTAAAATGTCACATATCAGCATCAAGATAATTCTAGGTCTATTTACAAATATATCAGGCAGGTGGAACCACACAAGAAGTCACGCGCAATAGAAATGAAATGTCTAAATTCCTGTCTGACACAAAACACAGACAACTTCTGCTCACAAAAACTTTCCTATTACTTTACATAGTAAAACTTCAACACCAACACTTCTGCTTCCCAAGAATCTCTACCATTAACTTTCCATATTACTCACTAAATAAGTAAGTTATTTAATCAAAGCAAAACTGGAAATCCCATAGAGGTACATTCTCAGGCCAGAATAATCTAAGCAGAGAAATGTTTAATTTTCATCTTTTTAATTTTTATTAAAAAACATTTCAAAATAAGATGCATGAAACAATGAAGAGCACAAGTTATGTTAGAAGGCAACCATGACTTGTGCTGAGCCCACAAAAGTGAGCAAGGAAATATAAAATACAATAGACATAATGAGTCAATGCTGACCTCATATCAGTTGTAAACTGCTGGATCTGCCTGCTCCTTCCAAAATCACTCATTTGGCTTCAGGGCATTTTAAATAATCCTTTGATGTTGAAATTGCTACAATACAGTTGGAAAATAGCAAATGTTGAATTTAAAAAGCAGAAAATAAAAGCGAGTTTGGTAACTGCAAGCTGGTTAAGTCTAACAAGTTTTGAAGGGAGAAAAATTAAGGGTAACAGTTAAGAGGACGTCCTCTAAATACACTGGGACAAGAGAGCTATAAATACTGGGAGGCAGTTACAGGAGAAGGACAAGTAGCTATAAATTAACTGCAAGTTTAGGCTAGAAATTAAAGAGGGCTTTTATCCATAAGAGTTACAAGGCTTTAAAACAGCTATTATAATTAAAACAAAAACAAACACTAGTAAGATCTTTTCAGTTCCTGCTAATGACAAGTATATTATGGAAGAGGAAGTCTGGGTTTAGACCAGACATAGAGAAGCAGACCCAGGAACTCTGGTGGGATCTTCCAGTCACACATACCAACCAGGTTATTGACTGTACTGGAGCTAAGAAACACATCCTTTGGTTGTGGCTGCCTACCCAAGCTGCTCATTAAAAAATCTTGCCCTCATAAGGGGTGCTGCTATTCATACAGGCTCTGGTCAGGAACGAGTAAGATAAATAAGATGTAGTTGTGTGATGACAGCACAATCCAAAACAGCATGAAAGCAGCTCGCCAGCAGAAAGCAAGACAATGAGCAATGCTGCCCTTTGCATTATCATGCTGGTGACCAAGCATAGCACTGTACTGGAAATGAACTGCCCTGATTTTATAAAATTAAAAAAAAAGGAAAAATCCTAAAACAAGCAAAACAAAAGAGAGAAAAAACACACACACACACAAAACCCCACCCAAAACAAAGAACAAGTTTGGCTGGCTTTGACCACCATGAACGAATAAGCTAGAGGTTGATGCCTTAAGAAATTAACATCTTTTCCAAATATTCCCTTCATCCATCAGCTCCTTTTCTCAGGAGAGTCTCAGCAGTACCATGCACTGCCCACAACATTTGATTTGCTATGGTAAGACATGTTAAGAGGTTCCTGCTGCAGCTCCTGAGACACAATCCTACAAAGGCCTGGGCTTCATTCCAGTACTGCAAGGAAGTTAATAAGGCCATTTACAGTTTACAAACTACTTCCACTTGCACTGACCATTGTAAGCCTCAAGCAAAGCTGTCATGAGGCTTTTGTAGGGGAAACCTTAAGGGCTTTGGTTAAGGTTTGCTGTCAGAAAGCTGCTTGAAATGAATTCAAATCACCAGGCTCCCTTACTGAAGGTCAAATGCAACATTTGCGGCTGGAATTGCCAACACAATAGCAGCACAAGGGGAAATATTATGGCCCATCTGAGAGGAAGACACTGGCTGCTTTGTTAGGGGTTTGCCCGCAAATGCTGAGGAGGTGGAGTAATGGCAGGCATGGCTGTATTAGTGCAAGCAAGGCTGCAAGCTGCCTGTCAAGAGAGGTCAGACTATGAAGCCTTCTACCTTCAAAACAGCAGTTAGCCCAAATGCCTGAACTGATCTGAAATGCAGAGGGGAGAGGCAGCTGTTGCCAGTGCTGCAGGAAGGAGCAAATCCAAACAACTCCTCCCTGCTTTCCTTGCCCTAGGAGGAAGGAAAGGGAGGCCTTCCCAGCCAGCAGGAGGACCCAATACCTCAATAGCCAATATATACCTCAATACCAATACCTGAGTAGCTCCTCAATAGCCACAGGCTAACTGCTCCCACAGGAGCTTCACAGGGCAGAAAGGAAATCTCCATATTGTGCCTCTGCCCCATAAGCTCTCCTACCCAACAGCATGCAGTTGTGAAGGTCCTGTCATTTCTGATGTTTCCTGATGTGCCAATGAGATAAGCTGAAGTACAAGACTCCACAGCATGATGGCCTGCAGCCATTTATTTATTGGAACCCAACACCTCACTTCCCCCTCCCCGCTTTAAATAATTCATGTTTTTGGCTCAGCCCTGGCCACTGACCCAGATCCAGAACTTTTCTTTTTCCAACTCTACATTTATAAAAAAAATCATGAAGAAAGAAGAATGAAGTTTTGCCCACTCACCAGTTCAGTTCTGCTGCATACAGTTTTTGACATCTTTCTAGAACAGATGAACTTACACATTTGTATTAAAAAATTGGATTTCTATTCACAGTGGCTGAAGCTTTAGTTCTTAATGAAAGCCAACATTTTGCAGAAGAGCAGCAAATCCAGTACCTGTATGTGCTGGAACATGCCAGCTCAGCAAGTTGCTCACTCCCCATATCCCCAGAAGTGAACGAGAATAATAAGATTGGCCACTGGGACCAGAATCAATCTCTTAAATATGATTTGGAGAACTTGAGTCCTCTCTTATATTTTCTACAAATTATATTTTGTCTTATTGAAAGCAAAATCACATCAGCATTTTCCATATTTTATTGGTGTATACTAAGAAACTAAGAATATTAAAGCAAAGCCAGACACTAGGACACAGGTAAGGAAAAAATAGAAAAGAGAAAAATTATATTTAATCAAAAACACGAAGATACATATCTTGATACACTTTTCTGTCAGTGAAAAAATTAGAAAGAGGAAAGGAAAGTTGTCCACGTGCTAGAGAGGAGTAATAGGGGAAAATACAAAAAGTATGCACATGGAAGGATGAAAACTAACCAGAAGATAATGCCTAGCTCCTAAGTTGATAGCTACTCCACAAGACAGAATGTTCAGAATGCCAGATTTGAAGTGGCAAAAAAGAGGATGGAAAGATAGTTTTAGAAGGAGCAAAAGTCAAGTTTTCTTCTTTATTTAAAGAGATCATTGTCATTTGGTTATGATCTCTAACATGAACAATTAGGATACTCATAGTAGAAACAGTTGCCACAAAGAATGTACAGAATAAACACTTCTGATTAGAAAGCACAAGATAAACCCTTAGAAAGGACACCACGACTAACTCAATATCTCATGCTTGTCCAGCAACCTCTCAGAACAACACTGTTAGGAAAACAATTTATTTCCACTGACTACACTTTCTGTTTTTCAAAAGCAGAATGTTGAATGTTTGAGGTAATGCATATAATCCCATTCATACCCTTGAAAAGTGCCTATCATTATCACCAATACTGTGCTAACAATAAAACAATGAAAAGGTAAGATTAATGCTTCATTTGCCACAACTCTTTCAAACTCATTGTTATTGTACTGTAATTCAGCTTTATTTTTTCAGTGAATACCACTACATTCATTTCCTTAATGCAATAAATTGAATGTCTTCTGTTTGATAGAATCCTAAGAAATAGGAATCAAACCCATAGAAGTTAGCCCTTGTGTGGAACAAGGAAACCAGTAAAAACAGCATGAGGAGGCGGGGCCTTGACTTCACAGAAACCATGACAAATAGGAATTTTGAACAATCAAAGCTTGGCCAGATGGAAGATTTGGTCCTGCCCCATTCCCAAAACAGCAGGCATACATACAGCTCCAAAGAGTTCAAAACTTTGTACAATATTAACAAGAATAGAATTATCATTATTCCTAGGAATAAAAAGGCTTCTCGATGCTACTATAAGACAAGGCTAGGATTTTGAAAGAGAGCTGAACTTGACAGGCATTTCTCTGGTCAGAAATCACTGGCTTCTATTGTTGATATTCAATGAATGCAAGGTTAGGCAGGGAAACATTTACTGCTTGTCTTCTTCTCTGTCTATAATTCTTGCCTAGCATCTTCATGCATGAAATCTAAAATCCAAGAAAGAACCTTTATTTTACTTATAAAAATAGCCACAGGTTGCCTCAAAATAAGAAAGCCTTCATGTAGCACAGCATTTGTTTTCTTTTAATAGGAACCAGAGCCTAAATATCACATTTGGCTATGTTGCCCTTTTGCAAATAAACCCTGAAGGAATATGCGGAACAGACTCAGTAGTTAAGGGCTCTACAACTCCTGCAGTAACACCAATCTATGCATCTTACTGAACTGTGCCATTTAGCAAAGGGCAGGTGGAAGAATAGGCAAGAAAAAGAAAATCATGCTACACCCAAAATTACACAGTTTAAAAACAAAACACAACTGGCTATTTTTCTTTTCTTGCTGCCTTATTTTTAGCAGTCTTGTGGTCATCGTGTCATCTCTGTCAGCTTAGATTTTCAAGTCAAGATTTAAACCTCATTAATAAAATACAAACCATGTTAGAGGAATATTTTATGAAATAAAAAGTAGACTTTTTCTATTAAAACCTGTATCCTTTTCACCTCACAAGTGGCCTGAAGCTTCACAGCATACCAGCCTACTTCACTGGACTCACCCGGCATCATTAGTAAGCCTTACAGGCCAGTCTCTAATACCTGCGTTTGTTTCAGAGTGCATTGTGCTAACAGTATCCATAGAAAGGAAATCCCTAAAAAGAGCCTATCAGTGAATTAGAAAGAACCAGAAGAACCTTCCAAGATTCAAACTAGATGATGTGAAGAACAGCCCAAACGAAGCGGAGTGCTGAGCTGTGCCCCTGTGCGTAGAATAAATGTTGCTGTTTTCATAGTTTTAGGTAGCAGAAGATTTATAATAAAAGCAAAGCCTGATTCTTGTTTTCTTCTTCTCATAAGACCTAGCACCCAAATTTTATAATAAAGAAAATACTTCAAAAAGTTTCTAAGAAAATAAAACAGTAAATAACAAAATTATTTTAATTAAATATATATGTATGGATATAAATAAAATCCTGAGTTTAGAATTAGAGTCTGAAAACAGTTCATTTGATTGTCTTAATCAAATCTCAGCCAGTAAACACCACATACCAACTCCTACCACCAAGCCTGTCACTTGAGTCTTTCCCAGGGAGCTGTTTATTTTTATGTCCAATCATGTGAAACAGCTGCAATTTGGGATATCATTTTCCTCTCAGAATTTTGCAGAACTCTGTTATCTTTTGCTGCATTAATTCTGATTCATACCAAACTGTCTTTTTCAGGAAAAAAAAAAAAAAAAAAAAAAGTAACAGCAATTGGAGTGTGGTATCTTCCTGCTGCTCCTCCTACAGCTTCAGCTAATCTCTGCTGCATGACTGCAAAGAAGCAGTGCCATGCACTGCAATGACACAACTCCCATCTTTACACCTGGGTAAAGGCACCTATAATACAATTCCAATTAACTCTGCCTTTCTGAAGGAAACGAAAATGGCTGGAACAAATCCTCAGAGAAGTGCGGACTCCTGGCTTATAGCAATGTACCTCTTGTCTCAATAAACATAGCAGAGGTCATCACCTCCCTTTTGCAGAAGTCACTGCAAAGCAGCGCTTGCTTGGCTTTATAGGTTAACGTAGCTGTTGCAGGGGACAAACAGCCCTATCATACACTGTCTTGCAAGAAGTCTCACTTCCCAGGAGAGAGGCGATTTTTTAAAAGGCATTTTTCAATTATTTTCTCAGACTGCAGATGGGTCAGTGTAATGAAAATACAATGATTACACGATGTGTAATCGTATGCTTTTTCCCAACTAAAACCTGTCATCTATTTTAGAAGGTCTCATATGTCTCTTGAGCTGCCACTTCTGATAAGCGTACAAGTGTTCTGAGGACACTGTATTACTGTATCTGCCTCTATCAGATCTGGCTCTGTCGCTTTTTTCCCCCTCCTTCTTTGCACGAGTTACCTTAGGTGCCAGGAGAGTTGCCTCACAGAATTTATTGTAGCGATCTTAATTAAATTAATATTCCTGAGTGCAAGGCTACTGGGATCCAAGGCTGGTATGAGGTTCATCGACTTTCACTTAGAGGGTAAAGTTTCCAGTTTTCACTCTCACGAGGCAATATGAAAAATTTATGACAGAAGCAGGAGAAGTCTTGCTAGAGGCAATGACATCCCTGTGCAATTAAAACACTTTCAAGTGTCTTTTTTTCCTCCCTTTCCCCTTCCACTCATCTTAGAAAACAATCTACAGAGCAATTTAAAGTTAAAAATGTACAGTGCAAAACAAAGATCTGTAAGCAGCTGACAAATTATAATGCGATCATAAAAATTTCTTAACAGTTTGAAATGTAACATATTGTACAAGGTTATGGCCAGATGGTTAAGGAGCTTTTTTCTTGTCATTTTTATAAGAAAACCAGTTCTAAAGCCTTCAAGCAGCAAAAGAAATTCCCTTCACAAAAGGGAACAAATGCAGACCCTGGCTTACACCTCTAGGAGATCCCAGTAGTTGTACACAGCCCCTTAAGGGGCAGTAGTCGGAAAGGGCAAGGCTGAGTATGAGGGCTCCTGTGTTTTAGATATGCTCTGTAGTTGTGGTGGGAGATGACTCCTGCCACAATCCTGAGAGCTGCGTATTTAACATCACCGTGTGGTGTCACCCTGCTGTAATTTGTGCACAAGCGATACTCTGCTTAAAAAAACAAATGCCAAGAAGCAATAAGGAAACCCCATATCTGTCTCAACTGTCTGGTGCTCTTGGAAGGGCCATGTGGAAGCTTATGATTCTGAGCGGCTCTTGGATGGGATGTCTTTGAAGACATTCTGCACAGTTCTGTGAGTGAGGGCATCGGGGCACTTAAGTTTCTCTGTAAAATAACATTCAATGACTGCCATGGCTGCAAACTACGGGAATGAAGAAATAATGACCATTTAATAACCAGCGTAATGCAATGATCCTTCCTTACCTTAATGGAATGCATAAGTTTTTTGCAAAGTACATTTCATAGCACACTGCAGTGACCAGAACTAGAGGCCTAAGACAGAAGCAACAAAGTCTATTCTTTCAAAGATTGCTAAGAATTTCTCTTAACAGCGTGTGCCCAGAGAGGAAAAATTTACTTTGATACCTTATGCTTAATTCTCAACAGACTAGTCTTTATTATCTCTGTATTGTTAACACTGCTGCAATGTGATAGTATTTAAAAGAAAATAATATTTATTATTTCTGAAATTGGTAAACAATGAAGAAAGGAAAGCTGTAATTTATTCAAATCACTTCAGAATTTAAATCTGAGTAGGCAGAAGAGGGTAAATACTATAGATATCTACCAGCAGATCTAAGGAATGAAGCTAAAACCTGTTAAATTGTCTTACTCTAATCATACTAGTAGTAATATAAATAGATCTTGAATTATAGCTGCACATGATGAAAAATTACGTGTTTAAATTCACTTTCATCTTAAGATAAGTCTATTGACTCAACACAGGGCACTGACAGTTACCATCTCCTGCAGTAAAAGCTCTTTCTTTGAGAAGTATTCATACGGAACTTTCACAGCTACACTGACTGCTACACCACTTCAGTTTCATACGAGTCTTTCAGGTGTTATGTATGACTCTAAGGAAGGAAAGTAGCTATTAAGACATGCAGATAACCCATCAAGCCAGCACTATAAAGCAGCAAGATATAACTGATCATCAGTAGAGGCATTTCATGCAAGAAATATTGGCTGGTAACAAGGATGGGGACCAAGAGCACAAGGGGACGGGGCTACCTCTTGCAAGGTGAGCATTTCTCAGTCTGTCCTTGAGACAGGAAGTTGATGGCCTTAAGCAGGCATTGCAACTTCTAGGAGACAGATAAGGATGCAAAGCTTTTTGGATACGATTTTAACAGCTGAGCCAGAGTGAATCACAACCAAAACTGTGACAAAGAAGAAAGCAAAGGAGGTACTTCCCTGTGACCAAGCTCCACGTCTAACTGATTACACAGCATTTTTGCATGTTATGTGTGGTGATCACATTATTGTGTAGATTAAAGAAACCCACAGAATGTAATATTTGATATATTTATCTGTTGATATGTAGTATATACATATACAACTACATGTACACTGCTGTGTGTATAACTGTGCTAAACAATACAAAAAAAATCCATGCAAAGCATAATTTCTGGAGCACTGTAAAAGGGAAAGGAGTTGAGGGAGATACTGCATTTATGATGATTAACATCAGAAGCAAGCTGAAACTTGAGTTCACTGAACAAGAAAGAAGACTAGGATATTGCCTCCTTTTGGATGCACTGAAGTATTAAACTTAGCATATGAAATAACCTTGAAACACTTCTAACAACACCATCAACAGATCCCTAAGACAAAGACACACAAAGATAAACAGAGACATCAGATCAAAGCTGAATTTGGAAGAAAAAGATAACCAACAGATAAAGAACCTCATTAGAGTATAGATGGTGATGACAACAGAAAGGAACAAAAGCAGGAAGTATTTTGATGCATCCCTGCTAACCTGATTCTGTGTGAAGGGAGTGGGTTTGTTTATCAAAAAATCAAGAAGATTTTGTCTTTTTTTCCTTTTCAATAAAATAAAATGAACACAGAATATTACAGCATCTCCCATCCTGTAAAAATAAAGATGGGTTCATAACGTACACACCTCTACAGAATGCCCTCAGCTGGAAGGCATCATTCCTGTGGCTTGAGGTAGATACCTCTGGTAACTGCATAGGTTAATAAAAGTCTTTTTTACAAGCTCTGTGTTAACCCCATCATAGCACACAGATGCAAGGCAAGAATGTCTTGAGTTGTTTCTGTTGCTTTCAAAGTTAACATGTACTTATGTCTCCACTTAGGAAAAGCTGATGTTAGAGAGGCAGATTGGTCAGAAACTCTGGATTCATGGACCTCTGTCAGGGATGTCATGGCTAATCTCACATCGTATACTTTTTTCCATGGTTCAGTGTTTCTATGTAAATGAGGAATATAAAACTACCTTACATAGGGGGGGAGGTACTTATGATGATAGCTACTTTAAAGCACAGGTTACTTCAGATAGCACTGCATTTGGGAACTACACCAAATAAATCAATGGTAAATTGGACAGTATTTGAGACAGACACTTTCACTTCTTCTTACATTCTTTTCCCAGTCAGTGGGCAGATTAACCTCAATAGCTGCTGCAGCCTAATTAACAAAGGCAGGAATTTGGGGCACCAAGGGCAATTGATACTGCATTATATATTTTGCCAATTTAGCCTCACCGAAAAAATCTATATTCCCCATCTGCACAGTCTTTTGCTAACACAGCATAAGACAAATAGTAACCACCAGCTGTAATAAGTGAAGTGAGGGATGAAGGAATTCATGAAGTTCAGGATAGATTCCAAAAGGTCAGAAGCTCATATCACCAAAACAATGCAGAGCGAGAGCTGGGACTTCACTTTGAAAGCAACTACAAGCCCAAATGGAAAAATCCCGTATAAGAGAGTGTATCATAATTGGTGTCTTAGAAAAAAAAAAATAAAACACACATACACAAAAACACCAACCAACCAACAACAACAAAAACCAACCAACACTTCTTAAGGCAGAAGAAATAGACAGGATGATGGAGGTCATAAAAGGCATCTTGCACTGTTACTGACCTTGAAACCCTACTGTTCTCTCAGCCTGATTAAGGAGAAAACACTTAGATACTCTTTGTCCTCCACATGTATAAGCACAAGAAATAAAATTAAAACAAAGCAAAAACAAAAACAAAAAAATAAAAAGAAAAGAAAAAAGGAAGAAAAAAAATCAATACAAGCTGTCTTCAGTTTAACCAGAATGTTACAGTGAATAGGTTTATGAAACCTCCAGTAAGGAAGAGCACAATTGCTCCCACAACAACAGAAGTTGCTGAATTTTAGTGTAGTGTAACTTTCTTAAGCGTCATATAACACTGCAGAAGGTGTTCATATTGTCAAGGGACAATACTTTTACTAGAGTATAAAAATTTCTAAGCTGGAATAAACTCATCTGGTTTACTACAGTGGTTGTAAGAGCAATTGCTAACTGTATTCCCTACAACAGAGTATAAAATCTGCCACACACATAGAATTTACATGGATAATAGGAAGCATCTCCTTGATTACCCTTAGCAAAACCCTTCATGCTCAGAAAGATGACCAGCTAAAGTGTACGGATTTAACCATGACCAGTTAAAGTGTATGGATTTAAAATTGAAAAGTATCATGGATGTGTTGTCCAGTCCTTGAGTTCTCTCTTCCCCCTCTCACCATTCTATAGATACATATGTATTCTCATGGAAACTGCAGTTTGATCCTGTCTGACAAAAAAGAGACAGATATCAAGATACAGAAAGAAAGGGTAGAAAAATAAGCAGATGGTGTTGCTTTACTATGCAGGGGCTGTTCAGCAATTTTTCCCACCAGTGAAGCTGCTGTATTTTGCACAATGTTTTCCCAATTCACTAGACAATCAGGAACAGAACAACATGAATGCTCTGTTCTGCTATGATGTGCTGAGACAGCAGGTTATCATTGGTGACTCTGAAGCTTGCTGACATCTGACATGAATTCCTGGCATGCTGACTTTTTAAAAATCGATAGGGACAGACCTCAGAGTAACAGAAATAGCTGTGAAGTTTAACACTGCTGAAACTGTTCAGGCTTGATTGGCTGGTGAACATGGAAGGTCAGAAAGAGGAGCACTAGATCCTCATCAGTAGGAACAGAAGCAGATTATTATAGCAAAAATTACTCTGAAGTTTCATAGCTTACTGTTCCTGTGAAACAGCCGAGATCAGGAGATGCATAATGTGCAGCAGACCTCTTCTTTATTAATACAACCTTAAGCTAAGGATGAAAAATGTATATTGGCACATAGAGGACTCAATGGAGTGTTATAAAGCCACTGCTTGACCTCCATTTTTGATAATTTTAGAGCACTTCCTAAAAACTTTTTTTTAAAGGAATCACTTTAGCCATTGCCAGATTGTCGGCACTAATTAGACTCCGTTCTTTGAGTGGGAGCGGAGCTTCAGGATATAAGCACCTGAAGTTTTACTTCAAACTTGAATGTAGCCTGATGGCTAACATTTATATCAGACCTTGTCACCAAGAAATTAATACTATAAATATTTCTTCAACCTAGACAAAATTACATGTTAAAAATCTGCAAAACACCTTAGAAGCAAAACTAATTAAGCAAAATTTATCATATGTGTTAAGACCACCAATATAGAGGCAAGTGGTGATGGGTCAGTGTAAATTTAAAGAGATTCACAAACCTATCCAAAAAGTTTTGAGAAAATACCAAAAAGTGACGTTGTAACATTACTTTCAGAATACAAATGGAAATAAATTATTACAATAAAAAGAAATATGAAACCTTTAAGGAGTTGTAAAAAGAAGCAAAATGCATTCTTTTAAATAAACAAAAATTGTGACCACAGAAAACATAACCTCCTTTGTACCTTTCATCCACACGGTCTGAAAGTGCTTTAGAAGTTTTAACAAGATTCACTTGGCATTCAACTCAAATTATGTTGCGTAAAAGTAAATCAAAGTAGCTGAAAAACAGCATCTTAACTGTAAGAATGATTAACACATGGTGAGGCCTTTCAAACAGGGATAACAAACACACTGGAGAAATCTGTGGAGTTTAGTTACCACAGAAATGTGAGAAGAGAAACATCTTTGACATGGAGAAGCACCTCTGACCCTGGAAGGCCAGGGACCGGTTGCCCACGAGCACTGAATCATGCCTTAAGAGAAGCCACTCTAAAAGTCAGTAAGAAAGAACTGCCCTTTACCAGCCCCTTTGATTTTATCACCTGTCAGAGGATCAAGTACTCCTTTCAAAACCTGCGAAAGGTGAAATATTATGATCCCACAATTGTAGACAAGAAAAAATAAACTACATTCAATGTATTTTTACTCATGTATTTTGCAAGCTAAGCAGGAGGAGACAAGGAGGGAAAAATACCACATTTGTAAAATGCTTCTTATCAAAATTAATTCTGGGAAAGAGCCGCTACAGGCAAAAAGTGTTTGTCTCTGGTGATTTGTTAGGTTTGTGACATTGACTCATTCTCTTTGAAGCTGGCTTTAGGTATTAAAAACATCAAATGTCAACCTGCTGTCTTTCCAGGACTCTAATTCTGCTACTGACTCAGAAAAGAAAATATCCAGATTATGTAGTTACTGTTACTTTCTATTAAGAGTCCCGACTGGAAAGAACAAAGAAAGAGAATTAAAGCTATAAGAATATTAGGTTTTACTTTGTGGTTTTTTTCCACTTATAAGCGCTAAGAATTTAACATGAGATTTCAAGGGTATGTAAGAGCAATTTTTAAAAGTGATTATTTACAGGTCTATCGAATACAGTATCTATCTACATAGAATTGTAATGCAAATTACGTAAAATTATCATTAAAGGTGATGTTGGACAATCAGCCTTCAGGATTTGTGAAAAGCATTGTGACATTTCTTTACAGAATGTTTTTTAAGACTATTCATTTCTCTTATTCTACTGCAAAGAAAACGTGCTTGGACTCCACAGTGTCAGGCTCAGATCAAAAGGCAGTCACTATCCCGCTGCCCAAAAGACAAGCTCTGCTCACCTCACCCTTGAACTTTTTGTGCTACATCGTATATTTAAAACACTTGGAACTGCATGAATGGATACCAGGAAACACAGATGAAATGAGAAAAAACAAGGGGAAAGTCCAGACACGGGTGAAGACGTTGGTTTGAGAATATAGTAAGGTACATGATAGTTTCTGGACAAGTCACTGCTTGCAATTGACATAACTAAGAAAGCTCCAGAACAGTTTTCATCCATAAACACAGTTTATATAATGAAAAGAACTCACAAGAACCAAAATTTTAGTTAAAAACAAAATAGGCAAATAAAATAAATGTATTTCCTGGCAGGAATAACATTTCCGGGAAGCCTGTTTCTCTCACTCCTCTAACTTTTCCTACCATATCCACAATGAGCTAAGTTGATACCCATCCTGAATCCCTTTCCCCATAAAAGAAAATGGCTTCTAAATAAAAAACTCAGAATGTTTCAGCTCCCCGAAATTAGGTGTTTTAGGATGGAGACACAACTGAACAAATCGTACCAGAACAAAACCACACTTCCTCAATCTCTAGAGCCGACATAAAACTGTACTGCCTTCTAAGAAGCCCTTTTTGTACACATATCAATATGCATGGTGGGAAAAGAAAAATCAAAATCCAAACAGGGCTGCTGGCAGTCCAAAAGTTTATGATTTCAATTGTCTGTTGTTTTTTTTTCCCCAGTCATTGGGGATAATTGTTGGGTTATTCTGGAAGATAAGGAGAAAAATTAATGGAGAACGTGTCCTCCAAAGAGCTTCAGAAGTACAACGCAGAGTGGACTGACTTAGTTTGCAATTTGAAGAAGGGATATCATGAGACTATCTACTCACGTTGAAAGGTATTTATATTTTTGACTTAAAATCAAATGGTTTGCCTGATAAATCTCTAAGCCTTTTATGGCACTGAAATCCGTCTCTTTTAATGAGGACCAGTAAATGTAGATTCAAAGACTACCCAAACCAGTCAGCGGAAGATAATATGTAATATGTAACCACAGGAAAAGCAGACTGGAAAAAGAAAGACCACTGGCTTTCATAAATCATTTTTTGACAAGAAGGTTATTTATCATGGGAAATAAGCTTAATCAATAATAGAGTGAAACAACCTTAATAAAAAAGGGAATCAAGCTCTGTTCTGCAAGAGCATTATAATTAATGTGGGTAGGGGGAGCAGGAAGAGACAGAAAGAATTGTTACAGAAAACTTATTATCCTGACAAATGGATTCTGTATTGTTTCTAAAAGTTCATTTACATTCAGCAACTTTGAATGAGAAAGTAACAAGAACTGCATTTTGTTTTCTAAGAAGTAACAAGAACTTTGGAGGGAGGTGACCAATTAAAGAAGAATTACTCATGATAAAAATACTTTCATTTGATCTGAAGTAAAAGACATATCACCATCGTATGTCTTTTTAAAACATCACCTTCCTCAAAAGATAAAGACACCGCATTTTTTATTCACCATGTATAAATCATGTGTTACCTTCTATAAAGCCATCATTTTCACCTTGGATTGGTTAATCTTACAACAACTTAGAACTTATCCCAACCATGAAGATAGTTCTCTGAAAGGCACACACCTTAGTGTGTATGACTGCTCATTGAGTTAGAAAGCACGTATAAAGTTGTTTATAAGTCTTAAGTCATAGCATTTATTCTTTTCATTCCTAGATGTTGATCAATTCTTCTCAAAGAGTTACATCACTAGATATCACAAACAGAATGGGATTTTCTGTATTTGTCTGTTTTTATTCCTTCATCAAGCATTGTTACCTAGGTGGAGCTTCCCAATTAAATGCTCAGCACTTCTTTCACATTGTTTTACTGCACAACATTTATGATGTAAAGGTGGGCTACTGTTAATTTAATTACATGGTAGGATGGAGAGCAGAACACATTATTCCAGTGCTACTGATATTTGGTAGCAGCACCTACTGGTACCGTCAGATATTCCCTCTGGAGTGAGTACCACTTTAATCAGGCAAACTGCAGCAGTGCAGCCACACTTTCCACTCTTCCACAGCATTTGTCGTTAGATATTTTCTGTTTCTCTCTTCTAGGAATGCAAGGACTGCATTGCCTGCTTTAAACGCGTGAGACTCAAAGAAATGGAGCCCAATTCTATATTAGTGTGTACTTTTCTGCGGAAGTCATTACAGCTGCAGAAGAGGAATCTTTAATCTGCTGAGAAAGATGGCAATAATGATTGACCACTCCTGTTACTGGTTTGCTTGCAATAAAACATCTATTCATAATACATGTTTAGTGCCGCAGGTGGCATTGTTACTGTTCAAAGAGCCCTACTCAGCATATAATGTGCTCGGCACTTCATCTTCCTGAAAATGAACTTGAAAACTTCTTGAATTATATATCTCCTCCTGCTTTTCAGTGGATCATAATTTTCTTCAGAAGATGAATTGCAGACAGCAGCGCTGATGAGAATTAAACTAGCAAGGTTCATGTTAAGAACATAGTCAGTAAATCAAAAGCTGAAAGTAATGCCAGAGATTCAAAATCATAGACTGACAATATCATGAGATGCTAGGTATGCTGGAGACTGGTAATGAAGTTATAAGGCTAAACATCAGCCTATCACAGACACCCATATGCTAAAGTAGCATAAACCTGCACTCCTATGAACAAAGGAATCACCCATATCTCTTTGGCAGAGAGGAAGGAAGGCTTCAAACTAGCAATTCTAAGAGACAGAGACTCTGTGTGAAAAACAGAGAGCTAATCTCCTCAAATGCTAATATGCAATGCCAGTAACCACATGGAGTTTTGTGAAGTCACCACTGGGGATGTTCCCCAATATGGCAACTGAATACTATGCGCATAACAGCAACCAAAGAGCCACTGAAAGAATACATCACAATAAACTCTTACTCCAAAACCATCATACTCAGCTTTTGGAGCAATCATTGAAACTATTCGCTAGCAATACACACTACATATAATTGTATTACAGATGAATAACCCTGCCTAAATAGTCTCTGTACTGATCCCATCAGTTCTGTGAAGCAGATATTCTGCTCCAGTCACAGCTTATCTTATCCATAAGATAATGATGACCTCCAAGAAAGGTAGAAGATTTACATTCTATACATGTTATGTTTCTGCCTCCAATGACATGCACATTCCTCTCCTTGTTTCAGTAACATTTTTACTTCTGTGTTTAAGCCCTAGGGCAGAGCCCGAACAGGACAAATGGGAGCACCAAGAATGTCCTCCACACAGTTCACCAAAATAACTCAGTTTTGGTCAGAATAATCCAACTTCACATCAACACAACCTTCACAACTTAACTGAAATTTCCCAGTGCAATAGTGAATTCTATGGCATGTCAAACAGGGACTAAATCAGAGCTCTACTGCTGATACACACTTCCAAAAGAGGAAGAATTTAACAAACCAGATCTTCGGTTGATATAAATCATCACGGTTCTACTGACGCTCATGTAGCTGCATTGATTCACAACCACTGAAGACTTGGACTCTAGTCTCACGAATAAGTAATGTATCCTTACTTTAGCAAATGACATTAATGGTTTATCACATAAATTCATTCAGCAATACTTGAATCCATATGCTTGTTTTTTTGTTTGTTTGTTTTTAAGGACGGACAGCTTTAAGAGGCAGAAGTAATGGGTTTTGTCCCTAGGCCCCTCCGGCTCTTGTATTTAAAAATTTCTTTTCTGCAGTACCTCTAAGTATGCTATTTATTCATCCAAGGACCAAACTTTTAAGAACCCAATAACATACACACTCCTGCAAATACACTGTTGCCTTTAAAAACACTCTTTTTCTTCATGCCCTTCTCCTGATGCAAGACCAGAAATTGCACAACCACTCCTATGACTGCAGATGACAAATTTAAAATACCCTTAATTGGAAGCTGAAAAAACTAAGCATGCTGCACAATGGCTGTGGCACAAGACTTATGGTTGTTTACTGTAACACTAAGACAGTCCCATTAAGAAGAATGATGGGAAACTGCATCCTGGCATTATTCTTAGCAAAAGACTTGACAAATATGTTTTGTAAATGAAGGAGCTACAACAGAGAAAACATATAATACATTTTTCCCCCCCTTTTTTTCTTCCCAGTGAAATGGTTGCATGTTTAATGCTTTATACATTATTCAAGGCTCCATTTTCCAGGTTTCATCAATACCCTAGTCCACAGCAGCTAGAAGCTTGTAACAACTGACAAATGTAGACAAAACATGCTGCTTAACCCAAGAACAGTGGGTCAGAGAACAAACAGGAAAATTTATAGTCTTCCCTATATTACTGTTGGAATGGAGAAGTAAATGAATATCATACGTTACAGCTTATCACTTACAGTATGAGTGTATCATGAACAGCCCAGCATGTCCTACTTAAATAATACTGATGGATAACATGAAGGCAGCTTTTGTAGACAAGACAAAACCTCAGCAATGAACATGTTGTTTATATTTACATAGGGCGAGAGAAAGAGACAAAAGAAAAGCAACATCAGGGGCTCACACAATCCTCTTCTGCGTATCCATAATGAATCTAGATTGTGCCTACCATGGAAGCTATTGCAAAGAAATAAAAAAGTCTTCCTGGGATAAAAAGTGGATTCCACAATATATTTTTAGATCAGACATTATATTATTTCCCAGCTGTACTTGTAAGCAGCTCTGCAGAGGACAAAGGAGGGGAAAAAAAGGTGGGGGAAGAGGGGGCAGCGAGGGAGGAAAAGCAACCAGAGTTTTATTGCCTCTGCTTGCTTCAGAACTGCATAGAGATTAGCAATAATTTTTATATTCAATACCGTACCTCTGAAGGTGACTCAGGAACTTGTGTAAACTGGAGTTGTAGTAGAGTATAAGTCAACCCCAAACCTGCGGAGCTGTTGCTCTGTTGGTTTGGTATGTCACACACCCATACAATTACACCTATGCAAAACATGCCACCACGCGAGTCTCAGTTGCAGTGGTGTGACATTAACATCTTCAGATCAGATTGCCTGAGGATCTCATCCCACATTGTCATCACACTATTTCAGATTCATGCCATTGTTCTGTGAATGGGAGTTGGTAAGAAAAGACACCGAGTTCTTAAAAATGGAATTCAGAGCCATTTTGCATTCACTCTGCCACTGTACCACAAAAAAGCTGCCAAGCAGTGTAGAAGCAAATCTCACATAAAGAAAACAACTGAGCAGTATGAGGGTTTCTTTATTATATATATATTATAAATTATTTTATATTTATTTATATAAATAAATAAATATAAAATTTATATTTATATTTTATATATATATATATCTTTATTATATATATATTATAAATTATTAAGCTTTTTTACTACTAAAGAGGAAAACAGAAAACAATAAAAAAAGCAACGCAACACAACCAGCTCTAACAGAACAAAAACCAACAGAAACAACGTTCCCGTAAATAATAAAACATAGTTAAGATAAAAGTTCATATTTATCATCTGTGTTAATTTAATTAAGTCACTAATGCTAACTACAAGAATTAATTTGGCCTGGCATATTCAATAATTTTTCCCCCCCTCCCAAGGAGTAAGAAGATATTCCCATCCCAACACAAATTAAAGAATGTTTGTTGTTTACTCTCTAAAGTGTACCATCTTAATTAAGATTTTACAACCATCACTTATTTAAATCTGACCTATATCTCAGGAAGGGGATCTACACTAACAGGAACTGAGTACCTTATGCAGATCAACGTGAACTTAAGGAAGCAGCTCAACTGAAGAAATTCTGAAGATCCGAAATATCGGAAACACACCTAAACTAACAAAATGGAAGCACCAGGAAGCTGAAGGCAGCGCAGTTCAGATTCCTTACTGAAACTTCTTTCTGAAAGGAAGTTACCTGACAAGGAATGAGAGTTTGTTCTATGTGGTATTTGTGTTAGGTAAAAGACATTTCTTTGTCCACAGGATATTCAAACCAGAGACAGCAAAATCTTTTCACAGTATCGCAACTAACTGAATAGAAGGAAATCTCAATTTATTTCAAGTATCACTATCTGAATAACAGGGAAAAAACCTGCCACAAAACCCCACTCAATACATACTTAGCAGCCAAGGACAAAGCTGCAGCCAGACTCCTGCGGAACTATAACCTTTCATTTACTTCCATTTAGAAAAGGCTAATGTCAGACAATGGATGTAGATGAAAAAATAGTCCTTAAAAAGAAACTACTGCTGTCTGAAAAAAAATAGCCAGTCTCAGGAAGTCAGAGATATAGAGATATTTTTAAAAAACACTTATTTTGCCTTATTTGCTATATTGCTCCAATGTATTAAATTAACAATATTCTACTTTTTGCTGTTGCATTTCCTATGATGTAAATTTGAGCAGGTTCCGAAATAAAAAGTTAAACCAGAAAAATAACCTGGAAGTTATGAGACAGTATTTTTTGCTTCACTTCTTTATTGCACACGTAAGTGTGGCTTTATGGTTGTTTATAAACAGATGTGAATCTGTCCCTATCATCACACTTGACTCTGCAAGGGAAAATAAAAGAACCCTTGTAACCGGACCTGCAGTGACAGACAGCACTCTCTTAGTCTACACTGTCCAAACCACGTAAGTTAAAGGAATCGTGTGCCCCGGTGGCACAGTGGTAGGAATGCCATGTTGCAACACCGGAGGCCCGGGTTCGAATCCCCTGTGGCACAAGTGGTAGAAGTGCCACTCTGCTACACAGAGGGCTCAAATCCCCGGGGTTGGACTCGATGATCTCTAAGGTCCCTTCCAACCCGCACGAGACTATGATACTATGATGATGATGATATTATGAATGCTGTGAATAAAACTAAAAAACACGCACTTTTGCTTCACAGAATACTTGAGCAAATTAACAGCTGGGATCCCTTTCCAACTTTCTCCACATATAATTATATATAAACAAAGGCACAGGCAATGTTTTCTAAACCAACAAGAATGTCCTTTCCCAATTGTTATACAGCGTGAAAGACCTTCAGAATGCAAGTTTTGCTTCTGTTTTGTCTAACTCTGAAATACAAAAAATTTGTCTCAATCCTTAATGCTTTCACAGGCCATTAAAAAAATGCTCCCACTGACCTTTGGCTTGTTTCTTCATTTTCCTACTTTTTATTTCTAAATTTTAATCTTCATGGACCTATCACTACGTTGCAATGGCATAGCATACATGCTTAACATTAAGCCAATTACCTAAAGCACAGCTGTACAGCTTCTCCTGAATGGCATGTACTCTCACAGATGATAAGCAAGACCAAGTGTTTTGAGCACTGTTTTGTTACTCTTCAGGTTAAAAAAGAAAAGAAGCATACAAAATGATTTGTTTCTCAAAAACAGGCATTCTTATGTGTTTTCAAATCAGAAGAAACTGCTAGAAATTTAAAACTACAGTCTAAATGTAGTGAGTTGAGCTATAATGCATGTACGTCTTTGAACAGTGCCATGTGGATGGGTGCAATATTAACATACTGGAGCTGTGAGTCACTGTTTTCTCCATAACAAACCTTGGGCTGGATGCTGTTTTTAGTCCCTGTACAGAGCTCCAATGAAAGTCAATAGCAGATCTGTCTTGGATCAATGGCATTATATGGCCATCTATAAACAAATGTTTGCAGGTTGAAAAATAGTCATTATCCTACTGGTCATGAAACTGGTAGTTTGATACCTGAAACTAATTTTTCTGGAACCTAATTATACCTTTCACAGAGCTCCAGATGACATGCTTTGCAGCAGTTAAATTTACCATACCCTGAGCTGTGCACATTACAGACAGCATTGTTTTAGACAGATTGCTTGGCAAGCAGACAGTAAACAGGTAAAGTAATTTAACAGTTTGACCCTGCCTCACTTTTCTGGTCCTCAAAGAAGCATCCTTCAATTCTGAATACTGCTACATTTGTGCATATCGACAGGAATGGTTTACCAAATACTAAGAGACTGCTAAAAATAAAGGAAAGTTTATTTGAGGTAATTTTATTTAGAAAAGAGCTACTCGTGGGAGATAGCACTGCATGCAAGTGGAATATACGAGTTGTTTACCTTATTTAAAAACAATGCTATCCCTAGCTTTTGTTAGTTCCTCTATAGCTAAATATTCATTTCCTGAATTAATCGTGTTGGAAGAGAAGGGGCAGAACAGAAGAACTATTGGTCTGAGAGCTCCACTGAAGGGTACATGAAGGAACAAGCTGATTCATATTTTACCAGGAAAAAAAAAAAGTATATGAAAATTGAATTTGAGAAAAAAAGAAAAAAAGTAATCACAGGATAAATTCCTTGTATCAAAAGTTAAAATTCTCCACTTGCTTTTGACAGCTGCTGTTTTTATTATTAAAGGTTTTGCTGAGAGTCTGCATTTTGATGTTAACATATGAAAATACGTTGACTGGCACAGAAAAACAAACTCATAAATTTCAACTTTAAGTATCTGCTTTAATATATTATTGTACTTTATTGGCAATATTCCACCAGCAAATGTCTTTTTATTATTGTATCCCCTCTTTGCAATAAAGAGGAATGCTGTTGACTAGCTTCCACTTTGGGAAATATGAAATCATTGTTTCTTGCTAGCTGTGGGCAAGAAATAGTTTTCAAGCCACACTGAAGTTACGAAACCGTGCTCAGAAAAATATATATAGCAAGAAATATGCTAGTACTTTTCATAAATTTTCAATACATGGATACAGCAAGATCATTTCCAAGCATAAACAGACCCAGCAGAGGAAATATATTATCTTAAATTCCACTGTGTGACAAAAGATGGGATGTTTAATAGTGTAAAACAAGCAGACTTCAGTCTAGCATGGTACGAAATTTGCAAGAGAAACTTCACTATTTTACATAAGTAGTCTAACATCTTTGGCTAAATTCTGTACCCCTAACTGAGGCAAATCTCTGATCAGCTTCATAGAACTCTTTGCCTGACTACAGATTTACTTTTGAATTCATTCAAAACTTTAGGATGTTGGAGTAGATGGAAAACAAATAAAAAGGAGACTTAAGGCATTTATCCTAGACCCCACTAATAGCATAAAAAAGGAAGACTGTGGTGAAAACTTTAAGCGAGAAAAGACCACAACAAACTGCATAGTTTGGCTCCCTAAAACCATAAGCAGTCAACTACTGACCAAAATCAGTTCTGAACTATTGCTTCAGTGGGAACATACGGTAATGAGCCATGAGAAAATTTACAAATACTAGCAGAAAAACCTGAAACCACTTAGAAGAACCCACTTCTGCACCACTGTTTTCGTTTCCATGTTCAGGACATAATTTTAGCTTATCAGTTGTACAACTGGGCCTACAGTCCTACAGATCTAAAGGTAAAAGCTGGATGAGGTCGGCTCGATTTGCATTGAGGCCCAGAACAAATAACACAGTCCAAAACAAAGCAAATTTTGGTTTTTGGGGAAGAGTGTTTTTAATTTGTAAATCTATAAGTTTTATTTGTTTTTGTGTTTTTTTTTAAAATCAGGTTTCCCCAACATTTGAACCATTTGTCCTTCCTTGGTGAAAGATCACATCAGCTAATCACATATCTCAAAGATAAATACATTCCTGCTTGCCAGTCTTTTCCAGTTACCTCCATTACTCTCATCAATTTTTCAAAGTCATCATAGTTACTTACACACCTTTAAGTCTTGCAATATGTACAATGCATATGTACAACTTCCCATTCCAGTGCTTGCACCAGACTTTTTCTGCCATTACCACCGTTATTGCAAAACAACACGCAGTGATTTTTTCACAGCTACAAACCCAATGCTTCAAAAAGCAATTAAGAGCAAAAGTAGAAATCCAACATGAGAAGCCACAGTTCCACTCACAGACGTAATGCCAATATGTTCCATCTCAACCTCTCAGCCTTCCTTAAGTCTACACAATTTTGCAAATGGAATTCAAAAGAAAACAGTGCAGCTGTGCAAAGAAACTCATTCTCTACAATAAGTCCTGATTCCAAGAATCTTTTCTCAGAAAATTTGAAAACAGAAGAAAAGGCATGTCAATTTAAGAAATTAATTAGAGCTTAATTAGTTTCTTTATAAACCACTTCAACCACAAGCATCTTAAGCTTATCATGCAGTGCTTTTCAAAATTCCGTTTTCCCAGATTCAGTCCTGATGACTTCAGGTCAATTATGTTTGCTCCCTGTCATTCTTTTTCACAATATTTCCAACACTTACCAAACAGTCACTATAATATATTTGAGAACCATGAACATATCTATTTTACTTGCTTTGCTGAAGAGACGCCTGGAAGGCACACAGAGACATGATTTCAAGGCTGCCAGCCAATCTCAGTACATCAAATGATCCAATACAGATATGCACAGGAAGAACACTTAGCCCAAAGAAACAGTATGATACAGTTTATAGCGCGCTGATAACACTCTTCCTAGCAGCTACTGATGAAGGTGGTGAAAGATACTGCCAGCCAACAGCAAAGACCCTTGAAATTCACTACCAAGGTGAGCTCTATCTGTGTTCCTTAGAAATGGACATCCTACATCCACTCTTCTAATAAAAGATGACCGTTAAATAGATAAGCTCCAGACTCATAAACTATAAAGCTTCCTTTCAGTGAATAACTTGGAAAAAAAAGAAACTACTTACCGAATCACAAAAAGAATTGTTCCAAATGTGCTTATACAGAGATGCACATCAGCAGCACGCAGGTCCTTCGGAGCTCAGACCTCGTGTAGTAGAGCCTGTAGTGGTTCATGCTGCAGCTGTCCACGCTTTGCACCAAGGCAACAAAGAGTTTTACTCTTTCTACATCCTCTCAGCTGTGAAGTGTGAGATGTGCCAGATTTAAAAAGCAGGAGGATGTAAAGTCATACAATACATCCTTTAAGGGCTTTATTTAATTTTCTTCCCCTCAGTTCGCAGATATTTCATATCCATGGTTCAGCATGTGCATCTCAAAAGTGGGGTTTGGTTAATTGTGAAGATAGATACAAGAATCCCAAGCAAACAGGACTTGAAGCATAAATTTGATGGGCGCAGAATCTGCTTAGGGGTTTCAAGTGGGTCTTGTGAACATAAGAATAGTCTGAGAACAGCACCCAGAATCCACATCTTGAATGAATACTTATTTCAGAAAGCCACTTATGCTCTGTACAGCATGGTCTATTAACTGCAGGGAATCCATGCCGGCTACTCCATCACGCCCCTCAGAGATCCATTTAGAAATGTGATTCTGTTTAACAATCAGATGTTATCCACTCATTCATTACAGCTAGGCAATGTGGTCAGGCAAGCTTCTCTCGCATTCTCTTGATGGCATTGACAAGGGATTCCTCCAGACAGTGCTCTTCTCTTCACACATGAAGCAAAACACCCTCTCCATCTTGGTAGAATTTGATGTTTACTGTATGTGAGGGTGGAATGCACAAGGACCAGTCTACCTGAAAAAAAAGAAAAAAAAGGTCATAAAAGTTTGCTCAAGTCTGTCAGTCAAACACAGAGAGCTTCACCTTGAACTGATAAGGTTCACAGGAATTAAGATCAGATAAACCCACTTCCCTTTTTTGACCCTGTTACAAAGGTGGAAGATAAAGTCACACTGCAACAAGGTCATATAAATAAACAAAACAACAAACCAAACCTCATTTGATTTACAAAGAGCCACATCTGCAGGTGGACAGCTGTTCAAAATGCAAACTCAGCTCATCAACTTGTACTTTCATTAAGATTATTTTAAAAAGAAGACTTGAAACAAAGAAGTAAATAACTAAAGCCCAAACAAAATCTAAACTGCTTACTTCCTGACCATTCCCGTTCCACTGACTAAAAGATAAATAGCGTTTTTAACGCAACTTTGGATATGGTTGGATTCTGTATTTGTCTTTATTCTTTCCAATATATTTTTTTAACAGACAGATGAATGGGATGACTTTACTTGATTCATTGGCACGGTTAAAGCACTGACTTCTTTAACTGCAATCATAAATGGTTTCAAGATATGAAACAAGTGTTCCAGCATGGGCCATTGAGCAGAATGGAGAACAATGCCTTTCCCACTGTCACCATACAAGATATATTTAATGATTACTGCCGTACATTCTGATCAAAAGCAGTTTTAGTCATTTACTACATGGAATTCCATCTTGTTTATATACTCTGAAAAAGCTGCACAGACAATAGTAGCTGCTTTTTGGGATTTGGAACTTTGAACTGATCTGAGAAGCATCTTTTATAGACCAGATCCTCCTATCTCCTTTTATTTTCTTTTGGTGTTATCATACATTTATACAAATATCTTGAAATACAATAATTCAGCACTAGAAAATGCTAATTGTTGGCTAGAAAAAAGCATTCGATCTGTAACAACTTAAGCTTATTGCAGCTGTAAAAATATTACATCGCCACTCCACTTGCAGCTGTTCATGAAAACCACAACACAGTACCCACTGTCATCTTCCACAACTCGAAACATTTTTCAGCAGGCAATATTTAGAACTCTTTGAGAAAGAATAACTTCTGTTTATCAGTTTATTTCAAAATGTTATTTTCACCTGTTTGCAGATGAAAGCCAATTCTCTGAAAATTCCTGGAACGTTTTAATCGATTTTGATTTAGCTGAACACTTTTATTGACTTTGGTAACATATTTTAGAGAAAATAATCCATTTCAAAAATGTTAAAAGGAATATTTTGATATTGTATTAAACAGCTGTTTGTCTAAATCGAGTAGTTGATTTTTGAAGGAATGACATTGTGTTTTCCTTGAGTAACATACAGAATATCTTCTCTTTCCTAATGTTGTTACTGGGCTAACGTAGCTGATCAAAGAAACATAATCATATTTAAAACACGAGTAAAGGAGACTTAAAATATAACACACTTCCATTAAGAGGGGTGATTCTAACTTCTCATTTACAGAAAACAGAAGTTTTTCCAATATTTAATCACTAAAAATTCTTCCATGCTAAAGGTTTCTATGTTAAACACTCTCCATTGTATGTATCTGTTTTAGGAAGTTACAATAAAAGGGTACCCATGGCCCTACATACCAGTCTTGAGAAACACACTAGTTTTTTGACAAAGTTTGAGAAAGTAACCTGTGATCATTATTTCAGCAAGAAATTCACTAGGTAATTGAAAGCTGACCCACAGGCAGCAGTGTGGAGACATCCCACCATGACCAAGAACAGCCAACCTATGTGCACTCGCACTGCAGACCATCTGCTGGCACCCTGTTGCTAAAGCTTGACAAGTTGCTTGCTTCTTGTTCAGGCTCAGAGCACAAGTGAACAAAGCGCAGAGCCTCCCCTCTGATCTGCATGCTCCTGACCTACACCTGGCAGCAAGAAGTACAAGACAGAATCGTGTATGTAAACTACCAGCCAGCTTAGATTGTAAAGCATAAATACAATTATGATCAGCACTGCCTCTGCTCCATGGGTGATGCCTCTCTGTAATTGTGTAGAACTATTAAGAGTAGCTCTACAAAACTGGTCACAAAAATAAGGAACAATTTAACACAAACAGGTTTATGGCAGGAACCATGCAGGTTGTGTGTGCAAGTCCTATGTATAATACTGTCTATAATCTGCAGTGGTGCTCTCTTGAGACACCTAACAATCCAGTTCCCGACTGCTGCTCTAGGCCGCCATTTTGCAGACTATTCCATGTATTTTAGAAATCTTCTTTCCTCCAAGTAAAGCAGATGGCTTATTTCTGAGTGATGGCTTCTGTTCTCAGATTATGTACTGTACCCTTAATTGTGCAGTTTGAAAAAGGTAGGTGATATCCTCAGGATTTCTCTAACCTTTATTTTAGCACACTTCAAGATAGTAACACGGTAATCAATTAAAGCATGCTGATGGCACATGGGGAGCCCTAAATCTCCTATTGACAGCTCATCAGGGAAGTCAGCACTTTTCTGTAATTTCCCATTTAAATGACTTCTTTGTACAAAGCAACCTCAAAGACTCTCAACTGTTTGTTCACTGTCCCATGATACTGTGATAGAGTTTACAGCATTTAAACATATATTTTTAGCTTTCTTGGTTTGGAGTTTATGCTGAATTTACAAAGACAGGTAAGTTTATCTTCACACAAAACAGAAATCATAAAAAAAAAAAAAAAAGAATACCATTTCCATTTTTTAAGAATTTAGTTCTTTTTTTCTTAGTACAACATTCTCCACAATCAGTGAACTATCAGAAAATAGTTTTGTTCTGTAAGAATTTCATTTCATGGGATGCAGCCTAAGGCTGTAATTCGTTCACAGATACGCTGCGCAATTTCAACTAATCCTCTTCATCAACTAAATTTATTTTCAGTTTTTTACACTGGTGGATACCTGTAAAACTAGTTCTATATTATTACTCTTCTATATATACCATATGAAGTGCTCTTGATCAGCAAGTTGTAGCAAATATGAATTCCTTTAAAATAAAAACCTCAGCAAAATTTAAATTATCAAAAGCAAAGCGTATCAAGAATAACATGTGAAAAAATTCTTTTCAAATGTAGAACATTGTACAGAAAACACACTTTCCTCTGTGCAGAAACCTCATCACCCTGTAGCAGAAATACTTGGGAAATAAGAAATGATGTTTCCTTAGGTATTTATTACAAAGCACAGTATAGAGAGGAAAAGGAAAGGTGAAGCCTTTTGTTAGCTAAAACTCACTTTCCATGCAACTGCAGTGCTGTGACATTTGCAACAAAGCATAAGAACACAATAAATGTGATATACTGAGAGAGCTTTCTGACATACCTTTTCTATCCTTGAACTCTAAACAAGGACTCCTTCCCCCTCTCTGCCATTATAGAAACACTTGAAGTATTAAAATGCAGTAACTTCAGTTGGATTTAAGTTGTTGTGCAACAATGAATTGCTGTTCTTCTGAATAGCTATACCTGTTTCAAGCTGAGGAATACGAACTATCAATCTAGAGCACTCACTGAGCCTTATGTAAAGGTCAGTTATTTTCTGCTGTACATGCAAACATTCTACATGGTATCTCACTTCCATTTCCAGTATTGAAAATAACACTGAGCAGGTGAGAAAATTTAATTACGTAGGAAAGTGAAGAAATTATTACTAACAGCAGCGCTCATATAGTAAGCGCTCTTATAAAACAATAAATTCAAATGCTGAATCCCTATCACTTGTCTGATTATGCCTGATGAAGTAATTAAACATCAGGAAAAAATTAAAACAGCTTTGTTAACTCAAAATAGTAGCTTCTTACTCAAAAGAGCTTCTCCGTGTTTGGCTTTTTATGAGGAGACCCAGAGAGTAAGACTTTGAAGTATTACGAATGAAAAAAATACAAGGTGTAAATTGAACTAGAGCAGTGGAAAACAGATATTCTGATTTAAGAAACTGTTTCCCCTAATAAAGGAAGAAGTTCAGATACAGACATAACCTCATTCCATTTGAATAGACTCAATTTAGTACCTCTGGAGGTGTTAGACAACACAGCAAATGCAAGACTCCAGTCAAAGTTTCAGCCTGTAAGTGGATTTGAAAGGGCAGAAGGAAGAAAAAATAAAAACTAGAGTATTAACTGAATAAATGTTATTCCAAAACAGAACCCAAGAATTCATATCAGAGACATAAAGCATGTCAAGGTGACATGTTGAGACAACATTCATGCTGGAATCCATTCCAGAAATGACCCAGTGAATCCTACAGAAAGGCATGCTGCAGCTAGTGCTGAATCAGATGAGAAGCTCAATCATCCCAATGCCAATCAACAGAAAGGAGCGTGATGTTTCCCTGGACAGACAGCGAGCTTAAGGAACTGCAGGAGCACAAAAAACAAACCCAAGAACTGACAGAGTCCAGGGATAACATTTAACCAAACCAAGGAGTTCTGATGACTGCTCTTTGAAATATGCTGAAGGATAAATCCTGCAGAGGAAACATCCTTGCTGTGTGCATTCTGCCCCAGTTCAGAAGCACACTCCTTGCTAGTCAGTATAACAATCAGTAAAAACATAAACAGTAAAGATCCAGACCTAGCCAATATTTTTTTTTGCCTCATCATCTACAATTCTGTATTCTTCAGGGCACCACCAATACTTTGTCATTTCTTCTCATGTTGTTTAAGAGCTCTTAAGTGACACCTTATTGTTTAAAAAAAATTGGTTATGCTTGCAAACTGCTCAACACCAGAGTCACAGAGTTGGCACCGTATCTGCATTTTTTTCTGTTCTGTTTGCTTTATGGATTTTTCCATGGTGAAGTTTTTTTGTGGTGTCACCTTGCTTTACTGCAGTGACGTCACCATAGTGAAGCATGAGGATGTGCTGACAGCCTTATGAGGAAATATGGTATCTATTGTAAACTGTAACTCCCAAATAAATGCTTCTTGAGACTGCAAAAACCAAGTCTAGCAAAATTCTGGTATGCGGCTTCATGCCTGATTCCTGCCACAATCCACAACTGCTGAACAGTTCTGCCATTTCAGAGATACGTAACAGAGATAAAAAAGAACCTGGAGATTATAGAGTATCAATAAGCTGAAGCGACTTTATTGCTTCTGATAGGAAATTCTCACAGGATTTTACAGAAGCTTAATAACTATGACCAGAGCAATCTTCATGGTGCAACACAAAACATATGACTCTACTGGAAGATTTCCCAGAGCACAACTCCTCTGTGAGTTATCAGGAAAGTAATTAAGCAGTGAAACTTTGTTGCTTTTGATGAAATAGTCTCACAAGGATACTCTGAGGACCTGCAAATAGGAAGAGACATGTCCTGCTTCTCTTCCCGCTTTCGCTGTTGTATTTGTGGTGTTTTTAACTGCCTTGGATGTGCAAAAAGGTAGAAGCAGTAATCCAAATGACATTTACAGGCTGTGGCTAGTTCACCGAGCACATCTAATAAATTCACGTTTGCCCATACTTCTTCTTAATGAGGTCTCATAAAAAAAAACTTAATTCTGGACAGTATCGTTCACAGCAGCCTTTCTGGATTATGATGCCTATCTGAACTTCTCACTTAATGATGCTGTTATTACTATAGGTAATACAGTTAGTTTGAATAAGATCAATAGGTCCCCAAGATCCTATACAGCCAGGAAGTAAAGTCTGCAGATGCAGAACTACCAGATTAATATTGCTACAGTAATCCTTGCTACCCAGATATGCCTTGTCTAAAATCGCTGAACATTAGAAGTTCACTGAAATCTTAAACAATGTCCTCTATCTTTATCATCATATACTATTTTCCACTTCTAAATATCTTATTTAGCTCTGTGTCAAATCTCTCCATCAAAACACACAAAATATCACCGAGTTCTTTAATATCAGGGATTTATGTTTTAGTTTAACAATGTTACCTACAATTATTTACACAGCACTATCTGACACAAACAAGATGTTATCTGTGGAGCTCCCATGAAAATCCATTAAAGCAATCATTCAGGGACAGTTTAAATATACTGTTCCCAGGATAAACTTCTTTGCTATAACATAAATATGAATTTGTAAAGGCTTCTAAGCAATAATTTACTACTTTGCAAGGTAGGCTTGGTAAACAGATGCACAGTGATTCTAGCTGAAACACATTTAATTACACACCTAAAAGACAGCATTCTCAATAAACTTGTTCTTAACTCTCATTCTGAAGACAAGCTTGCCAAATTTCTATTTTATATTAGCTGATGAAAGAATAATAACACATACACAGAAAAGAATAGTTGAGCATAGATCCTAAGGTATTCACTTAAACTAACATGGATCCTTTGGGTTTCTGAAAAACCAAATAACCTGGAAGTCATTTAGTTGTTATGGCTGAGGGAATGGTTGTGAGAAGCACTTTGGTGAAACTTTCTAATCATCGATAGAAAGGATCTTTCCAGACTTTAATAAACGTCTCATTTGGAGAATTATGAACTACCAAAATAGAGTAATTGAACAAGTAATTTCTTTTAGATTTTGTCTGTAACCTTGCAGCATATAAATAGATGGAGCTTTATTCCGGCTCTTGAGTTCATGCTGAGTGCCAGTGACTGAGTAGACTTTGATGTCAATCAGCATGAAAGGAGATATTCTCTACCACGGCCCAAACACTTCCTGCAGTTAGAACTAGTGCTTTATTTGCACACAGCCTAATATTACACTGGAGCCTGCTGGCATGCTATGCTGCCGTTAGAAAGATCAAGATATTATCCATCTCAACAAACACTCCACAGGGCTGTTACCTACCAATTCCCTACAGAAATTAGGGCGCAAGAAGGCATAGGCATAATACTCTCTGCAAACACTGGGACAACCATACAATTATTCAGCTTGCGTACTGTCTGTGCCTTCCTGTACTCTTCGAGCAGAAACACACAGGGAGAATTGGGATGTCTTTCAATCTCTGTTCCCATATTGTCTCCCACCAGCATCCACCCCAAACAAGTGGACATTTCTGCTGAAAAGTATTAGATCATAAGGACACATCTCAACATGCTTTTGTAACTGTGTTGTCTGTTCTACTGATTACATTCAAAGTCTCAATCAGCTTTTGCTAGAAAGCCAACAGGAAGGGAAGGGTCATAGGAAAGTGCACAGTCAGAAGGCAGGGAAGCAAACAAAAAAAAAAAATCACTATTATTTTAAGTGCTAAGGAATTAAACTCACAGTTTCTAAAGTGAAATTGTATAGTACAGCAGCATATACATAGGCTATATTTGACTGGAGGAGGAAGAAAGGGATTTCCACAACCACAGTAACATGGTGTCAACACTGATAGAAAACATTTGGTGAGGTTCTCTGCAGAAATCGTAACACGAGAAATGCACCAGATCGTCGAAATCTGCAATCACCTTTGATGATGAAGCAGTAAATAACAGAATTCCCAGACTTCTAATTAACATGAGAAATGTTTGCAGTTCTTTAGATATGCTATTGCAATGTGACTAGCAAAATCAGGAGAAGTAGACTGAATAGCTGAATATTCTGACAGTTTAATTGGAATTTATTAGAAGAAAGTACTGCTGCATCATCCAGAGAATTCATCACAGATGGAAGACATAAAAGTGCACACAATCCAAGTGTATTCTGAGAGTTTCTTTCTTTCTTTACTTTCACCCTCCAAGTGTAATACTTATAGTATCTTCAAGCAATGTGTTTGTCAGTTTTAAAGCACTATATGCATACAAATAAGAATGCACTTGCATAGCCAACAGTTCCTTGTAGTCTTGATCAGGTAAGTACTAGCACACTTTCATGTAAACACATACTATTACAGGAATACTAGAGACAGACCAGCGCAAGAGACTAAAAACTTCACAACAGCAACAACAAAATCTGTATAATCTGTTTAGCACTGTAATATCGTAGGGATAGAGAAATTTTACCTAGAGGCTAAAGCACACATTATTTTTTGTATTTACAAGAGACTCTCTTCCAAGACAGACTGTGAGATTAAAGCATTCCATTTGATTGATCAATGGACAAAGCAAACTTAACAGACTAAACATCTAATATATAGATGGAACTACCACGTGACATGGAAACATAACTTAAAGTGGCACAGAGGAGTAAATTGCTACCGCATTCCCAGTCTCTTCACTACGATGCTTGTGGCTCCTGCATAAAGCTGAACTTCATACATACCCACAATGGAGCTGCAAAGGCAACTAACCTCAGCTCCCCCTACCCAGGCTCCTGAAGTAGATACTGCTTAGGGGACACTGCTCCCTGTAGCAGCTCTTTGCTATTTTAGCCTAAGCAGTCTTGGCTCTGCTCTCAGCTGGAGGCTTTACACCCTGTAGGCACCCCACAGGCTCTGATGCAGCCTTGCATTTGGATGTTGAAACTGGATGCCAAACCCAAACTAAGCAAGAGAGATCAAGCCACAACCCAGTTTGGATTTGTCTGTTTCTTCCAAGCTCTGCCCTTCCACACACACAGGAAACCCCAGACAAAACAAAACACCACAACCAAAGCAACTCTCTTTGGTACTAAAGATATGCCTTGATCCTGTATGTATTTCTTTTCATACACCAGGTAATCATTTCCTTTGAGTGGGTAGACAGGCAAGGGAAGACAACTTCTCCTTTCATGAATTAAGGACAGCAATCTTTCCCAGTTCTAGTCTTTGAGGATTGTTAGGGATGTCCAAACAGGGTCATTCTGGCCACTCATGGTCAAACAGTGCTACAGAGCAGCACTTTCTGTTGATTGTATTAAGTACCTAGAGCTGCACAATTCAAAATTCATGATATTAAGCAACTGGCATTGAAGTGATAAAAAATTAATTGTTAGCATGGCAGAAAGTGAGCAAATCTTTTAAACTCCATCTAAAAGATAAAAGAAAATCGCCTTCAAGATTCTAGTTGGCTGTGCTTTATTATAGTGATTACAAAATGCAAGATTTTGACTTAAGATGAATCTTCCCTTATAAAAAAAACTGTTCATAAATTAGCAGCTACGTTCCTACTTCAAATTAAAAAATAGAACATTGTTTTTCCTGATAAAAGGAAGTAAGGAATTCTGCATTTCTTAGCATCCTAACTTTGTCTGGCTAAATTTCCACACTTCAGGAAAACATTACATAGCAATAACATGGAACGTTCACATTGCTTAAAGGCTTTGAACTTACTATACTTTCTTTCTTTTTAGTTCCAAATAAATACACACCAGGATGGCAGCTGGTAAAGGAGGTGCCAGGTACATAAATCAAACAGACAGAGCCTTGAGGGGAGAAGGCCTCCAATGATAAATAATTACCAATTCTACAGAGGCTGATTACTGCACGTCTGATTAAAACGAGACCTGGATTAAGGCACAGACCTGAACAGATTAAAAAAAAAAAAAAAAAGACAAAAAAAAGCATCAGCTTCAGTGCCTGAGCTGAGTTGCAGTGCACGGCATCTGGGCGCCACAGTTCTGCACAGCAGACAGACAGCAGACTGTCTCCTGTGTTGTAAACCCTCGGCTGTCAGGGACTCATCTGAGACACCTGCAAGTTGGGCATTTCAATACCTCACGTAGCTCTGGAAAGTTCCAGTTTCTGGGTGTCTGTAATCTCATAGATTTCCTTCCATGCCACCTTTATTGCTCTGTTACTAAAACACTCTCCACTAATGCACTAAAAGGCTTAAAATCAAACATAATTGCAGTTCAGTCTCTGTTGGAGAAAATTAACTTGTGAGAGTGGCTTTTTTGCAGCATGATAGTTGCCAGTTACTTTATAGGTTTTTTTAATCACTCTTTTTTATTCCTTTTTAAAGAAATAATTTCACAATAAATATTGATATAGTTAAAAATGTTTTCTCTTCCGTGATTTAATGGGAACACATTTTCTAATAAGCTCTTCAGCATTTTAGACTTATGCCAATGATAATTTATTGTAATTGCTTTGAGTCAAATAAGAACACATCTTTTCAAATGCAACATTTTTACACACTGTCAGAAACTTAATATTTTAATTTTAAAGGAATGAATCTGAAGCTCCAGACTTCACTTGACTTTTCCAATACTGAACCAATAAAGTGAAATTGTGACACTATGAATTTTTTAGTCTCTGAAAAACCCAAATATGTCTTAGGGCACCAATTATTAGTTAGCTAAAAGACTGAATGGAATAGCTGACCTTAAAACAAAGACAGAAACCAGATTCTAAAAACACAGCTCTTCAACTTTGGCTGCTAAATAAAAAAACATGACTTTCAAAAGCAAGTCATACTAAAACATTAATCAGATGTGTAATTAAAGCTTTCAACTACAGACTGCTTATTCAGATTCCAAATCTTTAGGTATTATGTTCTCAACCAAAATTCAAGGGAAATGTGTGCACATAAGGATACCAAGTCAGCCCAAATGTACACCCATCACACTGCCAGCAGATCACGAATCTTATGTCAAAGTTTAGAAAAAACACAATGGTTCCCACGCACATAATGGCACAGTTGTTGCAACCAGCCAGGATCACTTCTTCAGAGCTTGAAGAAGTGATTCAAAACCTCTGAAGCCCATAGATAAATTTGAACTGTGCTTTATCATAAAAGTAATTAAAGCTCCCTAATGTACTTCAGCCACAGGTTGGGGGAAAAGCACACCAAGGCACTGAGTTATAGGAAAAACTCAGAACCTTTTTCAGAGAAAAAGAAAGGATTGCTGGAATGAGATCCATGCCCAAGCCTCTCATACCCACAATGATAGGTTTCAGTCTTCTCTCAGGAAAGACAAGAAGATTCTGCAGAAGAAAAAATGCTAAAACATAGAGCTCTCCAGCCTCTAAGAGATTTAGTACCAAGGTTATGAAAGAAGGCCACTAGCTTGGCCTGATGGAAATATTCTCTCTAACTGGTAATGGAATAAATTCATTTGCTGGAACATCCTGGTTGCATCTCACTACTAAATCCACGTCCAATGCCAACACAGGGACATTACAGACACCCTCGCAGCCTTTTTTGCAGTATTGTAAATGTCGACTTTTTTACTAGTGTCTTTATAGATATTTGAGTATCCAACATAAAATATTCCATTACGAAGGGGAATGCTAATAAGAAGCTATAACACGGCACGCCAAGGGCAATGATCAGGCAAACGGGAAGAATTATGAAAGATATATAAATACATTTGGTTTTTCAGTCTAAAAGGTTACACCATGCGTGCACCAGACATGCAGTTGTGGCTGTAACATTTGCTGATCTGTGTTAATAGTACACTCATTTCAGAAAAGATGAACTACGTCACAATTATTACAAATAAAGCAGAGTTTGAGCGACAAAGAACCAGAGACATTTAATACACAATGACACTGTTTTCTTCATGCTAGACTGGTAGAGTTTTCACTTGAAAAAGATGGGTTCTCACATGTCCAAGAATGTGGTGGGATAAAGCATCTGTACTATGCTGAACAGCTGCTATGGCACCATATGACAAAACTGTGGAACAGCCAAAAGGGCACAAGGAGCACCAAATTTCCAAGAGGCAAAAAAGATTCTGGAATCAGAGTTGTACCCAATGCTAACTGGGTCAAAATCAGCATGCTGAAGTTCAATAGTAAATTCTATGTTTTTAATCAAAAAGAAACCCAAGCAAGCACAGTCTGTGAGTCTGAAGTAAAACAAATGTATTAATTTACAGCACAGCTAAACTGAGTAGCCACATTATCCTGAAGGCAGCCTGCTAACTCACAGAGTCGGAAGTAAATAAATCACATACGACTGTGATAAATGATCAGTGCAGGATGTGTCAGAGTGCAGGCCTGATCAGCCATCATGCTGAAATGCATGCACTACCATGGGAGGTTTGGGAGCCTGCAAATATGAAAGAGATTCTTGTTAGTGTCAGAACTAGGCAAATGATTTGCCATGAATTAGCACAGAGGCAGAGTTTTTCCCACTGCACATTTCTGAATGATCAACAAGCAGGTAGTGTGTTCTTTTTTTCCTTTTGTTTATTAATAACATCATGAATGACTTAACTCAAGACACATAATTCACCTTATCCTCAAAGTCCTAATGCTTCATGCCAATGTTAGCAGAAATTGTTACTGAGAATCCTTCCATCCCAAAATAAAGCAGCACTGAAATAGACCTGCTTGGCAGAAAGAGCTATTTACCAAGGGAACGGATCCCATTCCTTTTTACATTTCCAACCTCAATAATGTTTGTGTTGCATTTTGGAACTTTGAGTACCTTTGACAGGTGCAGAGACATACGACTTGTAATTCTATGCTTGAGGGCACGTGCAGAAGAAAAGCTTTATCTTTTTTTATTAAAAAGAGATTAACAAGGAAAACTGTCAAAACAGAAAAAACAAACAAACAAACACCATCGATATAAACACTGAAAAAAACCAGCAGTGACATTTCACAAAATTCACACAAACATCAATAACAAAAGTAGATTATAAAACATGGTAAATCACAGGACAGACCAGTACAGTGCCAGATCTAATGCACTCAGCTGGGGCAGCAGTCCCCACTGAGGGCTACGTGCCACTGCAGCGCACACCACAGGTTCTGCTCAGTCCTACCAGCTCAGTACTGAGTGAGAATGGGATGCTGCAGTGAACCAGAACATGCAGAAGACACACGATTCAGGAAGTCAGAAAGGTCTGAGTTTCAGGTGAGGTTAGACTCCAGCCCTCGGTGTAAGATTTGTCAAAATTGCCAAACCAGGCAGAGACTGTGGTCCTGGGATCCTGACTGCTGAGGGGAGAACTCCAGCAGCAGACCTCAGCTGACATTCACAGTCTCTTCTCAGCACCACACCTCCTACAAGTCTGCTTTATCTTCTCAGAATTTTAAGCCTAAATGTGAGCTGACAGTAATAGTTCAGAAGAGTAGCTCTAACTACAGCTGAGGACTATGCAGAGAATGAATATAAAAGCAACTCTCATCTTGTCAATGTCAGCTTCATCATAAACATCACATTTCTCCTTCTCTGAACCCTAATCATAGGTGAAGACTAATACTAGTCTCATAGATAGAGCCCAACACAGGTAATAATTGTAATATCCCATGGGGTTTATGCTGCTTCTTTTCAGAACCTAAATCATCAGAGCAGTATCACAGGATGCTGTTAGCCTCTAGGCTAAAACTGTACAGAGGATATCACAGAATTGCAGTGGTTGGAAGGGACCTCAAAAGATAGAGTCCAGCGCCTCAGTATAGGCAGGTACCCTACAATAGGTTGCACAGGTAGGCACCCACTGGTCTTGAATATCTCCATAGAAGGATATTCCACAACCTCTCTGGACAACCTGCTCCATCACCCTTACTGTAAAGAAGTTCATCCACTTGTTCTCATGGAACATCTTACATTCAAGTTTTAGGCCAACATTCCTTGTCTTATCACCACACACCAATGAGAAAAGCCTGGCCTCATCCATCTCCATCCCACCTCCCTTTAGATATTTATAAACATCAATCAGATTGCTGCTCAAATATGTAGATATGTAGGCATAATACATTACATATCTCTAGACACATAGGTATGTTTTTGACTATCTGAATAATCTCAGTTCTACAGAACCCCTGCATCTTCCTTTCTGAACTTTAAACCTATATTTAGGCTGAGACTAAAGCTGCAGAACACGACAGTGCTCTTGGTGAAAGAACGCACATGCAGAGCTTTTACTGCCTGTATAAGCCACTTGTTAGACACGCTGTCCCTCTGTGACTCCGTTTTCTACTTCTTGATCTCTGAATCTCACTCTAGGCTGAGATGAAAGCCATGAGACTCCCCAGTCCCTGAACTTTATTATTTCAAACAGAGGTCTAGTTGTACTCCTTGCTTTACTGCAGCAACATCTTCTGTTCCCTGTTCTTGGTATGTATCTGAGATTTATTGTTCTCAGAAGCCTCACTCCGATCCCATCCCCAAGCACAGCCTAAGCCCCAGGCCAGCAACTCAACCTGTTTAATCAGTGCAGAGAGCACAGTTCCTCTAGCAGCTGTCAAATTACCTTAGCAGCCCTTTTGAGCCTCACTGTTACTGTGTGTTCTGAAACTGTATTTTTCAGGACCTTACTCCACTGGCTGCTGTTGCTCTTTTTAGCTGATGGGGATTTCAAAAGGGAGGCGCTAAGTGTCCCTCTTCTACATGCTATAATGCTGGGCAGGTTATTGGCACGCACACTGTGGCTGCCAGCCTCTGGCATCCTCACAGAGCACGATACCAGTAATTCAGGCAGATGCCACTGATGCAATCCTGACTAAAATTCTCATGGGGGTGGCACACTCTTGGCACCTTTGAAGAAGCACCTCTTGCTTAGCATTTAAATATTTCCAGAATATTTTATTTCAAGACAATGGCTGAGTGATGTGGTGCTTTTATTTTTAGTGATGTGAAAATACACAAAGTCTGTTAAATATTATATTTAATCAATCTTTTTCAGCCAGACAAAGAAGGAGAAACACTTCCATAGATCTTTCAAGGTATCTTCTTGATTAGTGATGCTTTGAACTAAATTGTCTTTACAGCTTATCAAAAGATAAACAAAGAATACCTTAGCATGGAAAGGACCTTAACATCACTCAGTTCCAACTCTCTGCCATGGGCTGGTTGCCACCCCCTGACTGAGACAGCCCAGCACCCCACCCAGCCTGACCTTGGGCACCCACAGCTCTCTTGGCATATGCTGAGTTTCTCTCTGATCAACACTGCTAAGTCCTTCTCCTCAAGGCTGCTCTAGATTGACCTAGCTTACCATAAACTTGCAGTTATCAAACTTACTAGTATCATTTGATTATAAATTTTTCACTTTGTTTCGATATTATTGGCAAAATGAGCAAGTGAGGGCCATAAAATTAATTAAAATCTTAATTAAGTGGATTCATCTTTCCATTCTGCAATTAGATAAAGCAGTAAGCTATTATAATTCCCCTTAAAAAGACTAAGAGAAAGAGAGTTACCCAGCAAATGATGGGAAAAGACAAAGTATATGATTTTTATGTTACGGATGTGATCTGTATATGTTATGTATCAGCTAATGCGAATGCATTACCAATTTGACAAGATATGTTATAGAACAAAGGTATGAATCCATTTGTCTTAAATGCCATCACTGATACTGAGCTTGGTTTATATTCCACACATCCCTGAAGTTCAAAATTATATACTGAAATGTATGCAGTGTATCACAGAAATCAGCAAGACAAACTTTTCCTTCTGAGTTAATACAAAAGAGTTTTTACCCTTTTGGGAACAGAGCAGACAGTCAAAACCCATCAGAATATTTTTTCTAGTATTTCTCACCTGGGCAAATAAATAAATAAATAAATAAATTGGAAATGCTACAAGAAATAGTTTTATCATCTCTAGTGACTGAGTTGAAAGTCTCATTACTTTCAGTGCTGGCTAAAACTATCATTTTCAGACTCTAGCGATAACATGAGACCTTCAGTTTTCATTATAACAAAATAAAAAGTTTCTAAGCTGTCATATCAAATACAAAATCATGATAAAATGATCAATGACTGAAAAAAAAGCACAAAAAGAAAATCATTTTAAATAAAATTGTGACTTTGATGAAGAACATTTACATTAAATAGATATTAAGTATCAGTTTGGAACTGGACTGTAGCCTCAAAAGTATCCCATACTCAACAAGCACCAACAGAACAGTTGACTGTACAGTAAAAGCTAACGGCAGTGATCATAACATGTTACAGCCTAAATGGATAAGGAGGGAGGACATCACCACAATTTTAAGTTAACTGCAGTAGCAGGGGATCTAGCAGGCCCGTTTTTCAGATGATTTTCAGTGACTGACTACACTACCCATCCCCATGTCCCCATTTTCCTGTACAACACAAATAAAACTGCAACAGAAATGGCTACTTTGAGGGAAGGCAAAATTTCTACACAACCAGGGATTAGCTGAAGCTTTAGCTCATCATCAACACATAACAGAAAGTTTCTTAAGAGAATAAAGCATAAGAGCACATCACATAATGTATCTGATTCTTATCTGTCTTCAGCTATGGACAGTGTTTAGTGTTCCAGAAATGAAACACAACAAAAAAGTCAACTCAAAGACTGCATGATGTACAAAGAAATAAAACAGCATGTTACTGTGTTATTCAAGTATGCACTGAAACCTCAAAAGCTTAACGCAGTGTAGACAAGCATTATTTTAGTCTCTTTTCAAACACCTCTAGTGACACAAACTAGCTGAACACACAAGGATTTATGGCCTGTACTCCATTTTCACCTTCAAAAAACATATTATTTGTGTTACATAAGATTTCCCATACACTTGCCAAGACAATGGCAAGATGAAACACCACTGCACTTCGCTAAGATGATAGCAAGGTGAAATACAATTTGTAAATCATGTTTTGGCATTACAGGAAATTAACAGAGGGAAAAAATGAAAAATGAGTGATGAAACAAAATTTCAATCCAACAATTGATTAATTAACAACGTTTGATCAAATTAATGGCAATCTTGAAAAACATTCGGTACACAGAAAGGCAGGTCTCAGTGCTAAAATCGCATCACCAATAACCCACTAACAATTCAACCAGCTCCAAACCTTATCAGGTTCACAGGCCACTAACGTTCAGCTAAGAGGCTTCAGAAATGTAGATTAATGTTTCATGCTCTAGGGAGCAAGCTCATCATCAACTGTGTTGAGAAACTCTCTTTTCTCCTTTAGGGAATGGAATTACATAATCAGTTAAGTACATTATAGTTCCTTAGCTCTTTCTAAGCCCTTGGTATAGTAACTTTTATTGGGGTAGGAGGACCTGCAGTCTTTGTAACAATGTCTACTGCGCACCAGTATGTTACGAAATAAATACATTAGCAGTATTCTATCTATGCTGCTCTTACACCCTTATTCCACTTAATTTCATCCATTAAGAAGTATCACCTCTTTTCTATATGTGCTCCTCAACCATGAAACAGACCATGCTTGCAATCACACAGCCCAGTGCTCCCCTGAACAACCAACATATCTAAGAGCACAAGCGTATTTTGGGACTCCTACCAGTGCCTTCCCTTTGTCATACAGGGATGGAAAGCAGGGGGAAAAAAAAGTTCCAGAGCTACATTCATTATTATGGTCATATCTTACAGGAGATACAGCCACCGCCGCCAATTCGTGTTGCTACTTGAACTGAACGTGCAGCCATGTGATGAGAGATATAATGAGATTTTTAACAGAGGGCTACATCTGAGTGCTTGGGAAAAAAAAAAAAAGAAAAAAAAAAAAAAGAAAGAAATTCAGCTGGGGTACAATGAACTGTTATTTATTTCCATTTGAGTTTAGCAAAGGTTGTCCTACACAACTGTGAAACAATTTTACACTTTTAAAATGTATTAGCTTTGAACTGAAACAGTAAATAAACTATTTACTTGGATACATATATATATATTTAATCTCAAAATGGATTTAAAAGGGTGTGTAGAGAATTTAGCACCACAGAGAGCAATTTTTTCCATGGCAGGCTAATAGGATTGCAAAGGGTTATTTTGCTGGAGAGCAGATTTTCAGATGCCTTTTCCCTAATGAAGCTTTTGTTCCTCACTTACAAAGTGCTTTTTGTCTTTTTTTATTTGCCTTTTTTCCCCCCTCCTTTTAAACAAGACAGGGAAAGGTGAATTGCCTTGGAGAACCACGTTGCCACTGGACTAAATTAAACCTTAAAAGATCAAAGCTCTCAAAATCATGCTGAGATCAAACTGGGATCTTTGGAAGACTTAGAAGGAAGGAAAAGCTCATCTTTACAATTTGTCTACAAACACGTTGCCCTTCAGTTGCTGAAAATATGCAGGAGGAGTAAACTGTGTGAGAAAACAATCTTCAGTGATAAAATAGCAGCTATTAGAGAAATCGATGTGTCCTGAGAATGGGTGAAATTCACCTCTGTTCTCAGAGTCCCCAGGTCTTGTCCTGGCCATGTAGGCTGTTCACTTAATTCTCTAATGGCTCAGTGGCTGTGCTATAAATTTGATGCCATGTGACCTCCTAAGTCTACACTCCCTGAAGATTATTATAAATCATGTTAAAATATATAAAGAAAACTTCTAGAGCAGGAAGGAGAAAAAAAAAACAACAAACAAACAAAAATCAACCACTCAAACCCAAACAACCGCAAAGCAAATTCTCTGGAGCTACTCAAAAGCTCTTGTGACTAAAACAGCCATTTGTGACTAAAACAGCCATTTAATGGCCCTAAATGGGCTAACATTATTTTTCTGAGGCTTGGAACAGTCCGGCCATATCTACACCTCCCTCAGCAGCAATGTATTGCCCTGTCAGTTAGACAGCCCGACTAACTGGGAAGGCCAGGTTTTAATGCAATGAATTTAGCAATGTCAAGCCGCACTAGTTTTAAAATGCATTACTATATTTCACCACATGGAAAACCTTTTTGCAGTACAGGTTTTACATAATGTTGTTTTACCTCAGGTTGCAACTTCTCACTTCCATCCCTACCACCGGCAGGAGGAACGTTCTAGAAGAGTACAAATCCCTGCCTGAGACAGCACAGCCTTCCACAGAGCTGGAAGCAGAGGAGGGGAGCCAGGAGGAGCTGTTGAGCCTGGAGTAAATTCAAACCTACCAATAAGTGCCATGCTGGGACTGCATGGCTGCTGCAAGGCACGGACGGAGCACTCTGGGCTCCGCTGCATGGCCGTAAAGCTGCCTCTATGAGCAACCTGCTTGGCTGTATTTGGTCTTCCCACCGTTTCTGAGTTTATTGCAGTAGCACAGGTGTAACCACCACTCTGCTCTTAGCATGGAAAACCATCTGCTTTTATCCTTTTCATTTCAATTGAATTTCTGTATTTCAGTTCTGTTGTGCAAACCTGACTTCCAGAATGACATTCTGCCTGCTTATGAAGACATCAGAGCACTGTGCCCACCTGGCTTCTGAACCCCCCCTGCAAGCAGTACTGCCCTACTAGAGACAGCAGACCCATGCTGAGAGGCCCGCTTCCATGAAGTGCTGTTTATTTTGCTTTGCCATTTCTGTTTTTGCCTTAAACAATCCATTCCCACCCTTTTTCTTCACCTTTCCAACCTCTGTGGCCCGATTTTGAACCTCAAAATGTAAGTATTACCAGACAAAGGCTAAAAAGAAATAATAAATAAATAATAAAAATAAAAGAAGAGGCAATTGCAAGAACCGTGTATTTCTCTTTCTTTGCTTAAACAGAATCATTCTGGGGATGTATTTGCCTTTCACTCGTGTCAGAGAGCACTGACACAGTGCTAGAAAGCTGGTCTTCCCTGCACTAAGATGGGATTTCACCCAGAGCAATGTCTTCCACGCTTGACAGGCTAAGTAGAACGGTTCTGTCCATGTTAAGGCAGTAGCTGTGATGATTAAGCCTTCCTTACAGAGCTCATTGCCTCCCAGCAGGGTGCCAAGGATGGGGCCTGTCATATGTCTTTTCTACTTGCAGAGTAGAAAAATCCAAGCAACAAACAACCCCAAGCACCTATCATTTATTCACACTTTGAATGATGAGCTGCAAGTGCTGCACCTCAGTAGCAGCTTAGAAATATATGACGGTACTGATCGTAATCATTGCTCTTTACACAATTTCATGTATTTCATACATATATGTGAGAAAAATTGTTGGGAAATTACTGTAAACACAAAGGCCTAAGATAGAGATAAGGGGAAAAGATTTAGCCTTGGAAATGAGAACAAGCCAAATGAAACAGATTTCAATATTGTAAAGAAACACAAAAAGCATCAAGTCAAATTTAAAATCTATTCATCTTCACCATATCAACAAGCATTTAGGTTACTTTTCCATTAAAACCATTATTCTTGGAATTCATTTGCCAGTGGGAATATTTGAAGATTGGATGCATTATTTACTCTGAGATTTTCTTTAAGGAGATTCTAGTAGCAAACCTTCCTGGACTAAGTAAATTTTTTATTATATTGAAGGAAAAGGAGTGAAAGGTGAAATACAGTCATTAAAGTCCTCAGCTTTTGGTTATCTGTTACTCGCAATCAACTTCACATTATTTATAAATAATTGTTATCTTAATATATTAATATATATATATATTATAATATTATATATATTATATATAATATTATAATATATATAATATATTAATAATAATTAAGATAACAAAAAGCTATACAGTGATTTGTATCGGGGGGGAAAAAAAAAGAATATTTATTACGTTCATTAAATTATTTCAGCAGTGTTCCCAGCAGATGAAAATCACCATCAAATTCAATATGGAACAACCACTTTTTACAACACTGAACCTGTGTTCTAAATGCAATCCAGAGTTCTGGTGATATCAATAAAGAATTTAAACATATTCTCTATTTTAGAGAATGATTTGCTTAACTGTTAAAAATAGGACCAGAGTTACAAAAGCATTATACTTCATAAAACCATAAGCTGTAATATTGACCAGATTTACTTACAATTTAATTCAGGATAATCATATCACATTAAATCTGTTTCAATTCTTGAACATTTTCATACCACCTTAAGAACAGTACTGCAATGCAATACTTTCCATAGGCTAAATGGAAATCCATATTATTTCTAGCAGAATATTGGAAGCGAGCAGGGATGAACAACTAGATCAGCTCAGTTTCTGGGATTTCAGCAACTACGTTTTCTGCATCTGAAGGCATCAAAATTATATTATGTTTTATTACAATAAACCCAAAAGAATGATAAATCCAAGTATCATTCATGCCTGGATGCTACTGCAAAGCAGGACGCGAAATTATTTGACATACAAAATACAATAGATGGAGCCTACAAAAAAAAGAGTAGAAGCAAAGCTTAGCCTGGGATTTTCTCACAGTCCACCCAAACAATCAACAAGACAAAAACAAAAAACAAAAGAACCAGACAAAATAACAACCGAGAACCTGCTAAAAATACTGAGCATGTTCTTATATGTGCATTTTAACGTGTAAGAACTATTGTTAACAGCAAAGAAAACAAATTACAGTCCTACACATAGATTTATCTAACTGGAAAATAAACGGAAGAAACAAGGAAGATTTACTTTGTTTCACAATACACAGCTCATTCAGAGTTTTTAGCAAACACAAAGAATAGGATTGTGTCTTCCTTTCACCCCTTTTTACAAAGTGGTATGATTTTTGAAAGATAACGTAATAGTATTCTCAGTTGGACAACTGCTTCCAGATATGAATAACTAACCTTTCTAGACACATCATATCCAAATCAATAATAGAAATCTTGCTATATTTTAGCCAAAGTCTCTGATATTAGTGAGAAGGAATAGTGTTACTTGAAATGCTCAGCACTTCCACAATCCCCTTTGGAACAAATCAAACTAAGCCTTTAAACATATGCATAGTAAATTTGATGTGAACAAGAATGTCTCCACCAATGTCATCAATTCTTCAGCAGCCTTAAAATTAAAAATGGGCTTAAAGCATTTTCTAGATTAGGCCCTCTCTCCTTTCTTTTATTAAAATGGGACAGTGGCTATAAGCCAGCAGAAACTCTAGTGATAAAGTAGAAGACATAAACTTGGTGAGAGATGTGATAAAATTCACTTCTATACATAAGGAAATGACTTCCATAACTCATTCCAGGTCTTACTTCTTGTAAATAGAACCTTAAAAAAAAAAAAAAAAAGACAAAAATGCATACTCCATGTAATTTCTAGATGCACAATATGCTGATTGCTTCCTAGTTTTAATTCGATTAAGTAGGGAACATTCTGAAGATTTTTCCCTTTTGCTTGGATTAAAGACAAGAATGTACAACAGTAACAACAACAACAGTGTAATAGTGCTTTCAGAAGCGAGACAAATCTACTGAGGGGACAAAATTCATACTGCCATTTTTCTTCTGTTCAGTGGGCTGGATGGATGATCTACCTTTCTTTCAACTTGCCTTTGCTGGAGGCAAGCAGGATGACAGTATGCTATAGGACTAGTCGAAGTGCAGAGCAGCCAGATTCCCCAGACTTCAGTAAAAAGCCCAACAGGATGAATTTTGTTAAGGTCTTAAACTATCCATTATCTTTACATAGCTCTTGCAATGCTGACTGCTGAGATATATAATCTGAAGAAAGTTCTACTGCCCAAATGCACATTCTCCATTTTACTGTATCGTGTAGCTGTCAAAGAGGTATCTATTCAAATCTTTGAACACATAGCTGTGAAAGACTTTTATGGGATACACAAAATCCCAAGGCCACTGTGACTTTGCGTTAGTGGGAGGTCATTAGTTATTTGTCATCCCCCTGTGTTAGGTACCAGTAAATCAGAGAAAATAAGACTCCCACCTCAAGGGGTCGAGTCTTCAGAGACAATACAGGCACAGAAGTCAACTTCAACAAACTTCTTTTTGCACTAAAAGAAATTTGGGACTTCACACTGAAAAGTAAATTGGGGTGCTTTTTAAATATACATTTTATTTTATTTCTAGTTAAAGATGCCCAAATGAACTGACTCAGAACATGAATGGTAAGATTCACCAATTTCAGTTACTGCTGGTTAAGATGTACTAAAGTAGAAATTGATTTCAAGACTGCTCCTGATTGCCAGATTTTACCTTGAAATAGATGGACTCAATCCACGCTCACTGTCCACAAGTGGCACGTTGCCAGATATGTGAAGTCACAGCCTAACTGGGTTGCTGTGCCTGTATCTCTCCAAGAATGTGAAAAGATCACAGACAAAATTAAAGTTTTTGGAGGAGAAAGTTATATGGGAGATTCTGCTCCCATATGTATAGACATCACATTACTTACAGTAATGAGGAACAAATTTCTGCAACCTCTAGCACAGCTCATCCTTATAGGATGTCTGCAGGGACAAATCTAACCCTTCTTCTTCTTCAGACCAAAACACAACTGAAATGAAATACACAGCAGCACTTGCTAATACCCATCATGTGCCTGGCCAATAACAAATAAGAGAAGCTCCATCACAGATGCATAACGAATCACTAAAAGCATATATAATAAAAATAAACCAACCTATTTTATACTAATGAATATAATCAAAGTATAATTATTTGCATGATCAAAATCCCATTAGTTTTAATGAGAGTCTCTGAAAATGCACATATCCTCTAATCACCTTGAAGGCAAGCAACATGTACATACACCTAAAAATATGCATACAATCAGAATTTCTTTGAGGGTATAAAGACAGTAATCAATATATGTTGGTTTTCTTTTTAACTGGCAATCAGGTAGTGATAATATTATTGTCAACCAGATTAAATTTCCAAAAATTGTATTAATAAGCAAGATTTTTTCATATCTCCCATTAAACTGAGAAATTGAGCCAATATACAGGAGAAGAATTGGCTTCTTGAAACCTGTGTCTGAGGTCTAGTAAGCTGGCATTCACAAATATCTCTTCTAACTCAGCCTATTCTACATAAATTTGAGTTTTATTTTCTTATTTTCTTTGCTATTCCATTCTGTTACATCAGTTCTAATAAGAATGTGGTCTCAAATCTCTATTTTTAAAATTAATGTTCTTTACAACATCGAGAACACTCTTTCCATTCATCTTAAAAATGCTCCTTTAAATATCTGGAGGAGCCAGTTGTAGCTGCTGGAGTCTTGGAGTCTTTTTAATTCAACAATAAAAGCAGGTGCCAAGGAACTGAATTGACAACTGTTAATTTTCAGTCCTTGTTCTTGATTTCAGTATTCTTAAATTTTTTTGAATTGAATAGCAATGCAGCTCAGAGAGGATTAGAAAGATTCTGCCTGCTTCAACTGCAGACATTAGAAACAACTTTTTATTAAAATGTTAACTGAATGAAGTTTGACTGTGACAGAATTTGCTTGGGCTGAAACTCCAGCATCTCAGACTGTCCCATATGAATTTGTTCGCTCCAATCTCCAGCACCAGCAGGAGAAAGCACTTCAGAGGCCTTGTCCTGAATGATGCTCCATTGGGAGGATGCTGGTGTTCAGGTGGGGCTTCAATTTCCACCATCACAAGTGCTCAAGAACAGCAATTTTATGTCCAGTTAACACAGAGGTACTAGCAGAACATGAATAAAATTTCAGCCACTTGTCATGTTGGTAAGACAGAATTGTGCTTTACAAATGGACTTTGTGCTTTGCAATTATAAACAGCTGCATAAAAGTTTCAATGAAGTCTTGATATTTAGGGATAGATTATTAATTAGGTGTTTGAATTTTCCAGTTACACAGCTAATTATTTAATAAACTGCTCAATTCCTTCCCTTTTGTATTTTTCTTTTATATAAGTCTAGACTGATATATAGAAAGAATAACTGGAAATTCTGTAGAAAGAATAACTGTAAAAATAATCAGCAATTTAAATTTCCATCCTAGGACCCCAAGCCCCACAGTTCACAACTTTAATGTCATCTCATGTGCCAGTTTGGAAGAATCCAATGGTCGTGGTAATGTTTTTGTGGAATCTGAATTAAGTTTCCATGGTGCCTCTGAATAACAGTATAAAGTAAAACACTTAATCCTGCATTATTCCCTACTTAAATAAAAAGGCCAGTGTACAAGGGAAAATAAAAAATGTGGATTCTCTTTAAATCCCAGCAGGCAACAAACGAAGCCCTCGACTTATATCTATGGGATACCAAGGAGTCAGAAATTGCTTTCACGACATTAAATATCTGAATTGCCTTGTAGTTCTGTGGAGTTCTGTATTTATTTTAGGTCACATCTTATCTGCACTTAAAACAGTCTGAATTCAAGTCAATTTACTCCCAAATACATTCCAGAGATGCATAATCTTATGAGAAATGTAAGAAAGCACGACAGTTCTCAATCTTTCCCTGGCATTCCCATCTATTCTACAACCATCCTGTTTTCTGAAAGCATGGTGTGTCATCTAAATTTTATTTTTAAATTGCAAAGGGTCATTTAGCATTTTTTTTTTTTTGTTTATTTGTTTTCAATAGAAATGCATTAAGTTAAAAAGAGTTATGGAGAAGATTAGCAATTTTTAAGCAGTAAAACGACTCGTACCATTTGCAAGTGCAGCTCCTGACACTCCTTACAAGTTTCCTAGATGTTGAGCTAGATGGGCAAAAAATCATCTGGATGATGAGAAGATACTCAAAACAAATCCCAGGACACCACTTCCCAATAACTTGAGGCTATCAGAGCCTCATTATCATCATAATGAGGAATTTGAAGCAGGTTAGGGAAAGTCATCTGGCTGGCTGCCTATTAATCAACGGAGTGGACTTAGCTGGTCAGGCTGCCCAGGTGAATTTTTCATCTCTCCTCCTACCATCTTTGCACAGACCTCACGGAGATGCATTCAGAGCTCTCTGGCAGGCACACTTGTGTCTGCTGGAGCCACCAAACAAGATTAAATCCATCTATAGTCCACAATAAACTCATAGAATCATAGAAGCACAAGGCTGGAAAGGAGCTACAAGATCATCCAGTCCAACCGTTCTCCCATAACCACTGCTACCACAAGCCACTGAACCATATCTCATTGCTCCTCATCCAGATGCCTCTTGAACGCTGCCAGTGATGGCAACTCTACCACCTCCCTTCAGCACTGAAGACGACCCTGTGCAGTGACAAGCCCTGAGGTCTTAAGGCTGGCACTGCAGGTACTTTGGTAAGGAAGAGCATGCATCATCTGCAGCGAGCATAACAGGAATGTTTTCTTGTTACCATTGCAGCACACCTATTCCTCTACAATATAACTGATTGCTATCATGTTTTTTTAGCCAAAGTAACAGTTTATCCTTTCCATATACTTTTGTTACACAACCGGCAACAAACTTGCATGCCAAGAACTTGAGGCTGTCAATGCATATAATGAACAAACATGCTCATATCCCACTGTTTTCACTCAATTACTTATTGCCCGAATGACACTTTGTGAAGGAAGGCTCTAGCAGAGCTTTCCAACTTTGATGCTGGTTGAGATTTTTAACCTTCATATAACTGACAATTTAATGCTTTTAATAATGTTACAGAATCCAAAATATACACTAGACTGGATAATTAGCAGAACTACACAAAAGCTAAAGCACTGAGAGATGCATACAGTAGTGAAGAATCCCATGCACTTCTTAGAAACAAATTGGAGCTTCCTATCTGAAAGCTTGATGCAAATTTAAGCCAAAATCCATATAGAACATCAAGCAGGGCATAGAACATTGAGATTGGAGGCTGAGATTATATTTTAAGAATCTGGAAAGCAGGCAAATGTTTCATACAGCATCCTTTAATCTGGAAAGCATACTTCAATAAAGAAAACTGTTTCATGCCTGCCTTTTTGCTGATAATTCAGAATATTCAGAAACTAATAACCAGCCTTGGACCATAAGGTAGATTCATCAAGGTAATTAGATGAAAAGTGCTGCTAATCCAAAAGGAAGCCTGACAGTTCTGTAGATCTGACATTCATTATTGATTTATTAATATTTGATTACTCTCATAGCAGGAAATGATGAGTGTAGGAACAAATGTCTAGAGCAGTGCACACAAAATCCATTCAACTAACATGGAGGTTACTTTGGATTTTTGCAAAAAAACAGAAAAATCCTAATTTATGACAGGCTTCAAATGACAGCTTTGCAAGATGTGTGGTGCAGCTGACATGCCCAAGGAATGGGATGCCATTCAGAGAGATCTAGACAAGCTCAGGCAGTAGGCCCAGGAGAATCTCATGAGGTTAAAAAAAAATCCACGTGCAAGGTCTTCCACCTGGGTTGAGGCAACTCCTCCTATCAGTACAAGCTGGGAAATGTAAGGATGGAGCACAGCCCTGCCAAAAAGGACCTAGGGGTACGGTAGATGGCAAGCTGGACGTGTACCCTCACAGCTCAGAAAGCGCGTGTACACTTACAGCACCGAATTCCTATGCATTTTTGTCAGCAATTCTAGAATAATTTTTTACTTCTTTAAGAGCTGATTTGATCTGTTTATTGCCAGCATTATAATATAACTGAATCGCAAAAACTGAAATACAAGAAAGTGTGGCTTGTGACTTCAGACTACTCAAAATATAAAACATTAAAAATTCTTATAATTTCTTTGGGTTTGCAACAAAGTTTAACAGGTACCGTACTGGAGACATTTAGCTGCCTAAAAGTGAGGCTCTATAAACCTTCCCGAGGTACGTAAATCACTTACTACACCACCACAAGTTAGAAATGATGCAGGAAAACAAACTGTCCAGCTTGCACAACTAGCTGACTATTTACCACAATGTTTAATTACAAAGGCTTGCATGCCCTTTCAAAGTATTTTATAGGGGGCACTGCAGGGTAGGAAGATGATTAAAAACAAAAATACCACAGAAAATTAATTTAAAAAGAAAAACAACAGTGACATGGAAAAACAAACAAACAAACTAGTTCAAATTGGCACCAAATTAATGCTGTGCCTGAAACTATCAGCACAAGAAGTCATATCAGCATCTGTTACAGCAGGAGGGTTCAGATGAGAAACAGAAAAAAATAAAAATAAAAAAAAATGGGAGTATATGGACGAGACGCAAACATTTCTCTCTAAAGGAATGCCTTATCAATTTCTTATAAAAGATACAAAGGGTGAATAGAGCCTTTTAGTTTTGAAAATTGCTCCTATCTTAGAAATCACAGATTCATACATTTTAGGTCTGATTGAGGCCTCCAAGACCATAACTTCCTGTACACCAAGCTGAGATCCATACTTAATACACACACATATTCCTCAAAACTTTCTGACTACTCTGAGAAGCTTTTTCAGATCTCTGATCCTTCTCACTGCCTCACTCTAACCTCTCTATAAATAAAGTCGGTTCTTCCCTTAACCTGATCATGCCAGAAAAGCCTTGGGAAGTTCACAGCATGCATAAGCTCTGTTTAACAATAGATCTGAAACTGTATTGTGTTATCTGTGCATGTTATTAATAAACATACTGTTCCACTGAAATCCAACCCATAGATAGAACTACATCCACGACATTTATAATTTGTTCAAAAGATTGTGTGGCACAGAAATTTGACATCAGAGATCTATTTTTCAGAAAGCTGCACTGTCCTGTCTTACCACCTCCAATTCTGTGTTTATCAGGCATCCTCTAATTCACACAGTTATTAACTATGCAATACGTGTAAAAAAGAAATGAAGCATCTATCACAGGCCATAATCAGGCTCTAACGCCTTGTTGGTAAAGCCCAGAAAAGACCAATTCCAACACAGTGAATTTTATTGCATCTGAACAAGGGGCACATGGTGACATGCCCAGTGGCAAGCCCAGGGCTTGATCTGCAGTGCCTCAAAGCAAAAAGGGGCCATGGTCAGGGAGGCTGGTTCACAGGCACTGGGCTCCATGAGCGTTCATCTAGGCAAAGCTCACTGGAAGGAGCTGCATGAAAACACTGGCCTCTGAATTAAATTCCTTGTATGATATCTTAGACAGCACTTCATAAATCCTTAAATCAGCAGTTTATTTTGCTATGCTGATCATGGGTGGTTTTTGATTAAATTTTGGTATAGATTTTGATGCAATTTAGTCCAATAAAATAATTGCTTTCTCCTTGCAAGAACAGAATTCTAACTCCAGCTGAAGCAGCCTCTGGCTTCTGCAGCAATTTTCTAACATGCAGATGCAAACTTTCCAAGCAAGATGACATGTTGAGCTGTTCTCTATTATTTTGTCAGTGACTGTATCCATATTCCCTATGGAATTCCCTCACAGCCAGCTTGCCTGCCTTTTCATGCAGCAATAAAACCAGAAAGTTCATAGAGCTGGACACGTGAGAAGTTTCCTATCATTCTTGCAAACAATATTTCAATTTGGAATAAAAATTCCTAGTAAGCTGTGGGTGCTTTTAAGTTTTTGTGGGGTTTTTTTTCCTCCAGATACTGTACTCTAAGATAGAACACTAAATTACACTGATTCATTATTCCTATTAAAACAAACAATAACCTCAAATTGCTTAGCAAACCAAACAATTGCAAACAGTAAATTTAAACAGTAAAACAGGGAGCACGTTGGGTAAATGTTATTTCCCTGAACAAGGAAAGCTTTCGGCAAAGTGCTTAACTTGAATACAACAAAAGGCAATTTAATTTAGTAATACAGCTGGATGAAAAATGGAGACCTCAGGTTTAATAAGAAGGGGAAAAAAAAAAAGACAAGCATATATCATCCAAAAGGATAATTATGAGAAACTATTTTGTATGATCCAGCTAAATCAAAGCTTTTAATGCTTTCTTACTCCTGTCAAAGGAGGGAGATTTAGTGCTGTAAAAATGGGGATTTTGCAGACTCGACTGCCAAGAAAAAATGATTTGTCCCTTGATAAATTACTATTGGGCTTTCTACTTGAAAAAAAAATACACTTACATTGAAATAAATGCCAAGGAATGGCTAGAGAATTTATATTATTCACTCGTATCTGTCACCGGGTTGGTTGAAAAGCGACAGTGCTATTAAAAATGTCTTCTTACTTCTAGATATAACAGCACAAAGGGGCCACATGAGCCTTTTGTGAATGGGAAAGATACGTATACAGAAATAATGGTAAGCAAATCTTTATTCCCCTCTACCCTCCCAGCATACTTGAGGTGGAGAGAAGGTTAGGAGGAGAGAAATTTTGTATTTAGAGGCTGCCAATTCCCATGGAAACTCCCCTCCTGCTGGGAGCTTCAGGGGAGAAACTGTCCATTCATTTTCCTAGGGATTTTCAAGGGTTCTTAAATAAATCCTAGAAAAGTTTTCTCCTCTGTGAAGGAGAAGGAAAGTATACTTCACATATATATAGCAATGTTAGCTTGAGAGCTGAGTGTCAGTAACAGCAATTCTACCCTAAAGGAATGCCATTAAGGGTCTGTTGAAGGCTTTTTGTCTCAGAAACTTGCTCTGAATTCTTTTCCTCCAGCATTTAGATAAGAACCTGGTGGGTCACCAAGGAGCAGAAGCACTAGACAGGTACAGACACTGGGACCAACACACAACTTGCTGGGGAGCTGTTCTCTAAGGCAGCCACTTGTCCAGGGGTGCAAGGCCTGCAGGACACCCCACACCCCGCTGCTCTCAAGGCTGCAGGTAGCAGTGCTCGGTAGCAGCTCAGGGCACTTAGGAAGAAGCCTGCAGCACTGCACCACTCACAGGCTGCAGCAGCCCTTTACACCCTGTGCCAGCCACTGCCAGCGGGCTGCCCTTCACAAGTGTCGAAAACAATCCCAGCTCTCATCTGGCAGGATTTAACCTCCTTACAAACCAGGACCCCAGCTGCCAAGGGGTTGGCCTCCTGCTTGTAGCCAAAACAAAGGCATAACCTACAGCATACATGCAGATGGCAAATAAGTGAACAAAAAAGCCAGTAATGAATTAGGGATGCCAGTGTGCAGATCTATGCAGCCTTACAGCAGTGGGATACTGGGTTTACTCCATACTTAAACTCTACTTGGATTCATGCTTATTTTTTATATGGATTTCATTAAAGTCTGACAGAATACCAGAAAATTGTGTGGTTGAGTTCATCTTGCTATATATTTTGTTTCAGTCTGTTCCAGCTAGAAGATTTCCTCTTTTTGATTAATTGTAACATCGAGTTTCTAGCAACCTACAAGAGATCTCTTGCCTTTTTTAATCACTGATTGATAGAGACATTTATCTACCTCCTGAGAGTAGCATCAGCTACAAATTTTCATGGAAACTCAGAAAATGTTTTTCGGGCCCTGAACACTTTAGTGCCTGCTAATTAAATTAGTATCAATGAGACAGTTCCAAATGTACAATAATAATCCAAAAGCAAGAATAAGAGCTGGTTTTTTTTTTAGATAGATGTACAAAGATATATTTCATTGCATAGTTATACTTCATTGCACAAAGTTATATTTCATTGCAATCATTCAACGTATGACATTCAGAGCACAGAACTAGCTAGAAAGAAATAAATCTGAGTTTCAAATAAATGCAATGTTCTGTAGGCCTTAGCATATACAATCTTTGCAACAGAAAGAAAGCTCTTTTACTTATACACACAAGAACCTGCCATCGTGGGACCTGATTCATAAGAGCTGACCATTTAGAAACTGACAGAATGTACCAGAACAATACCAGAAAGTAAATTCCACCATTAATCAATATTTAGAAATTATCATGACAGATAAGGTGAAGTTCGGAGGATTTTTTCCTCCCACCAATCAGGCAGTGCCACCAAACCTGACCTACTGATCCTTAAGCACATTCTACACAGGTGTGCAGGATTATACCCGGTGCAATGCACTAGAAATCTCATTTCAGCAAATCCCCAGGAAGATCTCACTTGAATGTTGCTATTTCCTTCAGCAGTTGTCCTGCTTTTACAAATTAGAAACAATGTATAATTTTATCATTCCTACAAACCATAAGAGCTGCCATCAGCATCCGTCCAAGCCTTTCTTTGCCAGTGCCCCAACCCCAAAACCAAACCAACCAAAGCAGCAAATCACAGAAAATATGAATAATTGCTGTCTGGATCTCTCCAATCTTCATTTTTATTTTTTATTTTTTTTAATAGGTATTATACTAACAATTAAAAAAGCCCCACAATTTTAACCTACACCTTTTGACAAGGGCTTCTCACAGAACTCATAACGATATCTTCTCTAGCCATTTAGCTTAAATCAGTCATCCCATGGCTCTTCTCAAACTGGCACTTTGCACATGCACTACAGAAGCTACTTAAAGCAGTAATTTATTTTTCAAATAAAATTTTTATGTTATCCTATGGTATGTTGGTTTAAGTGGATTGTTTATTCCTGAAAAAATGAATCTAGTAGGGAATTTTGTTAGGAAAAGAAAAATTCCTAGAAAATTCAGTTCCGATAATTAACATGAAAATGCTAATATTACATAGAGAAACAAAGAATAAACAGGGACTATAGCAAAATAATCCCACCAGTTTCTTCTTATACGCTTTCTTCATGTTCCTACATCTTTGAGGAGTGAAAATGAGGTGACTCAATGTTTCTCTAGCCGTGTACACTCACAGTTGATGTTTCTTCCAACTACTCCCAAAGAAACACCCATTGCTCCCACAGCCAGCAACACTGCACAGCCCAGCAGTTACAGCGTTGGCTGAAGGCACTTTAGCAGAGTATAATATACTGGCAATCAGAGGATGAGTTAAAAATAAGCAGTTTTTTAATTGTTAGAATAATTAGCTTCTGGAGGCATTCTCAGATGATGTGGACTCTCTAATCCTTAGTGTCTTTAAACAAATGAAACTAGAAGAGCAGAGAAAGTGGTGTCAGTAGAGACTAAGAGACAGGACCAAGCAGCTCACCCACACCCCAACTGCAGGCACAAGCTTAATTCCAGCTCCACACACCCCTCTCTCTAACTTCACAGCAATGAGATCAGTGTCACTCTGAGTCCTCTACCTCTAGGACAGCTCTGTATCACCTCAGCTATCTGAAGGCCAAAGCCATCCATCAGGTCAGCACATCTATGCAGAACAAGAGAGGAGGAACGGGCTGAGCCCCAGCTCGGCTGCTGGCAGCAGCTTGCAGCAACACGTGGGCACCACTGATCAAAGAGCTGCCTTGCGCGGGGTCCTGACAGCACACCTTCACCACTGCTCTGCATGCACTGAGCTCACAGCACCTCTGAGGCAGCTTCGATCCCTGCATCGTTAAAACAAATCAGCTGATGATTGCACACTCGATTTAGTGATCTCTGCTGGAATTTATGGGGCTGCAGGACATCTCCAGTTCAAAGACGCTTAATCTTCAAATCTCTTCCCCTTTGATCTTGAAGTGCTATGTCTGCTGACAGTCAAGACAAAGGATAAATCCACAACATCAAAACGGTTTTCTAAAGCTATCTTTGTCAAAGGAGCGAAGAACAGAGGACATCATCTGAGCCTCTCTGCCATTCTGAGATCAGTTCTGTGGGCCAAATCTTCAGCCAACATAAATCTTTAAGACTTCATTCCAGCAGAGGTGACGGGATTTTATACAACATATGGCACAGGCCCTACTGATCCGCTGCTGGTGTGAGCTCCACTTTTCTGAGACTTCAACGCTCGCAAAGGCTCTTAATGAAAAATAGCCTTTAACAAAGAAAATGCACCTCCTCATAAATCTTTGTTTAAAAAATGCTAATAATCTAGCCTGATACACATGCAAACAAAGCAATCAATTAAACCAGGCTAGAGAGAGAATTTTAACATGAAACAGTAACCTCAAGAAAGGTAGAAGGCACAGAATACATTCACAAGGATACTATTAACTTTATTTTTCTGAAATTATAGCCCTGTAAATTTTTCTGGACTGTTTATACAACATGCAAAAAAGGCAGTCTATGCATGAAGTAGCCCTTGCGAATTTCCTCATTTCTCTACCCATTAGCTGAAAGTATACAGCCAATTCTCAGCCTTGTATTCTAGGTCATAAATCTGCTCCCTCTGTTCCTTGGGCAAATTAAAAGCTATATATCTTTTGTCAAAGTCTTTCTGACACAGAGCTCCTACCTTCACAGCCTAAGGCTAGCTGTGTGTCTAGGAAAATTATATACAATAGGCAGTGACAGCCATGGAGTCTAGCATTTAGGTACTAGTCAACATATTTTTATACACATAAAAATCATTCTACCTTGTAACTTGAGCACAATTTATACATATTTAAAAAGATTGCAGGAATATGAAATAAGAAAACATGTTGGGAAGGATAGGGAGGTGGTCCAAATTTGATATCTTAGCAATCTTTATGCTGCATTAAGCTTATGCATTAACCTTTTCATTACACTGATGCAGACTATGCTCTCCAAACCACAACCTATCTCCTTGTGCATTAGCAGTTGCCATGTGTCAGATGAATACATGAGTACCACTTCTGACTCCAGCTGAATGTGCAAACAGTGCATATGCTCTAATTAAACGCATACAAAATATGTTGTTTGTGAACACTGGCTTTGTCACGTATCACAGCAATGACTTGCCTATTTATATTGGATTTTGATGGTCTTGAAATGAAGCATTGCAAAATGGCAGTACTTAAGATACCCATGTGACTTGCTGCACAGGAGAAGATATTTGAAGCAATGGGCTCTTGAATATCTTTTAAAAGTTTCAAGAAGCTCCCAGAGAAGTCATTTTAACTCTCCAAACTTAGAGAAATCTTTCTAAAAAATTGAGGCTTCCCTCAAACCATTTGTTCAGAAGCTCTGCCATGCTGCCCAAGGCTGTAGCTTTTAGCAGTATGTTCTTATCTTTCTTTTTACACTGCGAGGAACCCTTGTTTCACACTTCCATCTGAAGCACTACTTGCCCTCCACAGACCTCTTTGGTTTATAGCTGCCACTTTCACTATGTCATATCTCTTACACAGTGATCAGAGGTGTTCATCTTTTCCTATTCCTAAGTGATATTGTTGTCATATAATTTACTTTCTCGGTTATTCTGACAGGAATCACTGGAAGGCCTGGCTTGTTTCATTTAACACACGGCCACAATCTGAATAGAGCTTGTAGGTTGGATCTGCAGCTTCCATTTACAGTCCATTTTAAATAAATGCACAGTAGTGCTACTTTGTAAATATACTTCTTGTTCATACTTTTGAACATATGTCTTATAATTCCTTCGGAGAGTGGTTACTTTCTGTCATGCCTTGTCTCAGCTGCTTTAGGATCCTTTTGTGGGTCATTCAGTCTATCAGTGCTGATAATGGTTGTCAACTTTGGCGATATGTCATCTCAGCAAGAAATGTCCCTTCTCATTTAAAAACAGGAGTTATTTAAAGAATAATAGGTGACAGAAAACACCACTAGACCTGCATGCACAGCCACAAGACTTGAACACAAATTTGGTCTCCTCTGGCTTTCCATGGTACTAAAATGCAAGACTCGCCAGTCTTCAACTACAGCCTCTTATTTTATATTCCATAACAATTCAGTTTCAAATCCCCAAGTCCAATTTAATTAGAAAGGCAGCACAATCCAAGAAAGCAACCAGGCATCTAGAACAGCTACGCTGAATAGCTGAAGGAGATGATGTTTATTGGGCTCCCGGAACATATAAAAGAGTAAGAATTGCTAGCACTTCTAAACTGAAAGCAGCTTCCCCAGTGCATTAAATAGCACATTTTTAATCATGTAAGTCTCAGATAAATGAGGCTTCAGTGGGCCCAATCCACAGCTGGCACAGCGGTAACAAGACATTACCACACCTGCAGAGACGTGTGCTTCTGCCAACGTTCACACCACAGCAACACAGTTCTTGAGCAAATGGCTATCTACAGCATGGCTGTGAGTCTGCAGCCCCAAAAATCTACTTCGTGGACTAGACAAAACTCTCAGCTGCTTACTGGTCTCACATTGCTACGCTGTACCACATCAGCAACTTTACTCATATGACACAGTTTTCAGTATGGATCTTACTGGAAGCACTTAAATAGTGAAGCACTGCTTCATGTGTCAAGGACCATCAGATTATGATTCTTAGAAAACAGAAACAGTTCTCTTTTTAAGATCCTTGAAATTAAAACCACCACAACATCAGCATATCTGCCTGCATTGTTATTTTAAATTATATACACACAGCATTTTAATAGAAGAAATTATATGCTCCCTAGATGTCATATTTCACAGTTAGAAACAGATTTTAAAACTTGTTTTCAACCAAAAAATAGACAGTCTCACTCCTGCCCTCCACGCACGCACACTCCTTAAGAGCACAAGAAGTACTGGTGTCCACAACAGAAGGTGTGTGCCTGTGTAGTATAAATTCTCAAACACTGGGCTCTCCAAGTAGAAAGCCAGATACAGTGATAGAAAACACCAGGGCAGCAGTTATGTGCAGAATTACTTCAGGTTTAGGCTACAGTAAAGGGAAAGAATTAAGTTTAGAAGAAATGCAAAATACATCTCTCAAACTCTGGGGTGACGAGGCTGCGGAAACTCACAATTTAAAACTGTCTAATTCACTGTAGTTTAGTGGGTCAGAACTCCATTGGACCTCCACCGTGGTAGATACAATGAAATGCATTCACAGTTATCTCTGATTTTACTGTAGTCTGAAGTACCAAAACTAGAACAGGAATTGGGAAATTGACGCAAAAAATGCTAAATTAAATAAATTCTCTCAACAGAACCCGTCAAGCAGACATCAGATTTTTTTTTATGATTCATACATTAGTGGGACATGATTCTTCCTTTTTCTGAGAATGGGATGTTTTCTACCAAGCATCTTGCTGTTATGAGTGTTCTGCCAAAAAGCAAGTGCTTTGTTTTTCCATAAAGCTTGGAAATACAGTTTTTGTGACCTCTCTGGAACAGTGATGAACTTGAAAACAACTTTTTTACAGAAAATGAGTATTTTACAACTAGGAGCAAAAGGAATGTTACCCAACACTCAAGGCTGCTGGCTTATTTGTTTACTTAACAGCAGGGTTATTAATATTGCAATATTTTTTCATTAAAAACAAAGTGAACTTGCCATGAATTCAGAAAGAACTGTCAAAAAAAATCTCAAATATTTAGATATGGAGAAACAGTAGCGGTGTCTCTTGAGAATTATAATTGTTCTATGGCTCCTGCAGAGATCTGTCTCAACTTTTTCTTCCATGAATTCAGAACACACAAAATGGAGTCTCCCTCCTGCGATGCACTGCCCTGAATTGCTCCCAAGACATGGACCTATTTGTCCCCCAGAGCCTCTGGAGCACCAGGAAGCTACAAACTGACCAGTGAGCCTGTTCCATACAGCAGAGTAATGGCAGGATGCAAATAAAACAGGAACATAAATTTCTTAGTCAGATTTCCAGAGAAAAGAACCACACCCTCCCTTTCTTCAAGTCCTGCTTAAACAAACCAGGGAAATCAACCCGTTGCATAATTAACAAATTAAGAACTTCATTCTACTTCATTAAATACTCTAAAATTAATAGAATACAGTAAAACAGAAAGGCAGATATTATCTTAAGCTTTGCATCAGATTTTTAAGATGTTTGTCTTCATTGCAGCTAAAAATGAAAGGCATTTCTATCTTTCTCATAAATTAAAGTGATATTATTATTAATGAAGTCATTCACTGCTACCTGTGGAATGCACTGTAAATGCTTACAGATGCTAGTAAGTGGCCTCAGCAGAGAGAGAGAGAATTGTCTCCAAAGCAAAAATAGACTAAAAGAAACAACCTCTTCTGTAACAGCATGGGAATTCTCTGCATTCTGACAACAGTTTACACAAAGACCGCACTATGATTCAATACTGTTCATATTTTTGCTCACATTTAAGAGTTATCAGAATGCTTCAGCTCCTGAGTAGCTCCTTGTTTGGATAAAAGTGTGCTAAGCTGCTAAATCAGGTGGAACCTATCATAGTGCTGAGTTAAAACAAAGAACATTGTTAGGATCTTCACTTCCCTGTGACTCAAAGATGAGCTTGGATGGAAATACTGAATACCTTTAATTAATCGGTGTGGAAAAAACAGATCTACATCCCATACAGTTTGCAATAGTAATTCACTACACTCCTCAATGAGTGCAAGGGCACTATCTGGGACTCCTACCCACACGTATATGCTAAATACGATACACATATTAGGCTATAAAATAATGATGCCCTCTGTAAGATCTGCACAGAAATAGTTCATAACGTGAGAAACAATGCACAAAGAAGAAAGGAAATTAAATGGAACAAAGAGAAACCTGGGTCCTCCCCTCACTTCCAGACAGGAGAGATCAGACCCATTGTAAGAACAAATAGTGTAAGTTTCTGTCTTGCAGAAGCCCATAAAAGTGTGCCAGAGAAGGCAATTAGTTTAGGGAGCAATTATCTTCCCTGAACATCTTTACAGGAGAGAACTGTGAGACAAGACTTAGCAAAATCAAACTTTGATAAAGGTCAGTGACATATAACCTATTTTGGCAATTACTTGTCAAATATGCGAATGGTTTTGAATACATTTAAGCAATTCAGCAGATATAATGACAAGACTGTTTTAAACAAGTGGCCCACGTATTCTTTAATGATAGCTCTACATTTAACATTGCTAATTTGGACATAAAACTGGGGTGGCAGGACAAAGAAAGAAGCAGTATGCCCTCCCTCTGTGTTTAAGAGGTTAATGACATAAGTTCGATCTGTAATCTATATGCATTTCAGCTGTTGTGCAAACAACCACTGTGGGTTGCACTCCTCATTGCTCTCTTGCCTTAATGCAGACACAGCGCATCAGGGACCTATTTGCACGCGAAGAGGACTGACTCCTTGTGTGCGCAATGGCAGACAGAATGCTTTCCAAAGGAACTCTGTAGCTGCCCACAACCAAGCTGTCTTATTTTGCTCTGCACTGAATTACAATATTCCTCCCTGGAGAGTCTCCTTCCTAGCTCCCTGTGTAAAGATATGTGCTGTTTGGGGTCAGATTTGAAATGTTCGACCCACCTGCTGTTCAAAAGCTACACAGGCTGTGTTCCCCTACCAGTTCTGCTGTTGTATGATTTTATCTGTGCCACTGATGGAGGCTGATTGAACATCAGGAGGGAGAGAGAACATTCTATAAAACTGCAGGCGGAAAAGGTTTGCCAATTATTTTTCTTCTTGTGACTTTTAGGATGCACAGATTCCTTTTGGCAGTTCCCCTTGTTTTGTGCCCATAAAATAAGTTTAATAGCCGAATTTTCTTTAAGATAATCAGAGGCTGTATAATTTATGCATCCAAATAGCATTGTAGCCAGATGTAATTTTGCTTGAAGTTTCAGCATTACAGTTAGTAACGACTCTGCTAGCTGTGTTTTGTAGAATTTGCAATTTATTTAACAGTTGACTGAGCACTGACCCCGTATAATATCACCATAATCAAAGTGTGGTAAAAATTAAAAATGAAAAAGATATCTGTGCCTTATGGGAAATGCTCAGATTCAAGTGGACAGGGTATAGAAATAATCTCAGCAGATGACAGGTCAGTAACGTGGTCTTTAAAGTTTATAGCACAGACAGATTATCCAGTCAAACATTGGATCAAAGACCCAGGTTCAGGTCTGGAACGCTCTCTTAGTAATAGCTATGTCTTGAGGCATTTGTTTTGCCAGTCTTAGCTGCCATTCAACTCTCCCTGATTTGCAAAACTGATTATTCTGATCAGACAAGGGTAATATCAAAAGGCATTCCGTGCTTCTAAAGAGCAGGGAGACCTCAAGGGAAGAAAAGTTAAATTTCAAGTACCATCTACTTTGACTGCAGTTACCCAAAGCTCTGCGTTGTTCCCAAGATATGCCATGGCCTTTCCAGTGAACAACTCTATCCCACACCACCCAGGCCCCTGCCCTGCACACAGCCTCTCCTGGATTCCACTCACTCCTCTGCATCATCATCTCTGCCCCTTCTGGCCTGTCCCAGCCCTGTCTGCCTCTGCTGACAGCTCCCGCTCCCAGCCCACAAGCCTGGTTTTCTCTGGATCCATTACATTATCACAGACCTGTTTAGTCTGCAGGTAATCCACCTTTTCAGGCCACCCACAGGGTGATGTTTAATAAATTTTATTCTTCACTAACATTTCCTTCTCAAGCATTACAGATGATTAATGGTGATAGATAAACAGTGTCATCAGCATAAAGCAATGATTTATGGTGATGAAGAATACAGCATCATCAGCATAAAAAATATGAAGTTATTTGAAGAACTGAAGTTAACGTGTGAAGGAGCAGATCCATAATTTACTGCAAATTCAGCTTACTTCTGTTTCAGTCTTGTGTGGCCTTGGTTTGTCCTGTCAAAGTAACAGCACGACTGGAATTTATGGACGTCTGTGTTCCCAACAAGTGCAACAAAACCTGTTTGAGACACTGCACCACAACAGCATCACACAGTGAGGATGCTTTTCTCCTGGATTCCTTTAGGCTGTTAGTGAATCCTAACTGTATTCTTAAGCCAATTTAGATCAGTGGTCATTATTACTTACAACTTGCAACAGACTGCTCTACCATTTATGTGCCATGTGGGATACAAAGAGCCCTGAAATATTTCCTTTTACAGCACTCAAAAGGCTGAAATGATTTCTCAGCTGGTTGCCATTTACACTACCAATCCAACTGAAGTAAGAGCATTTCTGACTAAGTTAAAAAATAAACAGCGACACAACTTCAGACAGTGTCCCAAAACAGCAACGCAGCATTAAAAAAAAAACAAACACAAAAAAAGGGAAAAATCTGTGAGCAGTGTTAAATCTGTGGCACACTCGGTGCACTGTGGAATGCACAATCAAGTCCACAAAGGCATACGATCTTTGTGACTGTTCAGAGCTTCTCAGACTTGTGTATTTCCTTTTCCAAAGTGAAAAGTTCTTAACAACAGCAAAAAAGAAAAACACAAGATGAAGCGAAAAATCTGATTACATAACAGTCCATGAAAAAACAGCCATTCCATCCTCAGGATTCTCTGAAACAGCATTAAAAAAAGCACGATAGCTATTCATCTCCAGACCATAAAGGAAAACTGAACATGAGTTTCAGAGAAAAACCTCCAGAAATCCTTATATTCTTCTCTAAGCAAAAGCTACTTTTTCATTTAAAAAAATAAACAAATCATGAAGGCTCATCAAGTAGAGCTACGGGTTTGCATTAAGGCTCCTTTTCTCCCAATAAAGAGTGGAAAAGATTAAGTTATTCACTGACTTACAGGGGATTTCAGCCATTCAAAGTACTTTTCTGGGTCTGCAGAAGAATTTCTAGATAGTATTCATCCAATAGCTCTCTTTAAGCAATTAAAATAAGGGATAAAAGCTGCAATAATGCATCATGCATTTATCATAAAGCGACAACAGCAACAGCTAGATAAAACTGGAGGTTTAGCTGAGTAGTGCCATTTACCTGAATGTTTTGTATTGGAAAAATTTCCATCTTTCAACACCCATAGTGGTAGCACAGGGCATTCAAGGTTATTTCCAGTTCTCTAGCACCTAATGCTGAAGCTACCTACATTCAGAGACTACTTTTGTCTCTGTTAAAACAAGTGTGACCTACTCTTTTTGTTCTGTATTCATAAATATGCAGTAACAGGATCAGGTATTTCAGTACTCTGAGTATTTACCTACCTCATGGCATTGTTCCCAATTATTTGCTGTTCCTTCTTATTACTTTTCCAACTTGAGTACCTTGATTTCAACTCCACAAAATGAGTAATTTCAAGAAATAATGGAAGAGACTGGTTCCAGTGCCAGTTCATGCTGTCCTCATCCATAAATCTCCCTCCAACTTTAAACATTTCCATTTACAGCTACAATATTTTTGACCTTTATGCTGTTTCTAAGCCTTTTTCAACCATCAGCGGCAGACTGACTCGTGTGAGATTTTCCACTTGCATATCCTCAGTGTCTAGATAGAACCATCACTTCAAGGGGAAAGATAAATATGAAATAAATCCTCCCCACTTACACGGTGGAAACATCATGATTATGCCTTCAGAATTAAGAGCGCAAAGTCAAAGCTACTGAGTGAAGGTGCTGTATAGGACACTTATGCAAAAGCATGTAAAACTGAGAACAAAGAAAAAGGGATCCTTCTTTCCTTTTTGCTCTCATACTAGCCCATACGTAACAGTCTCCCCCAGAAAAAGAAGGATTCCAACTCCAAGTGAAGAGCATCACACAAACAAGGAGCAAACATATCAGTTCCCTACGCACAGATGAACGTCTCTCCATGACATCAGCAAACACTTATTTAAATTAAAAACATCTCCTAGATTTTATATAACATGGTTTTGTGTTTCACACCCATACAAGAAGAACTTCTGGTTCCCTTGGTGGGCACACACTCCAAAACTGTGCATTCAAAAGAGGCACAAGGCAGGGTTCACTTGAATGAAGAAATCCTCCCTGAACACAATAGGTGAGTTTAAGACACCTACCAACTACATCCAGGGAGGAGTGGGAAGAACTGCCAATATTTTGTATAAATTTGTTTTAAATACTTGAAATAACTTGCTTTGACTGTGTTGATGCTGATGCAGTTAATGTCAAGTATTGATGAGAGCAGAGGATTTAAAATGAGAAATGAAAAATGTGTGCACACAAAATCATTAACTTACTACAGGTGTACACAAAAGCGGCATATATAAGCTCATATATAAGCAAAACAGTTTGCCTCTGCATAGAACAAAATGTACCATATTTACAGACTATAACTGATTTGTAGAAATCACTTGCATTGTTTTGAACAACAAATTAAGCTCCATTCTCAACCCCACTGTTGAGTGGACTGGGATGATCCAAGAGTTAGAGTATTTTTTCCTAAGTTGAGTTAATATATTCTGCTCTGAAAATGCAGCTTTTCCAGGTGAAGTGGAAAGGAAAAAGACTAGAGGCTCAATCTACTTATTTCTTATTCAGCTGGGAAAGTCAGAATTGTTTTACTCTGCCTTTCGCACTTGCTGGCTGTTTTATTTTCAATTCTGGAAGCAGTTTGTGTAATAGCAATTCAGTTCTTGTTCCTCAGACTACGCAGAGATTTGTTTAGGCTTGGATAAATGCACAAAAGAAAGACCCAACTATTCCAGATCTATAGAATCTCTGAAAAGGAGCTACCTTATATCTTTTCAGAATTTAGGTCTTTTTATTTTAGTCTCAGATGAAAGCACACAAAGCTAAACAAGGAGTCACAGAGGAAAGCGATCTGAACTTACCCAGAGATAAAACAAGGCTCATTTAAAGCTTGGCTGGAGTTCTGGATGAATGACCACCTTAACTTTTGTCTTATTCCAACAATTCTTCCAACAGTATATCAGTAACCAAAGTTCAGATTTTCCCGTTCAAAGGTGTATTATGGTGATGTGTGAAAGCTGTATTTAAATAAAATGGAAGTATATGCAAAATGCTGTTTTCACACTCAAACACAGAGGCAACATAACACCAGCATAGTCATCTCGCTCTTTAAAATGAGACTTGAATTAAACTATTCCTCTGCAAAACCCTTCTGAATGAATGGCTTGGTTCTGTTGATTCTGGCTTACTCCAGGTCTTAAAGAACAACCATAATATCTACCTACAGAAGAGACTGGAGAAGCCTCACATCAAATGCAATGTTTTTCACCTTATGTTTGGTTTGAGATACTTTAAAATTTAAACTATAAATAATAATTCAAACTTACTTGTAAGAAAAGATAATATCTTAACCTGGTGTTCAAACCAGACTTGTTATTTTTTCCTCTACAGGACACTTCGCATTAAAATTGTTTAGCAGTGACCCAGTTGTCCCTATTCCTAGTATGACTGTGAGTGCAAGGTGCTAATCGAATCCCCACTTTTCATTTGCATACCTCTGCAATAGTGCTTAAAAGAAGGGGAGGCCAAGATACCTGTTCAAGCATTCTTGGTGGGAACGGAATAAAACACTTTGCGGTGGAACTGGATGGGATTAGAGAGTCTCTTGTAATAACTTCTTTCTCTCAAAGAGATTGAAGTGAGACAAGTACAGGTTCCATTGCATCTTTTCCAAAAGGAAACAACTCAGGCACAAATTCAATAGTGCTGTATGACACTACAAATCAGCAGATTCATCTTAGGTACCTCATCCACAGTCCAAAATACACAGGAGGCAGTGAAGAGCGTGAATGCTCTACTGAGATATTTCTGAGCGAGTCGGTCTTATATCTGCCTCTGCCCTCTTCAGCTGTGCCATGTCTAACCACTCTGCACAGGGCCCTGGTGGGCTATTTGCATCCCTTTGCCTCAGGTTATGCTTATGCCAGGTCATAATGCAGCCAGGGAACGTGCTCAAAGATCAGCCCCTAACAGTCCTCCTCCAGCTGTTGCGGGACAGTCCCAGCCCTTGGCAGCAAGCATCCAGCACGCTCCTTGCTAGGGAGATACCACCTCCCTGCAAGCAAAGCCACCTGGACCCACCAGCAGCATACCCTCACACCCAGTACTGCACTGGGACACTCGAAGCTCAGGGATCCCTATACTCTCCAGTCAGTTTTGAGATTTGCCTTCCTCCGCTCAGTCCCACTCTCACGGCATGCTCTTTCACATTGGCACAGATAGGGTTCGGATTAACAGTGCTATTTGCTTTATATAGAACACTCCCCACCCTCAGCTAACACAGACGATCAAGAATTGTCTCAGCTGGATTTGTAAGAGAACTCAGTGTGAAACAGTCAATCAACTGCACAAATAGAAGAAAAGAAATAGTCTAGTGGTAACAGTCTTTGCATTCCTAATAGTTGTAAAATTGAAATGTAAAACAATCCTCTGGCTGGCATTCCAGAAGCTAAATTGTAAAAGAATATAATTTCAGAAAGAGAAATTTATTAACTGCTGATTGTGAATCCTCCCACACTGCCAAAGCCCAACCAGAGTGGTTCGGGAAGGTACCACCACCTGTGTTTTAGAGGAGCAGTCCTGCGGGCACAGCACAAGTCACCAAACGAGAGCCAAGAAGGGCGATGCTGGCAGACAGAGTGACAGGAAATCCCAGCAGTACTGCGTGTTTGGCTCATTTTGAAAAATAGATCATTAAAAATGCAGGTGGTTAAAAGGATTTAAGTATAAAAACAGAGGAGGAAATGAAGTGCAACACAAACAAGGAGCAATGAAAGATATTGGAAAGAAGCAAGGAAATGCAGATGCAGAAGTTCAGTCACACAGAAGGAAAAACACGAACAGAAAAAGGATTTCAGTAAAGAATAGAAAAAATCTGTTTATTCTAGGTTGAAGCTAATGGAAGAAAAGTCCTAAAGGCATTGGAATAGTTTAATTTTCATAGCTGGTCTGGTTGACATTTTCTTTTGAACACCAGATTAAATAACACAACTCAGCTAACAGCATCTTTGCTATAAATGCTACGGGGCTAAAGACCAGATAAGCAGCAGCATTTAAAGGTTTTTTCCCTATGCAAATAAGTGCTAGTAAATACTAACCACATATACACATTTTGAGCAAGATGAAAATACTAAATTTGTTGACTGCTCAAGTCTGTTTTTCAGCTTCATGATCCTTATGACAACACCTGACATACATCAGCCTGAGGTTTACATATGAGGTGACAATTCCAAAGATAGCTTAAAAGAGAGAAGACAGTAAAAATATTTAACTAAGCATGTATCACTGCCTGTTATTCATACTAGAGCAGTGCTTGGATTTCTCAGTGGAGTAGGGATTCCTTAGCAAGAGAAACAAACAAGTTAATGTGACTGTAATGAGACCAGATACGTTTTCACATGAAGTTCCCATTATCAAAGGCAACAGATTGAAAAAACCATCAGCTCCTCTGCTGAAGTTAGACTACAGGCCTCAAAGTCGTGGAATAGAAATGGAAAGTGTAACTTGAGAAAACTCGCACAAGTTCGAGGACCATCAAATTTTAACAAGTAAGCAACATATGCTCAAAACTCAAAATGCCATTTTTATGTTATGATATAAAACTTCATTATTTTGAACTTTCAAGACTGCAGTAAGTATAAAAATGCACAGCGAGCAATATTTTTTTGAATTGAAAAAGAATGTAAAATCTCCAGAAATAAAGCAACAAAAGAAAAAGAGGATACAGCAGAAGAAGCAGCGATTTCAGGAAGGTTGAGCACGATGCCACAGCAGCACTGAGTTTTGCACCTCTGAGTACACCTGAGCTGCACATCGCAGATGGGGCCCAGAACAAGAACCAGCGTGTTCAATACTGGGCATGCCCAATATGGGGCTGGGCACTAATGAAACCCTGAAGAAGCTGATGGATCTTCCCTTAGGGGAGTAGCTCTATTAAAAATCCAGTTTCAGGAAAGAAGACCTAAATTTTATTACCAATTTTGAATGCAGACAAGTTTTATACTGTAATTTAACTGCTGTAATGTCTGATATATCAGACTTAAAGGACAGAATTGTAATAAAGTTGGAAGCGTGCAAAATTGCAGAAAGGACAATTTAAACAGAAGCTCTCAACATTAACATGCAGGTTTTGAGCATTCAAAAGCGAGCTATGAAACACCAGAAAAATACATTTAACTTGAGGCCTTTGGTAAATGTCAACGAGGGGAAATGTGACTTAGATTATTAGAGACTCAAAGAATATAATCCACAGTAGATCACTTCAGTCCTGGCTAATTACTAAAGGCACCAGTTCATTACAGTGCTGTAACTGTATCTAATTCAGTTTGCTCTGCAGTTCATCTATTATGTCTTTTTTATGCATTACTGTACTGACTGTTGCAGGGTACAGTCTGCGCTGAAGGTCCTTTTGGACCCATCTGGTTTCTACCAAGCAAGTCTGGAAGCTGCAACTGAGCTTTCCTCATTTTTAAGTTGACTTCTGACAATTGAGGAAATAAGTATTACTTGCATTCAAAAAACAGGACCATTCTTCTAACACTTTGCTGAATAAGACTGAAACAAACAGAGCTGGCTAATAAGAAACTTCAGGTATACACAAATTTGAAATTCAGAAGAATAAGGCTATTTATCCCATAATCAGATCATGCTAATAAAATATGAAGGCTGCTCTGCAAGTAACACCTCCCATTAAATGGCACTGGTCAACAACATCAAAATTAAGTCCAGAGCATATTGGTGTCACACTGGATATAACTGAAGAATGCAATCACTTATGTTAGCTGTGAACAATTCTTTAACACGTAAGCTATTTGCAGAAGCACGTTCATATTTTTGACCTACCACTCCTTTATTTCAGCTTACAGCAGTAAACTGATTAAAGAAATCATTTGCAAAATTGGCCAGCAGTACCGTAACCTAGACATTTCTATAGTGTCTGATAACATGCAACTTCTAAAAACGCTAGAGTAAGAAACCAACTTTAACTATCTAACTAGGAAAGGAAAGTATTTAGAGCCATAACCTAGTACTGCTTGCACTGCAAAGTGGCTGAGAACCAAATCCCAGCTGCACACAGCAGGGACCATTCCTCCTTGTCCTGCAAAGCTGAACGACCCAGGCAGAAGCAGCATCCCAGCATTCAGTTTTACACAGGACTTGTTCACATCACCAGCTCAGCTTAAAGCCCCTGCTTTTCACTGTACAAGGATAATCCTGGAAATGACTTCATCATCTGAAGTCCAGAAAAGAGCTGTATGTTTTCAGTAGTAACCCTCAGCATTTGATTCCACAGGTACCTGTGGTTATTACTACTCTCTCAAACACTACACAATAATGATGAGGATTTAATCACACTTCGAGATTTGCTTTGCTATTTACCTCAACAGGTTTTCCATGGATGAAGAAGTCTGCAGGTAACTCTCAGTGGTATCGATTGCTGTATAATAAATCAAGCAGAATCATTTGTCCTTCAGGTTTTCCCTTCTACACAGTAGGTAAGCTCTATTTTCTAAAGTTATGGTAGTTCAGATGATGAAATAAAGACTTTTTCTTAAAGCAGATGCTGAAAAAACGCTGACAGCTGAAGGCTGTGTTGCAAAAATAGAATAAATTCTAACTCAAGTGCTTTTATCAGATAGCTCTTTTGTCTATGATGTTAGTTCAGGTAACACGCATTAGTAATTATTTTATTGGGGTAATTTCTGCTAAAATCTTAAAAGGTCTGTCACCTTGGAACAACAACAAATCCCACCTGGCAATACTCAGAGAAAATCTACTTTGCTAATATATTGAAACAACAACAACAAAGAAGAAACCTTCAAGGTAGCTTCTGTCTACTGGTAAAGGAAGTAAAAAGCTTAAAAAATTGATACTAATAATTTGTCAGGAGTGTTTTACAGTACAACGACAGCGATGCTTGGTGACTTAGGACTCATTAAAGGGATGGTAAAACTTTTGACAGTGTTCACGCGCATTTCACATTCAAGCAAAAACTTATACTTCATACAGTTAGCAAAGCTACCAACAGGTACAGATGTAACATATATTTAGAGAATACATTCTGATTTGAACCCCCACTTCCTTTGCTCTCTTTATTTCCACATATTTTTTCTGATTCTAATTACATGTGCCAAAGAGCATATCTTGTCTATCTCCCCACTGTATAAAATTGATGTCCGTGCCTCTACAACTGTCACAATTTCAAGAATAGATAATAATTTTCTGAATTAAGAGCCTTGAAACATTACAGGTAAGTGTTAAAATGCAGCTTCCTACCCAAATAAAAACAATGTTTTTTCGTCTCGTGCATGTTTTAACATCCTATTGCATATACTTACTTTTACTTCAGAAACATATACAGTTTCCTTTTGAAATGGAAAATCTTACTACTTGCATTCAACAGCATTTCGTCCCTCCCTCAATACTACCACAAACACGCAAAATGGTTTTAGGGAGAAGATGACTGCATTTTTTTGAGAGTAACACAGTTATCGTATTTGCCCAGTTATAGCAGTAGTTGCCACTGGATTTCTGCTCCATACAGATTTGCATTAACTAAGTTGCTTAACTTTGTGTGTGAGCTGGTGTGCATCCGTGCAAGGGCCAGAGATGGAACATATAAAAGGCTGATTCATATTAACTCTTCCTTGTTGAAAACTATGCAAATTTGACACATTCTTACTTACCGAAGACAAATAATTCTTACATATTTTTTCTCATCTCCTTTATCCACAACACAGCTGTGAGTACAGCTGTAGTGAAATAAGGTTATAGTAGAATAACAAAAACTCAGTTGGAAAGCATGATGTCTCTGAAAATGACTGCAATTACAGGTCAGAATTAGAAACCTACTGAATACAGGTTGCCCTGGAGCCTGCTGTACCTGAATTTGGCACAAGTTTTGACTGGTGTCACCTCCTATTAATATCAGTGCTACTTAACCCTGAAAGAGTGCCAGAGTTAGAAATGGAGCTGACACAACTAGGTTTTAATGGTCTCCAGCAACAATGTTTACTGCTCTGAGGTAAAAGGTGAAGAAAATATGTTGTCCTTCCATATACCATTTTAGCAGATCTAGGTAAAAAAAGCCTTTTGACATATGGCCCCATACAAAGAAATTGAATAAAAGTGTAATCTGCTGGAGATATGTTACCACACACTCCTACTTGCAAAGGATATTTCTGTTTCTTTTCTTTTTCTGATTCATGTGCTTGAATGAATGATTCTCTCACTGCTGAGAATTTGTATCAGAACTGTAAAGCTGGGAAAGCCTGTGGCATTTACTTGGCAGCATAGCCCTCATTCGTGAGCCCAAATGCAGCTACGAGGCTGGTGAGAAGGAATTCACAAAGATCTTCCAGCTCCCTTTCCTCCATGCCTAAAAAACTGCAGCCGTTGATAGGTAAGCAGCTTCTCAAATGAAATAAACTCACAGAGCAGGTGAAAGGGAAGAATGCAAAGAGAACTGCCTTGCACTGAATAAAATGAATTGGAGAGGAAAGAGGAGCAAAGCAATTCAAAATTCAGATGCTCAGCTGTGCAAGGCAGCCCAGAGGCTCACAGCCCTTGATTCTAAGCAAGGCCACTACGTGGCCTCCCATTGTATTTGCATTTTCTTACATATAAGCATTTGTAGGCTGCTGCTATCTCAAGGAACAAGCTTGGGAAAAGAAACAGTGAACTGCTCAGAGGTAACAACTGCCAAAATATGAAGAGCTGTTCTCTACGGAGTGCTTTCTTTCCACCCCTTCAGGTACCAGAAAGACAGATAACAGGGAAACAAGGCAGGTGGAAAAGGAGAGAAGTCTGAAATCAAATTTGCAGTGAAGAAGCAGTGCAGTCACAAATAATTCAACATTGCAGAACGCGAGTCCCTCCCCATTTACTTTTATGTAGAAAGATTGAAGCTAGTCAAGCTGGTATGCTGGGAAAAAAACTCACACATAAAAAATAAACTTCTAAACGCAAAATGAAGAAAGCTTGTACAACACATGAGTTGTCTGGTGTCACCCAACCTCTAGACATCCTATTTTTAGCTGCAAAATAATTTGTACGCCGGCCATCTCTTTCCTCTTCAAGAGAGTTTTCTAATTACAGTTACATGTCAGGAGACAATATTTGAATTCAGTTTAATTTATAAATTACCTTGAAGCAGGTTTGTCCCTGCTGAATTTAAAACATTATCTAAATTTTCATGTTTTATCCACAGCTGTCAAGTGAGCAATTTCTCTGCCTTGCAATATATATAATATGAAGTGCTAACCCTGAAGAAAAGGGGAAAAAATTAATCAAATCTCTCTATTCAAGAAGTCTGCTGATACTCCCTTCCATCCCACAAAATTATGATAAATTACTGATCCAAAAACGTATCTAGCATGGAGCATATAAGTTGGTAACACTGATTTAACTATTCTGGAAGCTGGATAGCACAGTGCATGGCACGCCACAGTGTACAGAAGAAACAGCTTCCTCATCCAAAGTCTTAGTCTCCTTGCAGACAATACCAGCCAAGGGTGAGCGGAAAGGAACTTTACTATCTCGAATTTGCAGAGGCACCCCGAGCACAGAGCATGCAAGCTGGCTACACTCGTGAGGCTTTTGCCAAAAGATGAACCTGTGCATCTTAATCCCAGTTTAACGTTTTACTCACAGATGATCCTTCTCTCATTCTGTTGACCCTCGCCTGTGAATCCAGGCTGCCTGAGCACATATGTAGAACCTTTATTTCTCTTTGTAACCTTGAAACAGTTTCTAGTTTTTTGTTGTTGCTATTACTTAATTGAATATGTGAAATCTTTTCAGGACAACAGACAGGGAGAAGGGCTCCATCAGGTTTCACATTCACACATTTATTTCCATTATGAGGGCAGACTGGCAACAGCATGGCAAGCGCTGGTAACTGCTTTGCATCAGATTTACCAGGCTGTTTGGACTGCAGCTTACATGACAACCACTCAGAGTGAAGTTGGTTCCCTACTCTCTCCTCTTTGTTAATTCTACTAACAATAATTTATGGTCTCACCCACCTTGCCCTTCAGAGCCTTCCCCATCTCTGCAGCCCTCCTTTGGATACGCTCTCTCACAGTTTTACATCCTCCTCACATTGTGGTGCCCTGATGGATCTCCCTCCCATGATCTGCACTTTCTGGGAGACTCTGCAGTAAGAGGACAATTCTTTTCAGTTCCACAGCTGCTTCAGTTTAGCTATGCTAATTGCAGCATGCGCAAAGCAGGGAATAATAAACAGGCCTTCTGTTGGGATTAAGATGAGATTCTGGGCTCTCATGCAATCCACCTAAAAGTGCACTGGGTTGGTTATTTTGTGTTTTTTTGTTTTTTTTTTCCCCTCCATAAGACACTCAAAGATGAGGATATTGGATTTGATGGAGTGAAAGTGTTGAAAAATGCAGTACTTCGTGTTTCTTTTGGGCTGTGCTCACATACAGTGCTTTACAGGGCTAGAAAGCACTTGATGCACTTCAAAGGCTAGAAAATCTCTTTGCTAGAAATCCTCTGTGATACAGAGGGCTTGCTTGTACAATGAATAGCAGTAGAGCTGATGCATGAAGAACAAACTATGGCTGTTCACAAGTTCACTGTTTAAATAGTGTTGTCCTAAAATATAACCATCACATGCAAACTCACTGCAAGTGATGCAAAGCATACAGATCAACTACAGATATTCTGCACTCATTTCAGATGAAGAAACTCATATACTCAACATTCAGTCTGTCTGGCCTCAAATACACGTTACAGAGACCAGCAGATTCCCACTTCATAGACGAAGAAACTGCAAACCTATGGTTTCTGAGTATACAAGATGCCTTTCATTATCTGCAGTCAGTTAAGAAAAAAATAATGGGAGGAAGTAAATTGAGCATTATGGATTCAATCACCTCAAAAGCTATTGAATAGACTGCAACAACTGAGAAAAGCAGGACTGTTCTTGGCCCAAAAGACAGACAAAAGAGCTCTTCATAAATCTTGGCGCTTGTTGTTACTGCTGATCCTGCTTTTTCATGGTGACTCACCATTTCTGAGTATGGGGAGCAGTGCTGCAGGTTTCTCTCCACCCTTGCATCTCTGCCACTCAATAGCAAGGACTTCAGAGATAGTCTTGCCCAGTCAAGACTCCACCATAATTTGGTTGCCTCTAATTTCATGTCTGGGCTACACTCCAATGCTTTACTCCATTTTCTGAGCATTCTGCTAGACCAAAATAAAAACAAGAACTCCTCTTCTGTAGTCTCATCTACCAGCTGAAACACAACTATGTGAAGCATACCTGACCAGCCCTCATTGCAATAACACAGAAGAGGGCAATGATGCATTGCATAGCCAATCACCTCAACTAAGCATTTTTGGCATGAATATATTTTAAAAGTGACTTATATCAACTCTATTTTATCAGTTCCTTGAACAAATTTAAATAACAACACAAAAACCACGTGAAACAATCAGAAAGATCAACACGGTAGAATGGCAATACAGAAGTTGCAATAACAGAGGGACTAGTGCAGTGGAAAGGTGTTACAAATAAAAAGTGCTCACCCCTCTCTGAAGATGTAGACTCACAGGGAAAATTCCACAACAGAGGGATCTCCAAGCAGAGACCCTTCCCCAGTAGCAGTCAGCCCTTAAGTGGGGTCTAAGAGAGGTGCAGCCAGGATCCACCCCTTCTGGTCACACAGCTTAACTGCCTTCACCTGCACTGCCAGGGCTGACCAGGTCCTTTCCCTGAATCAGTGCTTCAGGCCACCTGGTAACTCAACCTTGACCACACACCACAATAGCAGTGAATGCTGCTGTCTCGAGTAAAGTAATTGTTTTATGTATCAACCAAGCTAGAGAATATACACCAGTGGTTTAAAGGATTTTCACAAACACAGTTTCCAAATTAGTAATGCTTTTTCTTTTTTTCCCCCCCCAAAATGTCAAAAGACTGAAGAAATTCTAAAAGATGCAGGGAATGTCAATCTTTAGTTATTATTTATAATATGAGATGGAGAACTGTAACAGTAATATTCTGGCTAATTTTTTAGAAAGCATTTAAATGTTTTGTCCAGGACACTACCGGCAATGGAAAAAAAAAATCCACTTAGCATGTTTTCATAGAAAAACATCTATTGCCTTACTACTCTATTTATTTAAGCAACTTGGGGCTGTCACAGAGGAAGCTATGATGCCATATACCTTGTCTTACAACTTTTGAGTAAGAACTTCACTGCATGATGTAAACATTACATACTAAGTAACTGGCCAAATGACTGACTTCAAGATGCAATCTTTCATATGCAGAAAACAGAGAAGCCAGTCCTTCCCAGACATAAAAAGAAAGAGATGACCCTGCATCATTTCAGATTTCTATCAGCAGTAAGATGATATCATGATTTTTTTTAAGCTTCTCATTGCCACAAATCTTTTTGCAGCAGTAAGTAGAAAGGGAGTTACTATTACAGGGAGTTCTGATTCACTTGCAACCTAAAAAATGCATTTTAATACAGCCAAATGCAACATAATGCATCTGGGAACAGAGTAAATCTACTAAATCTGCAAACAAATCTGCAAACTAAATCTAAAGGCTGAAAAAGCTTGTCTTGGAAAGCAGCAACAAAGAAGATTTAAAGGTGACCATATCAGAAGTTTTGCAGTTTTTGTGATAAATTGTTCCTCTGCTGGAAAATACACTTAGCAAAGTCTAGTATAAGAAGGGCAAAATTTCTTAAGTAATTCAAGCTAGATTTTAGATAGCATTCAAAGGTGAAAATTCAGATTTTTGGTCTACCTAATATTACTTTTATGTAGTTTAATCATAAAATACATAAATGTCATATGTATTGCAGTATACTCACATTTAATACGTGTCCTAACTGAATATATATTTTACTGTTGGCTGCCAGCACATCACATGCTACCACGGAGCTGAGGCTGACTACATGTTTCACTGAGATTCGCTTTGAAGCAAGGTTTGCTAAGAAAGTCTTGCTTCGGAAATGAGATTGAGCAGTTCTCACAGAACTTCTCCCATTAGTTTGAAAGCAATTTTGTTTTGTTTTGCTTTTCCACTGGCTTTAAATGTTCTGTTCATCCGTATCTGAGTTTCCTCATATCATACTTCTCTTGCCCCACAGAATTAATTGAGTGCAAGATTCGCTGTTATACTCACTGGCCCTCAAAAAAAAAAGGCACTGTTTCCTACCCACTTCACAGCTCCCGCAACAGTCAGGAATTATTAGTGTTTGATGATCTTTTGTTTCAAGGCTTCAATCTCTCGTACTTTGAAATTGAAATTCCTTAGCCTGTGAGGGCCTCAGACTCTGACAGCTGACTTCTTGAACTTTCCTAAGCTGCAACAGCAAAGAAAGTAAATCTATCAAGTCTGCCTCTTGCCTCTTATAGTAATAGTATTTGATTAAAAAAAAAAAAAAAAAAAAAAAGGAAAGAAAAAAAAGGAAAGAAAAAGGCAGTGCTGGCAATGTCTACAGAAACCCCTATCCCCACTCTATTTCTCCATTAGCTGAATTACATCTTGGCCATTTACACATGTCTTGAGCAGATCTGTTGGAGCACTTGTGCATCTCAGACTCAGCAATTGGACATATCAGAAAGATGAGACAAGCAACAGCTGTCTAGCAGCTGCATTCCCACTACCAATTGTTTAATGTTTGGTTTTTTTTCAGGGGAAGAAACAGCTCACATTACTCTTCTTCCTCCTCTTTAGACCTTCTCTACAAACTCCAAGCTGTCCTAAGCTGCTCCACAAGAAAATAGATGATACAACAAGCTGGCAGAAAAAAACAGATATTGTTGATGTGATGAAGAACTGTACTATCAAATATAATTTAATAATAACATTTGAAGCTCAGAGCTGAAGAGCATTCATCAAAGCTAAGAGTGAACTACTTGGCTCTTGAATATTTCTGTTGCTTTCCCAAGCCTCCACACAATAAGTTTTCCATTCACTTGACTGTTAATGGTAAGCCTTCTTAGCACATACACTTTATACATAGTATATACATAGGGAAAATAATGCTGCTTAACAGCAACAAATAAGAATATAGATGTTTCTATTGGGCTGGACTTGAGGACCATCTATTTCACTAAGATGTCTCCTACAGCCCTCAGCACCAAATACTTCAGGAGAAGGAGCAAAATCTGCATTAGGCAGATAGCAGATAATCTTTGCTCGAAGCTGTTCTCTTCTAAGTCCATGGTAGAACTGGAAAAAATCCTTAAGCAGTGCAGTTGAGAACTGCGGGATCAAATGTAACTTGCCAAGAAACTTATAGGTCAAAAATAAATCAAAATTATTTACAGAATTAAAAAAAAAAAAATAAATTATTTTTTTTCTGGAACTGAGAGTAGGGTAGAGATTACTGCTGTTTCTTCCCCTTAGTGCTAATGTATTTGTGTGTGCTGCCTCATTGTGTTAAGTCGAAACATAGCTAAGCTACTACCCCTTCCTAAGAACTGTTGCATGTTAAGCAAAAAAGAAATACAGCTGGCCAACTCATCGGGAAAAAGATTGTTTTAGCCTTACGGAGACGCAATCAAAACTCAGAAACAGCTAATTGTAACCTAATCTTGTCAATTCTATGCGCAAAAACAATTTTAGGTATGATTGGCAAAATGTGCAGAGAGTGTAACAACAGGGTATTTCTGGCACCCCACGGATTTAAAAACAGATTCAGTGGCATTTAAATAAAGTAGCAGGGCTACATTTACTAAATCAGATAATATTGGACTAATAAGGACATCTGGAAACAGTTGGTATCAAAAAAACAGTTGATTTGTTTCCTTCATAAATGCAACACACGGGTAAAACAGGTGCACCATGCTTTGCAGTGATGCCAGAAGTGCTAACACTTACAGGGGAGCTGGGGAGAAAATGGATAAAATTGGCAAGTGTATCAGAGCATAAATAACAACTGCGATTCAAGGCATTATTTAATCATGTTATTTAATGGAAAGCGAGTTTTACCCTTACTAGCATATAAGAATCGCATTTAGGCTTGATGAACATTAATAAGTATCTTCCAAAAAAATAAAAGGGGGTGGGGGAGTGGGGAAGGAGTTGAAATGAGGCTCTATACCTCAGTACTCCTTTTGCAGTAATGCCAAGACTTACCTGACATACACAGGAAGCTCATCTAGCATAAAACTAAGATTTGATGTTTAGTCAGGCATTATGCCGTTCTAAAATTAACTATTTTCTTTGAATTTTGTTGGAATTTTGAGATCAATGAGCAGGATTTCTGTGTGAACTTAAGCAATGTTAACTATATTAAAAAAATCCAGTGTGCCATAAAGTGAACACATGATAAATCTGACCACTCCTCTAAGCAAATAGCACGTATAACCAGTTAAGTGCAAGCAGCTTGGTTTCAATTAGTAAAATTGCCAGCATTACCCAACAAGTAGAAAGGAGCCAAGTATGTCCAGAGTAGAGGGAAATTAAACTCCCTGTAAAACTTCTTTTACATCAGCCAGCAGAATGGGGGCCAGGCAGTGCTATTCACTGCTGTCATTACTCTTCTAATTCTTTGAACTCCTAAAGAGCTGAGGTGAGTGACTTTGGATTACTTCCTGTAATCCCTGGACCATACTTCCACTCCCAACTCAAGAACAGGCAGATCACATAACTGACAGTCTCCTTCTAGTGCCTCAGTTCAGATGCTTATACCCTTGTTACTTGTTTCTCATCCTTACATCAAGAAGAATGAAAATTTGAGTTGTCTGGAATCTGCTGTCTGAAATTTAATTGATGAGCTGCCTACAGCAACGTCAACCGTAAGATCACTTTGGTAGTACTTGGATACCCAATTATTATAGCATTAAGATGGTTATACTAATTTGGCCAATCATAGCTATACTACTGATGTTTCTAAATATTTGTACTGCTGTAATGAACTTATTTCTCACCCCAAAGTCAATTACTGTAATAGGCAGAGTTTAATTGGTTTAGATGCAATGATATTTTGTAAGCACTGCTGTCCTGTTGAGTAAGCTCGTCATTCACGGTGGATATAGCAAATACAGCCATTCTATGTTGAGTGGCAGGTAAATTATATTATTGTCTTATGACCCCAAGGTTGAAATAAAGTCTTCTTCATTGAGTCAGAAATTCATCACTTCTATAGGCAAAAAAATATACTTCTGCACAGCAAAAGCAGGAACTGTTCTTATAACCTATGCACTGGCTATTCTAAGACCACTCAGTGTTCCTGGTATTACCACTGAACAGCAGTTGCTCTTTAGCTGTGTCAATTTCTAAACCCTCCATGGATTCAGCTTATTTCTTCTAGATTTTCTCTCTCTGTTCTTCTCCTCTGTTATTTAAGTATGCAGATTGTTTAGGGCAAAGCACAGACTAAGCACAGTCCAGAGCACAAAGCTGGGTAACACGTGCCATCCAAACAGATATTAAGAGAACCTTCTGTGTCCAACAAGCATATGAATTTAATTACTGAACAGCAATGTCACTGGGCAAGACAGCATTGAAAGGGCTTATCTGCATAAAACTAGGGCAATCTGCTAAGCAAGAAGTTTTGTCTCTTCTACTAACTGCAGACATAAGACCAAAGATAACCTCACAAAATGTTCTGGGAACCAGTGCTAAATAAAACTCATATGTGTTGGGAGCAGCAGGAGCAGGACTGCTCCCTACAGCCTCACAGCCTCAGCACCTGAGCATCAGAGACAGCTCAGTGCTCAGCAAGGCAGCAAAAGAAAAAGCCAGGTGTTTCAGGAAACCTGAAAGCAGCCCAAGAGGAGATGGAACTGGAAAGAGATACCCCACCATGCAGCTCCAGCCAGAGCCTGAGCCTGGCTGTAGCTTCAGGCCATGGCTTTAGGTAGCACTGCGGTGCTGCTCAGAGCAGCATCCTCAAGAGCTCTAGCCCTGTGATCTGAATTGGATTGCGGGGTGGGTTTGAGATAAATTCACCTCCTAGGATAAGACCTACTGCTTCGTGCCTTCAGTTTGGTTCACTGCTTTAACACAGCCAAAGGGATTTAAACTTGAACTCGTCTCCTTCAATCCAAAATTACTTGGCAGAATCTGAACAAATGGCAAGAGTAAACATTGCACTATTAAATCATGACTCAAAAGACATGGGTTTTAGAGTCCGCAGATACATTAATCATAACTAGACAAACTAACTGTGCAACAAGTGTATTGCTCCTCTATTATGCAAGAGGTGATTGAAGGCCTTTACATATGGAATAGGATTACCATAAAAGTACTATTAACAGAAAAGAACTGGGCTAATAATAGAGCTGTATTTTATGTTATGCTAGGAAAGGGATCCAAGAAGAAATAGATACACTTTAAAAGCAACTAAATCTAAGACAAGTAATTTGGTATGTTTTGTTTGCCCTTTATTGAATTTTACGATCTGAAGTTTATCCCTTTTCCTCACAAGATAAATAATGGGTGTACATTAATAGCCTGAAATCTCCCAACTTTCATTGCCTTGTAGTATTAACCTACTCCTTGACAACATCTCTATTATTTTTTATAAGTTTCTATCATTTTCTATACAGAAAGAATCAGATCCCCATGCATGAGATCAGACTTGCTTTCTAAGAGCACATTTGCACTTCTACAGACCTGATACTCCTGAATAACTTTCTGCATAGTACTTTTACAGGCTCTCTTCTGGCATCAAACGTACGTCTGTACAAGTAAAAAGGCAAGTTGGTGGGTAAAAGAAATTGTGAAGTACACAAGTAGTTCAAGTGCTGCTTGAAGTACCTTCAGTTTTGACTTCAGTTTATTCAGAGATGTTAAAGAGACTGCAGTGTACATAGAGTCTCATGTAAAAAATTCAACAGATGCCTAAAATGAGTTTTAAAAAGTGAGGAAAAATGCAATCATTGCTTCCTTGTTATAGACATCTCTAGACTGCAGTCTTTCGAAAGATTACTTTATCCTGCATGCCTAGTCTTGTCACAGTCATAATCATCTCTTTGTTAGGTATAAGATAACATCTTACATTGCCAAATTCCAACCCAGCATTATAAGGCTGGAGCTCCTCTCCTGCAGTCTTCAAATAGCGATAAATGGCAAGAGCAGGCTCCTCTTGATGACTTCCCCCTCTCCTGTAACTCTCCTTCCACCATCTCCCCAGGCATTTATTCTAAAAGTTTCCAATATAAACACACCTAAGGTGGCTGATTTTCAGGTCAAATATATCTCTTGTTCTCAGCTTCACTCAGTAATTTCATTTTTGCCTTCATGTGGTGACATTCAGCTTGCAAGTGTACTACGCACTTTGATGCCACACTGGGATCTACACCACTGCAAGAAAATGGCACAGCTTTTTTCCCTATCCAAACAATTGCAGTCTCAGGGATTCTGCCAGTGGCCACTTAGACTAACTTTTACTACACCTTGGCACTGACAGCAGAACATAGCAACCAAGCCTTTGCAGAAGCCAACAATCCATAACTAGGTATCAAAAATGCAGCCTTTGTCAAGACATATAAGTGAAGGAATTTGGGAGATTTAACATAATGTGAAATACACCTGAAATTTACTAATTTCACCTTTATCAAGAGGACTGCCACAACAGTGCAGCCTGTTTCAGTTTTCAGTCAAGTGTTGCCCAAAGAACTTCAGGGGAGCAGTGTTTGATTTGTGCTTTGGAAATTAATGCTCTGCAATCAAGAGATCTGACCATATTACAGTCCACTCCCCCGCAAAGTAAGCATCTGGAAAAAGTACAGTGTCTATAGTTAAGAGGACTAATGGAGAGAAAATAAGGAGCCAGAGGAAAACAACAACAAAATGCTCAATTCAAGTGTGGAAAGCTTGAAAAGACAGATACTGATATTCAAAAAGAATTAACTTGAGATCATAGCTGTTATTTTCTGCCTCATATATGATTCTAGCCCATTAGTCCATAAACTGGTGTTTGTAGCCTTGATTGTACACTCAGGCCCTGTTAACATTAGTTCTTTATGTTATAAACTCACATTAACTTCAACAGGACATTCATCCCTACAGATGTAATATTCTGGCAATAAAGATTTCAATTCAGAGTCCTGGAATTGTGATGACTTCAATAACTTATGTATTAAGTTTAGGAGTTGTATATTTCTTTGCAGGATTGGAACCCAATATTAAAATCTCTTCAGGAAAGAGACAGTTTCTTCCTGTGTTTTTATACCAGAGCCCCAGTTTTTATTGCAGCTTTTATGAGATGCTATAATTCAAAACTCGACTTTCCTAGATTGCTGCCTTTTCCTTCTACTTTTTCCTTTGCATTTTGCTTCACGTGGACTACATAATCTACAGCTAATATGAAAAAATGTTTACCAAAATAAAGGTAAAACAAACAAACACCCTTCTCTGCAGTGGCCATCTTTTTCTGTCTGTAAAGTCATTGATCCAATGATATTTTTTTCACATCCATCCCACCAGATTTATTCTTGGGGAAAAAAAAAAGAAAAAGATAACCAGTCAGAAGAGTTATCACCTTGTCTCCTTGTGGAAATGCACTGCTACCAGAGCCACAATTCATACAGTGAGCATCAAGGCCAGCAGTGGAATACCTACAAAACTAAAAGGTAGGAACATTTCACCTGGTGATGAAACAGACACAAACAAAAACAAAACACTGAAAAAATAAACCCACAACAAAATCCTATTATGTTTTCTTTGTTGTTGTTGACATGCTGTTCTCTAGCAATATTGTTTCAAACGTGTTGTGGTTTCAAGTGCGACAGGACAAGGGGCCCTTTCTCCCTTTTTGGCAAGAAGGAAAGAAAAACAGATAAGGAGGGATAGCAAATTTACAAATGTTAAAAGAATGTATGATAGTAGGAAAGGGAGTTACAATTAATAACTCAAATGAGAGAGAGAGGAAGGCTATGACCTTGCTGCTGCTGCTTATTGAGCTGCTGGAATCTGGAAGCCACCTTACCCCCATCACACAGAATCGTACATCAAGTGGAGGCCCTTGGGAAATGCAGAATATATTATGTATGTTCCTCTTAAGAGAATCAGAACTCATGTGAAACTGCTAGAGAGCATGAGACTAGGAAATAGAGCTCCACAGAGCCCCATGCCTCTACACCCAACAGCCTGGCTCATGATGTCATGGTATGGAATACTGATATAATCAGGACAAAAGGAGACTGGAGTCCACGTTGTTCACAGCTGCATAATGAAATAAATCAAAGAAATATCTATTCTCTTCTATTGCTGATACTTGCCCATAACTTGTGTGATCCTTTGGTCCTTTTAGATCAATGTGTTCCAGCAATCAGAAAAGTGCTATGTGTTGAACACTTGTTTCAAATGGAAAGAGATAACCAAAATCAATAGAAAAAGGTGTTGTGCCTTTGATATAGTTCCCTACATTTGTTAAGATGCAAGGACCAAGGCTGCTAGGCCTAGCTGATGTCAATGGATCAATTAAATCTTCTTTTAGACTCTGTAGAGAGAACCATTAAAGCCCTGTAGATATGGCCACAAATGCTTTAGAGATGCTACATTTTTTTGAGTTTAGTTGTCTAGAAAAATCAGTTACATTTTAACACTATTTTTTCAAAAGTCGCTTTAGAATTAGAATATTAGAATAGTTTGTGTTGCCAAAAAGATGAGTCAAAGGAAAACTGGTCTAAAATTTTCAAGAGAACTGTTTCTATAGAGAAAAAAATCACATCTGAGACAGCTGAAACCACACAGATCCGAGCAGGTGTCAAGTTCAAATTCTTTTAACCAAAATTCAAATTCATAAGGTAAAAATCAATACAAACATAAGGTGTTTTTGGTCTTGTGAAACTTTTGTCTCTCAGTTAGTGATTTAAGCAGTCCTAAAACCAATCCACTGATTTTATAGTAACTGTTAGGAAGTACCTTTGTGTCTTTGTACCTGCTGTATTTCCGGATGGAGGCCTAAAGAAAAAGCTGAGTGAGATCCAGAAATGAAGCAAAATGAGATCTTCCAAGTTAGGCAGTTAATCATGATTTCAAACTGAGAATGAAGACTTCCTGGTTTGATTAAAAAAAAAAACAGCCCATACCTTCAATGGAAATTCATGTCATTGTATCTAATTAGTAGATATCTAATCATGGAGACACTCTTAGATGGAGGCTAAGAACAGTAACAGGCAATACTACCTCACTTACTTTTTACTGTTTTTACTGTACAACAAACTAAAGGCATTTTTAGGTATTTAGATATCTCTCACTGCAGTTGATTACTGCAGTAAAACCAAGAAAAGAGTCACTGCTCAAAGACTGCCACGATATTTTCCAGTGACTTACAAATGTTAGTTGCAGAAGCTCAGAAACCAAACCACTGTGCAGGAAAATAACCTTTCCAAAGAAGTTAAAGAAACCATGGTTTGAGTTTAGTTACAAGGTCCTATGATTTATAATACAATAAAAACAGAAGTGGTTAGATCTTGAAATGGTTGGTTATAGCATAACAGCCCCATGCTTTGCCAATAATGATAAGCCCCATCTGATAAAATTAATTTCTTTACACAGAGGAAGGATGAAGTCAGAAAAACAGCCAAAGAAAAAGATAATCTTATATGCCCACAGGAAAATCAAGAATAAAAAGTAACTGAGTCCCAGATGGTTGAGAAACAATATTATGATTGTATTGCAGATCATTTGCAACACTAATAAAAATGGTTCATCTGGGCAATAGCTATGTTGAAAGAAAGCTTATTAAATGAGTTCAAATGACCGAAAAATGTTGCTTTTCTATTTTTTGACTACACAGATGTCCGCTTGGAACTATATCTGAAAAAAAAGTTCTCCTGAAGTTGTTCACAACTAACAGATCATCAAAATCCTAATCAGCAGATCAAGATGTCATTGAAACTTTAAACTTGAAGGCTACTGCAACATAAAATAACATGAATTAGAAAATCCACCTCCCTCCCTCAAGACTTTCAATATTTTCTTCTATATATATGTATTTATGTATTTTTAAGTCCCTTGAGAGGCTGTTTAATACGGACTTCAGTGCGTTTATCACTTTGAAGAGGATTTCACTTTTAATTTTCTAACTCTAGTGGTGCCGCTCCTTAAAAGCTGTAGATGTTCTTGCTTAGCTATCTGCTCTGCTACATATTTCATTTCGAAATTCTGACTTTGCTACAGCTTCAAGCCCTCTAAAGATCCTATGAGATTCAAGTGCTAATTCACACTGCATGATCGGAAAGAACAACTTGTTCACAAATGGTGAGGTAGGTCTATCCAAACTTGTGTTTTTATGATCTCTACTAGCCAATGATGTGTGCTGCTTTCCTCCTTTGTGGAAAGAACAAAGCAGTCTCTGTGTATGCCTATGCACCAAGTAAAAACTACACTATGAGCTACTCTGTGTTGAAACAGCCCTGTCCAAGTGCAACCTCTCTACTACCTGGGAAATTTCCTTTCTACTCATTTTTCCCCCATGGCAACGACATGGGATTCAAGTGCTGCCTACTACAAGGAAAGATGCTGTAGGTGGAAGAATCAAATGGACTGATACAAGCCAGAGCTTGCAGTGGATGTGTTAACATTTTGCTTGACAAGTGGGCTGGACCAGAATCACACAATTAATTACCGTGGATCACAGAAGTGATTAATGCTAATTATGCTCAAGTCTGAACTCAGAAGATATAATCTTGAATTAAGAGGGTAACAGAAGTTAATTGTTGAATCATAATATAATTTAGATTGTAAAAAAAAAAATTAAAAAATCAGAAGAGCCCATATGGCCCAGTCTCTTGTTTCTCCACTGGATCAAGGTGTTCAGATTTCTTCTGTACATTTACTGCAAGAACTAACACAGTACTAAGTCGGGAATGAACAAAATAGGGATCTTAATTAGAATATATAGCTTAGAACATTTTTTCTATGTATTAACATTGACTAGAAGACCTGAATCTAACTCATGCTGTGCTTCCAGTGTCTTATTACCCTTTAAGTGACTTATTTTATGTTTTGAAGTTTTTCAGCTTTGATGTCTCCTGTTTTGAAACAAGATGCAAAAAGTGAAAAGGAAAAATTGTGTCACAAGCTTCCAAAGTTGTGTATATCCATAATAATCTTATTTGGACAGGTTTTATCTATTTAGCCTCTTCAGAAATTAAAGCTTTACTACTATTGCATGTATCACAGAAATCCATTTTTTCTTTTCTAACTAACAGTCAGTTGAGTAAAACTCACAAGACTTAGTTTCTATTGTGATCTCTTTCAGCAGCGATCTTTCTTTGCAAAATGGTTTTGCAGGCAAAGAAACACAAATTGTCTGCCATGCACGCAAGCCTGTTTACCAGAAAATGGAAGAATGTTCTATTGAAGCTGCATAGAAATGATCCTATTATATGTGAACCACTTAGAGCACAGTGTCTTCCTAACAATTAGAGCTTTATGTGTTTCATTCACAGCTTATATAAAAATTCTCCATAGACTCTATTTGCCCTCTCCTTCTCCCATAGAAACTTTGAAAAGACATCAGTAAAGATCCTTTATGGCATCTAATTTATTCTCTTGAAATTACCTGCAATTCCTTAGTAAAAGAGACATTTTAAAATGAATTATCTCTCTGCCAACTACAACCTCTCTCATCATGTGCTGGCTCTGCAAGAGCACCAACATGACAACTTTTTCTATTTGAGGAAGGGCAGTTCATTTTTCCTTACAGCAGTTAGATTTTGTTTTTAAATTCACAGGTCAGTGTTGTGAACTGTATTTAGAATTCAGGTAGAAGTGAACTATAGTCCTGCATTAAAAAAAACACCTTTGAAGACCACAAAAGCATTGAACAGGGAGATGGTGGTGATCTCTCTGCCATAAAGCAGCTAATTACATGATCATCTTGAACTCTCTGAAGTCAATTACTATAATTACTGCAAGCTATTGTGTTGTCATATTTCATTTGGAACAAAATGGTAGCATGAGAGGAAACTGCCAAATATGGTGTTCCAGACTTTGTTCACTTTATAGAAATGTGTTTAAAATGAAAGCTTCTGTCAACCTCAATAAAGTGCTCCTGAACTCAGGAGGCATAGTCAATTGTTACAATACTTTGTTAATGTAAACCACTGTAAAATGTAATAAGATTAAACAAATGGGGAAGGCTCAACATCAGCACTTAAAACACTGCCCAAGCAGTGCAGAGTATATACAAGAAGTGTCAGCTCTGTCCAGAGGGCATTCTGAGGATCTCTTTCATTTTCCTTCCGAACCCCATTGCACTAAACAGAACAGCTATTCACAGTGTGATCTTGCATGTTCTGTTCTCACATGCTTACGCTGGTTGCCCTACATCAATTAATAGATACTTGGCAATCACCTTAGGCACGTAATGATATCTCAAAAGGAAAAAAAGCATCTCAATAAAAACTTTTCCATCTTCAGAGGTTTTTGGAAGCTTCCTTGGCTTAAACCATAGCCTGAATAACAAAATCATTATAATACAAGGTTAACCTTAACTTCGTCCTGATGGAACTATTTATCTGTCACACAAAGATAGGTATATTCTCTACAGACTGCTTTTTTTTAAGGGCATATACACAAGCTATTTTCTCACTACAGTGAGGATGTCTAAATAAATCTCTTACTGGCAAGTAAAAGGAAATATTTCAGCTCCAGGTGACTACACATAACTATTTCCCAACCTTCAGGAAAACCAGTGAATATCTAAAAGTATTATTACTTCTAAAAGAACAAAATAGAGACAGATTTATAAAACACGGGGTAACAATTTCTGCATTAGCACTGATTTCCAACTTCATGACACGCAAAATCTTCTATTACTTGTTACCAAAAAAATGTGCTACTCTGTATTGTGATTCTGCATTTTGCTGTCTCAAAATAGGATACAGATGGTGATAGAGGCAGTAATTTCCTCATGCTTTATGGTGACATAAATATTTAAGCTTCTCTTCTGTAAATCCCAAACTCAGGAAAGGTTGAGCAGATTCTCCAAGCATCAGTACTGAAACAGATAATGACCTGAGCCATGCTTAGAGAGGCAAAAGGTACTTCTTTTTTTCCTACAGCTATGGTCACAAGAAATAGTCTGGATCTATACGCATGTGGCCTTGCAAAAATTCCTTGAGAAACTGTGAAAAGGGCATTCTAAATGCCCCATCAAACTTAGAGTCTTTCAGTGTAGCACTACTTTACTCAGTAGACAGCATTACTACATTTTCAAAAGAAGTCAAGAATTTACACAATCTATGTACACATCACTGCGCTGGTCCCTTTTGATACACAGGCAGCGAAAGGACGACTTCTTTGGTGCTTTTGTCCTTTTTCTTACCAGTTAGTTTTCAGATTAACTCTAACTCAGCATTTGAAGAGATCTTATGGACAGATGAAGGACAATGCAACACTTCCCGACAGTTATGGATGATAAAATAAGTTCTCATTCCAAAATGTTAAATGTATTCTATGTTCTCACAATGCCTATTTAATAGTTTTGGGACTGTGTGTGTGTTTCCCTTAGAGGAGAAAAGCAGAATGCACTTCACCATTTTTTTTCTCCTCCTGGATCTAATTATTCTCTAATTTAAATGCAAAGGCCAATCCAGGTTGTTCCTGAGACACTGTGGGACTCTATTAGGATCTTTTACATTAAGACTTTTTATGATAACGATTATATGATAAAGAGCATCTGGAGTCTAACACACTATTAACACTGTTTCTTAAAGGTGCAAACCAATTTCCCCCCAGTTTAACATTCAGCTTCCTTGTGCTTACACAGTCTAGCTTAAGGGAAGAAGACATTTTCTTCCAAGTACTCTCTATCAGTCATCACAAACACAGGATATCAGAAAAGTGTGGTGCAGGGAGAGTAAGACTAGCACTGACATTTACAAGAAATGAAGTTCAGCATCTCCAGGCTCTATTTAGGATGTCTATAAGGTTGTGTTATCTTCTGCACAGAAATGATCTGTATTTTGTTTCTGCCATTTGAAAAATAACTTCTGTGGTTTGAAAACAACCCCAAACAAACAGAATACACTTTGCCACTTGTGCTGTAATACCGTATTACAGAGGATTTACTATCGCCATCCATAAACCTCCATCCTAAAAAGTGAGAAGTTGTCTAGATTCATATAAACTTATGAAATGAACAAGTCATGCCATTCTTTGTGCATGTCTTAAAGCTGTTCTCATGTTTGAATGATGAAAACTAAACACATCCACTAATTCAGAAACTGCATTAACAAATAGAGCAAATAAACTACAGACTTCTATTTTTACAAAGCAGTTTCCCTAGAATTTAAGACTTCAGAGATTGCAGTTCGGACTTCACTATCAAGTAAATGTGTAATTTGTGCTAATATATTTGTGGTCTTTTCCCCAACTAGTTCGCAGAGAAAGAGATACAAGGTTAAAATTAGGCAATGAGAGGCAACCCAGCAATTTTGATCTCATGTTCAAAGTCCAAAAAATTCATTAACTTATCCAAAATTTGCTTCTTCATAAAATTCTCTCATATACTGCATGTCATTGCACAGGTATCTATGTATCTGCCCAATTAACACAGACTAACACTCATAAGATTAGATTTTGAAAGACCCAACTTCAAAAAGGTCTTGAAATATACAGTTTTTACTCTAGATAGTTGAAAAGGGCTAACTCAATTTCTTATTCTTTTTTCATGAATAGTAAGAACTTTTTGTTACTCTTTTTGATAAAATATTAAACACGTACATGAAGGAAAGGATCAAGAATATGAAAATGCTTTAAGATTTTTTTTTTAATGGTTAGATTATACAATTTTAATCATCTCTATATAGCACCACACTTCCAGAGCTGCACTGTCTGTATGGAAAGTAGCAGACTAAAACAACAACAAAGCCACCTTCCATTTCTACATGAGCTAAGCAATTTGTTCAGAGTTTCATTTGTGATCTTGTTGCTTTATCAATGAGCAAACAACCTTCACCCCAATACAGTGTCTGTTATATCACTGTAAACTTTACAAAAAGAAAGTTGCCATTAATTACTGACTGAGTACAGTAGTAATGCAAAGTATTTTTCTGCTTCGCCATAACTGAGAAGAGCTCAGCAGCCTACAGGCTATATTATGAAAAGAAAGACACTTCACAATCTGAGATATAGTTTCAATCTGTAACTAATATAAGAATAAATGCCTCATTATTTTCTCACAGACTTTCAGAAGGGACATTTTAACTACAGTTTTTTAACCAAATAAGTTAATTAGTTAATGAATTGAAGCACAACATCAAGAAACTTCTGTCCCTGATGTTCTTGAACTGGAAGAGCTTATCAAAGCCCTTCTGAACAGGAAACTGATGAGTTCAATACTTATAACCATGAAAAACATAAAATGTTAATTAGCCTATGGTGCAATTTCTAATTCTTTAAACGCTAATTCACAATCTCAGACTCACATTTGTCTCACTCCAATTTACAGGAGGGAGGCAAGGTTCTTTTGTGTATATACCCGGCGTGAGATTAAGAAGCAACGGTTCAAATGTTGGTCCAACCAGTTTATTAAAGTCCTAGCCGTTTTTAGGGAGATGGGGAAGGGAAGGTAGGCGATAGGGAAAGTAGGAAATATAAGCAAGGAGTCTTTGCAGATAGCAAAAGAGATATAGTCACCACCGTGGGTCCAGCGAGGTACACAATAGGTCCGTTGATCTCAGGAACTCATCTGATCACCGCGGGGGATGGGAGACAGCCAGGGAGCTCCGCAGCAAGCCGGTCCCGGGGGTTCTTCCGACAAAGTTTTCCCCTCAGGGAATTCTCCGTCAAAGGTGTCTTTGGGAGTTTGTCTCCAAAGTCCCCAGTTTAGCGAGGGCCTTTTATCCCCCATTTCGGTGGGGGTTCTTCTTCTTCTTTGAAGTTTGACTCAGCATTTTCGGGAACGTATCTCGAGCAAACACTGAACTTCCAAACAAGCAGGTAAGCACACTTTGTAATAGGGTTTAAAACCAGCTTTTGTGACATTCCTGGCCCACAGATAAGCCAGCAAGGAGGGGGGGGGCTCTGTTGTCAGACACAAGCATTATCGCCTTCTGCAGTGGTCAGCTCCTTCGAGCAGCACCCCTGAAGAAGACTGCTAGTCCTGCTTCTACTTATCTTTGCAATCATAAGCAGAGGTACTGTGGCACAACAACACCCACCATTCACCCTCCTAGATAGTTAGCAGTCGCCAGTCAGAGTCTTATCATCAGAAAGGCCTCACGAAGCAAGCTTTGAGACAATAAAAGAAAACCAGTTCCGTCCTTTACAACATTCTATATTTTCACCTGTTTTGTGAATAAAACCAAGATTATCCATTCTGAATATTTCTTTAGTGCTACTTTGTGAGGCATCTCATACACTTATGGAGGATTTACACATTAGTGAGGACTGTCATGGCAAGTGATTACAAAGGAAAGAAGAGAGTTCACATAAGACCATGAATTATAAAAGATTACTGAAAAACACAAAATTTAGTACTAAAATCTTGATATAATTTCACTAAAATCATGGGAATAATTTTTACCACTTTCTTGTCCTAAACTATTTAATCAGTTTAGAGTATTTCCATACTAAGGTAGTAATAAGGAAAAAAAAATTAGCCTGACAGTGTTTGATCATCGTTCCAATGCATTGCCCTGATCATTCTCTGGAGAAATTAATATGGCCTAAAGACAAACAGGAGCACTCTAATTTAATTATAAGTATTCTTTTTTTACTTTCCAAAGGCCAAGCAGGCTGTTAAATGTGAGTATGTAAAACCAATATCCAAAGCTTCACTGCCACAAAAACAAAAAGATGGAATGGTCTTCTGGATAAAGGAGAAAAAAAAGGCTTTTTCTAGCGTTCCACTCCAATACATCATGCCACAAGATTTCAAAATGAAGAGACTTCCAGGAATTGACTTAAACATATAATTAAATTGAAGTCTCAGGGTTACACAGGCAGACCAAAGACTAGAATTATAAGTTTTATTTTCAGTTAAATCACTTTCTTGATAGGATTTCATGACACTCTGGAAAATTGTTTTCTCAGGTTTTTGGGTTTTTTTATTTGTTTGTTTGTTTTTAATATTATTATTTTTTTATCCTAATTTCCTGGTTTATTCATTAGGATAAACACATAAACCAATGCAATACAAGGAAGACACTAAAAAAAAATAACTTTCTATGATTTATACCATTCTATCAGGAAGGTGATCAGACTTTAGTAAAGTAAACCAGCCCATTGTCCTCAATATGTCCAGTATAATTCAACATGGGATCAAGGAAATACTAATACATTGCCACCTATAATTACAGGCTCTCTTCTTCCCTGTATCGTCCAATAACTGGCTGAAGCTACTTGAGAGCATTCCTGTTCCAGGGTAACATCAGGAGGTCATTCCAGTCTAATGAAATACCTGAAATAAGCAAAACTAATCCAGAGAACATATGATCAAAGACCTGGCATTAGAGCTATAGGGCTTTCCTACAGAAATCTGAAACCCAAAACACCCAAACTTCAATCCTGTTATGGAAAAAAGATCTATAACAAAAAAACTTGTCCTGTGCGAGCTAGATGGACAGTACCAAAGCATTGTGGAGTGGAAAATTAAAGAAGACAGCAGAGGACTTTCTTGGAAATCTGAGCAAAGAGCAAAATGTGTGAAAAAGATATGGAAGAACTCCTGTCAGAAAGGGAAAAAAACAGTTCTTTGGTAAAGGAAATAGAAGAATGCTTGAACCAATTTCTCAGGGTTAACTGACTGTATCTGTGATACAAAGATTTATGCGAATCTTAGACAATCTGCATTATAAAATCAAAATAAATAGGGCTGGATGGGATGTACTGATATGCTGCAGACATTTGCTTTTTCCTGACATCTCTTTTGCCTTAAGGACCTCTCCTGATGGAGAGTCCCTGACTGGTAACCTATTCCAGAGCCTCATTATCCTTAACATTAGGGGGCTTTCCTTAACAGCTGGGCTGAAACTTTCTTGCAAAAATTTACTTCTAGTCATTCAAGTAGTAAACAGACTATTCCTTTCTTCTTCTTCCTTGCAGCTTGTTGTGTATTTGAACAAATGTCCTTACAATCTCTTCAGCCTTAACAGTTAGAAATAATTTAAAAACAGTTGTTTTGTTAATAAACACAATTTAGCATTCTGCAGCAGTATATGCAGCCAAATGAAGAAATAAATAACAGAGGCATCTGCCCAGCAATGTCTACCCTGTGACTCTGCAGTGATATGCTGTCCTCATCCCCTTTGGGCTGTGATGTTTTACTGCGGCATTAGGCATGTATCACATTACTGCTAATACAGAGCGAGACACTAAAAGCAGCAGGTGCCAGTGCACCTGGAGATGCCTGTGATAGCATTCTGTGCTCTATTAGCTACCTTCACACCTTGACACCACTGTATATCTGTCTCATCCCATTGCCTCAACATGGAGGACAAAACTGAAGGGTCTGTTCTGCTCACTCAGAGTAAGGGCAAAAGAGACAGGGCATTTCTCCTTCCCCTTTTCTGCCCAGTGCGTGCACCTACAGGGCTGTAAGCTCTCCTCTCACAGGAGCATGAGGATCAGAGTCAACGTACATGGGGAGAGCAGGAGCTGCAATTCCTGGAAGGTGGTTGCACTGAGGTGACACCAAAGGCTTGAAAGATTCAAATGCTTCATTCACTGTTACCTAACATCACCTTACGCTGCTTCTGTTCTAGCAGCAAGAACTTCACAAACCACCGCTTGGTTTGAATATTCCCAGCGCTTATGGAATTACTGAAAACTTCTCTGAACAAGTGCCAGCACTACTGGGTTATTCATGCTCCTGAGTCAACAGGCATTTACAAAATCTTAGTGTCATCACAAACAGAACTTGCTTTTATCTTTTTGTACTGGGCATCTAAAAAAATTCACTAAATCGGCATTTGCTTTCTAGTTCTCACACTTGTGTTTGTTTTCCACTTCTTACGCTTATCTGCTCTTTTGCTTAAGATTTTATTTCATCTTCTATCAAGATGGACTTTAAAACATGGTCTGAGCTAAAATTTAATATGCACAATAAAATTTAGTATGTAGCTGAACAAAAAGTCCCTGCACCAAAATGGTCCGGTCCAGCAGTTTTCTAAATGATGTAGGAGAAAAATAATGGGGCAGAGTAGCAGAAGCCTGACCCTATTCCCATAAGACTGTAAGATTTATCACCTACATAAGCAGAATGCTACAGAAAAGAGATCTATTGACCACAGCAATAACTCACAGCCCAGTAAAGCTAGCTGAGATGCTAGTCTGGTATTTGCTGATAGTACCTTTATTATGTGGTACTCAGAATCTTATTAAATAGCCTTGCTCAACAAGCTACTGTTTTTAATATTACGCACCACCTACTCTTTTTCAGACTGGCCACTTATTTACAGTGCTGTTATTTGTGGGGGAAGGGAGCTGCAGGGAAGGATTTATAGGAGTTGGGATTTACAGTATGAATCACAAACTGCATTGCCTCAGTTCTTGTGGAAGCAGGGAGAGGGGGAGCTATGGGCACACGCGTACAGAAACACCCTAACAGAAATATGTTTGCGTAATACTTTCTATTTGAATAGAATAATTACTGGGGAAATGGAAAATAATTAAATAAAACTGCCATTACTTGAAATGCACGGACTGATTTGTTTTATTATTATTATAAATTGGAGCATTGCTTCAAGGGCCCTTGGGAAGGCCCCAGTGCTGGAAGAAGGGTGCAGTGGACCATCTCCTTTTCCAATAAGGGTGGCCCCATTTCCTTTGGAGCTGCACTGATCTCTTTCAGCCCTTGGACTGCCTGGAGGTGCTGGCCCCTACCCCAACCCACAAACCTGACTGTCTGCCTTCAGTTCAGATTTATCCCTAGACAAAAATATATTCTTCCAATGACCTTTAACTACAATATGACTATCCCAGGTGACCAAGAGAGCCCAACACATTCACAATGAGTGGACTGAAGAAAGAGCCTCACTGCTTATCCCTTCCTCACTTTCAGCAACTCCACTTCAGACATGCGTCCCTATTCTTTCAGGACTGAAAAGGAGAATTTATGGTTTTTGGAAGTCCTAAGTGATTTGTAGTAAAACACTGATTTACATTTATTTCAAGTTACTTACAATATTTGTCTATGTGATTAGCATTAGAGAACAGGGAATCCTAATCAAAAGACTAGCAGCCTTTTACAAAAGGATTCTTGGAGCCAGCTGCATGCAAACATGCTGCAAACAGTCCATATCACAGATGAAGTACAAATAAAATTAACATCAATAGTTCCATTCAGGCCAAGAAACGAGGTTCAGTTGTTCTGAGCCCACAGAAAACCCCACCAGAGGATATCAATTTTTTTGCGCCAAAATTCTCCTTTATCAGTCTGGCTGCATTTTTTATAAGAAAGAATTCCTAAGGGATATCTCCAGTCACCAGCCAGATAGCAACAAGTCCTTCTCCATGTCCCACTGAGGAAGACAGAAGCTTTTCTCTGGTGCTGTCTTTGTCATAGTGACCATGTTATGTCAGTGTAGGGAAGGACTTACAGCTGTAAGTGATCATGAGATCATAGGCACTAGTACTGAGAAAGAATTAAATGGCTTCTATGCACCCTTCCTAATATTGCTTAGTCAAACTATAATGATACATGATACTGTTGGTTGTTTTGATTTTTTTTAACAACTAGCAATCTTGCATGCTGCCTTAACATCCAGCATAAATTTGCCTGAAAATATAACTCAGCATAGCAAAATTAGTCCATGGAAACCCTTTTCAGGGCACACTGAAAGCTGAATACAGATTTATGAATACATAAACAACCTTTAACATCTTCCCTCTTCAGTTTCTCCTGTAAGCCCAGTACGTTTTACCAGCAATCATTTAAACACAAAGGGGAAAAGGGGCACAGAGAACTGAAATTATTTTGTTTCTCCATTTGAAGCTTTACTTTCAGAGCTAAAACAAAGAGAAGCACAAAAATAGTATGAAGCATGACACGCTTCTCTCTGACTATCAAGGCAAACTACTTTCTAAATTAATTAAGAACAAAAACACTTTCATCTCTACTGCAGCCCCGTTCCGCACATATGAAACTCATCTCAACCATTGTCCACAGCTACCCTTACAAACAACAATAATCCTCATTAAGAATCAAAACCTAGTTTCTATTCTCTGAACCCATACAGATTCACTTGACAACACAGCCCAAGCTTGGGAAGAGAGCAGTGCTTAGCAAAGGGTGATGTGCAGCCGGGTAACGACTGAGCTCCACATGGGCCTGTATTGTCTGATACCAACATATCTTTCAGCACTGAAGTTCATATTTTTGATACACAAAAAAAATTCAGCAACTGAATCTTAGCTTGTGAAAATATAATTGCCTCAGGTCAAATCAGGTTACATAATTAGAACAACAAAGAAAAATTCTACCACACATGGTACATCTGTTGCCACGTGCATAAATTCTCTATGACTTGCCAAAGTAATTTATCCACCCAGAACACACATCCAAGCTGGCCAATATCTAGTACTGAGCAGAAAGCAAATTTAAAGAAAGGCACATCATTTATCATTACAGACAGCTCAGCAATATTGCGAACAGGGAGCACAATTGCAATGCAGGGGGAACAGGGAGTGGGAGAAGGAAGATTGGAAATGGTTGCTGAGCTCAGAGCCTGCTCTCACAGCAGCCTGACATCAGGATCTCAAGGGCTACTTCCTCTGAGAGAAGAGAGGAGTACAGAATGCCACGTCTGAACCATTCAGCCCTGTCCTAACACATATTGTGATTCAATGAATTGCTATTTTGTGATGGAAAATCTTGCTGTCAGAAATTTTTTAACCGCTGTTGTATAACTTGCAATAGAATTTAATGTGAAGAATGAACCATCTCACCGCTCTAGAATGGCCTTATACTAGAGCTGAAACCTTCCAGAATTAACTTCACAAAAAGTCCATTTTCATACGTTACATTGTAAAATTCTCCTCCTCCCTCTCACAATGAGAGTTCTTGGCAAGAGTTTCAATGTTGTTAGCTATTCAATACAAAAGACTGTCTGCTGAATTTTTTAACAGACTGCTCTGCTCTCTAGGCTATAGGATGCTAGGGCAAGGCAAGGCAAGAGCACATTAGTAATGGTAAATTTTGCTCTTTGACTCTCCCCATTTTTATTTGCAGATCAAGTTTAGATAAGAAAACATACTGACATGTGAGTATCCAACTCATCCTAGAGACTTTTGTTTTTAATTACATTTAAGGAGGATTTTAGCTTCTAGCATCAGAGAAGCAGCCCTAAATCCACGAGCAGGCTGTAAACAGTGTCTTGGTGAGGTTTCAGGCTCTCCAGAGCTTATACACAACACAGAGTTCTGTTATTCTTGATGATGCATCAGTGGTGCTGCCCGGTGAGATATTTGCAGGCAAGGAGAACGTTACACAGCTCCAGGTAGAAGAGATGATAGCAGCTGCAGGGAGTAAATTTTACTGGAGGCAGATTTTAAACAAGTAATTTGGGAGATGTCTGTATTTTCTGCAGCTAGTTCAACTGAACCGCCTCCAGCACAGTCTTGGATGAAAGCACAATTGCAAGCTGCTGAATGTAAGCCCCAATTAGTCTGTTTCTACTGCACATTACAAATCTTACTCAAGTTAGTAAGTGAGCCTAGGCCCTCTGCTTCCTTCTCATTTTGGAGATGCCACAGCTCCCCTTACTTAAGTAGTCAACCTTCTTTCTAAAACGAGATACTGTCGCCTTTCCAGACTGAGGAAAAGAGAAGAAAAATCTGCAGTCATTTCAGCTGTACTCACAACCAATGACACAGCAAAGAGTTTCCATTCTACTCCTGTGCACCTTAAAGTATATTCTTAATTTCTGGGAGGTCCCTGATTTTCACATTTTGTTTTCTGAGTCTCTTAATTCCCTTGCCAAAGAGCTAAGTTCAGGTAAGCCAGCTGGCTGTGTAGTAAACAATGTTATTAAAATACATGTCTCCTTTTCACTCAGGCTGGGAAACATAAAAACCAATACAGTAAATAGCTTAGCTGTGATTATACCTTGGAAGTTTTTTGCACTGTCCTCTGAAATACAGAACAAATGGAGGAACAGAGAAGAACTGTACTGAAGAAAGAAATAATCAGAATACATGGATATTCTAGAAGAGAAAGAATGAAGAGCAGAGTGCCAACCAAACATTTCAATAACAAATGAACAAAAAAGCAAAGACTAAGAACAATCCTTATCATTCATGAATCTAAAATGATAGCTATCATCATTGAAGGATGAATGTAAATTGACATTCACACCCCACTTCAGTTCCCTCTGACACTCCAGAAGTGCCAAATGTGCCAAAGGGACATCAGCAAAGTAATCACTGGATGATGAGGAAAAAGAGTTAATAATGAACTGCAAAACATTTGGTGCATTCATTTAGCAACTCATTTACGAGCTAATTGTGATTTTCCTAGGAGGTGAACACTGTTCATAAATACTTGCTATCTAAATGAGAGGAAATAAGTTCAAACTGTAAGTTGTTTGTGAATTGTTACCTCTGAAAACAGACTGCTATTTTCCTCTCCAGTACACAGTATGTGACACATGTCATATGGTGACTGATCAGCGATGAGAAAACAAAGTAATTTGATAGAGAAAAGACCAATCAATGAAAATTAATAAAGGAAAACAAAAGAAGAAACATGATTTCTGTAAACAACGATCATTTGCTATTATATTTTTCTGTCCAGCACCCAACCTAAGCTGATCTTGGGCATCTCTAGGGAGGGGGCACCCACAGCTCTCAGGGCAGCCTGTGTCAGCACCTCACCACCCCTAAGAGTGAAGAATTTCTTCCTTATACATAATCTAAATACAATCTAAACACATAATATAAATACCCTTTTTCAGTTTCAAATCATTGCTCATTTTCCTTTATGCACACTCCATAATAACAAGTTCTCCCAGCTTTTCTGTAGCCCCCCTTTAGATATTGGAAGGCCACAGTGAAGTCTCACCAAAGCCTTCTCTTCTCTGCTCTGAAAACCACAATTCTCTTCAGCCTTTCTTTATACAAATGAAGAAGGTCTATCCTGTTTTTCTGCAGCTTTCATATGCACTCAGAGATCAGTCTGGGTTTGCCTGAAATAGGACATAAGCTTTCACACCACTGTCAGTTTGTTAAAGAACACATTGAAAGGTTCAAAATGAAACAGCGCCTGAAACCAGACAGTTTGACACTGTATCTGGACTGCGTTTTAAATAGTTTGCATAGTTCTACTTAAATTCTTCCAGCCATATTTGCTGTGTGACGAGTAAGTAAATGACATGTTTCTAAAACATGAAGCATTGGCCATTTTCTGTTTCTAGTCCTGTTACATCCTTGAAATCGGCACAGGTTGTGTTTGAAATTCCTATCGTTGACTGGTCTTCAGCTACCCAATGTGTAATGTTTATTCATGTCATACTAACATATGATAACGCATATAAGAGTAAGTTGAAAAACAGTCAGAGAACCATCATTTTAGTGAAACTGGTGAGGACAGGGCAATGTAGCAATCACAGTCACTGCATTTTAATTTCCCCTTTCTGCTCCTCTCCTGACAGGCCTAAGCGACCCAGATGTGCTACTTGAACACACACCCACATATCGTCAGGGAGAAGTACTGTTTCACAGAGTGGGCAAATCTGTGGCCACATGGAACAGCGCTTCAAATGGCTGAATATGCACACAGTGCAACTGCATCCACTGTGCATGTGGGGGGGTGTTGAAATGGTTCAGAGATAAACCTCCTGACCTGAGCCCTATTTACCACTGAAAGAATCACCCAGTGGGACTGCAGGTTAAACCCACATTAGTGCTTGTTACAGGCAGGTCTCTCCCAGAAATACCTTCTACAGAATGCCATCCCCACCATCCTTATTAAAGTTAACTGAATTATTACGTGCAAATCACAGCAGGACTCACCCTTTTATTCCTTGTCAATATCACAGCTTACATTATGCTATCCAAAACCCACAAGGAGCAAGCATCCTTTCCATGCTATTAAAAGAGAAGTAGTGCCAATCAGCCTAGGACAGGGCAGAGGCTGAGCCCTTCCTCAAGAAATTCTTAGATGCTGACATTCTTATAGCAAAATTAATTACTACTCTACATAGCTCGATTGACAGGAACCCTAGGCCCTTTCACAGTGACATGTCAAAACACAACAGAACTTGGATGCAGAAGGCATACTAACGCCAGCATCACTCTGTAAGTATCATCAAATATAAACTGCAAAAAATGTCTCTTCTAGGAGGTGGAGTCACATTTTAATCTTCATTAAAGAACAGGTTATTGAATTACACCTGAAAAATACTTATACTGGTGCAATAATCACAGAATCACAGAATTACCCGGGTTGGAAGGGACCTCAAGGATCATGTAGTTCCAACCCCCCTGCCTGGCAGGGCCACCAAACATATAAGCCATTAAATTATCCTAATGTAAAACGCACAGCTCTATTCTAAAGAATATTTGTAATGAAGAGAGAGCAAAGTTAAATTACTTCCACATAATCTACAGATGTTGCAGACAGTCTAAAGCATGTGTTTGGTTTCATCATTTTATGAAATGCACGGCCATACATCAGCTTATCTCGGAAGTTTTATTTATCGTTTTTAACTCAAGTGTATTTGAGCACATTCTTTTCATTGCATAAATGTAAGTGCAGATACAGAGAACAAAGAAATATCTGCAAGATAAAAAGAAATCTAAGGAGTTATTCTGGGGGAGACTCAGTCCCCTGACAAGACCAGCTTTTGCAATATAATCAAGTCTGTATGCTAGGAAAGGAAGGAAGGACAGCCGTTTTAACACATTTTCAGAACATATTCCTTCTATAATTTAGGATTGCTGCAGTTATCTGATCTTAACTTTTGGCAGATTTTTAGCAGACCAGATGTCCTTAATAAAATGTTATTCAATGTATCTGTGAACAGTTTCTAATATGCAAAAAACTCAGTTTCTGCAAGCATCTGATAGACAAGTGCCAAAACGAGCGGTGTTCATTTTAATACAGTGCAAGCAGTTATAGAGATTCTTTGTTCTGTGATAAAAGCACTATTTTAAATATTTCTTTATTCATTTTATAACAGTGCATAAAGAACATGTTTGTTTCTAGTAAATAGTCTGAAAACATAATAAAGTTACAATAAACTTGGGAATAAAATCAAGAATGCCTTCAGCTTTGCAAAATAAAAAAATAAAAATAAAAAAAGGAAGAAAAAAAGCAAATTATCCAAATATGCTTAGCAACTGTTTTCCACATGAACATATGAAATAACTCCATGTGGTTGCTGCATTTCCATGCACAGTTGTAACTCACATTGCTTGATTTAAATGCTACTTTCTATCACCCCCTGACACTGACAGGTACAATAATACAGGCCAATAGACAGATGCAGACAACTGGTTTAATGACAGACTTGTCTTAAGATACAAGAAAACATCTTGATGTATTGTGTCCCCTGGACAGAGTAATCCTTGATATTAGCAAAGCTAGTTAGATTAGAAATAATTCCCTCTACAGCCTCCAAAACCTCAACAAGCACCCTGTCCTCCTCAAAGAACAAAGATGGCTTTAATACTTGAGCAGAGAACAAGGATTTACAGCTTCATCGCTCTTCCAGAAATAGGTATTTATGCTTTTTGCTCTGAAAAACCCTTCAGACTGATGCTAATGTTTGCCAGTGGCTTGTGCATTAATAATATTCATGCAGCAATAAACCTTTACCAAGAGAAACAGCCTCCACTCCCAAAACACAGTTTAATAGACCAAATATTTTTTTTATGCTTCATGTTGAATATTGTCTCTTTTTCCTAAATAATCAAAAAAACTTCACACAGCTGATGTGTTTCTTCTGTTTACTGTAATTTAATTCTTAACCACCTCATTGACATCCCAAATTGTCTCCAGATTATTTTATTAATCTTATAAGAACATTAACTAAATCAGTTAGGTATGGTATTTACTGCTGTAAATCAGTAGTATGTTCTAATTTATGAGAAAGCCCCTTTCTCCCTGACTCGAAAGGAAACATAATTGACCCTGACACAGTTATGTGCTCCAGAGGAGAGACAGTCTGTCATGTTCAATCATTTCTTGATCAAATCCAAAATGGCAAGTTAATTGTTTAATTAAGGGAACAAGGCCCTTAGAAACTTGCATGTTCTACATAATTTTGTAATGGGCCTACATAAATAAAATAAATAAGGTCTGATTGAATGGGGAGGAATTTCATAAGCAAAAACAGTGCTAAATATACGTGATATTAACCAAAAGCAATCAACAGTTATCCTCTAGTGGCAGAGCCCTACAAAATGAGCTGAGTTTGAGGTAAGTACTTCAGTATTGGTATGAAAAGCTATTAGTACATTTGAATGCAGCTGTGCCTCATTTGGGTTGTACCATTGTTAAGAAAAAACAATGGACCACAAAACAAAATTCCTGAGAAACAGGACTCACAAAAAGCAAAGCAATCTGTAGGAAACTCTGCAAGCGACACTGCAACCTTTAGCGTGCCTTCAATGTGACTTTAGGGTGCCTTTAGTGTGCCTTCTGCAGCTTAGTGGATTTTTGCCATCAAAATTGCTGCTGCCGACATCTAGAGCTCACCTTTTCCAGTGAATAAAAGTTCATTTTTATAATACAAAACTATCCACCTGGAACCCTGCATTAGATACTTAACCATGCGCTGATTTATTCATCCATGGATGGGCCTCATACGATACATCTCATTATTTATACAGCAATGTGAAACACGCCAATTCTTTTTGATATGTTATTCATTGAGTACAGCGTACCTGCATTTCTCATTAGTGGAATATCTTCCAGCATTACATGTTTTGAATAGTTTCCAAAAGTCTCCTCTCTCCCAAAACTTCCACATCATCTTCTTTCCTATTCCTTAAGCTGTCGTGATTTGATCCAAACTCCAAACAAAAATAAAGTTCAGCATTAACTCTGGAATCAGTACAGATTAAAACTTTAACTTCAACATAGCTAAAATGGTTGTAGCATTTGCAGCACTATGCATTTCAGGTTTCTAATGATTATAAGTATTTTGTAGCAAAACAAAATAGGTTAAAGCTGGCTTTCCAATGGGATTTAAACCTCCCTGTTTTGTCCAGTGCTTGCTTGGGGCTGGAGTTACACATGCATTGTCTTTGAGATTTAGGTCAGTTGATGTGCATTAAGCTGCAGGAGCTCCTTAAGACTCCTAATTGCACAAAGTTATCTGAGAAAGCCCATACATCGTATTAGTGAATTAGAGAAGACAAGCCAGCCACAGACATTTTTATGCTGGGGTACTATTTTTTCAATTGCTTTGTTTTAAATAACTGTCAGCCATATTTTGCATCCAGTATTCTCATGAAATGCAGAGAGCAAGGCTTTTTTTTCTTGCTTGTTTGTTCTTTCTATTTTCCCCCTACCTTGTGAATTCAGATGTACCTGGGGTGGAGAATAGTTTGCTTTTTTCCCCCTCATATTAGTCCCACAGTTATTTCAGGAGAAGAAATCACAGACAGCAGCTGGTTGTGATCCCCAGAGAGCATGAAGAAGGCAGCTCTCTGCCCAGGAATAAGAGTACTTTTATTTTCTGATAGAATCTGGACTGCGGTACCCACTCGAAAGCCTTAAATTATATTCAGGCCCTTAAGCGTTCATATTAAAGACTTCTGGAACAATAACAGCTTGTTTTTTCACTTCACTCTCATTATCTCATTCTTTTGGTTAAAAGTTATGGATACTTTCCAGCTTCTCCTCATACTGACTACGTGTAATTTTCCTCATTTATGATAGTAACTTGATTCCATGAAGGAGAGAACTTGAAGAACACACAAAATAGCTCAAAATACATGACAAAAAAAAGAAAAAGAAAAAAAACTCCTCAAACTCCACTGAACCAATACCTCATTTCTTTATCCATGTGCCACTCTTCTCAGAAATGCACAAATGAAATACCCAAATGCACAGTGCACCAGATTTTGTGAAAAACTAGCAAAAACACCAAGTTGATGCTTTTGTACCAATGCCAGTTCACACAGAAACTGAGTGAAAACAAATAATCCTGCCTAGTTTCATCAGTGTTTAATCAAAATCTGACTTCTTCCCCTCATCAATTAAAGGATTTGCAAAAGGCAGATGAGAAGAAAAGGTAACAAGGCAAAAAGCGACAAGGAAGAATGAGGGCCACATCATTTTTGTAACAGTTGTCTTCTCTCCAGAATAAAGAGGTGCAAAGAATCTCCTTTCTCCAACCACATAGAGGAGCCGTGCTAAATCTCTGATTAGACACAGATTTTCTTTAAACTTTTATAGGAATGAGAAGGTCTCCACTAATGAGAGTTTAAGGGAATTTCTTAAATCTAAAGTGAAGGATATCAGGAGTTGAACATAACCTGAGGGTTTTCCTGTACATGTTCACTAATATTACAAAGAGATTTCTGAAAACCCTCTGAAGATCCTGTTTCCTGCAGGAAGAAAAAGAAGCAGGGCAGATAAGACTTTGGGGAACTGAAAAGGAAAAAAGTGCAGCTATAAAGTTACCTACACAGTCTGTTGTTAGGGGAGTGGGAGTGTTCCAAATGTCATAATATAATTTCTGCATCTAAGAGGTAACTTGAAATGAGAAACGCAGAACAAAAATTCTCTCCTCAACTTTTCATGAAACTAACCATCCTCGCATACAAAACCAGTGCAACCTGAACAAGAACAGCATACTGAAACTGGGAAAAGAACTGAGGTCACTGACAGCACCTATTGAAATGCAGCACCAAGCCTCCCACCCAGATTTCTCCCCCCACTCACATCCAAATACAAACGAGCCATCTAATGTCAACCACGTAACTTCAGACAGAACTGACTTGTGCCATGCCCTCCCTCTCTGCAATGAGCTCCTCCTGTCACCTCCCCTGTTATGGCAACAATTGTAGCTTCTCTCCTGGGATTTGTCAGAAGTGAGAAAAGCTTTAAGCTGCATCAACTAAATGGTCTACTGTCTAGGAAAAACAAAAACGAAAAAACTATGCCAAATTCACCTGTCTTGGTATTCAATGGAATCCCTGTTTTCTAAACAGTATATTGCTATAAAGTGCAGATAGAGCAGGAGAGTTAACCTTTGTATAAATGGAGAGCAGTCAAGGGCAATAACAGCTCATGTCAGGTAGGGGAGGCTTATCAATGCTGACAGGGGTAGGAATGGAGAAATCAGAGCACTTGCTCCAGAGCATGAAGTGTCAGCCTCATGGAGACCTTTATAAATGTTTTCTTGGTTTCTGTTTACTACAGAGAGCTCCTTTTATGTTGGAAGACCTGCCAGGAATGAGACCCACCTTTCCAAACCCTGAGAAAGGCAGTAGCTTGCCCTTCCAAAACAAGGTGACTGGGTGTAACAATCAGAAAGACAACACAGTGGAATGGTGATGTGGGAGGTGTAGTGACAAAGCAATTAGTGCAAATGGAAAGGCATTAATAAGGAAGAAGTGCTTATCCCTCTCTGAAGATGTAGGTTTACAGGAAAAACTCCACAACAGGGATCTCCAACCAGAAATCCTTTACCCAGTAAAGAAATACTTGCATACATTTTTAAACATTATCAGAGAAAATTAAGGAGAATGTGCCTTTAGAAATTACAGTGAAGTGGTCATAAAGAATCTGCTTGAGCATCCTGGATTTATCATGGGAACCTACAGCTCACTGCAGCGGAAGAATCACCTGTTTGAGCACTGATGTTATCACTGAAGTCAGCACGCATACTGGCCCTTCACATTCATTCAACCACAGTCAAGCAGTCTGTTGTGCTGAGACTAAACCACACCATTTCTTGGCTTAGACTTTTTTCTATGGCATAGAACCATCTTTCAAACTCACGTTACACATTCATTTCTTCAAGAAAAGTTATTTTCACACAGGTTTCAGGCTAAATATTCCAAAGACATTTGATTGTTTCATACAGACAAGAAAAAAAAGGAAACCAACTCTTAAGCATGATACGTTAACCTGGCACGCAGAAATATTTGCTCCTAGTCATCCATCCTGTCTTCCTTCCTTCCCTGGCTGTTATTTAGAACCTCCCCTACAAAAGCCCAGAAGCACCAGCTGAGAGTGAGACTGCCTGGAGCTCTTTGCAGGGCCATCACCACACACTACAGAACCAACCTCCTTTGCAGTGATTCTCATGCATATACATGCAAAACACCACATAACATTTCCAGTTTGAATCACCATCTATCACACATTCAGCATCTAGTGAAGTACTATATTACACATTACATACACACAAAAGAAAACCACCTGTAATTGGAGGGGCTGCGGATTACTGAACTGATGCCCTGTACAAATTAGTCTGCGATTCAACAGATTAGGAAGCTTTCAAAGGAAAACATGTCAGTGATCTCAGCGTCTCCCTTTCATATTTATTTGACAACACTGTTGTACCTTCAGTTCAAATCTTAAACTCATTTCTGAAATGAAAGAGAAACCCTGTTCTCTAGAATCAAATAAAAACTGAGCATCCTTAGCATCTGCTATATTGTTACAGTGATTCTGAATAATATTTCATGTTTTTGGTTTCTGCTTAATAGAAATTCTCTTTCCTAGTCACAACGTAGGAATAAAATTTTGTTCAGTATTCTAATAGCAGCACAAGTGTTCTAGATTAAAATATAAAATACTGGGAATAATAGTAGTAGCTGGGGGTATTGCACTTATGGACTATTTGTTATTATGTTATGCGAATTGCAGGAAGCAACTCAAGTGAATATTTGTACTTGTGCAATGTTATTTGCTTTGTATATAGAGGCTCCTGTAATGTCGGCATTTGTGCAGTCTTTGTATTTTACATGGCTTCCCAAGAGGAGAAGCAGTAGTGAAACCAATAATGCTGGCAATAAAGTCGTATTAATAATGTATGCAGAGCTATAGATGTCTAGTTATATGACACAGTATTAAAGTATAAATGCATTGCTTCTTTGCTTTTTTTTTTTTTTTCTTTTTTTCAGATGAGCATCGATGACCAAAACAATGCTCTTAGGTTTTTTTTCCAGTGAGAATGACATCTTCATAGCAATACATGCTAAGCCATGAAGTTAGCATTTTAGAAGCTAAATGTTCTGGAAACATTTCCTAGTGAGCGCACGCACCCATAAAAGCTGATATTTGTAAAACTACATTTAATCTAACAACATTTGTAAATTTGAAAGTTTATTACTTCTATTTATTATTATTTTTTGTTTAAGTTATAATGTTTGCTTTGAAAAGCAAACAATAAAGACTGACATGTTGCCATTTAAAACAGCAGCATAAATACAAAAACCTTGCAGAGCTGATAGTCAAAGACCGTTTTAGCTTCTTTTTGTGTGTGTGTGTGTGTGACAAACATTGGTAAATGCTGGGTTTTTTAGGCTCTTGTTCACAATAATCTGATCACCTGTTAGAGTGCTTTTAGGTCACTGCAGTGGATTACTGGAACACATTATATTCACAGTTTACCTATCAAGGCTGTATGTGACTCGCAAGTAAAAGAGGAGGTGGCCACTGTCAGGGGAGACATGGAATCTCACTTTAGGATTTTAAATTTCATCTTTCTGAGAGCATCTCACTGTTAGCATTGCAAGTCAAAGAGCTCTGACCCAAATGAAGAGTGTGCTGTACTGAGTCTTGGTCAGTGCTTGGGTGGACTTTGAACCGCACCAAAACTAAAACTGAAAGCAATAATTGCTTTGTTTTTATAATCTCCCAACAAAAAGTCATCTTTTCCTCTCTCCTCTCTTCCATTTCATATGCATGTCTCAATTCTTACCTACAAATCTTCTCAAGTCTTTTCATATTGGAATGTGCACTCACTTCTTCAAAAAAGCCTCATGCCTGTTTTGACTTCTGTAATAACTGAATCTGTGTATTGGCTTAGCTCAGTGTTACACTAGTGGTTTTTTTTCTAAGTAAGGATATCAAATGCAATATATAGCCATCAAACTTTGCTACTGAAATGAAGCTGATGCAGGTTTCCTTTCTTCAGACATGAGGAGTGTTTGTTGTTTATTCCACCAAGTTGACTTTAAGATTGGAATTACTGTATTCATACTGTCCTCCAATACTGTAGCATGTAATAGACAACCCCCTCCCACCCTTGTTATGAAGCACAAGGAATGACAACTCCCCCTACACCTTCTGCACGATTGCTATGCAGTATAATTTTTGAGAGGTTAGAATCTTTACCTGCTGCTGTCAAACAGGAGAACTGGGGAGAGTGCAGATAAAAAGAATACAGGAATTCAAAGTGACTGTGATTTAAAATATATTCTTAAAAAATAAAAAAAGAAAGAAAGAAAGAAAGATCTGACTTCATCTTTGGGAATGACAGAGTGTGATTTTCTTATTTTTTGCAGAAAGAACTACACACATCAAGGGAGAGCAATATCCACCTGAGAATTTTTGTATAGATATATCTTTGAAGAAGGAGCTTCCAGCACACATTCTACAATTACCAGGGGACACACCGGTAGTCTTTCGCAGGAGGAGGTAAAAAGAGTTATAAGCAGAAAAAGTCAAGTAGTTTGGAGAACAGAAACAAATCAAGACAAGAACAACAAAAACAATAAAATAACACACAAACACACAAAAGAACCTGTCCAATTTTTTAAAAAGCTTCAATCTATTCAATTCTTGTTGGCAAGATCACTGAAAATGTGTGCCTCTCTGCAGTGAAAGATGGACCCCTGAAGAATTAGATGTTCATGCTGGATGAAGAGACAAGTTTTCAGCCTCTCTAGAGCTCAGCACTCTGACATACACAGTAAGGCTGGATAATTGCTCAGTCCTACAAATACCAGAATACTCCAATTTAACAAAGAACTTATTCCTAGAAAAAGCAAGGGAAATAGAATGGATCTATGCAATATTGTAACATTCAGATAAAAGTGCATGCTGACAGTTAGAACTGAATCTGGATCATCTTTAAGCATGTAAAATACTTAGCTGCCTCTCCATAATTCAAAACTTATGACATACAGTAGTATAAAAGAGAAAAAATAACTGAGAAGGTGATGGTGACGTGAGGAGATGCATTAAACTTGTGAAATGAAGCTCTAAATAAATATAAAAGAAGCTGCAACAACAACAAAAAAATCAGATCTAAGCTGACCTACAGGAAAAAACAATCAAGCAGGACCCTGAGGCTTCTCCCAGCTCCTGCTGTCTCTTTTTGAACAGATCATGCCATTTCTCTTGTCTTTTACTTCCCCTTAGCCTTTGTCCGTTCTGCCTAGTTGGCCTGTAAACATCTTCAAGTCAGGGATGTCTTTTAAATAAACCAAGCTCAATCTCTACTGGTTCTTCTGGGCAGCCTGACATGAAAACATGAATACCTTCAGTATCATTGAAAAATAACAAATATCTGTATTAGAGGTGTCTCAGTTTCCAAGAACATAAAAATGCTTGTACAGGGTCAGACCAAAGCTCAACAAATTCTTCAGCTACGAAAAGCAATTGTCCAAGAAAAGGCACAGGCAAAGGGTGCATATGTGGAGATATTTCTCTCAATACACTCCAGGAGTCTTAAACCCTCGAGAGGGTTATTATTATTATTTTCTGCTTTTCCATTAGGAGCTCCATGTCAGCACTGGTGACTTCATGTAACCCGGACTTGTATGTAAACTATTTTTCTGTTACTTTATCCCTTCCCTATGATTTCTTCATTCTGAATAAATAGGATTTTGCTTTATGGAAGGTGGTTAACCTTGTGCTGAACTAAAAATCAGAATTGCAGTTAATTACCAGGATCTGCAATCTAGACATTTTATATGGAGAAAATTGAAGCACAAAGAAATTACTTAGGCCAAAACAGAAAATGTAATCAGACTTTGGCGGAGTTCAAAACAACATTAAATCTCTTATTGTAATTGCAAAACATATTCCAGAACAAACCAATCATCAAACAACAAAAGGAAATAGAAACGGTATTAAAGACTACATATACAGTACAGCATTTGGCAAGCTATATTTTAAAACTTTATGAAGCCATTAACACATCTACTAATAGACCGCCAATTTATTTTTTAGTAAGTCAAATATACGGCAGATATAGAGAAAATATTTCTTAATCACTTTGGAAAAGGGGACATAAAAGTGCCTGAGAAACATGCACAACATGTATTACTTGAGTAATAAAAGCGATGCTATCATAGAGTGCGCTGCTAAACAACGTACAGAAAGGAATTCCTCATCAGAAAGAGACAATATTCTCCTCTGCACTTCCATCATTTCCTTTTGTGTACTGACTACCTGGTCAAGACCAATAAGCGATGGTCAGACTCCACACCAGCTGCTTTTATATGAGCCTATTTTGGCATCAAACTTATTGCACCCCAAAAGTTTGGGCAGATGCCTGGTCAGTCATTTTCACCATTTACAGGAGCAAACATCTACGTACATATCCAACCTAGTCACCCATGCCAGCACAAACAGCTGATTAGAACATAGATCCCACAGACATCATAGCACTGCTTCTTTACTTGCAAACACTGTTATATTACCTAGAAAACACTGAAATCCTCTCACAAATGTAGTGTGACTCACTTACTTCCCACAGTGTCCAGGCAGCCTGTTTGCAAGCTGAAAAGCAGACACAAATGGTATTCTAAAGGCCCACAGAAAACATCAAAATTTACTGGGAAACATTCCTAAACATTTAAAATGTTGATAACTAACATCAACGTTATCTGCTTTTAAGCAGATTCCGCAAAACATTCAGGATGACATATGCATTCTTTTACAAGTGTCTTAGCTCTATTTCACTTACAAAAAATAAGTCCCAAAAATACATTCAAAATTGTATTGCTAGGCATAGTGATTCTTAACTTACATTGCCGCTGTTCAGATTCCTCCCTTGCTTGAAGCATCCTGCAACGTCTTTTTCTACTCATGGTATTAGCTCCACTGATAATGCTTCAACCTCACACCTGCAGGGAGAAAAGAGATGAGGTCATTAGCTAAAACTTGCAAGGCTGGAAGAACACACTTTCCACACTCTGTATCTCTACAAGAACTGCTCACTGAAACCAATTGAAAACTCTCTTTAATTGATTCGGCATCGTGCCCTTCGCAGAGCAGCGAGCTCAGAGCAGCGCCAGATGTTGACGAGCTGTCGGGTCAGCCTGCTCCCCCATTCTGCAAAGGTATCCACCTGCAACTAACAAACCCATCCAACACTGAAAGAGAAAACAAGGCCCTTCCAAATCTATGAAATGAAAGAGAGAAAATTTATCTCTCTGAAAAACATCCATGTCAGACAATACTCACTAGAGCTGCCAACAGAAACTATTTTGTACCAGGCTATTTGGGACAGCTGAAAAATTTCGTGACTGACTTTACTAAAGTTGGTGGATTTTTTTTGGCACTCCTATGATGAATAGTGAAATAGCACTGTGCCTCTGGAAAGAGCTTTCTCCTTGGAGTCTTGTGTTAGTCTGTGGGCTTTTATGGATAAATAAATGCCAACACCAGAGCAAAGCCCTTACACTATTGATTTCCAGAGAAGCTAAGATGAAGTGGACTGCTGCAGCCAAAAGTCACCCAGAATTGGCCTAAAAAACACCTAAAATACTTTTTAAAAGCTTATGATATAATGGAGCAACAGCCTTTATCCCTAGTATTTTCTTTCTTTTTTTTTTTTTTTATGAATGTTATGGTTTTAGCAAGTTTTTGGAGACATGAAGTTAATTCTTTTGAAAAGGAAATATAAAAAGGACACATTTGTTTCTCTTCAGATAGTCTGAACAAAAGGTTTGAGAGCAAGTCCATCCCACACCACCAGCTCAGCGCTTTCTCTTTTCTCCAGCCCAACAGTGGGAGCTCTCTTACTGTGAAGAAGATGCTTCCCTCTATTCCCACCTCATTCTCTTAGAGATTTCCCTAGGACAGAAGACCTACAGGGAACAAGTGCCTTTCTGGAGTGACAGCCAGTGCCAGATGGGTTACTGGAGCCCCTGGAAAGTATAGGATACCTATATTTAAGCAAAGGAGCCCTTCCTGCAGCATCGCTCTGCTCACTGTGCCTTTCTCCCTGGCCTCTCCAGGATATGCCGCTCATTCTGCTCAGTGCAGGAAGAAGCCATTCCCTTCTGCCACCAAGCAGCCCCAGGCAAGCAGCCCCCTCCCCAGCCCACCTGGCTATATCCTTCAGGCAAATATAATCTATTGCAGGAGTTTTACTTTTTAATAAAAAGGAGCACATTTAATAAAAAACAACCCAAAACCAAAAAATCAAAACCAACAGTCCTACTGCCCTGATCACTTAGACTTTGATTTAATGGACCCTACAGAATTCAGTTTCAATGTAAGCCATGAAAATAACAAAACAGAAAATGCTAAACAGTGAGCACAGGCATTCCTCTGAGGTGCAGCAAGGTGGGACAAAACTACAATGGCTACCGTTGCTGAGAGCCTGATGCAATTCTAAGCTTTCCTGGTTAAATTCAAACCTGCAATAAATATACCTCTTTCTTTACGTGTCAGATTTCCTTGCTGCACTATTGTTAAGACATTTGTAGTAAAAACAACAACAAAAGGAAAACAGTATATAAATAGATGTATCTATACACAGCACACTAGAAATCGTCTACAATTTAATGATACCGTTGGCAGATATAAGGCATGAAATACTGTTTAGCTATTCCTTTCCCAACTTTTTAAATAATTCAGTTCAAATAATATTCTTACACTGCAGTCCCATTGTAAATGTAAACAATAAAACAATAAACAAGAATAACTTTAATAAAGCTGGTCACTTCCTTTTGAAAAAGCATAGAAATACACACACGTTAAAAAAAAAAAATTAGCAGTTATTGATTTCTATTGGAAATCACCCATCCAGGTGTCACCAGTGATGAACCAAGCACTTGGTTTTGCAAAAGGCCGGATGCAGATACAGGAAAACTTGTCTCTGATGTGGATTAAATGCTGCCCACAAGTCACAAGAGCAACAGTACTGACAAAATGTCCTCCACTTGGGACCAGCTTATTAAGTAGTCACTATCCTAATGTTACGATTGCTGATTGTACACGCAGGGCATCTGGCCATGATGCTTTGTGGTCTCTGCTCGATGGGAGGCAGTGAGCTCCCATGCCACCCACCTCTTGGGAGCGGCCTTCTCAGAAATTCCACCTCCAGCCTGTCCTGAGCAAGACTTCCTGGCAAAAAAACCCCTGCATCACCGCACACTGCTGAGAAGGGTGGCTCCACGGTATCATATCACTTCATGTCACAGCACTGACAGCCTTCCAGTGATATGGATGCTTTGTATTTACAAAACACACCCAGCACCTCGGTGGCTGAGCTGTCACTGAGGGGTGCCACAGATACCGAGGCTGAGAGTGCAGCACAAATACATACCACTTTTTCAATGGCTAAGACAACGTTCCTCTTAAATATTATAATGCAAGATTTGAATCTAAGCATAACTTGAAAAAAGGCTGTGAAATCTTCACCTTCATGAGCCTTGTGCTGCCTCATTCAATTTAGCATATTCTTCCCTCTATTGAGCTATCAATGACATCTTATGCAACAATCCTATAAAATAGGATGGCAGAATCAGCAGCTATGAACATAAAGCAAAGGCACAATTTTCTCTGGAGTAGCTTAATCATTTTTCTCCCTCTCGTTCCATGGTCTTTCTGCTTTTGCTCCCCTCAGCAAGTTTGCAGTGGAGGGGGCACTGAACTGCATGACCTCATAGAATTAGCTACTGCACTGCTCCAAATGTAAACTCCGTTCTCTCTCCGGAGCGATCAAAGACACTTTCTTTTTCATCAAAACCTAACATGTTAACTAAACCACCATGACAAATTCTGTACTATTGCAGTCAAATCTAAATGGCTGTTCAGTGATGCACAACAACCTCTTGATATCTTCTTTTAAATTCTAGCCTGCTTTGTCTCTTCAACACAACCAGTTACAATTATATTTTTCATTCCTTCCGCATCCCTTCCAACCACCTGTGGTCAAAGTCTGCTTCTCATCCAATCAGTCCTGCTCCATACCTGCCGGTGCGGAGATGACCTGCAGTAAATGGATAACACCACCACCTGCTACCTGATCCTTGTGCCGAGTACTCTAGCAGGGTTTCTAAGAGCCTAAGTATGTCAGTGATTGGGAACTGCCTTTGAAAGCATATAGAAGTAAAATATAAGTGAGTTCCCTTTTGTGGTTTAATTTTGGTCATTACTGATCTAGGTTTTCTGACTCAGCACTTTAGCTTACATAGGATATCGCCACACTTCTCAATTAGGATCAAATGTACTAATATTACAGAAAGCAACCCATAATATTTCCCAGCAGTTCTCTTTGACAGAAGTCTGATATTGGATTGACCAGAATGATCTGAAGAACAGAAAAGCAGAAAAGCAGCAAAGACAACTCTAGCACAGCTCCTGTTCTCGCTGTGGATTAAATGAGCCAATCAGTAAATGAGAACTGCTGCCTTTAATGACCTTGAACCCAGACTGGAAGCCATTGTTTGAAGTGCCCTACAGCTATAGCACAGTTCTGGTTTCCAGGGCTACTCAGATCCATCCACTGTTTTCAGCTACCTAAGAAAACACTGGCAATATGTATTTTACTGAGTTTTCAACTTCCTTCTTTCCTTACGGTCATGCACATCTTATCAATATCCACAGATGCTGTTTCTCCAGAAATTTACATCTGTAATTTACAGGGAAAACTGAACAACAAAGAACAACCTGGCAGGTGATGCTGGATGGTACTTCTCAACTTCTCGATTATTATTATTCTTTTTTTTAGCTCCACCTGCACAGTCATATTTCCATTAAAAAAAAATAATAATAATTAAAAGTAGGCCTGCTGAAGTGGATATGAAGACCATCAATTCACTGAATTTTTACCTCTTTTACCACTAAGATGACAGCATTAACTTTGGAAACTCTTGCATCGGACTCATCTCAGAGCAGGAAAATGACTGATGCACGAGGCAACAAAGCGTAACTCCACCACAAGCCCAGTTCCTTCAAGAGCAGAAGTTACAGCACAGAGAAGATGTAGCTCTGTCCTTATCAAGTGATTTGTTCTCCTCCAAACACAGAAGAAGGAAAACAAAAGGAAAAGGACAAGTGGGTGAGCTCTGACCACTCTACTGCCTACCACGTTTGGGTTTCCAACATCTCATTATTTGATTGCCATTATAATATTTTTCTCCCCAGAGAATAAGAAGCAAAGTAAGAAATCCCGAAGAAAAACAAAACCATGAACAACCAACTCCCCAACCACAAGGAAACACATACAGCTTAGACAGTCTGTCTTTTGGATACAGTCCTGTGCAGTATGAGATGAAGTTAAGCAGATCTATTTGGCCATTATCGTGTCATATGTCAACTGCAAATATTAGCAGATTACAGGCTTATGCCTAATTTACAGCTTCCACAGAGTATTTCCATCATCTCTGCTCATGCTTCTCTCATAACATTTAAATACATTAAAAGAAAAACAAAAAACAAAGAACCCTCTAACACATATTCCCCAACGCACATTTGCAAGCAAAGCATCTATGTTTGTCTCAAATCCAGCATGACTCACATTACAGAGCAGGAAGAGTAAGATGATTAAATAGACTGGCTCGCCCAGCTTGTTTTTACACATCAATAAATAACCTCAACACAGCAGAAATAGAGATGTGGTTTTCCTTTTGGAGTTAATTCAAACACTGGCTCTTCTTCAGACCTTCCACACTCTGTAAAATAGAGCTGGGTGAATAATTCATTATGAATTATTCATTCAATTAATTTAATTTCTTCTGCTCACTAATTAACTATCTTGACTTTTTTGAATGTTTTCATTATCTGAAAATTATTTACTCAACAGTTTCTATGAATAACTCCTTGCCTCTAGATTGTTCACAAGCAGATTATTGCAAGAAATCAAAATTGTAAATTCAAGCTGTGCTGAATAGTTTTAATTAGACACACAAGTCACGTGGCATTTTTCTGGTCCCTTATTGGATATATTAAAAACAACAACAATAACAACAACAACAACAAAAAGATCTCCACAGATACCTCCTGCAAAAACATCTATTCCAAGACAGAGAGATTTATTTGCCATGTAAACTTTTTAGGTCACTCCAAACTTAATGACTCCTGTTTATTTCCACGGAAACTACAGTACACACAAAGAGCACTGTAACATGAGTAGATAGAGCAAATTCTCAGCTACAAAACACTATATCTTGCCACTATTAGCTATGCATTTTTACCAGCAATCAACAAGAGCCCACATGCTGCACTTATACCTATTAGCAGCAGTGGAGGTGGCCTGCTGTCACAATCACCACTCCTGAATTGCACCAACCACCACCTCACTGCACTCACATCCAACATTTGGTCTCTATCAGTGTCCAGAAAGTGCTGGTGCATGTCAACAGGTGCCATTTCCTCTGCACGGAGGAAATCAGTGCCACACCTTTCCTTCATCTGCACTTCTGTATCAGATCCCATTTTGTCAGAGTGCTGCTCTGCTGCCATCTGTTGCACCAAAACGTATTGGATCAATGCTGGGAAGGTCCAACCTCCACAATCATCATTCCAACATCTATCTCTGATGTCATGTGCAAACACTGTAAAATAGAAGGCATTACTTCTGGAGCAGCCCTCAACATAGATATTTACTGAGATAAACAAGAAGATTGAGTAAAGCAAGTTTTGTCTTCTGATCTGCAAACCACAGCACAGCACTATGCAGCAGTGCCCAGGCAGGTCAACCACCCCATGCCCCTGCTCCCCTGATTGACACAGGGACAGACACTCAGCCATGCCTCACTCAGTCGAGGCAATGGCAACAGGCATCAAGGACCACAGAGGCAGCTGCAATGACACACTTAAACATGGCCTACAGCAATGAACTTGTCCACACCTACATAGCTAGACAAGGTATAGACAAAGACTTCCACATTTCCAGTAGAGGAGTACAGGAAACTTTGCCCTGCATCATCTAAAAACAATGGAAACAAAACTGCTAAAAACCAAAAGTCTCCAAACTCTACGTCACATCTGTTTTTCAGTACCAAATGTACTTGCTTACCAGAACAAATCGTTAACTCACCTCAATGCACATGATAATTATTTGGATTTAGGTCCCTAAGTGCCCATTTGACCTTGCCCTTAAGTGCCCTACAGAATGCAAAGATGACAACTGATGGGCTCACTGTAACAGAAGGCTGCAGATATAAGCTTTGCTGAGCAAAACACCGAAGGTACATTACAAATTAAATTCTCTTCAGCATTTTTCATGTTATGTATAATATAATGATTTTTGTTTAAATCCTTCCTACCTTTTGGATCTAACAATTTATTTTAGGTAAAGTTAGTCTGCTACAATACCTTCTTTCAGACAAAATAAATGTTCTATAATACCACATACGTCAATGTGTATAAAAATCCTTGGAGACTTACTTAAACATTTACAGATGAATTTCATTTCTACTCACAAAAACAACTTTAACTCATTTCTTGACTACTGGAACTCCACTCCTTAAGTCTCTAGCACATACTTTACAGCAAACAGATGAAACTTTTGGTGACAATGTGCATAATGAAGAGACCCCATTCTTTACAGAGGAGGCTAATTAATCATTAGGTGAGCGCTAGTAAATTTTCTGAATCACCAAGTTTCTGACAGACACGCTGTTAAGCCAGCAAAATGCCCGCAGATGTTACTTGCCCATCAGAGGGGAACATATTCTCTTGAGGACTCGGAGCATCTTGTCACCAGTTATTTATTTATTTCTAAAGAAATGAAAAATTAGCAAACCCGTGTAATGATTAATGTATATGTGCAAGTAAATAATAATAGCGTGAAGCCTATTAATAATTAAAACCAGTGCTGGATTTTAAGATACTAAAGCAGAAATGTGAATTGCTTTCCAGCGGCTCTGAAATGCAAGTTAATAGATCTCCTGCACAGCCTCCCTAATAGATTAAGCATAACTTAATTCAGAGAAAATGAACCTACATTCACAGCAGGATTCTGACTCACTTTTCTTTCTCCCTATGCCTTTTAGTGCTTTACCAGGGTGACCGCCACACAAAGCCTCCATCACTGAGTTCATCAACCTGTGGCAATCCCTGCCCCAGGATGTAAGAGTTAGAGCAGTGCCACCCTCCACCTGCATGTGAGGACTGGAGGAGGTCCTGCAGGGCCTCCCCCAAGCAGGGCTCACTGCCCCTCAGACAGCCTGGCTTTATCATCCTCAACATGTCAAGATATTGCTTAAACCCAAAGGCAGACTGGACCAAATCAAGCAACCTGTGCACTACATCAGACACTCAAATCTGCACTGTGAGAATGCGCTATTCAGCAACAACTCATACCTGCAGATGAACTTAAACTTTCATTCACCCCCATGTATTTTATAAGGATGGCCTCAGAAAAGCAACGAGTATTTTTTGAAGTATTTCTGTAATTGCACGGATGCTTTTCAGGTGCATAATTTCAGGCAAGACCTCTGCAGAAGATTCATGCCTGGAACCTCTCCTCCTTAGCTAAACCTTTTCCTTTTAACTAACTTCAAGCTTTTTTTTTTCCCCTCCTGCCATTATAAAAAAATATTAGGTGCAAGAATACAAGGAAACTGCTGTTTCTTTTATTACTCCTCCTACCCTCCACTGATATTAATTACATTACAGTTCGTTAGCTGAGCTCATTAAGACCACAGCACAGGTAGGAAATAGGTAATTGGCTAAGTACAATTATTACATTAATTAAATTATCTCTTTTGTGCTTTTATCAAAAAGGTGACCTCTGTGGGTTCTGGAATAGGTTTCATTCCAGTCCTTGCTGAGCTGCAGGCAGCCACGGATTGTCAGGAGAAGGGAAAAGATCAACCACGTCTAGATAGATGTCATGCAGAATTCTGGATTTCAGTACGATTCTGCTCCTCCTCACTTATCCGGATGCCTCTGGTGCCTTAGCCTTGTGCCCAGGAGAACACAAGCAAGTGGAAGCGTACAGCTCTGCCAGGTAACCTGGTGCTTGAGGCAGGCCCAGACTCTGGAGGTGCTGTGTTCAGAATGCCAGAGAGAGAAGCTTTATGTTGGGATCCCTTTACTGAATAACCAGAAGGTGTGGTTCCTGAGAACAGCACACAGATGAATGTCATTGATGGGATGCAGCTCCAGGGATGCTTGTAATTGAAGCAGCAATTGGTAGAGTGGGAAAGCATGGCCCAGTTCCTTATTACCTGCGTGCCACCTCCTGCTGACCAAACTGGGCACAGCAACACAGAAAAGGATTGGGCCAAATGGTGAGCAAGATCCAAACTGCACTCAGGAGTTCACTTGTCAGCTTCATAAGAAAATGCATTCATGTAATCTCCAAGAAAGTTTGTTTCACAAAGAATCTTTTATCTAAATTAAACACAAGTGGATACCTTTTGCTTATGTAAAAATGAGAGATTTTCAGTGGAAAATATATTTATTCCAATTTATTCTTTGTCTTGAAGAGCTTTCTTTTCAAAAAGAAAATATTTGCAACTGTTCTGAAGGTTAACAATTTAGTTGGTATTACATACACGCATCTCACATTGCTAAAATCCATGTTTATGTACTTGCTTCAGTATTATGTAACTGCCCAGCACCAGCAAACAGCACAAACAATACCTGTCTGTGCAATCACACAAGGAATGTAGCCGGGATTATAAATTACCTCCAGACAAATACGAGGCACAAAACATAAGCTTGTCAAGTCAACTGGAGCAAATTGGTATTGTGCTGGAACAAACTGGAGAACTAACAAGCAATACAGATGAAATCATGGACAGCTGAAGCAGATCCATAGTTTATCTTCCAGAGTCAGTTAATGTCAATGTCAGTGGAATTTGCACAAGCAACAAGCCCTCAGCCTCAGCTCTGCGATGGCTGACATTTCTCTTCCTTAAAATTGGCAGCGTGAGCTGTGGAACCTAAATTTAACCTCTGGAGAATATGCCACATGACATCTGTGTTCTTTACATGTTCAGCTTAGGACTTTGAAAGCTAATTTATCCATGCAGCACCTCAATGAGTGACTCACCTAGCAACTACTGAACTTCTGTCACTTGTTGGCTTCTGTCGGCTGAGTTCTCTTGGGAACTCATTCTTTAATAATGACCATCTTAGACCCCTGTGGATGACACTAATGAGCATTTGAAAATGCCAAAAACCTAATGGTGCTCACTGATTTTTGAAGAAGAAACACCTATTAAAAGTGGCTATTGCACCAGTAGATTTTTGCAACAAATTATGCCTGACTGTTTTATTAGATTCACATTCAATCCTCGCATGTGAAATGCAACCATTTAAACTAACACTTGAAATACTTATTTCAAGCCAAATTAAAGACTTCTTAGAAAGCATACTTTTTGTTATATGCTTAAGAGAGGAGTAATGCAAGGAAAAGTCCTGAAAAGAAATTGTAATTCAAAGCTCCTTCACTGAAAGACTGCCTGATAAAGGTACACTGCATTTCCCCTGCATTCTACATGTCCAGGAGATGTCTTTGTCATGTCATTAACATTGATACAAATCAAGCACAGTGAGGTTTTTTTTTTACTTACGAATTCTCCTTTTACTGATTTTTCAGTTAAAAGTCTCTCTTTGCTGTTACTATCAGTCAAACCACAAAGAAAATATAATTGATGTTTATCTTACCATGTAAACTTTCTATCTTCCCCAAATGGGAACTGCTGATACATGTTGCAAGAGGAAGCAACAGTATTTCTATGCAATACTGGTTTTTAAATTTAAGAATGTTTCCTGCTTGCCTGTAAGAACTAAAATGAGTTCAAAATGCCATGTGCTTCCTCTCTCACTCATCCTGATGACCAACTAGAAGTAATTACAAGTTACTTCAAATTTGAGAGCGCATACCTGAAAACAACACGATAATCTCAAGATCAAAATAGTTTGAAAATAATAGGCAAAAACACGGTGACAAGAAGAGCAGTGAAGTCAAGGGTACCTTCTCCCTTCTGCAGGTTCCCTGAATCCAGGTACAGGGAAATCAGAAGTGGCTTTTCTTCCAGAAATGACCTCGGATCTAAACTTGCACTGACCGAAAACAACAATGCTTGCAACCTGTGAAAGGTGCTCTGCTCTTCTTGTTCTGCATGCACTGCCGTGTACAGAGGGATTCTGTACCTGTACAGATAGCAGTGTGTGTGTTTACTGAACATCCTTTTTCAATGAAAGCAGTTTTTACCTTTCTACCTTTGTATACTTTCCTTGTTCATCATCAAGAACACAAAACAACTCCACACCTACAAAATTAACATCGTTAAGAAAACATAAGACATAGTGCAATTATCTGTTGTTCAAGGAGGTTGATGTCACAGTGACCTGCCTATGCATTTCCTTAGCTCTGAACAACTTGTACTTTTCTCTCCACTTTCCCCATTTCTTTCAGGTTTCAATGCGGTATTTTTATGACAGCCAGACAACAGCATGTAACCACAAGGTATGAATTTGAAAATGAAACTAGAAGAAACAAATAGAGATATTCCACTACTTCCTAAATTCTTAACATCTTCCCTTAAAGACATAAGAAGTACAATGCCCAAGTATGTTAGCAACAACTTATACATTCTGCAAACACTGCAAGGCCAGGAGAAAATGAGTTTGAGAGATTATCCTGATTCTTGACTTACACGCCCCCATTTGTGGAAACACTCAGCTATATCCTCCCTCTATATTAGAGCAAAATTAATTAAATAGGTTATCATTTAGGATAAAAGAGGAGAAATAGCAGCTAATATAATGCTGCACTTAATGAGGAGATGTTACTTGAGAATAAATGGATAGATACATGCGAAAAAAAAAGGGAGCAATTTAACAGGCTTACAACTCCACACCTTCCTTATATCGACAGTCATTTCACTAAACTGGTGTGACTGTTTTGGGGGAATCCAGCTCCCCTGAAGCATAGGTAAGAGTTTAAATTATTCCATCTATTTAGTTATTGAATAGCACACTGATAAAAGAAATTATGTCAAGTAATAGCTAGATAAATGTTGATAGCGCGTTGCAACCAACCAGAGGGAAGCTCTTACCATTACTCACACATGCAGGTAACCATGCTGGAAAGAGGAACTTTTCACATTCATTATCAAACTGTTGTATAAATGCCCTCTGGATCAGAACCTTATGTTGTGTTCTCAGTGAAACAGGAGATATTTCTTTACTATATGTGAACTTAAGAGACACTTTTATTCATCACTCTAGACTGTAGGCACCAGGCAGAACACAGAACAATACAGAGCCAAATTGGTTTGATCTGCCTGCATCCACACGGTCATGTTTGTGTGCTATTCCAATTAGTAAGGGAATGAGATACTGGAACCGGCAGAAAAATAATTCAGATCGAACAAAAAACTATGGCTAGAGAGAGAATAATCTCTGTTCCATGTTGTGAGCTCTGGGAAAAATTCTACCTAACCTAACAGAAACACTGTTAGAAAAGCAGTATGGTTTACAACTTCTAGAGCTTGGTGTGCCATCACTGGCAGATACTTAATATAGTGCATGCTAAAAGACCAAGTGTTTCAACATAACTATTTTTTCACTGTCTTTTTGTTGCTGAGAGATGTGGGTCTACTTATTTAAATCTCTCTTTCATTTAAACCAACAAAAATAAACACAAAGTAGAGTCTGAATTGCACGAGATTAAAATAAACCTCTTAAACTCTATGGACCCCAGACCCTCCTAGTGCCTCTTTACTTTTAAGGGATGCCCAGTAGTGATTTACTGTGAAATGAATAATGTATTTATATCACATACTAGTTGTAGCAAAAATAATCTATAAATGTTTAATAAATATTCTGTAATGGTTTTGGTGCGCAAGCTATAAATAAGTAACAATAGATTTGCAATGAAATTTTTATATGCATTTTGGTTATTGTTATGCTCTAAGTGTTCGAGGATCCATTACTAACAAAGTAAATGGTGTTATCAAGGTTATAGATATGTTCTGTAAGCCATTTATAATGAAGCGTGCTACACAAAGTAAATGCGTTTGTAGAGGTTGTTGACAAAGTGTAAGTGTCTAACAAACCATTCACACTGAACTCCACACAGATACAAATGATACGCAGTCATTTGATAAGTCAGTTATAGTGAGACATGGAGTTCTCCTCTGCTAGAAATATATTTTAAGATCTGTGTGCCTGTGCCCTAAGCGTAATATATAAATACATAGTTAGATCCTGAGAAATCTCTCACAAGATGCAGTATTAAGGCCACAACTCAGCTACAAGAGAATCTGGAGGATCAAGAGCATGGGTAAAGTGCAAGAGAGGAACTGAGGTCAAGAAAGCAGCTTGAGGTTTCTTCCCACACAGCACGATGCTGAATAACCCTGCTGCAAGGCAGAGCTGTGGCAAAGCCATAGCTTACTGGTAAGCCTTAGGATTGCTGGCGTTACAGTTTTAGCTAACTCCATCTCATTTCTAGGGACAGAAGGTTATGAAGAAGCCACAGAAATATCCAGACAATAACCTGGAAGCATTGTTCTTCCATTAATGGAAAATTCCATTATTAAATTTCTTATGTTAAACTATATGCAACCACCATGGCACTGAGAAGAGCCTGGGCACCATGAACTTGTCCCCTTGATCTACAAACTGACTACTCCTGGTACGACCATATTTAAAGACCCCCAGGAAAGACTCAAGAAATACCAAGGATGTGCCCATATGGCTCCATACTAACACACCCTCCCACTCCAGGCTCACAGTGGGAGCGTGCCTACCTGCTGCTTGCTCACACAGCCACCAGCAGTGCTCAGCAACTGCATAGCCCCTGCAAAGCCCTTCATACAGCAGCCTGACTTTCCCATCCTCTAACACTCATCAGCAGAATTGCTTTCATGATAGGAAGCTGCGGTGGTTTTCTTCACTTTTGTGAAAAGAGAACTGCAAGTAGTTGGAAAGGTTTAAAACTTGTTTTAAATAACTTTAAGGTGGAAGGATTTAATTTCCTCTTACAGAACCACTCACCCAGGGCTTAACAATAGGGGATTTGGCTTGAAAAACTGCAGCAATATCATACCAGCAAGTTGAATACAGGAAAAAGTAATGCCTACTTCTGTATTTCAGTTAATCTTCTAAAACACAGGGCTACCGCAGTCTGCTGGAACATGCACAGAGACGGAACAGAACTCAAAACAAATGAGGACTTCCTTTCAGTCCCTCACAAAGATGATAAAGTGGATGCCATGGAAGGCAGGAGGACGTCAACGTGAGACAAATGAAACAAATAGTTTTCTCAAAATATGGGATTGAGATAACATTAAGCTTCTAAGGAAATACACACAATACTAATCCAGTAACTTTCACTGCGGTTTAGAGCTATGGTTCAACAGCTAGAGTGCAAATTTAATTGCTATACTATTTTGTATATAAGTTCCATGGTGTCGATTCCTTCCAAGGTCAATATCAGGTTTCCCTATGCGCATAGCAGGACTGCCCAGCACACATGTGAAACACCAGATTTTGCTCATCATTTAGAATCCCCTTTCATACCACAAAATAAGTAAGACTTAAAACATGAGAAGAACTTTCAGTCTGTCTTTAGCTACTTGCAGAGATAAATTCTTATCCTGGCTTTAGCCATATCCTCAGCTTTATAGCAACTCTAAAACATTAGAGGGAAATAATGATACATTAATGAACAATAAATTACAGAGGAAATACTACTTGAGTCCTTAGAACACCCATATTAATACTAAATGAGTTCATCATTATTAATAAAGTATAATAAACATCAAAAAGAATTATCAATAATTAGGCTATGACTATATACTGTTAAATACTAGAGATGATACTTTATTTCAAATAAATTTTATAGATGTTGAAAAAGCCATCAGCTCTCCTGTGCAGAGCTCCACATCAAGCAAAGCCATCAGCACAGAGGGGTCCTGTGAGCTGCAAGCCCTGCCTGCACACCCTGCACCTGCAATTGCTATACTGGCCAGCTGGGGATCCTGACTGAGAAAGCGATACAACTGGACTGGGTGCAGGCATAGATTGTGGAAAAGAAAAGTAGCAATAACACATACATGTATAACAACTATCCTTTTGTGATAGAATATCATTGTATAAGTAGCATTTTTAAATGAGAACCATCAAAACAAAGCACATCCCAGCGCTCCTGCGAAGCAACAGGGCAAGCAGCAGCTTTTTCTTATGGGTTCATCCTCCCATAATTTCAGATATTAGACTTACATAGTGCAGAAGGATAAGGCCTTCTTCCAACAGAGCTTATTCTCATGACACCAAATCCAAATTTATTTTCCTTTCCTTTCCTCACTTCTTAAGCTGTCCTGATGAAAGATCTCAGGTGCATTTGCTAAAGATCCACTGCTGGTGTTGCTCCTTTACCAGAAAAGCCAGGCAAGAAGTCAAGAACACATAGAACTGTATGGAAGAGAGGGCTTTGTTACTTGTCTGGCAGCTGAGGAATACTCATGGAAAGGGATCAAACACTTCAGTATTTGAATATTAAAAGTGGGCTCACAAGGCACAATCTCACTGGAATATTTCAGGGATTTGCACTGCTTAAACTTAAACCACAAAAACAAATAAATAAATAGAATTCCCTGTGATGAAGCTGGGGAAGAGACCTAGTTTTTAGCTTTCTCTCCTCTCATTATATAAGTAGAGTTCTTTGTACAAAGATGAATTTGCGCAACTCAACATTAATAAAGGCATTGGAAACCTAACACTTCATAACTTCACATTGTCATAGATTTAAAACAACAAAAAACTTGTACTCAGCAACTGACAAACTGCACCCTCCTGAGCCACCGCAGCTATGCAAATGCTGTCAATAAGGTTCTAAACAGCACATTCATTGCCAGGGACTCATACTGAAAATTGAAGATCTTACCAAGCTACTGCAGACTGAAGGTTATTTTTCATTTAGATAACACTGTTTAAAATATAGCTATCTTGCTAAACTATCATTTGTCTTACAGGTTCTCTGAAGCAGCACAACTCAAAGCCCTGCCTGCCAACATTATGGAGACAGGCTGCAGCATGTGGCTGTGTCCTTCTGTTCCTCCTGTCCTTGTCTCCACTCCTAGGTTCTACAGGGATGTTCAAACAACCCATACCAACGTCATTCTAACCACACTCACCCTGTCCACTACCAGCTGGGCATGGCTTGGTACCCCAAGCAGAAGGATGATAGTGGACTGGGAACAGTCTCAGCCACACTGCCCAGGGAGGTAGTGAAGGTCACTGGGGGTGTTCAAGAAACACGTTTAATTGGCCATATTAATGATAGGTACACAGTTGGACTATATGATCTTAAAGGTTTTTTCAACTTACGATTCTCTCCAGGCACGTATCAAGGAAAGATAGGAGCTCTGCTGAGTTCCATGTTCTGCTCCTATATGCCCTTCATGGAAAGGATAATCTCAGATGGGAATATAAACAGTAATATATGATCAGATGGAAAACAGACTGTCACAGAATAAATATATTTAGGAAGAACATAGATGTATAACCTCATAATGAAAGTTGGTGTTTTCACATGACTATCTCAAAGTTATGCTCCAAAATACTAGCTATGAAGAAGGTCTATAATTAGAGGAAACCAAGAACCTCACTCTAAATGGGAAAAGCCTGTCAGATTGAGGTTTCTTTTTCACAAACCCTAGGAATTGCAGTGCAATATACTACAATATACTACAGTGAATAGGAGACATGGATACTGCTCTTTTCTTGTTTCACTGCTCATGCTTTCACTGTGAAACAGCTTCCTGCTTCCTCTTGTTCAAAATTATGCAGTCAGATGCTGGTCTGCTCTGAAGCATTCAGTGCAACTGAAAAGGAACTCCTAATTTCTAAGACTGTATATTCAATTAAAGGAGTAGGTGACAACATTTTCTAAGCAACCTGCATTTTTGAAAAAGAGACATTACTATGACAGGATGAATTTAAAATGCATGTAAAACACATTTTCTTGGGAAAGTATTTGATTCAAATTGTTCAAAGACAAAAACCCATAAAGGTCTCTTTATGTCTTTCTTCCTAATCTTGAGCCAAGGTTTCAGGACCATAAACTGGCATCAATGGAAGCTGCATCTCAGGAATGAATGGAATATATGGCCTTTAATGGCAGAAATTTTTACACTTACAAGAGAAAGAGAGGGAGGGAGGGAGCAGTTCTATACTCCGCAGTCATTCAGCATAAAATTACTTACTTATTATTCATAACTATCCTTAAATGCTTTATTGAAGCATAATGCAAAAAAGTACCTGCCCATACTTAAAAACCAAAATTTCATCTATCCATCCTACATTTGGCTCTACATTTATTAAATGAATCCATTAATTCTCCTTTTCTTGACATTGCTAGGTCAGTGCACCAGCTTCCCTTGCCTACGACATGGAGAATGGCACACATGCACATGAAAAACACCACAGAAAATGTCAAAGCAGAGCCAAACACAGGGACATGGAGCAATAGCAAAAGGTGCAGTGGGACTTACTCTGGGAATTCTGAGTGGAATCCCACAGGACTCAGTCTGCATTTTCTTTCCCCTTACGATTTCCTGGTAGCAACAGGTCTCCCCGAACACAAAACCTTTACATACAGCTCCAATAAACTTTATTTTACTCTGAAGCCCTTTGCCTTATTTCTCTCTCCTGTGCTCAGAACACAAAGATTCTTCTTTCTGAGGAGGGAAATCAGGACCACTGGCAGCCTGTCTCAGTCCCCACGCTTTTTTATGGCCCAGCACATCAGAAGCCCTTCACATACCCTGAACTGCTCCTGGGAACAGCCTGCTTGTTTTCCTGCACACAGAACAGAGCTTATTAGGAACAAGCTATTCTTCTCCTGATTCAAGCCATGGAAGGTGCACATGCTCCCAGCCTTCCCTCTGATTCCTCCTCATCCCCCCCCACAATACAGCCGAAGCTACCTTACCTTGCACGGAAACTACAGACATAAGGCAATAGAAATAGTGCCTTAATACCCCCACCTTCATTAACAGCTGCTACAGATCAGGGTACTTGGCAACGATGGTTCACCTTTTCCTATTGTTTAACTCTATCATGGGGCACACAGCTGAGTAGAGTCACCATGTTAATGAATGGAGTTTTCATTCTGTTAGCATAGCCTCCCTGTTGGCTGGAAGTTTATTCTTTCAGCAGTTATTCTGGTGGAATGTAATCATTTAACTGTGATTTATGGTAGGGCTGTATGCAGCTAGCTTAGTGCAAGGTGAACGCACAGTAGTGCTTTAATAGTCCTTTTCCATTAGCAGGTGTGTTTTTCAGTTGGCTTCACTGCGATTAGGGGAGTTGATAAATCTAACATATAAAACACTATTGGTAAACGTCTTCAGGCCAAGAGTAAGCTTGCTGCTTGCCTCTCAGCAAGTAAGATAACCATGTACCTCTAGAAAATAACCTTCCAGGTGATAGCTGTGACTAAAAATTCAATGGGGAGGAGGAAAGAGTGTTTACAGGGGTGAGCTTAGAAGGACTGACTCTATTCAGGTGCAGATCTAGGTGAACTAAAAACAAACCCAAACTCTCTCCTTGCATTGCTGTTCTTGCTTATAGCCTACCTTTCTGAATATCAACACTGATGCTAAATGGCATTAATGATTGCTAAGTTATATTAAATTGTATATCAGTCAAATTAATAAAGCCTACAACACTTGAGGCATTTAGGTTCTTAAAAAATCACTGGCATCTGCTCCTATTAAAAATGACAGATGATTTGGAAATCCAAACTTTTGGTGAAAAATGTTAGCTAACAAGGTGAAATTAAAATTTACATCTTGTTCTAACACAATGAAGATAATTAAAAAGAGTGATAAAACCCTTTGATTAACCCTCATCCCATTTTGCATGGCACTTTATGATGCAAATTAAATATTGAACATTGTAAACTCAGAACCAGCAAAAGGTTCTAGTATAAATATATTCTAAAAAATTAAGAAAATATAAAAACATGTCATCGAGTCTCTGACTGCGCCCTTTGTTACTGCAGAGTTATAGAGCAGAACTGGGGGCATGTGCTGCAGTGAGATAACTCATGTCTGGAGCTGCAGAAGGATTAGAGTTCACTCCCGCTTCTTTCTTGTACCAGGCATCACATTATTCCCCCAATGATTTTGGTGTAGAGTTTAATTAGTTTCCCTACAATAATCAAGCAGAGCTCTGTCACCAGAAATGTACAAACCCTGCAAAACATGCATCAAAGCCTCTGCGCTCTGGCTTGCAGAGTTTTGTTTTGATGCCTTCCGTTCTGTCCTGTTATTTTTACAATGGTAAAGGTATCACAGAAACTTTCATTCAAAGTCCTACCTGGCAGAGTGATGTCTGCAGCACTGTACAGCTCTGAGCACTTAAAATCTCTGTGTGGAGTCCTTTGGGATCCCCAAGAGCCCTTCCCTTGGCCACTGCAGGAGTTCTGCAAGGCCTGGGCTGCAGAAAGAGCATGGCAGCAGCACTCAGTTTTAGGGCTGCTTCTCTTTCTGCACAGGTCTGTGCTTTGGGGAGACCCTTCCCACATTCTATATTTCTGACCCTGTCCGAGGACAGCTCACAAGTATGTAAAAAGAAACTTCTTTAAATTCACAATATCCACATCCCAGGGCAAACTATCACTGAGCAGGGACATAGGCGAGATGGTACGAGGGCTGTAGTCTATCTCTCAAATCCCAGCTGCTGCTTAGAAATACTGTATACAATGCTCTCTACCAAGTCTACAGCAAGTCATTGACCAAACTACTTGTCTGCTTCTCCCCCCACACCCAAATTAGAGTAGCTAACTTAATGAAAAATGATTTTTTTTCTTTTTGTTGCTTAGGAGGGTCTGAACATAAAGCTCTTATCACCAAGCCACAGCTGTAGGAGGAATCCTTTAATCACAGCCTTCCTCCTTGAAGAAGAATATAGATTTATGACCGGACTTTGGTTACTGAGCGAGAAAGAAATATTGCCAGCAGCCACCATACTACTTCCCATAGGCTGTAAACAGCTTTAATCTGCTTTAGCTGTCATTTTGAAGTCGAGAGATATTAGAGTACAATGTAATTATGTAGTTGTGGGCAGAAGCACAGTTTATTTTCTTCAAACTAAAGTGGCAGAGGTAAACTCAGAGAATGTACCTAAACAAACATGTCCTCCCTTGGTCTTATGGTGGTCCCAGCTGCACCGGCCCCATCCCTTTTGTGCTGTTGTGTTAGCCCTGCTTTTCTACTAATACTGTTGTGGGAGCCCAGGCTTTGCACCATGGTGAAAGCAGCTCACCTTTCTCTATTCCCCCACCTCTCAGCTTCATACACATATGTAGAAAGACACTGTTCATCCCTTGCCTTCCCAGCCCCACCTAGTAGAGGTGTTGATTTTTTACTTGCTTAAATACAATGTAGTGATTATATAGACTAAAACAACCTGATGAATTATCATTTTGCTTTGTTTTCATATCTAACAAGACTTTTCAGGAAAGAAAATTCCTACTTCATATAATATTCATAAAAAAGAAACATAGAACCCCGTACCTCTAACAAGATGAGCGTATTACCTTTTGCATTTTTTGGTGAGCAAAGACCCACAGATTCCTGGACTCCTGCCTGGAACGTGCAAGCTTCAAGTATAGCCCATATTTGATCAATTTCCTGTATTCCAGGTGAGAGTTGAAAGCACTAAATCACAGAGTTACTTTTCATCTGATTTAACGTTATTTTTCATACAAAATTTCTTCAACAGAAAATAAGAGAAAGTCCAAGTACATACTGTGATATTACAATTATCAGACAATACGGTACCCGTTGCTCAAACTTTTGTACCCTTTAGGTCTGTCCCGTAATGGATAAACCTTTAGGGTTTCTGCAAGCATTCTCAAAAGATGCCAGTGTTGGCCCCACTTCTGTAAAACACAGTCATAAATCCATATTAATTTAGGATATCATCTAAGCACGTGCTTAGTTTTACTGGAATCTATAAAGTTATAAAACTGTAATAACCTTACTGATACATTTCCTGACATTGTATCTCAATACTGATATCTTTCCTGACTGATATCTCAAAACTACATGGACGACTATCATTACTGTGATGATTGCCTCCAAGTTTCCAAGGAAAAAAATACTAAATCAAACTTTCCTCCTTAAATGATATAATGCTATTGTCTTTGCGTGAGTTAAGACAACAAAGCGCAGACAAATGGCAGTCTTACTGGATTTATATTGTTCTATACTGCATATTGCCTTTTAAAATTCATAGATTGAGGGATCTATTTGCCATCAGCTATTTGCTATTGCCTTTTCCAAGAGCTACTGTAACTATTATGCAAGACACTGCAGTCTCTCTGGATTTTCATACCAATAATCTCCTCCTGATTGTCTGAGTTTGTCCATCTCCCAGATTCTATCAGAAAGTGATTAAAAAGTCTGAGCCTGTTGTACTCTGAGTGCCAGAAGTTCAGCTGGTTTTAGAAGGAGCAAAGACAAAGTTGTCATGAATTAAACCCACTATGACCTAGAGAAAATGCGTCTGCTCATTCATTAGCAAAAAAAGAAAAAAGATGCAAAACAGTTTATTGGAAGAATTAAAAGGAGAGTGATATGATACAGTACTGGGAACAGTAATTATCAATTCTGTCTGAAAAGGGAATAAACAGTCCTACAGGGGTTTTTCAGTATCATTTTGCTCCTGTGTTCCAGCCAGGCATTGATCTCCATGGAATCCAAAGAGTTATTCAAGCAAATTATTCTTGCTAAGAGCAAGACTTCTCTTAGCAAGCACTTATGATCTTGGTGCTGGGGGCCTATCAGTAAGATCTATTGGGCTGAACTTCTAATTTCAAAAGCTGAGCAATGTATATTAGTACTAAAAATAAAAAAGTAAAATTTAGTTGCTTATACTCTACAGGATTTCCAACCACTGTCCTATAGCTCCCTCAGTTCTTTATTTAAATGAAGACACAAAAGGGATAAGCTATTTCAGCCTCAATACCAAAGTCTGAAAATGAAGAGCAAAGCCGACTGAGGAAAATTCTAGCAAGGTCTCAAAATGAAACCACAAAGCTTCAAAGATTTAGCAGGTCTTTTGAGTAAAGACATTTTCAAATAATAATTTTTATCATAAGTTGTGATAATTAAATGAGAACACAAGTGGGTTTGTATAAAATGTTCAGTCAGTGACTGCAAGTGTCTCCATGCTTTTCTCTATCAGCATTCAGCAGCTATTCCAGGCATTAAAATGAATAGTTGAGTAAAATCCTGTACAAAACAGCATGATGGTCATAAATAAACTAAAAAGCATAAAAGCATTCTTACCATTTCTATTGAAATAGACTGGGATGTTCATTCAAAGCTGGCATCTTCTAGTGGGAGATATCAAGATAAAGATATCCATCAAGAATGTCTTTATAGGATTAATGTCTTAGGTGGGGTCACTCTGACACTTTTTTTGTAGTGAGCTCTGTGATTAATAAAACTGCTTGGAGAGTGTTTTTTTAATGACAGACAGATATATATTGTATGACCCGAGTTCTTCGTAAAAGCCATCTTATTGTCAAAATGCTGAGAGAGAAATTTGATATGATTAATGTTCTTTCTTCCTCCCTTTTCCTCACACTGATCAAACAGAAGAAGGCAAATCCAGTTGCCTACAGTGAAGCGATTAACAATAAAAGGAATAAAAGAGGTAGGTGATTTCTGCAAAATTCAGTCCTTGTACCTCAAGGAAAACCTTTCATTTTACTCATTTTGCACTACAAATAATTAAGAGAGATGAATCAGAGGGCTGGATGTGACCTCCAGAGATCAGTTAAATCTATTTCCCTGCTTGCAGGTAGAAAACCATATATGGGCTTTGTCAGCAGCCTTGTGTCTGTCTGAGGTTGGGACCTACAACCTCTCTAGCCACCCTGCTCCAACACGGCATGATCAAAGGAAAGCTTCTTCTAACACCTCACCTAAATTTTACTTTCTTTAATTGGAGTTTCTTCTTATCCCATCTGTCACAAAATCTGGAGAACATGTGCTGTTTCACGTTATTTTAAGATTATCCAAGATGATATTTTTTCTCAAAAGGTGTGATTGCAGCAACTTGAGCTGCACATCCATGTTGTGTCTCCTGCAATGGCTCCATTGCTACAGGATTTGTAGTCTGAGCTGCTGGTCCATCTGAAAACAAGCTGTGGATGAAACCACAGGTCAAAGAGGGGAGAAAGCCCATTGAAGCTCGATATTAACATTCCAGTGCATTATCTCTACAGCTGTGTTAAGTATGTACTTTTCCAATGTTCTATCCAAATGTATTAACTATTAGGATCAGTAGTTATATTTTATCTCTTCCCCCAGCCAGCAGTATCTCCTCTTTTTTTCACCTGCTTCATAAACCAGAATTATAGTTTCTTATATAAGCCTTGAGGAACAGGACACTAAATTAGATAGAATAGTGGCCTAATCTGTTAAAATGATTCTTGTATTCCTTGTGGACAACAATTCTTGGAAGGTTGTTCTCACAAAGCCAAAATTCATTCCCTGTAGAGAGAGCCAATATAAGCTTTTTGCCTCTTGTAAGCCCTACAGCTGTTGTGCTTCACAGATACACATCTAAACCCCAGGATTTTGCTCATTCATTGAACAGAATCTAGAACAGGTTAAAAGAAGAAAAATATTCTGCTTATTCCACCTGCAAAGTTGGTCTGGTACAAGTTGAAAAGATAAAGTTTATGCACATTATTTGCTGTTCAGAGGATTCACTGCTACCTCTCACCACTTCCTCATGTTCCTTCCTCTAACTCAGACAAAAAACACCTCTGTTTTTTGAATATAGTACAATTGTTAAACCACAGCAGTTTAATTTAAGCATAAGTAAGAATAAATATGGTTAGAGCATGATGTGCTAATATAGCACTCAACCACTAAAGTTACTTGCATCCAAATTTCATTGCTAGTTAATAGTATTTAAAATGATACCAATAACAAATGACACAGTGTCTTCCCAGAAGTCTAATTCTGATTCATAAAACTGTTTGAAAGAGTGGCTTGACTAATGATATAATATATAATGGGAATAATACATCTCATTTGTGGATAATTTTCTGCATGTTCTATACGAGATGTTTCTTCAAAGTAGTGCAGAAACTTGGAAAGTAAATTTCCTCATATAAAATTAGTAAACGATATCTAAAATCCACTCATTTTTTCCCCCCCTCTTACTTCTATGAACACAAAAGCAAAAATGAAAACAGACCCATCCATAATCCACAAGCTTTTCATGTTCACAACAGTTTTCAATAGAATCCAGGCTAAATGCACCCAAAGCTTGCCGCGTTGCAGCGATCCAAGGTCCAGCAAGGAGTCCTTTTAACCCTTATCTGCAAAAGTAAGCAGCAATCAAAAGAAACTGTGGCTCACTGGCACGCAACGAGAAAAGGAAGCAGTCAACAAGAACTCAGGTAGTCGCTAATTAGCAAAGTTTTCCCGTAGCTCTGAGAGCTTTCAGAAGTAAGCATTCAGCTCATTTACATGTGTTAGAAGGTGAACTTACAGATGACTCTTGAGAGCATTAGGGAGGTGCTGAAACTCAAGCTCTGAACTGCTCTTTTTATTATTTGTGAAACTTTCCAGTCTTAGAAATCCAAGGAGTAAAACAGGCACATTCCTCCAACGGGCTGTTTTTTGCGTTCCCCACTAAACGCCTTTGAAGAAGCGGAGTGGAAGTTAAAACTCCTTTGCTAATCTGTCATTAAGATCATGCCACGGACGGTAAATGCTCTCCAGCTGCCCTATCCTACAGCGCCGGTGCTCACTAGATACCTCATACAAACCACGTGCAGCCACTTTGCCCGAATTTTGCAGGCACTGGGGTCATCAATAAAAGAAGCCATAGTCACAGTACAGATTCCCTTGGTTCACAACAGGAGGGAATGCTACAGCTGAAAGAAAGTGCTGTCATTTCAAATGTCACCCAGTATGTCACTAAATGTCACCTTCCTAGATTTTTTTCTGTAATGACAGTTTAAAGCTGTATGTGATGTTTGCTGAACCCCCTGCTAGATCATCTATTATGTTCCACTTCAAGATCAGAGGCCAGACCTTGCTGACACCTGGCAAGTGATTGTGCTGTAGTTACAAGACAGGATGAAAAGAAACCTGGACACCTCCCTGCACGCACATAAACACACATGCACACACACACACATGCTCAGTAAGTCATTACTTCTCTAAAACAATTTCTGAACGTCTCCTAATTTACCCTTGCCCTTCAAGATCTCATCAGCACCTTCACCTTTCTGCAATACATTTCTCTGCTGTTTGTGTCATTTAGGAGTTGCTCAATTGAAAAAGTGGGAATTTCTCAAAAAGAAAAAAAAAACATCCAGATTAGTCACTACCTTTTTAGACATAAAAATTCCAAAGAGATATATAGGTGTTAGGAGAGTCCAAATTCAGTCTAAATATTTTAAAGAGATGCTCTTAAAGAAGCACATGTGGAAGTGAGCCCTGCATATGAGCTTGGTCCATTTTACAACCATTTTGTTCCAGTCTGCACTCATAGAAAGTTCAGTGAGGTGTTTTTGAAATGCATGCACTGCTTTTCAGTTTACATTGGCTCATTTCAACTATCAGACAGTAGCAGTAACATCTGTAGAATGAGAAAGACAAAAGGCAACTTCTGCATATTTTCACAGGGATTCTGGCAATTGCTGAACAAATTTCCCAAACACAAAATACATTACAGCCCTTGAGCCCCAGTATCATTCTCTCTTCTATGATTTTACATCTAATGCTTGTGCTCTGAGTTGTCTTATTTCTAGCAATTTGTGCCTCCAACAGTGACCTTGTCTCTTATCCTCCTGTGCAATCCTCAAACCAATGAAGGGGTATTTTCAATTACATGCATTTACTTTTTAATTAGCATTGCTTTTAACATACCTGCAAAAGAAGCGGGCAGGTTTATTGATGACACTCCCTGGGCTTATTTCCTGACTAACGCACTGTTTATCAGAGTCTGGTATTTTTCTCCCCTCCTGCTCTTTATTCCTAAAATTCTTAACACTTGACTCTATTTCAAAGCTGCCTCTGCTACATTTATTGTCCTGCCAAGTCTGAGGCCCCTCTCTCCCAGCTCTGCGTTTGACACTAAACTCAATGATCAGTTGATCAGTCTAGCCTATCTGTCTGGCTGTTGACATTGAGCCCCTTCAAGCTTCTGTTTTTCAGTTCTATTTTTGTATCATTCAGCAACTTGCATTTTCCTCTGAGGTCACCCTTAAAGGTCCATGTGTCATGTTTTTCATTTCTGCCTTGTCAGGAAAATCTTGCCACTGCATCTATCAAAGTAATCATCAGGCCTTGATGTAAGAGTATGGTTCCTCTCACATTTTTCATTACCAGATAATTTATTAATATCCTCCTGAGCAAGACTAGATTTATCTTGATAAAACCCGCTATCAGTGGCAACACAGCATGCAGCACTCAAAGTGCTCAGCCAGTTCAGCAGCTGCTCAGAGTTGTCCTCTAACCTCTCCAACCTTTAATTCCTCAGCAAGCAGAAGCAAGGCCTGGATCCTGCAGCCCTCGCACCGTGCTCCTCAGTGGGTTGGCTGGGGCAGCCCCATAACACCAGCCCCACAGCCTCACTGGCTTTGCCCTCCTGACACTCTCTGTTGCCCGTGTAGAATGCAGACACACAAAATAAAGTCATGTCATGATACACACAGAAGTCAAATGTTTGCAGTTACAAGTGCCTCCTGATATCAAGAACCTACAGACAGTCATTTTACATTTCAGGTTGAACAGCCCCTGACCCAGTGCTGGATGTTTTCTACACAGAGGGATATCTCTTTCCATCTAGTAATTGAACCCTGCCTATGCACTCACCCCCATCTCAACCCATGCTTCCTCTGTAGCAGCTATTTCTCTTTTACATTATCTTTACTGGGGGAAAAAAAAAAAACAAAACACAAAACAAAACAATAAAAAAACCCACAAAACATTGTAAGGCCACTCAGCTCCCCACTCTATTATATACTGAAATTAAAGCACAGGAGGCCCTCCACAAAGGCGGCTGGCTAATGACTCTCCTGGTGGACGTTAGGCGCGAGATGCATTTGTGACATGAGTGGCAGCTGTGCAGACACCAGTTTATGTGATTCAGCACAGCTATTTCATTAATTGTGTTTCATGGTTCATTTCCTCAGATTACACTCAAAATAAATAAATAAATAGGACCACAAAGCTGCTGTGCTCTCTGAACCATCCACCCAACAAAAAGAAGGTAGAAAAAAACGGCCTTGCTTTAATTGGCTTCCCACATATTTTTTTTCTGTCTTAGGTGCTTTTTAAACTGCAAAGTCAAAAATAAGATAAATTGCAGTTATATTCTGCTGTCTAATTATCTCTTCAGTTTTCCACAGAGACTTGGTGCCTTACAGAGAGCCCTGCTATGTGGAAGCATGCTTTAATGAAAGCAAAAATTTTGTAGAGGCTTACCTACAAACATCACACATCTCTATCTGCTGATTTACATGCTTGTATTTCATTGCTTAAATTTAACACAGGGAAAGTGTCTGGGCAGTCTCAGGAAGTCAATGGCATAGATGTCTGTATAAAAACCCACCCCTCGTCTATCTTTGTAACAATATTCATGCAGAAAAGTATTTTCAAGGAGCAACAAACATCACAAATGCAGAAGGACAAAAACTGCTTTGATCCTGTCAAGAAGGCAGGTGAGCATTCTAAAAAGATATCCAACTGATGGCTGAAGAGGCAGTGACAAGGGACTTCCTCAGCACCATGAAAGCCTTAGAGAGCAGCCAACACGGTCATCAATTTTTAAGATTATGTTACTTTTTATAAAAATATAAATAAAATAAAATAAAATAAAATAAAATAAAATAAAATAAAATAAAATAATAAAATAAAATAAAATAATTGCTTGATAAAACAGTGGTTTAATATCAGAAACTCTAATTTTCAAAATACCTTCTGTAAGGAGCTTTTACTAACATTGAAATTAGTCTGGATCCCCAGCCCAGTTCTACTGTTATGCCACTGAAAACTTTTTCACTCAAAGCCAAAAATCAGACTGAATCAGATACAGAAACCTTCTGAAGATCGGAATCTCTATAGATTTTTCAAAAGCCTTTCCTTAGGAAGTTTTTTAGGTCTACCAAAGAAGAAATGTGCCCAGGAATAGCCTTCAGTCCTGCTGTACAGCAATCATGAGGAAATGGAGGTGCAGATCTTCATTTGAAGTTAGAGCACGTTCCAGCTGAGAGCCTTATAAAACAGAGCACATCCCTTCATGAGAAAACAAACAACATCCCCTCAAAAAAGCAACTACTTCTGACAGGGAAAATATTGCATCTTTTTGTTTGTTTTTACAAAAGATGCAAATATTGAAAGCTCAATATTAAAAAAAACAAAACAACAAAATAAAACAACAAAACAAAAAACTGGAACTGAACATATTTAGAAAATATGGGGCAGGGAGTCGAGGCAATTGCTGAGTTATAATCATCTATCTACTATAAATATCTGCAGTGTGAAAAGAGCTCTCTCTCCCTTTGTGTTTACTGCTGCTGCTAAGCACAAGGCTTTTTGTGGTTTCATTTTAGTAATCAGGATCTCTCGTACTTCCCGGACAGATGGCCATTCACACTTCAGTGCTCATTTAAACACATACGTCAATGATGACAGAACATTTCTGCTGAGAACGGGCCAATGTAATCTTCCAAATTCAAGGCTATCTGTCATTTTTGTTGGTTATATAAAACCAGAGTCAAAAGTAGGACTGCTCTTATTTGGAAAGCCAGAAAATGGAAAATTCCACCTGGCTTGCTGTCTCCACAAAACTCAGGCAAGGCTATTGAAAATGATTTGAGGAGCTCTGAATGTCTAGCCTCCTCTGATCCATTGGCAGCTCTCTTAGGGCCTGCTAAGAAATGGGAGAAGCTAATATCAGATTAGAGAATGAATGTTGGGTCTTGCAGGCTGCTCAGAGCTCCCACAACAGCATTAATTCTATATATCCTCTTCAAATCCATCCCATGTTTATAATGTAATTGTCCTTCATTTGTCTCTTAAGGTATTAGATAAATACATGCCAGCACCTTGCAGCTGCACTCTGCAATTTACAAAAGCCAAATTGAAAACGGAGGGCAAAGTATCTTCTTGACTCTGACGCTGATCCCCTGTGTTTTCTCTGAGTGGACGCAGTACTTATGTGGATAAATAGACAAAATTATTTTCCACTGCTGTCAAGCCAGCATTGTAGACAAGAAGAAAAGCATTTAAATTTAATAACATTCTCTTCAGCTTCAGGCTGGACTATGTGTAAGAAATGGAAATCTGAAATATGAAAAAATCTATTCATGACATTTCTGGTTGCTGCCAGTTGCAGGAAGCTCATGTATTCTGCCAAGAATGACTGCTTAGCCGGGGTCATCAGCAAATGATTCTTCTTTTTTTTTAGTTCAAATAAACTTTACAGCCAATCTTTAGGGAACTTTGCCAAGCCTGAACCAACCTACAAGCCCTTTAAAGTTCAATTTATTAGTAATTAGCAGGACAGAATTGACACAGGGGAGCATTTAAAAGAGTGTATATGTAATCAGCCAATAATTATCAACACAGCAACAGAAGTGTGACACAGTTTGAGTTTCAAGCATATTCACCTAACTGTGTAAAGATAATGAGCATAGCAGTGGCTAAATATTTCAGCTTACCATCCATGTGAATCTCCAGTAAGTCTAGTTTGGCAATTTTGCACCTGAGCTACTAACCATAACGCTAAAGAGGCTCAACTGGGAGCAGAAAAATTTCCCTAAACTTACAATGCTGTTTAACAGCTGAGACTCAAAACTGTATTTTGCAGGAGAATTGCCAGCAATGGAGACCTTTGTTGTACTGTACTTTTGTCATTTGTGTCTGCAAAGGGAGATTTCGCATCAATAAACAGTGAGCAGCAATAGATCAGCAGTCCAGTCAGACTTGCTAAACAAATGAATCTTAGAAGTGAAAAACAAAGGTCATGAAAATCAGTTTGACCCTGGATGATCCCATCGTTCTGAAAGTAAGAGCTGTGAAAAGTGCAGCGTTTAGGGAACATTTTACAAGTCAGTAAACTGAGATTATTCTGCAGTGACTCCTAGGTCAGGGCAACCAGTGGCAGCCTGCTGGGAAGGTCTCACTGGTGGTACTGGAAACTTCACACATCGCTAGAATGCACACGCCATCCTTAGGAATACACTACAAAGGATCAAGGAGTTATCAGAGCATTCAGTATTTTTCAGCTAGACCTGAGACAAAAATTCAGAGGCCAATGATTAGGCTAAATGAAAAGCTTTGAGATAGTAGAGGAAGTATAACTCTTTGTGGAAGTCAAAAACACAACCGGTGCCATGTGGTTAGCACTGGAAAAGGCCCCTTAAACACACTTGCCTTGTCAAACACACCGTGAAATAAAAGAAGCTGACCCAGAAGGATTCTTCAAGGCACAACAGAGGAACAGCTTTACAGATCAACAGTGTTAACAAAGCAAAGGAGCTGACCCAGGACAGGATCAGCTGGAGGAGAGGTTCTGCCATGAGTACTTAACCAGGCTGGAACAAGACAGAAGATGAAAATAAAATATCTTTTGACTTCTAACAGAATTCATGCTGAACTTTCTGGTAGACAAGAAAAATTTGAGGGAAGAATATAATTAACTCTTCTTCTGGAAAGTAGTTGGTAATTCATTCTATTTGCAGAAAAAAAGAAAAAAAACAAGGAAAAAAAAAGGCTTTCTTGTGAAGAAGGCTGAACAGATATCAGTTGAAAGGACTTTTGTGCCTCACCTTTTTGCTTTCTTTGATTTAAGCTTTTTCTTGAACATGGTGGAAGGATTTGAAGTTGACTGAGTGCAGGGAAGAGGGCAGGGCAGTCCAGATGCATGTTCTCTTACAGCTTGTGTTACTGTATTTTGTGATCTGTGGCCCAGGCGTATGATGAGAGCTGTCACATCTGGTTGACATTCCTCTACAGCAGTGTGAGCAAGGCAAAAATTGCTTCTGGATGAACAATAAGTGATTTGCAGTGACTTCTGCTGTCAGATACTGCATTATGCCCATAAAAGGTCTGGCAAACTTGGTTAATGGTCTCTGTAGACATGAGTACAATAAAGATCAGATACTACAGATATCCTCTGAGTAGATCAGTGTGTTAACCACTCAGTCTTAGAAAATAACAAGATAAAGATTTACCAAATGCATAATTTTAATTTGACTTTTTTGTTTGCTTTCATAGGTACACACTATTTTGCACTCCTGTATGGTTTAAGGTTTATGAGAACTCTGAATGTCATTTTTAGAAGCTGCTGGTGCAAGTACAAACCAAAATTACATAAAGGAACATTATTGTAGTACTTAGGTATGCAAATAAGCTTCTTCCAATACTCCTATATTAACAGATAAAGTGTTAAGGGTATTCCAAAACCTGTTGGCTTCAATTGAGTTTTACTGTGATACCTTTCAGTCAAAGAGAGATGTCTATTCCTGCAGTAACTTTAGTCTAAAGATAATGAGTCATGATGTTTATCTATACACAAGTACTCAGTTCCCTCCATGTCAACTTGCACATTCTCCAATCAGTTATGGGACCTTTTTTAATCTCAGGTTCGTCATATACTTACTGACTGCGTAAGTACTACAAATGACTGTCCATTCAGCATATATTCAGACTACACTCTCTATTAGTAACGTAAGATCAGTTCCCAGGACACATTAGTGCTTATAGTTTTTAATATAGTTTGTTTCAGGGAGGTCTGTCAACCCACAGGAAAGGGGCAGGTTGATGTTCTTCAGTATTCAGAAATACTGAAGGTTGTTACACACCTGCCCGTTGCAGTCATTGCATCACCTCAGCTGCACAGCCAAAGTAGTTAGGTTTTTTTCAAGCCTGAATCACCACTATGCCATTTCAAGCCTCCACTTCAGCAGGTCTGTTTTGGCCTAGAGTAGTCAGTGGCATTTAACAACTCAGGAGATGGAAGAATTTGCTCATCTGTCTAATCATTATTAGTGGAACAGTTCTTTTCAGTAATATTAATGACTGTATAAATAACTTGCAGTTCTGCAAGATGTAATTCTTATTTAATACCTGACCTTGTTTGAAAAGTAAACTTATTGAAATATTTTTTTTTAATTATTAAATACCATAGTTATAAAAAGACAGAATACTTGGATTATTGCCAGTGGTTTACAATTCATAAACAGAAATTTCACCATTTGTACATCGGTTATCAAATCTTTTGTTGAATATATGTCTTTCATTTAAAGATGATGGTAGCTATAGTGCTTGAACTTTAAAAATATCACTGCATAGATATCACCAATGCAGCCTATTTTTCTACTTTCACTTATCACATAATGGCTCATTCAGGATATCTAGCTGAAAACTAATTCAGGATAGGAAAGAAAGGGCAGCTCCATTCATGCAAGCGCTACTGCGTAATGATTACCAATTTCATTTGTATTGTGTTAGTGCCCAGGAGACTCGTTCTTTATAAACCTCACTAGCACCAAAAATTGCCACAAAGTCCTGCTGCCAAAGGACTGACAAACTAAAATCTTCAGACTGCGCGTTCCTCCAAATTGTCTCATTGCTAAATGTAAAAGCTAAATGTTTCTAAGAACGCTTCCGAGCAAATGGACTCTTCCCTTCCATTTCCTTTCAACACACATCACACCCCAGAGTCCTGAATGGCAACTCAGTTACATGAACGTGAAGTTAACAGATGAACGCTATAACAGCAGAAGATGTGAAATCACTGGCCGTGACTCACTCAGCGAAGATGTACCTATTTCTCTCTAGAGGAAGACGTTCACATGATGTGTCAAAAGAATATCTGTAGCCACTAGGCAGAACAAGAAAGATTTCAAGGCCTAATGAATCTGTTGGAAAGAAAATGTTTATGCAACAAAGTTGACTGTGCACAAGCTAATGTAGTTGTGAGAAATGCATAAGCTCTGGTTTTTCATAGAATAAGTCACAGACTGTTGACGAACTAACAATAATACAAGCTTTCTTGTTAATGGGAACAAGAAAGCACTAATTTTAATAAAATAGAGATTATTAGGAAAATATTACCCAGACTTTGAGAACACTTCTGTCTAATTGGCAGGTACACTTGACTGTGAATGAACAGAAGAGGAAACTTCAAGTTTTTCATTCCTATTTTCTGAAATCTAGTTCCATGTACATGACAGGAACACCTGAACAACATCTTTTTCCACTTTACACTCTAAAAAATAGTTTGGAAGGATGTGAAACCCTCTTTTTTTAATGAAGAAAAGTCTCTTGAAAAGCTAGAATCAATCCAATCTGCAGCCGTCTTAGCTCCTTAAAGCAGATCATTATTTGATTATCAGACACACATGCCAAGTCATAAATTAATATCAAAGGCAGTGATGGGACTTGAACCTTGATCTAGTGGCTTCCCAGGTGAGTGCTCTGCACTTGAGGTAATAGAGTAATTAGACAGCTTTTCCCTCCAAAGGATAATTGTTAATACACGTTGGCTGTTGGAGATGAAGCCCTCCTGAGGAGCAGATATGGGTTTCCTTTTTCATTAAAAAAGAAACTTAACTTTTTCAGTGGTTAACCTTCAGCATATTAAAATGTTTAGAGCTGGAGTCAGATAGAAGTGCTCCTCTGAGTAACAAACAATTAAACACAGCAGACAAGTGGGAAAATAGCACTGTGCTTCTGAGACAAAACAAGCAGTGGCCATTAAATAACAGCTGCCCCATTAACCAGTGTGTGTGGGCATAGCCCACTGGGCTGAAAACCAACCACGCAACAACTAGAAATATTGACAAAAGTAACAAATTAACATTCTGCACAAACAGCTCATATGCAGTTTATAGATAACCTATGATCATAATTTTCCAGAGAAAGTACATCCCTGAGACGTGTCATTAAGTGTGGATTAATATAGACCACTGAATATAGACACTGAATCTAGTATAACCTTAGCAAATCAAGATTACAATGACATAAATGGAAAGATCACAGATTCTGAACCTTAAGCTGTAGATATTCATAAGACCTCATAAATGAAAGAATTTTACAACAGGTGACTATCAAATCTAAGAAGATATCCGAAGTTCAATTTGGTCCACTGAAATGTACAGAAGTTTTCACACTGGCATGATTCAAATCAGCTGTACAGTCCAAATTGTTTAGGTTTGATCCTTCTTTGCCTTAGAACTTCTGTGATCAATAAAGTTCTGAAGACAGAATGCCCTGTACGTATGAGATGCTGCCAGTATATTTAGTCTCAGAATGTAAACACTATCATTTCCATTTCCTTTCAGATACTTTCTGGAAAGATGTTTTTACTTTCAGAAGTGCATCATAACATTTATCTCAGTATACTACAGATGGGAACATTATATTTCAGAACAAATTCCATGGGCTTCATCAGTCTTTAAATGAGAGCAACAAGAATCCCTTTAACTGGATTTCAGAGCTAGCATGAGAAGTATTTGACCAGCAAGAGGTCCTTTGCTTAATTTCATACATCTATCTTCTCACAAAAGCTTTCCCTACTATCTCTTTCCCTCTGTATCCTTCAGGGTTGAACTGGCCTTCCTGGAACTTAGCAACTCCCAACTGTCACCAAGACTTAAGGCCACTTCCAGAAAATCTGAATGATCAGCATGGCAGCATTAGTGCTGCAGGGACAAGTGACATGTCAGCAACAGTAGACGGAGCCATTCACAAATTATATTTAAAAAAAAAAAAGAGGAAATGATTACTGACCCCTGGAAACAGGACGAAAACCCATTATAGCCTTTTTGATTATCATCCCAGACTACACTGTGATTTTTATAGTATAGAATAATAAAATGACCTTTTGTTTTCAATCCACATGTCCCTCTCGCACTGCTCTACAGTCAGCATCAACAGTATGCTCATTGCTCTCTTCTGGAATAGACAGAAATATCAAAGAATTCAGTTGGTTTAAAATGAAATTCAGCTTTGGGACCAGATTGGTTGCCATTGCTAAAACCACAGCAGGAAAGGCTCTCTATCTGGAACATGAGATGCCCTGATAAGAGCCTGTGTTTATTAAAAATGCTGTGTGAATATTTTGGAGTGGGAAACTATTTAAGCAATTTACCATCTTTGTCTGCTGACAGGTTACAATCCTGGAATTTATTCATCCCTGCATTATCTGCCAAAATCTTTCCAATTTATAGTCTATTAATTGGACGCCAACTGTGTATATTATGATCATCTAATATTCATCCTGTTGTTTCTGATTCTCTTCTGAGTGAGAATAGTTCTTGGCATCTGACTTCCACTGTGACCACTCAGGCTTCCAAGCTTCAGCTGAAGTGCCTTTACACCAATGCACGCAGCATGGGAAATAAGCAGGAGAAGTTGAAAACTGTGGTGCAATTAGAAAACTATGACCTAATTGCTATCACAAAACGTGGTGGAACTTACAAACGAGTGGGATACTGACATTTACATGGGCAGATAGTGATAGGACAACAGGGAATGGCTTTAAAATTAAAAGGGAGATTTAAATTATATATTAGGCAGAAATTCTTTTCTGATAGGGTGGTGAAGCACTGGAGTGGGCTGCACAGAGAATTTGTGGATGCCCCATCCCCAGAAGTGCTTAAGGCCAGGTTGGATGGGACGCTGGGAGGCGACAACCAGCCTGTGGCAGGGAGTGGTGATCTTTAAGGTCCTTTCCTACTTAAGCCATTCTGTGATTCTATGATTCTGCATAAACTTTCAAATGTCACTTGAAATTTACTGTTTAGGCAACATTACTTGTTTGAATATTCACAGAAGCCAGGCAATATAAATCCAATATGTCACTGAATATAAATGAGGTTAAAACCCATGTGCATTAATCTTTTTGTTATTGTTATTTGAATATAATGAATAATATTTCAGTATGTCATATTACTGATGTTGAAGTTTGATAATATTCTGGTTAAGCAGGCACTGTTTTCAAGGATTTGCAGTCACTACCTTCTAAGTTACAACTGGCACGCATGCTTTAGTTTTATTACAGTTCATTTACGAATCTAGATGTGAAGAAACTATTAGTTAACATTAAAACTGACAATAACCATACTGGAATATTTGTTCTTAAACCTGAATTTTCATTTTATAGGTTTGCAAGAATTAAATTTTCCCAGTGCCTAGGATCCAAGAGAGAAGTTTAAATAGAATAATATAGTTGGGTTTGTCATTATTTGTTTCAGCCATCTGCATTTTCTGACTGCATTATTAAGCATCACGTTTGGCAAGAACATTTTAATCTACCTGGCAAAGAAATAGAGTTTATTTCTGCCTTTGATTCAGAATTGTTGAAAGTAGGATCTTAATCTATTACTTAGTATCTATTTAGATTGACTTCATATTTATTAAAGGATGAAGGTATGTTATGATGATCGAACAACAGCTTCCTTTTAAATTTACCTGTTTTTAAAAATCTCAAAGATATGCTGATAAAGAAGATAACTGTCCATGAGACATAATGATCACTCAGTATTCCAAGAGGCAATTACTAAGTTGATGTTAGCAAGGAGTTCAGGATGTCAGAATGATAAGATGAAACAGCATGAAGTGAGGGGCCCTGTATGTGCTTTGTGCTCAGTCCATTAATCTGAAATCAGACTCAACAGATCTAGACATCTCTTAGGTTTGGTTGGTGTTATTGAATAGTGAGCACTTATGTGTGGATGTGATTACGGTGAGGTTTGTTGTTGCTTTATTTCGAATTCTTATCTGAGAGATAGTGCAGTAGAAATAAGCCTTCAGGGGACCCAGTTCCCATCCAGTTTTGTTGGCTTTGAAATGGAAAAAAAACCCAACACCAATAAACAAATAAACAAACAAACAACAACAGCTAAACTGGTATTTTCTACTCTCTGTGACTTTCTGAATCTCATTATTCCTAAAGGGTTGTTCTGGTTTTATGTGATTTTGTATTTGCCTATATTTTTTTAGAAGCCTTTAAACGTAAATCCCTTCACCCATTTCCCGTCTGGCAAATCAGCTTCCTCTTTGTTTAACCCTAACAGATCTATTATAAAGGCACTCTCCTCCCCTCATTTTACTTTCTAAGACATCAGACAAGACCCGTGGGATCACTGAAGATGCAAGGAAATTTTTCACAGGAGGAGCCTAATGCCCCGATCACATCAGGGTTGAGTAATTGCATTTCATGCATAGTGCATGAACACGTGCAAGAATCTCCTCTTTGCACTGTCAGCTAGACTCGGCACCATGGATCAGACTGCTATTTTTCAGATTGCTAAGAATGCTTTATGGAGAGAAATATATATCTGCCAGCAAAGCACTTTCCAAATGAAGACAGAGCATAAAACCACCCTGCAAGTAACACAAACTGGTAATGGTGACATTTTGCAGCATAACTGCATTCACTAGCACTGTAATAAGAGGTAAAGAGCAAAGTTTTCGTGTGCACGCAATGTCAAGGAAAGCTGACAGCGCAGCACTCTGCTCGCACCGAAAAAATACAGGAGAGGCCTCAGCAGTGTCAGGAAGGATTTCTTCCTAACAAACAGAATGTCTCCTGGCTTCCTTGTTCTGCAGCCCTCCCATCGGTCCCGCAGGGGCAGATGAGAGCATGCCCTTTGCTTGTCAGTCTCACTGCCACTATTGCAAGCAAACATCCAGATTGCAAACAGGAGCTGTATTTGCAATCTGGGCTTCTCACCAGTTCAAGAACATTGAGTTCTACCAGAAGCAGCATCACGCTGCTGAAAGGAAAAGGGAGTAGGGGACCTGATTACAACAAATGCTTTACTTTCTACTTCAAATGTTTTTGACCACTTATCTTTTTTTTTCCCTGCAACTTTAAAGAAAGGTTACAAATGTCTTTAGAGGTGATAGTTTGCCATAGAAGTGAACGAAGTCTCTTTATTTGAAATTCTGTATCTCTTCCCATAATTTAATCCTATGAAGTAGCAAACCACCTCTTCCTAGACATGCCTATTTCACAAACAATAATGTAGTAGTTTCCATAGAGCACCAAGAAATATTTTTTTTCCATAGTTTGGAAATAAACAAATTTTAAATAATTTCAAAATGTTGCAACACTTGGTAACAGAGGAAAAAAAACAAAACAAAACAAGCCAAATAAACCAACCAAATTTAAACATGAAATGCAAAAGCACACCAACACTGTAAGAAAACACGGAGTTTTTTCTGGCTGTCAGAGGATAACAAGTCTACTTCCATAGACTGAGGACTGAATGTTGGCTGTCAGAGAGCTGGGCCCTCTTCAGAAACCAAAAAGTCTTCAGCCATGCACACAAAATCCAACATCAGCTGCTAGGATAGGGGCAGCATTTTCCTGTTTCTTGTTTTTCCTTCCCATGATTTGGTCAGCTCAACCATCTTTTTCGTTTTAGGGAAAAAATGTAAGACTATGATCTGATTACACATTTTTCTAGATCTGAACACTGATGAAATTCAAAGCAGATTTATTTTTTTTTCCCCCCTCAATTAACTTCCTGGAGTTGCATGGCTGTCCTTGTTTATTTAGTCTTTCCTCATATGGGTATTTTCTATTGAGTTCCCTGTTGATTTCCTATCAACTCCTAATATTCTACTTATTGTTTCAGCAGCAAATTGGAGCTGACCTGATGTCTTAAGAGAACAATTTATATTGACTTCACGATATTTCTTATGCGTGGAAATATTTAATTTGGAGCCCTTAATTACATGAAGTTAGAATTACTTTCCTCTCCATAAATATTCCTTTGAACTAATTGTCAAGTAACTTGGTATTAACTAGTCCTCCTTTGACTTTTCCACATCTGCTATACATTGCTGTCCTGCATAAATTTACTTCAACCAGGCTTTGTCAGAGAAACTTTCTCTAAATACACTGCAGAAAGTTTAGCACATAGCCCTGCGAGACCTCATTAATAACATCCTTCCAGCATGAAAATCTAGCATTTATGTCTATCCTTTGTTTCTAATTTTTTACCAGTTATAAGTTTGCAGAAGAAACTCAACACTCTTTAAGCACCTCTGCTGACAATATTTTTGGAAATTCAGATTTGTTACATTGCTCAAATGAACATTATCCCCATACCATATCTGCTGCTGACATCTGTGGACCTGCTTAGCTGCTGTGTGCATGTGTAACAGGTCTAGTGTGGTGGTCATGAGGTGCGTGACCTACACCAGAAGTTCACACAGCATCCCCCACATATTTGCCTGCATGGAAAAAATAATTGTTGAGCTCTGGAGAAAACATATGTATATAGTCATAATCCTTTCATCAGATCAGCTCATCTATAGCCATGAAAGCCTAATTCAGGGAAAGCTGAGGATACATACTTTCATACTCCTACTGGAGAGGGCTTCCACATTAAGTGATGCTTTAAAAGTATCAGTTTGTAAGTTTGTCACTGTCAGGTAGTATCAACAGGACCTGGTCTGAGACAGGGTATCAGAACATGGGAAAGGCTTGTGAGAGAAAAGCACAGGTCAGATTCTGAACTAATCTCTGTCACACAGAACATTCACTTTCAGGATGTAATGATCTCATCATCCCTTGAAGTCACTCATTATCTTAACTTATTCAAGAAAGATGCTGAGATCCTGGCTGAAACTTTTGCTGCTTCTTTGTTGAAGTACTGTAATGTACTTGATTTGTTTTGGCTTCCTAAATTATCTGTGAACTGTTTTGCAGTGATCTAGAATTCAGCATACTCAGTTCTCGGAACTCACTGCTTCTGTACCTTTCCCAATTCTGTCTTATATCAGACTGTATGCAAAAAGCTAATGCTAGCCTCATTGCATAAAGCCTATGATACCACTGAGAATACTTCCCACTCCCACACACAGTCACCTTCCAGGCCAATGCTAAATCTGGCACCCCACCACAGATGTAAAGCACAGAAAGTCCAAGTCAAAACACTGCATTATTTTTTTTCCCCCCATCATGAATTCCAAAGATAAAGTCTCACAAATCCCTTTGCATTGCACTGTAGATGACTTCTATAGTAGAAAAAATAACTGTAATAACCATAACACAATGTGCTTAAATTTCTTTTTTATCATTCATTATGTATATGATTACAAATAATGGTCAACATTAAAAAAAGACATAAGCAAAAAAATATATATATTACTTCTCTAAAAATAAGATCTACCCATCTATCTACACTATTGCATGGATGAAGAATGCACTGCAAACCTTATGCTTTGTTTTTTGAATCTAAATGTGATACAGTCTCAACAGAAGGCAGTTTGATAGCCTTGCATTTGTACAGGTGGCTTATAAAACATGCGTGTCTCTCCTCCAGCTACTGACTATTAAGGAGTGCAGGTAATACACAAACCACGATCAATCCTACTGCCTGAAAATGTGGAACAATTACAATATTTTATTGCACATTCTTCTTTGCAACTTTGTAACTAAATTGGAATTAATCTGCAGTGTCCTGAAACCTAGGAAAATGCTAACATACCATTTACCTGAAGAAAAGTTGTCTCAAAAATGAACTAAAGTTTTCTTTAGCTATCAATAGCCAATTCCAGTGTTCCAATTTTCACTGAAAGAGTAATGCAGAAAATTGTAATCTTCATGTAAGTAAACATGAAAAAAATTACTTATACATAGGAAGAGACAGGTAAAATGACTTAGATTTCATTCTCTCTGATTATTCAAAATACCTCTTCTACTGTAGCCTCCTGAGCAAAGGTACTTTTCCATGAAAGGTCAAAGCAGAGAGGATGAAAAACGAAAGGGGTATAGGCAGTTTGATCAGTAACTTGCTTATTGATTTCAGCTGCTGTGTTGGAGATGAGAAAAATCCAAAACAAAATTGCTTCATTTACTAAGTACAGTTATTAGTTGCTGCCTTCATTTACTAGTTACAGTCAAGAAAAGAATAATTTTTTGTTAAAGTACTTCAGAAAACAATGTTGAAACAACTTTGCCAACCTTTAAGCAACTACGTGACATTTCTGCCTTCTTCCACTCTTGCTATGCAATATCTATTTCTCTCTAATATGATATATGAATATATTTACTGTAAACAACTCCTTCATTTTGACAAAGACTTGAAGACAGGGACAGAAAAGTGATAGCAAAATCTATAACATAATAGATGACCAAACAACAAGTGTTGACTCCCTCAGAACTGCTGTCTCAGTAGATTCTACTCTTGCAAACACTTGGGCATTATATATCTAGTCACGTTTTTTGAGATCAGGTTCCCTCGCAGCATCTCAGAACATACAAGGCTAACAGGAGTTGCCTATCCTGAAGACCAAAAACAGACTGACATAGAGTCTGATGTCTGTGGTAAGCAAGGCCCTGCCATCTGACCAACGCAGCATGACAAAACCCAAATTTACTTGAATATTTCTTAATCTTTTTGATTGGCAATCCCCATGATTTCACTCCTCGTAATGAACAAGACTATGAAGCATATTTGTCCAGCATGCTGTATCTGAAAACAATACAATTCACCTAAATAAGCTTAATCAGATTAACTTCTTTGCCATCACCCTCAGTTGAGTGAAAACTCAGGCCAGAGTCTATACTAACCTTTAAATCAATGTTATAAATCCTGCAGAAGTAGTTTTCAAAAGAGAAAAACCACAAAGAATGCCAAGGGGCCCATCAACCCATCCAATGGGGCTAAACACCCCAAAAGAAACTCCTTAAGTGGGAAGATAAAAATAAAAAAGAGATTTTAAAACAATTAGTGGCCACTAAACTATTCTGATTCCTCGAGTGGGAAGATGTTTAAGCACTGTTGTGAAGGAATTTTTAATGGATCTAAGCAGAAAGTCTGTGCTTTCTGGTCTGAAATAGCATAGCCTGAGGAACACAGCTGTTTCTCAGCCTAGTAAGTCAAATTCTTCTTTTTAGCTTTCTAAATCAATCTAGTAGGTTTACATGCTTTGACACAATGTTCTGATCTTAAACAGGAATGTTTTCTGTGTTTTTTTTTCATTAGGAGAGGGATGGAGGGCAACAGATTTGCCAAATATTTTGCATAGCTCAAGAGGAGACCTGGCTGCTTTTGGATCATGCTCCCTGAAGCTGAACAGGTTTTTATATAAACAAATGGCAAACCAAGGGAAGGCAGATTACAAATGAAGAAGCAGACATCCCAAGTTGTAAGAAGTGAGCAGGGAACGCAGCTTTGTTCCACAGCTACATTAGCAACCCACAGCTGGTCGACTTGAACTTACGTTCTCATTTGTAATGACTACAAATGAAGTGCCACACAAAAACAAGACTATTCTGCAGAAGTTCATGCCAAATCTCTTACGCTGTCTTACATTTTTAAAATGTGCACTTATGTCCTGTGACTTTTCTAACGCATCATCTCATCCTAACATCGCACACTGCCTGAAGTTTAAGACATAGAATAATGGTAAGCAATATAAATGCACAAGTTCTTTTTAATTTTGTGTCTGCATTACCAGAATGTAATTTTACATGTATTTTACTCTCAGTGTGGAATTATGCTAGCTCAGGAGAGTGTTCTAAAACCCAAGTTCTATAGATATTAGAAGAGTCATATATACAGAAAACACTGTGGAGGATTTAAAAGTATGAAAAGCCTAAGGATTATATAGACTCGAACTGTGAATGAGGTTGAAGTGCATTCAAGGAAGCAATAAAGTCTAGTGAACCAGAAACGCCCTGCTCACTTATGATAAAATATCTAGTTAATACCAAAGAAAAGCTTCAAACAGACTTGTCTTGTTCTTTAGAAAGTCACTATAAAATAATGCCAGTATTCTTTCTACAAATACTTTCACAAATAAAAAGTCTCTTTTAGAAAGAAGATTGAACTTGGTAAGTAAGCAGCTTAAGCGGTAAGGAAAAGCATATTAAAGTTATTTCTCAACTTGCAGAAATGTTGAATAATGGTCCACGGCCATGTTCTATGACAACAAAACATTGACCATTCTCAGTGATGTAGCTTCTCTTGTTTTCCATATGAGATACATACCAAAAGGTTAATTTGATCCAAAATGTGTACACAATTGAGGTTATTAACATAAGCACACCTGCTACTTCTACTCCATTTCTTGAGTAGTGGAAAATTTACCAACTAACTACTCTCTTCACCAGTATTCTTTTCACTATTTTTAGTGAAAAGATACATCAGACTAAGTGGATTAACTGAACATAATTCAGCTAATCAAAATAAGTGATGAAAAGCATGAAATGCTTTCACCTTAATTAGCTCTCATTTCATTTTGACAAAGTCAGGTTCAATGTTCTTTGGAGGGTAAAATCAGTAGACACTGTAGGCCCTAGAAGTGCCTTGTTTTGTATATGGAAGATCTTGCTGGAATTATAAGACTCAAGTGAACTGCGCAAGGAATAAAAACACATTCTAGCATAAGAACCATTATAGACGCTAAGGCAAAACTCAGCACTTCTCCATCTGTTGCCAATTCAAAACGTGATCCTCATCAATTTTGAATGCGACACTGATTTTGGTGTATCAGCCCTTCTCTTACTGCTGGGTAAAGATCTCGATTTTCGTTTCCAGTTGAAGAATTTGGGAACACAAAATTCAAGATTGTTAATCTCTGTAGGGCATACAAAGCAGTGCTAATCAATTACTGAGATTTCTTAATAAACAAAGGATCCAAGTAGAGTCAGGAATCTTACTTCTCTCAAAGCTTTAGGCTTTAAAGTTACACAGGAAAATGTGCAGAGAAAAAGATAACTAACTTCTCTTTTACAGATGGTATGTCCTTGCTCACCAAAACAGCTCTGGATTGTGCATCAACCCCCCCCCAGTTCTGCCACCTCTTTGTGCCTCCACATTTGCAAAGCCTCATTAGCAACTCATTAGAAACACTACAGATGTGACATACACAAACTTGCTCTGGGAAAGGGAATTAAGAAAATCTGTGCTAGAGAACTACATCAGAAAGCTGAGAATATTTTCTGTGATTGTTCAGAGACCATCCTCATTAATATGTAAAATAAAATAAAAAACAACACCACAAAACTAAGCAAAACAAAAACCCAAAAAACAAACAAAAAAAACCCAAACATTTTTTGCAAACATTGAGTGACGAAAAAGTTACCCCTTTTCAGGGATGGAAAGGTTAAAACAACAGCTGTCTGGGTCAATTCCCAATTTATACTCAGATTTGCAGTAACAACAGAAGAAAATGATAACTCTTACTTAGTGCCTTCAGGAATGACAAACTTTAAAGTCCATCAATGGCTGCTTATGGTAGTGAAAAGAATATTTCTTTCTGCTCTGCTGTTAGTATCAGCAGCTCCTCAGTAATTCTTGCAGTTTCTTCTTCATTTAAAGCTTTGTTATTCGTTTATTGTTTTAGAACAAGTGACAATTAGCAGGTACTTACACCTAGTGCAGTCTAAAAAAAGTCACGGGTTCAGAATGCTCTTAATCCTTCTTAGAGAAATTAATTGTAGAATTCTGCCTTAATTCTATGGTAGCAGCAGACACTCAACATTATTCAGAGTCCTAGTCTGGGATCAGAGGGCCTCTAAAGGATAGAATATCTGGAAACATACTGTAGGGAGTTGGGACCTACGCTCGCTCAAGGAGGATCCTCAAGTCCATCTGTGATACTTCTGCCTGAGAACATGTGATAGGGATATGTTCAGTAAGTTTCTGATGGGAATAAGTGTAGAAGCAAGAGTAAGTGTAAATTTAAGTCTGCCATACTTTGATGCAGCTATGAGTTGTGGTCCTCAAACATAGAAAAGAAATGAATTGATGTTGCTCACAGATCTTAATATCAGAGGATTCAGTTGTACCCTGTTACATATTATACTCTCTTTACATCAACATCAGTTTCATAGACAATAAAACTACTGAATTCAGGGTTCTTATCATAGTGTATGTGAGAAGAAAAAGACTTCTAAAAAAAAAATAAAACATGAATACAAGCAAATTTACCTCCATATAGATCAGTAATCACTAAAATGAATTCTGTTCTTTTATCTTTCTGCTCTTCTCCCTTTCCCAAATTACTTGAACAGTATACATTTAATCAGAATTTTGTCTTTAAAACATTTGGCATGATAAGGCTTGCAAATGGAAAATAAGCACTGAAGGGGGAAGAAACTTCTGAGGTTGGAGTTGTTGTTGCTATGGGAACTGCAGCACTGGGATGCACAGGCTGCATGCTGCCTTTGGCTTCTGGAAGGGCAAGAACCCGCCTTGCATGTGAGGTCAGGTAAAGGGAGATGGGTTAAATCTTACAGAAATGTTCATGTACAAAAATTCAAAAGGTTGTTGGTTAAAATGGACCTGTGAGAGTTTGTCTTAGGCGCTCTCGTACTCAGTGTAATATGAACATCACAAATTTGTTCACTCCTGTCATTGCAATTTAATTTCTTCTTCTACTCATGGACTACACTTCCAAGCCCTATACCTTTCAGCAACTATCTGTTGTTGAACTACACTTCCAGGGAGGGGGCATCCACAACCTCATAGACTTCATGCGTGGTTAGCTCACAATCTTGAGTATCCATGGATCAAGCCAGCACTAGAATTATTCCTAAATCCCCAAAGGATAAAACAACTACAAGCATACCAGCTGTACAACTGTATACACAACTGTAAAAGAACAAAGAATAAAAACAGTTTAGATTCTTCATGTTTTCACCTTCCCATCAACATCTTCCAGTGCCACAATTTTGCATCAAGATGGAAAACCCAGCCTACCAACATAAACAGTTAAAACATAAATAAATCTGTTCTCAGAAAATCCAGAACCAAGCCTGAAATAAGACAGTCAATAACAGCTGAAACACGATTGGTAATTCAAGAAACCACCCCAAAAAGCAGCTGCATATGAACAAATCATTATGCTAAGCCACCATGCATTCAGTTACCTGTCTTGGCATTTTAAAGAAGACCTAAACAGTCAGACAGAATATATTTTCCATGTCTCTAAATCCAACATCTCAGTACGAATCGGGAAACAACATTTTTTGTGTGTAGGTAAACCATATCCTAATCATCTTACTTAAACTTTCTCATACTGGTTTCCAAGTACCTCGACCCAGCTTCACCTGATATAGGGATACCCATCTAAATCAGTATGGCAACATTCATTTGAAGTAATTCTAAGGAATTTTATATAGGCAGATTTAATTTCATGACAGGCTTCCCAGAATAAAAACATTTGATTGTAGAGATCAAAATGTAAAGTTTCTAAGCCTTCCCTGGGAAGAGCTGAAGGATATAATATATATCCATTTTCTAAAGGTTCTATAAAGCTTGTTGTTAAAAAGCCAAGAAAAATGCACGGTTTTGTTAACACACATACTTTATATTATGCTTATTTCCTTAAATTTAATAAAGCCCTGGAATTATCAAAGTAATTTTGTCTCAAATCTCTACATTCCTGTTCAGTTTTCATCATTTCTCATGATTCTTTACCCCTTATTACAAGAGTTGGCTTTCTTCCCAGCTCATAAAGTGACCTGAATTCTCAAGGAGATATTTTCTAACACTGATTTTTCTACATTCATAATGTTAATTGTATGACTATTCCTATCTTTACTTTGTGTACTTTCTTAGCTTTTATTATTTTCATATTCTGACACTAAAACAATTTTTTTTTGTTATGTAGATTTCTTTTTTTTTTTTTTCTTTGTAGAAATGTCACATGCATTTCATTTCCCTTTTAATTTTCCTTCTATTGAAGCAACAGGAAATGTGTCTTTGGTGAACTTCTTTCCTTGGGTGAGTTTGGGTTTTTATCTGTTTTTAAGATAATATCTAACAAGAATATCAAACAAACAAAAATTTCCAATCAATTCTTATTATGTAATCTTGGAGTCTCATTTCAACACCTGAAATCCATCTGACTAAAATTCCTCTCAAAATGTATTCCATTCTTATCCCGATTTCATCTAGGGACTAAAAATTACAGCAAAGCTTTGCAATCCTCTCTCTAGACACTCTGACTTGGAAGAATCATAGTGTTTTCTCTCATCCCTGCATGGATATGGCACGGGCATTTCCTTCTCAGTGTCCGCATCATGTGCTCACAGTCACCAGACTGCATGGTACACTGTTATCCAACACACAGAGAAGTTCCACCATTCAAGGCCTATTGCAGATCACTATCAGCCATCACCCATCCTAGCCATACAGCTCTTCCTGTGTGCTTTCCTAACAGGAGATTTAACAATCACAAGAACTCTTTCCAAAAATCAAGGCCCTTGCTCAGGAAAACCAAAATCTTGACTCTAAATTTCCAACACTTTCCCCAAAAGGGTCAAATTTTCTAATTCCTCTAAAACATTCAGTTTCATTTACAGGGGGCTCTATTCTACTTAAGAAAAAAATGACGACAAAATATCATCTCTGTTAAATTACTTTTTCAATAGTAGATGATTTATAGTTGATTAGGTAATTAAATCAAATACAAGTGGCTGAAAGTAAATCTATTTTTATCATCCCTGTAAATTAAAAGTTCCGCATCATAAAAAATCATGACCATCTTGAAAATGACTAGTGAAGTGCTTTTTATAGGCAAGCAGGATTTATTGTCAATTAAAGTATTGAACTGTATAGTCAGCATAACCCTGTGCTCAAGACTTTTTAAATTATTGGCTTCCGCTATCAAGCTGCTCCATATCACAGTAATGAAATGTATCTAGCTATTCACATATTGAACAATTCCTTAGGTTGGGTTTATATCTCACTATAACAACATTTCATTTTATTATTATCTCCGATCCTCTGTAATGAATACAAATATATTCTTTTTTTCCCATCATGAGTTTATCAATTCTCATTGATTTGCCTGCAATGAATGCAGCCAGGATGGGGGTGGGGAGGATTTTTTTTCGTTTTAAGATATCATATCCATTAAAATATCTGTAAACTCAACGGCTTTTTTCACCTACAGTAGAAACAATTAAAAGAAAATAATTAGAAAACCAAAAGGAATTAACAGTTAAAGCCTTAATACTTACATAATAACTGTATAAGGGAATTTGGGAACTTCTATTTTTGTCACTTGCATTTGTAATTTATTTCCACAGACCAAAAAAAAAAAAAAAAAAGAGAGAGAGAGAGAGAAATTATCACCATAGTTTTGCTTTTCACATAGGTTAATTTGTCATAATGCACCACATAATTCTTTGTCAATAAAGATCAACTTGACTAATGGAAATGCAGCTTATAATGTAGCGTGTGATTTGCTTTCCACAAAATATGCCTGGGCCAGCATTCCTTCCCCACTGAAGTTCCTCAGCCCCTACATTGGCCCTCACTGAAAGCACTTACACTGTTGAAGTGATTGCTAACAGGGCAGACTTCAATATAACCTATGCACTTTCTATAGTTCGAGTACTGATATTTTCAATTTTTTTTTCTTAATTCTGAAACCTCACACAGTAGAAAACACATATAGAGCATATCAGTACAAAACATATATAGACATCTTGAAATTCACATTCCAACTATGTTAGAAACTTTAATATGGAAAACCAAACTTCTAAATGAAAACACAAAGTGTTCTCAGTTGTGACATTTTATTGTACTATAACCATTGCATCTGCTTGTGTTTGGCAATTATATCATTATGTGACAACATAATTTGATATAAAACGAAGTGATGCAATAACATCTTGGCTTTCATTCAGGCACAACAAAAATCCATGGAACACATAAGCTCCAGTCTATCCAGGAAAGCAATACAGACAGTAGAATCTGACATATTGCATTTATGTGGTACGGCAGATTAGGCCAAAATTGGCTTCATAAAGAGAAAGAAATAACTGGTAGCCAGAAAATATCTATTCTAGTTAAATGTATATATTTATACATAGACATACACATTGATTTTAACAGGTTGAGGACTTATTTGAAACAAATGCACAACTAAGTTTTAGTTGGGTTTCCTTTTTCCTTATTTTTCTTCTTTTATTTTTCAAATGAGAAAATGCATTTCTAAGTGCCTAGAGGAATCCTATTGAATTCAGTGCCTCAGATCACAATCAAAAACTAAAGCCTGTTTTTCAAAAGAAGTGGGTAAGACTGAGTGCAAGAGCATGCAATAAGAAGAGAAAAATGAAACAAATCAAATCTAAACCAAAAAGACTGTCAGCCATCAAAATAATTAAGTTATTAGTCCTTACATTTCGGTCTTGTCCAAGGAACCAACAACATTCAGCAAGCATTGGAATGGGTTGTCCATGGCAATGGTGGACTCCCCATCCCATTCCCTGTTTAAGAGATGTGTGGATGTACCACTAAGGAAAGTAATTAGACTGTAGTTCAGTTTGACAGTTGGTTTTAATGACCTTGAAGATTTTTTTCAATCTAAATGATTCTGTGATTCCATACATAATCTAGTTCCTAACTAGTGTTGTACATCACGTTCTCTCAAACTAAAGATGGAGAAGGTAGAAATTAGAAAAAAGTCAATTAGCACACAACTGCCAGCTATCAGAAGAGGTGTTGAAAACTAGCAACTATTGGCATAACAGTGATTTTCAAGCTGCTGATACCCCAGTCCTGTTAAATAGACAATCTTCTCATATAGACAGACAAGGAAGATATGGCTGGTACTATAACTGTGTGAATAAATTAAATCAAAAAATGGTGCTTTTCAGAATTACATATTACGCTCAGAAATCTCACTGTCATATGTGTTAGCATTATAACATATTACAAGGCCAATTTATTCTTCAAGGTCTGAAAAAAAATAAAAGGAGAAGACATTTAAACATAACTCAGGACCTCTTCTCTGTATTGCTAAATTGGGAAATAAGATTAAGATGCACAAAAAAAGAACATGTGTTAATAAATTTCTCCTTCCTTGTTAAAAGGAAGTTCAGAAACTGTCAGACCAATTCCCTCTAGATCTACTGAATTTTCTTTCTCTTAGTATATATTTAAATTCAATTCTCTAGATCACTCTACTGAAACACAGTGAGTCTGCCATCTAACTTGCTGGTGCTTCTTTGAAAATTCTGGCTAGGAGCATTACAAATATGGTTTGAATCAGTTGCAAAAAAAACTTGCAAAATCAAAGAACCTTGGAATACAATACCTAATTTTGTTTATGTTGTTTAGACTAGCATAATTATTTAAATTATTTAAGACACTACTGAGATTATAAGCAATAATTACAAGAAGACTCCAGTGCAGATTCAGCATTTCTTAGGAAACTTTAAAGCACGCTACTTAGAAACTTAAGCATGATTTCACTATCGAATGTAAAAATTCTATAATCTCTTGGATATTTATGTATTAATTGCAAAGCAAGCAGTATTGTCCAATGAAGTATCAAAGTTGAATCTGAAATATGATGGATTTTGTCACACCCTTGAGAAAAAATTAGTGCTTTTTACTGAAAAACAACTTCACCAAATAATCTTATTTTTGTTTATCACCAATATATTCAAAGTAAACAATCATGCTATACCATAATATTTGCTCCTAACTCCAAGCATTCCCAGCATCAGTGGTTTTCAGGACTTTTGTTTGGATATTTTCCTAGAAACTCCTCGTTCCATCTGTTAGAGGCAATTACAAATTGAAGAGGGCATTTAATGTATTCTTTCACTCCCTGCTTGTTATGATAACTGCTGCTCTGAAGGAGAATGTACTGAGCATATCAGGCTTTGAAATATTAATGTTCTTCCTTGGAAAATAAAAATTAAGCTAAATAATACAACATATAGGCTAAAAGTTTGCCCACCAGCTCAATTTCACTGTTTTGAAAAAGGTTTCTTACCACTGCCATCTGTTTCATACCCTTTCAGCCTGTCCTAGCCTCATCAAACACATTTCTCTATGTCTACAAATACTATTAGAAAGCTTATTGATGATTACAGCCTACAATCTCCAATAGGGACTAAATCTTCAAGCAATATGGCAGAAATGAAGTTAGTCAGAGGGATGCTGAGCATGTATGACTTACTGAGCCACTAGATCCAACTCCTTAAGAAGGTGGTAGGCTTAATAACTTTATTAGAAGAGTGAGTCTTCATTAATGACGGAATGCTCCAGAAATAAGCTAAGAGACAGGGGAAGTAGCCATCTGGTTACTCATAACACAGGAGATTCTGATTCAAACCCCAAGTCTGACTAAGAGAAAGAAGAGAATAGCAGCTCACTCTTAAATGAATGGGCTATGTTTCTAGCACAATTTTTCAATTTGGCAAAAAGGAGCAACCTTCCTTGCTTCAAGATTATTTACTGCTAGTCTTTGTTAGCAAAGTCATTTATTTTCTTCTTGCTATTCTCCCAAACGTTATACTGTGATGCCTTTCCTCTTCCCACTCTTGTTGTAAAGGGGTTGAGGAGTTGAGATTGCTGTTCGCCCAGTGTCTTGTTAAGACTTGGGACAGACAAAGGAGGCTGAGCCAGGTCACCCTAACACACAGCACTTGCAGATTAGGGTGGCTTTATTAAGTACTCCAATGACGCATCATCTGACAGGTTTATCTGCAGAGCAAACACAGCTCCTGTCTCTTTCTCACAAGCCTATAACATAAACCCACCATCTTTGTAATATAAACACCACCAGCATCTTTGAAACCCTGAAGATAACCGTCTCCTAAGTGTTATGACATTGTCTGAGACAGACAGCCAAACAAAAATGTGCCAGAGGTGCCTGAAAGAAGAACACAAATAAACTAAAACCTATTGCAAGATGAGTGAGGTGAGTCCACCATGCAGATACCATCTCCCATGCCTAGCACAGGCTCTCCACCTTCAAATGCTTTACAAGACACCTCAGTGAAAGAACTTCCTTAGTCTCTTCATTTAAAAATCGATAACCTTCAAGCTTCCACAGCCTCCTTTGAGACCAAGGTAAATAAATTTGAGGGAAAGCTGGAGGGATTTGAAAAGCAATGGAGTCAACTCAAACTCAAACAACAAAGAGGAATTCTGTAATAAAAATCACAACAGAGAGGAAACTGTTTAAACGTTGTACAGTTCCTGAAAGATTCAAGTCTTCAGAAAAATCAACAGCACAGCCACCGTGCTTAATGTTCTGAGCATCTCCATGGAAAGCCAACACTGCTGGAAATTCATGGAAAAATCATAAGCATATCTAATGACAAAAACAATACATTAAATGGAGATAAAGATGCAAGGGCAGTACATCTGTATGAATGTTCAAAAAATTGTTGTAAAGCTGATAAATTCCTAGAGGCAAACTAATCTCATTCCTAAACTGCACTTTCAGAGTACTGCTTTTTATATTTCCCTTATGACAGGATTTGAAAATTGCTGCTTGGTCTAAGAGTTTTTACTAAAACTTATTGATAACATACATTGCCAAGTATCTTGACATTGTTTATCATCAAAAAATCATTATATATAATTACAAAGCAACAAACAAACATGACAATTTTCTGTGATAAAAGATTGCACTTTACTACTTTGAAACAGAAAGAAAAAGGGGAATAATCCAGCCTTCCTGCTTCAAGGAGTACATCAGGATAATTTATCTCCACCTGCTGTTGTTGGTTCAAGGAAAACCAACATCTTTGATGACCTAGAGTGAAAATATCCTTGTGTGTCTGAGCTAGGTATATTTGTTTCTGTTGCACCAAGATAAGCTTGTGTGTTGCACCTGAAGGGAATGTAGGAAACATGCATAGTGCTGAGAAGGATGACTGGAACAGTAATTCAGGAGAAGACACGCTCAAAGATGAGTGTAGGCTAAGAGAAAACCTGGGAGACAAATTGGTGTGATACCGTAGATTTATATCAAATAATCTGATCAGGTGATCTCAAGTAGTCTGATGAAGCATTGAGGATCTGAGGACAGATGAGTCTCTGCCATCACTGAGTGGAACCCTCAGGACTCCTAGCCACACAATGCTGTGGGCCCTAGGAAAGGGCCAAGATTGAGCTCAATGTCCCCAGTCTTGTCTGAGCTGTGATGTTGTAGCCCAGCAGGAAGAGAACTGGCGTGTGACAAAATGGGTTCTGAACCAGATCACAGCATCCTACAGATTTTTTTTGCTTGGTAGAATGGTTTGTATGCTTTTGCACAATTTATATGACCTAAACATAACGTAGAACAGATGCAACTGAAAATATTTTGAAGCATAGGAATTAAAACAGCTTGTTTCTATCCCAGAAATGTAAATAGAGCATCTTCTTAGAGTACAAATTAAAAGCCTCATAGTACAGTTTTCCCTACACATTAAAGATCGTCTTTATTTTCTACACCAAAACTAGAAGGGTATGGTTCTACCAGTGTCTTTGCTCCAAAACATTGGGGTTGATCAGAAAACTTGCAGTAACAGGTCTTAAATACTGCTAATGATTTTACTGTCTAGCACAGGCTCACGTTTTTTATTTGGCTTGCTCCCAGTTTCTTCACTTGTGCATATATGAAGGCTGCTGTGGCTGGTTGGTTTGTTTGTGGTTCTTTCTTGCAATGTTTCGTTAACCTTCCTTTATGTATTTTTAATGAATACTACAAATAAGAAATGTGTAAACTCATCCTGAGAAGAGGCTATAATGTCTTCCTGTGCTTTTGATTCACTGCCTCATTTGCAAGATTGCTGCTTATTCACAAATTAATTATGCAATGGCATCTTTAGCTAATAAAGTCTAAACAAAAACCATTTAATCCAATTCATAGTTTTCTCTCAATCAAACCAAGTCTGTCAAACATAATTACATTACACATGCAAAGCAGGAATGAGCCAAGCATGTGCCACACCTGCTTAGCACATCTTCAGGCAGACGATATACAGTAGAAGAGCAGTTGGTAGGACAGATGGCAAAGCAAAGAAGACTTGTGAAAAATTTAGTTATGGAGTGTGGTTTGGTGCCTTTTACTGATGGGAAGGGTCAGATAGTGATCTCAGTTAGTGTCAAACCCATCCTTCTGGTAACTTCAGGCTTGACAACTCTAATTTTGGAGACATAAAACACAGGCTTCTTGTGCCTTCCAAAGGAACAGAGCTTCGTAGCAAACAAGGACTCATTGCTGGGTTCCAAACACAGCCACAAACTCTGGGGATGTGTGCTTTCCAATTTTTTATAATGGCATGAAGTCCATACTGTCCTTCAGGGTGAATCTAAACAATTTCTCTCTACACCAAAACCAATGTATATCTACATAAAGTAGATTATTTGGTAGTAAAGATAGTAGCCCTGAACATTTCAGTGCATTTAGGTCACAAACTCAGTAAGAAGCCTGGTATTTCACTTTAGATCATCAAAACAAAAGATAAACAAGTAGCCGTGGGTAGCTTTTCAAATGTGTGGATTTAACATTAACATGTAATTTTTGGCACCTATAACAAGAGGCTGAGTTTATGAAAGTTGCTCTAGCTAAAGATTACATTGCACCTCCTGCAAGGCCTTTTTTCTTGTTACCACTGAAACAACCTCATCCATTTCAATTACAAAGTTAACACGTTGCAGGTGTCGCAGCACCCAAAGCCAACCAGTATCTCACGCCATATTTCCTAAAAGATTTGATATCCAGCCTTAAGCTTCCTGTGCACACAGAAACAAAAACAAAACTAACCAAGCCAAAAACACACACAAACAGGAGAAAAACAAACAAACAAACAACTAAATAAGGAAAACATATTATTTTTTTTTTAAGAAAAAGCTAAACTTATTCAAAACACTTATATCCCATATCTCAGATACTGTTATTTGCTACTACTCATCATGAAAAACTTGCCCTCTGCAGAAATCTTTTCACATCAGTTAGGTGTATTCTGTATTCTTATCATGCAGAAGTTACAAAAGTGTGGTATAAAAACACTGTAGATAGCTACTTTGACAACACCAACAGATTCTGTTCACCACAAAACACGTAAATATCCTTATCTTTAAGGTTTTTTGTAACTTTCTCAGCCTTGCCTGGCTTTAGGGAAACATTATTTTCACCACGTAGGTTTTCTGTCTTCATAGATTGGGACAACTACTAAAGAAGTTAAAAGCCACAGAGGACACAAGTATGAAAGAACGGTGCAGAAAAAAAGGGTAAGTGGGTTACAGAACCTTTACTAATTGATACAAAATGTTTTTCTCCCATTTCTTTTGTTTGCAGTGGCTAACCAAAAGTAACGAATACTAGAAGATTTTACATGCGCTTAAGCCAGCTCATGACACACAGAAGGACAGGATGGCCTTTTCCATTACATGCGCACATGACCCTGCAGTGCTGCATTTCCACAGCCCTGGTCTGTGCTGCACCAATCTCCTGGTGCTGACTGGTGGCAGCTGAGCATGAGGGAGCCAGTAAGCAGCTTCCAAAGCTGAATTTAGAGAGAAAGAAAAGAATGTGTGCCCTTTATGAGGTGAGCTAAATAAAAAAGTCAGTTTGGGGTGCTCCACTTGCCTTCAGCACACACTGAGCTGTGCGCTGCTGGCTCTGAGACTTTAGTAACTGTAACATAAGTTAATGGGAAAAATTGCTTATTAAGAAACATTTCTAATTAGTGTTTTAAGATTTGGTTCTAAGATCACTATTGGCATCTGTGCATCAAAGCAGAATATGCCTAAATATCTGCATAATTATATAGGTGTTGTACAGTAGAAAGAATGGACTCGTTTTGACTGCTGTTTCAAGTATGACATTAGAGGAGCTCCTTCTCCACTGAAGTCTTCCTCCCGCTTTCAAACTTGTTTTTCACTTACGTGACCAAAATGCTAACAAAGTATTCACACACTATTTCCCATAGGTGTAGGTACACTAAGTGGAAGCTCTGCAGAATCAAGGGCTGGGAAAATGGTATTGAAAACAGTACAGCTTCAAATAACTTCTTCAGTAGTCATTCCCCTGACTGCTAAATTTTCAAATCTATTAACGTACTTCCAAATTCAAAATATTTTGTCTGCTTTTCTCCAAGGATGCTTGACCAGAGGGCTGCGAGCAAGAGATGGAAAACTGCCAGTGGAACTAAAAAGATAGCAGTAAATAAATAAATAAATCACAAACCTTTTTCGGGGGATTGAATGCAAAAATTTTTCAGAGGAAAATACACTGGGATTTAACTTAAACAAAGTTTAAAGAAACTCACAAAGTTTAAATTACTGAGTGAACAACAAATGTCCTGGGAGAATCCTTATGACAGCACAAGTCAGAAATAAATCAGCAGAAAGGAATACGTATGTTTTTCAGGGGAGAGAAATCTCAGTGCCATCATAAGTATTAGAAATAAGAAAAAATAAAAATTAACCAGACAATCCTATGCAGGAAGCATATCTGTTCCAGAGCCTCAGCTCTGCTGAAAGACATCGAGATGAACCAGCAAGCAAAGCTATAAAACCAGAATCCCAAACGAATAAATAAAAAGGCCATCTTCTGTTTCAGAAATCAGCAGTCCCATAACACATTGCTCCATAAATTTCTTCCCCACAGACTGGAGAGAGAATGTTCTTGACTAACAGATCTTTCTTGCTGAAATATCACCTGGGAGGTATAGTACTCACTGGCAGGCCTGCACCATCTGCTTACTGAGGCTCTAGTGAAGTAAGCAGCATAAGTGTTTCATGTTTGCATAGCACTGATTTAAAGGAAATTGTATCTGTTTTTACTTTGTCACAGAGGGGCATTTATAGAAAGCCAAAGTTTACAGCACATTATTGTCTCAACTGCTCACAATTCCAAATGAAGCTTAGCAAATATTTTCCTAAATACAAGAAACGTTTTTTATCTGGCATTTATATTTCAGTCTTAACTAGATCAGAGCCAGCAAAGTATCAATGAATAAACTGTAACACTCTTCATGCTTGGCCATAGATTACACTGACAGCTGTTTGAAGCGTGGCCATGGGGCTGCAGTTTAGACACCAAAACCTCTATTTTTTTTTCCTCTCTGCTTCCAAGTAGCACGGCCCTGATGTCTTTGGGTTTTTCTACTGGGTGCAATGGAGCACAGCACACAGAGCACCAAAATAAGACCATTTAGAGCCAGAAGCAGCATGAATATAGAGATTTACATCAAGCAAGGACTTAATCGCTTTCCTGAGACAAGGTGATTAGCGTGGAGTGCCACAGTGCCATGCTGAGGCTGGAATGCTGTAAGAACCCGCAGGATATTGGTGCATCTTGCTGCAGTGAATTCGGATAGCACTAACAAACCTGAAAACAACCTGGGCAGCATTTCACAGCGCTGTACTGTCAGGCAGACATTGCTGTTGCAGCCAGCTAAGCTATGCTTTTGATAAGAATGCAGCAGAGAGTGAATTTTTAAAAGAATAATCCCAATTCACCTAATCTTCCAGCCAGCACTATTCATAACTACACTAAAAAACCACGAGTTTATCATAAGTATCCAAATCTGTCATACCTTATCATTTTGTGGCAACAATCACAACATTTTTGTTTCACTTGAAAGGCAGATTCTCTAAGATTTAGAACTTTTAATGAACATGTTATCTCTCAAAGATTAACAAAATATCCACATACCCTTAAAACTCTAGAAACACACCAGAAAAGCATCTGCAAGCTTATTTCTTTCGCTAAGCTTTGTTTTCTTTGTACTTATATACTGGTTTTCTGAATGTCTGAAGTTATGAAGTCATCCCTTGTTGCATGAACAACTGCTTCAGATATTTATGTATAATTTAAGTATACATCCCCAGTGGTGATGTTGATGTGCACAACCATAATCATGTGTGTAAATACCTGTCAGATAATTTATCTCTTTCAATTTCAGACCTGATTTTTAATACTTGATGTTTTTATTTGGAAACAAGATTGTTGGAAGATGACTCTTTGCTTAAAATCGCTCTATTTTATAGCTATTTTACAGCCAGGTAAGTGGAACAGTTTTGATAAATAAATAAAGTGGAACCAGACTGCAACAAAATACGGAACCAGTTATGCAAAGCCTTTTGGTTCTTTTAGTATTTCTTATTATTCTAGCAAAAGGTGTTTTTGGTAGCTTTTTAGGTCAAAATATAGCCTAAAGCAGCCTTAATTAGAGTTATAGAGCAATGTTTTCTAAACCTCCAAGTAAAGCATGAAATAGATTTTTGCCTGGTCCCACCAAGGGCTGATGTCACCCCATCTGCATGACTGCAGGTGAAGAAGCTGGCTGCCATTCACATCCCAAGTTTCTTCAACCCTCCCACAGATCAGGCTCTTGCACAGTCTGGCAGCTCTTCAACAAATGAAAAGAGAAACTTGCATGTGGCTATGTCCTGCTGATGCTCCACTGATGGAAAACATTTAATCGTACAACTATAGAATTTTAATAAGCATTGATTGTATTCCTGTCTTGAAAAGACTGCTGATCTCGTCAAACCAAAGTGAGCTCAGGTTAATGCAGGATTTTATACTGACCCATTTGTCTCTGTACTAAGTCTACTGGAAAAGCACCAATTGATCCAAACTTATTCCAAAGGTTTGTAAATTGTGAACGCATAATAACACTCACTGGTTGATGTGGAATAAAAAAATCTCAACAGTCATATACTGCTTTATGTCAGGCAGTAAAAAGTGAAGCAAGTGAATATTTCTCAAGATGCAGGGAATGCCAGGGGACAGGAGAAAAGAAAGGATTTTGTCATTCCTAAACCTATATGAAGGGTTTTTGTGGAATAGCTCTGTCATTTAGGATTTGTGTTCCGCATTCCTGAAATAAAAAGGTAGGCCTGCAAAACTGCTCAATACCTTGTATGCAAAAGGAAGATGGTGACAGCTGAAAAAGATGTTTGTACACAGGATTAAGGTCAGTATTTATCTTCTTGGCAAGAATATCTACATGAAAGACGAGAGTAATGATACCATACTCTACAAACCACTACAAAAACAAGATCAAAGGAGTTGCATAAATACACCTATATAACATCCATCACATTAATGAGAAAGTAGAGACAAATGCGATTTGCTGTTACACTTGGCATCTATTGACTATGGAAGAAAGTTAGTCACTGTAGAGACAGATGCTACCCTAAAGCCCTTGGAAGACCAAGCATCTGAAATCATTTGCAGTAGCGTACAAAAGTTCATCCGTCCAACAAAGTAGCATCTTTCAGGCTTGGCAGCCCACCAAAAGCAAAACTGAATGCTGTAATCATCTTAACCACATTCTTTTCAGCTTGGTATACAAAGGATCTACTTGGGAAGCTGATCTTGCACAGGAAATGATGCTAGAGTCTCAGAAAGACTCCACTTGAGTAAGGTTTAAGTATCATATCTAAACTTGAGGAAGATGGTAATGATGGTTTGGCCAAACTGATATATCAGCAAAGCACCAGTTTAACATCAAATGCAGTGGAAGTAAAAGGCCTTTTCTTTTGGATCAATAAATAGACCAAGTTATCGTAAATACTGCTCAGGTTGTTTCTAAAGTGATGGAAAGGTAGTAAAGGGAAATCAGAATATGCTTTGAAATGTAAACTACTTCAAATGATAAGATCTAAGCTGGTAGACAAAGTACCCAGGTACTGTTTAGGTAAACTGAAATGTATTTAAATACAAGGAGAAAGCATTAACTTAATTCCCACTTTCAAGCTTTTACGTACTTTACTTTCAACTTTTCCACCTTTAATTAGGAATTGTTTTTAAAGGGAAAGTAAAAATCAAAATTCCTATGGAAGTTAAATGGAGCTGCAAGATTACAGATGTATTTTTTTCCCTTTTTAATTCCAAAGTTCCTTAAAACAAGTTTTTCCTCATAAGACACATCTTATGGCATTATGAATGCAGTGGTGAGCAAATACTGATAAAACGTCATGTAAAATGCATGTGTTTTCCCAGAAAACAAACTGAAGGAAGTAAGGTCCTACAGAGAATGGTATCGTTGCAAAGGGTAGGCAGCAGATGGGTAGGAGTGGGCCTTGAGTCTCACAGATGTGAGTCAACACAATGACTGTACAGCCTGCCTCAAGTCAATACCACAAAGATATAAAATACCCACAAAAGGATGAGGCCGTTAAACACCCGATTTTGCAGGATAACCCATTCGGTGTTTGGCATGAAGCTGTTTCAGTGTTCTCAGCTTTCTGACTCAGATGAACGCCAAAGGCCTTCTGCATCTGTGTCATATCCTTATGTCAGCAAATGCCTGGCAATATCTGCACTGCCTAACAAAGACTGGAAAAGGCACAGTATGAAAATGTATGCATTTCAAATGTTGCCTCCACATTTTTATTACCAGACCTGAAAACAAACCAGCTCCAATGGCACCAACTCCAAATAAATAAATTGAACTGAAGTTACTGCTCTCCCAGACTGGTGATGGTTGTGGCTCTGCTCCCCAGCCACAGCTCTGCAGCTGCTTGTTGTCAGGGTGGAAAGCACAAGCCCTGGCATAGCTGCTCTCCCTGTGCTCTGGATGGCTGCTCAGCACATCGAGGTAATTGACTCATCTTGGCTCAGCCATAACCTCAATCAGCTGGACCATCTCATTTTCCCCACAGCCAAGAAACGCTGCCGCTCTAAATATTAGGGCAGCAGCCAACTTGTTTTCTGAGGAAACCTTTCTGCAGAATATCCCTCTGAATCCCTGGGAATTAGCTGGAAGTTTAAATGTTTCTTTTAAGAGAAAATACCTTTTCCAAGAAGGGAAAACAAAAGGTCATTTTCTGCTGTCTTTCTGAGAAATCTCCAGAAGAGAAAGCCAAACCCCAAAGCAACAACACTGGGAGCAAGTGAAAGGTAAAAGAAAACATTCTGAGTTAGACTTGAGCCTCATGCTCAGTGAACTCACAGTCAAAAAACTTCTGCATTGGATTTGGAATTCACCACAGGTTACTTTCATCCCAGTTCAGAGTTGCAAATTCACACTGCCACAATCCTCACAGACTATTGGAGGCAACTGTTACCCTGGTCCTTCAGTAAATGCAAGCTTTAAGCATTAAAACGAAGTTCCACTCACATCAGTAAGTCTTAAGCTGTTTTGATAACTTCAGTGCTCAGATCAGCTAACTCAGAGCATCTACACATTTCAGTGTGTAATTGTTTTCCTGTAATGCTTCAGACCTCATTCTACTCCCTGAAAAGGCTTTCCTGTGCCATTACCAATGTGACTCAGGGTAGGTCCCAGCACATCAGTAGTGCTCCCTCTGTTTGCAGTCAGTGGTGCATAAGGGTCCCAAACTAACCCAGACGTTCTGATGAAGCTGATGATAAATGGTTTTCTAAAGCCTTTCCTAAGCATTTCTTTTGTTCCTGATATCAGTAGCAAAGATAGGGTAGTGGGAATCTTGGTTCAACCAGTTGTACCAAGGGCTGAGCTTCCAGGGAGAGGGGAATCCCTTCCTTCTAGCAAGGTGCAAAGGCCTCTGCACTGTGCTTTTCACTTCTCTGGCAGGAGAAGTGATGTATCTCATTTCTGAGCAGACAGGGCATGTTCTTTCCTTTTCCATAGCTCCTTGGTCAAGCTCTGTGCTATGCCTCAGCATATCTCATCTTCATTAACCGTTTTTCCCTGTTACACACAGACTAAATGCTGTACTTAGATACTCACACCCACACACCACCTTCCCTGGACAGCAGGGTCTCCCAGCCCCACATATCTGGCTCTTGTCTTGTATGGAGAGAGTGCAGAGCCTGCCAAACCACCATCCTGTCACAGCATGTACTGCCAAAACATTTCAGTCAAGCTCTGGTATCTTCTATAACACTTGCATAAATAATTACAACTCAGAGAAGAAAAGCAGCTTTTCAGCTGGTGCATTACAAAAAGGAAAATAATATTTTCCTTCAGAGGCTGGAGAAGATTATCTGCCCCCGCTGCTGCTGGCTTTTATTTTTGAGGATGAAGAAGAAGAAAGTGCTGGTGCTTCAGGAGACTGCAGTGCTCACAGACTGTTACCCACACAGGTTCTGCCCCTCCAGCACTGCCCTTCATGTGAACACAGCACATTTCTCCCTCTTTCTGATTTGCCTCTGGGCTTTTAAACTAATCTGAACTAATCTGCTTTTTTTTTTATTTTTCCTTCGAGCCTTCGTCTCTCATACAGCTATCATCAGATGTCCCCATAAGCATGATGATATTAACAAAATTTAGCTTCTGAAAACACATTGTGGTGTGCTAAAATTATTCTTTGGTTTGGAGAACCTCATTTCTAACTGCAAAACATGGAATCTCTCCTTGTAAGTCACCTACTCAATGTGATGAAATGTACAACTACATCAGAAAACATTTCTTCAGTTATGGGAATAAAGTTCTGCAACCAAGCTTGCAAAGTGGTCACTAAAAGATACTGAAAGCTTGCAACAGGATTATCACTGATACCAAGCGGTATCATTGTTCTGCAACACACAGCATTTCCCTCTGAGGCATCTCACACTCTATCACAGAAAACACTGAACAATGATTGCTTTCACTTCAGCTCTTCTAGGAATTCTAACTGGGGAAAAAAAAAAAAATTACTGGAACACTTCTAATAGGTTTTCTAATAGAAAAACACTCCACATGTAAAAATCCAAACATTTTGTAGGCATGTGTTGATTTCAACAAGTTTTTGATAGGAACTGGGCAGATTTCCAGAAGAAACCTATCTGATGTACTGCCAGCCTTGCTGTCTGCTGTTTAAGCCCAACAGCTGTTTACCTGGTGGCCTTCCAGAGCCCAGCTCCTGAGTACTACACATCTCGTGTGTAGGGATCAAGCAGCACAGTACTCCTTATCCATAAGGAAAGGAAAAACCACTGTTCAATCCGCAAACATGTTGGGCACTTATACACTAAGACATTTCTTGCCTTTCTCCAAGCAGCTGCTGTGTAGCTGTGCTCAAAAGCGTGCAAGTTACACAGCAAGGGACTGCAGAATAAATGTATGCTCAGGCTGCAAAAGAAACATGATCACAAATTATCATTAATGCCTAATTGCAATTACCTATTTATTACAGCTAGCATATTTACATGAAAACTTTTACTCAAAATAAATACCAATATGTACACACTTATGCATGCATGCATGTAAGCTGAGAGAATGCATTTCATCCTCCGTTGCATAAGAGGAGGTCTATTTGGTGCAGCCTTGTGAAAACTAGGCAAGAGATGCAGAGCAAAGAAGCTACAGAAGCTGGCATTATTTCCACTTAATCAGTATGAAATCATTATAGCTTTGCTATGAAAATGAAACAACCCTAGTCATACAAGATACATCATGACACAGAAAAATTAGAAAACACTGTGAGCACTGCACAGCAAGATTTGTAAGCCTGCCAACAGAATCACAAACTCGCACAGCTCTAATTTGTCTAGGAAAAAGGGGTGTTTAATTGCTGTGCATAATAAACACACAAACGTCAGAGCGCAGCCATGGATAACATGCACAAGTAGATTCCAGCTGTACTGCTAAGGAAAAATCAAAGTGATTTATTTTATATCTTGATGTTAAGACCAATAAATCACATTAAAGCAAAATGACCAAATTTCCCTAAGTGCTCAGCACTCAGCAGCTCTTGCTGACCTCGCTTTTGAGCTCTCTTCAAAATGCATTCATTTCATTTAGGTATCTGCAGGGTACAGCAGCATGCAGCTTTACCTGAGCTGCGATAGTCTTCACCAGAAATAGATTTTTAGCACGACCAATTAGCCCATACAATGCTGATCACTAATGTAGCACTCATACTTCTAGGGCCTGAACTACTTTATTGACTCCGGTCAGCCTTCTCTCTTCTCCATGTGCAAATACCCCAAGCATCAGCTGATAGCTTTCAAAAGTCTGTCTGGGTTTTGTTGCCTAACAAGCGCCTCTGGGGGTTAGCCCTCGTTCAAATACCTAGTCAGAAATTCATCTTTGTTCTGCTTCTCACTACTGCCAGTAGAGATCACCAGATGTCGAACGTGTACACAAATGGGCTTATTTTAAAATTATGTATGTATCTCAGAGTTTATTTCTTTTCATCACAGAGTGAATTGAGAAAATGTAATGCAGCCAGTCTACTAGAAAAGGATATGAATTTTGTCATAGGTAGGTCTCCAGCCTGCAATTAGCCTAAAATCAATACTCCACACAGCTGCCTCTCAAGATAATTTTTATTGATAGCTGGAGAAGACATTTGCAAGTAAACCACTCTGGCAGGCAAGGAAGTATTTTGCTGGAGTCCTCTCCAAGCCATGGGTTAGCCCACTGCAACAGACCATCTCAATGAATGCTTGAGAGTACGCCGTGTGCGAACCGACTTAATCTGCTTCATAAGCAGTTTGAGTTTAATTTGTTTTTCTTTTTCTAATCATCTAACCTCACTCTCCTGATAAGATGTCTGAGACTTTATGGACTGTTTAATAAGGAGCTTTACAGTCTTGTCAAAGTGCTGATATTTTGTCCTTGACAAAAACAAACTGAAGTTTAATAATCACTTCATTGTTACATTGCCTTCTCTGCCAGACTAGCTTAAAGAAAAAAAATCAAAAAGTATTTGTTTCCATAGTGAGATTACAAATCACTATCAATGGCTCAAGCAGTAGAATGACAAACCACAGTAACAGGGTATTCTTTGAGACTTCAGACACGTTCGGAGCTATCACATTCCACACAAGTCTATATTTGTACATGGCATTCTTACTATCTGTAAATGCCCTTTCTTTACTGCAGAGAATTTCCTGTATTGTAGTCAACACAAAAACTCTGCCTGCAATTCCCATAAAAAGTAATAGGGTGATCAATGAATATGATGTTTTCCTACTTATTTAAAGCATAGCATTTGTGCGAGAGTCGGGCTACTCTTTATCTGATTCATAAAAGATATTGTTGACTTATAAAGCCTCCTAAAATAAACATTTCTAAATCAGCCAATTAGTATGAGCCTGAAATTAATAACAGAGATCAGGATCTGACTTGCTTTTTAGGTTGTGTATATAAGACCCATCCTCATCAGTACCATTTTTATGAAAATAAGAAGAGCCTTTAAGATCATCCAAGTCCTTCAGAATATACAATCTAGCCGAGAATTATACCAGAAAATCATGGGAGGCTGTTCACTTTATCCTACTATTGGTCCCCATTCTGAATAAAAATTATGCACAACATGGAGAGTATTTCCATCCATGATCACAAGGCTGAAAAAAAAGATTTACCCAAATATGAAAAAAATATTGCCATAATAAATACAGATAAAAAATGTGTTTGTCCTTTGTTCTAGTAGAAGGTGCACAGTTGGAGAAAGGAGAGGCTGGGGACTCAGGATTATTTAGTGCAGGGGACTGTTCAGCCATCTGTCCGTATCTGAACAGATAGCAACCTCTCCCATTTGTGCTGGAATAATCTCTTTGCAACATCTTGTTAGATCAAGGTTGGTAATGAAAAACTGACTGAAAAACTGGGTTATAAAAGTCACGTCAAACAAAGTTATTAGCAGAAACCTGTAACAGAAGACAGTTACAGGAGAGCATATTATGATGCTAAGAATATAGAGACAGATACACACGGTACCTCCCAAAACCCTTGCATACTCAGAAAGTAAAATCATATTTATATTAGCTACTGACGGTTAGAAGCTTTTCTTTGAACACCACAGAAAAAGTATTGCCTCTCAAACCAGTTTGCCAGTAGGTCAAACTATAAACGAAAACACTTTTCAGTGTTTTGAAATGTTATCAGAGTACACATAATAAGACCTAGTAAAAAAGGCTGAGTAAAGTATTTGTCAGAATCACTTGTTAAAAACTTTCATTAGCTGTTTTCACATCACAAAGCACAGTAAGAAAAGGCATAAGTTTTAAACTACTTCTAAGCATACTAAACAAAATGCAAAGTGGAATGTAGTACTATTGCTTAAACAGGAGTTAAGCTGGCAAAAGAAATACAAGAAATATGAAGAATATTCGTGCTTTTTCTAAAGCAGATTTTTTTGGAAACTTGGAACCTGCAATTTCTTGGGAATTGAAAGGTAATTGAGTCATTAGGGTGAGAAGATTGATTCAGGCATTCAAAGCATGAAGCCGGTGTTTAAGCTTATAACCTGTGATTCAACTACAACCTTCTATCTTCCTGGCACTATTTATAGGGCAAATAAATCAGTGTTAAGGGATTTACATAATTGATCTGTATATAAGCTCCAAGTTAAAATAAAATGTTGCACTTCCTTTGTCAGAAATGGGAAAACATAAACCTCCATTTTGCAACATAGTGAGCAAACAGATTTAAAGCTTGCATCTCAGAGCATATATGAATCACATCAGGTTGTGTGGTCAAACACATAAAAGGCTTGAAGTCTCCTAATGACTTTACAAGTCATCTTAAAGCCATTCAATTTAGATAACCTTTTCAGAATAATGGCTTCTAAAGCTGCAGTTCAGCACAAATCTGGCAATTTTACTGTACAGCACATCCACATCTTTGAGAAATGATCAAGGAAAGATTAAACCACTTCACAATAGGATAAACTACTGCTTCAACTTGCAGTTTAAAGTGAAGTACTATCAAGATCCTCTTGAAGAACCCTGCTTTAATATTTAGATTCTCTAGTACCCAGAATGCTGCTTTAAGTTTATCAGATTTACAATAAGAGAGAGAAGGGAGATTTACTAAGTCAATATTGCTTGCTAAACTACATTTCTCAGGCTGAGTTACAAGCACATTATGCTTTATAAATTAAACTGGACTGTCAAGATAAATGCATAGGCAATACAGTACCATTTGTAAGTAAATGCCTCTTTATGTTTAAACAGGTTCTTATAGACCAAGAGGCTGAATTTCTTTTCCCTAACGACTTTATAAATCTATAAGCCAACAGAATAAAATGAAAAGGAAATGGACCATAGGTCTGTGTGAAGGATTGATTACTCAGATAGTACTAAGTGTACCAGAAATGATTGTTTTTCCAGTCTTTAGTTGGCAATCTTCTAATCATCATGGGGGGGATAGAAGTAGAGATGAGAAAGGAATGGAATAAGCAGTAATTTTAACTTCTTAACTCTTCTTCTAAGAAAGTTTTCCTTTGTTACTCGCATATCCTGAGATACAGGTGATAGCACTAACTCATCAGGTTACGTGTTCTGCCAGGTATGCTGTGCTTACTGTGCTTCACCCTGCCACTTACAGTGGAATTATGCCCTACTACAGGAGCAGAATGACTACAGAATAAATTGCAGAAACATTCACCAATTATCACCACTGAGAAGGGAATATCAGTTTGTAAACTACATAGTCTCTTATCCTAATCCCAACAGGCTGTGCTCCATCTCCACCTGTTTAGAGAAATGTTTCTTCATTTCCCATAAACATGCAGCAAAAATGCATCAGCAGCAGAAATGCATCAGCAGCACAGATGCATCTAATCCTGCAGCCCTTAGTGTGGCTGGACCGTGGCAATTCCACTGCAGAATGTTCCTTCCCTGCGTTATATAGAGAAATCTTTAATTTCTCTCTTAACCTACCAAATTAACTCCTGAAATAGTTATTTCTTCAGTCTGTTTTAAAGTGCTGTAGCCATTCCAATGAGCAAGTAAAAAATAAGTGTCTTTACAGCTGTGAAATACATAAAAAGCACTGAAGCCATTGCTCAGCGTAAAGTGAAGCCAGAGCCAGACAAGTGTACGTGATTTCAGATTTCATTTTGAAAGATGGTAGACAATGCTTTTAAAGCTAATGATTCCTTCTCTGGCATTTAGCACCATTCTACAACACATCCACACAATCTCTGTAGAAAATACAAAAAGATGTATGTAAGCATTTCTAAGGACACACTGTTGGACACTTGGCAAGTCAATATAGACTCACAGTTTGCAGCATATAACTCATTAGTTATAGGCTGGTACGGCACATCCTACATTATGAAGCACTGACAATGCAGGCACTGGAACCTGTGAAATGAAACAGAGACTGAAATTTGGTGCTGCCACAGAAACAGAGCAAAACTTACTTGGCTGCAATTGCTCAAAGGGCAGCTCTTCAGAACTCTTAAAGGGCAAACTATTTAAATAATACATCAAAACTTAATCTGTAAAGCCTTAAATCCTAAGAACAAAGTTTTGCTTACAGGGACCCCCTCCATACAACAGACGTACTCTATGCACTCTGTAAACTTTCGATATCAAAGTAGCCAGATGATGTGAAGGTTTATGCCTGCCAAATGAACTGTCCATTGTACAGCTGCCAAGGACAGAAAGGAATTTCAAGATATGACTATGGCTTAATAACTGCATTGGGTTTACGTGTCATGGTGCTGGCAGCAGGGCCTCTGTGAGGAGAGGCTGGAGCTGCCCCATGCCACAGTCAGATGCTTTAACTGGAGTTTTCACTTGAAGAGGTGCTAACTTGAAAGAAACTCCAGTGAAATCACTGTGGGTAGAGTTAGCTGTAAATGAGAATGGAATTTGACTGTTATATAAAGAAACAAGAAAACATGAAATTCAGTATCAGACAAACTGTTGTTATTTACCTTAGAAAGCCACCACAGATGGTCTTAACAACATTAAATCAACAGGTTTGGCTTATGTCCTTTTTTACCCCAACTGAACAGCAGTGAGAAAATACATACAGTGACTGATATTTTCTGAAACATTGTCTCGTTTCTAAGTAACTGCTTTGACCAAACATTGGATGAATTGTGACACCAAAGCTGAGTACTTGTATCTGATTGTCCAATTCTGAGGGCAAATATGGGGTATGGAAATGTTCTGTTTTGTGTTGGAACAGAACATCTGTACACAGTAACACTATAGAACAGTTTGTGCGTGAGAAGACAAAGCTTTCATTTTAAAAATTTCTTTCTTCCCCATCAAGTATGTATTTGATCTCCTTGTAAGACAGAGAAAAAAACCCATCCTTCCTAAAGCATGTGCTCAAATAGAACCGAACGTTATTTTTTGTTACTGTGTGGACTATATGGACATTCTAAAAGACAGTATTTCCGTGAAGAGTACATAGGAACAGATTTGTTTTCATTTTTAATTTTGGACAATTCATCAGGAAATTGAGGGGTTTTTTTCCTACTTTTTTGTTTGTTTGTTTGTTTCACTTTATGCACTTGTTATGACAAATAATTAATACAAAACATTTCTGCATCCCCTCAGTCTAATTGTGTTTAGATTTCAGTCTGTTTCAATCAATGCATTTTCACCCAGTACATAACTCCCTTGGTAGCAGTTCTAGTTGCAAAGCGAGGAGATGAGTGGCTCCTTTATACAAGGCTACATTCATAATGATCTGTGGAGATGTCGCTTTTCATCTACTGCCCTTTGATAAGGAAGCAGAGATTTCCCACTCAGCTGATTAAAACTGAGTGACTGCATAATCTTATAATAATCTCATCTATTACTCAAAAAAAGTTACCAACTGCATCATAGTGTTTAATGAGAAAAAAGGACTTCATTCTATGTTGAGGTTTTGTAAATTGTCTGCTCTACCATATTTAGTTCATGGTTAACTTATGCATGCTCTTGTCTCTGCCTTGTGTTTTTCCTTTAGTTAGATGACAAAATCAATGGCAAACACTTTAAACTGTCTACAGTACACACTAGAATGTGGCAAACATAAAACAAAGCACAATACTTTACGGTAGCTATGGGTAGCCCACCTTGTAATGCAACTTTAAATTTAAGCCAGACTTTCTGTAAGATTCCTTAATATCAGGAGAATCCTTACTTTTCACTTTGTGTTGTATTAAGATATCAAAATAGCTAGAGATAGGAGAAGAGTTGGCCATATCCTGTACAGTTCAGATTTAGGCAGTAAGTTCTGCAGACAAAGATTCTGTGATAATAAATGCCTTGAATTCATATGAAACAGAGGAATATCAGAGTTCCCTGTACAGACTCTGAAGTATTTATATAGTTGCCTTTACATTCTATTAGAGCTGCATGTGTAACAAAGCATCCACATCTAAAAAGTGAACGTTTCTCTAATATATATATACGTATGGGTAATACATTGCAATTCAGTGATGTAAATTTCTGATTCCTATGACAGAATTATCTAACACACTGGCATAGACATGGCAGCTTTACTTTCTGTTAAACTACAGGCCCTTTCAAAAGGGCAAAAAAATACATAATTCTTGATTAAGTTGAAACAGCTAAACAGTTTTTAACTATTCAGTTAATAGAAGTAGAAATAGAAGCTATAAAGGAATAGCTATAAATCTTCAGTGTGCATCTCATAGGTGGGAGCTCTCTAGCAGTAATCTAAGGTATCTACCTAAGAAGGCTACTCCAAAGTAAAGGTTTTATATTCTTTGAGGAATACATTTCTTAGAATCAGGCTTTTTGCAGGCAGAATGCTTTGTTTCTCCTTCTTTTATCTTTACCTCTTCTTTAAAAATACAATCTTAGTAGGTAGTTATCTTGAGGTGATACAAATAAATCCATTCATTATCTAGTATCAGTTTTTAAAAGCTGAATGGATTCACAACAGGAATGCTTGTGATGTACCTGCAAAGGCTAGATCTAAGTCAGACTCAACTGCAGGACCACTGACATCTCCAGACTGAAGAGATCCTTTACTACATAGTCAGCTAAACGTCATTTACAGAAGCACTTAACAACACAGTCTGAATTATCCTCAGGCCAGGTCTGAGAAACTACAGAAACCTGTGCTTTTTCTTCCATTCTCATTTCAGAATCTTCTGCTACAGACAATGATTCGTGATCATTCTTTATCCACATTTGCAAGATCAGTTTTAAATATCAAGCTTTTTTCTCTCTTTATCTTCTAAAAGACTGTGGTTTTTTTTACACTTTACATCTTGTACTCCAAGCATTATGTCAAAATACATGATGTAATGTAATTCTGACTGTTTACTATTACTGTCTGTGATTTTCTCATCTAGCATAAGAATGCTTTTCTGGCTGCTCTGATGATTGTTAAATAAATAGTACTCAAATGTTTCAAGTTTCAAAATTACTTTTCACATGAATGAGATACGGAAATTGTGCAGATGCGTCTTTTGAACACTGAGATTCACAACAATGGAATTTGTCTATGCTATATGTATACTAAAAGCACTCTCATGTTGTTATTCTCTTACTCGGTAGAGTGATGAACTACTCAGTAGAGGTGCAATGATCTTTTAACTGCTTTCGTCTTCAAAACACTCTTCTGAGTCTAACATCACTTCCATTTGTGTGGAGGTGATCACAAACCTGAAAACATTTTCATGTTATCTGCTTCTTTAAACTGACAATGATAGGAGCTGTTTACAGTTTCAAAACACTTCACAAGTAAAAACTGATGAGTGAAACATTCCTTTCTACCGCGTAAGTGAAAAAAAATTACTTAAAAGAGCAAAGTTCTGAAAAATTAGCTACATAATTTAATCTCAAATAGTTACTGACATTACTCTCCAGTAAAATGAATCACTTAGCCTCAAGCAATGCTGATATTGGGGAAATATCATTAGCTAAAGAAAAATTACACTCAGTTTCTGAACTGCAATTCTACTGATAAGAGAAAGAAGAAGGCATTCAGATATTGGCTTAGAAGGATAGGATGCTTAAGGGACAACTATGCAATGTCCCCTTCTGCTGACATTCACCAGGCAGCAAACTAGCTTGATACCAAAGCTCCGTAATCAACTGGGCAGTACTACCACATCTTGTCTTCTAGTATCCCCAGAACCACACATGCATTTTTAGAATGAGAGGTCATCTGAGATTCCAGGTGGAGAGAGAAAGGAAGAAAAATCTGCTGCTGTATCTCACCCTGCAGATGATTTTAGCTTTATCTTACACCGTTTTCAGTTGAATATCCATCTGAGTAATAACAATTTGACAACTCAATCATAACTCACAGAATCATTTAATTAAAATGAGAAATTACCACTCTGTGTATGAAAACACACTGCCTACCTTATCTTTCAAATCAACTATTTAAAAAAGCAGTCACCCCTGCAAAAAAGTACTTATCCAAACTTTCTTAGATACCATATGAATAATGATGCAAAACTGCTATGACATCAATTTCAGTCAGAGAACCCAAGGTCTTTCTAAGGCTGACAAGTAAACCACAGAAATATCCTAGATAGCAAATAAATTAAAATAAATAAATACAAATCTGTTTGTCTGATGTTTCAGAGCTTAACTCTATTTTCTTATGCATCTCTTTGCAGAAGAGAATCAGCAGGGAACACACATTACCTTAATTAGTGCTGTTCTCAAATCTACAAAGATGACAGGTATATTTTTCTGAGGCAGTAGATTTAGTTAAATAAAAGACTGTCTCTAGCTGAAAAATCATGGAATGAAAAAAATATATATATTAAGAATTCTGAATGAGCTTTATGTATTTTAAATATTTATGGAAAGTTTAACTTGCACCCAGCAGTCACTCAAACCATTCTTCGGACTACTGCATAAGTATGTTTGACCATATAAGTGGCCAAATAATTGGTTCAGAAAACTGAATACAAAAAAGGATCACAGTATTCAGTCTGTTGCAATGGAAAATTTTTGCAGTGATTTTATTGCTTCATTTATAGGTCTGTAATTACCTTTAAAAAATAAAAATGCAATGAAAATAATTAATCAAAGCGAAGGAACAGTGCTGAGAGAGTTTAGAAAACAGACCTAAGACTTGGGTTACTACCTCAGGCAAACTTCATCAGTTGCAGCTCCACAATCTTTAACATTTGCGGACTAGTATTGAGAAATTTTAGCTAAGGAATATAATATTTTAAGAAGATCAGACTTCAGCACTGGAGGAAAATTGTCTCTTTTTAGGATCAAAAAGAAAAATCACCACTCAGCCCAGCAGCAATGATAAGGAATCTGTACATTGTTGAGTCTCACTTGTCACTGTGTTCAGCTTCCTGCGTTCAGTGGTGGGAGTTCTGTGTTTGTACAACATCATTTCTTTCATATCCTCTCAAAGAATTCCTCTTAACAAAGTCCACTGTCATTCAATTTTCATGAAATTGCCTTTATTTCTTGACTAATTAAGACAAAATTTCAACTGATAGATTAATTTGCACTTTTCCGTGACAATTTTGTATTAATTAAGTGCATTATATTAATTAAGTCAAAATTAAATTAGTTCTCGGAAGTAAAAATTTTACATGAATTACTTCTTGGTGTATTTCATAAAATAAATCAAGGAACTGTAGACTGAATTAATAAACTTTACTCATATTACGCCACATTGCTGTAACACTACAGAAAAGTCTGGTAACAACTTGGGGTTTTTAACCACAGAAGTAGTGATAAAGCTCTTGTGACAGGAAGATTTAAGATTTAATTCATGGTGGAAGCAGTTGTGGCTATCTAATCAGTAAAATAGCAGTAAGCAACTATATTAAATAGGCTCAGATAAAGCGAAGAGGATGTTAAATCTAAAGACTCACCGCATTCTTCCAAGCTAGCTCATAAAGTAGATCTAGTTGCTTTCCACCTGTTAATATGGAAATATACTGGAATTTTCTGTTAGGGGTCATGCTCTTCAAGCCTTCACATAGTGGCCATACTGCCAGCATTCCCTAACCACCTTCCTTGCTCCAGACTTTTACCCTGGACCATGTGTCCTGAGATTGCAGGAGCTGCCCATGCCTAGTTCTTCTGAGGAAGGAAAGACAATGCAAAACTTAGCCCCTTATCATAGCTCAGAGCCCTCACCAGTCCTGCTGGCTAGATGCATAGTTTGTTTAAATGTAGATTAACTCTATTACAAATTTTATTCTGCTTCCAGAAAATGTATATGCATTTGCCCTATGTGACCAGAGGAAGATGAGACTATCCTATTGCAAACCAATCTAGTGCTGCGTGTACACTCCTGCAGAGGAAAATAAATCACTGAAGTACAGCTTCTATGTAATATAAATGCACGGGTCTTCTTAAAGATCAGAAGAACAAACACTTCACATTCTGGGTGACAGAATGATACCCTTAAAAAAGAAAACCACAGCAAAGGATATCGAACATAACTAAGTATACTGAATGTTAAGTGCTGTTCCATCTGAATACGGGTAAAAGAAGAGCTGCTTGGCAGTGAAAACTTCATTTTAAAAAGGAAACCGAGCTATCATCTGCCACAATTTTTAACATGGTATTTCCTCACCTTTTATGACAAAGAATTTTTCAGAAGCTCAGACATTAGTTTCACTGATATATTTCCTGTCCATCACAGATAAATTTTCCATTTTGCCAGTGTAAAATTGATTACGAATGATGGGTCTCTGACATCTATATATCTGTTACCAAGAAAAACAGGCAGCCTCTCATACATGCATTGCAAATGTGATGCTATTATAATCCTTATGCATTAATACAGACAGGGATGCATGTGAAGTCAACAATAAAAAAAAAAAACACCATGATCCCAATAGGTATCATGAGCATTCCTAGCAAATCACATGTTGCACTTAGAACACCAGAAGCCTTCTCATAAAAAATCATAAAAATGCCTCCTTTTCCATTTTGCAAACGCACCTTTAAATAAAAATTAGCCACAGAGCCTACAAATCAGTTCAGCCTTCTACCAGATAGACAGACTTGTATTAGTTGGTAAGAGAGGGTGCAAAGGAGTCAGGCTCCTTGCAGCGGTGCCCAGTGCCAGGAGCAGAGGCACTGGGAATAGCCTGGAGCACAGCAGTTTCCTCTGCCCATCAGGCAGCACTGCTGTGCAGTGCTGGAACCCTGGCACAGGCTGCCCAGAGGCTGTGGGGTCTCCTCCTTGGAGCTCTCCCAAAGACACCTGCATGTGGGCCTGGCCCTGCTCTGGGTGGCTCTGCTGGGGCAATGGGACCCAGAGGGCCCTGCCAGCTTCACCCATGCTGTGATTTTACATCTTCATGCACCAACCAGCTATTTTTGTCTTTCTATTGTGTCTGACCAAAAAAAAAATCTACCACAGGGACACTGAAAGATTTAGATTGCTCACAAATATAAATGTGACAAATTCAGAGGAGCAAATAGTCATTTATACTTTGTTTACTGAGTTGCCTATAATTGGCACAGACTATCAGGCACGTGGAAGTTTCTCTGTCATTTAATGTTTTTAAAATCAGATCTGAGTATCTTTCCCAAAAATATTCCAATACTTCAAGCCAAACTGAAAGTTATTGGGTTTGTCTCTCTGATCAAACGGCATCAGATCTCCAACTAGAGTTTATATCATTTCTCCTTAGTCTTCAATTCATTATTCTCAAAGTCCATACAATGAAACAAGAGTTTAATTAAAGAGTTTCAAAGTTATTCTGAGATGCTACAAAGAGATTATCTTTCTTATTGTAAAACTATTTCCTACATTTTATCATGCTCAATGTTAGACTCATGTATACAGTATGATAAGCTCTGAGTAATAGTTATCAGAAGAAAGTCAGCTCACGGCACAAATGATACTAAAGTCTCCAGAATCATAAGAAACTAAAAGATTATGTTATTTAAACAAGAATCAAGCTTTAAATTGAAAGTAATATTAAATCAAAGAGGGTTTAAGAAAAATAATGCAGCACAGAATTTTGGCACGTCTAGAGCTCCTATCATATTTCCCATATCCTTAAAGGTGTAGAGCTCTTAAAATACACTTAGTGGCCAAAAGATAGAGGTGCTTAGGATCAGCCTTAAACACAGAAACAACTCTGAAATTATCACTTTGAGGTCAAAGCAGTTTGATTAAAGACGGCAATTGTTGTTTCATCTTATCCTTCAAAGAATAGAATTTATCAGAGCACTTTGTCATCAATACAAACAATAGGAAATGAATCTATCTATCCATCACTGATAAACAGATGTAGAGGAGATTTTGTCATGCTCATAATTACAGTGCTCAGAACATCCCTCCTATTTGCACATGCCATTATACCATTTGTCTCACTGAATTCTGTGCTTTGCTTGGGAATTAAATCAGGTCTCAAATTTGAAACCAGGACAATATTGAATCCCAAATCTATCAGAAAGTGCTGTCTCCTTAACTGAGCAGAAATTTCCATTTTCCCCTCAAACTATTAATATTAAGATACAATCACAAGGAAAAAAAAAAAGAAAAAAAAAGAAGGAAAAAAAAAAAAAAAAGGAAAAAAACCCTGAGCTTTAGAATATCTATCTTTGCTGAATAAGTGACAAAAAGTTAAAAGCAGTAATTTAGGAAACTTAAATGTGACAGTGTGTGATAGATGTGAGTTGGCAAGGCAAGAAAATGAGAAACATTAAAATCATATATTAGAATAGATCAAGCTCTACATACCAGTTTATGTCAGCAAATTTCTTTTGATATGTCAAGTCCCTATAGGGCTAGAATTCAAGTATACTTTGAAGATATATTTTAAGAAGAATATGTTTATGTTTAGAAACGTAATAAGGTCATGTGTATATGAAAATCAAAGAAAAATAAAATTGAATGCAGTATTAAGTTCACTGTAAGGTTTCTCACTGTGCAGCACTTTGAGTGTTTTTCATGTTCTTCAGAACACTGCAGATTCATTTACTGATATAGTCTTCTGCTTTCCCAGGTACAGAGCAGAACAATGTAAAGGCCATATAAGATTTTATCTCTAGCCATTGCTTATCCAAAGTTATACCAAGTCAATGAAATGCTGCTTGCTAAAAGGACATCAAGAGAATTGAATTCAGGTATGCTCCACCTTCCACAGGATGCTGTTAAAGGCTTTGTCACTACTAGCAGGGGAACAAAACACATATTCTAGTCAACACCTAGTCACAGCCAGATGTTCACAGGGAAGCTGAATCCCTACACCTAGATAGAACACATAATATCACTGAACAGAAGGTCACTCAGTTATAAATAAATAGATGTACATTGAATCCTTGCCACCACTCCATTTTAAATATAGTATTGACTAGCAATTAGATGTAATAGCAGTAATTCTGCATCTGAGATTCTATTACTAAAATCAGAACAAGATCTTCTTGCCTATTTCATACAGCAATGTTACTGTGTGATTGATGTCTTAGTACTAACAGTGTGAATATACAATGCTTTGTGATCCAAAACTGGATAGTCTAAAGGCAGAAAAAGAAAAGAAGGGATAAGTGCTGTCAGTCATATTCAGCTCAGTTTGTCCATCACCATCGAGACAGAATGCAGCTCCAAAAGAGATTCCTCTGCTAGAAGGGACAGCTTCAGAAATCAAGTTACTGGGTACAAATACAATGCCTACCCCTGCTATTTTCAGGTACGTTCCAGATGCATGACAAGAGGTGGGCAAACAGGGAAGTAGAACACAGATAAAATGATTATTCCTCCCCCAAGACCACACAGGAGGTTGGTGCTTGGATCAGGGAACTCAGCTGTACTGATCCCTAGGGAAGAGTCTGCATTTGGGATCATTCTGGAGGAAACTAAGTAACCCAGTAAAATCTTGGGCAAAATCCTTGTCCAGCCCTAGCATGATACATATGGGACGTGAGAGGTACAGTGCTGTGGAGGACTGTGCCTCTATGCCACTTGATGGCACTGGCAGTAATGTTAACTCTGCAGTTCAGCCTTTTGCATCTTTTAAGTCTGGAACATAATCAAGTATGATCATGTATTATTGCATTCACAGAAAGATTATCAGATTTCTTTTTCCCTTTCTAATTTAATGGCTTAATAAGTGTGCTTGTACAATGCATCCTGCTGGATAAATCAACTACCTGCTTGCACACACATTTATAGTTTATATGCACGTGAACAAAGTAAATAAATGCATGTAAAATGGCTTTCTTCTTCCTAACTGTGAATGGATCTACATAAAGCTGTTTCAGAGACTGATGTTTGACAGCACTATAAAAGGCACAAATGCTTAAATGATTCTGAAGCAAAGGTGAGCCAAAGGTAAATAGCAACGAGAATGACAGGGTGGCCCATATACTCCCTCAGCAGCCACCCAGACCCAGCTGCAGCTCCAAAACCATCAACACAAGTGCCTGTGGACTCTGCCAGGAAGCCAGATGCCATTTTCTGGAAAACTGTGTTCTACAGCTTGGCATCTGTTGATTGTGATGACCAGCCAGTAACCATGATGGGATGGGAGGGAAATATATTTTCCTCAATAAATGGTACTCCAGTGAACAGTAAGCAACTGATCCCCCCCACTTAAAACTGCCATTCTAAAGAAAGAAAACAAAAGAAAGAAAAAAAAGAAATAACTCACAGCATTTATCAAAACATACACACACAAGTAATATTTTCCTGCACTAAGGATGCGATAAAACCGAGCTTTCATTTATGAGTTCTCATAAATGATACATTTTTAGGAAGGTTTTGCTCAAGCATCTGTAGAATTAGTTCAGTTCTTCGTTATTATCCAAATAGTGTACCAGCAATAGGAGGGCGGGTTATGAGGCAGTCCTGCATAGCACTTTCATGGACCATCAGCTCTCCCTGCCAAAACCTCCCCAGCTTTACCTAAAACCATTCCATTCAGCAGACCACTAGGAGGCCTTCCAAACTCCACAGTTGGATAATAACCAATCATCTATCTTCTGCTGTGTGTTGAAATTTTGCACACTTCAGGAGACCAGGAATTTTCTGCAGCGTGGCTGGAAATCTGACAACTCCACACAATATGCAAAGGAGGTATTTTCTACTGCAAGAATTTCCTGACTGAAAGATTAGCTTGTTTTCAAGCCTGAAATAAGACCTACAGTTAAAATAGGTAGTCCTTTACTTTGAATGAAATGTTCCTCAGTGCACCCTACCATTATAGGCTCCTAAGGAGTATGCATCTGCCACAGATATAAATGAGGTGATCACAATTTTTTTCTACTAGCTGTCTTAGGATACATCCCATCTTAGAAGTAAAATGCTTGAACAATTAAATACTATATTCTCATGTTTAATCAATAATATTTCTATGAATTTTAAGAGTTAAAGTGCCAAACTAGCAACATCATTGAGCAACATGGAAGCTCGCCTTGCCCCAGGAGCAGACCATCAGCTGGGCAGACAACCAGTGACCTAGTTTATTTCCAACTTTGTTCTATGTTGGAGGAAAGCAACCTGGTCAGCTCTACTTTTGATACATGCTGCTTCTCAGATCACCTTCATTTAATAAAGCATCTCTTTTGAAGTGGATTCTGGGTCAGTTCTCCTCTGTGTGGGCAGGAGGGACACTAATTTCTTCTCAAACTCCTGAGCCCTGGATAGCAAATGGCTTCGGTGCCCTGACATATCACAAAATTTCTCAGTATCACAGTGTAAAATCATCTTTATTTATCTTATTTTATCCTTTTTTTTCCATGCATGACATTTTAAATCTAGGCTCAAAGCATAATAAAATGTTTTGTTGGTCTCCTCAGGCTTTGGATCAAGTAAGGACATTTCCAATTACAAATACGTCCAAACTCCTTTAAAATAAAACCTTCAATCAGTAATACCAGCCCTTCATAAATTTCTTAGAATGCAATTTGAATCCCATACTTCTTGATTTAAAAAAATATATATGTGCAAATTCTTTTCTGATCTTTCTGTATTTTCTGTATAGTTGGTTATTGTAGCTCCACTGAGAAAGAAATGTTTATTTCACTACTTTAAATTTAAGGGATTTAAATAAAAGACACAGATAGCCTGTAAGCTGAGACTTATAACCATTCCTTTATAACCACTGTTTTATAACCAGACCCAAATTGCACCTGTGACACAAATCTTTAAATTTATCAGATTTAAAAGTGTTTTTCTGAATGCAAAGTCTCATAAAGTGTTCAGACACAAAAACTGTCATCACAGTCAGCTTTCATACACATGCCCACAAAAACTACAGAATGCCAAATATCACCAAACACTTATGCTACCAACAAGGAAAATGCACAAGTTTTATAATATAAAGTTTGAATAAAACTCAGTCTTTTATGCTAATTTTAAAATAATATATTAGAATTTTAGCATCCATCTCATACCAAAAGTAGAAGCTGTAGTTCTGCCATTTGTAATTAAGTTGCCTAACAAGGGATAAAAGATTATTGACAGAAAAAGACAACTACAGTACATTAAAAACAGATTAAGGCTGTAAGAAAAAACAGTGGCAGGAAGGAAATTCACAGTGAAGGGGGAAAATCTCCATATGTCTTCTAACACCAAGATACAATTGGGGGCACTGAGGAAGTCATTATGGAGAGACCCCATCGTGTCCTGGAATTACAAGGCATATGGCATGTTTTCCCTAAACTGTGGATTTTTTTGATTATCTGCCATCAACATACAACTCTAATGTTGTATAATATAACAACTTTTAAAGAGAGAAAACAATAACCTGCAGTTACATTTGAAGTAGTTTTCATTTGCAAGAAGTGTTACTGCCTGTCTTTGTCTTCCAGACAGATCTAGCATGGGAAGATTTTAGAATTGGGATCACTTATACTAGCAGTGAGTTCAAGTCACTGCCAAAAAAATGAAATAATAATAGCATATCATTTGCTGTGCTCCACGGTTCGTATCAAAAGAGGAATCACTTCCAAGCTTTAAGGAAGATACTAAGGTAAATATACTGGCTGGTAAAGTTATTGTCAAGTTCTTACTTGAGAAGACACCATAGATTATAGTAGCATTGTTATTCCCTTCACAGAGATTTGGTAACCTTTCAGGAAATTCTGGGGACATCCACCTTCCTCAAATGGTAATGTAACTACTGGAAAAATTAATCCATGCCACAGAGAGTTTGGTTTACTAAATTGATATATAGTGTTTTATATAGTGTATGAAGTTAAACACATCGTGTTTACTTTATAGATGAATTCATTACTCATTCCAGAATAATCATCAGCAAATACAATGTACTTTTTACTATCCTATGTTTTATAACATGAACCCTTTCAAAAGCGTTTATCTTTTTTACTCATTTTGGAAAAATCTGGTTTCATATATTCCACTAGTATTGCGTTAATAATGTTTTATTACCATTTAATTTTTAAGCAATTTTACATAATGAACTACACTTCAAAACTACTCACAGATTCATTAAGATACTTCAATTTCATAAAACAGATTCATAATAACTCTACCAAAAAAATCTATTAGCAAAGATGTTGTATTGTCTGGCATGTTTTCACTACTGCTGCTAGTCACACTGAAGCCAATGGTTCAACCTAACAAGATCTGCGAGTCACTCTACAGGGCCCAAGTATGAAATACAATATTACAGACTGTAAAACAGACACATAAAAATTTGTGGCACAGAGGCCTTGAAATATTGGCGAGGCCTCCCACATCGCATTTCAGGCTTTTCCAAGGCAGTCACACCGCACCAGAATGACTTCAGCTCCTCAGCATAGGAGTTGAAATGCTGATTAAACTATTTCTTTGCTCTATGTCTAATGCCAAGTTGGCTCCTAGAGAAGCAGGGCTGCTACAGCCAGAACAATCATATTTTAACTGAAATTGATCTAAATTACTTCTACTTTGAAAAACAGTCTCCATGGGTGAATTTGTTTTTGCTTTTCCTCTTTGAGGGGCTCACGGCATGAAGCTGGAGCTCTGAGTATACTTCTTTTTTAATTTCTTATTCAGCCTTAATCAAAATGTTCATTTAAGGTGACCTGAGAAGATGGTTGAAATGTTCAGACATCTCTGGAGGTCAAAGAAGGATGTAAAAAAATTTTTGCATTGCATGTAGGCACACATCCAGCCTTCAAAAATGTCAAGTGCATTATGAAGTTTTTCATGGTTTCACAGAGGACATTTTGAAGATCTCAGATCCACATAACAAGAACTTTCTCTAGGTTTAGACAAAAGGCAGCTTTACCCGATTTGAAAACAACATAAAGTAGCCTCCCTCCTCTACAGCGACTCTATAACATCTCATTTTAAAAAGCTCAATAAAAGAAACCAGGAAAGTTTCTGACACTTCAATCTTAATGGAAATTATCTGCAGTTAAACCAGACTCAGTTTTCAGTCACTAAAATCTCACAGTTCCACATATTCTTTAAATATGGCTATTTTCAAGGATTAACGCATCACAATTCATAAACAAAGCAAATTAAAAAGAGAAATTTTCCAAATACTTCTTGGATCTACAATATTATGAGAGAACAAAAGAAATCAATGCCTCCCCCTTTCCTTCTTGCAAATGTAGATCTCAAAAACAGTGATAAGCCTGAATAAAAATTACTCTTCTGGAAAACCCTGCTACTTGGTTGGAGATTTGATTTGGATTCTCACATCTGTGAAGTCATCAGGCTCTTGAAAACACTGCATATAATTAGCTGAATTTTAAGCAGCTTAAACTCCACACCCACAGAATCTTTCTCAGTCTTCACATATATTAAACAGTACAAGTATCAAATCAAAGGAGATCACAAACTCTTTGGAAGTAGCTGCACTATCTTACAAAAGGAAATCTTACAGTCACATAAGAATAAAGGAAGATACTGTTTGTTTGGTTACCTAAAGGACCACAGATAGGGGGAAAGAAGAAAAAGAAAAAAGTCTTAAGAAAATATTGAGGATAATTGCCCAGAAGAAAGTATCTGTAAGGAACACTGATCAAGGGGGGAAATTATGAAAACAAAACATAGCTACTCAATGGTTGTTATAACTTGTTTTTCTAATTCTGTCATTTAAATTATGCTTAAACTTTTTATGTAAATATCAATCTCATAAGCAAGTTTAACTGAGAACTTTGAGTTTACAAAAACATACTGTCTTTTCTTCATTGCTTCCTCATCTGCTAATCAGGCTCACTTTCTCCCCCTACAATACATCAGTAAGACTCTTGAAGGCTTATTTCCCTCTTTATTTATTTTTAGTTAAAAGTACTTTGTCACAAAAACTAATTTCTTCATTAATTTTGAAACATCTTAGATGAGACAATAATAATAATCAGTGACAATATAGCCAACTGTAGGAAGACAAACTAAATCTGTGACAAGACAAGGTGAGAGCAGTAACCATACCAGACACCAGTTGCAAGCTGCTGCCAAACGTCTGTCAGAGACCAAAGGCATGTTAGCTCGGAGATACCAGTACCATTTCTTAGCAAAAGCATCTGTTTCAGCTAAGACACCTTTTTAAAGGGATGATAAAATAGACTTCGACACTTATAAACCTAGCATATGTATTAATACCTAAAGTTCAAAAGAAAAACAGCAAGCTTGCCACACTGGAAGGACAATGTATAGTTGTACTTATTGAAACAGGAAAGAAAGAGTAACACATCACAAGTATGTGTGTGGCTATTGACTAGTTGACAAAAGAGGCTAAAAAATCAATAGCATTTTCTATGAGAAGTTAGATAACTTCCCAATAACACAAAAGGGTCCACTGAGGAACAGCTGTCACTTCTGCTGATGGCTTCACTACAAATACTTCATTCATTTATTTTTGCTTCTTGAAGAACTCACCGAGTTTGGTCCTGGTACTATGCCCAAGGGAATAAAAGAAAACAGTGCTCAAGTAGGAAAGGAAAAGGGAGGTCTCAAATCATGAGCAGTGCTGAACAACCAGTGTTCTGCTTCCTGTAAATACCAGAAATATTTCCTAAACTTAGTGAGAAACATTTACTGGTGAAAACTTGATCTGAAGAAGAAGAGCAGGCAGGTGAGAGCATGACTTACTGGAAAGTTCTAAAACCTTCACCAGTTTTGCTGCCACTGCTCTAAGATGCAGAGTACTTAGCAAAAGAGGGGGGTCTTCATGTACAAAGGTGAATGAGTGCCACATGTGTTCTAAATATGCAGTCATTTGCTTCTTAACTGGCCTGATAAGTGCAGTTCTTTCTACATCACTGATAAAATGCAGCTTCTGCTTGTTCAGGCATCCAGGTTTGCCAGCATCAAAACTGAGTCAGGCCAACCCATTGTTGCTCAGAACTACTGAAGCAATAGCACCATTATGGGTCTTACGCACACATTTTAACTGCAGCTTGCGCTAATGCTAGTTTATAGCTTTCCAACTTTACTATTTTGTTTGTACAAAATACATCAATCTCTTATAAAACATCCACATCCCTGAACAGAATAGCGATAAACCTTGAGAACAACTTAAAATAAAATGAAGAAGAAAAAAACAATGGAAAAAGGATTTCCAAAAACAATCTGTGATGTAAAGGAGGGCTAGGTGCTGTTTCTGCTACAAGTGGACCAAAAATGTTAGTCAGGTGCACTTTTTTATTTTCAAATGACCATCTAGAACATCTCACACAGTCAAATGTAGGTCACTTTATCAAAATAGATTTCATATAAATACATACATGTATGTATGTGTGTGTATGTGTGTGTATGTGTGTATATATATATATATATATATATATGTATATATATATATATATATTTTCCCCCAGCATTTAATTGGAACTTGAAGGGTCATTTGAAAATTACAGCATCTCCTCTTTCCACTTCAATCCTTTGTACAGTACTTCTGTGTCAACGGTCATTATCATAGTTTTGCTAAGAAAAACTTGACAATTATTTTTATAAAGAAAGGAAATCATTTCTTATCAGCATATGCTTTACTCTTTGCTTTGGATTAATTTTAATATATCTGCAAAGTTAAAAACATCTTATATTTTACTGGGGAAAAAAAGTAATTCAATCAGTTTTGTATTTGTGGAGCTCCTTTAAAGTATTAAAGAGTAATTTGATCCCCAATGAACTTAAAATTTTAATTCACTTTACCTTATGCCGGCTGTGGAAGAAGTCAAATTTTTTAAATGCAATATGACATATGGCTGTTCATTATTTATACATTCTGTAGCAGACTATAAATTTTACTTTGGACGTATATCGAAGCACTGAAACCATTTCAGTTGCAAACACATAAATCATAGTTACAGTTATTAGTCTAAATGTAATGCCACCCAGGTTCTAGATCAAAACCTTTAAAATCCATTATAATTGACATCTGCTGCATAACTTATGTCTGATTTTATTAAAGGAGCTCATTATTATTTATACCTTTGAAGTGTTATATTCCTAGCTGTGTAACCAGTTAAATGTGAAAGATATGAAGAAGAGGGTGAAAGAGGAGGAGGGGACAACAGTCTACCAATGAGAAGACCATAGTGAGGACAAAATGTTCTGAAACAAAATTACCTAATTCAAGGTAGGAATTAGCCAGGCTGTACTAGCAACCAATGTTTGTTTAGAATAATGAAGGAAGTATTGGCTAAATTATAAATCACTGAAAACACTGCAAAACAAACCGCACTCCATGCTCTACATTGACCGCTACCTTACAAAACGGGGAGCAGGGGGAAGGGTTTCACACAGCTGCTTGAAAAATCATTGAAACAATATGGAAAAGGCTGAGAGGCCTTTATAGATTTATTAGAAGGTTTTTTGCTGATGAGCTGTTTTCTTTGTGTAGCCAGGATGCAAAACGCACTCTGGGATAGGCATCCTATAAACATGAGCAAGTCCTTTGCTTTTATTCTCCTGTCAAAGTAGCTCAGCCTCAAAGACAGGAGCACATCTCTGGATCACAGAGACTTTATCATCCCCTTCCCTCTTTTCCTTTTGTGTTCAAGAACAGTTTTTATTTAGCTCTAAAGTGTAGCCAGAAGAAATAAATGAGTGAGAAGCTATGCCACTTAAAGGTCTACCGAAGCCCTGATACAACTGCCTCTAAAATCAATGACAAAATTTCAAAAGACACAGGAGCAGGCTTTTAGGTGTTTTAGAAGATTTGTTGATGGAAATGAATCTGTGAAATACTAAATTACTTACAAGTGAGTCACTAACACCTCATCTGCTGTAAGGATCTCAGGCATATGCCTCCTGTTGTTCCAGCCTGGGTGGACACTGAAAATACTTCATTACTGATTTGCTTGCATACATATAATGCTTTATCCCCTATTTCACCTCAACTTTACATATACTTTAGCTGCACTTATCATAACATATCTATATATTATGCTTATATTACTTGTAAGTTTTATTTATGTATTTACAACATTTTGACTCCACTTTACCTTCTTCACATTAGTAGAAAAGACAAATATTGAAGAAAAAGTATATTAGGTTCTCCATCTTGCTTCAATTTAGCAATAATACATAAAATAAAGTGATGGGAAAAATGAGGAAAAGGCTACATTTGAGTATATTGGAGCTGGCAATACTGCTTCCCATGGTAGCTTCCTTCTGGAGGTACATTTTTAGTTTCTGTCACACTTAATATATCTACAATGAAACACGATTTCTTGAAATATTTTGCATATTTCTTTAATCAAAGTTAACTGTCATTTCCATTTTAATTATACAGTAGTATTTTCTTTTACTTAAAGTTGCATAACTCTGCCTGGAGGAATACTTAGTCTTTGTGTTCTTAGGTGCATAAGTGAGAAGCAAAAAAAAAAAAAAAAAAAAAAGCATGAAACAGATTCCTGGTATTACAGATTTCTGAAGAGTACATGGTACACATTAGTACCAATAATTAAATGGTGTATATGACAGTGTATGAAATGCTTGTATTACATATCTAAGCTACTTATTCAAGATACTCAACCAAGTACAAACACTATCAAAGTCCCATACAGACACGTATACATGACAAGCAGAGAAACATCCTTCTAATGAACATAGCCAAAATTTCACACTTGAGTCAAGAAACAGCTATTGTCTAAGCCGGCTTCTTCCCACAGATCGTACCATCCACTCCCAAGTCTTACACCAAGTTCTATATGTTCCTTTGCTCCAAAATGTTAAAGTTTACTCCTTTTCAAACAAGTGTCACAATCCAGATAAAGAAAAGTTCAAGCAATGACACAAAGCAAAGGAAGAACTGCCCACCTAGAACTTGAATTTCTGTAACTTGTATCTCTACTTGTATACAAGCTAGCAGCAATTCTAAAACCTCATTAATCATGTAAGGCTGAGTTGCACGCTACACTACAATAGCCCTGTAGCATTCTTTTGCTGTGGGGACAATATGCCTCATAAACTCAAATTAGTGTGCTGCAAAAACTAATTGAATGTACCTGTGATACTTTGCCTAGGGACAATACACCCAGGAGTCAAATGGTCTTGCAGCTTTTATTACCTGGTTAGAAACACCTGATGGGCTTCTGTGCAATGCACGAAGTCAGTTTATAAATTATTTGATTTTCTGTTTCCTTTCTATAAACTGCCTCATTTTTTTTAATTTGAATATGCAAATTGACAACCAAGAGAGAAAAAGAATCCATTGGTTATTAGCAATGCTAAAGCTCAGAGTGAATTTGTAATTCAGACAGACCCTGCACCAAGTTCTGCTGCCAGTTTTCCTCAGACTCGCTTCTCAGAGACAAAGAGGATGGGAAAAGTACCTAGTTTGGTTTCTTGCCTTCATTCCATACAGGGAGATTTACTTCCAGATCAGGTATCAAATAAGGTCTCAAATTTTTCAGGGACCAACAATTTAGGCAAAAAAATTGCTGCGACCTACAGCTGCAAAGATTGAGGAAGATAATCAATAAGAATGTAAGCAACCAGAACTATGACGATACTTCGCAAAGCTCCTCTAGTAAAGAAAAGGATGCTGTCAAATTAGTGTAGTCTTTTTCCCTTACCATGACAGGCTCTCTCATTTCACTAGTTAAATCAAATTATGGCTATTTAAGCCTTCCAGGTGCAATGTAGCATATCAGAATCAAGTTGACTTCTTTCTGCATAATCAACTAATTCCACAGTACTCTTAACAGTTGATCATTAGAGGGATTTCGGAAACAGGAAATAAAAGATGCAATGTGACTTCAGAACTGCCTTGATCCTGTAACATCAACATTAAAATGCTTTTGGTCACTCATACTCTCAGGTACTTCTTAGCTCTGGCATCCAAGAACATTTAACTTCCCACTACAAATAAATTGGAGCATGTTGTAAATCCGTTACTTCCATTTTGATTCTTAACTCTACATCTGATAATGGTTGAAGATGTTTTCTCTACAGGGTGTTTTTGCACATTAATTTTCACTCTCCTCGGGTTGGGTGGTTGTTTAGCTGTTCAGCTGATCTTCAGTTACAAAGAATAAGCCCAGTAAATTGCATTATTTGGAAGTTATTAGATTTTTTTTTTTATTTATGGCTTCTTTCATCTCTTTGTATTAAATAATTGGATGTGAGTGTTATTTAAAAAGGCAAATATCTTGCTGTTCCTTACAAAGATATTTAAGAAAAACAAATAGCTAAGATTTGATTTCATGAAGGGCTAACTTTGACTTTCTACAATTGGATCTGTTGTCCCATGTCACTCAGTTCACCATCAGCTGTGGGTAAATAATAATTCATCTATCCTTCTGGTTTCTTGTTATGTTTTTTCTCAAAAGTATTAGCATTTTAATTTATCTGATAAAAACACATCTAATTTTTTTCCTTGCTATTGTGTGTTTTCCTATCTTGTTTAACATTTCTATTACATCTATTGCAATACAATGTTATTTTTTTGCAGTGTTGAATGCCATCCCTCTGGTTTTAAATTAATTTGGAAGTTGCTGAAGCTTTTCTAGAATGGGTGATGGCTCTGGCTACTAATGTGTTATCTACGTTAATGCCAAAGGAATTTTAATTGATATAACATTCAATTTAAAACATTGCCAAACACTATCAATAGTTATAAATTGATCTGCTTATTAAGGTGAATTCTGAATTGTCACTCAAAGAGCTGGCTTTAGAAAAACACTAGTTTTGCACTTCAGTTTTGCATCCAAAACTTAGTGAAATCTGTGAAGCTTGCTGCAATCTATCCATTACTGTTATCAAATGTGGTTAGAGTTACTCTGTGATACAATTGTATGCTTCATATATTTTAACTGTTATTTATTTTAAGGAATATTTTTAAACAGAGGCATAAAAGATTATATGCTATTTCTTTAATAACTAAGCATGACACTAACAATATTCATCAGCGTTTTCCAACCAGTATACCTACATATTGTTTTCTAACAGACTTAAGTAAAGTTGGACTGATCTTTCAAAGCTGAACACCTCCAGTTTCCACTAGCAACTCAGTCTACTTACTGTACCCATAGGCACTTCTAAGCACTTCTAATAGAATAGATTTTCATCTACCTATTAAGTCTTTAAAGAAAGGTTCAAGTTTTCTGCAGAAATCCCTGTTATACTGCAACTTGTCACAGGCAAAGAGGAGTGAACCACAGAAGCTACCCATTTAATGTCTGTATACATACATCTATATATATATATATATGTGTATATATGCATACATATATTGGGTATATATATACATACATATATATATACACACACACACTCATATGTCATTAGAAACAATCTTTATCACATACAAAGATCTTTTCTTTCAGAATGATCTGACAGAAGAACATTTATGAGTTCCTTTGCTAAGCAAGGAAGTTGCAGTAATTAAAAGTGCCCACAGGCTTAGAGATTTATTGGTAAGGGAGGTGTGCTGTAAACAAGAGTAACATTACAGATTTGTTTCTAATAATTCAATCTACCTTACTTTACAAAATAACATCTAAGTTTGCAAGTAGTAAGACCCTGTTTACAAATAATTTGCAGCCCTTATGATGTAAGAGCTTTCAAAGCTCTTCAAAGACTCCCAGATGAAAGAAATGTTTATAAAATCCAAGACATTACTACTGAAGCACTAATCACAAATGCTTAATTTGAAATAAGTATGTTTTTCACTGGGATGGGCTCAAGCTCTGTGTACTTATGTGTGTAGGAATAAGCAAGAGTAAAGCGACATAAAAGAGTAATCTTCCTTTGTGACTAGACAAACAGACTTGGGTGGTATTACTTGATTAAGGGTTGTGAAGTGGCAAAATCCAGTGAAGTCTAAGATGACCACATTTGGATGCAGCAGTTATTGCATTCTGCAAGAAATTCTTGAGTATACCCAGGTAGCTCCTGTCTTTCTGAAGTGGGCCCTTCTTTGTAAGTGCTGCACAGAGGGGCGCTACTCACAGCCACACAGGTAGGTAGGGCACAGCAAGGACATGAACAGAATCCTCTCAGCTGAGCAAGACTCATCCCTCAGCAAGTGACTGCTGTTCACACAGAATCACAGAATCACAGAATTACCCAGGTTGGAAGGGACCTCAAGGATCATGTAGCTCCAACCCCCCTGCCCAGCAGGGCCACCAAACATACACCTTTACTAGATCAGGTTGCCCAGGGCCCCGTCCAACCTGGCCTTGAACACCTCCAAGGACGGGGCATCCACAACCTCACTGGGCAGCCTGTTCCAGGACCTAACCACTCTTCTAGTAAAGAACTTTCCCCTAACATCCAACCTAAATCTTCCCTCCTTCAACTTAAAACCATTTCCCCGTGTCCTGCTATTATCAGCCCTTTCGAAGAGTTTACTCCCTTCCTGGGAGTAAGTTCCCTTCAGGTACTGAAAGGCTGCAATGAGGTCACCCTGCAACCTTCTCTTCTCCAAGCTGAACAAACCCAACTCCCTCAGCCTGTCCTCATAGGGGAGGTGCTCCAGCCCCCTGATCATCTTTGTGGCCCTCCTCTGGACCCTTTCCAAAATCTCTATATCTTTTTTGTACTGAGGGCTCCACACCTGGACACAGTACTCCAGATGGGGCCTCACAAGAGCAGAGTAGAGAGGGACGATCACCTCCCTATCCCTGCTGACCACCCCTCTCCTGATGGAGCCCAGGATCCCATTTGCTTTCTGGGCTGCCAGAGCGCACTGCTGGCTCATGTTAAGTTTTTCATCTATCAGGACCCCTAGGTCTTTTTCTGCCGAGCTGCTCTCAAGGACAACTCCTCCCAGCCTGTACAGGTGCCTGGGGTTCTTCCGGCCCAAGTGCAAAACCTTGCACTTTGCCGTGTTGAACCTCATTAGGTTCACCCGAGCCCAGCTTTCCAGCCTGTCAAGGTCCCTCTGAATGGCATCCGTTCCCTCCACCGTATCGACTGCACCACTCAGCTTGGTGTCATCAGCAAACTTGCTGAGGGTGCACTCCATTCCCTCATCGATGTCATTAATAAAGATGTTAAAGAGCACCGGTCCCAAGACAGACCCTTGAGGGACACCGCTCGTTACCGGCCTCCACCTGGACATAGAGCCATTGACCACCACCCTCTGTCTGCGGCCTTTCAACCAATTGCTTATCCATCTAGTTGTCCACCCATCAAATCCACCTCCCTCCAATTTGGAGATGAGGATGTGATGGGGGACCATGTCAAAGGCCTTGCTCAGGTCCAGGTAAATGACATCGGTCGCCTTCCCTTCGTCCACCAACGCCGTCACTCCATCATAGAAGGCCACAAGATTAGTTAAGCATGACCTTCCCCTGGTGAAGCCATGCTGGCTGTCTCGGATCACATGCTCGTTCTTTATGTGATCAAGCATGTTGTCCAGGAGGATCTGTTCCATAATCTTCCCAGGCACGGAGGTGAGACTCACCGGCCTGTAGTTCCCCGGGTCCTCCCTGCTCCCCTTCTTGTAAATGGGAGTGACGTGACCCTTCCTCCAATCATCCGGGACCTCACCTGACAGCCATGACTTCTCAAATATGATGGAGAGCGGCTCAGCAACCACCTCAGCCAGCTCCTTCAGGACCCTGGGATGCACGCCATCTGGCCCCATAGACTTATACTCATTCAGTCTAAGGAGGCACTCTCGGACTTGCTCTACCCTTACAGTGGGGAGGGATTTACCTCCTTGGTCCCCACATAGAGGTATGGGGGTGCAAGACTTAGGGACATGAAAAAGACTAGAATCCTGGCCACCAGTGAAGACCGAGGTGAAGAACTCATTCAGCACCTCAGCTTTCTCTTCATCTGTTGAAGCCATTTCTCCTTTTAAATTTACCAGAGTTGGTACGCCCATTTTGGCCTGTCTCTTCTGGCCAATGTACCTGTAGAAAGTTTTCTTAAGAAAAAATAAGACAACACTAAGATCTGTACAAACTACTGAATTACATTAATTTGTCTAGAAAGAGAAAATGTGCAATCCTGGAAGAATAAGATCACAGTAAAATATATATTAGAGAATTGTGGCTTTCTTTGCCCAGCATTTCTCTCTGATGTATCCCTAATATTGAAAACCAAAACTGTACTTGCAAAGTGATAAGTACATATTCCTTGAAGTCCACACTTTTTTATTTTTTCCTGGAATAGTCCTCAACTTAACTGATTCTAAAGGAAGAAGAGAGTGGAAAAGCACACTTAGCAAAGATCACACGCTGAATGCTCAGATCCTGTATCATACAAAATGTGATAGAATGGTTGTCTTCTGCTCCCTTTCCTCTTGTACTACATTCAAAGAGCACAGCTACTTACCATGCTGTGCACAAATATATCTGTGCCATGAGTCAGCACGATCTTTGCAACGTAGGCATTTATTCTGACAGACAGATGTTACTTCTGTCCCAGAGGACAAGATTAAAATCTTTACTGGAGACATTTGATTTCATATCCAGATAGAGTGCTGATTTTTTTCTCGGATCAAACAAGTCAAGGAGAAGATTAGATAACCCACTTGATCTTAGACAGAAACATATGCTGCCCCAGAGAAATTAGAAACTCTCTGGACCTTAAGGACAGTACTTAACTGTTAGTTATTTTCTTATTACTTTCTAAGATGTGTGAGGTTACATTGGTACTATCTTCATAATCGACTATATTCAGCACAGCACTCATTACAAAGGCAAATAAAACATGTGAGCTTTCTATAAGCAAAAAAATAAAATAAAATGAAAGCAGATATTGAAAAATGTATTGAATAGAGTCTTCAGAACATATAGCTTAATAAAACATGAGAATTGTTTTTAGAGAATTATCTTTATGGTTCCTATAATAATGTCTTATCTAGATCTCCCGATATTCTTGCTTAAAGAGCTCATTTATTCACCCATTCTGAAGTATTCCAGTTGTTTAGAGAATGTAAAGTACTCTCAATTCAGGTGCTCCTATTATTCAGAAGTAGTTACTGAGAAGATACACTAAATAGCCTTTTACACCTCAAAAGCAGATTACAATAGGGATAGGTGGATAAGCACGCTGGCCTGATGAGGGCAAAAAAAAAATGTTGTATTATTGTGTTAATTCTTTCTTAAGAGCCGAAAAAAGAAAAAAAAGAAAAAGAAAAAAGAAAAAAATGTGATCTGCCTATAGCGAAGGTGGTGACAATTAAACAACTAAAAGAAAAGGCTATGCCAATCAGTTATTGATTCACTGCTGTGCAGCAGCTATATCACTGACCTAAAAGCACTGAAAAATGGAGTTGCCTAACAAGGACAATCACTAGAAACATTTCAATTTCCTCTTTTGTATATAATAATGTCAAAGACCATAAATACTTCTGTGATAGAGAACAAGATAGACAGACAGATATGGAGCAGGTCTTTTAATGCAAGGACACAAATATACTTTGTACCCATTAATTAATTAATTCAATTCACACTATCTCTGTGAAATATTAGAATAAATGTTGCAAAAGAACAAATTAGAGCATAAAGAAATTTAGATCCTTCAGCTTTAGAAGTTGAACTGTAAATTTTCCACTGAGCTTTTACAGAATTGGGCAGTTGATTGGTCTTTAGCTCACACAATGAGGAACTGTCTGAGGCAAGATTGGAAAGGTAACAATAAAGAACTCTTTCTTTCAGCAGTGTGTATTTATTGAGAGAATTCATTACTGCAGGAACCAATACAACCAGTCACCTCAACGCAGACCAAGATTTGCTGCATTCACTTATCATTTAGACCTTGCATGGAATTTATCCTGATCATTCAACTTTAACCAGATTATTTTATACAATTTATCTAACACCATTTTGTCCTTCACGTTCTCTGAAATAGAGCACTCTTTCCGTATATTTATACCTAAGTGCACTCAAAGACTCTTTCATCTTATTTCTGTTTTTTGTCTCTCTGTCACTGACTGGCTAAGTGAATTTTGACCTTCTCATCTGCATATTCAAATCAATTCTTACAGCAGTTATATTGCAAAAGTCTTTACGGTTTAAAAACAGCATATACTCACCCTCAGGGCAGATCAAAACATAAGGAAAACAAATTGAGGAGGTGAACTAGAGCTCATCTGGGAAATCATTTACTACTTTTTGGTCTAAACCTCAGAGATGGAAGAGTTTTACATCCTGGAAGAGTTGTACTACAGGACTTTCAAGTCAGTTCTCTCATTCCCATATTTCTTGTTCTCTAACAAACACTACATTTATTCAAGACACTTATTATTTCTCAGCAGAACTACACAAAAAGAAAGCTTTCTACAAACATTCAAGCAAAAATCACAGATTATCTGAACATACTTTTAGATGATAATAGAAGAGAGAATGCAAAAGCCAAATCTGAAGTATACAAAGAGAATAGAAATGTCAAAATTCTGGTTTTACCATTTGATGCTTGAAACCTGCAAACCTTAAGTAGTCAGAGAAGAGGAAAATACAAAACCGAAGAGAAACACACAAGAAAGTTATCCTGAAGGCAATTTTTGCTAGTTGTAGTGTTTGGTGAACACACCAGCTCTTCTCCCCGTTTTTCTCCAGTGGAAAAACATGTATTTAAAGGCAATTTCCAATGGGGCTGGGGACTGATTACCAGCTGTCAAGAGATCAATTACTGAGGGCTTAACTGTCAGTGGATAATTAGATTCCCTATGAACAGTGATTGTGTCTCATTCTGAAGGTGGTGTAATATGAAAATGAAACATATGGTAAAGTCAATTATGATTTCTCCTTTAATGGTATTTAACTATTGATCTGATGTGTTCCAGTTTACTTTTATGGATTTGCAATACCATAAGAACATATTATATTTAGGTTTTATATTCTAACTGCTTATACCTTGCTTAAACAAAGAGAAATTAACATATTGTTATTCAAAAAAGGTTATTCCGTAGTGAAGTTCATGAAGCAAAAGAGAACACTTCAAGGCTGCAGAATTATCAATAAACAGATCACAGTTTGGTCATGGCCTTGAGGCAAAATGAGCAATCTCTTACTTTAACTGTTCAGTGGAATTGATGCTTTCTTGGAACCAAGCATGTTTGGAAGGGTTTGCAAAGGTATATATATGTATATACTTTTGCCTATATATGTGTGTGTACATATAATATATGTACATGTATATATATATATATAAAATATCTATATAATTTCAGGTCCTTAAAAGATTAATTCTACAAGACAGAAGAATGGGTGCTTCCTGCAACCCAAAAGTTTCTCAAAATTCTTGCATAAGAATTTAAGAATCTAAAATTCTAAACCTAATCAGTTTTAAAACTATAATAATGTTATATTCCCTCTAATAATACTGGCCAGTAGTAATCTAACTTTTATTTACAAAACACAAAATACTCCATAAAAGGGGTAGTAAAAATGCTACAAGACTATTTTTATTAGAGTAAGACATTAATATCTACCTGCTTCATTTTACAGCCTTTAAGAAAAAAAGACATAATTGCACGGATACAAAAATATTTTTACATCCCTTTTAAATGTGATGCATACTAAAGCCAACAGCCTGGATTCACATCTCAAATTTAGATTTGCTCTTGCAGTTAAGATCTTGAGGAAACTTCATTTCCTTACAACAATGTACTGAATTAGACTGATTGCTTATAACTGATGAGCTAATTCAACCTATAAACACAATGTTTCCACACTAAGCAAAGGATGTTTGATGGAAACAAAATAAAATTGGAGTTTCCTATCATATAGCCTTCCTTCTTCTCCAGGAGAAAGGAAACAGCAAGGCACTACAAACTTCTGGTATTTACTTCTCTTGGAGTGGTTGCTTCTCATAAGTAAAAGCCTGAACTGTCCAGGTTCAAAGAAACACAATAAAAAACCTGCCTGATAACACCCTCAATGAAGATATCCAGATCAGCTTTGAGTAGATTCCACTGTATCATTTGGATGCATTTGAAGTATTTCCTTCTTCATGGAAATAATCTGAAATCTTAATACAAACAAAGAAACAAACACACCATTCAAAAAGGGTTCCTGAACCCATATACTAATGGGACACTAATTCACTTCCCTCAAGGTTTTTAAGAAAAAGTGTTAAATTTCAGAGGCCACTGATGCAGCATCTTTATAACAGCTTTCCATGACTGACAGTTTAACCTGGATTTAATCCAGAGATCTGAGAAGTCAAAAATGGGCAAATAGAATACTAAAAGAGTACTTTACAATGTAATGAGAGCAACGCCAAAAGTGATGATATCAAATTCTACTCTTGTGGCTTTTATCTGTAGATCTAAACTGCTAGCAAGATTCCACCAACTAAGTGCTCTATATTCATCTCAGGAGGAGGTCAAGGGCACAACTCCCATGGACTTTAAAAGTTTGCTGGAATAAAGCAGATGTATCAAAACATATTACTGCAGCTTCTGTGTAATATATTATTTTGGGGGCCAAAGGAGCAGTAAACCATCAACCACCAGCCTGATAATTGCATTTCTAATGAAAATATGTGCCCCTTTTGTGTCATATCTTCTGTAAAACAGCATGCTAGTACCCACTAGTGCACAGTGCACTCAGCAGAAGAATAACTAATAGGAGAAATAAAAATTATGTCCCCAATGGTGTATTTTTTTAATTTATTAAATAATGATAAGGGGCAAAGAGCAAATATTCAGCAATCAGCAAGCAATGATTGGGAGGGAAGGGTGGGCTCAGAAGGATGCAAAAGATACTGATCTGGTAAGTAAAGACCATCAAAAATCTTACTGCAGCCTTTCTCTGAGATCTTGTCCCATTTGTCATAAAAGTACTGAAAGATATCATCCTTCATTTTGATTGAAGCTAGTATCTCCTCCAGACATTAAGGATGTTCTGTTATGCATTACTATGTCGTATATATTCCTGCAAATATACTGTCAAAAAGACATACTCGCAGGCTGACAACAAAGACATTAAAAGGCACTTCCAGTTACAGCTGGCCAAATTTCTGATCAGCTCTTGAGTAAACAAATAGCATTATTACTGGCAGTAGATGATTTCAGACAAGATAGGTGTATGCCACTGCACAACATTCAAGTCTCAGTTGTGTGGCATGCCATGTTAAGAGAGAGCTCAAGAACCCCTTAGAATGTTGCTGTCATAGAGACAGAATGGTAAGAATACAATGTACTAAAGAGAAACTCTTCTTTATTTTTACAGAACTTCTAAACTACGCTCCCCTTTCACATTGAACGTATTGAAATACAATCACAAATTGTTGCTTGGCAAACTTAGATGGAATAGGATATCATTTGGGGGCTTTATAATATTTCTGATCCTTTACAGAGGTTGGCTGAAAAAGAAAGTACGCAGAAAAAAATGACAATTATTTCTTCTATAAAAGGAACGGCATAATACAGACAAATGGATTTTGCAGGAGAATTGCCAATTATACTTGGCCTTGTTCAAAAGGTTAATGATGAAATATATCTCTAGCTTATATTTCAAGAAGAAAACTACCGGTAAGACAAAATTATTCATTGTGAATCAAGTGAAAATATTTCCTTTGCTCTTTCTTTAGCTATTGCTAATGATCAGGTGCTACAAAATGCTTCCCGCTGTTGAAGCAGGTATGCTTAATCTTCTAAATTGAATTTATATTCTTTAAGACAGAATCCGGAATTTTTTTTCCCTTTATCATCTCATACTTATATACTTTTAATGATGTAAACAGAAATGAAGGACATGGCAATGATCCTCATTAATCCAATAATACTTTGTGGCTAGACCAGATCATGGGAATATTTACAATAAAAAACTTCATTTGTTCTATGAGTTGGTTTGGGAAAAGGCAGTTAAAAGAGAATAGTATACATGAATCTAGATCAAACATTTCTTGGCAGAAAGAAATTGTTAAAAACAAGAACTACCTACGCCATTAGTTAAGGGTGAAGTTAAGATGTTTTGTGAGGCTGCTAATGAGCAGAATAATAACAAGTTAAAACTCTCCTGACCAAAGGATGGAAGAAATCTATGAAGTCTTTTGAGGAGTATGCCAATCTAGAGTTTGGATCATCCTCCAAAGAGAAAGCACAGGATGAAATGCATAACAATGAACCTTTTCTGAGCTTTTCATGAAAAAAAAATAAAAATATTAAATATGATATAATGTATCACTTAAACACCAATCCTGCACTGGGCTACTGTTTCTTTTTCCTATTCCTTCTATTAGGAGACTTGTCTGGTGACAGCCTCCAGAAAGAAAACATGCTTGAAGGCATCCAGCACATGCATACACTGCCACCTAAACTTGGCTTATCCAGGTAACGAAGCCAGCACTGTTCCAAGTCAGGACAGCTGCTCAGCCAAGAAAGTCCTGGGGGGCTCCAGGCCTGGACTCAGTACTGCATATGCAGCCTCACAAGAGCTGAAAATCACCTCCCTCTCCCTACTCATCACCCCCTTTTGTTAATGCAGTTCAGAACACAGTTCACAGAGAACTAATCAAAACGTTGCATGTGCTTTAGGAAGGGAAGAACATCACGATAAACACTTTCTTCAGTACAGAAAAATTTTGCAGAGAAACTGTTTCAGGCTGACTGTAGATGAGACATGCTGTGAATGATGTTTGCAGGTTGCTTGCAATTTATCCTACTTCCACTACATCACTAGCACAGTTTATAAACCACTGCAAAGGCATTACCTAACGATCAAGTAAGTATTCCTATGTATCATTATTTTCAGTTTTCAGATGAGTGAGCTGATTCAAGAAGAATCAGCAATCCATGGCAAAAACAGGTAAGAACTCAGGAGAGTGTGACTCACGAACGCAGTGTGGCTGCATGACAGACTGTCCATTAAGCAGCTCAGGGGACACCACATTCACCCAGTCCATTGTGAATCAGCAGGGAATTACACAGGTTTGCTTCAGCTGCCACTTTTGGCTGCTGTAAATAGAGCAGGTGTAGCAAGAGATATTTTATAGTCATGCTGGGGGAACTGAAAAAAGAGTGGAAGAAAATCTGTGCATTCTGTGTAACTATGATGTCAAATCATAAAAGTTCAAGGTCCAGAAAACTACCATTCAGTTCCTATTTAGAAAATTTAGCCTTGACAACTGAAGTTTAATCTGCAGCATATACTTGGATCACTAATTTTGTTAAAAATAACAGATAAAAGCAACAAGAGTTGTTATTAATCTGAATTTCTGATCCTTTAATCTCATTTTCTTGAAAATAAACCCTGACATGCTAAAACCCCTCCAACAGAGCAGGCTGCACTAGTTAGGAAGAACTTTATGTCTAACAAGGTATTTTGAAGTGGATTACAGTAGGACAAACTGCAGTTTTGTGAATTTAATGAGCTGTTCTAGTGTCATGCTAACTAAATTTTCATTATTAGTACTGAAAACAACACTGGCAAATACATCTTTTTTTCTCCAAATTAACATTACCACATATTCTATAATGACATTTAAAATATTATTTTAAAGACTCAGGTGAAACAACAATAATAATAATTAATTCACAAAGATCAAAAACTAGGCCATTTTAGGAGTTTAAGAAATCATTAACATTAAGAAGCACAACAGATTATTTATTCCTATTATCTTTTTTGATTTCCCATGAAAACTGAAGAAATACCTATGGGGGGGAATATCATGGTGACAGCCAACACTGAAATAAAAAGCACTGATGCATTACCAGTTTCAACCTTCATATTTGGTAGCTCTGAATGCAGAACATTACTATTTCCTTTGGGTGATCTCCTACACTGAATAGGCTGTATCAGATTTAACAAATCTTTAAATTGTTAAAAATACCTTAGGTGATACGTACAATAAAATAGATATAAATCACCACAGTTTCAATATTCACTTTTATCTTTTACAGAGCCAGACTTATTATACAAATATATGATCATACAATGCAACTTACACTTCTTAGATGCACATGATATTCTGATAGCAGTTATTTACATAATTATTCTTTCCTCAGGGAAAATACAGTGCACTGTGAAAAACATACTGAAGAAAACATCATCACGTGATCACACAATACTCTGGAGCCAAACCCACAATACAGTGCAAATAAGCGACTTCCTCAACATAACTCTGTGAAGGAAGGTTATCCTAAATGAGTTATGAGTTTTTAAGTCAAATCTCTTTGACTGTGAAGGCAGACTGAATTACCAAATAAACAGATTGGTTTTGTAGGGCTATTGGGAGAAGTAGACAAGTCCAAATTGGTTTCCTGAACCTCAGCATTTCAAGCCTGGAGGACACAGAACTTCAGAAAAGTGACACTGATGCTAACACTGGGAAGAAATTTGGTGCTGTTTCTTTGTCCTCTTGATCCTAAACAGTTTTAACTTCTTGAAAGATGGAAGCAATTTACAAAGAAAATCCAGACCACCACACATATATATCTGTAATAAATTCATATGATATTAGACTAATTCATATGATATTATACTATTCACACCTTTTAAGACAGAGAAAAGTTTACTTGTATGAAGACAATTTGAAGAAGAACAAGAGACAAACAAAGGCAGATACAAATTCAATCTTTGTTGCTCACAGCTCAAGGCTTCTTTCCAATTCAGCAGAGATGGAAGACGTGGCTTTCTAGCACAGGAATAAGCTGTGTACTAAATCGTTTTCTGAAGAATCCTCCTCCCCAGTAACTGAATGTGGATGAGACTGTCTAATTTGAAAGATCGTGATTATGCCTTGTAAAGAAGGCTGAGCCTAATCAAGAAACGCATATTCCCATAACTATCAAAGAATTTCCCTAGAGAGATCCAGGGAGATCAATGGGACTGCAGAGCGGCAATGAAAATTCCTCAGAAATTCATGCTTTGGGAAGTATTTACAGATGAATAAGCTCCATGTATTCATGCTAAATATTCTGGATACAAACATAAAATGTTTATGCAGCTAGGACTCTAGACTGGGACGTTTGTCTGGCCTCTTATCCTCCCTTGATGGCCTTCCCTCTTTAGACTGTTTAAATCTGGGGAAAACAAAAAACACACACACACAAAAAGTCTCTCCTTGTTAGTACGTACACTAGAGGTCCCAGTCTTTGCTGTGATTTCTACAGGCTCTTATCATAGAGACAGCAACAATAATGGGTTCTTAATTTGAGAAGCAATCCCGTGGAAGCAAAGACTAACTCTTACTCAGACGTCTAGCAGGTGGAAAATACACCTCTGAATGGTCTGTGAACCTAGTGCTTAACTTTAAATAAGCGTTGAAGCTGCTAATAACTAAATATCATTGCCCCGAGCCAGCAGGTTTTGATACAGTTCTGTATATTCCTTGCAGTTATTTGCCCCCTAGTTGTGCTTGTTTTCTTTTGAAGAATAATTAAGATTTAATGGCATATTTTCACAGTTTTTTTTCTGCTTGCTTTCTTGCTGCCTACTGTGCTGATTGCTTGTGTCTGATCCTGGTCATTATAAGAACTGTACGGTAATTGCCTATCTGGTGACTCATTAATGAAGGTCCCCAGAGAGATGAGAAGCTGCTCTTTTGAAGTTCATCATGTTTGCAGTTGGCCTTCTAGTTTAATCTATACATTCAGGACATCTTACTCAATTATTGGAAACTCCTTTTTTTTTCTGAGGATATAGACACCTTGTAAACAAGGTCCTTTATCTCTGCTAACAACATGGCTTACCTCTGATAAATCAAAGTGTTATACACACCAGAAACTCCTTTCATCTCTGAAAAGCCAGAATGGTTCAGAAAAAGAAAACCAAAACATTCTGGTACAAGCAGGTGTTTTGGATCAGTGAATTACCTCCAAAATACAGCATTTCCTACATCTGAAATTCAGCAACATATTGCAACAAACAGCCCTGCTCACAAAAACATATTTTCCAACTCTCAGAAGCTGATTTCTTTTTAAATTTTTAACAGAGCTTTAAAAGGGAAAGAATAACACGAGAACTGCATTTGAGAAATTTCTTTGAAAGAAATGTTTAAAACTGCTTAAAATAGTCATAATCTTTGGCACAAAGTCAACTGAAAGCTCCCAGCTATTGGTTTCCAGGCACCTGGAAAGATTCTTTCAAAACAGTTAGAGAAGATTTATTTGCTACTTGCAAGTGAAGAGACATCCTTTTGTGAAACATTAAAATATCAGCTTGATAGATTATTTATTGCTTCCTTTACCAATTGACAAAATAAATTGGAAATAGTTCACATTTTAACAAACTGCCACTCAAATGTTTTTCTAACCTCCTTGCTTAGATTTGATGTGAGATGATTGAGAAATGTTCGTAGTCCTACTTAACAGCTTTGAAAATAAGCCCTATCTGAAAGACAGAATTACTAGAGCATCAGGAATCTATTAAATGAGCTGGAAAAATCCTGTGGAGTATAATCACAGAATCACAGAATTACCCGGGTTGGAAGGGACCTCAAGGATCATGTAGTTCCAACCCCCCTGCCTAGCAGGGCCACCAAACATACACATTTACTAGATCAGGTTGCCCAGGGCCCCGTCCAACCTGGTCTTGAACACCTCCAAGGACGGGGCATCCACAACCTCACTGGGCAGCCTGTTCCAGGACCTAACCACCCTTCTAGTAAAGAACTTACCCCTAACATCCAACCTAAATCTTCCCTCCTTCAACTTAAAACCATTTCCCCTAGTCCTGCTATTATCAGCCCTTTCGAAGAGTTTACTCCCCTCCTGGATGTAAGTTCCCTTCAGGTACTGAAAGGCTGCAATGAGGTCACCCCGCAACCTTCTCTTCTCCAGGCTGAACAAACCCAACTCCCTCAGCCTGTCCTCATAGGGGAGGTGCTCCAGCCCCCTGATCATCTTTGTGGCCCTCCTCTGGACCCTTTCCAAAATTTCCATATCTTTTTTGTACTGAGGGCTCCACACCTGGACACAGTACTCCAGATGGGGCCTCACAAGAGCAGAGTAGAGAGGGACAATCACCTCCCTATCCCTGCTGACCACCCCTCTCCTGATGGAGCCCAGGATCCCATTTGCTTTCTGGGCTGCCAGAGCGCACTGCTGGCTCATGTTAAGTTTCTCATCTATCAGGACCCCTAGGTCTTTTTCAGCTGAGCTGCTCTCAAGGACAACTCCTCCCAGCCTGTACAGGTGCCTGGGGTTCTTCCGGCCCAAGTGCAAAACCTTGCACTTTGCCGTGTTGAACCTCATTAGGTTCACCCGAGCCCAGCTTTCCAGCCTGTCAAGGTCCCTCTGAATGGCATCTGTTCCTTCCACCGTATCAACTGCACCACTCAGCTTGGTGTCATCAGCAAACTTGCTGAGGGTGCACTCCATTCCCTCATCGATGTCATTAATAAAGATGTTAAAGAGCACCGGTCCCAAGACAGACCCTTGAGGGACGCCGCTCGTTACCGGCCTCCACCTGGACATAGAGCCATTGACCACCACCCTCTGTCTGCGGCCTTTCAACCAATTGCTTATCCATCTAGTTGTCCACCCATCAAATCCACCTCCCTCCAATTTGGAGATGAGGATGTGATGGGGGACCATGTCAAAGGCCTTGCTCAGGTCCAGGTAAATGACATCGGTCGCCTTCCCTTCATCCACCAACGCCGTCACTCCATCATAGAAGGCCACAAGATTAGTTAAGCATGACCTTCCCCTGGTGAAGCCGTGCTGGCTGTCTCGGATCACATGCTTGTTCTTTATGTGATCAAGCATGTTGTCCAGGAGGATCTGTTCCATAATCTTCCCAGGCACAGAGGTGAGACTCACCGGTCTGTAGTTACCCGGGTCGTCCCTGCTCCCCTTCTTGTAAATGGGAGTGACGTGACCCTTCCTCCAATCATCCGGGACCTCACCTGACAGCCACGACTTCTCAAATATGATGGAGAGCGGCATATATGCATGTGATTAAGAGCTCTCCTCTGATAGGATTTCCTTTCCTACTGTCTGTTATAAAGGCATTAGGAAAGTTGCGTCAATTAAGAGACAAGGCCTGAAATTTCAAAGTACTCCGTTTTCTCAGAGAAAGCACAAATAAAGGATGCGTGCAAAACACAGCTCTCCCAGATGAATGCCAGAAATCACACACATACATCTCTCCTGTCTCTCTCTGTCCCTGTGAGTCAGACTCTTTAAGCAGCTGCTTTGCCCTTGCTGAACTTCACCTGCACAGAAAAGTCATCCCGCTGCAAAGTATCATATGCATTACAGGTAAGGTCATAGCTAATACATTTCCTGGTCACCTCCTTCATCCCACCTCTGCTTCTTTTATCCAAAAAGGATTTGTAAGCATTAGGAACATAAACACAAGCAAGTTTTGTCCAGAAATCAAAACACAAACCACCAAAGAAACTTGCTCTGATTACTTTTACCTTCCTAATTGTTAACCACAGAACGCTGGAAAAAAAAGTAGATTTAACTGAGAACCATTTGATCACAGCAATGCTATCATTTAATTATTCCACTAAGACCACTTTGGATATATTTTAGTTTTCTCTGAACAAAAGTATCTTTACCTCAATTATCCTTACATTATTCTACATCTAGCAAAACTGACATTAACTAGATGTAAACTAAATAAATAAGTAAACCGCAAACATACAGCTCTTTTATGGCTAATGAACAATAGCCATTTACTGACTCTCATATCATTAAAGAGCTAACGCCATATAAATTAATAGATAATGCAATTAAGATTAAGTGATGAGAATTCTGGAAACTGCTCCTGGTGGCTTCTTGTTTAAATGGGGAGTGAAACAACAGCAAATCATTCGGAAACTACACAGGATGGTTATTCTACAAGATTGTGCAGATCTGTGAATTTTGTTTGCTGAGGCTGCAGTTGTACATGGCTATAAAAACACCAAATATTTATACAAAAATAAAGGCGAGACATCCAGTTTAGCCAAACCTTCCATGAGTTGTACTGTTAACTTGTAAAACTCATTCTGTTTTCTTCAATCAATTAACCCAGATAGAAAATACAATTGGTTTCCTTCATTAAGAACCCTGAGTTAGCTGAGCTCATATATTTTTCTTACTCTGTAAAATACGATTTTAAAGCCTTCTTTGATAATTTGGCGCTTAGGCCTGGTCACTTTTAAGTGTGGAGAATGCCCTGTATAAAGGCAGGTCTAAGCCTATAAGCTTAGAGTCACACAGTTTTGATGAGATCACACTAGAAAGTGTGCAGTCTGACAGGTGTATTTAACTTCATTGTATCACAGTTGCCAACAAGGCCCATTCTCCTCAGATGCATTTATTCCCTGCCATGCCCTGAAGCTGAGCACAAAGAAATGGGGAATGCTACCTATGGCTTGAAATTTACTCAGTTTAGCATACATTAATGTTCCCAACACTGTTGTTCATCTACTCATGTGTAACATATAGCTCACGCCCACACTAGAATAAATCATAGACTTGTCATTATAGTAAGCAACACGCAGCCTTGTAGCAACAAGCTAAACTTGGGTTAGAATCCAGTGGCATTGAAGCATGATGAGACTGCAATATGATCAGAACTGCTACAGCCACCGCCTTGTATGTTTTCAAGATAGTGCAAATAAGGGGTCAGGTATCACAAAGGAATTCAGTTCACTGACAGAACGCTAGAGCTTCCATTCTGGTATCAGACACAGCCACTGTACAGCACAGGAAAACTTACTTCTAAAGAAAATATGTTACCACATTAAGAATGTAGAGAAGAGCTGATCTTAGTCTTTCGCTTGTCTCACAGTTGTCATTCCCAAAATGGGGCTGTAGAACATATAAAGATTCTCACTAGAAAAGCTATTGGGAATATACTTCAACTCAAAACAGTTTCCTTCTACCACAAAATTCAGTTTACAGCTAAAAGATGCAAATTAAAATTAAAAGGATCTTAAAAAAAGGTTGTGAGTTTACTTTGGTTTCATGATGTGTCCTGATGCCCTTAAGAATTCTGACATGAAGAGATGCTCATTTGATATCTTATCCAGAATGCAGCTTGTCCAAGGAGGACAGAATGTAGCACTGCCTTTTCCCACTTTAGTCCCAGGTCTTCTAAGGATAATAAGAGCTCTTACTTAAGAGTTATTGTAACATCAAGAGGAAGGCATTACTCAGGTTAGAATCAGATGGATGGCAAACCACTGCTGATGATTTGGTCAAGTTTGCCATTTTCACATTCCAGTATACGATTATTTTTGTCAAGATCCTAAGGGTAACATCAAGGGGAAGATTTGTTATCTATTTCTACAGTAGATAGATGTTTAATGAGTACTTGATGATTCATCTATGGTATAAAATTTCAGCTGAGAGCCTGGTGTTATTATTCAAGCCCATTTTGCAGTCAGACAGCTCCCACTCTTCTATAAAGTATTTTTTCTCTCTGTGAAAAACAAGGCCTTGGAGGCAAGTCAGGGGCTACACAATGGCATATTGAATTTACTGGCTTTATCTTGAACAATATGGCAGAAATATTTCAGTGATGCAAGATCTAATCTATAAATAACAAGGAAACACGGTAAAAGACTGTGCTGACAGATTGTTGCTGTCCCCAGTGATTTGAATGGGAGTTTACTAGAGAGAATTCCTAAAGGGTTACAGTTTTCTGTGGAGCTGAGGAAAATAAAAACAAAAATGAGGGAAACTGAAATGTCACTGAGTAAAGAAATCATCTGATACTGGAAGGGATCAACGTTCAGTCACCGCTCAACATTTCACAAATTCAAATCTTTGAATGCCTTTAAAGCAATTCATTTTTGCCTTTAAAAAACAACAACAAAAACAACCAGACTGCATTTTAAATATGTGCACTCCAAGCCAGGAACAGGGAAATCCAGACAGTGAACAAAAGAGTAGCCTAGAATGAAGACAGCCAAGCAAACCATCAGAGCATGAAATTTTCCATTCTCCTTCCCAATCTGTTGGTTGTGATTTCCTGACTTCTCATCTTACTCTGCTTTGCTTGGCAGCTGCAAAACAAACAAACAAACCACCTTTACCCCAACCAGAAGTTTAAGCTAAGAGGTGTTCTTTACTACTGATGCCAGATCAGCTCCACAGAGCCCTGCACAAGCGGGACTCACTGAGCTGGCACCCTGCTGCCGCCCTGGCAGCCCATACCCCCTTCCCTGACTGGGATCTGAAGGTGAGAGCCCAATACAGCAGGAGCCAAGCTATGCATACCTCTGTATGCAGCTCGCTGTGGAGAGAAGTTGGAGGAGAAATATGTTTTCTCCAAAATTAACCCCTCCTTTCTATCAAGTTGGCAATTCCAACTACTTAAAACCAAGCAGGCTGTGTTTACAATTAAACAGAAGCATATTTCTTATCTCAGCTACTGCTGATTTGTAAAAAATACACACACACAAACAAGCGTACAGTCACAACAGCAGCTCTTGCACAGCAGGTTACACATTTTTCTCCTTTTTACAACACCAAAATGACATCAGAATAAACAGAAAATTCCCTGAATCGGAGCCCAGACCACACTCAATGTGAACTACACTAACTTCAAATGCCTGACCCTAAATTCAGATGCAAAGCTCAATTAGCAGATTAGATTAGGAAAACCAAAGGTTTGCAAGAAGTCCAAAAAGATGAAGCTGTGTGAAGTTCCTGTTGCCAACTTTGGCTTTAGGATGCAGCCTTGAGCCATTTCTGCGCTGGCTCAGGTGCCATCAGGGACAGAGGTTTTCTGCTGTACTCAGCTTCCCTCTCCCACACACACTGTTCCTGCTGGTCTTTAAAGTACATTCAATTCAGGAAGGTAAATCCCGTCCACTTAAGATGTACTCAGACTTTCAAATCAATTAAACTAATTGGCAGTAAATACAGTGCGTGCCTTAATCACAACTGTGTGACTGTACCAAAACCTTTTTGAAAAGTAGAGAGCTATTTTTCCCTCAAGCTCTGAAAATAAATAAATAAATAAATAAATAAATAAAATAAAAAAAAATTAAAAAGAACAAAAAAGGTTACCTGAGAACATTTACTGCACTCCTTCTAAAGGTCAAAGAATCCAAATAAACAATGTTACCAAAGTAATCTCATCTGTTTTAGAAACACACCTTACCACATTTATTCTCTAGTTCGTTATTTTTCTACCAGCCTCCACTTGTAGCAAGGTGTTGTTTAACCACTCTCTATCCTTGTATCACTTCTGATATCAGATCCTGGAATTCTAACATACATAGGGAACACAGAATTCTTTACCCTTCTTTTTGGTTTTCCTTCTTTTCTTGTTGTAATTATAGATGGCAGTGGGAGCTGGTTGTTAACACCCATCCTGCCAACTGCAAAGCATCTTTCCCTAATGCAGTAGTTGGGCAGGGTTGCCCCAGAAAGCATACACTGAGGGACACAAAGGAGTTAATGGTCTCTCCATGTGAGAAGCCTCTATCAGGCAGCACCTGCAAAAGGCCTGGCCAGGACTCTCCCAGCACCACTAACAGTCAGCGCAGGATGCAGGAGAGCAGAGCAGCACAAAAGCAGCTGCTCTGCCTGGGGCAAGAGACATCCCAAGGGGCTGCAGTGACTGGGGGATTTTTTTCACCATTTCCCACCACTGCTTACACTGACTCAGCTTCAGACATGTTAGGAGCACTGAAAGCTGAACAAAGTCCAGCTCTCACGGGCAATTCAAACACTGCTTTGATTTAGACCTATTTTGAGCTGCACGGAATGAAGCCAGTGACTCATCTATGCAAGGATTCCCAAATTTACTGGCATTAGAAATGCTGCATATCATTTTTAGGAGAGACAGATGAGGCTCCTCAGGAGACAGTGAGCATTGCTATCAGATAACCAAAGGCAGAGCTGACAGCACGCTGTGCCCCATCAGGTAACAAAGCTGAATCCTGTGGCAACAGGATCTAGAACTGCAATGGGAGTGTGCTTATTTTGAGCAGCCTGCTCATTCAAAGAGACCGCTCACCAAGCAAACGTATTACAGCTGAAGCATCTGTCCCTGTTTTTATAACTGGCATCCTTCATATGCCTGAATCAGACAGGGCTGGCTTATTAACTGAGCATTTTTCAAAAGAGGAAGGAAATATTTGCAGACAGAAGATGATGACTGCACCTCAGTGCATGCAACAGCCATACCAGGCTCCAAGCAGAATTCTGTAACGTAAAGAGGAGTAGCAACTGAAGACTCTTCCTATAGTGCATTTACAAACAATAGCATCCATTTGGAATTTGGTTTCTTAAAGTAGTAAGTGGTAGGGAGAGGGGATGCTGACAAAAAGCAAGACATCTGGGTAGACAGCAGCCAATCACTGCCTTCAGGATTTCCACTTTGGCTCTTGTGCCTACAGTGTTCCTCCTCACATCTTTTCTTGACACCTTAAAATCAGCCAGCTTCAGTTGGTACTTAGCAAAACATTTAATGCATAACAGAGTTATAGTACATCTGAGATAATGCCCTAAGACACTGTGTGGAATACCCAAACATAAAACACAGTAAAATTGATCAACTTTCCTTCCTCTCATGAAAAAGTAATCTCTGTTGGGCAGAGGAGCAAATAAACACTTTCTGTCCCCAGTAGCCAGGATAAAGGATATGGCCATGGGAAAGCAAACACAGCTTAAAAACCCCTGACAACCATAGGGGATAGATAAAAGCATAACTACAACTTAGAGGGAATTAGAATAACTGTAGAAAGGTTAGAGAGAAGTGTGAAATCACACAGATAACCAAACTCTTCATTTCCTAAAAGACAACTTAAAGGATTTCTGTTTGTGATGCTTATTGCATTTGGTGATTTGTGTGTGTGTGTTTGTCTCTTTTTAGTGTGGGAATTTTGAAGGATTACACGCATTCTTACTCAAATGGAAGTTAAAAAAAAAAAAATAACTGATTTACAAATTAGGATCTTAGTTCACAGTTGTTTAAAACATTACAAGCACACACACATATATATAGATTACAATTTTAATGATGACAGTATTGTAACAATGACAGCAGATAATAAACGATGTCAAGTATTCAAAGGACATTTTGACTGCAATTAAGAGATGACAGTGGAAAAAATAAGAGGTTTCATAAGTGGAGATCTTTTACACAATGAAGTTCAGACAATTAAGGTTTGTTCTCATTGAAGGACTCTCTTCCACTTTTTACCATTTTGTATTTAATATTTTTTCTGTCTCTGGAGTTTTTCCATTCACTTCTCTTGCAAGATCTTGATATCAGTTGCTGTTATAGCAGTATTTCATTAGTATTTCTCCATAGAGAAGCTTTTTTTCCCCATTATTTTTGTCAGAAGATTATGGGAATACCTACAGGTGAAAATTACTGGCTCTACTACAATTTCACAATGAAAGCATCATAAGCCCTATTGCTGGAGATCCTTCTAACTTAACTGTACAAAACCAATGCATATTTTCCATAGGAAAATGATCCTACATCAGTGAGAGATTACAGTAGGCCAGAGACCTAACAGTCCCCCTTGATTCTGATTTCTATATCCCCTCTACTCTGAAAATATGTAGCATCTGTCAGTAACCAGTATTCCTCTCCAGTCATTTTCTGTGAGCAAGAATAGTTTCTTCTCCCTATTTCCTATGCAGAGCCTTTGTGATATTCATGTCTGAAAATGGAGTTTGTACATCCTCCAGGGAAAGTTTATTGCAGTGAGGCAGTCACAACAAACAGAAATGTCAAGCCTTAACGACAGGAAAGCTGTTTACTCAAAAAATACAGATCTTGGAATATAGTTGTGTATGCACAGTTTAGATTACAGGAATTCAGCCCTAAAGAAAAGAGGCTCTTTAAGACCCTAGAACTGTGACTGCTTGCAAAGGCCATCTACTGAGTATATGTTTCTCATTTCTTTCAGCTTTTCAGGCTTGTATTTTCTCCAATTTTTAATTAAGAGATAATAGCAAAAGATCTATGGGTTTAAAATTAAATTATCATATTTGCTTTGGTTTCTCTAGTAGTCTTCAGCCATTGTCTTCAAACATCTCACAACTCTCAGCAAAAGAAACCGCTCAACTCAACACAAATAATTAAACACTCTTCTCCCTTCCTTTCCTTCTTTGAATGACAGAACTGAAGAGAAATCCACACGTTTCCACTATGGAGAGAAAGGTAATCAAAACACCCTGGAGAACTTACACCTCTGTTAATGGCAGTATTCAGTTCATGACACCGAGACATGTTCGCTGGTGTATAGTTTCCACTCTGATGTGCAACATGCCCCCTTTCCCCCAGAGTGGTGAAGCCACACTGGAAGCAACTACAGTGGCACCTAAGACAACTCCATCTCCCTGCCTTCACCAGTTATGCTCCCATTGTTTTAGATTGGGTTCTAGTGAAGACATAACCTAACCTGAATTATGGCAGCTCCTGGGCTTTGTCTGGAGCCTGACAGGTGAGCTACTGTGAGCATGCATCTCCAGTTCACAGCACACTCCAGCTCCTGGCACAACTACTGAAAACCAGAGATTTATCTGATGTCTCCCTTTCCACTATGATTATTCCCTTTGCTGATTTCAAGTGATTCAAAGAAATAATTCTCAGCTGCTGCTTTTTCTTTCCATGTGGGAGAACGAATAATCCTATACTTGTGTTTATTTCCTTTCACTTATTTTCTTGTATTTGTTGATACAGTCTAAGCAATTATTTCAGCACAACTTATACGTACCATAATAATATTTGTAGGATAATAAAGCAATAACTAAAGCTGAATTAACTAATCTACCACTCCCAAAAACAAAACTCCATTACAAGAAACAGATTTTCCCCCACTCCCAAACTCAAGCTTTTTGTCTGAGCTTGCCTAGCAACAGAAATTGGCTTTCACATGGGATATCTGCCTACCTTATATCCTTTTACATGTCTTATTCATATTTGTATCTCTAAGGTGATAAAGGGAAGGATAAAGGAGGAAAACGTTCAGTGCTATGGTGTTGTTCTTCTCAACTAACTGCTTTAGTTTCCTGAAAATGGCTGAACATCTGTCTGCCAATAGGAAGCAGTGGGTTAACTTAATTTACTTTGCTTTTATGTGCAACTTCTGCTTTAAATTGCCTTTTTTTGTCCCTTGTACCCTTCTGCCTTACTTTCTTGACCCCTTAAGGACACAAAGAAGCAGCCTGGTGGCACTTCACTTCCTCCTGGAGTAAACCCACAGCAGAAGGAAATCAAACTGGTGTCTCAATACAGATAAAGGCACAAACTTTTTCCAAAAAGAAGGCAGACTAGTTAGGGAGCAATTAAAATTCCTTCACTCCAACGCTGTAATTTAGGATAGATCACAGTGCAGAAAAAATGCTTCTGTAAAAGTTTACTGCCTCCACCTCTGTCCACATCCCCCTCACAACTTACTTCATTTCACCAAGAAGGCTGAAATCAATATCACGGGCAGAGAAACACACAAATTAGAGAAGTATGAGTCAAGTGGCATCATAAAATGAGCAAGAGAGAACTCATAAAATCTCCACAAAAATCTTACGCGCTATCAACGTGGATTCATTTCCATAAGAAACAAATTGGTAGTTGATGCTGATGAAGGCTGCTGTACACTTTACTGCTAATAAGTGACACCAGGGGCCTTGTTACAAAGTATTTCTAAACATAAGAAATTCTGTAATGGGGCCTCCAAGGGCCGAGTCCACAAAGTGTGGACCCTCTTTGTGCTGCATATGCACAGCCACTTGTTTCCAAGGCAACTCGCAGAGCACATCAGCAGCACGAAACAGTTGCTGCACAGAAGTTAAATGAAGCGCCACAATATTTTGTTTTATGGTAGGCCTTTCATATCAGGAAATGTTGTCTTTCCCCTATTTTGGACCACAAAATTAGCCCGGACTTAGGTAAGATCTATTCTGTAGAATTCATCCAAAGAAACAGTACAGCATGTCATAAGTGAGAACACTAGGCTGGAATCCTCATTTCTTTTTGTCTTTTAAAAGTGGGGAAAACAAAGTCACCCCTTTTATCAGAAGGCAGCTGCAAGACACGAATGAGAAAAACAAGCAGCTCTATCCCCTTCCCAGACCATAACGTAGCAGAATATCAGGGATAATTGGTTTGTTCACTCTCCAGTTTGATTCTGATCACACCGCTGCTGACAATTAACATCAGCTGCATTTTCTAGAATGTGGTGTCAGTTCTGTTCATTTGTTCTGCATCAGCCACCAGACAATATGCCTTAAGTACAGGAGTAAGACAACTATAAATCCCACATACCTTCCCAAACCATTATTTATTTCCATTTTGGTTGAAGAATTGGTTCATTTACTTGGAAACGTTCAAGGGTTTTTTCGTAAATGTTGAGTATTTTTCAACATTCATCTCAGAAGAGCAAGAAAAGCTATACCAGTATATTTTATATATGTTTTATACCAGTAAATACCAGTATTTTGTAAAAATCACTGCTACGTAAGCTAGCAGTAAACTGTTCCTACGTTCCACACGGTTGTTCATCCTTTTACCGCCTCAAAAAAACACAAACCAAGAGCATCTCTCCCATCCCTTGGAATGCAGCAGAGGGGACAACACTGCCCTAGATGAAGGCACACAATAGCAGGATGAATACCCAGGGCAGCATCTTCATGTATAGACATGAAAGAACTCCCACACTTCCTCCCAGAGCAGCCTCATGGCATCACAGTCATAGGCTCAGAAAACACAATACATACATTTCATTAAAAGAAAATCCTAGAAGAGGCTATTTTCCCTTCAAGACACCATGCAAGAAATAAGGTTATAGGTACTAGAATAGCTGTAGTATATATAAAATTCACTGAAGTTTTGATTAAACATCCACTGTGCTTCATAGTAAATGAAACGAATACTCTCACGTACAAAGGCTCCCCCCATCTGTCTTTTCCTCACTTCAGAATTTGATTTTTTTTATTTTTTTTCAGACCAGGATTTCAGATCTCTTTCAAACCATGTGCCCCATGCATTATGTTTATAGCCATAAAGCTGTCATACAGTGGAACTTCTGGATATGTATTTCATTTTCTGACTTCTCCATGGGTCACCATGTTAGAAGTCACTGAAAACTCTACGGGTAGAAGCTTCTCATTCTAAGCAGAATGAATCAGTCCCATCATTTATCTCTGTGATATGCCTGGTCACATGCAGTGCCACTCACTGCTTCAGGCTGCACCAAAGAGGTACCAAACTCACAGTACTGAGTTGGAGGTTTTATTTTGTCAGTGTGCCTTTGTGTAAGCAGTATGTCCCAGCCTGCTGATAACTGTATGCAAAGGAACATAGATAGGTATCTTCCCTTCTTAAAGCATATCTACAAGTCAAAATCTAAATAATCAGATTTAATTTATAGCTAAGCTCCCCCAAAACAAAGGGAGAAATAACTGAAATACCAACTTACTCCAGACAAGTAGCCAAAGGATCAACGTACTTTCAGTACCACCACCCCACAGAGACACTGTCATTGAGCACACAAGACCTTCAGAACAGCAGTTGCCATTACCAAAGCATCAGTTCCAGCATGGCAACACATTTGGAAATGCAAAGCATATGTTCTAAATTTCCCATAGTCCACAGGGTCACCAATGAACCAGCGTAAATCCAGAAATAATACAATGTTTGGCTCTCTTCCGAAAGACTTCCTGGCTACACTAACACTGACGAAGGAACCAAATACAAATACACAAATACATGTATTCTGCCATCGATCTGCCAGTGGGGGATTCTCTTAGCAGAAAGAGAGCAGAAAATCATTAAAATAAGCAATTTCTTATTCTCTGGAAATATCTCATTCCACAGTTTCCCATAGCCCTCTATATTCCTTGTTTCTTAGTGTTGACCAACGAACCCTCTTGTACTCAAATACAGGTATAAAACCTCAAATATCTCTATAAGAATTCCCAGCTACATGGAAATTGTCTATTGCCTATATTAAGAAAAATAATCCTGGGTTGGTGGTTTTGTTTTTCCTTTTACACCCTATTCTAGAACAGAAACATAAGATAACATCACATAGCCTTACAAGTTTGAAGAACATGTTCTTCAATGCTTTCAGCACTCCAAATCACCAATTTTTATCCATCATTCGATGGAGATTATCTCCAATTCCAGACAGGATTTTTTTTTGTTAAGGATTTGCTACATCTAAAACAAAGTTTCTTTCAAAGCCAAGTGCATTTGTTCTTGAAGTATTATGTAAAATTCTGATCTACTACATATGCTGACAATACCAGCTGTAAAGGTCTTTGAAAGCACTGATCACACAGCATGAAATTTTTGAACAAATGGAAAACTTTATGGCAATACAAAACACATTACTGCTGCTTTCAGAATTCTAGTTGACACTTAAATATTTAAAAACAACGAGGGACATATGGGATATTTATTTTCTTTTTTACTTTAATTCTACTTCTGAAAATAGCTCCTAACTTACTTATTTTAAAAAGAAATGGCACCATTTTAGCACTGAACTTGTGGGCAATTCATCAGGTTGTGAATTCTAACCTGACACTTACAATACACCAAATGCTTTTTCAATGCTGCTGTTGCACCATCTGCTTTGATATTGCTTCAGAATAATACTTAAAAATATGTAGCTGGAAGCAAAACAAACTTTATAGAATTTGACTGCAATCTATATCTTTCTGGGAGGGAGGATTAATCTTCAGTGCTTGAAAGCTTTTACGCGTTATAATTTTTGACAACATTTGAAAAACAGAACACAACTGGCACTGTCACCAGGATGCAAAAGTTTGCTCTCTCCAAGTCCTAAAACAGTTGTATTCTCACTAAAGTCCTTCCAAAGAATATTTTGTGTGACACCATTTTACTCCTCAAAATCTAACCAGCAGAAATTGCTGGGCTTCATGTTAATTATTCTTTTGCATGAGTACAAAACCAAAATACCATATGACCTTAAGATAACATGCTACAAAGAAATAGATTTTTGAAGAGTAAAGCCTGCATTACCATTTTCTTTAAGACTGTAAAGAACAAAGCAACTAGAAAGCTCAGTTATTTTATGGACATACATAATATTATATAAGTCAATTAAGAGGTTTCACACTGGTGTAATTTCATGTCTGGGTTTAATCACTGTAGATATTACAAACCCTTGCTACATTTCCACTCATTTATCTGTTTGAGTTAGAAAGAGAAGATATAACCAGTTTCTCGGGGCTTACACAGGTATGGGCATATCCCCACTGTGAAACATAGGCTGGACTTCAACAGGATCAACCTAAGATCTAGACTGTTCTTTCAAGTTGGTTACCCTGCTGCTTTCTTCTCTCTCAAACACAATTGTTTCCTTCCACTCCAGCACTGTCACCTCCTCAAGTGATCCCAGCCTCTCTCCTCATTGCCCACCCATCATGCTTTGCCTTACACTTCAAACCACCCCTTACCACCTCAGTAATATTTTGAAGTTGTTCTGCAATTATCTCCCTTAAAGCTCCTATTTGCCAAGGAGAAAAAAGAAAAAGAGCAAAACAGAATAAGACTGCTGACACATTAAGACTTCTGCCTTTCATTCTCTTGCATTTCCTCCCTTTGCCTTATACATACACTGCTGCTTCTTCAGAGCTCATTGTAAGAAGGATTTTACCATAACTTGTGCTCTCAGAACAGAATAGCAGTGGTAACACTGCATCCAAAACAGAATGTGGTTTATACTCATCATTCACTAAAAAGCAGATTTCTCATCCATGCTTTTGATTGAAATATGTGATGCTGCTTCAACTGAAAGCAAATTGCCTTCCAAAACTAATGCTGCAGTGACCGAGGATTACTAAGCTCAATGGATTAAAAGCATTATATGCTCTTCACACTGTCCCAGCTGTGTAGGTAGGTAGGTGTTATTCCCATTTCACAAATAAGAAACTGATGTACAAAAAGAAGATGCAGTTTACAGAGTCACAAAGTAGAGCTGGATCTGGAAATCACTTTTCTCCCAGACTGCTACATGACAGAGCCCCATCTCAGAAACCTGCATGTAGCAAAGCCACCCCCCTTCTCAGCCACCCCAGTTCTTCACAGTGAGCCTTCTGCAGGACCAGCAGCCCCAGGTACAGCTACACAAGAAATTGACTCAGCTGACACCAAGACAACCCACAAGTACCCACTAGTTATACTTCCAGTTGATTTTCTGTCTGGTTGCTTAGTTGTTGTTGTTGCTAAAAGATGCGCGCTGTGAAAACTGGCACATGCATACAGATCTTCAGTATATTTGGCTTTATTCTTTAAAAAGATCCAGAGTAGCATATTCATGATTTGGTAATGCATGAATCTATGCTAATTATTGCATGAATGAAAATATTACCCGACTTGTCTTTGACAAAGAAGAAGTAAACTGAATAACATCTTCTGCACGCACACACGCAAAACAACTAACCCAAATCATTCTGTCATTAACTGGGACTCTTTAAACCTCATATTTAAAAATAAAATCAAAACACTGTTTTCTTCATCTAGTGCAAACAAAACAAATGGCCTCCAATTTATTTTAAATAGCATTCCTGCGCATGAGGTTGGTGACATAATTAAGAAATGTATTCAAGATATTACTAATTTAATACAGCTCATCAATGCTTGCATTGGAAAGCTGTTTATGGCCAATGCTGCCTCTACTGAATTTATGCATTGTAAATACAAATATATTTTATTCATAGAAAATTCTTGCAACTTCAATTACACAGTAAGTATTTATTTGGAATTCATTATTTTTTTTGTTTGATAACCATCATTAATTCATGTTCAACTGATTAAGCCTGCTGTAAAGCCTTAGTGAACGCCATACAAGATAAAATATAGATTTGTAGAGATTTTTCCCCTCCCCCCCCAAACAACTTCCAATCTGGAATCTGAGGACAACCGTGCAATGCTGTTTCACACGACCAGTGAATTTTATGTTGTAACAGCACAGATAATCACAGATATACTTCACAATCCACTGCATTGAAAACAGTCCAGATATCTGCACAAGGAGAGAAATTACTGATTTAGAGGTTCAGCTACTTATTACTTTTAAACTGCACAAAATTATTGCTCCTGTTACTGCCCTTTATCATTTCTGCATACCAGATTAAGATGTAAAGTGGCGATTTTTTTTCCCCTCATTTAATGGAAGCACAAACACTTGCTTATCAAACAGCCAAGCTCTCAGCACAAACATTTCCATTTAAAAGGTTCGTATCTTTCTTTAAGTATACACGCCAAGTTTAATCTTCCTCCACACTTTTTCTTAAGCAAAGGCAGAGTGCTAAAATTTGTGTTGGAATATAAAGTAATATTACTTTTGCTCCACTTTCCTGCAGGTCACTAAGAAAACAGACCAAAAGGTCTAATTAAAACAGCACGTATACGACAGAAATAAAGACAACACTAGTACCATTTCTATAGTTCCTGTTCCACAGAGAAATCTACTCTGGAGGTCTCTTCCAATCCCTGTGATTCAGTTATCCACAGGAACAGAAGTTCAGGATGATGCATAAAAACATTTTACTGAAGTCAACAAAAGCTGAAGGCAGAAAGAGTGAATTAGTCTAAATCGAAAATGCCTACTCATAAAACCAAGCAGCTGCACTGAGATAATTTCTGGTACACAAGGAGAGCACGAAGCTAGAAATTAATGGACTCAAAGTAGCAGAACTGGAAGTTCAACCCAATTAGCCAATAGAATAATGAAAGGTATTGCTATTTCCCTCTCACTTTCTTCTTTCAATATGCCGATTCACACGCATTCACTCTTCTAAAATACTGCAAATCTACAGTTCTCAGCCATTAAGAGTCTACCTATGCTGAGATTACAACACAGTATCCCAGGGAACATGTCTGCTAGGAAAAAAACACATTTTTCTGCTGGTTTTAATCAGAAGCATAACAAATAGGGCTGCTCTGTTTTCCACTAATCTAAGTTAGTCTGCTCTTCACTTCTTGCTCTATCTTTTTATATGTGAGGAGATAATTTCTCTGTTGAAAACCAAAGTGAGCAGATGGACGTAATATTCAGCTACAGTAACACTGCTATACATATTTCCAACAATATAACAGCAGTAGATATTAGTGTAACTTACTCCCACTTTAAGTTCTCCTTTTCACTGACAGAACAGCATGAAGAGATTTTCATGTAAGTGAAAATAAGTCCCACACGAAGTCTAGGACAAAATTATGATGTAATGAATATAAAACAGTGAATAAACTTGGGATGTGGATGGAAAACATACAATTAAAATATCATTCTGACTTGAGGGCTGAGTATTGCAAAATAAATAGGGAATATCTATTTAGTTCACACTTAGACAACAAATCATAATTTCTCTGCTCTCCAGAGATGATAGCAGTGAGGCACATGATTAATATATTATGGTGTATTAATCACACATTATTCTGTATCTGTATTCTGTAGCCTAAGTTGCATTTCATCTGCCTGGAAGGCTTTCCATCTCTTGCAGTGGCCCCTTACCACCTCTCCTGCAGTACTGACTTCCATAGGGAACATTCTAGAGCAAAACCAACAAAATTATATCCGGTGTCTTATGGGAGGTAACAAAACCAAACAACATTATTAGGTACTGGACACCTGTAAGACACCAAATAGAGCAAAAGATCCTGGTCTATCAGAGACCTCAGATCTATTCTCACACAGCATATTTACACAGCTGTTCTGCTCCAGGCCAGAGGAAGCTGGCAAACCCTTCCTAACATTCCTAACCCCTGCTTCAGCAAAGCCATTTTATACACAAAAGCACTTGCCTAGTGGTTTCCATCTTCTCACTCTGCATTCTCTCAGCATTCCAGAGGCAGTGCTCCCAAAGGAAGCCATTCCTGGTCCAGAGGAAGCAGCATGCTCTGGAACTGGTGCAGCTCAGAATGCAAAGTCATCTAGGCAGCTTGGAGGTAGAAGATATATTCTGTTCAAATCACATTCGAACAGGACAGTGTGCAGCACACATTTGCACAGGGTGTGATTTTTTACATTGCTCTCCTTGCAGTCATACCAGCATACAATATATAAACTATTCTAAGGGGTAACAATACAAAAGAATTGAGTTACAATAAACTCTACACTTTGTTTTCTTCTTTTCCCCCTCCCAGTGTTTCCTAATCATAGAGAAGTACTGTGGTTACTCTGAGACAAACCAGTGATCCCTTTGTGAAGGAGCATGTACACTGACAAAGAGGCATCCCAGGCACCCATCATTATCCAACATATTCAGCCACTGGTGTCAATTATTATTTCAAGGTATGATTTAGTAAAATGTTTTAAAACACTGTAGGATTAGACCTACAGCACAGATGGCATGAAGAAACATGTAAAGGTTGCTTAAATCACAATAAAGGCAAATTATAATACAAAAAGATAGCAATCAAATTCACTGTTGATAGCTTAGTTTCATCTTCCACAATTTTCTCCTGATTCCCCACATGGCTACCCCACCTGAAAAAGCAGCTGAAAAAGTTAGGCTTCTTTCCATTAGTAAACACTTCTCACATACATAAAAGGAGCCAACTGAAGAACTTCAGTTTCTTCACATGCTACCAATTTGGCGCAATACTTGTATTTCAGTTTGTATTTTACAGTAGAGTATTATTTTTAATGTAGTAGAGTTTCAATCCACTAAAACTTAACATTTCCAAATGTTGCTTTTTCAGCTTACAGCATATGCATCATTAAGTCAGGACAAAAGTTCTTCACATTGCATTTTTAGCTGGATACTCAAGCTATTCACAGTAAAACACTCTTAGTTATGAGAATGAATCCTTGCTGTCATCCCTGCACTTAAAAAATGCAATATCTGTGTTTATTATTTCCCATTTTCTGCAGTGGAAAGGTAACATAATGCAAACAAATACAAGCTAAGAAAGGGTGGTACAACAGTGATGGCACAAAGCATAATAGAAGAAAAACAATTAAAATACCTTAGGATTGTGTGTTGCAGTGTATGAAACAAGTTGTTTGTTATTCAGATGGTCAACTGGTTTAGCTTTCTATACGTGACCTATCAGTGTATTTTATTAATAAAACCTCAGAAACCTCATGCATTTGCTTTAGGATTTTCCTCAGTGTCTTTCAGTGCTCTCTCCCCACAGCTGGAAAGCCACCAAGTTCAAGTTTCTCACATCTTCTTTCTTTCTCCACTAATGTTCAGTAGCTGTTGTTTTACTGCAATGTATTTACGAGAACAAGCAATTTATTTATTTATTTATTTAGGTGCCAAGAGCTTCAAGCTTTGTTTGTTTATAGCTCCACTGTGCACTACTACATGCCTCTTGGATTCAACTGCCAATGTAAGGGATTAAGGGGCTAAGCGAGTTTGACTGGTGCAGGAATCTTTCAAATATGTTCCTCCAGCTCAACTCTTTCTGGCAGTTTTTATTTAATGATAACTGCCAAAAAAAAAAGGTCCCTTGGTGCAGCAGGAGTGACAAAACAATCACACATTTCAGGCACAATTCAATATCAGTTCACAACTCTGAAAAAAGATAAAATAAGATGAAATTGACAAAATTTTAAAGATCTTTGGCCTGTTCATTAGCTCTTACTGCTCTTTTCTTTGTTGTTGGATTATTTTTTTTTTCCATTTTAAATGTCCCAACTCATCTTCAGCTTCGTACAAAGGGTTGGAACAAGTGTTTGCTGACCTCTAGCCTGCCCAAAGGGCAATGATTTCTCATCAACATCCAGAAGTGAAAATAACTTTTTTTTTAAGCTATACTAGAGAAACTTGTGTATGAATATTGTTTGGTTACTGCCTCATGTCTTTCGGACTACCTGAAAACTTCCCTTGGCTCACATTACCCATACTTCAATTACACCTCTGGTATTTCATCTCTAGGAAGTGATTGTTCCTTACATGGATTGAAGGCAGTTGTATGTTGGTCTTTCTAAGAAGGGTTGAATTTTAATTGTTTATTGAAAGAGCTATTTTCTAATATCAACTAAATTGATGGTCACCATGTAAGTGTATCTCCTGATACATTTTGTTTCTGACTGGTCTCAGTGGTTTGCTCCTGCTCCTCTCCAGCATAGAGTTTGCAATAAAAACTGTAAGGGTTCTGCTTCATGGGCAGAGATGAGCCTCTCTTGCTCTAACTTCTTAATCCATGCTCTTCAAAGTAAAATACAATTGCCTTAAACATACACCAACATTTTTGTCAGAGAAATAAATAGTAGCTGCCTACATCCTGCCTTTCAATAGCAAGATGAAAAGTGGAAAAGTAGAAAGCCACAAGAATCACCAGATGTAGAATTTTTTTATCACAATATTGAAAGCTAATACAAATGCCCCTAATAAGATCTGTGGATGACACAGCAACAAAATCTGCAATAAATGACTGGTTCTTGAGAAAGTTTCATCAAAACAAATAAGGTAGAATCTTAGTTAGGAGCAAGAAATGCAGATCCTACCTGGCAAGTGACAGGCTGAAGCCAATGAAAGGTGCTGTTCTGACAAGGAAACTGACAATATATTGTAAAAGCAATTTATATATTCTATCAAGATAATAGTTAAAAAACAAGAACAAACCCTAATTCGTTATGTAACAAAGAAAGACTAAAGACTGGGAATGAGACACTTCCCTGGTCCCTATGTCCGTAGAGCAACTGGCAGTTTTAAAGGAAGCTGCAAAACCCAATGGAGAATGCAATATGACACATATCAATTCAATTTAGAACACGTCTTATTATTTTGGATAGAAAAATACTTGATCTCCTCAGCATATCTAAGAGCCCCTACACTTATGTGATTCTACCATCTAGGCAGCTTCACAGAGACAACTCAGAAACCAAGGCTTGGCAGAACACCTCTGCTCTTTGTATTTGCAGATGTTCTTTACAGCGAGTGTGACTTGCCACTGGAAAGATGTTTGAAGACAAATTATAGATTCTCCCCCTCCCACCCCACACACTCTCAAGGCTTTCCTAAAATATACACAGATAATATAATATGTACATACAGATACATTAAAATGACATTTGTGATGTTCACAGGATCATCACAACGCAACCTGACTGACATACCAGCTCTTTGGGTACTTAAACTTCATCAGGCTACACATCCAATATTTTGTCACAGTTGCGCATGGAAATAATCATAACGTAGGAAAGTGCACATCTATATTGCCCACACTTTCTCACCTATGAATATTCCTCACTCAGAATCAATGCCTCTTGGAACAAGGGAAACTCAATAGTTCTTGGCATGAAAAGAACATGCAATTAACACATACAGACTCAGTGTTCGTTATTTGGGCTTTAGTAATTTGGAACACAAATATGTCACATTTCTTCAATATCTGAAACAGAACATTTATATTTATGAGGATATAAACTCACTTTCTCAAGTCCCCAATATTTGCTGAAAATTAATCATCCCCTTGCGAAATACATGCACTAGAATATTCATAGGAAGCAAACATAATGAATAATCATATTCAACTTTTATAATCAAAAGTTCCCAAAGCAATTTACAAGAGATGAATACCCTTATCTCCATTTACAGATGGGGAAACTGAGGCAGAACATTAACTTGCCCAAGATCAACTAGCAGGAATCTAGTGTGCCTTAGGTTGCTTTGTGAACCACTGGAATCCTAGTCCTCTAATACGAAAGCAAATTGAAGCAAAAAATTAGATAAATTTCAATTGGTATTAAGATGTTTTTGTAATACACAGCAAAATTCCCCTGCAACAGTTGATATTTCTTCACAGTACTTATAGTGCCCATGTTAAAGAACACAGCTTCCTCATTTGCAATTGAGTTCCCTAAACTGTCATAATGAAAATCTGTGAAAACCTATAATATGTTTCCTGGTTTTATTTCTAGCAATGCAGATAAGTCAGAAACGCTGCACAGAGCTCTCTTCCAACATTTTCTTTATTATTCTTTTTTTTAAAACTATAACTCTGTTCCAAAGCTTTTCTTATTTATAAAAGTAAGATTTACTAAGGCCATAAGGCTTCATTAACCAAAGTTTGCTTAATTAGGAAAAAAAAAGTACAAGTGAAAAATCTCAGTATAAAATCTTGTGTACATATATAAGTCCAGAAGATTTCATTCTTCCATTAACTATTATCATTTTAATTGCAGCTAAAGGATCTAACCTTGAACTCTAAATGGGAGAAAGAATATATCCTTTATTTTTTTCCTCCATGAAACACGAGACAGTTTTGGTTCTCAAGGAAAACTACCATGCTGAAATGGTAAAATATTGCCCTGGCATCTCCATTTATGTACCTCTTTACTTTGATAAAGAGGTCAGTTCACAGCCCTACTTACATGTCATAACTATATATACGTTCCCACTTCTTAACGCTGTGTTTAATAGTTTCTTTTAAAATGATATGTGCCAACATAAATATAGTTAACACAAAAAGCTATATTCACAAAGTATTTATTACATTTGTTTCCTCACATAAAGAGTGAAAAGAAACGTCTCCATGCTTTGCTTAGTGATTTTAATGCAAAACTGCCAGTGAACTCATCAACATGCTCAGTGTAATACATTAAAGCCAGCATGTGTGGGTGTCAAGTAATTGTAGACAATTTAGTGACTAAATTCTCTTAGGGTTTTAAAGTCCTACTATATTTTGCTTGGATACCTCTTTTCCAGGTCATTTAAGACGCAGCTGTCAAAAGAAAAGATGAAACAAGCTTCTAATGTTTTATTGCTGAATAAGAGGAGTTACTCTTCCTTATTATCCATAGTTTGCAGCTTTATACCTGTATTTATTTTTTTTTTTTTTCAGCAGTCTGCTAAGGATTAAATTAATTTTAGAGAAAACAATAGAGCTCTCTGAATTTTGTTCACACATCTCACATTACTGTATTATCTGATGTGATCCCATTCATTAATGCATGTTGCAGGTTACATTCTAACTCTGCCATTCACTTAAGCTTAGTTTCCTGAACACTTTAATCCTAAAGGCATATTCTCTCATGTGATCTTTCTGCAAATATCTGTTCCCATGTTCAAGCTATATTGATCTTGTCTGATTACAGAGAAATGAGGGGGGAAATTGAGTAGGAATGGAGGATATCAAAGATTAAAATAATTTAAAAAAAAAACACAGAAATTATTGCAAGTTCAAAGGGTATTGTACTAGCCAAACTTCCACAAAACTTGATGTTCTGCAATATTCCACACATTTGAGCAAGTTTCCTCACACATAGGGAGCAATGTTATGGACTGAAGCTAGTGAAGAAGAGGATACTGAGGAACAGGAGTTAGTCTACTGTGAATTTACTGCATAATTGTAAGGTAAATCAATTTTAGAAGAGTCTTTGGCAGTTTAGAAAGGAAAAAAGAAGGGCCTGAGAACAACATATCTCTATACATTTGGGAGCAATGCATCAGTTTTTGACAATTCAGTACAGAAAGACAGGTGCATTTGACAGATGTACTTTTTCTGCAAGACTGAATGAAAAAAATTCCAGAAGAATGCAATAAAAATTATACTTCATCCTATGAAAATGAACTGAAGAGTTTGTTGAAGCCCTAGCAACATACAGATATCTGAAACACAGCACTAAAATAAGAAAACAGCTGAAAGGGGAAAAAGAAAGAAATGCCATTTCTGCTTTTATCTGATGTTCCACTGAAGTAAGGTGCAATCAGTTTATATTCCTGCCCCCTTATTTCATTCACTGTGCAAGGATTCCATATCATTACTGCTGTATGATCCACTGTGTGGATGGACATCACCTCATACAGAGATGTTTATTCCTGAGCTGTATGACACAAGCCAAGGGTTTAAGTCCAGCTAGACAATGGACAACTTCCTGGCATAATCACCGCCATAGGCTACCAGAAACTGAGTCTTGAGCATCTTTTCTATATTAAGCCTATGAAGCTATTTATTTTCAACCATTTCTTCTGTTTTAAAGAACAGACTCCAGAATTTTTCCATCCTGCAAACATTAGCGGACAGCGAAGAGCAACAGGATATATATTAGGAGAAAATCTATCAATGTAAACCTAACATCATTTGAGGAGGTTGCTGCTATAAAACAAAATAATAAACAAAAAAAGAACCAGATAAGAGCATAAACCATTGATTCTAATATGAATCTTATTATTGCTTACCATTTACGTTACACTGGTGCTCTAAGATTTGAGGCAAAGCTTTCCTCAAAATTATTTTTTGCTACAAAAGAAATTTATTTTACCCGATAACCAATTTCTGTTACTAACCCAAAATCTATGTGCTTTATAAACCATGACTCAGATTAGAAGGATTTGTGAAAAACAGCATCCTTGTCACACCAATGCACTTAGTAAATGCAAGCCTCTCTCATATATGTGTACAGTATTGTGGAAGAAAGGAATTGCTAAACAAATTACTGCATTTCACTACCCAGCAGGGTAATAACCATAGCAACATCTCATAGAAGAGGAGGAAGGTTGAGAAACTGCAGCTTTGGGATTAGATATTTGTGAACTCCATTTTGAAAAGAGAATCTTAATTTAATTAAATGTTTATTTAACTTCAGAGGAAAAAGCAAGTATTTTGTGTCTATAATAAATAGAAAGTATTTACACAAAGTTGCACAATCTTTTAGAAATCATACCTTTACTGACATTTTTTAGCTTTTTACAAAAAAAAAAAAAACTTATCTACACAAAAAGTGGCTGCAATGATTTTAATCAAGCGTATGAAAGGATGAATTAAATATAAAAAGGTTAGACAATGCAACCTCTTTTGGAACTCATCATCGTATCACATACACATTTACTAATGCAGTTATAAGCAAATTCCACCTCATTTTGTATTTCTTGGCTCAGAGTTCTGCTATGCTCTTTAGAATGTATTCAGTAAGTTACTTGCCAATTTGGAAAGTAGATTCAGAATCATACAGAGAGCATGCAAAAGTCTAGGAGTTGATGCTTGGCCCACTTTTAGAATCATCTAGAACACCGCATATCAACCTGAAATTCCTCAGCTTTTTGACCAATAAACACTGCTGAACATTTCTTTCCAAAGGCTTTTGGATATGTCAGTCCTTTTAATTCCAGATTAATTTGCAGAGGCAAAGCTGTGAAATTCACTGTATGGATCCTGATGCCCAGAACCACAGAAAGTTGGAAGGGATCTCCAGGAGTCTCTACTGCAAATCTCAAGGGAAAGCAGGCGCAGCTTAAGCATTTTGCCAAGGGTCTGGACTAGAACATCTCCAGAACAGCAATCCTCTCTGAGCCCCATTCTAGCAATTTATATCTCCTACAGTGAAAGTTTTATGTTACACTAAGCTGTAATTTCCCATGTTCCAACCCCTTGCCTCTTCACCTATTCTCTGAAATAACTGGTTTCAAAGCACAAAAATCTAGACTGAAACTACATTGTATGAAGCACAAAGATGTGTGGCAGCAGTAGAAAAAAAAATATTTCTGAATATTTAAATCTTTTGTTGACAGAGATAATTTGTTAAAATGTCATGCTAATTGAGCTACTCTACATTATGCGCTACCACTAAGGTTGATCTTCCCAGTTATGTTCAGCAATCATTTTTGGATACTGAGAATCTTGTTCACTATGAAAAGTATAGCAAGCATCTAAAGCATGCATAAAATCCATTTCTGTCATTGTTGGAGGCATACAAAGCTTCAGTGCTAAACAACATCCATTGATCTTAAGATTACACAATATACAGTGCACAGAAAAACATTACATTCTAGATAACAGTGTACAATTAAAGTATGAGATTTCTTTCAGGGTTTTTGTTGTTGTTGTTGTATTTTTACAGGTACGATAAGGGGAAAAAAATTGCATGTCATTCCCCCCATCTCCCTATGCAAAGCAATAAAATCCCTACAGTACTGGTCATATCCAGGAAACTCACCAAGTCTGCTAATTGTATTTACTGTATGCTAATGAATCAGAAAACAATATCCGACTTAGTCCTCTAAGGAATTCTTCATACACTGAAATAATGACATACTCCCTTTGCTGATGCAGAGAAGAAATAAAAGAAAGAAAAAATAACGATATCCACCACGTATCCTCTTCTGGAACTATATTTCATGAGACAAGTACGTTTAAAGTGTAAAACACAACTGAAAAAAAACACACCATGCAGTCCTATGACATAAATCTTTGGGTCACATAGACAACATCTGCAGCGTTCTCAAAAACTGAAAACCTTCACTGTCTTGACTGGTTCTCATATAGTTCAGTGTTGCCAGACACAGTTGTGTTTTAAAAGAATACAGAACTGCAAGGAGTTCTATAACAACACAAAAACAATTGGGGGAAAACAAACAACCACAGATTCACCTAAAGCTTCCCCAGAAAAAAAATGACTAATTGGAGCAGCAGTCTGGAAAACTAAACACAGTTCAAAAAGAACTAATAAATCTAAAAGCAAAAAGGAATTACAGCAAATAGTCAGCTAACAAGGAACCCTGAAGACCTGATCTTAAGGTTACAGCAGATCATAAGTTGTTTATGAGTCAGTAAATGTCAGGCCCTTACAAAGAAATGAAGCAACATCCTGGGAGGCACAAAGGAACATTTTGCTATGTTCCAGAAAAATATTTCATCCAGATAGTATCAGATATATTGAATCTATTTCTGTCACTGCTGTTCAAGAAAAAAAAAAAAAAATGAGTAATTTTGAAAAACAGGAAAAAAGAATGATCAAAGGTCTTCAATTTGTCTATAAGAGAAGCTTAAATAGAAGAAAAAAGCTGAAAGAGGAGATCTGATACCACTCTTAATGTACTAAAAGGAAGGAAAATAATCTGTTCCCTGTTTTTTCTTGTGATATTATCAGAATTAATGAGCTTAACTCATACTAAGGAGATTTGGGTTAGATATTAGGAATCTCTTCCTAATTGTAAGTACGTTTAAGCTCAGGATAGACTTCCTTCGAGGATGCTGCAAAACCTTCACAACTGGAGATCTTTAAGAACTGTTATGTACTCTTCTGTTAGGAACAAACAAGGTACAGTTGATCCCTCCTTGAAGCAGGATGCTAGACAAGTTCAGCAGCATCTCTACATGCTCCTCTTCCTCTGGTGCAGTAACTTCCAAGAGAAGGATCTCAAACATATTGAGAAGTGAGAGCTGAGTTTCAGTTACCTACTATAAGGAAATAGGAAATCTTACCCATCCAACTTTAATCAGTAGAAAGATAAACTGTCCAGAAAATTTTTAACAAATGCAAGCACAAAACTTCCTCATTGTCTGTTGATGGCATTAAGCAATATTCCTACACGTGTCCTCCCCTTAGTTACTTTGCCTAGACCATTTCCATGCTTGTTGTTGTATATTGTTTTATGTTTTTTCTATCTTCACAGTTGAAACATTTAATTGTCATCTGAAAAATCTGAAATCCCTTCTGGCTCTTCTTTACTTTGCTTAACCCAGAAGATTTCAACTGCATTGGTGGTCCCTAAGCTGAAGTTTGGTAAAACATACATATATACACACATACATACACACACACGCACTTTTATATAGCCATTGACTGACAAATATATTAAAGCAAGATAAGTATACACGTGTAGTATCCAATGGCATGCATTGCCTAAAAACAGATTTAAAATTGTTTCCTATAGAAGAAATTAGAATAACTGCACACAGAAACTAGACTTCCAACTAAAGATGAGAAATAAGCCCATATAAAAATCTAACTTAAGTCTTCATAAGACACAGATGAAACTTAAACTGAATATTCTTTTGATGATAGAAAAAAAGCTCTGACACCACAGAAAATCTATTTTGACAACTGTAGGAGTTAAACTCTAATTTCAGATGCAAGGCTGTCAAAGAAGAAAAAAACCCTGTTTCTATGCCTACAAAGATTAGGATCTGGCAGATGATCTAAAAACCCAGCTAAATATTCTTTTTATAGAGTCACCTCCTGGTCCCCTTATTCACATAAGGAGTCTTGCAGCATTCAAGAGCAATAAGGGGGATTTGGCTCTTCTTGCTTTTCTGTTCAAAAACATGCTGTAGGATAAAATCAATACAGACAACTGTATATTAAGCTCAAGGTCACTCATGGCAGGTAACTACTTATGCTACCACATCTCCTGTTTATAGACATTACTGCCATTAAGAATGACTGCTCTTGCAACTGTTGGCAATTTTTGACTATCATCTTCCAGGTCTGCAATGGAACAGCCCACTAAGACAGAGTTTGCCCTTTGCACACAAAGAACTCTGTATCCTCAAATACCAACATAGGAAATTTCTCACATCCTATGTTATAACACTTCAATGAACAAGTTTTCCATCATCAGACCCTTGCAACAGGTCAAGAAACCTTATCTTTGACACAGAAAAATGTGAGGCACAAATTTTGAATACAGGAAGGAGTGATTTCGCACAGTTACATAGCCCATAATCACAGCACAGTTTCTACACATCACTACATGCTAGATGATATTAATATCATATTCAATTTCAAACATATTAGCCAAGTTTTTACTCCAGAAGGCTTTAAGTACAGAGTCTGGAAGCTTCAAAAGATTATTTCCAGAATTGCTAGACTTTTCCAGCCCTAACTGCAGCTGATTATTCCACTAATGAACTATAAATAACTATAATAACTATAAATAAACCAGGTCTATTTTAGATAGACCTGTGTGGTGTTGATAAACATTTGGTTTGAAGTATTTACAGGATTTTTCCTGTTGATTTTCATTTGGTTACTTTAAAAGGGAGCCATTTCTAGGATACCTTTCCTCCATATCCTTACACACTTTTTTAAAAAGGAGCATATAATAATATTTGAAGTATTTGTCACACTACAGTGTGAGTCCTGAAACTTTCCAAATCTAGAAAGGAAACAAGCCTGTTCTAAAAGGTTCCTCTGCCCTTTCCACACAGAATCATTCATTTGCAGAAGCTGAAATTAATACAGTGCATTATATATTCCCTGCTACTTATTTTACTCTTGTTTTCTCAGGTACTCAACTTACATTCAGAGTTTTTCTGAAATAATGCTACAGCAATAACTATTTCAATCTCCTGTTCTTGAGACATATATTTTGGCAACGTTCTCTGCACGTTCCAGTTCCAGCACGCCATACACATACTAGTTTACAAGCTTATGGTTGAAAACCGGAGACCAACAAAGGCATTTTTGTGGCTGGTGTGTACTACGGGCCACCTGACAAGGACAGGATGTTGACGAACAGCTCTTCAGCTCCAGGAAACACGATGCCTTTGGGCCCTGGTCCTGGCAGGTGACTTCACCAAAAAGACATATGCTGAACACAGCTTGCACAACACCCTGCAAGCAGCGCAGGAAACCACTGGAGCGCATTGAGGACAAACTTGCAGTTCCCCCCAGAGCAGTATTCCTTCAGTTGCCTGGATAGTCTGATACTTCCAATGATGCAGCAATATCAAAGTTTCACATATAGACTCTGCAAATTATCACTACTCAAAACAAAACATACTTTTCCCTCTCTTCCTTCTCTCAGCCGTAATAGTTGATTCAACACTCGGTTGCTCAGTACACACAGGTTTTTCTCTCCTGTTGTTTGTGTGTTCTCTACACCTGCAGCGTATCTGAGTAAGGTGTAAGGAGCAAGAGCAAGCACTGATGAAAGCCCAGTCTCTTCCCTCCCTTTACCGCTGCTGCTACCTTGCCTCACCTCAGGTTTATACGAAATATCACCTCCAGCTTCTGTGCAGCACACAGACAGCATCTGCAAATTTCAGTCTCTTTTTACGGATCCTTTTTCTTCCCCCTTTCTTTTTCTCTCCCTTTTAAGACTGCTGTGTTTCTAGAGTTTCCCTGGGGAAAATCTTCAACTTGAAAGGGTCTCTTAATAACCTTGCTCAGACCTGCACACAGGAAATTAAGCCATTCTGCACATTCAGCATTTACCACTTTGCTCTGCAATCCAAAGTTCTCACACATACATACTGTTTGCAGCCATTTGGGGATTAACCCCTTCACCTTGCAGAACTGCAGGTGAATTTTCATTTCAATGTGTGAACTTTGCCTAGAGATGTGGGTAATAGTTCATATATTGAATACAAACGCTTCTAAATACATCAGAGCTGCTTTGCATTGTTGCCAAAAAGATCTGTCAGGCAAACAAAACTCATACCAAGTGGAAACCTAATTAGAGGCCTTTGACTCTCAATTTTTTTTTTCTCCACTTCATTAAAGTGCCCCCCTCCACTTAAAGAAACAAAACAACAACAAAAAAGAACAAACATTTTTTTCTCCTCCTAGTGCACTGAGGTTTAGGGAATTCTTTCTTCTTAACCCCTCTTAGCTATTATCCCTCTAGTCAAAGGGGCAGATACTTAGGGACGCAAACCTCCTTTATTTACATACCAAGACTGAGAAACTGGCTGTCTAATTTGGCTTCATCCCAGGCAGCCAGCCTGCAAAAAGCACAGTCAAACATTGCTCAGCTGCTATGTGAGTTTAGGAAGCATGGTGCCTGGCACTCAGCACAGTGCTCTGTGATTTCTAACACTAGTTTTTCCATAAATCTTATAGAAGGTTTGGGCCAATTTTTTTTCTACTCCTAATTTAAGAAAATAGAAAAAAAAAACAATGCTCATGCATTTGCTCTCCTGCTTAAATTTATTTTTCCTTGCACAAGGCACAGTCACAGATAAAGAGCAATTCCTCTTTCCTGACAGCTAACTTACAAGAAGCACCTACGAACACAGACACGTCCCACATGTGAGACCAAGCATAAAAAAGCATACCAGGTGCATGAAGCTTTTGCTTCCCCAGATCCTCCATACTCCAACATTCATACCCAACACTTCACCACTCTAACTCCATATGCACTTACTGCTACATCAAGTGATCCTTCCAAGCTTCCATTGGAAAGTCTTCCAGTTGACACTTAAGTGCATCAAACTGTGACCCTCTGAAGCAGCACCTTTCCACTCCCCTCCTATGAATTAAGGAATGACTAAGCAACCAAATCCAAAGGAACGAGATAAATTCTCAGCTTCACCAAGCTTCCCCCACAACAGAACTGTGATTGCATCTCTCACCAACACCACAAGTATGGATGCATATTTATTTCCCACATAAATCTAGCTATTGAAATTTGTTTGCATATTAGAGAAAAGTTGAATATTTGCTTTCATTTGTGCTAAAATGTATGAGGAACTGCTTAGAAAAAAGTCCATCATTGCTTCCTGCAGATGTTACCACTGTCTCAAGTGTTTTTTTTCTAGCATTCTCTGAGACACTGCAAGTGCTGGGGGGCTGCTGCCTGCAGAACAGAATTGAACAAAATACCAGCACTTCCTCAGGGTCAAGGGAATCTCCAAGATCTCCATGAGAGCTGAGGATTTTAAGTACAGAAATTCCCTATCATTCATCCAGTAACAAAGTTTGAAAAGCAAATTCATCAACTCCTTCACAGACTTAGCATTTGTTATCTATTTTAAAGGGTAGTAATTGCGAAATGTTATGAAGAAAAGCAGAATTCATTAGGCCAACAATGAAGTGCAAGTTCTACATACCCTCTCTCTAAGAAAAACACTGTAAAAAAGCAATTTAAATGTTTAGTTACCATGGCTACCTTTACATCACAAGGCAAGGGAAACCCACACTGAAGATGAAACACTGCTCCTTAAAGAAAGAAACTAGACACTGTTAATATGTTTTTCCCCTCTCCAGTATTTTCAGAAGGCAAATCTGTTAAACACAGAAGAAATTATGCATTAGTATAGATCTACTTTTTCCTGTTTCTTTCTTACTCTACAATTTTGTTTTTTGATGTTGCTGTTCTTTTGTTGGTTAGGTTTTGTTGGGTTTTTTGGTAGATAAAAATAATCAAAGAAAAACTTGCATTAAAAGTCAATAACATTCAAGTTAAAGACTAAAAAAGGCATGATAAACATAATTTCTTTAACACTGATGTGAACATGCTTCATGACTTATAACATCAGCTCTGAAATTTTAGGCTTCAGGTGTAAGCCAGAAGTTTTTAAACAATAGAATATTGTGCATGCATTTCTTAAATAAAAACTATTCTGTTGTAGAGGCACCTCACAATAAAGGTGAAGTTGTTAAAGGAAAAGAGATACTTCTCTTTTGATTGCAATTGAAGGAGAAGTTACTGCACAATGTCTCTAAAAGAACGGTTATTGAATATCATTAAGTTCAGAATATAACAGATTTGATTCAATAATATAACCTTGTGGAACATTTGAAGACATGTAAACAACAGACAGACATCTATATGAAGCATTATTTTATTACTCATCCTGTAAAATAACTTCTCCTAACACGTATAAATCTGGAAGCAGATTAAAATAATAAAAGGTTGTAAAAAAGTGTGAGTTGCTTCTGTCATTCAGAGAGAGGTGTGTCAACATGATTCCTCTATTACAGCACTGACCATCTCAAAACATTAATTGAAATGACAAAAAAAAAATAAAAAAATAGGATATAGTAATTTTAGTGTTCTGTGTGTTTGGAGTGTGAGATGTTAAAGACTTCTGCATTCAGTCTGCAAAAGAAGAAAAGGAAATACCAGATTCAAAGAACAGCATCTCTGCTGTGCAACAAGTTCTATGCCCAGGTCCTGCTGTGCAATGTCACAATACAAAAAACCAAAACTGATGAGTTAAGCATCAGTATAGCAAATAAAGCAATAAAGTGAGAAATAAAGCAGGAAACAAGGCTAACTTGGAGTTTATGTCTAAAGAGAACTTCTTACTCATCAAAAAATCAAGTTTCAAAACTTCTGTGATCTGTGAAACACAGCATGCGAACCATCACTGATGAGATCTGCAAGGGCAATTACATGAGGAAAAAGTTCTGACTTTTCTAAGAATAAAACAGAGAAAGTATATGTTTTTCTTCTTTCTGTTGTGTTTGAAAACTAAGATCACAGCAGACGTTCATATTCCGGTTGTACTACTTTGATTATATGAACCAACTAAAAAACATTGCTAAGGAACATCTGTATCTTATGCTTTGAATTTAACATGAAACAACTCACTATTAAAAAAGAGCATTAAGTCTCATTTAAAGGACCTTTTCTCTTGTACTATTAAATGACAGCACAACAGCTTCTAAATAAATGAAGTAAACACATTTAATAGGAACTGCCATTGAAAAGACATTATGATTGATGGCCATTTTTTTCCAAAGCTTCAGCAAAAGGTTGTAACATCCATTATTGCAAATCCCACACACCACCAATGCAAAACCACCGCAACACTTAGTGGATGCCGTACAAGAACACTGCAGCCAGTTACATAGGCAATCTACACAAAATGTAGTGAAGTACACTAAAGTACACAAATTAAGCCAAAGCTCAAAAGCTGTGCAGCACTGGGGGAAAAAAGGCTTTACAGTTCAAGCTCTCTCAGATGCCTTATGAAAGGAAGTCTCCAATTTCTGAGTAAGGAAGACCACTTGTCCATTTGTTTGAAGTAGAAACGCTAAGCAGCAGAAGCCCAGATCACTGAAAAATTCAGTAAGAATTACGAAACACTCTTCAGTTCATCTAAATACTTGACGCTCAAATCTCACTAAAAATCAAGGTGACCATTTTGTCTGGTCATGATCCTTACACACAGTAATTAGCCACCCATAGCCACATTGCATGGAACAGCCAATTCTACACAGGCCTGTCTTGGCGGCTGACCCACTGCAAGTCTCCTCAGTAAGTACACACCCATCTGATTTGCTTCAAATTGTCTTCCTTGCATCTGTAGCAAGTTCTTTGTGCTCTGTGCAAGGCTGCAAGATAATTAAAACCAGCCTTCTCCAATCCAGTTTCTTTTGACTTCAGTGAAACAAACATAAAATAAATGGAACATCTATTCTCTTTGTCAAGATAACCTCCCTGAAATGATTACACTCCTCAGACCTTGATTACGCCTTTTCTTTCAGGCCAAATTCTCTTCTGACGTTTTTTCTCTGCTTTCTTCCTGCAGCCCAGACTGACTAACAGGCCATAGGGAAAGAGCACACAGGAAAATGATAAAATGGAGGGAACTGATATTATTAATAAACATATTACAGAACTTCTCATGTTCTCCGCATGGAGAATAGGCTTCTGTGCATTTACCACTAAAACAAGAATACAGTAAATCCTCTTTGAAAGGAATGACAATCTGATTTCCTACTTCTTAATGAGATGAAGATATGTCAGCTCAGGAGCTCAGTTTGAACTGTGTGTGCCTTCAGTTCCTACAGCACCCAGACTCAGTGTCCAGAAAGGCCATTAGTAATCTAATAGTTTCAAAACAATATAATCAACATCAGGGAGCTATCAACAAATCATTTTGGAATTTATTTTTGCCTTTCAAAAAAACTCAAAGACAACGCACTCAGGTAGCACTGACCATCAGTCTAACTCAGCTGCTGTGGACAGGTAATGAGGACCTGCTGTTCTTCGTAAGGCACAGTTGTGGAGCAGAGGTTCACTAGCCATTTTTTATTGTTATTGCAACTGCAAAAACCAGATGTTTATTATTATTTGTGACACTGTTTCGTACAGAACAGCAGGTCCTCATTAAGAGAGACACATTGACCACAAATGTTGTGTACAGATCAAGTCTACGATTTGAGCTCAAAGCACACAGGAATCTACTTTCTCTTTTTCAGGAGACAAACAGCAACAAAAAGATTTTAAAATAATATGCTTTTTCTGCTACACAGAAATTCAATTCTTAAATCTTTGTAACTTCAGTGATAGAAGATCACAAAACAGTTATCAAAGTTTGGGTATCTGGTTCTCATCCATTGTTAAATTGAGCAGGTCAGGGCTCAGTAAGAAGAGGAGTGTCTTCAAGAAGTGCTCCATCAAGAACACAAGTACGTGAGCTTCTTTTCAGACAAAAATAAATACATAATAAAATTGTGTTTCTAATAGCAGATCAAAGTTGGAACTGTATGAAAGTTGCAGCTATGACTCACTAAGAGAATAGTGGGTGCTCTATGTGATAAATTATGAAAAATTTGTTAGCAGACATGTCTGTTTTGCTTTTATACGTTACAAGGTAAAAAATTCAAAACTACAGCAAACAGAGCATGGAGAAAGAGAAGATGCTCGCATTTGAGAGATTTGAACTTATCCTCTTTTTGGAAACAAACTGAGAGCTTCCAGGTTAAAATCACGTAATTATATATCCTTGCAGCTCCAAGATCATAACCCTATCTTTTATAATAAAAATCCTGCAATTCCATCAAATTGCAGTTGAATGATTCACAACACAGCACTTACTGAAGTTAAATAGAAAAAGAAATAGGCCAGATTAACAGACGCATTTTGCCATAATGTCACTACAGAAATGCAGGAAAAGAAAAAGCTTTTCTCCACACTTGCACATTTGTCATGAAGTCTCTTGAATCACTGCCTTGGACACATAGGATGACTTGTTATAATCCCACAGACTTCAGCAACATAAAAAAAAAAAAAAAGTAATCCATACTCCAGTGCTGTGTTTACAAATAAAACAAAGGTTTAGAGAACTAACCAAACAATACTAAAATAGAAATGTAACATGTATCTAAAATACACTAGCACAGCAACAGCTACAAATTGCCAGGGAAACTGAAGATATGTGAAGACACAAAGCACAGTAGTAATGAAAGATTTTATTTATTCCTGATTATAATATAGTTTAGCTGTACATCACACGCAGCAGACATTTTTAGATGCCACAGAATTCTGCTTTTTGGAGCAGCTAATGAGAAAACTCACAAGAGGAGAAGCAATTCTTAAACCAGCAGAAGATTTAAGATGAAGTTATTCAAGAAATACTCTGAAATAGATACTGTTCTGCACTCAGATACAAAACTCCATGCAATAAATGGGGGGCAAAAAAGCTAAAAAGAAAGCCCAAAAGAAATCCACGAGAGGTTTAACTTGAAAGGTTAGCTTACTTAACTTGAAAAAGAAGAATGATGTAAAAATGAAGAAACTACTTAAAAATAAATTAAAAAGCAGTAGCTAAAATTTTAAGAATATTCATATCAATATTTTAAAGCTTTCTTTTTATATTATCTGGCATAGTAACTCTTTAAAGGAACCACAGTAAAAGCTCAGAGTACAAGTATATTACCTATCAAAAATAATTTTAAATGGGATTCCAGAAAAATTGGTATGCTTAAGTAGCGGAGTAAAAGAGGCTATTAAACATAAAAGGACACCCTTCAAAAAGCAGCAGTTGCATCCACCTGATAAAATTAAGAATAATAGACTCTGACAAGATTAACATAAAACTAGAACTGTGAAAACAAACCCCAAAAGATTTTGATGAGGAACTTACAAGAGACGTAAAGAATGAAAATACTGAATACATCTATGAGAATCAGCAAGGCTGCGCAAGCACGTGGAGCTGCTGGAGATGTATGAAGTACATACAACGAAGGCAAATGGAATGATTCTCACACACCCATTCTCCACAGAAAAGCTCAGTGTCTTTTCCAGACTGGAGATATGCTCTGGGTAAGGTCAGTAGAAGACACAGTTCATCAAGCATGAATGTCAGTGGGTGCCACTTTTTCCTGCGTGGAAGAATTCAGTGACACAGGTTTCTTTCATTCCCACTTTCACATCAGATACTACTCCGTCACAGCATCCCTCTGTTACCATCTGTCATACAGTAACAAAACGTAACGGGATATTGGTGTGAAGATTCAACCTCTTCTACCATCCCACCAACATCTGCTTTTGATGGCAAAACACCATAAAGTACTACTTTTGCTACAGCACTTAGGTTATCAGTAAGACAGGAAACAAAATCTAGCATCTACTCTTATATGCTTATTCTTATCTGCACAGACTGTCAGATAGGCTTTACAAAAGCAGACTCTACAATAAAGCATCCTTCATTATAAATTTCACTATGGTGTTTAAAAACAATTCTCATAGAAGCAAAGCTATGTACTATAATTGCTTTATGAAAGCTGCTGTTTACTTCCTAATCTATCATTAGTAATCTCCCCCAAAAAGATAACCTAAAACATTAAGAAAGCAAAAGTAACAAACAATTTTTGTCCATGTTACTGCTGAATAGGAGTCAGATTGATTATTTTAAGAAGAAATTATGCTAATTTAAGCAAGAAAGACATACTAAGAAATAAATTGTCACACATCTTAGAAACATCACATAGCAAGGTCATTGTGGCTGAGGCAATTATTTTGGCAAATTGCTGTGGAGGGACAAGAGCTAATAACACAAGTAAATGCTACTGAACTGCACGTATGTTTCTCAATGCTCGAGAAATTTATTTTTGTAAATTAGCCATACAACAAACTAGGTAGTATACCATGTATTCATCACCATTAAGTAATCAGCACAGCCAGGAGATGACACATTGTTATTTGAGCAAATTTTTTAGCTCTCAGCACATGAAATAACCCAGTATCAAGTGGCCACTCAAACAACAGTTACAGCAGAGCAACACCTGTAATTACTCAGAGGATTAAACTAACAGATCAGGTAATTCCCACTCAGAGGAAATAACACATATTTCATTTCCAGCAGCCAGCATAGCACCTCTCTGTGGTACTTTATCCATAAATTTGAGAACATGGAACTACCCATGTAAACAACACTGCTCTCCTGGAGACAACCAGACCTGAGAGTCCAAGGTACTCTGCACAGACCCTTAGGCCTAGCTGGTACGAGAGCTGTGGTCACTAGCTGGGTTGTCTTCATTTTGGAAACATAAATAAATAAATGGAGAAAGCTGAGGAAATTTCAAACATAAGCAACAGGAGGGCTAGAAAACAAGCAGGTGAATGTGGCTCCTTTTTCAGGAGGGATTCAGCCAGCAGTCAGTTCAGTTCACCGGACCTTCAGTACAGGATCCTGCTGGTACGTAGCCTGAGGTCACCACTCTGGCTAACAGAGCACTCAGTCCCCTTTCTTTAAGCTAAGCTATAAGATGTTTGAGGCAATGATTGTACCACACCACTGTCGTACAGTTATTGTAAAGAACAAACAACATGCTGGGCCTGGTCTCAGATCAGCTATTTTGCAAATAAAGAAATCCACAACGCTAGTACAATCAGCTGTGAAACAGAAAGTGCTTCAAACACCACTACAAATAACAAAATCTCATCTGTCTAAAAACTCTGGAAAAGGAATATAAAGTTTTAAAGCAGAAAAGAGTAAGAGGAAGCAAAATGCTTGATCCACAGCTCAAGGGCAGGCTGGAAACAATTCTACCTCATGCAGACATAAAATTGCTGGAAGGGTGTTCTCATAAACAAAGTGCTGGAGGCCATGCCATCGTCCACCTCCTCCTGCTTCTCCCTACATCTAAGGAAGCCAAGTACATCTCACAGAACAGAAGATGCACACGTTTCAGGATTATCCCAGAGGCAAAAAGAAAGAATAGTGAAACAGTAACAGCTTTCAGAGCTCAAGATACAGCCTCTTCTATTTAGGTTAAAAATCCTCTAGGGCCCGTTCCTACTTCTGATTTCCATGTACTTGCAGGATTTTCCACAGCTTCATTATTCAAAGAAAATAGCTGGCTTTTACTGAGGTTGGCCGTTGGGGGCAAAACTCCGCTGCTGAAGAAAGTCAGATGAAGGTATTTGCACCATGCAAGTTCTCTTAACACTCTCCGGGGCACCACTTAAGTACCTCTTAAACACTCTCGGCTCGAACAGGATTTAAATGAGCAACAGAGACACGATCTTTTTTTCTTCCATTCTCTTTTGGCCTGCAAAGTGCTTTATATTACAATTTATCTGCCATTAAAATTTTCTAGCCAATCATTACAAATGCTTTCATTTTTTGTTTTGAAGAGGTCTCAAGAACAGCTTGCAAGAGGTTTGAAAGTTCTTTGAGTCTATTTTTGTATAGCAGGAAAAAAAAACTAAACCGAAGGTGGAGGAAAGACACTCAGGACAACCACAGAAAAGAGTTAACTCAGGATTTATACACAAGCAGTGGAAAAGTGATGGAAAGAATGAACAGTTCTACACAAAGCAGTTCTTCTGCCTTGCCACTGATGTAACCAGAAAGATCTAAGACAAAGCAATGCTAACAGTTATGAAACGAAGAAGAATTTGCAAAAAGCTCATGTGAGTACCAATAAAAGCAGGTGAGCTCCTCTTCAGTGCAATGAAAAACTTACAGTATAAAATTTAAGGAAGGTCAGTTTAATCCGTTAATATATTCACAGAATTGCAAAAGATTTAGCTGACAAAAGCAGCCAAGTAGACCCTGATGTTTTTTTAATATCCATATGAAATGGCACTCAGACAGATTTTGTGCTTGATTTAAAGCAAACTGAAGGCTAAGTTACACATTTAGATAGGAATGCTGGGGTAAGGTCAAACCACTATCATTAACATCCCAAGGAGGAAGGCTGATAATTACTAATGCTTAAAAGCACCAGCAGTCTACTGACTGCATGGATTTTCTCACTTTTGTTCAGTCAGTTTCTCAAGTAAAAAAAATAGCATTCAAAGACTTTTAGCTCATACAATGTAAGCCTCACTCATTAGTAATCCTTGAAGCTTGACTTCATTTGTGCCTGTTCTGGGTCTGGATAGCAATTAGCATTGCCCTCCAGGTAAGGGAGTGTAGATTTATTCCCCAGAGGTGGTTTAACTTCCTCAACCTACTTTAAAATTAGATTTACTCTGTTACAAATCGTAAGTGTTAAATGAGTAAAACTATTAAACAAGGAATACTGCTGGGCTAAATGGCTAAGCGTTTAATGGTTTACCACAGTATTACCATTTTTATGGTCTATTAAAACAATTGGAAGAATATCAGCAGTATGAAGAATCAAGTAATTTATATACAAGTTTGATAAAGCACCGTATGTTTGAGTAAAATCGAGCTCATTTTCTCACACTTCAGAAAATTAGAGGAAGGGACATTTGAAAAGAGAAGGTTACTTCTGAGCTGAAGTACATTTATCTTAAAGTAAATTTGTAGAAGGATAAGTGCCACATACCTGGCACCTACATTTTTGTTTGCTTTATGCACCTTGTTATAACCAAAACTCAGATGGCCTAAGCCGATATCGCCAAACAACAGCTCAAATTAAATATTATAAACCTGACTTAAATCTAATTCCTCTCTGTGCTGCATCCTCGTCTCTCTCCTTCTTTTCTCCCCTCATTAACGTTAACACAGAAGTCATCAATATATCGTATTACCCTACAGCATTCTGACCCTTTGCATGATTGAAACATGGAAATAACCAAATCCCTGCAGTGAGGGCTGTCAAGAAATCTTCCAATAAGTTCAGGGTCCAAGAAATCACACAGTGAACTACTACCAAAACTTCTATGTACAAATCAAGACAAATATTTTATTTAGGTAGTTCATCACTTCCTGTTGACTCGTCACTGATGTAAAATTCTCTCTTATCTCTAAAATACCCCCAAGAAAAGAAAAATATACCAAAAAGAATCTGTCAAATCCCTTCCTTGCAAACCCTTGCGTGAAACGAAGTTTTGCAGTTACAACAAGAAATGCTTAACTTGATACTTAAGTTTGAGAAACAGGTCAAAAAAGAGCTTTCTCCTTTGAACCCCTTGCCACAACTACGCCCCATTAAAAGCGTCGTACATCTCAGCTCCCCACAAGTTCGAAGGACACACAACTGCTCCAGAGAAGGCACAACAGCCTTCACTTCTCAAAGCAAAATAGGAGGCCAGCAACTCATGTTTGTGGTTGCTGTAACTACTGTGGTTTAACCCCAAGCAACCGGACACCAGACAGACCTCCACTCACTACTCCCCTCAGCAGGACGAGGGCGAGAACTGAAGCAAAATGGAACCTGCACGTCGAAAGAAAAGCTACGCACGAAGGTAAAAAAGAAAAACTGAAACAAAACCGCAACAATAGCAATATACGTACACCCGCAACGCAATTACTCACCAAGTAGCTAACAGTCGGGCGGCTCACCAACCCACGCACTGCACCAGGTCGCTGCTCTATAGCCGACGTCGGACCGGCCGCCCCTCCCCGCTTTAATCACCGTCTATTGCAGCGGCCGTTGGCCGAATTCGGAGCACCTGCGGCTCGGTGGGGGGCGGCTCTGCCCCACCGCGTGGCCCCACTCCCTGCTACGGCCGAACCGGGATGTGTATCTTAAGTTCGGGTTCTTTTCATTGTCCTCTTTGCCTCCCATTTGTCCAGTTTTAGTAGTAGTGCTTTTTTCTGATAAAAAAAGCCAAACATTTTTACTTACTGATTCCATCAACTGACTCAATTACAGAGTGAAAGTGACGTATTGCAAGTTTTAGTTAGAGATGGAATAATATTTTTGTTTTGGTTGTTTTTACTCCAAAAGTTCCTCAGCGTCAGAGAACGACACTTATTTTTACAACCAAATGCAGTCTGTATTTAGAATAAACTTAACTGAACTTCGATTTGGAAAAGTGATCCAGTATCATTCATCCTAGAATCACAGAATATCCTGTGATCCCAGAAGGATCACCAAGTTCTGTTCCTGGCTGCACACAAGACCATCAGATCAATCCTTTGGATAAATAACTGGAGAAGATGCTCTGCAGAGCCGCTACTAACAGTGCTGTGGTTGCCTCTTCAGTGCTTCTGTAGCACACGTTCTTACACTTTCTAGATGCCACAATCTGTTTACGGGGAGGTTCTGTTTTTATGAGGCTTCCAAAAGCCTGGAAGGGACAAGGAGCAATCAGTGAGGAGGCTCCACCCGCTTAATTCATTAATGCTCCATCCGTCGTCTATTCAAGCACCCCTTAATTGCTCTGCTGCTGCTTTGAAGGTGGTCAGTCAGGTTGGGATTTGTCTTGTCTTTTGTAGGAGGCACTTTAGAAATCAAGCTAAAGCAGCGAGCTTAGCTCACTTGTGAAAATAAAATTTCCGTCTATAGGCAACAAAACATCTTGGATCCTGTGTCCAGAAGTCTACAGTTTGCTAAAGAAGCACAGCAGTTATAGCGAGATTAAAATGATGGCAATGCCAAAAGTTGCAAAGGAAAGGACAAAATTAAAATGAAAGTCAAAATGTAATGAAAAGGTGAGCTTAGATACACAAACACTTGAAACAAAAATGTTAAGTTTATAATAAAGAATATTTGCAACAGAAAAATAAATGGATACCCTACATGTTTTTCCATGTTTGAAGGAAAAAATTCTTACAGCTAAATGAGGTCAAATTTTGAATTTACTCTGATAGTTTGGAAAATTACAAACAACAGCTTATCTGCTTTCCAAATGAAATGCATTGATGAGGGCACTTGAGAAGCATTCAGAGATGTGAAAATGGCACAGCAATACTGTAGAATAGATCTTAACCTCTATCAGCACTTGTGGTTTAGTGACAGTCATGTAGCTACTCTCTTACCTCCTCCTCACCAGCCAGGAAGGTGTTTATATTTGCTTTTAATTCTCTCTTTCCTACTACTGACTGTGCAGGGGCAGCTCCTGGTTTCTTCTCGCATGTTACATCTTCTAACAATATAACATTAACCCCATACAATGGTTAACAGATCCCCCACCTTTGGCCAAATCTATTTTGCACTGACTTTTCATCCTAACATTTCTGCTTCATGACAACACTAGCAGTAGTCTGAGTGGAACTCCTTTATTTCCCTCTGAAAAGAATTCGTGCCCAGTAGGTTAATATGAATGATGGTTGTAAAGAAATGTAGGTAGTTACATGGTGTGTGAATTTCCAGAGAGTTTGCGTTATACAGAGCTGATGGATGCTGGAGACCGAGTTGGAGCACAAGAAAAGGATCACCAGCTTGCATATTTTTTTGCAAATCTAATCACCACTGGTTCTGAAGACATTATCTTCAATTGAATATCTAATTTCTTGCACATCACATATGGATTTTTTTTTCCTTTATTTACCAAATGTATGACAAGCACTTATTGAGAGTCTTTTCTATTAGATTTCTTACTGGCTTGTTTGGTTTTGTTTGTTTGTTTGATGTTTTTGAATTTCTTACATGATTTCTTAGCATTGTATTTCTCATTTTGTCTGTGACAGGAGAGAAAGAAATCTTTGAGCAGCAAAATATGAATGTCCTTACGCCTCCCCTGACCATCGTAGATAGAACAAACATTTCCAGATTCACTAAACAAAGAGCTCGATATGTGTCTTGTTAACATAGGTACATATGAGAAGCTGACAACTGGAAACTTGAAATATGGCAAGTCTGTAGACATGGATAGTAACTACTTATGCCTTCACTTAGCAAGCAACCTTCATGTGGATGGTACTACTTCAGTGCAATCTGTAAGACAAGTTTTCAGACTCTGCTTTACACTTCTTTGCTTTGTGGTTTTAAGACAAGTGTTTGATGTCATTTGAAGATAGATTTTTGTGGTATAATACAGATAAGGGTTAGGTTGAATGTCTTTTCTTCTCACAAAGGAAATTCTTCAGACACATTCATAAAACAGCAGGAAGGACACCTACCGTCCTTATACATTCATATCATCATGTCTTTGCTTCTTTCTAGAGGATTTTTTTCCCTAGGAAAACCTATCAGATAAGATCAGTATCATTATCAATACATCCATGGGGAGCTGCTGGCAGCATACCAACTGTTAATTAACCCTAGCGATGTCATACTTGATTACTTTTCAAAGTACTTTAGAACAGTTGAATTAAAATTAAGATAAATAAGGATAAAATAATAATGAGAAGACAGCTATCTCCTCTATAGGTGTGAATGGCGTACTTTTTACAGAGTGAAGTGAGTTAGAGACACATCAGAATTTAGACCACCATTCACCCCTCTTCAGACTGAAGCTCCTATTGAGAGTCTGATAAAGCCAAAGAGGTAGGTGGCTATGGTGGTGGATGTGTGGAGATAAACCTGGTGTTGTAGGGCCCAACATAAGGAAGGCTGCACAGTACTAAAAGGGTTTACACTGCTCCTGTAGCAGTGCTTGAGTTATGCATAGTTGATAAAAAGAAAGCAAATACACCTCTCAAGTGAGCAAGTAGGTAGTAGAATTAGATGGGTATAAAACATAGCCTGCACTTTCCCTTAATGCAATCTTGTTAGGATACAGCAGAACATTTGCAGAACTAAGTCATAACTCATCTTTTTCTTCATCATCTTTTCTAGAACGTGGATCAGAATTAGAAAGCACAGTGCAGCAGATCTACTACTCAAAATGCCCCACAGTTTCACCCCAGTGTTACAGATGATCACAGTTCAACCTTAAAAATAACTTTCCTGTTCAGTCTCAAGTGCAGGATTCTGAAATACGAATCTCTGCTCCTGAACTTTGCTGACAAAGTAGGCATAGTTCAGTAAGAAAAGTCATCTACAAGACTGATGTTAAAAGAGTTTCATTCCATGACAAAATATTAACCATTAAAAACAATTTGCATATGAAAATTAGTTTACAAATAAACTTAGAAAAAATTACATTTAAAAAGTCTAAAAATGGGTGCACATATAGAAAGGTATATGGAGAAGGAAGTAGAGAAAGCACCCCAAAACCTCATACCTACACCAAAAAAAAGTTGAAAAGATTAGGTTTGCCAGTCAGGTTAATCCTCAAGTCTTTCAAAGTTGCCTCTATAACTACATCACTCATCCCGATATATATTCCAGTAGCCCAGGTTCTGACTAACATCTAAATTAGCCTACTTTGAAAGCCAAATGTTAAGCAAAAGACAGCAGTTATGAAAAACCTTAATAATCAACTCCTGTATTTCACACAGGTAAGTAGCCAAGTTTGTTTTTATTTTTCTCCACTGAATCATTCCAAATTTCTAATGATGTCCTTGAGTTCTGGACTTTCTAAACAGCAGCATGTACAGCAATGTTTTCCGTTTTCATCCTAACAATAGAAGTATTTTATTTTGGAGTAATTACCAAGTGTTCACAATCCCTGCAGGCTATAGCAAGTACAATCTTGGGTTTTTACAGAGACAGACTGACGTAACTCCTAGAGAACATGTATTCAGGATGGTGAACAATTACCTGAATTAGAAATTAGAGCTGAATGAGTACATACTACCTGAAATCCATGTCTTTGTTTAAAAAAAGCAGCTGCTAACACTTAGTGTTTGGTAAGGAAGTGTAAGACTTCAGTTTACCATGGAAATAAATGAGTAGCACCCCCACATTAAGAATCTAGCAGCAGTGACAAACACTGGCACATGACTTTTAAGATATATACTTTTATGTGATTATAAAATGTTAGCACAAACAAAATCATTTCCACAAACACGTCTTGTTCACATTGGTCACCTTCACTTTGGGAATTCTGTACAGAATTTTTGAAAAGCCAGTTAAATTGCTTTCAATTCAGCTGAGAGAAAGAAAGTTGTAGTTCGTTCAAATGGCCTATTTGGAGAAACTTCAGGATTGATCCTTTCTTCCATCACACCCTCTTTCCATCAATGCAACTCCGATAGTGTCAATGTAGTTACACTGGCAAAACACCAGTTTAAAGGAGGAGTGAATCAAACCTTTCACTTGTTGCAGCTTCTGTCAAGTGATTAGACTAAGTCACTTTAATTGAGTTCCTCTCGCTTTCATTGTACTGAAACAAAGGAGGAATAAAATGAGATCAAATAGCCATTATTTGGAACCAATATAATTATGTTCCTTGGAGAGAATGGCAAGCCTGAGACTACTGAAAGGAGATAGATTCTGAATACATAAACTTGACAACAATGATACTACAATGATTTAATAAGAATAAAATAGAATATAAAGAGTTTTTTGTAACCTTTTATCGTTTTGTAACCCAAGTAGCTCATGTGCATTCTAGCGTCCTTTCCACTGTTATATATGTCAGTTACATTTGTCTTAGATTTCAGCTTGTAGCAATACGCTGCATTCACATATTACTTAAAAAATGTTTCTAGCAGACTGCAGTAGTTTGGAAAATTTTCATTTCCTAATGAAATTTTAATAAGTGCTTTCTAGTCTTGTAAATTCGGTTATTAGGTTTTTATTACATGGGCAGATTTGAAGAATTGGCTGATATAAATCCTCAACTTTAATTCCATCACCGCAATGATGAAAAAAAAGTTGCATGCAACTGCATACGGGTGCAACTATGAGAGTTCTGTGAGCTAATAAAAATAGTCATGCACACATAGTATAAATAAAGTTTAGTGTTTTGGACTTCGGAGATAGAACTGAGGTTTTCAAAGGTACCCTAGGAAGTTAAATAACCAGATGCTCCAAGTACATAGAAGACATGGCAATATAACAGCACGAAACAACTGGGTTTCAAAAAGGCCTGGCATTTAAAACAGCATTTATGGCATTGGGAGGCCTCAGATAAGAGGTGCCTTTTATAATTTTGAGCAAATACATTGTATGCCCAAATACACAGAATGCACAAAGGAATGCAGACAGGTACAGGCCTAGCCATATGCTGAAGTAAGTCATGCATGCAGATCTTGTATTACTATTTAGACATTTACCCAAAATGTGTTTTAGCAGGTAGCCCCATATGTGTAACAGGGTGAAGCAGACATTAACCATTACTGGAGTTCAGTACATCATCAATGGGAGAAACGATCAAAAGAAAGTATGAACAAAGGAGAACTTATTAACCAACCAGTGTGATCCAGATTTCCAGGCAGAAATGTCCAGGCAGCCTGTGCATACCCCATGGAGCACAGGCAGCAATCATTAGGCTTGTGCTCTGCTCTCAAAGCGCTGACGGCTGTCTCTCCTTCCTTCCATTTCCAGAGGCAGCCCTACAACACCTTATGAATGAGAATCTAAAGCCCTTCTCACTGCGGAGAAATCAAACCAGAAAACACAAACAAAAAGCTCAAGTGACACGCTGAACAACAGAAACAAAATAGAGTCCGTGAGTCATTTGTGGGTACAATCAATTACTAACACAGCACAAGATTTTTCATCAGGTCAGAACTGTCAAAACATACTGAATCTGTCAGCACAGGCTAAGTGGAGCTACAGAGACATGATAAAAGATTATCTAGTAAAAGAATGGTTTGTTTTTGTTTGTTTTTGATGTTTTGAAGGCTGATAAGGAATTACTATGGTAAAAATACCACTTACTGATACCCCTTCTAATTGTGAAACCAGATTGTCTAGTGCCGTTTCCCTAAAGGTGTGCTTAGGATGAATTCTAGCTTGTCTCCAGGGCTAGATCTCTACACATCAGGACAGAATCAACCATGACTGAGAGGCAGCTAAGAACAGTACAAAATACATCTCATGAAACAGGGAGCAAACAAAAGAATTCAGACACACAGACTAGGGGGAGAGAGGGCTGCATGGGATGGACAGCTAACAGCGTGGCAGTAGCACTTCACTACTGCTTGAATAGAACAGGAGTTGGCTGGGGAGTTGGTGGCCCCAAGCATTTACTTACAAACAGTTTTTATCTTCAACTGTATAATTTGCCCATGATAACTTTTAAGCCATCCCTCCAGAGGGTGAAGATGCTGCAAACCTGGAATAAGTTGCCTAAGCTTGTTCAGAAGGGCTGGCTTAAATTTTGACTAGAACAGTTTTTTGCCTTAGCAAGGTTGAAGGTAAAAAATCATTGGCACGCAGACAGCCCTACAATAGCCTTCCACAGACGCATGTGGGTAAACCAAGCAGGAAACAGAATCCCAGTGCACAGCAGGTGTAGGACAGGCTTTGAGAAGTACCTGCGCTGGTAGCAGCAGAGGTACTAGAAGAAACATGGCCTAGTTACAGGAAGCCTCGCACACAGGCAAGGATGGCTAGATCTGTCAGGCTGTTCCTGAAACAAGACCAAACTGCAGGCATTCACAAAAGCTGAATCCTCACTGAGGCTAACAGAAGAGTTAACAACTTGAATTACTTTTTCTCACATAGGGGAAAAAAAAAAAAAAAATCCCAAACATTACCAGTTCAATCATCTCACACTTCGGAGAACAAAACTGCAATAAAATAAACACTCCGCACCCCTCCTTCTCTATTCACAGAGGTAAAGACAGTTGAATTTGGTACATCTCTCTTCCCAGTGTTAACCACTGGATGAACCACTTGTTGATGCAGGCTGTTCAATGAATAAACATGCCATTGCAGGGATGAATAAAGCAATATCTGTACATATAAAGACTATGGAAAGGGAAGTTGCTCTACTAAGGTGCAAAGCAGAAGTAAGCTGAGAGAGTAGCTCCCCAATTCCAATTCTGCTTGGCTGGGTAACTATCAGTATAGAAACATCCTTAAGTGGCAGAGAAACAGCCATAAGACTTTAGAGAACACAAGCCTGCTTAATCAGTATTGCTATTGTACCTGAGGAAGTAAAAAAATACTACACAATCTTCCAGAGACTGAATTCTGACAATACGAGGTTCAGCATTTTCTCTCAGAGAAAGGAGAAATTTGTTCTATTATTTTAATATAGTCATTTGTATACAGGTTTTCCTCTAGATGACTCAGTGAGAGTTCTGTCATAAAACTCACCGGGACAGACAAAAATATTACAGTATATTTTATACGTTGCAAATGAGGAGACAGACCAAGCAGAGAGGTTTAACCCTGGAATCTATTAAGGAGGACAAGCTATTGGCATGCACTCCCCAACATTTGAGAACACCGGGATGATTTTAGCTAACATATTGATGCAAAATTTTCCATATTCAAAGCTTGGCCAATACATTCTGCTCTGTAGATTTCATGTATATCCTTAATGGATCTAGAACTTTTTATTAAGATATTTGATTTAAAGAAAAACAAAAACACAAAACCCACAAAGAAACACAACTATAAATGAACAAATTGTCTACCAGATTTCCCTCCTCCCCCCTCCCCAAAGTTACTGAATTGCTTTGCAGTAACATTACTGCATTGAATTACCCAATTATCTTCTAAATTATAAAAGGCAAATCTTCACCACCAACTGTTCCTAGGACTGCCAGGATGTGCAGTGTTGCAAAACTGTAGCAAAAATGTAAACAAAAGAGCCCTACTGAACAGGGAGGCAGGCCTTCCACATATGCCAATCCCAGCGGCTTCAATCAAAGGAGAGATTGTTTCACAAATAAACTAAGCCAGTGCAACTAATAAACTCCTGCTCTAATTACTGGCTGCAGATGTATCAACTGAAGCAAATGAGATGCAGGCAGCCATTAATTATCTAATGAGGCCAGCAGTGTTTCTGATGAGGTGGGGCTGATTAAATATTAAACAGTAGCATATGGTGAGTGCCAAGAACAAAAGACTTGAATCTGAGTCTCTCTCTGGATACAAATATACATACGCACACATATATATGTATATATATAAATATATTCTTGCATTACAAAAAACTTCCCCTCCGCTAGAACTGAAGAGCAATCTCCCTCTGAAAAAGGTAATTAGGACAGAAATGGAAGCACAAAACTCAAAGGGAGTCTAGTGAGATCTGACTTCTGAAGGTATAATTCAGATGAAAAGGTTTCACATTAAAGGAGTGCCAAAAACATTTAGACATTGTAGCAGTTGTCTCTCTGTTTAACCCTTCTTGGTTATTCCAGTTGTTTTCTACCCACCCCTTTCTTCCCCTATCTTTCACTGGAAGAGCCCCACAACTCACTCAAATATCATGAACAATATCTAGCAAATCCCTTGTAACACAGCTCACAATATTAAACCAAGATATAGTAAGTGTAAGGAGAATGCAATCGTTGAAGTGTTGTTAGGACCAGCTAGACATGACACTTCAAAGAGAAAGAGAAGTGTAACCTTAGCCACACAGATGTCAAGCCCACTGAAGCCAACTAATCCCATCAGACTTAAATGGGACACCTACTGCCAGCACACCCAAGTGTTTCAGATGAGCCGCATGTGAAATTTGTTTCCTCCCATCAGCTGCTCTTCCTTTCAGTACAGACCTCTGGAGGATGCAGTGACTTCTTGCAACCTGAGAATCCCTTTCCCCAAAGGCCATGGCAGTCCAAACTACTGAAAGATTTTCCAGCCCAGACAGTTTAATTGCAGCAACATGTTCCAATGCAACGTTTCTGGGAGCTAAGTGTTGTTGATCTGCTAAAGCTTATCATGCAAACGTGATCTGTCCATAAATGAAGACATATCAAGCTATGCAGGGCAGATGCAATAGGTAAGAATTTCCCTCTATGTTTTAAGCAAAACCTGCTGGAAATGCAGCCAGCACTCTAAAGGAATCAAAAGCTTCCAAGAAACTTAAGAAACCCTTTAAATCTGTCAGGACACTTGCAAATATAGGAAAAATTTCAGATACAAAATAGCAGGGGAAACAGTCTAGAATGACTGCACAGTCTCGAAATCTTGTGATGACTGATTTTTCAAACTCTTAATAAGCCAATCAGTGTTTTATGTTTATTTCAAAATATGCTCAGATGGCAGCCACTCATCGCATCTTACATAGTTACAGTAACAACAATGCAAGTGTCCTAGATCCATCCAATTCTTTAGCTGCCTGTTGTATCAGCACGTTACAGGACAAGCCCATTTTAGGATCAGGACTTCACATTGTAAAAGAAAGAATCAACAAGCTATTATTAATTACCTAAAGAGAGTCAATTTTTGGAATACCTTTTGCTCCTACAAATGCTTTCCCTAAATATGAAAGCATGGTACTCCCCCATCAGCTTTTTTTTATTATTATTGTTTTTATAATACTCTTCTTTATTATAATCTCCTTAATATCCATCTGCTGCCCTTTAGGCTAAAGCTTCTTAAATTCAAATATAGGGCTATTTTTATCACAGAAGAATATGTAAAGCAATAGAAACATTTTAATGGATTTTTGTGCCTGTGGCCCTTTTTAGCTGAATTTCCATAATGAAATCCAGTTACAGACATTGGTGCTGCTACAGTTGGCTGTTCATACAAATAAAGAATGAACATTTTTGTCTTGTAAGCCAACCCAGTAAAACAGACTGGAGTGTCTACCTACAAAAACCACAGGTCTTTTCCTCTGTTGTTGCTTTAGTATAACTGTATATAATGGAATTTTTAATTCAGTAGGGTGTAACAATCAAGACAAAGCCTCAGCTCTTATTTAAAAAGAATAAATAAGAAAAATAAAGGCATTTTCACAAATAGTAACTGACAAAACAAGGGAACTATCTTTTTGTGCACAGTATTCAAGAGCATCAAAACAGTTCCATAAAAACAGCCACGATCAGCAGCACTTGTAGTGAATGACCACGTAAACTGAGTATTCACTTTAAACGTTTGGAAAAAAATACTTTACTAGTCATGCTTTTAGGATATCAGTTCTTCACTGTGAAAATGTTTTAATTGTTTCATATGTTTGGAAATGGAGCTGAGCACAAAACAGTTACTGTATCATAAACACTCCTAAAAATTAGTGTTTCCCCTGTTCTCATTGGAAGAAAGCATGTCTTTTGATGATGGAAAACTGAAGAACAACAACAAAAAAAAACATCATATCCATCAGTGAACTGTGAGCAGCCCATCAAGGCATTCAGGCCAGTGATTAGCAAGCCAGGTCTTTCTCCCCATCTCAATAGTTGCTCCTAGCCAGGGGACTAACAGCTGCTTGTAGCTACCAAACAAGGTTTCTTCCTCAGAGGATGAGAAAATCCACTCCTGAAAACACTCATTCCTGATCTTGGGTTCATTTCACTAACTCAGCTTTCCTGGAACAAAATTGTCTAATCAGAACAGCTCCCAATCAACTCTTATGTAAACTGTTTATACCAGCAATTGCATTTGTAAAATAGACCAGAAATCTCTGTCAACTCCAGTGAAATAAATTCAGGATGAACACTGTTACAGGGCAAAAACCTGTACAAAATTAACACCATTTTCTGCCCCTCCACAATGAAAAGAGGCAATATGGATCCCATACATCCTCCGAGGAATAAGTGCCAAACCATTTTGACTCATCTGCACTCTATCAGCCTTCTATACAAGTCAATGCATCAGCACAGTCCATTTCTGATGAAGCAAAGTGACCAACATTTAGACAGCAAACCTTAAGTAGTCACAAAAATACCTTTTTACAGTTATGTTTGTATTAGAATAACACTTGGCAAATGGATCCCTGACAATCTTGAGTCTGATCACAACACAACTTACGTCACTTGGACTGAATTTTGCAGATATCCCAAATGCTCAGGCATTATTATTATTTTTTAATCAGGCTCAAAGCATCTCCAAATGGGCAGTTAAACACTGAAATGCTGCAGAGAGATAACAAATCATAGCATTCTCAAGAGAACCTGATAGATTTAGAAATCTTGCTTACTTCTAAAACCAGGACCTCAGCATTTCTAAAATGTTTATCTTAGCAATTACTTAAACAAATCTCATTTCTGTTTCCAGAGGTCTTCAACATTTATTGTCTCAGAGTCTACAGAAGGTGAGGTGAACTGCTGCATTTTTTTAATAAATGCTCTTTCACAGAAAGGATGCGATTTTGAATAACTTGTTACTGTGAGGTGCATAGAAAATTACCATTTAACACCCTCAGTACTTTTTCTTTCAACAATAGCATCACCCTTGGTGATAAATTCAGAGGAATCTTTTGATTCTGATATTTAATTCTGAAGATTTAAATATGCTAAGCTCACTGTCCCCTTTATGGTAACTGTTAACAAGTACATAGTTCTCTTTCCTTCATGTTGGTATCTTATGTCTCTGTGGAAATTAAATGTAACATACTTCCTCTGACTTACTGGTAGATCTCTAGAGGGTTCCTACATATGGAATTTTACTCTACAGTGTCCTCATTTATGCAAAAGTTGGCTTCTCAGTTGAGAACCTTGTTTTCCAGTTGCAATGAATATTCAACCGTATAAAAATGAGCACGTAATAGAAACTAACTGGAAACTTTCAGCAATAAACACTGATCATCATCTGATGGCTGCAATAATGTGAGACCTTGTGGGCAGCAGCAGCTCTGCTGGGGCACTGCATACAGAATGAATCAGCCCAGAGTAATGCAGCGTCATGCTTAAAACCTTTTTGTGGGTTAAGAAGCAATGCATATCACATAGGCACTAAACAAGAGGTTATTGGTTACATGGCTGAAGCTGCATGGAACCATGCCCAGGCCCAGTCATATAAAGGGCTGGTTCTGATGCTGCCTATGATTGATCCAGCTCCTGCCCTCTTCAGGGCCCTTCCAGAGCTTTGGTCACCCCAGTGTGATCATTCAAGCGAGCCATGCAGGAGAATCTGGCAATCTCAGGCCAAGACAGACCCAGCTGTACAACAGTCACGTCAAACATGCATCTGCTGGGCGATAACATTAATCTGCTCTTTCATTCAGCTGGCATTGACTGTCATGGATCACACCTGTGGTCATCACTGCAGATCAAGCACTAGACATCTTCCTTCCAAACCCTGAATAAAAGCAGATGGAAGAGGCCCCATGGTCTCAGGTTTGGAAGTACCAGAATAAAGCGTGAATGGGATAAGGTCAAAGTCTTCTGCTGGCACAGAACTTGTTCTGAAAACTCTAATGAAGAAAGAGACAAGTTTCCTGTCCTCATCTTTTTTTGTTGTCCTTTTGTACCTTCTAAGTGTTTTCTGTATTCCTTTGTGGAAGAAGAGACACAATGTATTATCAGAGGGACTCCGCTCCTGCAGGATCCTAAATTGGCTCATTTAATCTACATGGGTACTTGAATCCTCACTTAAGACATTCGTTAATTAAGCCACATTAAACCACACAGGCAAAAAAAAGAGGCTATGTTCGGATAAATTTAAGGGTTTGATTTTCTGATTTAAAACCACAAAGCAAAGACATGCAGGGAGCCCAGGCTGGTGCTCCCTCATTAACTCAGCATATTATGACACTTATATAGTTCTCACTCAGGACTAGGAAGCCAAGGAAAATAGGGTTTTACAGTGGTGGAACAAAACCAGATAATACTGCAGATAAATAAAGTTTGTGTCCAAACGATGAGCCCGCACAATGAGGCTTTGCCTTGTAGGCATTCAGAAATCTCTCTTTTGTTTATGCAAATATGTTTGTGTTCACAAGGAGAATTTTTGTGCTCCCATTTGAAAGCCTCTGTTATATAGGTGTCCTAATAATTCTGTCAGTAAGCAGAACTCAGTGCCGAGTGAGGTAAAGAGACGGTAAGCAAAGAGGGCAAGATTTTCATGAAAAAATCATGTGCTGAAATAAGATGATTTTAAAACTTTCAACTTAATAATACATGACATATAAATAGCAATAAATATTAGGTAAGAAAGAAAGGCCATACACAGAGGAGCAATAAAATGAAAGAATGGCCAAATCAAGAAATACATACTTGGCATGGATCCATATCTACCTTTGTCCCATGCTGAATGGCACAGAGGGCCTTCCTTTAATTTCTGTATCTGTATCCTGGCTTCAGGCATACTTCTATCAGGGCATTCTCACTACTACAAGTGAGTTTGAAGTGACTGGAGGCTAAAACTGAAGTTTTAATCTTTCTCTATGAAGTTTTTTGTTACCAGTGTTTTATATAAATATGCCAACATGGAAAAAAAAAAAAAAAAAAAAAGAAAAGAAAAGAAAAGAAAAGAAAAGAAAAGAAAAAAAGGATAAATTCAGAAACAAACACCTCAGATGAAGAAAAATGAAAGAGCCTTGTATATTCCAGTCTGGTAGTTTAAAAGACAAACTTCCTCCATCCTTACTCACTATTGATTTCTATAAAGCTGCAGGAAAATAAACAAATAAGTACATAACAGGCAGAATTCTCCTTGCTTACAAATTCATTATAACTGCTTTTTGCCATGCCCGCAGTTTAGAATGTATCAAACTCTTTTTTGTTAAGCATACAAAGAAAGAACATAAACATTCTGTTTGTTATCTCAAGAAATTAGGGTCATAATAGATTTAGTGAGAGAGATTCTTCTAAGGAATTTAGGAGTATGGTTTCCTCTGAAAACGAATCACATACACTCCTAAATGTGGTAAATAACACTTGAGTCTCAGCAGAAGGAAATAGAATAACATAAAAACACTACAATAACCCAAATATACATTTTGCTTTTCCTATGGGAACAGGTGACACTTTGAAAACCTTTAGCCTGTTCTTTCCTTTCATTTACATGAAAAAAAAAAAAAAAAAAAATCGTGAGAGCTTTCTCAGTATGACAAACTACTGGAAGAAAGATGCAAAAGAAATCAGTTTCCTACTGTTTCTTCTGAGGATCTTAAGAAATGTATTTGATAATACTTCCACTCTTCAGAAACAGGGATGAGAATGCTGAATGGAAATGTCTTTAAAACAGTGTTGCTTTAATTTTCAAAGTTGTTCAGCAGCTTTAGGAAAACTTGTGAGATTAGGGCAGAATACTTCCTTATCCAATAGTGCTTAAAATTAAATTACCTTGAGATCATTTAAATAATATTTCAAGAAATCACAAACTATTTACATTTATAACCAAATTTTACTTTTTTTTTTCTTCAGTAACAGAGTAAGCAAATTTTCTAAGTAAAAACAAATATAGTAAAATGATAATGTGCTGTCTTAAATTCCCCAGACTAGTGGCTTGATTGGTTCTGAGCGAGTAATTAGAAGGAAATTAGAACAGATTTTTGTTTCTACTTGTTTTTGTTTAACGTTAAATTCCATAACGCTCAGAAAACTGCTTTAGCGCATTGCAGTAGGCAAGATAATAGATAAAGGAAAATTATTTTACATCTATCTTTGAAGTTGTATTTTTTATCTTGCTTTTCTCTCTACATATTTATAAAAGAAAAGAAAGGAAGCCTTCTGGGGACTTACACATTCCCTTTATGGCTTAGTAGCTAGGTTTCCAAGGCAGCTTTCAAAAAAGTATTAAAATAGTCTATTACCAACTTCTGCTTGTGAAGAAGTAAATGGAATGAAAACACATTTTTGATATCTACTGTGAACCTATGCACCCTGCTTCTCTGATAACATCATCCTCCCTTGTTGGGACATTTCTACTTCTAGTGTTCCACGCAAGGATTTTGATATACTCATACATATACATACAGACATATATATATACATATTTATACAGACAGTCTTATAAACTATGAATTTGTTGTGAGGGTTTCGTTTTCAGAAACACATGGCACTGCACTAACTCATCATTTAATAACAAACAGATGATACAAAATAGCAGACCTAGCAGAAATCCAACCCAGAATTTCTGAGGTTTAGTCCAATGCCCATCAGGCTGCTCAGGAAGCACACAGTCAAGCTCTGGGGCAGAGCGCACAGGGAAACAAGAGAATTCATAGAATTGTATCCATTCTATAGGTGTTTTGAGTTTTACAGGGGGAAAAAAAAAAAAAAAAAAAAAAAGAAAAAAAGAAAAGAAAAAAAGAAAAAAGAAAGAAACAACAGTTGAAGGTAATATTAATTGACATACATTACATTCGTATATTTTAAAAGAATTTAAGAAGTAGGGACTTTCAGGAGCAATTAAATACTCAATTCCCTCTGCTGTTGAGTGGGAGGTGGATACCTTACTCCCCAGAGCAACTTGGAAAACTCAAGTACTTACATCCCTTCTTCTGTCCTGATAAACTACTGTACTGAAAGATGAACAAGTTAAATTGAGACTACAGATTGGATTATATTTCTTGAGAATGGAGAGGTCCAAAGTGGCTAAGAGAACTAATGTGTTTGTGTAAGTGATATACGATCAGACGTTTGCACAGCTCTCTGTAGAGAGAAGGCAATGTTTACAAAAGCTAAGTATCATGATATGTAAATTAGCTGTCTCTGCAGACGTTTTTTCTGGTGAGTCAGCAGCTACTCATTCTTTAAATGATGCTCTTGTTCTCAGAGTACTCCTCAATGCCTTCTGAACACTTTTTCCCTATGGTAGATAATGCTTTTTGCAAGATCCAATTCATCTGACAGTCATGGATTGAACATACTGTTGAGGGGTGATGGTAAGAACGGTGGATTTGCAGAACACTTTGCCCTCTGAAATTCTTCTTGACTCTATTTTCTGTTTTCATTCACTGTTAGCATCAATTTCTGGTCTTTGAAAAGTCAGATCTTCAAGAGCTTTGGCAAAACCCTATAACTGATATTGAAGATTCTGTAGTGCTTATTTATTTATTTATTAAGGCATCATAATAGAAAAACATTCAAAAGAAAAATCAGCTTCAGGCATGAGGTAAAAACCTTTTACTGGTACAGACCTAAGCGGAAACACAACAAAAGCCTTCTGAAGATAACAGAAAATCACCCTTTTCCCCATTGACTCAGTATCTTTCCTGAAATCTGGAAATCTGCATTTTTCCAGGAAGTATAGTCAGGCTTCCCAAAGTTGGAAAGCAGTTCAAATTCAGAAGCTAGACAAATAATATCTGGTATGTTTTCCACTGTTTCTTGGAATCTTGTTTAAAAAAACAACAAACTATCACCAACAGAAAAACATCCTCAAACAGGAAAGCTAAAACAGAAGGAGCTCACTGTGAACCACACCCATCAAATATAGCATCATGTGCCTACGCCTGCTCTGGATTCCCCTTTACTGCATTCACACTCTGGACTGAAACAACTTTTTCAGTTAATATCCCACTGCAGTCACATTCCACAGAGTCGCCAATATTTGTAGTATCATTCTTGGATGGTATGAAGGTACACCATCTTCAAAGAGCATTCCAAGCATTCTGTTGCTCAATTTATAACTTTCACTTAATCTTCTGAAAGTACATTTTGAATGCTTGCATTAAGTATACCTCAGAATAACAAAGAACAGCTAAGCAGTTGCCACCATTTAGTTATGTAGTCAGTTCCACAGCCTCTAATAAGGAAAACTAATAAAAATTTTCATGGTACTGAATATAATAGCCTCACTGTTGCAACATGCAGTATTTAGAAATTCCAATGCTCTTCTTCCCAAAGCACGCAGCCTCCAGCATCTCTCCCTTAAACCATAGGGTTCTTTTTTTGTTTCAGTATCTCTTACTTAGCAAACGATTTTTACAGGAGAGTTATTTACCTCTATGATCCCTCCTAAAGAAGTCATAACTACGATTTTATAACATTTCAATCAAGTGAATCATGTCACCTACTTCAGTAGGAGTCTCTATACTTTTTTATTAGCAGGCCCTCTAAAACTAGGCTACAAGTTAGGTAATAAATTTGTTTCTTTAAGTCTCATGGTGCATCACTAAATCTTTTTTATTACTATGTCTTTATGTGAAACAAGCATTTAGTTGTGGTGGGTTTTCCCCTGTTCTGCTCACAAAGTGAGATTGCTTCTGACAGGTTCTTGGCAATACCAGGCAAAGTACTCCCATGCAGGACAAAAGCCATATACAGAAAGAAGAGTTGAATTCACCAGATGGGTAAGGGGGATCTCTGGCCACACAGCACTCCCCCAAGAGACAGTCAAGGCCCAAGAGGTGCTCACCAAACTGTTCCCCTACTGTTTTGTGTACTCTTTGTTGATGTAGAGGCCACACAAACTATGTAATTTTTTATTTTTTTTTTACCAAAAGATCACAAGCAGCTCTCATAATCAGCAGCCAGTATAAAACACTGCTAGTATGTTCAAAATGTTTGTCTTGTCATACTAGTTATCTCAAGGTATTTAAAAACACCATCTAGTTTTCCAGCATCCTAATTTGTACCTGTAATGGTACAGAACAGCTGTAAAGACATTACATACCCAGCCTCTTTATGAGGTTAAGTGCAGACACTAACCATATATTTGTGATGTAAATAGACTGAACTTTCAATTAGGGAGTTCATCTGAGCCTCTCTAACATCCAGTTTCAAGTAAAGATAAATATGGACCTTCCTTACACAAATCAACATGTCTGTGCGCGACACTTTCTTCTGGAGCTGAACAACTGCATGTCTACATTGTGTGCACTCCACCAGCTTCTCTCTTTAGCCTACTCTTTAGAAAGGAATTTTGTCATTTCTGTGCTGAGACTCCAATACTGCAAAATTCAAACTCTCTGAATTCAAACTCCCGTTTTAAAAATCACTCCAAAACACTTTAGTTCAGGAGTTCATCAAGTGACTGACTGTGATTGTAAGCTTCAGTGCTCATCTCCTCCCCCTCGCTAACAGGAAGCTATTAGCCACTCCGAGATTTCAAACAGCGAAGCTGATCAAAGGCCCAATGGTCACAGTGACATAAACGTACTGAGACTTAAAAAGAATGAAAAATGTGGGCTCAGTGGCATTATAAAATATGCACATACATGTTCCTCTGCCTTACAGGGAGCTGCACAGCTGAATGGGGGAAATATTATCTATTTATGTGCAAGCTTTACTTTAATCTCTGAGCGATCTGGGCAAGAAAAATTATGCAGACATGCTGAGTAGTGAATAGATACAAAATAGATAATTAGCTGAACTTGCTTAATTAACACAGAGATTTTTTTTCTCTTTCTTTATTTTTGCTTTCCTGTAGCAAGTTCCGTATTCTTACAGGCTGTAAAGCCTAACACAAAGGAATAATATAAAATGATGTTACTCTTTTCTTATGTTGGAAAAGGGAGGAAGAGATAATTAGAGAGTACCCAAACAATGCTAAATTTTACTGTGTCTCAAAGTGCTACAAAACTATTGGATAAAACACTAAAACCATGGGTTACAAAAGCTATAAACTAGATTTCCATTATCTACATTCAAAGGTTACATTGAAGGTATTAAGGCAAATAAAAGCTAAATGAATAACGTGTCTCATGTGCTGGGAGCTCATTGTCACTTCTGATTAAACATCATTCTGCTAGTGGGCCACTTCTAGGAATCCCCTCATGTGTGAATTTGCTGGCATTACCCAGGACTAAGTTTGCATGGTTGTTCTTTCTCTCAGCCTCCTCTATGAGATGACTTCCTGTAAACTATAGGACCATATTTGTCTCTGAAACAATAAAAAGTTCTGTTGGAAAAGTCAAAAAGATCATTACGTTCAACTGTCTGTTTACTTCTGGGCTAACCAAAAGTTAAAGCATATTACCATGGACATTACCCAAATGCCTTTGAACACTGTCAGGCTTGGAGCACCAACCATCTCAATACGAATCCTGTTCCAGTGTTTCACCACCCTCTCAATAAAGAAATTTGTACTAACATCCAGTCTGAAACACCCCTAGGCAGAGCTCTGTGCTGTTTCTATGCATTCTGTCATTGGTTGTCAGGTAGAGGAGAGCAGCAGCCTCCCTTCATGAATGGGTTGGGTTGGAAGAGACCTCACAGACCATCCAGTTCCAGCCCTCTGCCATGGACTGGTTGCCCCCCACCAGCTCACACTGCCCAGGGCTCCACCCTGCCTGGCACTGAACACCTGCTGTGATGAAGCATCCATAGCTTCTTCAGGCAGCCTGTTCTAGTGCTTGACCATCCTCTGAGTAAAAAAATTCCTCAGAACACCCAACCTCACATAGAAATACACATTCATTTGACCATTCAGTTATTTTACTTACCAGACACACACAAAAGCTACTGTCACTCACTCCTTTTGTTTTTCCCTTTCTCTCTCTGTCTTCTGATACACTGAAAAATGTCATTCTATGTGTTGCACAAAGGGAGCAGTGTTAAGCTACAGACAAATTATGCCACTTCCCAGACAGAACAAGTAACTTTGGTACAAAAAACAGAAATAGACCACCTCAGATCACAATAACCACGGGAAATAATTAGACTTGGGAAGTTACACAAGATTGTGCTGAGAACACCCACTCTGCAGAGCAGCAGGCACAGGACTGGCTCCACAGCATCAGGACAGGTGTGACATAGCAGCACCCCTCCACAGCCCAGCACCCATCACATGTGGTGAGGTAATGAACCAGCAGTCAGGGCAACAAAGCCTTAACTGGGGATCCAGGGTGGAAGGCTTGCTGAGGCTGCTCAGGGCAATTAAGACTTACAATCCCTGTCTGGGCTCTGAGGAGGGATAGAGGCAAAGCTTGGACAGGACCACAGAGAATCCTTGATGCCCATCTGTGAGAATAGCAGTTGAGTGCTGCAGCAATACTCTCCCATAGTTATCTCCCCCAGCACACACAACTACCTGCAATTCACTACAAATATTCTGGCTAAATGATTAATTTGTCCCTGTGTGAATATTCAGTGCTGATTTGCAGTGGCAGAGGAGACCATAAAGACTGAAATACATGCTCATCTTGAAAGAACCTATCTTGTACACACTAATGTCAACTTTATTAGGCTTTATGGGGAGGAACAGTGGCCAAAACACCCATAAAACTCTCCTGTTTGAAATTCCTGAGGTACTAATTCATATTCAAAGCATCAGTGACACAGATGTCAAAAATCAGTCTTGTGATGTGTTTGTTTACAACACTGTAAATAGGGAATGTTACTAGTAGGTATTTTCCACTCACTTTGCAGGAATGTCAAAAACTGCAGAAGGTAGAAAACAAGAAGAGAGTCTGACCCCAAAATGCTCTTTTATTTTTTGTTTAATTTTTTTCCCCCTTCTTTATTTCTTCAAAGACTTCCTCCAGCATTACTAAAACAAACAAGGCCACTTGACTGCTACATGGTACAAGTGAGAACTTTTATGTTGCTTGAAAAACAACTCAAGAAGTAAGGGAAAACATGGCTTGAGGGAGATGCATCTTTTCATGCTTAGCACTGTACTTTAACAATATACACAATGTAAGGCTTGTACTTCAAGAGAAAGTAGCAGCTACTAGTTTCCAGAAACCAAAATATTTCTTTGGAAAACAAACAAACAAAACAAAAACCAACTCACACCCCTGTTTCCCCTTTCATACATATTCATTATGTAGTCACAGTGGAGCAGAGCTTGGAAGCAAGCTAAATATGTGTTGCACATGCGCTCAGATATTACCTGGGCCCCTGGCAATAGAGAGAGACTGAAATACTGCTCATATTTTGCTACCCAAACATAATTTCTCATGCTGTTCTGCTGACTGGTGAAGAGGTTTTAAAGCCCCTCTCCCTTTATAACATATATACTCTCATCTCTGAAGAATATGTGCCAGCTACAAAGAGGAATGGAGGCCCTCAGACAAAATTCAAAGCAGAGAAAAAGGAAGGACTTCTTCATTTGTAATAGCTGCGAGAGAGCAGTGAAAACTGTTTGAGAAATGAAGGCAGCCACCACTAACTGCCTTAACCATTTCGAGCTGAAATTGGTGCTGGGCACAAGTGAAACAACCAGGGACCAGCAGCAGGGGCTGTGCTGGAAGCAAAAAAGCCATCCCTGGGACAGGGCAGGAAGCCTCCACCAGGTGAGCAGAGCAGCACAGCTGGTTCCTCTCTTCCTCTGGCTTGAGGCCATGGGTTATTAAATCCATGGAGGGCCTTAGTGCTGGGGTGCTCTGTGGCATCGAGCTAACTCACCGCTCTCCATTTCCCTTCTGATCGTACAGTTTTGTTATTTGGACTCGACGTGTTTACCTGAAGCTCCTGCATTCAATTTTCTTACTACCAAACTTGTGATTTTAATTTCATTTGGTGAAACTAAGCCTTATCAATATGCTACAGCTACACCACCGATAACAAATTGTAAATACTCATAGAACATAACTGTTTTTTCCCCCTAATTTTTACCTAACCATAAACAAAAGCAGGAAAAAGAAATAATTTTACCTGCAAATTATTAATCTTATAGTGTCATTCAATCTGCACAGTACTTACACACCCAAAAGGCTTTGAAGACAAAAGAACAGTGAGAAATTATGAATTCAGAAAAGAAAGTAATACACAGTTATTCCCTGCAATGGGGGAAAAAAAATACAAAGAGCTATTTTTAAAGGAAATTAGAAGTGTTGTAAGTAAACACTAAGAATATTTTTGCTTTTTGTTTACAGAACCATTAGCTAAAGGAAGGAGTGAGGCTCGCAAAGAAAAGGGAATTAACATTTGTTGACATTTTACTGCTTTTAGTTTTAATGTAAACTCAAAGCAATTAAATTATGTTTAAGACATTTTTGCTGTAAGTAGTTTCCATTTACATTCCTAGTAATAGTAATCCAACTATTTTATTGCATTGTTGGGAGCCCTTTAGCAACAGACCAACTATTTAGCAACGACTCTGTTTGCCATCTCTAGAGCTGGAATCCAAGGACTTGAATCAATTTAATTGCATCACTGTTTCTCAGCTACTATAGCAGAATATGTTGTTCTTGACTTCAAAGGGTCTATTCCTACCTCCCCCCACAGCAGTCACTAAATAAACCCATAAATCCTTGTTCTGTAGCACATGAATTATCAGTAACTTCAAAATAAATGAAGACAAAAATGGTTGAATATTTAAACGTGTAGCAACTCCATCCCATGATAGATCATTTCAGACCAAAATTCATTTTTTTCTTTGATATCTACTACTGCTATAAACTTCCAGTTTATCATATAACATTACAATTTATGGTATAACCAGCTTGTATACTGACTATAAGCCCTTTGTCAATGCCACTGTAAAGACTTTATAGTCCATAAATAATAGAAGAGCGATAGTATCTATCCTTCTTATTTTGCCCAGCACATCCCGAATACAGGACTCTAAACATGTCAGAGGATTTGCTTATTTTACATACAATATAGGTTATGCAAATAAATAAATAAATAAATCAAAAGGTAAATTTCCTAGTGTCTGGCTTACACAAAACTGATTTGAATAAATAGAAGTTTCAGGTGTGAGCCTGCATGTTATAATCCAGGAATAAAAGACACAAGCAAACAACCAACAGACTTAATTCACTGCAACACTCATCTACAGCCAAGGACTATAAAAATGGCTGCTGTACCGAGGACTCCACATCTGGACACAGATGTGGTTTCACCAGCACAGAGTAGAGGGCAGGATCCCCTGTTTCACCTTACTGGCCACATTTCTTTTCATTCAGCCCAGGATACAGGTGACTTTCTGGGCTATGGGGTTGCACTGCTGGCCCAAGTCCCTCTTACCATCCTTCCATCCATACTCTCAAGACTTTTATGACAGGGCTGCACTCCATCCATATTCCCCCCAGCTTGTATTGATAACAAAGATTACTACAACCCAGGTCCAAGACCTTGCACTTAGCTTCGTTGAATCTCATGAGGTTCTCCTGGGCCAACTGCCTGAGCCTGTCTAGGTCTCCCTGATAGGCACCCGTTCCTTGGGCGTGCCAACTGCACCACACAGCTTGACGTCAACTGCAAACTTACTGAGGAAACTTGACTCTGAATTCCATACCAAAATTTTATCTGAAATATAAGAGGCAAACTAAACTTCCATCACTGTCATCCACAGTCTGCACATAAGTTTACTCTCCTAGTGCACAAAATGTCCTCGCTCTGAGTTTGTTCAGTTTTCTCATCCCAGAGCTCTCCTTACGCACCTCTTGTGTCAGGATGCTCAAGCTTTCTCACCTTGCCCATCAAGTTCCTCCACATGCTGCTGCAATGGCCTACAGGCACAAAGTCTATTGATCCCACAAACCAAACTCCTTCTTTATGCTTACACATTCCCCTGATGAATCCTCACATTGCACTTCCTATAAATTGGCAGGCTCATTCATTTATTTCTCTTGCCTCTTTTATCAACTCTCTTAACAGTGCATATTGACGCCTTTCTCACTGCAAAATACAACAATAGGGTGAGGACACTTTTTTCCTGTTCACAGCTCAGAAAATGTTTCTGTCCCTCTCTCTGTTCTCTCACTGGGATAAAGCCTTACTCAGGTAGCACATTGTAGTTCTCCTCAAGCATCTTCCTGTGTGGGCTGCCCTTTTGGTGCTGCAGGTGATGCAATTCCTATGTGAGTAGATGTAGCATATCTTTAAATGTTGATATATTCAAATATCTTTATAGAGGATACGACACAATAAGTCTCAGGTGAACCTTTGGGAATTCCAGGGAAAGGGCTGCCTAATCTCCAGTTAAACAGGCCTATTATCTCTCACTCCCCATGAGAAAGTGAAGCAGAACTGATTTGATTAAGAGCAAATTAACCTCTCTAACACAGCTACCCAGGGTTTTACACCTGTCACTTTAGTATGACAATTTATATTTATTCAAAAAGCCATGAGACAGTAAATTAAACATTGCCCTAATTAGAAAAATGTCATATGTTACAGTGGGGGAGCAAACTGAACTAATTTCAAGCAGTTCTTGTACAAAGTACATTTCAGTACAGCATTAATACAAGCAGAGTCAATATTTTTCCCACAGTCACATCTGAGCTGAATGCCATCATGCCACAGTTTCTGTCAAACAATAAGGCTGATAGTAAGCTGAGTTCCACTGCTCCCAGTTCGACCCCCCTCCCCGCCCCCTAAAAAAAATAATTAAAAAATCACAATTTATTTTAGGTAAAGACACCAACACCTGGTTTATCATCTATTCTACCAACATCTCTTCTCTGCATTATTGCAGTATAAACCAGTTCTCCTCTTAATTAGTTCTCCTGACACAGTGTTCTTCCTAATGCCATCATGGGATAGATAAAGGGTAAAGTCTTCAATAGGTTACAAAATCATACAAAATCAAATGTCAAAGGCACTTTTCTTTCATTGGATAATTATAATAGGGTTGTATAATAAAAATATAGTTACCTATAAATGAACCCCAATGTTCCAAAAAAACCCTAAAGCCATACACTACAAGTTTTTAGGCGTGTAGAAAAGCACTTAGAGATGTTAAATCCACATATCATGACTCACTACTTTCAAAATAAAAGTAGAAGAGGTCAACTAGGAAACAACCACCTAAAAATAAATACTTTCTAAAATTTCCAGCATAGCCTGATTTACATCATAGACTGCCATATGAATTGTGAAGGCACTTCCTTTCCCTGGAAGTTGCTCAGCACCTTGACAATAGTAGAATAATGATAATTTAAATGATTATTTTTAAAATCAGCCCTGCTGCTTCTGCCTTTTTTTGTTTTGTTTTATAAATACCACCCTTAAGAGGGGTGTTTTTCTTTTCGTTCTCTTGATTTTTTTAAAACTTTTTTGTTTAATCTTCTTGCTATCTAAAAGCATTATTCATATTGTGATTCTGACACAAATAATGACCCTTTTGATAAATAAGTACAGATTATACACATGCTCAGAGGAAACCCTACTACAGTGAAACTATTTGAACTCTAACAAGAAAATAATTTAGGTCATTATTTCTAGTAATAAATGTTACACATATACACCAATTTTGCTTAGCTTGCAAAGCACACAATTTTTTACATTTATTTACATATAGTTGTAGACTTCCTATATATTGTATAATACAGAGACAATTTCCTGTATTATCCATGTAAGACAGCATGTGTATGCCTAGCATATATAAATATGCATGAATAAGTATACATAGATAATTATAACAAATAAAAATAATGCTTCCCAGGGGTTAAGGTGCTGAGACAAATTAACAAATCACATCACCTTGTATTCATTGCCACATTAACCTGGATTCAATCATTCACGCTAGTCAGCTACAGAAGTTACAGAGATTACTGACACTACAGCATAGACCTAAGCTCACACATTCAATGGATATCTCATATCTTTCCTCAAAATATTCCAGCATGGCATTTCAAGAAGGCTTATTGCAAAAAAACCCCAAACATTATTTATTTTCTGATAATGTGTTTTAGAAAAGTATACTGGGGATAAAACCATCTATTTTCTCTTTGAATATCTTTAACTTGATTTAAGCTAAGAAACTTTACATTAGCCACAAAGTTAGCAAAAGGGTTGCAAAAGTTTCATTTATTTCCCCTCTAAATATCCAGTCAAAATCAATCCTCATGCACCCATAAGTTGGAGTTTGTCAGACTTTTGCACACGCTGTGACTGCTCTATCTGCATTGTGCATCCTCCAGACAGTGCACAGCCAAAATGGGTTCTGCTCCTGCAATTGCTTTGAAATGGAGCAAATGAATAACAGCAGCAGCTCATGTCAAAGAGAAGCTGTAGCTTTTCCCAGGAAAGAATATTTTTAGAAGACTAAAAAATTGAGGTTGGTTTTTCGGTTGTGCAATTGTGGATCAGGGAGGAAATGACAGAAATAAAAAGGTGGCACCTTATAATTTAATGATTGAATAAAACAGAGTTATGGATCATTTGAGAATAAGACAGATTTGAAACCACAAAAAGATGTTTCTACATGAAAATTTTAGTAACACAAAGCCTCTGGGAAAAAAAGAAGAATGTGAAGAAATACAGAAAGGGCATCTTGTTCATACGCAACATACATATCATCAGGAAATTCCTAAGGAAACAACAGCAGCAACTTAAGAGAAAGATGGACATATTGGCTCTCAGATATGGTAGGTTTGCTATTCTTTTTGAAAAAGGAATGACAAAAATGGGGAAAAGAATTATAAGATAAAAATAGCTCTTTATAAAAAAGAACATTACCGATCAACAAGCTCTTTCCGCAAGACGTTTCTTAGCTTATGAAAAATAAAATCAAGAGTTGCTGGAAAATCAGACTGCAGGAAAATACTATAGAAGCAGTATTAAATTTATGAAAGAAGACAAAGAGATAGGCAGGATCGCAACGTATACTGGATCACACCGTTGATGTATTAAAAAGAGCACTTGGAAATCAGTAATAGCAGAACACAGGTGGAATGCTGATGCTTAGTACCTGCTGTCCCAAAACAGCACACAGAAATAACGGGCATTTAAATTAAGTAATTAATCTGTTTTGCAAGTTCATTACTCATGCCAAGGTTTGGATATATTAGGTAAGTTAAGACAATAGTGCAATATGCTTTAGAGCTACAGGATTTGTATCAATCCAAAGGCCCATGTTTATTAAGCTGGTGCCCACTGTCTGTCTCTCTAAACACAAAATGTACAGAACAGCTGAGCTTATGCTCTTTGTTTTATTTTGTTTGATTTTTTTTTTGTTTGTTTGGTTGGTTGGTTTGAGGTAAAAACAAATAAATAAATGAGCGGACAATCAGCTGCAGCTCCCCAGCTCATCTGGAAACAAGTCCAGTGAAGCAATCTGCTCCTAGCTACACCAGTGTACTGACCAAGCTCATTGGATGATGTGCAGCACCATCACAAGGGAGGCATGGAAGTCTGAGTGTGAAGAGGTAAGAAAGGATACAACAGACCCTGAAGTGAACTACTGAACTACGCTTCATAGTGGCTTGAAACATCTTAAATTATAATATTTATAATCCTCAAAAGACAGCTTGATCAACATGAAATTAGCTTAAAAGTCATGAAACATACAATCAACACATCAATCTGCCAATGCAGACTGAACTGTATGAACTACCAATGTGTTTGCAGGCCCTGAGAGCTACCTGAGAAAATAACTGTGCCCCAAGACCAACCCCATTTCACAGTCACTGCTCTTAAAGGAACAGATTTCAGTCTCCAGCATACTGCCTCAGAAAGAATGAAAATTAAATTGCCTTAGTAAAGGAGTAGGAAGCCAGCACTATAATGGGTGTTTATAACCACAACCAGCAAAGAGGTGCACAGCGCTGTGGTGGAAGTCAGGAGCCCACTGAAAGCACGTAATGAACATAAAGGCAGAGTCTGAGATGGAGTCACGTACTACAGAAAACACACCCAACATTGCAGAAAACTGCTCAAAACAAAACAAAAAGACCTCTTTTCTATCATATACTGAAGAAAAAAGGAAAGCTGACTCTTCAGAGATGGCAGTTCTGCAGGAAACGTGAATACCACTTGAACCTCAAAATAGTCATCAGAAGGAGCACCTTAGAATTCTGGAAATCTTCATTAGGACATATTTGTTTCCTGCCAGTTGAGCAATTTACAGCTAGTTTCACCATCAACACATGCTGATTTGCGTTTTGGTTTAGCATCGTGAGTGATTCAATGGGCCACAAAAGAGCCATACCCCAACCTGGCAAGCCAGCAATTGTTCCTTAGTTGGTTAGTAAGTGTTTTGGGTAAAGTCAGATTAAGCTGCGCTGGATTCACATCAGTGACAAAAACACCAAGAAGTTGTTCTCTCAAAACACAGACATGTATTTCTAAAATGGATCCTCGAGGTTAATAATATAAAACCACGTTAAGTCAACGTGCATATACCGTAAGACATACTGATTTTTTTCTTGTGAAAATCTAAGCTGATTGACCCAGTTTTCATTTCTTCAATCAATCAGTTTAGCTCAGTACGACAGCAGGAATTTTTTTCCCATTTATATAAGCTAGTATTTCTTCTAATACATTTTTCTTAGGTACACTATTAAAAGAGTAAAAAAAAAAAAAAGTATTTAATTACATATACAAGTCTGGGGACTTTGGGGTTTTAAGGGATATACGATAAAGTGCTGTATAAAAGAAAGAAATTTGGATGAAATAAACGAGCAAGAAATAGGTTTGGGGCCAGGGAAAAGAAATAAGGGAGGGACCATAAATTAAAAAGACCTGAACATTTGTGTAGAAAGAAACCCAGAGCAGATTTTTGTAAGCAATGAAAACAGATCTTAAAATACCCTGCAGCTCTTATAGCAAAGGGCCATGGAGATGTATATTATTACTCCTTATACAAATGATCTACTAGGTCCACAGCTGAGGGCGAAACAGACAGACAGTGTTATCCATTGCAGAGTCTTTAATGAGACAACATGAAGTTCAAGTTGCACACAACACAATATTTTTCTCCTCTGTTCAATCTATATTAAGTCAATACTCTGCTAAAACCTAACATTTGTTGCATTTTTCCAATTTAGTTTCTGTCAATGTCCCCTAAAAGTGCTGAGCCTATCAAACTGACATCACCCACACAAATTTCAATAACATCGCTGTAGTGGAAATGCCATTAAACAAAGGCTGTGCTTTGAGGAAACAGCTCAGCTTCTCATTCACACTACATCTGTAAGACCCTGTCTTTTCATCAGGAACTGAAATAGTCCTCAAAGATACGCACTACATAGTGATGCTCAGAGACTCCCCACCCTTTTTACTGACAGTGAAGCAGGAAAGAACAAGGAGCATTATCGTGGGTGTCCGCAATGAAGATCAATCAGAAATTTTAACCAAACATATGCAGAACTATTTTGATAGCTGCAGAGCTGACTGAACTGCTGTGTTATGCACACAGCTGCTGCCAGTCTTTTCACTTCATTTTAAACCTGCTTTTTTGGTGACTAGTCTCAAGTAGAAAACACTGAGATACTTCAGCTAACTGTAGAACAGTTTTCTGCTCTAAACTTACATTTATGTTTTTTAAATCCTACTGCTTTTCATTCTGTATGATTCACATTTAATGTCCACAAGCCATTGTAGAAGATGCTTCACATGAAAGCATGAGGAGAATGGGGAAAACTGTATATGTTGTTCTTCTAGTATAGCACCAAACAAGAAGCTGCCTGAATAAGACTTATATTAGCTTCTGCCAACTTACAAGCCCCCAGGAAGACAAAGGGCTTTTTAGATCTTAAGACAAATAAGATCACAAATTAGAAGTGATACATCTGTTAATGATCAGAGAGCTTTTGATCAGTGTAAAACTAAACTCTCCATATTTTTCTTTATTTTCCTCAAGGAAATCTATTGCTGGGACGTTCGTATGTTAATTGGATTTCCAGTGCCCTTCACGTGCAATTGGAAATGTTTTCCTAGGATCTACAGATCTATTAGTCTAAGATAACATCTCTTCATGCATGCAAGGCAACTAGAAATGTTACACAAACTTCCCTCAAAAAGTTATTATTTATACTGTACTAGTACAGTCAGTTTCTCTATCTTCCTCAGTGGCATTTACAGTGACAACTGAAAAGATGTAGTCTTGTTTATCTGATATAGCTACACAATTTCCATAAAGATATTTTGTTTTGATAGTGCAGTAGTACAAGGGAATCAAAATGATGCAACATCTCTAAAATAACAGAGCAAGCAAAGGTCAAGGATTCTTATTGAATTTGAAACATTACAGCAATAAAGGTTTTAGAAAGCACTCTGTAAGTTGTATGGAACGGATATCACTCTCCCCTAAATTTTATAACTATAAAAGCTAAATGGCTGTACCAGTAAACTGCAGCTTTTCCAAGATAAATATAAATCTCAGAATCCATGGAGGAAAGGGGAAAACAGGATTGGGGGGGGGGGGGGGGTGGTGTGGAAAAATTTCATTATTTGTCCCTTGTTCTTCCTGGCACAAGAAAAGTATGATTTTGATCCCATGATTCAGAGAACATGGAAATCAAACCATACATTGTGAGATTTTGTTATTTTCTACCCCAATCAATTGCTATCCTTCTTATGGGAATGTTTATCTTACAGCAAATTTAATGTTACCTTTCCCCTCTCTTCCTTACTTGTCTCAGGAGATGGATAGATTCCAAAATCATCTCCATTTGACTTCCCAACTTATTCTTGTTGTCAAGATTACATGGCACTACTTGAGCAAACAATATTGAACAAGATGAGTTCTATTCATGGTTCTTAAAAGAAGCAAGGAGGTGATAGAGATCTTTTGCCAAAGCAAGCACGGTGAAACTTCACACAATAAATAAGTTATTTGGAAAAGAGACAAAAGCAGCTGCAAGAGCGGAAAGAAAAGTAACCTGCCCCCAGCATTGCTTGTGATCTAACAGGAAGGTTCTGAGGTTTATAAGGCAGAAGGTAACGTAGTTACAATATTAGATAGAGACAAACTACTTTGCCTTTGGCCTGAGTTTACCCACACAGGAAATGGATTATTGCAGTGAAAGCTGCAGCATCTTCTCTTTATTGAAGATGTTCACATTAAGGTGAGAAGAGAGTTTCAAGCTTATTTATAAAGCAAAAATAATGTTAATGCATTTACCTCTTAAGAGTGTCAGGTGTTAAAAGAGTGAATTCATAAAAGTGTTCACTGATGTTAAGCTTGTATTGCAACCTAACGCTTTAGTTGCCATAGTGAACGTAAAAGCCTACCATATTACTAATCTTCAATTTAGGATGGATGGATTTCTGCTCACCATGCAGAACTCCACTTACGACATGATTTCATTCAGAAAAAATACACTTTAATCTTGAACATATTAAATTAGTTATAGATGGTTTTCCCTGATACAAGGCTTTGATGTCTGCAGTTACTATGCTCACAAAGGTACTATCAGGACAGGTGCACACTGCATTATGTTCATTATTTAAGACACTAATTAAAATTTTCACAGTTTAAAATCACTCAAGAAGAAAAAAAGGGATGGACGAGATGAAACTAACTTAAAATTTAAGGAAAAAAAGGTCAATATTTCTCTTCAATGCACCACTACATTAGTCAGAACACTCCCAGACTGCACACAGTAACTCCCGGTTAACACTGCCTACATAAAACCTCACAGTTATAAGACAACAATGAAACATGAAACAGATCTGGAAGAGCCATCTTGCCATTGGAAGAGTCATGGTTACAACTAAACTAAGTGAAAACAAAGCTCCCAGCAGGAAAAGCTGAGTATGTACAAAGCCAGCCTAACAGGGCCCAAGGTCTTGCAAATGCACTACAGAGCCTGGGGCCTGCTACCAGCGAGGACCACATCTTACTGCTAGAAGAAAACCAAAATTCTTGTTAATGGAAGTTATGATAATACACTATTGAACACTAAGTAGCATGAGAGAGAATAATACAAAAAGTTATTGGTGGCAAAATGTGGCATCTAAATGAGATGAGTTTCACTATTGACTCTGCTTTTATCCTGGATGTTAAAAAGAAAACATATTTGGCTTCTCCAAACATGCTTCAGCATACCAATCAGGTGATATTTGTTTTTCTAAAGCACAGAAGAAAATAGAGTGCAAACATAATTACATCTTACTTTCCATGGCAGGGGTAAGGGTACACAGATTGTTCATATTTTACTCTTCTTTTTTTTCCTCCTGCTATGTTTAATCAAATGTTGATGAGGAAAAACTTTATTCTTAGTAACTCATACCCATACTTCTGCCATCTACCGTTAGGAAAACTCATCCTGGCAACCAGCAGCCCAGCAGCAATTGCAGAAGAACTTGAGAGGAGAGACAGGGAATGGGAGGCAGTTGTCAATCTACAACGGTTCCTCTCTGAGGCTTGGAGGTACCTCTGGACCCCTCTGCCCCAGCACTGCCCCAACAGAACCCAGTTCCACATCCAGGCAGCTTTGGGAGAGGTCCAAGAAGGACACCTCATTCCCCTGGGCAGCCTGTGCCAGAGCTCAATCATCCTCACAAGGAAGACTTTCCTAACAATCAGATAGATCCTCCTGTTTTCTAGTTTATGCCCACTGCCTTTTCTTCTCTCACTAGGCACCACTGAACAGAGCTTGGTTCTCTCATCTTTCCTTCCTTCAGGTATTTACACATATTGCTAAGATGCTCTTGAAGCCTTCTCTAGGCCAAACAACCCCAGCTCACTCAGATTCTCCTCATATTAAATATTCTCTTATCTCTTAGCAATCTGGGAGTCCTTGTACCAAACTCCAGTAAGTCCTTATCTCTCTTGCACTGGGGAAGCTGGATAGGCTGACAATGAGCAGCAGCTCAGCACTACACAGCTGCTTGATCACTCCTCCCCCGTGGCACAGGGGAGAGAACAGAAACAGAAAAAACAGAAAAATTCATCAGTTGAGCTAAAAATACTTTAGTAAGTGAAGGAAAAAAAAAAAAAAAAAGGGAGGGGAGAGACAGAGGAATAGGGGAATTAACACAAAGATGATCACAGAGCAGCTCCCACTGGAGCAATGCTCTGCTAGTTCCTGAGCAATAGGGATGCTTGAATCTCCCTTGTTGGACTGGGCAGTGAGGCACAAAGGCTGCAAGGGCTCTCCTCAAGGACAGCAGGGAGGTCTTCAGAAGCTGCTAGAGCTACTCTTTATCTTTCTAGCCCTACCTGGAAACTGTCCCACTTGAGTTCCTTGCTGGGTACCGAGGTTTCCCTGGCAGAGTGCACAGAAACACAGAGAACTCAGCAAGAAGCAGAGTCCTGAAAACAGTGCACAGGCTTTTGGGTCTGCTGCCTGATCCCTGCAAACTGCACTCTGACTCACTAAGCAAAGACAGCAAGACCAAATCCAGTTCACAGCTGCAAAATCTTGGCCTCTTAACATATTCAGTAGTTTTATTTAAGAAGAAAAACAAGAACAGCTAGCTCTCAATTTGATTTTCAGTATTTTTAAAAACTCGTTTTATTAAAGCAGAGGCCAATCTTGCGCAAGCTGGAACAACACCAGGGCTGATCCGCTCCAGCTTGGGGGAGTAGCATGCCACCTCTGCAGACTAATCCAGGCAACAGACAAGGATTAGCAAGGTACAGTCATCACAACCAGCACTGCACAAGGGAAGGACGGCCTGAGCTGTGTCACGCTTCCTTAGCTGGATTTAGAGTTGTGGAAGAGCAGCACAATCAATTGGACTACTCAGTTGCAAGACAGTTTTGCTAAGAGTTTTGGTGTTGGGCATACAGGACTTTTCTCAGCACACTGCTGTGCTCAGGACAGAGGGGTTACTCGATAGGTGCTAGCAGAAGCCAGGCAATTTACAGATTCATGCTCCCCTTTTTAGCCACTTAAAGTGTTGTTAAAAAAGCAATTGCGCATGCTGATACAAGATTTGAGAGCTGACAGAAGATAAACAGTTAAAATAAGGTATGGATGAGTTGGCAACACAAAACAATAGAGAACACAAGAAAAGTCATTAGTCTTATAAATCAACAAAAGCTTCAGTAACGCACAGTTTTGATGCTAAAGATCTCAGAAGCTGTTGGCTGACTTGGCAGACAAAACAATAACTTTCTGCGGATTGAGATTCCTAAACAGACAAGGCACATTCAAAAATGATACAGTGCTGTCTAAATCTTAAGTGGTTTGGAAAATTTTGCCTATAGTTACTTTCTTATGCCCCTCCAATTCAGATGTTGAAGCAGATAAGAGGGATTATGGTCATTCACATGGTTTCACTGGGTGTAAACTTCACAAGCGTGATATCAAGAATGAATTAGTATCAGTAAAAGTAAATCCTTGAGTGCATTACTATCTCCGTTATCTTTTAGCAGCATCTTGACTGCAAAAGCATTAATATTACTTACTACTCACAGAAATCACCTGTTTTGAAGTTGTCATTCAGGTTCCTGTGCTCTAGCTTGTATTAGTTTGTTTCCGTGATGAGAACAAACAGCTTTAAAATAATGTCCAGCAGTCAAGATTTCACCACACTGCCTCTGTGGTTATAAACTATGTTACATGAAGGAAAACAATACTTCAGCACTTCACAGATAAACATATACACACACTCTTATCCCTAACAGCTTTTCTGCTCTGACAAAAAAAGGTAGCAGCAGCTTGAGTGGCATTAAAATGAAGGTAAAGTGCAAATAAAATTCAGATTTATTTCATTTTCATTTCTACTTAACTGCAGTTATTCATAACATCTAAATGTACATTCTCTGCAGTTTGCAGGTGCAATATAGTAGTTTTTATGCAGTTAAAATGAGTTTATGTACAAGAGAACTGCCACAAGCCAATTCAAAACCGCTTTTCAAAGGCCTTTTTCCAAACTAAGCTGTATTGCAATAATTCTATTTGTGTTGTCAGCCAGCCTACAACTACAAAATTACCATGAACAAAACTAGGATTTAAAACAAAGAAGCAAAAAGGAATATTTGCAGAATCCCTGTGAAATAGATAAGCATACCACATGCATTAAGAACAATTGCACTACAAATTATTATTGCTTTACTTGGAGATACACTTGCAGCATAAACATACATCTGCATTTTAATACTGATACCTTTTTCAATTATTACACCTTCAGATTTTTCATGTCTAGCCCAGCTCAAATTATTAATCATAATTTGCATTACTACTCTTTAGCTGTCCCATATGCACTTACAAAGACACTGAACTGTAAAGATATTAAAGGACTTCTAACATAATTTCTTTCATCATGGTTGAAATAGCCTTTTCTCCAACATTTATAATACGCTGGAGAAGGCCACGTTGTTCTCCACAGCATCCTACAAAGACATTTTCTTTTGGATTTCCCATAGCTCTTTGCATGGTAATTTCAGAGATGAGGGAATACATTCAGCCTTACTTGCAACTTGCCATCCATGGAAAGAAATGCAATTTCTAGAATCAATAAAGAAGTTCAACTTCAGTGATCCCCAAAACCATCTCTGGGAATAACCTATAATTTTAAGCTCATTTGATAAGCCCATCCTCCCACAGGAAAAAGGGCTGTACATGCTTCAAATGCAACCAGCCCTTACTGAGAGCAATAGTCACATGTGGCAATTAATTATTTGTACTTTAGTATTATTTGGAGACCTCAAGTGAGGACGTACACAGCGTAGTACAGAGTTATTTTGGATACTTGCTGAGATGTATTCAATGCTTTATTGAGCTTATGAAACAGCAGGAAATAAAGAGAGGAAGTAGGTGCTCAAGTAAATGAAATAGGTGGCAACAACTGCCAAGAGGAAGCTGAGAGAGGATTTCTTGGTATTGAATTTAGGGCCTGAGATCTTTTGCATTGCAAGATCCAAGCACTTGAAAACCCATACTTAACAGCTCCAGCTCAACAAGAGCTTAAATAAAATAAAAGGGGCTGGGATGGAGTGCAGGAAGATTTTAACATTCCTATTGTTGCAGCAAACTAAGAATTGTGCAAAAAAATTCAACTCAGCAGATGATCAATGGTGCACAGTCACTATCTGAGCAAAATATTAAAGTAGGACATGCATAATAAAGTAATTTTGATTCATTTTTGAGAAGCAATGGCATTTAGTGAGATTCAGTAAATTGTCCCTTTCAGCACTAATAACATGTTCATAGCTTTCCCCACCAGACATTCCATAATGGCAATATAATAGGATTGCAATGACAATTAAATGATTGCATATTTTAGGGCAATGGAGGGTATCCACTAGGGCATGAACCATTAGCAAAACGGTAACTTTGTCACAGGAATTTTCATGCTTCGACACAGCATCTGATAAAAATCAGGAACACTGGAAGACAACAGGTATACAATACTTGCACTGTCTTCACTTAAAAAGACAGGAGAATGGAAGGCAATAGTGAATTTCAAAACATGCAGCAAAAATTATATTTTTTCAGCACTTGAAATGCCAACTTTTCCTCATCTAACTCACCAAGAAGAGATTTTTACCTAAGACCACTCACAGCTGTTGCCAACTGACCACTCAGAAAAGATGTTCCTCCACTTCTCTTCCACAGATACCAAGCTTTGGGCTCTCTTGAAAGCTGCAAATGAGCAACTGGTCTACAGCATACACTGGCAAATGCATTAGCATGAACACTAGGTTGTGCAGTGGCATTTCTGCCACACATTTCTGAAAGGAGAGTTTCATTTAAAATTTTGTGATGGTGTAACACACTTGAATTGATGGTCTGGGAAATAAAACTTCTCATTCAGAGGCAGTGAACAAAACTGCATGCATCTTCATGTTGTTTCACTCCTATGGCTCCAGCCCAGATCAAGACAGTCATCATAAACATATAATCTTGTTTTCTCTGGATGTCAGTGATCCGCTTTAGCATTTCGCTGAGGTTGTCATCAGAGCAATTTGAAATTCAGTTCAGCTCCTAAGGAGTGAGCAGCTATGCTCATTTTACGCCAGCTAGAAACATCCTTTGAGTACTGGACAGAGCACTTCTGCTGACAGAACTTCATTCCATGACACAAACAGTTTGGACAATGTTCTGTGAGCAAACCATCTACCTATGGAAGTAGGGAAATATGACTGCAAAAGGAAAAAATATTTTGTGCTTTTTCTACCCAAATTAATGCACCTGAATTCCTGCACTAATGACAGCAAAGCTAATAACAAACCAAATGAAGAAAATTCCCAAAGAAAGTTCAATCTCTACATAAATCTGGTCATATAAGTTGACTTTTTTTGGTACCTCCCTCAGATATCACAACAAATAGTTCCATGTTATGTGCATGGATAAGTTTAGATGATGTCAAAACAAGAGTCATCTCATAGATGTAGCTTCCCTCCCCAGCAACCACAGAAAACGCTAACATAAGAGAATATTGAATTCCATTACACAAAATATCATTTCAAGACAGCATACACATTTTTCATCCTTTGCTTAAGAAAAAAATGCATTAAAACTAAGTGAAACAGCAATCACAGAAAAAGAATAAGGGAAAAGAATGTATGCATGAGAGAATGTTTTTCCCACTTTCTCCCTGTTTGATTACACCTGGAGGGTAGAAACCAAAAGACATTTGTTATATTGCTCCATAATCCCATTTGCAACGATCACTCTCTGATGTGGCAGATACAAGGATGCATTAGAATGCCTTTAAGTATTTTTTTTATCCTTTTATTTTAAGTATACAACTATAGACTGAGATGAGTTGGCAAAGTATTTCATAATAACCCTGCAAGTGTTTGTGCACGTACATAGACACAGAGTATAACATGTGGTTGTGCCACTGGTTCACAACCAAAAAAATAGTTGAATCAATTAGGAACTTTTGATTCCAAGAGGGGAAAAAAAGACCGTTCATTTTCCTTCTTTGAAATTGAGTGAAATAAAAAGAAGGGGAGGGGTAGGGGGGGGGGAGGAAATTAGGACACTGACCTTGTTTTAGCAGTTTAATAGGGCTAGCAAAAAAATGGAACCTGACATACAGAGTTCCTGCTAACCCATGTGGAAACAGAAAACCTCTAGGGAAATAGTACTTCATAGGAAGCTGCTGAGGACTTCCCAGGATTTTAAAATTAGAATTAAAACACATGGCTCCCTGACAGTGATTTTTGCCACTACTACTAAAAGTCTGCAGGTTTTTTTTTTGAAGACCAGGCAGTGCTGAGTTAGTCTCTGCTTAAGGTATCAAGGTTTGCCCAACTTGATCCCTGGGAAGTGAAGCCCCTTACATAGACCTGGAACAAAGATGCAGTCGGGTGGGCTGGAGAAATGCCCAAGAATAATGAGCACTAAGGAATTCTTTAAAGAAGAATTTAAAATGTTATTGATGAGAGATTTTGATAATATAGACTACTAGAAAACATTAATTGGACTAATATATTACATTCTTAGCTCTAGACAGTGTATTTCATTTTGCCCCCAAGATTACAGCGAAGCACCTATTATACTAGAAAATACCGCAGTTCTCAGTCTATTTTAGAATAGATACCACTTCAGTAAGTGTTGACAGGTAATAGGCTCAGTAGAATGTAATAATATTCTGATTCTTGGTAGCTGAGTTGTTTAGGATAATGACATTCACTGTATATTGGTAAAATAATTATTTTGTCAAAAGAACAGTTGTTACTCATTAATGAATGCATAAAAGTCAAAATAGCTGGTGAAAGGGATTAGAATGTTCTTAGACTAATTTCATATAAAGTACATTCCTAAACAACAGCACAATACTTCTATTTTTGTCAAGAAAGTTCAGTTTCCATAAACAGCTCTATACCTGATGTATGAAACAGCAGTTGGTGCTGCTGTTTCAGCAGAACTACAGCTACCGCAGCATCACTCAGTTTTCCACAATCACCTACATTTAATTCTATGACTACTAAATACTAAGAAATTTACCTCAGTTCAAAATATCAAAGGTAAAATATTTGGAGTGGGAACACTTCAGGATCAGGGTAAACTCTTAGTGTTGAATAACACAGTGTCAAAGGCATTGTGATTCCAAACTAGGTCCTTAGGAATCACCTCAACATGTAACAAAGTGACCATGTTCTACCAAATTAATAATCATTCACTACCTTTATGAGAGAAGAATTTGATGTCCACCAACGCGAATTGCTAATGAATGCAGCAACTTTGGAAACCAGAATCCAAAACCTGAAATCCTGTTCATCACATCAGTAACCCCTTTCCTTTTTTATTAATAAGGAATACAAATTACAATACTTTAATCAACGTGCTGACACTGAAGAAAAGTGAGTCAACAACAACCTTCAGCTTGTCAGGAAGGATCTAAGCAAATTAACTTAGCCAGAATAAAAGAGACATCCTGCTTATTAATGACTATAACTCATCTTCCTGAACAACAATTGAGTGTGAAGCTTATTCATTATATCAAAGTTGAAAACTCAATCTCCCTTTCCGCATGTCTTTACCTAACATGCAAAACTTAAGCCTTTGAACTTACTTTCTGGAAATTTAAACCTGAAGCAGTTTTCAGTGCCATTTTATTAGTTCCCCAGAAACTGAAGTACCCTAAAACTACCTCAGAACAAACAGTAACTCCAGAACCATAATGCTGGAACAAAGAACACCTGCTGGCATTGCAGCCCAGAATGCATTATTTATTTACTTGAAAAGAATACAAAATAATCTATATTCTGATACTCTGTTCCTCTCTGCATGCTACTAAGATAACTCTTAAATTAAAACAGCAAAGTGACAGGAGAGAAACTTTAAAAAAGATTGTTCCAGACCTGTCACATTTCTCACAGGCATTAAGGACTGGGTCAGGTGCCATGGCATATGGGACTCCCCGAGAGATGTCAACACGTGATTCTACCTAGTGAGAAATAAAGCTTCCTAGGCATGCAAAGCAGTCTGTCACATTCATCCAAAGAGAAACAGAAATGAGATTTGAGAAGAGCAGCAATTTGAGAGCAACATGGGTCCTTGATGAATTCCTAAATAAATACCAGGTGTTGAAATAGCTTTAAAAAAAGGAACAAATAGCCCCCAGAACAGAATCCATTTTGGCAAGAACTTAATGGAATTATTCCTTAGTTTTCTTTCTATAAGAAAACTTTCTACAAGCTCATGTTACAAACATGTAATACGTAGTGCTTTTTACACTAAGAATTTTATTTTTATAAACAAGACTTTAAAGGATAAAACCCACTGAAGAACACCAGCAACCCATTTAAAAGAAAAAGCAGCAACAAAACAGAATAAATGCATCCAATTATCAAGACAAATATTGTTTCAAAGCAACTCAAAAACCTTGCATGAAAATCCTTTATCTGCAGGAGAACAAAAATAAATATTTACTGTGTGCCAAATAAAATTAAGATGTATTTGGCACTGAAAGGAGAAAAGCACCTTGAAACATCACAATACACAACTGCAAATAAAAGAAGGCTCTGCAATTGGAAAATGTCTTGAGAACATCATTGCTCTTCTAAGGCAATTAATGAATGTTAAAAAACAGAATTAAAATTCACAGAAAAAAAGCATTAACAGCACTAACAAGCATTTGCTCCATTACCAAAGTTACTCTTAATCATAGCAAGTAGAACAAACTCACGTTCTCTTCCCAACGGAGATGGTTTGTTTGTCATCTGAATGCAATCAGCATAAGAGTTGTACAGTGTCTGTGCTTGACTGCTGAAGACACTGGTAGGTTTTCTACCTTCACCTGTCAAATTGTTTCTAGCACAGGAAGGCCAAGCATAAGAGGATGTTAACACCTCCTGATGTTTTCCAACATTTATCTGTTTATCAAACATTGCAACTACACTACTACATGCAAACATGAAACAAAATTCAGAAAACAGCAACAAAAAACCCAACATCAAGAAACTTTCTATGGATGCTGCATATTTTGTTTATAATAGCCCACAGAGAGCTGAATTCTGGTAGCTTATTGACTACACTCAATTGCCTGAACGATGTGATTGCACACACCTGCATCTCAATTAAGCTTGTCTGCTGCAGTGAGGATACCTCACTCATTTTTAGATGTAACATAGGCAGAATTGATTTCTAACTCCTTCCTCCATTTGTTAAAAAAGATTTTATAGCATTCAAAAACCAACTGAATGTGGGTCTGATCTCTATTTCTGCAAGGAGAATGACACTGTATGTAGAAGACACAGTTTGCCCCCAAAATACTGATGAGATTAGCTCAAGCTGAGCTTGGGAGAAGCAAAAGAACTCACATGAATTTCATTAGGAGTTTCCCAGTTCATACCTCACTTGAAGGTGGCCCAGACAATTATGAAATAAGTTATCATCTGTACAGCTGAAATGGAAGAGAAACATTTCCCCTAAACCTTCTCTTATACTTCACACTTTGCTGATGACACTATGTTCTTTAAGTTACATAAAAAGCACATTTCAATTATTTAGACACATTACATAAGAATACAGTTAATACATTTAATGTGCATACGCAAATTAACTTGGCACCAATTCTATTGCCCTAGTATGCAAGTTCAGAACTACTTTTGTGACATCTCTCTCTGTAATTTCTTATGTCTCCTTCATTATTTCCTCATCATTTATTTCCATAATTAATTGTCTTAACATCTTCATGTTGGAAACTAGGACATTTCTTCTCAGGGCAATGTTATGTAGCATGCCCTGAAGACCTGGCACACATTTCAGGCCATTAGAAGGAAAGAGTGCTCTTTGCCATAAATATGTGAACACTGCATTTTTAAGAACTCAAAGAGGTAATTCAGACCACCACATCCCTTTGCATACTCCAATCTAACATAACTTTACTAAATTAATTCACTTCTTTATTTCTTTACAAAAGTGCCTTCAACAATCATTGGGAAACAAACAAACAAACAAACAAACAGAAAAAGCAAACAAACAGAAAAACCACCAACAGAACCAAAAAGACAGCATACATAGAGTCTGCATAGCCTGACCAGGTATGGATGCATTTTTTCCTCATCAAAGTTTTAATTTAAATAAAAGAAGAAAACTTGTATGCTTTCCATACATTGCTAATATGAAAGATGTTTATTCACATGAACTTGAATTGTTAAAATGGTTTATAAAATGAGTGCACAGAGTTCTGAAACAGCTAAACTTACAAAAAGACTAACTTCTACTTTCAATTATTTCTGGAAAAAAAGCAACAACACAATTGACCACACTGTCATTCCAAACTCAAATCACAACCCATTGAAATATTACTCTTAATATCTCACTAGGTAAATGAACAGCCATCCACTTCTCTGAGTAGGTATGTTAAATCAAACGATCTTTAATGAAACCGCCTTTCTATTTGCCAAGCAGCATTGGCTGGCCAAGTCCATAGCAGTTGGCTGATTGCAGATGTCTGAAGGATGGATGGGCATTTTGAGAACGCAGAGCACTGGCAAACACTGTGATAATCTAGTTTATAGCATTACAGACAATCTGCACATGAGGAAACGAACCCACTGCACGCTGCTGCACATCACTGCTGGAACCATAATGGTAGCACGAGTGCACTTGATTACTTAGAGTGATTGGGGAAAATAACAAGAAAGTCACTCTTTAGTTAACTGTTTTGAAGTATATTTCATCAATTTCCAGCTGAAGGCAACTCAGTCCCTTGCACTATCCTGTAGAGGAGGTCCAGCACCTGGCAAAATTACAATATGGGTAATACAATAGAAATACTTCATAAAATACTATTACTTGATGTAGTCACAGCAGTTCTCCAAAGGATTTTGTTTTAACCAGCACCTTTGAACCGGCATCTTTTCGTATGCTTCCTCCTCTCTACCTCTCTCACATAGGAGTGTGGTGTGTGTTGTTCAATACAATCAAAACAAGGTCAATGAAACCTGTATTTTTAAATTGGCAGACACAGAATCATCAGTAGTCACTATTTAGGCTGTCCTAGGAATAACTCAGGGTCAGGTAAGGTTGCTGAGTTTTGTTTTAAATACTGCTTATTCTCCCTCAAGAGAATATTTCAAAGGAGCAAGGAAATGAACTCTCTTCAGCAGCTTGTGCTCACTAAGCAGCACAGTTAACCTAGATTTGAGTGTTTAATAATAGAGAAGGCATAGGTTAAGTGTTATACTAAGATATCAAGCTAGGTTAAAGCCTGCATTTCCCTAAATAATGGCTGCTAACCACTCACTGAACGTTCTGGCTTCAACCATCTTCACATGGGTATTTTGTTTATTTGAAAATAAGGCTAACCTTCATGGCCTGAAAAATATGCATCACATCAAGTGACCGTTTCCAGCATGGCAATGAGGCATTTTTACATTGTACAAAATATTTACAAACCCACTGATTACTGCTGCATACCAAACTTTAAAGTATTTCATACTCTATAGTTGATCTGTGTGGAACAACAACATTAATCTGCTACAAGAAAAAGGATGACACATCCTGCATGAAAAACAGAAAGACCATCATTACAGAAGCTGAGAGGGGAAAGGGGAAGGATAGCAGAGGAAATGCCTAAGTTTAGAGCAAAAAGGAATAAATCCAAATATGTTACGTACATTAATATCTTTGACTAATACTTCCTCAAAACAGTAAAAGATTGATATTCGCAATGTGGCTGAAACTAGCATGCCATTTTGTTGTCTCTTCAGAGTTCAGTTTTGCACCTTCATATATTCACTTCTGTGGCATGCGGGGGAAAATCAACCTCAGTCTTAGCACGACAATCCAAAAGAACCAGAATACATTCTTACGATGAGTGCATATTAAAAAGCTAATGGCAAATCATTCATTAAAGCTCTCAGAGCTGCTGAATACATGCAGCATTTGTCACTTTAAACACGACTAAATTTTCCCACCCCTCATAAAACTGTTTCTTTAGGTTTGATTTTTATTTATTTTTTTACTAACTGCACGATGTGCTGTTCAGCAGACATACAAATCTTCCAAAAGCAGCTTCCAAAAAAATCCTGGTGAACACAGCACAGAAGGCTCCTCTGAAGACAAAGAACAAGACATCAGTGTCTCATCTGTGGTGAATTAGTTTGCTTTTTTTTTTCCCTTCAAGAACTCTCAATATGAGAATCTGATCAACAGTTAATCTCCCTGAGCAGACACCACTTTGTTATCCTCTGTGGCAGTTCTCTGCTGCCGGGGTAATTTGTTGCTGAACAATTGAGGCAAATACTTGGCTCAGGATAGAAAGAAGTAAGATTAGTCTGTAATTGGAATATTTTGTCTCATTTATTCTTGAAGATGTGCCATATTACACTCCATCAGCCAGGGGTTATTGTTTTATGAAATCAAGCTGCACCTGGCTTTGCACTGTATAAAATCTAAAGAGCTGCAGTTTTCAATCTAGCCTTCTATTTGCCCAGACTCAAGTACCAATGAATGTCTTGTCTTGCAGTGTAACCTTCTTCCTCCTCAGCTAATTAGCCTAGATGGTTTTATTATATACATATTCATATAAATTTCCAAGCTAATTATAAAACTTAATCGTAATATCAAACACAGAACTGCCATGGATCAAAGTAATCCATATACTTCTCTCTGCAGGTTTATTTCATCCTTCCTGTAAAGGTTTTCAAGATGATCTCTTATTTCATATCTTCAAAACGTTACTACAGCACTCAAAAAAAATTACATACCAAGCTAACTGACTGTATCACTGTTTCATTGAGTGTGACCTCTAGATGGGTTTTGTCTGTGTGTTGAGATAGGCAGGCATAAAAACAAGCAGGTATTTAAAATTCAGCCACACTTAAGCAGTACTTGCATCAGGTGTGTAACCACAACTGCTTGTGAATTTTTAGAAAATATATCTATAGGAAGTTTTAGGGTAAGTCCTAACTTTCTGTGTTTAGAAGCATCCCCTAGAAAAAAAAAACCTTACATTATGTTTTCATATCATTTTATACAGGTAGTGTTGTACCTGCTGCAAAATCCACCTTTAAAAGACATTCTGCAGAAAGGAATAGAGACATCAAAGCACTTCATAATTAGCTAATTTAACCCCACCTTCTTGTACATATGCAAGTCGTCACATATTTTGATGTTTTTTTACCAAGGCAAGTTTTGACTGAGAAATTTATGCTAACTTCACAGCTGAGAAAGCAAATATTTACTCTTTTAGAATAGAGGGTTGAACTAATAAACATTCACAGATGAATTCTATTTCTAAGACATCAGGAGGCAAAGGTAGAAGGAAAGATATTGCGTTGGACACATATAAAGAATTACATTTTCAAAGGGTAAACAGAGGAGTTTTGAATGATGTGATAAGGATTTGATCAGGGCAAGTTCACAAAGCAAAATATTTAAATTAGTATAAAATAATATTAAACAGACCTCTATCTTCAAATTCTACCTCATTTAGGGCTCTCTTAACTCATCAAGTAATGTGATTTTCCCCTGATATATACACATCTCTATTTAAGGTGACAGTAAGTTGTATACTTTTTCCAGATACTGCGTTTTTAACCTCTTCCTTAATATCTCTCAAAGTAACTTATTACTCAGTTATAAACACATCATTCTGAATTTTCACAGAAACCTGATACATTTGGAATGGCTACAGAGAAAAACTGCCCAGTTTGCTTCTAGGTTTTAACTGTAATACATTTTTAAAGCACTTTTGTAGCTCAGGATAGAGAATACAGGATGGATGCTTCTTGTTCCTGCTCTGAGAACTTACCAAGTATAATAAGCATAACAATCCGTAAAGCAAGTATGAAGGTATTAAACTTTTACAAAGTCATTTGGCGAGGACTTCAGATATCTACACCATTTGGACATTGTCTGTCCCTGTAAGCAACAGCGTACTTGTCTAAACCTGAATTTGATTCATCGCTCAAGTGCAGAAACTGTGCACTTTGTCAGCGATCAGACAAGCCCAGACCTTCCATATAATTTCCATCTGGTCTTGATGCCAGTGATGTGTCTGTACCACAGTTTCCAAGCTACTTCAGAGGGAACTCTTCCTTTATCTACTTAACAGTAATCAACATAGTTTCTGGTTATCAACTTTATATCCATCTATTTTGGCTGTTATTCTTTATTGTTTTTTTAAATAAGGTATTACTTCTTCCACTGGACAAGAGGTTACTTAAAAGTTCATTTTCTTGTGCAACTTCCAGAATTTGGTTAGGTCTGAAATGCACCAGCGCAGCTTCCTACCTGAGTTATACCAGTGAATCTGACCCTGTGAATGCATCTTCTCCAGGAAGAGGAACAAGGGAAGAAAAAGAATTTCAATACACCTGTTCTGTCCAAAATAAGGAATTACAGAACAATGTGAAAGTAAGAAACAAACAAGTAACAAACAAACAAACCCACACTCAAGTGCCATAAACACTACCTACACTTGAATCAAATCTCTTTCTGCTTGAACAAGTTCTCCTATCCCTACTGAAGGGGTTTCAAATTCTCAGGCGCCTTTTTTAAAACCTTAGAAACAAACTGCTGTGTGAACTAAAATGCTTATTTTAGACAGAGATTATAAAAAGTTAAGAAAAGGTATGTGCCACAGAGATGAAGTTCAGAATTCCATACAATCAAAAATTATCGATATTTATTGTCATTATTGAGAAAGAAGCTTTTGTAGAATTCTAAGCCAGACAGAGTTGCAGGGAAGGGCACGGCAAAGAAAGGGACTGTGCTGTGCACACAGCCATGCTATTTACAACATTCTGTTTCACATGTCACAGTTCAAATCTAGTTGTCTAAAGCTGATGCAATTCAATAGACTGAAACTATTCTAGCAGTTGTGGCTATTCTGTTTCATTATTCTTCTCCAGTAAAGCAGGTATGTAAGGGTTCAAAACTTCTGATCTGTGTCTTCTGTACTCTGACCTCAATTTCCTAGCAACTTTCACAGTAAAAGTAGGACAAAAAGAAGTATTGCATTTACTCAGAGGAAGTTATAGCATGATTTCCCTCCTACCTCTTTTACAACAAAACAAAAGGAAACAAAACAAAAACACCCCACAGATTTACAATATAATGATGCTCAGCTTGAAGTAGCCAAGCTCTTCAGCTGCAATTCAGTGGGTTCACCTCAACATCTCCTCCTTTTAGTGGTCTCACTAATTAGAAAAGAGCAACTGAAGAGATTCTGGAGAGCACTACAAAATACTAACCCTCAAGGGTGTAATTACAGTGAAGGGAACTGTAGGAAATGCAGGTATGCAAACACCACATGCAAGACTTAAACAGATTCACATTACAGCTAATACATACTTTAATATGCAAAGAGTTTCTTGATGTTGGTACTACAGGACATTTAGTGATCAAACTCAGAAAGACATGGATAGAAGGGTGGGAGGTACAATTTTAGACAAGGGCTAACTCAGTACTTCCAAATAGTGATTTTCTTTTGGACTTTACTGCCACCAAATTCTTGTCTACTTACACAGCCAAGACACACCAAATAGAAGACTTAACTATCTGGAGAGCAAGATAAAAAATAAACATATACACATATCCACATACGTGTATGTATATATATCATATCCAAAAACTCCAAGTAATGTAATTTGCCACTGGCATTCAATTAATGATGAGTGTGGTTTTCTGACTACTGTATCTTCAACAGACTAATCCAATTTGCTTTTAATTTGAAGTATTGTAAACAGTGTTTGAACAGCTTAATTAACGTATCCAGCTTCTAAGTGGTACTTGTGAACATCAGTATATAAATATGAAGACCTAGTTAATGAGTACAAACACAATCAGTGGATTTGAATCATCTTTGATGATTAACATCTTTTAGCCTGCACAGTTTGTTGAACAAAAAATTCAGTAGTTGAGTATTTTGTTGGTTCAGTACTGGCTGCTTACAGGAAACATACAAGTCCTCTCTCTCTTAAGCACAAAATTTCAAGGCAGGAGTCAGGATCCTCATTCACTGTTCCAACACCATCAGCACAGCCAGTGCTCTTTAGAATGCTCATCCTATTGCATGACCTTGAAAGAAGGGCAAGAAGTTTACTTCTTGCTGCGTTTGTGGCTCTGTTGTGCTGTCTTTTCCTACTGATTAACAAGTACACCGTGACAACCACAGTTAATCATCTGCAGCACCTATATTCAGTCCAGTCACTGGAGAGGAGCTTCCATGACTAGCTATCATTGTGTAAGCAGAGAGAACGTTCCATTCCTCCTCTTCCACATTGGATGAAATGAAGACAGTAGGCCTACATAGTGACTTCAATAAAATAATCTGCAGCCACAAATTGAAATCTGCATTTTCTCCAAAACAAACAAACCAGCCAACCTAACAATGCTATCTCTATTTCCACTCCTTGCAAAAAAGAACACAAAAAGGAAAACAGTATGGGTGGAAAAGTAAAAAAAGTCAAGGTGTAAAAAAAGACATAAAATGTAACCTTGAAAGCAATCAGTAGTCATCACATTTTCACTTACTACAGGAAGATCCCTGGATATTTACACTGGGACATACTTTATGAACCTGTGTGTGACTGATCAGTTCTAGGAGGAGAAAGAAACTTCGGGGATTTCTTCTGATACATAGCATCCATCTTTAGTTTGTTGGGTTCTGAGATGAATGACATCTAACTACTCACTTCATTAGGAGCAAACACTGCCATTTTTTCCCATGACAGACCACAGGCAAATTCCTCGACCACAAGCAAATTCCTCATTTGACATAACTTCTTTTTATTTTTTTTTATTTTATTTTTTTATTTTTTTAGTGCATTTGGGTCAGATTATTTAAAAAAAAAAAAAAAAAGTATACATACAAAATTTACATAACATAGCCAAGAAGCCAGGGGTGCCAGATATTTCATTGCTGATGATGAATCAGAATCCAGAACATTAGAAACACATTCCCAGACCTACTATTGAATTTCTGAGCATCGTTTGATTTTTAATTTCTTTTTTTTTTTTTTTTTTTTTTTTGTATGCATAGACAGACTTCCCCCCTTGCATGCATTTTTCAGCTGCTTTCAGAATATCAGGGGTTATTTTGTCAAAATGAAAAACACAGGCCATATAGCTAATAGGTTTTAAAGAATCCTATTAGTTCTCATGACATTAAATGGGCACTCAAATCACTAACTGCTTTTAAAAAGTAGATCTACTGTGTATCTGAGAAGATGGTCACAAGAAATCCAATACACTTCACTCTCATCAGCCTTAACATGAAAATTGACCTTTCAAAATTCAGATACTTAGATTTGATGTCACAGATTACTCACAGATTTCACTTTACTCATTTTCAGCTATAATAGAGCTCTATCCACTGTATTACCTAGAATACGTTACTTCACGTAGGGTGTTGTGAAATGTCTGAGTACCTGAACAATTTTTATGTTACAAAGAAATATAATGAATAAATGTAATTCCCTCCCCCCCCCCCCCCCCCGGGTCTTTTGAATATTGCTACACTCCCTACCTTCTTTTCTTGCAAGTAAGTATGACATATGTAACATGAGTTCTCAAACTGCCTTTCATTTCAGAACAGCATGACACCAGCACAATGATAGAGCTGAAAGCCATAAGAAGTTATCATTACACTCTCAGAAATGCTATCGTAATCAATCTCATGTTATGTATTCACCAGTTAGACATATACCACAAATCAAACCCATGTAGCCACAGATAGAAATGACATGATTTAACCTTTGGTGCAATAAGCTAAAATGAATCAAACTCACAGTGACAGGAACCTGCACCATAAGCAGTGCACTCAGCTAAAAAAAGTTTGTCATCGGTACGGACAAATCAGAAGCAGTAAAGCAACCAAGAGCACTGCCATTTTATCACTGCAGATGTAGGTTATGTGTTTGGGCCCTGGACATTTGTTCAACAGGATTTGAAATAATTTGCAAATTTATTCCAGATGCTGTAATTAAGGAGAAGCAAACTGAGTTACATTTCTATTTTCTACTTACTCTTGTGTTTTGCATGGGTTGTAATAATAAGAAACACTGGCTGTCTCCACACCATCGAAATAGAGGAAACTGGACATGCTGGCAGTCCCACCTGATGAAAAATGATGGTTAGCTCCAGTCCAGGCCTTAATCTAGACATATGATGACTGGAAGTGCCAAGAATTAGATCAAGTTATTAGTCTCACTTTACAGAAGGCAGTTGCTCTAAATTTGCTTGTGTTTGGTCCATAAAGAAACATCAACTTGCTATAATTTCAAGAGTCATTACGTACATTTTAATAAACAGAAACACAAATACTTTTCCAAGAACCTGCTCTCCACAGACAACATTTTATAAAACAGTGGAAGAAACATCACCAGATGTTTTTCTTCTTCCTTTGTTATACTTCCTAATTTGTGCTGGACTGAGCATTCATTTTTGAAAAAGAAAGCACAAAAAGCCCAATACTTAAACAGGACACACGTCTCCCAGAAAGTAAAGATCAAAATAAATAAATATATAAGTAAATAAATAAAATCACAAAAGGAGAACCACTCTTACAAAAAGCAAAGTCAAAGGAAACAAGCTCCTTTAACATACAAGTCAATAGAACAGAAAGAAGGAGGAGGTTTCAGCTACTGCTCTGAAATGGAACTTTCAAAGCAGAAGTCTTTCCCCAACCAGCAAAGGAAGTTGCCTGGTCTGACAACTGTTAGTATTTTAAAAGATAAAGTGTCTTCCCAGGTGACTAGTTTCACTGGAGCTTCCTGAGTGACCAGCAAGAACAGGGCCTCATCCTGCAGTTGCAGTAAGAGATCAGGTATTTAATGCTTATTTTACTGCTTGGAACAAGGGGCTGAGAAGGGCTACAGAAAGCAGCCTGGTAAATGAACCACATGCCCCAAAATTGTTTACTGGGACTGCTGCCTCTGAGACAGAGAATGCAGCACCTGGCCAGATATACTAGCAAACATGTCAAAGCAAAAAGAGTACCATTCTCTTTTGAGGAAAATGGACTCTTCTTAAACCTGCTTAAATTTAGGCTAATGAGTTATTCTCTCCAGCCAAATGAAGTGCCAGGAATCATTATCCTATTCATGGTAACTTGTACAGGCATATAGCACACAATAAGAAACAACTAAGCCCCTAAAGCAAGTCCAAATGTGCATTTTTCTTCTAGTAACTACCAACTATAGGAAAGATATTCAGTTTCTTAAAAATATATTGCTTTAGACAAGAAATCCAAAGTCACCATACAGCAGCATCATGAATCATGCAAGAGTTGAAATGATTACCAGAGCTACAGGTTTCAAGAAATGAAAATGCCAAAGTCAAGCCGAGGATATTAGAGTATGAATTTTGCTAGCTCAGTAATGTTTTAACGGTCATGCACTACTGGGAAATATTGTTTGTTCCCCCATCAAAAAGATGATACATCTCACAGCATACAAAGAATTATCTAACAGCAGTTGGGTTTTCCTGAATCCAGATGTAAGCCAAGAGAGCAGTTTCTATCAATCTTTGAATTCAGAATTTGATGTGAACGTGGTCATTATATCTAAAAATCTTCGAAGGTCATATAACTAAAACTATAAAAATTTCTCTGTTTCTGTTTCGTATTTCATGAACACCACAGAAATGGCCCAAGAACATTTTCTCTGTGATAACTGCCACACATCTACACACACTGCAACTTACTGCTCTTCAAATCTTTTCTCTTTTTCAATCAGTCTTTGTCACCTAATAGTCTTATTTATATGACTGTATTTAAATCTGCTAAAATAAAAGTGTTCAGAACACAATTTCCATTTTGATTTTACAAAATGGAGTTATAGCTAGCTGCAAATACAAGATTGCACATAGCAAGTTTTAGTGCCCATTGGCTTAAATGTAAATCTTGTATCATGCAAGGTCATTTCATTCCAAAGGCAGGAGATTTAAATTCCTATTACAAAATGTTTCATTTCCTCACCTACTGAAAATTTAGTAGCTCAATCTGATCATCTGAGGACAGTAGGCTTTTAAATCTGATAACATATTATTTAAACCTGCATTGTTAGAATGCACCATTTTGCAAGAATGATACAACATAAGAGATACTTTAGAAGATGCAACTTGTTACAGAGCATTATGAAATGTCTACCGAAATGCTTTAAAGAGCCCATACAACCTCACTGAGGAAGAAAGTCCTCTTTACAGCAACACTTTGATTAGTGTAATTTGGCCAAAAGTCTACTATTAGAGGAAAAAGAAAAAAAGCATATGTGGAAAATTAATTCTAGTAGAGTAGGCTGTAAAAATAATCATTGTTAAATCCTTAATTCAGAATTAAATAACATTAATTTATATTAAAAATACGTACCCTAAACTGAATTGAGGACATTCTAATACTGAGACTTCAAAGGGGTTTAATGCTAGGTAGATTATCCTCTGCAAGTCTTAATTCAGGTTAACCTCCTTAGATATCCCTTTTGTTGCCAAACATCATATATAGGTGCTTACATAATATAAAATAATAGTATGTTTTTAAAAAGCTGGATATCATATGGGCAGCTTAGAAATCATACCAGGTGTACTAACATAGTTCTCATGGGACCCTTTACCTGACAGACACTCAGTGGTGGCTCATCAGCTTCACTGGAAGGAAGCTCGATGCCATTTTGCCAAGAGAAATCAATTCATCACATTGATCTAACAAGTCTCACTGCCAGCCTTGGCTATGGAGCTGCTGCTGGAGATGAAGAACGCTGACCCACTAATGCTAACATTAGTGTGCTGCGTGGCTGTGCCAGCATCTGCACACAAAATTCACACTCCATGGCTGCTTGGACCAGCCAAAACTATTTGGGATATATTCTATTAGAGCTGATATTGCTTTTGTTCCTACAAGCGGTAACTCTACTGAGATTGGCTAATTCAATTTTGCCCATCTTATCAGATTTCTTTTTAATGAAACTGAACAATAGTTTCATTTGTTATGTTATTAGTTTTCCCAGTGGCAGCAGCAAGACTAACTCTGTTGAAAGCTGAACAACAGCGTTGTGCCAGTGTTGACTGTTTATCATCACTACGTGCCAGCTTCATATTGCAAAGTTGCCCTGGTCCATTCCTTTTTGTTTGTTTCCCATCCAGAGGGATTCACAGCTCAGAGGTCATCTTCCTGCTCCATCTACTTGGTGGGTTAGCATGCACTTATACCTAAGTACTCTGCCTCTAAAGAGAACTGGAATGATCTGCACCATCACAGAGATATGGAGATACTCTGGACTCAATGGAGCAGGGCACCCTCCACCCTCCCCTTTTTTTTAGTCATTTTTCTTATACTTTTTTTTTCTTTTTTTTTTTCATTTTGAGGTGGAGTCATCATTTCACATATTCATATTTACAAATAAAGTTAAATGAATACGTTGCAGCAAAGACTATACAGCTTGTTATCTGAGAGCAAACATTCAAATACCACTGTTGTGTTTATCAAGTAGAGATCATTCCAACAATTAACCTCCAGAAGTGCTAAAAAAAAAAAAAAAAAAAGTTTGTTTCTTCAGTTACATTCTTGATGTTTCAGCCAATTCATCACTGGTGTTTGCAGAGAAATTGTATCGAGAGGGTAGGTTCATTTGCATGATGCTCCCTGAGATTCTTTAGCTTCCTGTCAAGAAATATTTTGTTTGATCCATGCATGCTAAACCCTATTCACATTCATCCAGACAAGTGACCCAGTATACCTAAAACAAGTGTTTTGTCTTATCTCCCAAAGTCTCCTTTCATTTTGGCTTTCCAGAGGATGTGATTCAAGCTGAGAATCAGATCTCCCTTAGAACTCCTTGTCAGCATGACATCAGTGGATCCACACAAAAAGTCACTCAAAGATGTTGCAGATGTAATCTAGGACAGGAAGCAGATTGCCTGCCCAGCATATGAGTATAAATCAAGGATTAAACCCAAGGATTCACCCAAATGCAGCAGCTGTAGACACAGAAGTAAAGTAAAGGAAAGAAGCTGCTTACCTTAAGAAGGCCTCAGGTACACAGGGACCTCCAGCGAGATACCCTCACCTAACAGGTATTAGAGGTACTTAAATATTAACTTCTGAAGCTAGATTGGAGCTCACAGTGTGCATTTAAAAAAAAAGTAATAATTATTTGTATTATGGTAGCACCTGAGAACCTAGTCACAAATAGGACCCTACTGTATCAATACAATCAAAAAGACAGTTTTTGCTCTGAAAAGCTTTTAAACTACAAACAACTGCAGTAATTTCATCTGCTTGGTATTTCATATGAAGAGTTGAGTTTGTAGTGTTCAGCTGCACAAGACAGTAAATATATTCTTAGTCTGAGCACCCTGTACATAAATGAAAAGCACAAGGAGTGTGTGCATCACTGGTCAGCTCTTACCTATCATAATTCCTCACTGCTCAGTAGGAGACAGCAAAGCAGAGACCACTTGTAGCATGCTTCTAGCAAATAAATTGCAGTCATAACTCTATATCTGTATTTTACATATATCTTAGAGATTTCAACAATAATTTCTTTTTGTAACTTCACTATTATTCAGAAGATTCTTTGAACTGGGATGTCTTGTGATTAAGTATATGTCTGTTGCAATACCGTGTTTACTTATAAAACATCCTGGGCCACACTAATGATTAACTATTTTCTCTCATGGCCACGCAAGAACGTACACAAAGGTAAATCATGAAGGTATTGCTGTCATTACTCCTTGACACTGTGCAAGTTTTAGCTTCCATAGGATTACAGGAAATGGAGATAACAGCTTGAAAACATGCTAAAAGCAACAGCAGCAAGAACAGTCTTACAAAATAAACATCTAGATACGTTTGCTGTCTTTTTATAAAGGTATAGATCATTTAAATACATATAAATAGAAAAATGTATCTGAGCTCCTGTAGTTCCTGTAGTTCAAGAGAAATAATCTGTGACTAATAAATCAGAAAGCTGTGTATCTTCTGCTTACTATCTTCATATGCCAAACAATTATGTAGTGAAATGTCCTAATTGCACTTAGAATTTAATGTTAAAACCCATTTCCATAATTTCACTGGATCTTTACAACAGTTTAATATTTGCCAATGAAGCAAATGAGCTGCAAGTAACATTCACAGATGGTTCATGTATTCCATTAAGTCTGTAAGCTAAGAATTTCTTTGTTTACCAAAAAAAGAAAAAAGGTAAATGCTCTGGAACAGTACCATGAATTGAAGGCTTACCCAAATCTGAAAGCAGCATCCCAAATGCCTCTCAACACCTGTGAGACTCCATCATTCAATTCTGGTGGAGGGGAAACCAAAGCCTTGGTCAAGCCACGTGCTACTTTCTCACTCAGAAATCTCCAGCACAATTAAAGTTAGGCTACTCTTCCAGGCTATATTTAAATTTAATGAAGCAAACACTTCAGACTAACCTGGTAAAGGAAAGGCAAAAATACTTTCTCACACACTCATACTTTCTCAGTTTCCCCTCTGATCTCATTGAGATTAAGGAGGCAGACCTAGAATTTTTTATCTGTTTCTAATTTTTTGTTCTGAATGAATTTCTTATGTCAGCAAAAATCCAGACTTGCCAGCTCAGGAACACTGAAAAAGTGACATCTAATTGTTAAAATAAGCAACCCATTAATCAGATATTCCAAAGAAAAACATCCCTTTCCCTTCAAACTCATTTCCACTATTTTTATTTTTTTAATTCTTATTTGTACAGCATGGTTTCAGAATTTGAAATGGTATCATTTTCACATACTAACGAGCTCAAAAGATATTGACCCATTGTTTCTACAGCAGCTATTGATTGATCACAGTATGAATTGAGCAGAAATGGAGAAGAAAGGTCAAAACAATGATGAACTTAAAGATGTGTCTTTTCTTCAAGTATCTACCCTCTAAGGTAGTTTGCAGTCTAGCCTCTGGAATGGAATCTCCAGCCTCTGGTTTATAGTACTGTTAGAAAACCGCACAACACAGAGAGGTTTATAAGCAGCTTCCTTATTATGTAACAAAAAAATGCTGAAAAATATTAGCTGGTCGGTATGCATATTCTGTTAATGCCTTACTGGCAAGAAGTTGAACTGTTTTTGACCTACTCTTATTTACAGTTTGTGCTCCAAAAATAAAATAATACTGGGAATTAGTGGTTTTTGTGTTTTTTGTTTGTCTGTTTGTTTGTTTTTCCATTTTAATGCTGTACTTTTCTGCAACTCTAATTTCAACCTAAAATATTTTGTGAAACATTGATATGGGGAAGAGAGGCAGAGCATCTGTATGCGCAGCTTTTAAGGAAGGGCAGAACAGGGTCCTGTTGCTAAGCTCAAAGTGCTGAGCTGTCACATTTCAGTAGTGGAGGGGATCTGCCTTCTGCTGTAGGACTCTGAAGTTATCCATTAGAAAGCCATTCTTCTCAATAGCCCGTTCACTTTGTAGTAATAGCTATATACAAGTAGAACTAACAGTTCTTCATTGCGGAACATTTAAGCTGTAATATAACAAGCAAGAACATCATGATGGTTGTTTACCACTAATGCAAACTGCTGTTAAAGTACCATACTTCTGATCACTCACTTGGGTTGGATGAGTGCCCTGAACATTCAATAGAAGTTACTGGTCGCAGTCACCAATTAAGCCTCTTCACACAAAACTGAAACCTCTTTTTCATTTGCTAATGCTCCCAGTTTTATACGACAAGTGTTTACAAGTGATTGTATTTTGCAAAATTATTTACGTGTAAATCTGTCGCTGACAAATTAAGCAGAAGAAAGAAAAGAGAAGCAAACTGATTCTGCGATCACAGCAACTAATATTTTCAGGGTAAGCTTTTCCATTATTTAAAAAAAAAGAATACATTTTATTCTTTTTTGTTTAAGGTATGATTGCATACTTCAGCTTTTCTCCTTCAGTCAGTAATGCATAATGTATTTTTTCATTCTACTGAGCAATCTTTTCACAAAGTGTCTACAATGATGGCATTTGAAAATCTGGCGTGACAAGAATTAGTAGCTGGGATGTGCACCAAGACTTAGAGCTACGTTCCATTAGAAGTTCTATGAAAAACAAACAAACAAACAAAAAACACTCTTCTTATTTTTGATTTTATCTTCAGCCCTTTTATTGAACTGAAGTACTAATATAAGTTCACTTGCAATCTTTGGTCATTGAGGATAAAATTATCCATATTCAGAAGTCGAATGAGGGGTTAGGTGTATGATAGTGACCGTGATTCCATTTCAATAATGAAAAGTCTCTCTTATGCAGAAAGTGAATTCAAAGTTTAGTTTCATTTTATCTTATTCAGACTCAAACATTCCATTTGTGCATTTCTGTTCCATGCCTCCAGACAGAAATAGATTCTGTTTACTGCAAGGACACACATGTTCACACGTGACCCCTTCTGAGGCACCAGTAAGGGATACAATGAACATTCTTGGAGCACGCCTGTGTCCAGATCATTCTGCCTGTAGTCAGATTCCTGCAGTTAGCTTTACTTTCAGTAAGACTGATTAAGTATGTATCACTTAGGAAACACTAACATCTCAGGACAAACCCCAACAACAACAACTAAATCACATAGAGATTAAAAGACACTCAGAAACAGAGCCAGCAGTTTGGCACTTGGAAGGGAATTTTTAAACCTTTTCATCCATCAAGGCAGGGTTATGTGTGGAGATGGGAGGAACGTGCATGTTCTTGTTCTCTTTTAAGTGGCTGCAGTAACTACTTTAGAGTGTTTTTCTGTACAAGCTTATGACTACATACAACTGCTTCACAAATTAGGAGACTTTTCTCCTAATGGAGGGCAGCACACCTCCTTCACTGCCCCCTTTTCTCTATGAGTTCACAGCTTTTTGGCTTTGAACTTACTGCCCTCTTAAATAACTTCTGTAGAGTTTGCTTAATTGGCACCTCCCAGCAAAAGCAGAAAAAGCCAATTAAGTGTTTGTACTCCAGTTTATGCAGGTTCTTCTGCCTAACTATCAAGTTACATTTCTAATCAAGTACCATGGAAGTGATGCATCTTCAACTGACAGTCCCCGCAGCCAGAGGAGGTTTTTTGCAATGATACTTGTTCACATCTGCTTAATGAGTCTGCATCACAAATAGGCAGAGAACAAGTTATTAACTCATTAAAACTACTTGGTACAGCACAATTTTAATAACCTATGTATTGCGAGAGGCAGATGAAGTGCTGCACTGACTGGCGTGGCAGCTCTGTTGTACTGCTGGGAAGTGCCCTGAATGAACAAAACCTCTTCATGGAATCTGATACAAACAGAGACCTGCTGACAAGGGCTTGAAATTTGGTACTCTACTCAGTGAAGTTTCTTGAGGAACACATATCACACATTCCTCATATCCAGCTTAAATCCTGTATGAAGTTTGCTTTGTGCCCTGTGCTCCTCACCTCTTTTGATGGTGATGCTAATAGGCTGCACAGCCCAGGTGAGAGAGGAGCTTCTCCATTTGTTTCCCACAAGAAAGATAATTTGTATCCTACAAAACTAACAGTACGTTAAAAAATACTCTGGCACTTTTAAACAAGGTTAGTTTAAATGGTTTTTGTCTAAGGAAGTCAGTAGTGCAGAGGCAAAATTACTTTCGTTAGTAAAAACACATTTCAAGTGTACTGGGCTGAATGCATTTATAACCTGAAAATAATGGCTAAACAGCATCAGCTTTGCTCAGTCAGGAGAGCACCTAGTTATGCCACATACTACCAGCATGAGCCAAACAACCAAAGATAATGTTACAAATGCTCTGTCCAGCAGATTCCCTGACAACGGGAGAAAAAAAGAGGGCAGCACCAGTGTTTGAGATAAATCAATTGAAAGTGGTGCTTATCTCACATCCAGGATCTTTGTTACTTACAAATTTGGGTATTAAAAATGGCTTAGGCTGGTCAAGAAGAATTGATTAATATGAATTCTTATTAATTGGGTACTTATTAAGTAAAGGGAAAGCAACATGACAAGAGACCTAGATTCAAGACCATGATTCACCTATATCCCGATTTATTTTATTTCTTCATATTTAAAGCACTTAATTAATCTATACAGAATTGTTAATACAATATAGTTGATTAACGGTAGTAATTTCCGTGCCTTTTTAATATAACAAATCTCTTCTGAGAAATATTCCTAGTTAATTATCTGTGTCATTTTTTAAAGCTTGCCTTCTAGCTAATTTTAGGGGAAATATCAATAAATTCTTCATTATATTTATTTATAGCAAGAACTGCATTGGATTTTAGATGTTATGATTTTAGCGTAATAGGAACCTCCAGTTCTCAAAACACACTATTCACTCCTGTTTTGGAGCTCTCATATGAAATTCTGGAATTAAGAGAGGAGGGGGAGAATTTTTCTGTTGCTTCACTTTAAGGTTAAGCTGAATGCCATGAGAAAATACCTGGGGTTCAGGTCTGTGCTGCATCCATTTTTGTCTGCAGAAAACTCCTGCCTCTCTCCAGCTCTTGACTGATTATTTCTGCCTTTGCACTGGAGCTTCTCCCTCCCACCAGCTCTCCCAGCACCATCACTCTGAGCCTGGCTCCAGGCTCTTATGTTTCCAGTGACATCCAGAAGGGCAGGGCCAGGGAAGTGGTGGGATCAAAACATGCTGGGGCTGTGGGCAGGACTTGGTGATCACCCTGATCCCTTTAAGCTCAGTATGTTCTATGGCTATTGGTGACATCACTCTGACGAGCAGAAAAAAACAGGTGATTTGAGACAGAATGGGGGAAAAGCCATATATTTAATCTCTGCACAAACCTTTACCAACTGCCTAACACTCCTAAGCTGAGTCGGTTCTAAATAAGGCAAAACCAAATATATCTCAACCGTATATTCTTCTAATCCATTGTCAGAGCCAAAACACTAATCTCCTCAATGACTAAGCACAGAATCAATTAATGAGTGAATTGCACGTTCCATGCCTGCGTGGGAACAGGCCAAATATGTTGACCAATATTTTGATGTGATTAAGCAAAGCTGGGCCTGATCTCGAGTTCCAGTGATATCAGGAATTGCACAGCAACTGACAGCACACTGTGTTCATGCAGAGCTGTTCACGGGCACAGCTGTGTGGCAAACGTATTTGTGCGGCTGGTGTGGATATACATACACATCATCACATGAATTATGTATTTCTTATCATCTTAAATACTAAGCAGATTTATGCATTTTTCTTCTTCTGACTTTACTGATTTGCCATTGCCATTATATTACACTTCAAATGAAGGCAAGTTCCTCATTCAGGGTGAGGGTTTGCAAGTTTTTGTGTGTGTGTGTGTGTGTTTTTCTTATTTTTTTTAATTGCTACTTTTAAATTCTAGTGAAACAATAAGTAAACAAATAAAAAATTCATTACAGAGAGGCAGCTCAACTTAGATGAAAGTTTTACAGCATGTAGCTCTGCTTTCAAAAGCAGAAAATCCAGTCACCGGGTCATTAGCACAGCATGCAGCACCACAGAAATGAGGAACATTACAACTTGTGTCGTTTGCAAGATTTACTAATATTTCAGTGTCTTAACAACGTTTCAGCCTAAAAGCTTCCCAAAAGGCATTTAAACATTTAAAATACCAGATCCAAATGGCTGGGAATGCATTTACTCATTACAAGCATATTTAATACAATGCATTAGGGCTGGATTGTGACAACTATTGGGCTACTGTGGAAAGGCAGGGGGAAGGCTGAGGAACACTTTTTGCTTATGTCACCCCTTTGCAAGGGCAGCCAGAGCCTGTCTGCTCCTGAGCATGTGTGGAACGACCGCTGCAGTGCTGGGGGTGCTCATGGGAGCAGTTGCATGTACAGATGATGGTTTAGTGTTTGGCTGTGAAGATTCCCCCGAAGAAGCTAACACTGATAATGATCCTAGCTTGATAGCTTTGCTTCTTTGAACATGTCAAGTTAATTTCATGCTGAATAAGGAGAAAACTTATGCTTGTCACAGTACCATACATCAGTCGGGGCTAATAACAAAGGCCTTAAAAACAGGCTGATGAGGTTTGGGACATGTCTTGGCTACAAAAACTGAAATGCAGCTGCCTTTGTGTTTTTTACAGTACAAATGAACTTTGCCTTGGAAGAGAAGGTTGCTAAGGAGGGGTTCACATTTTCATTCAGCTTTGGATTGTGCTTTTCAGCATAGGTCAAAGGAATTCTCAAGAAAGAGCTGCACCACAAGTCAAGTTTCAAATCCTGAAACTCCTCATTAGTAAAAAATGTTTATTTCCATAATTTTGATTCTATTCTCTGATTAAAATACACTATTGGTAATGTTGCATGCTTAGTGGAAAATAACTGACACCTTTGTCTTTTAATGACATCTGTTTTTCTGCAGAATGATCACAAGCACCAGAAATGAAACGAGTTTTCCTTTTAGCAGCCTTAAAGTTGTCTAAAATCACTTGGTTCTGCACACTCAGTGACATGCCCTCTGCTGTCTCACTGTTAAGTTCCCTCAGTAAACTTGCACACCAACATATTTACTCTTTTTCCATCCGCCTTAGCACCTCTCTCCTTTTTAAACTTTAAGTCTGGAAATGAGTAAGAAAACAATCCAGATTGCTCCTCTAAGAGATTATTTGGCTAATAGCATATACGTCATCTACCTTTTACATTACAACTTGTTGCACACTGAAGAGGAAAAGCAAAGAAAGAAGTTAGCTTAGGAGAAAAAAAATATCAAATTAGTCTCAGAATATCCTTTCTTAACATTGATATGCAGGTAGGAGATATTCACGACTATGTGAAGGCTTATCATTAGAGTTTGATTAGTGTATGAGAGAGAAAAGCAGCAAGCTGCTAAAGTGAGCAGATATAACAAAATTACATCATTTCTGGCTCTAAAAGATGTTAACCACACAGTCCAAAAAGAAATAAAAAAATTCCTACCCACTGCACATTGCCTCTTAACTTTGAACAGAATGAAGTTTTAGTTTAGGAAAGAAATTGGGGTGAACAAGAACTTTCCATTTGGGGGAAAAAGTGCAGAAATTTCGAGATAAAAAAATAATTTTCAAGTAGTTTTTTGTCATATCTCCAGGCAAGTGTAGGCAAACAATTCTGCCAAAGTTGGACCATATGTTTTTAGGAAACATCAGCTCCTTAAAATGCTGACAGTGTTTTATATGGAAGAAACTGAAAATACCAGAAGATTCATAATACAATAATGCAACCAATATATGAGGAGTTTTCACTAGTCCTGACTGTAGGTTGCTGGAATGATGAAAAGTTCTGATGAGCTCCCACCGGATTTGGACAGATCAATGGGAAACACTTCAGCTGACTCAGCTACGTCTGCTGCAGCTGTAATTGATGGTACCTAATTCGTTCTGACCTTCAGTGGGAGTAAGATACTCGATTTCTGCTTCCACAAATCTCCAGTTGTCTTATGATAATTCATTTTATGGGGGATCTGTTTCTCCGGGTGTTCTGGGGATGATACTCTCTTTTCTCATCTCACATTCTGTGGAAGGCTCTATGTAGCTGTAAAACTCTACAGTGGTGCCACGATACAGAATGACCAAATAAAAAAGAAATTGAGAACTCAATAAGAGCACAAATTTAAATGTATTTTCATTAATTTGGCACTGGGCAAAAAAAAGCCAACAACAACTTCACTTCCCCTCAAAGCCACTGAGAGTAAAGCTATAAAAGAAGATTATAAAAAAGTAGGCCATGTGCCTCTGCTTATCATATTCATGTTGCCACTTCTCATTTTCCAGATACAAGAGACTTCAGACTGGATTCACACTGGATGACTGACACAACACTTTGTGGTGATGCATGCCTTCTCCTTAATCTCAGTGCTCCAATTAAGTCTTGCCCACTAGGGGACAAAGTCAGCTGAAAACAGGGGAGTACAAAAAAATTGTATTGCATAGCCTAATGTTGGGTTAAATTAAAAAAAAAAAAAAAAAAAAAGAAAAAAAAAAAAAAAAAAAGAAAGAAAAAGAAAGAAATAAAGAATAAAAGAAGACATCCATCAGAATCCAGAGTCATCCCATAAGAAATTCTCATTTGTATAGCAGAATTTACTGTCTTTGGCAACATGCACATTTCTCACTCAGCATATGAGAACTCCAATAAAAGCTGCTTTTCAGCTTCCCAGGATTTTTTTTACTCTTGCTTGTTTTTTTTTTGTTTTTTTTTTTACCTGAAACAACTTTACTTTTTAACTATGGAGCAACGGGGTTCCAGATCTTTCTGGGCAAGCCCAGAACATTCTTAAACACCACAGTAATTCTGCTGCATGTGGTTTGAACTGAAGATCTTCATGTGTAGTTCTGATCTTCCAGCCCTGGTAGTTCTTGTTTTGGAGGCTGTGAAATTACCTGGAGAAATGTCTTAGGAAGGTCTACCAAGCAAACTATTAACTGATTGCAGATCATATCCCTTGGATCCATGTTCAAAGAGGAATCAGTGCTCATGTGCTTTTTTCTTCCTGTGCACTAGGAGGTTCCCAGATCAGTTTTTGTTACTTATGACCTACAGCTATCTTCTGTGGTCTGGGCATGGATGAGCTAAATAGAGGCTGGTTTAAGAGGGATAAAGGTTGCTGTAAGAAAGACTGTGACAAGAAGCAGCCATGATATTTTAGGCTCTATATTGAAATTTACCCTCAAATATTAAATATTTGGAACCAGCTGTCTTTTCTCTATTGTGACTTTGGGTGAGACTAGCAGAAACTTACCGATGGCTACAAGATCAGTGAAGAAGGGATATATCTAATATTGGATTACAGAAAGGGAGTTTTGTGAGAATGATTCTTGATGCTTCTTTTTCATTTCTGAGAAGAGATGCTCATTTGTTACTGACATCCCCTTGCACCACTGGCTTCTCAGTAACCTCCCTTTGCTGGAACACAACACCACTGACAAATTAGGTTAACCTATGTCACACAATGTCGGTCTTGAAACTTTGTGGCCAAGATAATTTTCCAAAACACCCTTAATCTTTCATAGGACAGGAATTACTCCTGAATAAATCAGGAATTTCTTTTAGATGAAGATGTTTGCCCTAAATTACATTTGTGCAACTCGTTATTACATTTTACATGAGGTATCAGACAGGATCACAGGAAATAAGATAGCAGCTACTGTAGGCACCTATTTCCCACAGAAGCCATCAGGGCAAGTTTATTAGTCCATTGTGGTTGCAAATAATGAATTCTATTCAATATTTGGGGTTACCTGGGGTTTAAATTGGCACTGATCTTAGTCTAACATTTCCAATTTCCAGAATTGAAACACATTACTATATGAATTTGCCAGCATGCAAAATGTTAATCTTGATAGATTACATTAATCTTTATAAAGAGTGCTTTTTGCTCCACTTACATTTCAGGATCTTAACTCCTCGGCATAAGGATGCTTTAGCTCTTTATACTGAGAACACTGCACATTTATTTTAATTGGATAACTGAGCTTTTTTGCTTACTGAGCTGTCTGCCTGACATTTGCGAAATGCAGCTTTTTTCCCTGAACATAACCTAGCTGTTCATTTTATAAGGCCTGTCATCTAAAAGGCAGAATCTCATCTTTAATTAGTTGTCATATTTGTTTAGATGTAATACATCATCCATTGGACTGGACTGTTTGGTTTTTAGTGTCCTTTCATAATGTCCATTAAATGACTATTTTTGCATTCATTTATGTTTTATTTAACAGTTTTCCTATTTACTTACAAGTCTTTTGCTAAACAATGGAATCATTAAATTGGTCAGGCATGCAGGCTTCCAGTGCAATACGTGGGTAAATCAAAGCTAACAGAAAGCAGGCTAAACTAGTCCATATGCAGTACTGAGAAGCAGACAGGAGTATTCTAAACTACTTTAAACACAACGAGCTTTTCCACAGCTTAGCTATTCACCTATAAATCTCTTGGAAACAGGACCCTACAACAAGTCAACCTGTCTCATGGGATACAGAAGGAACACTTCGTTGTCACACAATGCTGACATTGCATCAGATTCATCCACTGTGTGGATATAGGGTACATATCCACATATTTAAAGACAAACCAGCATGAAACAAATCCCTTTATTTTCCGAGTATGAAAATACAGACTAGCTGATGGATTTTAGCCTTTTTACTCTTAGGAAATGCCTTCATAGCCTTTTCTGATGCTAGTCTGCTTGTGCTCTTCATACAGTGCTGCAAGACAATTCTTGGTATGCTGAGCACAAGGGAAGTGTCAGAGAGTCATAAAAATTGCCAGAAAACAAATTCCCTTTCAGACAAAAGCCCAACATCTCCATCGCTATGTGAATAAAGTTATGTATTGTAAGGACTTGAGTTCCAGTCTGGAAAGACTTTGAATAAGGCCCACGTTACAGTGAGAGGAAGCTTATGCCTTTTAGCAAGAATTAAAGCATTACAACAAACTTTTATGATACTTGTAACAAGACTGTTTTTGATAATACTTCCATAAATTCTTCAAAGACCTCCCAAAATCACTGTCTCCCTTCTCATCTCACTTCCCACTCAAATCTTACCTTCAAACTGCAACAAGGTTGTTCTTTTTTTTTTTCTTCAATCCCTTCTGCCTACCAAAAAATGGTATTTCAGCTCTGCTTTAGAGAAGAAATCCTGGGTGCAACCTCCTTTTTTCCCTCATGCAACTGTACTGTAAAGCCAAAAAATAAAAAAATGCAGCAAAAAGAACATGACAAACTGGCAAAAAAAAATCAGGAAGAGCAATGCAACACAACAGCAGTTCATACTGAAGACAAGTAGCTCTTCCAAGGACTAAAATAAAATTCTAACTTAAAAACATAATACTTTAGTCAAATATGTAGCTAATAAATAGCCTGCATGCAATTAAAGACAACGAAAGACAGAGCAGTGCAGGACACACTTTAGAGAGGTGGATCTGAGACTTCATAAAAATATTAAATCTGCATCTTTGCAGTGAAAGTTAAATTACAATTCCAAATAATTGGGAAAAATTCCCTCATTGCATTTTTTTATCTTTTTTTTTTTTTTTTTTAAATTTGTTACATTAGATATTCATATGATAAATTAGATAATCATACATTAGATAATCATATAATTCTATGATTTCACTTACTCTTGAGCCAACTCCTCAATAAATACACAAGCATGAGATAGCACCTTGCCACCATTGCTGGCACACATTGAGGTCTATTTTTTCACCTTCTCGTAAGAATCAAAGCATCTTTTAGAGTAAAGTTTGCCGTGAACTGCAAGAATGCAGTATTTAATCCCTCATCTTTAGGTCTTCTCCCACTTTACAATATAATGGAAACCCAGGTAGAGAAGTGAAACCATTCTGGTAGCATGCATGATGAAACACATTGCAACCATCAAACCGCCAGGTGATCCCAGACCCACACAGATGTTGCTGACATTTCTAAGGACTACAAACCTGCAGTTTTCTTTCCTTCCTTCCTTCTCTGCTCTTGGATGTGAACAGACACTGAAGCTGCCCATGGGAAGGACAGGCAATGGGAGCCCAGCACACCAGCTTCCATTGCCAGAGTGAAGCCCACACACACCATGCACCAGGCCCAGCCCCCTGAGGCCCCACAGCCGTTTCACCTCAGAGGCCAGAGGCAGCCCGTGGGATATCTGAGGACCTCACATTAGAAATATCCTGTTAAAATGCAGTCATTGTAAAAGGCAATTTTCCCTACAAACAACAAGAACAACAAAATGAACCTTCTTCACATCCCACTCTCTGTTGCCTGAAAATAATACGCTTAATACTGAATAAAACTGAGGGGTAACATTCAGCCCAGCCGCCATATTAAATCTCATCACTCTGCTCCGTGACAAAATGAGCCAGCTGCCAGGTTACTGCCCTCTAGGCCCCAGTATGCACACACACACAATTGC